>NC_140588.1:905365809-907765809 GCF_964204655.1 Triturus cristatus
TCTAACCTGACCTCAAAGCAGTCCTTCTCTGGCTCCACTGCCTGCTGTGGGAGTTCTTCAAGACGTTGCTTCAGGCTACAACCAAAGGTTCTCTTCTCCAGGAAACTGCTTAAAACTTACATGTTCTTGAATTTCTTTTTTTTTTTTTTTTTTTTTTTTTTACCTTTGTCTTTTTTTTTTTTTTTTTTTTTTTTTTTTTTGAAACCGTTTATTGCAATCTCAAATATATACAAGTATGGGCCTACAACCTTCCAGCCGGCCGCTAAAGTGACAAAAGCAAATGACATATATACAATAAGGCACTTGGCGTTGCATAGACGATAAAGCAGGAGGTATCAACAACGTGGGCCACATAACTCTGAACCCACAATACGGTTTCGTTTTATACAACACAACAACATAAAACCACACCCGCAAGGCAACCCACAATCGAAAATGACGACACGTGCTCCTCAAGTGGGGAACCCCAACCATCCAACGAAATCCAGAGAGGGGGAGGGAAACTGATCCGGGACTGGGAGAACAATGTGCCCAGGGCTGAGGGAGGGGGTCAACTATGGGGATGGAGCTGGTGACGCGGGAGGCAACAACGGCGGCTCGCAAATACCCCCGCGGTAAGCGTTCCAGGGGCCCCATATCTTCACCCATGCCCCAGGCTTACCCCGCGCCACATATACCACCTTTTCTCGGAACATGCACCAATCCATATGTTCTTTCCAAGCCGACACCGCCGGGGGTCTCTGAGATCCCCACAGCTGAGCAATGTCACGTTTAGCTATCATATATCCCAGAGTCACCCATCGCGTCTGCGGAACCGAGTAATCAGTCGGTTCCCACACATTCAGCAGGCATCTCCTCGCTTCAGGCAACAGCGCGACATGTGTAACCGCTCGCAGGACCTCATGCACACCACGCCAGAATCGCTCCACCCTCGGACATTCCCACAGAATGTGTAAAAAAGTCGCCAAAGCACCACACCCACGCTTACACAATCCATCCTCGGCATAGCCCATACGCTGAAGCCTTGGCCCCGTCATATACACCCGGTGGAGTATCTTGAGCTGGACGAAGCGAAGGCGAGCCGGGATGGCCACCTCCTTCGGAGAGGCCACCGCGGAAATCCAGTCCTCGTCGTCCAACTCCAGCCCATCGGCAACCCAAGCCTCGCGGAGGCCAGTCAGTAAGCCCGAGCGGTCATTTATCAATTTCTTATAAATGAGGGAGATCGTGCTGTCCGGAACGTGGCCATCTAGCACTCTATCCTCCAGGGGGGAGGACTCCGGGATGGAGGCCACGTCTGGGAAGACGGAACCCAGTGCGTGACGGACCTGCAGGTAGCGAAAGTATTCACTGCCCTGCAGCTGAAACTCCGCCTGCAGCATCTCGAATGTCTTGAATCCTCCCCTCGTCCAGAGATCTCCCACTGTACTGATGCCTATCATGTCCCACCTCTCGAAGCCCTTCGAGGTCCACAAAGAGCCAAGCCTCTCCGACGCATACAACGGTGACGCCCGGGTCAAACGGTCCTTCCATCCCATAGCTGCATTAGCCGCGTGCCATACTCGCACCATGACACGCGTGGGTCCCGTCAAGCGGGAATCGGGCACGCTAGTGTAGAGCGCTCGATTGTAGTCTCCACCGGGCAGGAGCATTTTGTCCATTTCAAATGCCGGGTTTAGGGCGGGCCCATAGAAGCCGTGATTAATTGCAGCTAACTGGGAGGCCCAGTAATACCGCTTAATATCCGGGAGGGCAATCCCTCCGTCGTACCACGGGAGCGCCAATTTTGCCAGGGCTATACGCGGCCTCCCGTCCCAAAACAGACGGCGCTGTAAGCTTTCCACCTCACGGAAGTAGCGCGCCGGGACCAAGTCCATAGTGTTCTGGAGAGCGTACAAAAAGCGCGGCAATGACATCATCTTGAACAATGCCGCCCGGCCGAGCGGCGAAAGCGGCAAGCGCCGCCAGCGCTATGTCCTCCTTCAAGCGCTGGAGGGGGGGAAGCAAGTTTCGCTCGTAGCGGGCCACCGGGTCCAGCGTAATATAGACCCCCAGGTATCGAAATCCCTGCGAGGCAATCTGGATCGGACAGCCCCGAGGGAGGACAGGAGCCTCCCCGGAAAGCACATAGACACAGGATTTAGCCCAGTTAATGACAAGGCCTGAATTACGGCCAAAGGAGCGCAGAACATCGACCAGGACAATCAGTGATTTGCGCGGGGAGGCTAAGTACAAAAGGATATCGTCAGCGTAGAGGGACACGCGGTCCTCATACTCGGGGGTCCAACGGAGACCTCGGATGGATGGGTGCCACCTCAGCCACTCCGCCAGGGGTTCCAGGGCCAATGCAAAAAGGAGCGGCGACAGGGGACAACCCTGTCGCGTGCCCCGTCCCAGCACGAATGGGGCCGAGACTCGACCATTCACCACCACCTGTGCCAATGGGTCCGAGTACAACAATTTGACCCAACTGATGAATCCCGGGCCAAATCCAAATTTCGCCAACATCGCCCAGATGTAGGGCCATTCGAGCGTGTCGAACGCCATGGTGGCGTCCAGGGACGCCAAGATGGCCGGCTCCCGCACAAACGGAACACGCGCGAGCACCCCGTGCAGGCGCCGCAGATTAAGGGCCGTATTGCGATGGGGAATGAAGCCGGACTGGTCTTGGTGGACCAAATCGCCCACCACGCCGACCAGCCGGTTAGCGAGCACCTTGGCGAGGATTTTAGGCTCCGCGTTCAAGAGCGAGATAGGCCGGTAGGATGTAACCCGGTCTCGCGGTCTGCCCTCCTTGTGGATAACCACGATGGTAGCCAGACGCTGGTCCGGCGGGAGGGAGCCCCGCGAGTGAGCCGCAAGGAACATAGCGCGGAGGTGGGGTGCCAGTACGTCCGGTCGCAATTTATACAACTCGATAGGAATGCCGTTCGGGCCCATGGCCTTGCCAGAAGCGACCGAGCGGATGGCGAGGGCAATTTCGTCCGAGGTAGGGGCGGCATCCATTAACTCCCTGTCCTCCATTGAGAGGGAGGGCAGCGCGATGTCACGCAGCAGGGCATGGGAATCCTCCTCCGGGCAGGGAGAAACCGGGGAATATACCTCGCGGAAATAATCCGCGAAGCAAGAGACAATGCCTTCCGGCTCAGTGACACGTACACCATCCATTCTTTCAATCAGCGGGACCACACGATTAGCTCTCTCCTTCCTATCCAACCACGCAATCAACTTACCAGCCTTATCACCCACATCATACAGTCGCCCCTGTTGTTCTCTGCTGAGGCCCCTGGCCGCCTCCGTGACAAGGGACCTATAGGCCGCCTGCTTAAGGTGTAGAACGTGCAGCGCAGCGTCAGTCACCCCATTCCCCAGATCACCCTCCAGTTCAGCGATTTCGGCCTCCACCCGGGTCACCTCCTCCTGTGCGCGCCTCCGGGCATGGGAAATAAAGGAGAGGGCCTCCCCTCTAAGCACAGTCTTGAAAGCCTCCCACAGGGAAATGGCAGACGGGACAGACCCCACATTCTCCTCAAAATACCGTTGCAAGGATTTAATCAAGTCAGCACGAATAGTGGGGTCGCGCAGGTACCAGGCATTGATTGGAGCTACCCTGCCCTCCCCCCTCGGGAAGACATCAAAGTGCAACAGGAGTGGGGAATGATCTGAGATACCCCGCGCCAGATGGCGCACCTCCCCCACTCTCCCGGCATAGGCCGCAGGGACAAGGACATAATCAAGCCGCGAAAGGCTACCATGGGCCCCCGAATGGAAGGTGTACTGCAGCTGAGTGGGATGCTTCAGACGCCAACAGTCCACCAATCCCAGCGTGTCCAAAAGGCCAGACAGCCACGCTTGTGCCCGGGGGAGGTCCCTAGGGGGATAGCGATCCAGAGTCCCAGAAGCCACCGCATTGAGGTCCCCCCCAACCACCAGAAGCCCCCCCGGGAGGTCAAGCAGGAGGCGTCCCAGGTCCGCAAAGGTAGTGGACTGTAACCCCGGTGGGACGTACACTGAGACAAAGACGACTACCTTGCCCTCCATTCTCCCCACCAAGACAGTGTAGCGTCCCCTCTCATCATGGCGCACCTCGTCTATTTCTAGCGGGAGCGAGGTCTTGACCATAATGCCCACCCCTCGTGAGCCTGATGTGAAGCCCGAGTGGGCCACCAAACGATAACCACGTCGGTTCATGGCACAATAGGAGTTACCAATGAGGTGTGTCTCCTGCAAAAAGACCACATCAGGCGAAATCCGTTTCAGATATTGCAGGACCACACCCCGCTTAATCCTATCACCCAGTCCGTTGACGTTCCAGGACAACAACGTCAGGTCCCTACCCCCCATCACATACAGAAGCCATCATTTGTCCCCCCGAGAGCATCTCAAAAAAACCAATACAATAAAGGGTTTGCCTTGCGGTAGAAACGAACCACACCCCACCCCAACCCACCCATCCCAACAGAACTCCCCCCACCCTGCACCCCTGCATGAGCCCGAACAGCCCCCCCAAAGTGCAGTGTGCCTGTCGCCCCATGGAAAGAAAACTAACTAGTCCCCCAGAGGAGGAGGGAGATCCCCCAAGAGACCCCACACGACCTCCGCAGGAGGGGAACTTACCCTAACAGTCAATGGTGACAATAACACAGTCCAGAGCAAGGCCTACCATTAGTCCCTCAGTCCTGATCCGGCGAGCCCTCCCCACCAACCGCTCCCCCCCCACCCCCCCGGCCCCGATCTCCGGGCAGAGTGTCCAGCCAGTCCCCGGCCGCCTCGGGACGATCAAAAAAGTGCGTGCGGCCATCCACCTCCACCCTCAGCTTAGCCGGAAAAAGCATCGCATATTTGAGATTCAGGTCCCGTAGGCGACGTTTGACACCGAGAAAACTCAATCGCTGCTTTTGGACCGCCGGAGTAAAGTCAGGATAGAAATTGATATCCATATTGTCAAGTCTGACCGGCCCTTGTAGCCTGGAGGTCTGCAGGATAGCGTCCCTGTCCCGAAAATTGAGGGGCTCCGATCTTAGGCCTACCCCCGGGGACCCTGTGGGCACGTTCCACTGCAAAGAATTTACTCAGCCCCCGAGGCTGGAGATGGGTGAGGACCAAGTCCTCCACAAACAGATCCGCTGCCTCTGCCTCGCGTCCCTCCGGCACCCCGATAATGCGGACGTTATTCCTCCGGGCCCGACCCTCGGAATCCTCCAGTCGACGATGCATCAGGGCGCTCGCCTGGCCGAGCCTGCGCACCTCCTGTTGGAGGGCCGCCACGTCGGACGTGAGGCCCGAGGTAGAGTGGGCCAAAGAATCGACCCGGTCATTTGTTTTTGAGAGATCGGCTCTCACGAGGCCCACGTCCACGAGGACCGAGTCGATCTTCTGCGCCAGAGTGTCAAAGCGCTGGTCCACCGAGGCCTTCATCTCGGCGATGGCGCCCATGACGTCTCGGAGGGTCAGGTCCGTGGGCAGAGCAGGAGCGTCAGTCGGGCCCGTGGGGGATCTACGCAGCGCCTCTGGAGATCCCTTCTGGAGGGTGTAGCGGTCCATATTGTTGGATTGATGGGCCGCGCCACGACGGGTCGACTTCACCTTAGCCCGGTCGCCATCTTGTTTTGTGGCCATGGTCGCGGTCCCAAATCGAGCCAATCTCCTCAAAAAGGGGGTAGACAATCCCGTTCAAGGGCTCCGGGGGGGGGCGACCACCGCTCCGAAGGACGGACCACAGCCGGCGGGCCGGCAGGGCACCCCAACGAGGTCACACCACCGCACACCGCTTCGCGACCCTACCTCGCCTGGCAGCAAGGAGGGCGCAAAAGCTAAAGTGAAAGTGCGGGGTGCGCGAGTCGCCCAGCCTTGCCCGCCGCTGTTATTCACTTTGTCGCCGGATCGCCCCACAACTCCAGTACGGGGGGCCGGCGTGGAGAAGGCCGCAAACCTTAATCGGTGCTCCCGCCGGTGTCCGAGGTCCGAATTGAAAACGGAAAACGGGCGTCACCTCAACTCTGGTTCACAAACACAGTCCCCTCATCTAGGACAGGATTCGGTCAGGATTTATGCAGGAGGTCGCGGAGGTCCTCGGGAGCCTCGCACCTACGCGGCCATCTTGGGTGCGCGCTAGGCTCCTCCTCCTGTTCTTGAATTTCAATGTTATTGTTTGCACGGGTTACAAAAAATCCCATCAACACTTACAATTTTTACACATAAAACATTAGACTTAAGATGTTTAATAACATCCCGAAGATGAGAGAGAAAAAAGAAAAATGTTATAACATAACAAAGCAACATGCTTAGATCTTAAATATCAGGCAGACAAGCAAAATCTGGAAATTGTAGAAAACGACATGGCAACTAGTGCTCGATCTACACATTCTGAGGGCTATTAAGTGTAGCCTAATCAATAACGGCACATTCTATTTTCTTCTCTTTTTTATATAGAGGCTTCTTAGAAGAAGAACAAATGAGTCTTGGTCTCATTTCCAACATAAAGCCTATTTTCTAGCCACAAACTCCCAATATTTCAACTCGTCAGGGTCGGTCCGATATCCACTCCGCGTCAAGACGTCAAACAAGTTTTAACACATTTCAACCATGGAATATCAGATGATTGACTCCTCTTTTTAACATCTAGTAAGCTTTCTTGCATGGTTCCAACCATTTATGTCTGTCTTCATCTTATCTGATTGTGGTCAGTCGCTCTTTTTGTTGGCCACTTGCTCTCCTGGCTACAGAAGTGGTCTTTAACTTATACTTTTTGGGTCTTGCCACACCTGCATCGTACTTGTTCTTTCACAATTGACTGATTCAGTCATTCCAGTGAACGGGGAGTTGAACGCAGTGGATTAGTTCATATCTATATAGGGTGACCAGACGTCCCGGTTTTCCCCGGACGGTCCCCGTTTTTGGAGAAGTGTCCCCGTGTCCCGACACTTTTCTCCAACTCAATGAAATGTCCGGGTTTTTAAACAGTGTCCGGGTTAAACATACAAATGTCCCGGTTTTTCATTTGTTTCGGTTGTTTGAGCATGCGCGTGCATGCTCTCTTTGCACTGATTAAAGCGTGACGTTTAGGTGAGCGTTGTAGCAGGAAGGGAAATCGGGCTTTGAATGGGATGGGGGGTGGGGAGAGGTGTTCCTTTCATTCCACAGCGCGAGGTTCAGCGCTTTGAATGTGACCTCTGTCTCCAGGCCGAGAAGTCAAAGGATGCAATCTGCATACATTCACACCTGAATGCCGGTCACTTAGGGTGCTTCCAGAGATACCTTTGTTTTGTTAATGCAGCGCTCCTGCTCCAACAGCTACTGATGGCAGTGCGTCTTTGAATGTCTTTATTTTGTAAAAGGATACTTGCAGGACCTGCTTATATCCTTGTTTAGAAACAGTAACCTGTTTGTACTTCGTGTCCAGGGCCGGCTTTAGGGCGGTGCGAGCGGTGCCACCGCACCGGGTGCTGGCTTCCTGGGGGCGCCGTGTTTTAAAGTTTATTATGCTTTTGAAGCACCTGCTGCAGCGTTTCTTTACCCCCAGCAATTACCAGGCCTCACATAAATGTCAAGATAACTCGTGTGATTAATAATCTTCCTGGAGAGAGATCAGCATTTTATATAGTTGAGGTTTTGACTTCGGTGAAGTTAGTGTAGAGGGATAACATGCCTGCTGCAAAGAACCTGTACCAAGTAGATTACAGAGTGCGTATGATGTAAACAGATCAGCAGATTACTGCTTTCAAAAGAGATATCCTTTTGTTACTTGCAATTTATAACTTAAAGTCCTGATATAGAATAGTGAGCTATTAACTTTCATCCTAGAACTGCATACACACTGCAAAGTATACATTATTAGAGCATTGATTAATGTTGCAAAAAGGGATAATTTGGCTAGAAATCGATTCTTATTATTAAAGAAAACTCCCAACTATGCTGTTTCTTTTTCGACTCTGCGTTTGTGCTTCTCCACACAAAGCACTCTTAAACTATACTGCCTACCAGTATGGATGACATGTGACTCCCTACACTTTTAGTCCTTTGGCTTATGTAACATTTCCTGTACACTGATTACACATGCATGATTGATTGTCTCTGTGTAATGTGTGTGTGATGCGAAGTGCTCGGACACCCTACACTGGTATGAGTGGCGCTATATAACTAATTCAATGCATCTGAGAGAGTGTGGTTATGGAGACTTGGTCACTGTTAAAGGGTGCTAGTGAGAGAATCCGTGGTGGAGGTGGTCTTGGGGGGGCGCCAACAAACACTGTCGCACAGGGCGCCACCAGCACTAAAGCCGTGGTCACCAACTATAGCAAATGTTGAGGCAAAGTCTGTTTAAATGGAATTAATGGTTACAGCCAATAAAAGACCTCTGATTTGTCGTCTGTAATGCTTCATCTCGGTCTGTGGAGGGAGCTGTCATTATAGTCCTTTTTCTATGTCCATGGCAGCTGTCAAATAGTCCTACCTTTATGTCGATGGTTACTGCAAACGGTAGTCCTACTTCTATGTCTATGACCTGTCCCCGTTTTTTGCTTTGAGAATCTGGTCACCCTATATCTATATGTTTTAATGTAAACATAACATTACAGACCCGAACTGGCCCATAGAAAATGTTCACGTTTAAGAACAGACTGGTGCCTCTTAGGCGTCGGTAGGGCTGGACCGTCACTTCCATGCCTGCCTCTGCCCTACATGTCACAGAATGCCTTTCCCCAGCCCTCGGGGATGTTCCCTCCGCCTCAGCACGGATGGTGCGTTTCGTTTTGGCGGGAGTCGGTAGGGCTGGACTGTCACTTCCATGCCTGCCTCTGCCCGACATGTCACAGAGTGCCTTTTCCCCGGCCTTCGGGGATGTTCCCGCCGCCTCAGCACGTATGGTGCGTTTCGTTTTGGCGGGAGTCGGTAGGGCTGGACTGTCACTTCCATGCCTGCCTCTGCCCGACATGTCACAGAGTGCCTTTTCCCCGGCCTTCGGGGATGTTCCCGCCGCCTCAGCACGGATGGTGCGTTTCCTTTTGGCGGGAGTCGGTAGTAGGGTGACCAACTGGCATTGGTGCAAATTCAGGACGGAGAGTGTAAAAATTCAGGACAAAGTGTCAAAATTCAGGACACAAATTCAGGACAGGAGGTCAAAATTCAGGACAAAACTTCAGGACAATAGATAAGTTTTACAGACACATCAGAGGAGGTCGCGCAATAGTGTATAAGTAAGCCCACATATTCAACCATTTGCAAATCTATCCATCATGTATCCTTCCATCTATCATTTCACTCATCCATCCCTTCATCCATCCTTTCACTCATCCATCCATTATCCATCCACCCTTTCACCCTATCCATATGTACACTCATCCATTCACTCTTCTACCCATCCATCCACTCATCCATCCATCCATTTACCCTTTTACCCATCCAGCCATCCTTTCACTTACTCATCCATCCACCCAGTCACTCATCCTTCCACCCACCCATCCACCCTTTCAGTCATCCATCCATTCTCCCTTTCTCTCTCCATCGACCCTTTCACTTAGCCATCCTTCCTTCCTTCCATCCACCCACCCATCCATCTACTCATCCACTCATGAATCCATCCATTGACCCTATCACCCATCCATCCTTTCTCTCATCCATCTATCCTTTCACTCCTTCACTCATCTATTCATCCTTTTGTCCATCTACCCTCCCTTTCACTCACTCATCCATCCTTACATCCACCCTTCCACTCATTCGTCCATCCATTCACCCTTGCACTTATCAATTCATCAATCCATCCATCATTTCACTCATCCATCCACCCACTCACTTATCATCCATCCTTTTACTCATCCATCCTTTCACTCATCCATCCACCCTTTTACCCATCCAGCTACCCTTCCACCCATACATCCAGCTATTTACCTTTTATCTCATCCATCCATCCACTCACTCATCAATCCATCCATCCTCTCTCATTCTCCATCTATTCAATCTTTCATTCACGCATTCACCCTTCCACTAATTCATCCAGCCATCCAGCCATCCCTTCACTTACTCACTCGCCCACCTTTCCATATTAATTTTGAGCTGAGCCTTTTTGAGAAGAGGCCCATCAAGAACTTCACCCTCGCTGCAGGAGCCATTCCAGGACTGGGGCAGAAGCCACCCAGGGCGGAGACAGGATCCACCACAGGGGGGACAGGAGCCATCACAGACGGGGGGGGGGGCAGGAGCCACCACATGGGGGGGCAGGAGCCACCACATGGGTGGACAGGAGCCATCACTGGGGGGAAGGGGTGGGCGGCAGGAGCCATCATAAGAGGGGGAACAGAATCCACCAGGGTGGGCACAGGGGTGGGCATGCAGTATTCAGGTATCATCTCGGCCCCTCCAGGGTGGGGGTAGGGCTCCTCACCCCCTCCTGGACAAGACAAAGAGAGACGCCAGGCTCTCTTTCCAAAATGTTAGTTTTGCCATCCCCCACACTGATGTACAGTACGTAAAGGAGATACTCCAAGAGAACTGATTTAACTGATTGTCCTCCATACTTCGTTAATCAGTGTGGGTGCGATTGTGCCATTTCTTTATTTTATTACATTATAGACTGCATGTTTGCAGAACCGAGGTTTGCTTACAATTTAGTGACAGTAATTAAGCTCTGTGAAGAGAAACACGTGCTGTCTCGGTGTAATCAGGGCTGGTTCTATGATGTTTGGTGCCCTGGGCAGAAAGGGAATGTGTGAGGCCCCTCTAAATTGCAGGGACATGACGCATTCAGGGCTGTTTGCATCTGAATAGATGCCCCTGTGCCTGAAGCTGCAGCCCCTTCCTCTCAGTCACCTTCAAACACCTCTTAACAGCTCATCAAGGGCTGAAGGTGTGAGGGTTGCCATCCCGCTGTGCGTCTCCAATGCTGCTGGGTATCTGAGCTTTGGTACAGCATCGGAGTCAAGAAGAGAGGTGGGTTGAAGCTGTGCCGGTTTTAGGGTGGTACGACGGTGCCCGGTTAAAATTACGGACAAATGGCGTCCGTTAAAGAATCCTTCACGGACAACGGACAGACGGCCGAAATTACGGACTGTCCGTGAAATTTACGGACGGTTGGTCACCCTAGTCGGTAGGGCTGGACTGTCACTTCCATGCCTGCCTCTGCCCGACATGTCACAGAGTGCCTTTTCCCCAGCCCTCGGGGATGTTCCCTCCGCCTCAGCTCGGATGGTGCGTTTCCTTTTGGTGGGAGAGACACCAGCTGGGGCTTCCCCCTGTTGCCAGTGATGCCTATACTAATCCACATCACAATTGGCTCTCTTTTGCTTGGTTTGCTTTTAAATAATAAACCCAAGGGGACGCCTAGTATGTCTGATATTCTTTGTCTTGTTTTTAAGATGACTAAAATGGAACTTTGGTAGGAATCTGCAATACCCTCTTCACTCCCCTACTTTGCCACAGGTGAAACACGTGTGCCACAAAGCTCACTCTGCACTAGAGCTGGCCCTGTACACACGTGTGTCTAACAAGTGAGTCCATATGTAAGCATGGGCTCTGCTGCTTTTTTCTGGCATGCCTTATGCAGAGAGGGAAGCGCTCCTGGACAGAGCGTTCTCCTGCCTTTTTCCATTTTTCCTTGAGTGAATGAAATAGTGAACCACAATTTAGCATTCCAGCAAAGGCGCAAGGACTTTACAGGGCACTCACTATTGCCTCTTGGACAAACACAGCCAAAGCTTGTTTTATGTGCACGAGCTCCCATAACTGTGGGGGTCGGAAGTTATCTTAGTGATGTGTGAACAAGTAAGCACCATTTACTCTGAAAAAGCAGCCTCCCTTCATTGGCAAGGCCCTTGTAATCCTAGAAACATATTTTGATAGGACTCTGTCAAGGAGGCTATAAGAGGGTAGCATGACCCCAGGTGTTGTGAGTGACTGCCCACAGTATCCATCTCTTGGGATTCTTCCCCCCTGTTGATGCTTCCAGCTTGAGGTCCTCACCAGCTTCTTTAGAACGTGCTTGTGCTGTGGGCCTGGGACACAACGCCATGCACAGGGCAGGCACAGATTCAAGTTACATCCTGACGTTTTTAGGATGAACAGGAAATATTACACAAACAGACATTAGTTAAGTGAACAGCTTAATGTATGGTATCAGACCATGTATATTCCTTGGCCTAGTACTTTGTAATTTATAAATCCGGGTTAGGCCTTCAGGGTCATGGTTGGGACGATAATCTACTGGCACGTGGCATTTTACCAGACTTGCATACATGTTCCATGTAGTAATGAATGGTCAACTGCAGTGGGAAATCAGTAGCGTCTTTGCTCTGCAGGTAAGATATAAAGGACCAGATTCTGAACACTGTCACGCAACGCAGCGCATCCTCCTAAGAGGCCGCGCTGCGTGCCTGGGAGAGAGCAGGAGAGTGACGTATTCAGAGATATGGCTCTTCCCCCCCCCCCCTACCTTCTTAGCACTGACACTGATTTCAGCAGCTGGTGCGTAGGCACACACCTTAGCACCAGAGTCTAGCTTTAGGTTTTGTATGGGAAGGGTTCACTTCCTGTACAAAATATCATGCCTAGAAATATGTTCAAGCATTTCCTACTTTGTATGTGTGCTGCACAGGGCAGCAGGCATGCAAAGTCAGACAGTGTCCGTTTAACGCCTGCTTTCCAGCTGCGTTAATTTTTGGTGCAAAACACTTTCTACTAAAGTTAGTGAATCGGGTTTAGCGTCAAATAGCATGGGTGGTTGCATGGGAACGCCCATGTACCACCCATGTAACACCCCCTTAACGCAAACGAATGCAAATTAGCGTTTCAGGGTGCATTGCGTTACTTTTCCGTACAAACCAACGCAAATATTTATTTACATTGGTTTCTAAATCTCAAAACGGGTTTAGCATCGGGTTAGTGAGCGTTAAAAGAGTAACACCAACCCAACACTAAACCTTCCATAATCTGGGCTCCTGTGCATAGTGTAGTATGATATTGGTATGTCTGAAGCACAAACGTAGATGTGGGCAAGGGGCGCCTTCTGCACTGCAATAAGGGGAGTCAGAAGAGGGGATTTTTTGCAGGGCCAGAGGCCCACGTGGGAGGGGAAGTCTTTATTTACAGTCAACGAGGAGCTCATGGAAGAGACAGGTCTGTTCTTTTCTGAACTCATGTGTAGTGTCAGGACTGTTCTTCCGGTCCCTAGAGCACGGCGAGAAAGCTGAATTCCTGTTCTTCTCATCCTTGTGCTTAGTTTGGAGCATGACTACGTCACTCTCTTGTGCTATGTTTAACTTTTGAAGTGATTTGTTGTCAAGGTTTGTTTGTGTGCTTTTTTTCTAGTTCTTTGTCTGTTTTAAACATGATGAGAACTCATCAGAGTTGAAGTAATGTGTTATTATATTCAAATATTTGATAAAAAACAAATTATTCAAACCTTTTGGGCTAGATCACAAACGTGCAGAAAATCTAATGCGATTCGAACAGTTTTGCGACTGTGCATAGGGATATGTGTCCGTAGGAATTCACACTTTGTGCTCGGTTATGGAACTGTGCAGGACACACAAGTGGTGTCTGTCAACATGTGAATGTCAGGATATCACGAGTGCCATTGTTTGCCAGTGCTTTTTTATTACGCATAGATCACTGCATGTACACACCCTCCATATAAAATCATTAGTTGAAAAGACCATCTGCTGCAAGGGAAGTCACAAGAGGCAAATTGACCACAGGTGTGGACCCCTGAATTCATGGTGCTTTCAACAACATTGCAGAGGAGCAGCAACGCGGCATCATGTTCAGCCAGAGGTAGGAGTGAAGGATTTTCAAGATCCCCATTTTGACTGTCGGTGTAGGCGTCCGCTAGCATCAACTAGCTTCACTTATAGGTCTGTGCACTAAGTGTCTCCCTACAATCCAGCAAAGACAGTAGGAACCAGTGAGACAACCCCCAATGCTTTAAATGGAAATGCAGGGAGTCACTATTTAGAGTGCCCGTTTGCTCCTGAGAAGTGCGGGTACTCTCCCATTTAATGTATTGTAACGGTATTGTGAAGTGCAGGTACTCTCCCTTTCAAATTAAAGAAGTGCAGGTACTCAGTACTGGACAGTACCTGTCCACTTAAAGCAGTGAGACAGTCAAAAAGCTGTGCACAGATGAAGAGGGCAGTTGTGCGCCTTTCCCAGCGCAGTCACATTGGTGAGTGTGGCTGGTGGCCATAAAGAAGAATGTGGTTGCTCTGTTTGTCCTGAAGGTTGTTGCCACAGTATTTGTAGTTCTTAGTTGGAAGAGGATGGATTATTACTTGGGGAGGATATGATTCCTACCAAAGTAATACCTTCCTAAATCCTGTTGGGTAAAACACACAGTTTCAATAATCAATTAAACCTCAACATCTGGTAGCTAAAACACAGAACAGACAGACTTGACGTAGGAAAATGTGTCAAGTATTAGCAACACTAAAACAGTCAAACCACTACACAATAAAAATCCCACAGTCACTTCCTAAAAATTAAGAAAAATGACCCCAAATTGACTACATTCCAATGGGGAACCTGATATACGAATTTTAAAGTTGTAAGGCAAAACGCGACAAGAAAAAGTAAAGTGTCAACCAGAAATCACTGTTTGTGGTTGACTAGGAGCTAGGCGCAATTTCAGATTGACTGTGAATGAGTGGAGGTCGTCTGCACCAAACAGGTCATGCCAGTCAATGCTTGGACAGTCTGAAGTAGTATTTTCCCTGGAAGTCGAAATCGCCCAGCAGGACAAGGCTGAAGATGTATCTGACAAAGTCCCTTCAAACTCTGATAGCCACTGGATGAGGTGCTCCTGCCAAAGCTGTTGGGTTTGGTGGGAAAAGCTCAGAGCAGGAAAATTCAACTTTGGCGGTGGCTGAAGTTCTCTTATCGAGTGGAAACTTAAAGCACCTTCTCCCGGTCACGATATCTAGCTTTGGACTTAAACTCAATTTTAGAGCTAAGAATCTTCCAGCAGGTCAACCCTTAAGCTGTATCTAAACAAAGTCCTTCTGAAATTGTCTTTGCTGCAACTTTCCGCTGAAGCTGCAGACTTTCTTAGCCAAGGCTCCCAGTACTTCAGAGGCACTATTTAGTAGCCAGGACACACTCCAGTAGAGGCCACCAACAATGTTCAGTACAGGTCCAACTTGACCTGGTCTACTGGTCACTACAGGAAAATATCTCTTTCAGCTTGTTAAGTCTCTGTAGCCACACACAAGATCAGCCAACTGATGCTTGGAGTCTACTTTGTTGTTCTGGGAGCAAGTTGGAGCAGGTCCAGCCTTTCAGCTGTCCACAAAGGTTACTGATAGAAGTTCCAGTCCTCTTTTGTTTTGCCACAGGTCTAGAAAGTGTTCTGAGGTTCAGGGGTGGTAGGGTGCTACATTTGTTAAATTCATTAGCCAGTGGGTGTCGGTGACTTCTGTACAATTCCTGACCAAACGGCAAAAGTTCCCAAAGGAAAACCTTCCTACTATTGCATCACATCCAGTTGAGCTTATTTCAAAGTATCCCACAGTGCACCATGCTCAGTAAAATCCAACACAATAAAATCTTTCTGCCCCTGGAGGGAGCTTGTGGTACACTTATGGATGTGTTCAAGGTAACGAGCAGTCCCCTCACTCTCAACTACTCTAAATTGGTTCATGGACAAGCTCCTTCCTTCCCTGAGTGTAAAACCAGGAGGCCAAAGTGTGTCTTGGGATCAAAAGACTAGGGTATACAAAATTCACATAATTTGCTCCTGCTTAGTTATGCAACATTTTTGTGAAATTATGTGAATTTACACGAAATACAAATCTGTTATTTAGAGCTATATTTTAGCATGAAATGTATCTATGTGTCAATTTTTGATACAAGAATGCTTTTCGTTCTAAAATAAATAGTGCAGAAAAAAGTATTGTGAACAACAGCCGCTCATGTTCGTGAGTTAACGATAATTTTTTACCAAGTATTGTGCAATCACAATAAATGGTACAAAATTCAAAAAAGTGGCAGAATGGTGTAATTTGGGGACTTTTGCGTAACATGAAATTACGCAGGTATAATTTAAATTTCACACAGTTCTATAAAACACCTTTACCTCCCTTTTCAAGGCTTCCTTTATCACTGAAATCTAAAGGTATAGGTCCCCCCGGTCCTTTTAAGGCTACTGAAGTTCCTGGACACTCCTTAACTGTCTTGCTAGGGATAAGCTGGGCCATAGTCCTTCCCAAGCCATCCTGCCAGTCCCAAGCCATTGCCTCTGCTCTGAGAGCAGTATTGCACAGCTCATCAAGCAGCACTGATGGACCAGCTGCATGCAGGTCAATGCTAAATGCTATTTAGGGGCTTCAGGCAGGGAAAGTATAACTTTTTTAAAGTTACTTTTCTTGTATATTTATCAAAAATCCAACTTCACCATTGATTTGGATTTTTTATCAATATTAAAACCAATATGAAAAACAACAAGAGTGAAAATAGCCTTTTGGGCTAGTAGTCATAGGAACATAAATACCAGGCACACTACCATACCAACCTCAATTTATAAATGACAAAGTCCTTGCAAAATTGCCTTTGCCGCGACTTCCCACTGAAGCTGCAGAGGTCTTAGAATTCCAAATATTTTCCAACTACCATCTTTTCATACTTTTGCAGGCAGTTCCTATTTGCCATTTCTAAGGCACCCAGTACCTCAGAGACAGTGTTTTGGAATCAAGACACACTCCACTCCAGCAGACCTCTTGCAGCTTGCTGTGTTCCTGAAAAGAAAAGGAAATACCTTATGTCCCCTGTAGGCGCAGAGGAGGTTGGCCAACTGCAGTTTGGAGTTTACGTCTTTGTGCTGGGTACAAGCTAGAGCAGGTCCAGCCTTTCAGCTCTCCAACAGGTAACAAGACCTCTTCTGTTTGTCACAGGTCCAGATTGTGTTGAAATCATTGTAGGGAAATAGATACAAGGCACTCTACCATGTGGGCTACAAGGACATCTCAGTAGTGGCTTACTTAATATTTAAAAGCAGGGTTTCCCTTTTGGAGTTTTATCTTTCATCAGGGCAAGCCTCAAGGTGTATCTGCCAAAGTCCTTCCGAAATCTCCTTTGCAGTTACTTCCCACTGAAGTTCCAGAGATCTTGGAAATCCAAATATTTTTCCATGTCCTACCAATAGGTTTATTTTGACAGGTCTGCCTAGAGATGTCTACAGTGATATCATCAATGATGTAATTTAAATATGTCATTCATAAATGATGTAATATGTAAGGTCATAAGCTTTAACCTTGGTTTATTCAGTGAATATATTTTGCAAATGTCATCTCAGTGTCGATTTTCAATACAGCACTATGCTCGTCTGTTGGGTGAATCATAAACTACAATTCCAATGGATTGGGAGATTTAATGTCAATGATGCCTCCGCTGTGTTGATTACATTAACAGTACAAAGAGACTATGGTGCCATCCTGTGATGAAGGCCACGTCCAACTCGGAGCAGTTAGGCTTAACTCAGACACAATGTGTAAAGCAGTAACACAGTGAAAATACACCACTAAAGGAGCGCACTATAGAATTAGAAAAATAGAGTAATTTTAAATAAACATGACCAAAATGATAAAAATCGAATCAGTAAAATTGTAGATGTTCAATTTTAAAGATTTTAGCAAATATAGTGTAAAAATGCTTAAAGCACCAATAGTGGATATCTGGGTGTGCCGAACAGGGACAACATCCCAATTATAAGCCAACTGCGATGAAGTGCAGGCTGGCTACAGGGACCCAGATAGACCTGCTGAACAGAGTAGCTTTAATCCTGGTTTGCGGAGCGTTGCAAGAATCCATATCGAACATGCGTTGCACAGTCGAAGAGATCGTCAGTTTAAAGATGCGATGGAGCTGCGGTGCAAGGTCCTGCAGCATTATTGTCGAAGATCCCATCCATGAGGGCTTAGATTGCGAAGTCCAAAGTCGGAGATGCGTTGCGTAGTCTGGGCAATGCGTCGGTTCCGAGGAGCTGCGAGGCTGTAATGCGGAGACTGTAGTCGTCGTCAAGCTTCCATTGACGAGAGATGCGAGGGTCTACGCTGAGGCGGTTCTGATGCAGCAATGGGCTGCGATGCAATGCAGGTTTTTGTGGCACTTACGTTCCATGCAGCAGCGGCAATGCGTTGGTTCTGCTCCTGGTCACACAGCAGATGAGATGCGTTGGTTCCAATGGATCCACACGGACTGGTAGAGCACCTTAGGCCCACTTCCAAGGGTCCAGGACTGTGGTGGCACCGCTTGACAGAATAGACTCACAGATAGCAGAGTCTAGGTGAAGGTGCATGGTTGTTGGAGCCTTCTGTTCCTGAGACTCTAGTCCGGAGGCTAGTCATCTAGCCCTTGAAGTAACTCTGGGGCTCTGGGTTCAAAAGATGCAGTTCCAGTCCTCACCCAGGCAACAGGGCAGCAGATCAGCACTGCAAGGCTGCAGCGCAGCAAAGCATTAATCAGCAGGGCAGTAGTCTTGCAGAGAGGTAGTCCTTCAGCAGCTCAGCAGTCCTTCATTCTGGCAGAGTATCCACAGGTCCAGAAGTGTACTGAAGTGGTGGTGTCTGAGGTGCAGTATTTACACCCATTTGTGTCTCTGAAGTGAGGGAAAAGCTTCTGGAGGTTTCCCTTTGAAGTCCTCAGGCATCCTGTCTTTCATGTCCTCACTCTAGACTAACAATGGGGGGGTGCAGCCCTTTGTGTGGAGGCAGCACACAGCCTATTCAGTTGTAAGTGGGCATGTGCCCAGCTCCTCTTTCCCACCCTTTCAGTGGTGGCACGTCCAGGCACACCTAAGCTCCCTATTGTGTGTCGCTGTCTAGGTGGAATACACAAAGTCCGACTGTCAGCCATACCCAGTCTCATGACCAGAGAGACAGGCACTAAATGGCTAAGTCAGGAAAATGCCAACTTTCTAAAAGTGGTATTTTTAAAACTGTAATTTAAAATTCGGCTTCACCATCAGTTAAGATTTTAAATAAGGATTTTCAATTTGGAAATTACATTTATAAAATGTAATAAGATAAATCCAATATTATACTACAGGAGGTTAGACCTTGCAGTAGTGAAAAATTAATTTAAGAGCTTTACACTAACAAGACATGTAAAACCTAAGCATGTGTCCCCCGTTTTAAATACATTACACCTTACCCTCTGGGCTATTCAGGGCATACCCTAGGGGTGACTTATATGTGTTAAAAGGAAGGTTTGGGCCTGGCAAAAAGTTTCTTTTGCAAGGTCAAAATGGCAGTTTAAAACTGCACACACTTGGGTGCTGGCGGCTTTACTCCTCAGCTGTGGCTTCTTTCCCCACCACAATCCTCAACACTCTATTTACCAGTTCTTGCTTCTCAAGGCTGATTTATGGCTACTGATGCACGGATAGCCCCTGTGGTGTTTGATGCGCCTTCCCAGTCCTGTGAGGTCTTTCCTCCATCTATTGCTCAATGCAGGCTGTCAATTCAGATGCACTTGCTACCTCAGTCGGCCATCTTGAACCCTCTTTGTGATGTACATGGGGGTCACGACTACAGGTTATTTTGCCTCTCGCAGCTCCCTTATCAATACTGACCTGCCCTCTTCGCCACTGCTGAGTGTCTGATTCCTGCCACTCCCCGAACCTCTTTGATAGCCCTTTTGGAGGCCTTATTTAATGTCTGACAACCTATCTACTTCCCCATTTCATATTCAATGTCTGCATTTTTATTTTCTTGGCCCCCTTTCCATTGCATCTCCTCTCTAATCTCCAGTTTATTTCCCTCTGTTTTCTTATATCTTACTCAACCTTGCTTTTCTTTTCTCTTCTCTGCCTTCTTCTGCCTCCTCTTCCTCCCACTCTTATCCTCAGCCTTTATTCCAGGTCACCTCTGTCTCTTGCAGCTCTTCTCTCCCTCATGCATCCCTTGCCATCTTATTTTCCTTGCTATTCACCAGCACTTAAACGTTCCCACCCTTTGCATTTTCTGAGTAATCCTTTTGGTTCTCATTGCATTTTCTATTTCTACTCTAGACTTTCATTATTAGGTCTCGCCTGAACCAGCGCATGCGCTACTCTGGCGAGACTTTTAGTTAGTGGGCTTCAAAAAGCCGACCACAGCTTTTTGTGTGGCCTAGAGCGTGCGGTTATGCGCACAGTTACGCGCGCGCCATCTGGCTTTCCTCGCATCGTTCGTGACACTCTTACAGCGCGCGATCAGGCGCCATCTGGCTTTCCTCTTGCTTGCTCTCCCAAGCTCCTCGCTCCGCCCCTACCCCACGACAGAGCGCGTCTCGCGGCCGCGCGTCTTGTTGATGCTGTCTCCATGAGGGCTAACACGGCGAACTTTAGATCAGACTTAGGATAATTAAACTTTTTGGGTGAAGACAGAGAATAATTACAAAGAAAACTGACCACTGCCCCTCATGGTTAGTGCTGGCAGCGTCGTAGCGCTCTCCCACCACCACCCAACTTTCAGCCATGTGCACAGCAGTAGCCCTGTTGTACAACATAGCTAAAATAAATTTACAAAGCCATTAGCTTATATGCGAAGCCTATTGACTTTGTCAATGCCTGTTTTCTCTGCATTTTCTATCAGGTGATATTGCGTACAGCGCGCTGGAATGGCAGGCATCTCTTTACACAAAACAACTGCTCCATCTCTCTTACCTCGTAGAAGGCGGTAGCAACTGAGTTTTGACATGTAACATGCCGCACAGAAAACGTTAGCATGCCTTAGTTTTGTGGCATGCGTCATTTTAAAAACAATTGCAAGAACGTTAGGTAGGCATCTTTTTCATATAAAACAACTCCTCTCATCTCTCTTCTTCACTCGCAAGGGTAGCAGCTGAGTTTGACATGCAACATGCCACACAGCACACGTTAGCATTCATTAATTTTGTGGCATATGCCTTTTTTAAAACAATTGCAAAAGCATTATTTTGAGACCTGGCTGCAAACCTTGAGTAACGATAAAAACAAGGACTAGAAAGAGACTGGACAAGTCATGTCGGTGGTGCCACCATAGTAGTAAATTTCCATTTACACAATCCTAACTCTGCATTTGTTTAGTCAGTAGTTTCATGATGTTATACCCGTGTATGTAAATCAATATGGATCAGAACATTTGTATTTAATTCCCTTTGTGCTTACCACAAAAATGCTCATCTAATGCTTTTCCAATGGGTATCGCTGTTAATATAAAAGTAAAATGCGTATAAAAATGTATCTATCATTTGTGTTATTGTAGACCAGGTCGAAGAAGAATATGATTATTTTCCTCCTGTGTTGGTGGAATGTCTCGTTTTTTGGCTTTGAAAATCTGGTCAACCTAGCAATGGAGGTTTATTCGTTTTTTGCAGAACAAAAACAAATAGTTTTTTCATTCAAACACTGCGCGAGAACAACAATCGTTCATTCTGAGGCCACATCTGCCCAACTAAAGATGGCGCCCACAATACCAACTGTACGGGTAGCGCACCAGTGAGCCTGTCCATTCCCACACAGCACGCCTTCACCGGAAGCGTGTGTTTAGTGTGCCAGTTGCCTTTCTAGCTTATGAGCTTTAGACACACAGGTGAGCTGTCACTGTGGGGACGCGGTGGAGAAGATTAGGTGCCCCGTGGGTAGAAACGTGGTTGTCATCGTTCGAAGGGACCTTTGACTTTTTTGGTTGCCCACTGGGGAGGGCCTCTGCAACATTTGAGGATCTTGAAACAATTGTTTAATATTTTAAGCTTTGATCTGCCGTTCATTGATGATAAGTGAATGTGTCCCCTTTTGACGAGTCCACCAGTCAGTGTTGGTTTTGTTGTCATTAGACACTTTGCCAGCGCCTGCCGGAGGTGGTGCGTGATGTCCACCACATTCTGTATCATAAAGGTAGAATAGTGTTTTCTGTTGCCTGCACATGAGATCGGCATCGCACAGTGTGTGGTTAAGGATGACTCCAACATTCTGAGCTGATCCAAACCATCTTAAAAAGCGGGGGAGGACAGGGAAGGGTGAACTGATAAAGGGCAGAGACCAAAGGGAACGAATACAATGATAAGGAAGTGTAGGAACAACATGAATGAAAACATTGAAGAATATATGTCTGTTTTAGGCTGAAGTCCACTGCTGCTCTTCGCCTATATGCCAGTTATCTAGATTAACACCTGTAGCCCTGTAAAAACTGTAGAGTAACTCTGGGACCTGTTGATACCTGCGGCCAGGATTCAGACCCATATAAACCATGGGCGCATCCATAGATGGTTGGGTCCTCGTGGTTCCCTATGACATGGTTGGCACTCTCTCGACTGTCACCCTGCTCTCTCTTTCCTGTTAACAAAGCCAATAGCTCTGTATAAACACTTATAAGGCCCAAAAGGTGAGACCTATTGGCTATGCCAATGCTTGTTATTATTCCCACTGGTGTGCCTCCATTCTTCAAGCTGTCTTTTTGGTTCCTTGTAATAATCCTTTTACAACTCACCCATACAGGGATGCTGTTTAATTCTGATGTTGTGCCCTCAGAACAATTTTCCCACAACTCATCAGCATTTCATGACTGAAAAATCCCACTGAAGAAATGTGAAGAGAATATATTTGTATACAATTCTGACTCGTTAAAATGAAGTCCAGACTTATTGGCTTTCTCAATGCTTGTTAGGTTTCACCTGAAACAGTGCATGCGCTGTCAGCAAATCTTGTGTAAATAAAAAAAAAAAACTTAAAACATGTTTAAAGCCCACCCACTACTAACAATTACTTTCCAGTGGTTGGCTTCTTATTGGACAGTGCCTCCTGCTTCCTCTTGGCGCTTCAGTGTTCATCCCTGCTGTGGAGCATGGACCAAGTACAGCTTGCTGTCTGTGGCCAGTGTCCTTCCATTGGCCACATACTTCTCTAGGTACCTTTTTTAAAAAAAAAAAACTTTTGGTCATGCACTCCATAAGAGTTTATGTGTTTTGAAGGTCCTCTCTACACCTCGCATTCACCCCAAAGCCTCCCTGTTTTTCCCACCCCCTCCCGTGATCTTGTTGCTTGCACCATCCCTCCCACCTCTTCATTGTGTACCCCTTCCCTCTCACCGACTCCCGCAACCTTTTTGCTTGCCCCTGTCCATCCCACCCCTGTTGTTTGCCTGTCCCTCCCACCCCCGTTGTTTGCTCCGTACCTCCCACCCCTGTTACTTGCTCTGTCCCTCCTACCCCTCCATTGACTTTTTTGCTTGCACACATCCCTCACTCTCCCTCCAGCGTTCTTGTCCATCAGAAAAAAGCGCTATGAAGCAGCCAGTGTTTGCTGCGTCACAGCACCTTTTCTCCTTTTGAGACATGCTACACAGCCGTCCGTGCTGCTGTGCAACATGTCTAAAAAAAATGGCTATTCCATTAGATCTCACATAGGTGAAACCTATTTGCTTTTACCAATGCTTGTTTTTCTTTGGCGGTAGACTCCTCGAGCCTCCTCACTTCCATTTTCATTTGTTTTTTCCCCTACTTTCCCCTTCAAATCTTTTACACTCTCCTTTATTTTATTTTAAACGAACGCAGTCCCTTTTCCCCACATCTGAATTGTTTTGTTGACTATTCAAAACCCTTCCCTGCTGCTTTTCCTTATCTATTTTGGTTCGGCTCTTGTCCTCCAGGAAATATGAAAACCCTGAACTATTTATCTCATTTTTAAGTGACTTCTCGTTGAAAAATACTTTCTACCGGGTCACTACTTTGTTAGGAATAGCTGGAAATGTTTGAGGATTATTATTATTATTATGAATACTCCATTGCAAATTGTAATCACGAGTATTATTATTATTGTTATTACTAATATTGTTGTTATTATTATTATTGTTAATAATAATAATAATAATAATAATAATATTTTAGTCTCTTTCCAGACCCGGGACAGGATACTGAATTTGTAGTGTTTTTCGAATTTCTTCCTCTTTTCTGGAAATTATTAAAAATGGAAATTTCTCACCAAATACTTTTAGATGTATTAGGTTGTCATCTGATGCTTATAATATATATTTCTTTTTTGTTTTTTTTACTAAACCACATCTGCTACCACCTCGTCACACATGGCAAAGAATAATCTTGCTGACTGGTTTCAGGACTCCCCAGGTTATACAATATGCTGCTGTCTTGGGAAAAACTGAATGACGGGCTTTGTGAAAAAAACACACAGTGTGACCGGCGAGCAGCTGATCAACAAGCACGCGGTCTTGCTGAAAAATTAAACTGACTGAGGGTCAACTCGTACACTACCGTTTTCGTCCACTTAGTGGTGCTGTTAGCAAACATAATGAATAAAAGGTGTTAAAATGTAAGTGTAAATATATAACTTATTCTTTTTGAGCTAAGCCTTTTTTTATTGGTTCAATTCACAACACCTCTTGTGCACATAGGTACAATTTTGTTGATCAAATAGTTGATTTTGCTGAAACAAATCACACGCTTTCTAGGTCAGATTATGCATTCCTCTCTTTGCTTAATTTTAACGGCAGCCGTGTAAACACACACCGTGATCATAGAGATGAGAGATGTAAACGAAAAAATTACAAATCCTAGAGTTCCTACTTAACGACATATGTCGTCGTAATCGATTGTCCAATATCCAATCAATTCTCCGTCAGACCACAAACATGTTGAAAAGTGTTAACTCCCCCCTCTTCTGCTGCGAGGAATTCCTTTCCTGCGTACTGAGATTCAAGGTCTCAGTCTTGCTTCTGATCTGAAAGATTTGATTCTATGTCAGGACCAGAGGCATCAGATTATGCAAGTTTAAATCTTTCCAACCACCATAGAAACAGGGTACTTAGCGGTTTATGGCAGAATTCTTTAAACATATTCTGATGACCAATCCGTCATGCAGGTAATTTCTTCCACGCATCCTCCCACAGCAAAAGATTTAGAAGCGATGGCCCCTCATACAGAATGAGCTCCAAAAAAAGAATGATAAAGAAAAATCCTTCACCACTGGAAGGGTAACCCATGTGAGCACTCCTGCGCGAAGAAATCGCTTAAAACGAGTCAAATCTCCATTAGTTATATTTCACTATGGTTTATTTACATTATATTTCAATAGTGAAAAAATCCATTCATCTGTTCATGGAATGTATGTATCCGCTTTTCATTGCGATCAAATGTTGAACAAATATAGCTGATTCACAGGAATATAAACACAAATCCCCGATACATTTCGGGACCAGCCCTTCTTCAGGGGGTTTTCCCTATGAGATGCTCAAATTTGGGCGTGCTCCGTTCTGATGCTCCTTAATGACGTTCGCGAGCATGGGTTACCCTTCCAGTGGTGAAGGATTTTTCTTTATCATTCTATCGTTACACCTCAAGATCAGGAGGTGATGCCCTGTAGCACCCATACTTTGTGAAATTGGAACTAACAGAGTAACATTAAGAGAAGAAAGGAGTGCGACCGTTTCTACAATTTTTCTCCAAAAAAAGAAGCCATTTCACATATCGCGCTAATGTAGGGCAAGACGACAGTGGGGCCTGAGCTTGTAACGGTGTTTGTTTACTTGGCTGCGGTTCAAATAAAGCAAGGAGGAGAACGCATGTTCATCGACTCTGTGCCCTTAATAGAATTGAAGGTTATTGTTCACAAATGTTAAAAAGTTTTCGATTTTAATTATTGAAACTTGACTGATAAAGTTCATTTTCCACAGTCCTCCTTTTGAGATTAGTGGGCAGGGATACGCTTGCTCCGAGTGGATTGGGCGGGTCCATTAGTAAAAGCTGCTCACAGGGTGGGTGGGATTTTAGGGAGCAGATGCCTTGAAAAGTAGGTAAAGTCCCACAAACATGCATGCTTGTGGGTATTCACAATAAAATGCAAGGGGCACTCAAACTGAAAATAAGGACTGAGATTTACTCCTGTTAATGTTAGAAGTAAGTCTGCATCCAGTGTGGAAATGGATGAGAATAGAGTATGTTGGAACTACTGCCAGGAAATGGTTACTGATGTGCCTTTCACTTCTCAGGAGTGAGTGCTCCGCCTCCTGCAATCCTAAGTGAGGACCAAACAAGTTAGATATTTACTCACACAAGTTCACTGCTACATTTAGAGTATTTTTGCATCATTTTTGGAGAATTGGTACCATTGGGTCTCCCTCTGCTGTCTCCCAGGGTCCTACAGGAGTGCTGCCTTCTAGCTTGTTTTCAGTGAGGTGGGACGCCACACTCTTGACCGAGTTCACACTTACGTCTGATTTGAAATACTTTTAAATCTGAGGATTTGTTAACAGGATTTTTCAAACGTCTCTTTTCTTTCATTTGACATCGTCCAAAGATGCCAGTCCTCCATGTTACACTTAGTTGTAAAGTTCTGCTAGCCACCAATTCTGGACCCTAAAGCACTTTCAGAGTGTGGGTACGTACAAGAGAGAGTGGCGAGTAATGTTGCATGTATACATTGGTATTTATATCGCACAAACCTAGCTAGGGAGCACAGGAGCGCTGTACATTATGTGGGGGTGTTGGGAGATGTATACATCAAGGGACACGTGGGAATGACGCAATTACATTGCACATTATTCTAGGCACAGGGTGATTAAGTGATTTGCCCAGAATCACAAGATGTTAAATTGTGCTCAAGGCTAGGATTTGTACGTAAGTCTCCAAGTCAGCATCTGTAGCCACCAGACCACAGCTCCTTCCTGGTATAGTTACTGCAGCTGGTGCTATGGCATCGATGGACAGTGTCTGGGGGCAGCCTGCTATCAATATGACGCCAGGGAGACTCCAAGAGTCCTGGGTGCCCAGTGTTTAGAGATGGAGTCAGCCTTAGGTGCCTGACTGGACAGGATGTTGTATACATCTGAGGAGGACTAGCGTGGAGAGAGTATGGTTATCCTAATAACATGGTGAAGAGGTGAGTCATTAAGTATCTTCTCAATTTGAGGAAGTCTTTTTCACTCTCCGCTGCAAAGTTTGGGAAATCCACTGGGCGGGGGGGCCTGGAGAGACCGACCTCTGAATTTTAGTTACCTGAATGGTCGGGTTGACAGTATGTCAAGGACCTGAGGCTTCTGGTTGGTTGACAAGGGACAGAGGGGGTAATATACCGAGGGTTGCACAGACGACTCCTACACTGCACCCAGAGGCTTTTATACTGGTATGTAACGCAATGCTTTGCACCACACAAGCAACCAAGTAAATTATTTTTGCGGAAGTGCCTCACAGGTGTTTGTGCCACCTTTGTGCACCCCAGGGCACTATGGAAATATAGTACATGTAGCACCACTGCTATATCAAGAGAGTCTTTCCTGATTTGCATGGCGGCATGGCCCCATGCGAATGAGGGAATCTTTACCTTTGCTCCTACGCCATATTATGGATGCGGACGCAAATGTAAAGAAATTGTCAGGAGCAGGGGCGGCTGGTGACATTTTAAAGTGGTGGGGCGTAAAATGATTGGTATACTTCACCGGTGCGAGCGAGCGTAGCGAGCGAGCCCGAACCCCTATAAGGAGGGTTCAGGGGGGTTCTCCCCCCGAGAAAATTTTGAAAAAAGAGAAGAGAAATCGTGCATTTTCAAGCAAATTTGAGAAAGCAGGAAGGTTAATAAAGCAATTGTGAAAATGCAGTTATAACATTAATAAAGAGATGTCATATAACATAGTTAGCTGCTTATTCAGTATAACCACAGAGCTTCATAACAGACTTCGAGATACAATGCATTTCTGAGTACCTCACTCACAGATGTTTTTTATTTAACATGTAATAATGATATGATTTTTAGCTTTCAGTATCTTTATGGAATATAATAGATCACAATTTTAAATTCAAACGTTTCTACTAAAGACACGTTTCGAAGCGTTATCTCAGCACAACTCTTGCATCCCCCACTTTCTCTGCCTGCCATTGCGCTCCATGCTTCTGAAAGGTGATAAAAAAAAACACAAGCAGACTGGCCAGGGCCCTGGGAGAGAACCCTATTCCCTGATGATGAACTGCCCCACACCTGTTTATTGGTAAGGCGCCCATCCCTGCACTTTGAGCCCTCTTGGTAGCGCTTAGTAGTATTTGATTCAGGGTGTGAACTGTAAGGCCCATCAGGGAAGGTGGGTGTCACTCTGAGAGGATGATGACAACGGTTGGTGAGTGGAAGAAGGAGATAGAAGGACATGATACTGGGTTGGAGGTCGCAAATAGCATTTACCCCTGAAGAACTAAAAATAAATATCCCAAGTGCTCGTGAAAATTAAATATATAGCACTATTATAAGGCTAGGTGCTCGTGTCATGTTACAAGTTATCATTTGTACAGACATCCCTAAAGCCACTTTAAAGCACAGAAAAAAATAGTTTTTACATCTACCCCTGCAGAAGGTTAATTATCAATCAGGAGGGAAACAGTGCACGCAGCCATCCCTGGTGTGAATGCGCACTTGTTACTACTGTTGGTATTTTTCGCCCCCCCCCCCCCCCCAAGGGATTGCCTATATAACGTGCCGCTAGTGGCACCGGGTCCAGGGGTGCGAGTGGCCCACTAAACTCCAATTAGGACTGTTTTTTACTATCAAATGAGGAGAGTGGCAATTTTACCTTCTTGCACGAGGTGACGAGGACACGACATCTTTGCTTCGCTGCTACTTCCTCCTTTTAAAATTGACCTCTGCTGCCCACCCCCTGCCTCTCACTGTCCCGCTGCCATCCCGCCCTGCCTCTCACTCTCTCGCTGCCAGCCCGCCCCTGCCAGCCACTTAATTCCAGGTTCTGTCGGGCGGATTGCGCCAGGCCCGGATCCCACCTGCTTCATCAGGCCTGAGCCTCTCTCTGCTCGGCGGTAATCGGAGCTCGCTCGGAAGAGACCGCTGTGGTCTGGGCCACAAATAGCCGTATTGATTGATTCATACACACGGCAGGCACCTGGGGCCTGCTATTGGTAACCCCCAGCCCCAGGCTCTCACCCAGGGGTGGGTCTCTATCGCGTGTGCTTTGACTGGCGGTGAGAAGATGGCCGCTCCCTGGGGCGTTCTCTGCGCGCGCAAAATAGCCCATTTCCTCAGTTTATAGAAACATGTCAGCAAATGGTTGTCATTTCACGGTGGTTGGTGTTTTCATAAGGAGATGTAAGACAGTCAAACCAAAACTACCAAGAATAAAGTCTAATACGATACTAAAATCAACTGGAATGTGCAACTTCGGTGAAGTCATTTGTAACTGGTAATCTACATTTTTTTACCATGGTAAACGCGTCTGTTAATAGAATGTCAACCACAGATATTGTTATCAACTTTTAAACAGTCATTCATCTTACATCTGTGATGCTCACAAGTTGTAGATAGAGCCATTATTATGGTATTGATAAATACATTATGTTTTCAGGCAAAATTCGTGACTCAGAAAGCTATGGAAGTCTACACAGTGATAGACAGTCGAGAGAAGACCTTTATCCCCTTAGAAGAAAAGACCAGGCCAGCGAGCAGAGGACAGGGGGGAGAAACGTCAAATCGACTTTTTGCACAGTGCTTTGATCTTACAAACAATAATTCGACATTTCCACGGCTACTGCCTTCTTAAGACACCAGCAACATTGAATGTGTACAGATGGACTTTTTTTGTTTTTGAGGTTGTTGTAAACGTTTACAGAATGTAATACTGCTTGAGATCTCAGCCAAACTCAGTCATACTCGAACATTCTGATCACAGCATCCAGTTAATGTGCCAAGTACAATTCCTGCATTTATGGTTCACACAAAGCAACTGAATGTGAAATAAGCTAAACTAGGGTCTCATTCTGAAACAGCCCTGCAACAGCAGTCATGTTTTTATTCCCGGATCTGTAAACCCAGCAACGCGCCTCACTTCAAGAAACAACGAAACAAAATTCCCGCTGCCCCCACCTCCTCCACTGCCGGTATAAGGATATACATCACTGCAGTACTCACCAGTCACCACCAATGGACAAGTCCGGGACAGTAGAGTACACGACAAGAATTAATTGTCACCACATCACGATCAGTCACACGACGGGTCCTCCTGTCCTGTATGCACCGCCGCCACGAGGTTATGCATGCAGTCTGCAGACAGTGTGGCACCACCGCGTGCGTGATGACGCGACCGACTGCTGGAGTGCGCACCTCATGGCCAATCACTGTCGCTTTGTTCAGACATAAGCCACAGTGATTGGCCATAGTTGCGCAGGCACCCAATTAGCAGTTACTCGTAGGCTGCCGCGGGTCTGAGAGACTTTATCAGGCTCTCAGCCAATCCAGAGACGCTGCATTAGCAGCGCCTGCCCTGGATTGGCGAAAGAGCACGGATAGGGCTCGCCCGGATACCAAGAGACGGGGCTGCTGCATGAGGCAACCCTCTGCCTCTCGGCCCCCTCCTCTCAGTAGTAGTCAGTGGCAGACAGTGCGGCGAATGCGCATGCTCGTGCTTGTCGTGAGACAAACTCGAGCATGCGCAAATAAATTGCGAGCCGCTGCCTGTCAACTGTGTCAGTCACACAGTGCTCGCCCCCGGCCCCACCCCCTTCATGTCCGACGCAATTATTCATCATCATTGCATTCATTGCCATTGTTGCCGGTCTCGGATTTGCTTGCGCGTTCGGTAAGGGGGGCTCCGCCCCTGCGCCCCAATGGACGCACCGCCACTGGTCAGGAGGAGCACTGACAGTGCACCCTCTAATGGCAGCCCTCTAGAGGGTGTCAAGTGGGTTCTATGGACCCCCCAGACACTTCCTTGCAGGCGGGTGCAGTCACTCACTGCACCCACCTGCAAGGAGATCTCTCTCTCCTCTTCAAAGTGCAGGCAGATTACCTCCTGCCCAGTGAAACATGGAGTGGCTTGGAAGCAGCCATGCCTTATTTCACTTGAATTCGCTGCCCTGGGAGCAGCACGAAATTGTGGCTGCCATGAGGTCAGCATATTCTTCATGATATAGCACACTTTCCCTGTTTGTGCACGGTGCACCTGTTTGAAGGTGCGCCATGGGGCAAACCGGGAAATTACGCCCTTTATGTAATTGTTTCCAAGTACCCTCTTTCTTTTACTGTAAGCCAATGAGGGATCTTGGGAGCCGATCTGATGGGGGTAAGCCCTTTCAAGCCAAACAGGTCCACTGCATAATTCTGAACCCCCTCTAGTTTTCAGACAGGTATGTTAGTGAGACCAGTATAGAGGCTGTTGCAGTAATCCAGGCATCACATCAGCGTAGCGAGGATTTTGGCAGTTTTCTGGGAGCAGTGAAGCAGCTTTCAGGTAGCTTAGATAGGTGAATGCATTTTTAGGGACTACATTTCTCTAGGGTGCAGTGGAAAGATCTCTATTGGAGATCCCTGACAAATTATCTGCTTTATTTACTGGGGCCCAGTTCCTCTTTCCACGATAGGGGAAGAGTAGTTGATTATTAGGGAGAAACAGCAGCATTTCAGTTTCTTTGCTATTTAGGTAGGGATGATTATTCTGTATCCATCTAACATGAGCCCGACCATATGGAAGGCTTTCTATACCATCTTCAAGCTTGAGATGGACCTGTGTAGCTTCCACAAACATGTAGTAGCCTACCTCGTGGAGGTCTAAGATGTTATCAGGGGGCCATGTAAGCGTTGAAATATATCCCCTGAAGTATGCACCACATTTATTGTCTACTCTTCTAGAGAGGAATGAGCCTGACTTTACTTGATGAGACTGATTTTGCCTGAAGGAAGTGAACCAAGACAGTGCTATACCGCTTATGCCAGCCAAAGTGGGCGGTCTTTCGATAAACCCATGATGGTCTATGGTGTCAAATGCGGCCGAGAGATCCAGAGGACCAATGCACATAACATTGAACAAAGTGTACTTCTGTGGCTCGTGAAGCCGACTAAAACTCGATTGGCGGGCCTCCAGGTGGAGGGCAGTTGTCAGATTCTGACACTGTCAAGCGTCTTTGCCATCAATGAATGCCGGAGATGGATCTGTAGTTAGCTAGACTATCAGGGTCCACATAGACGTCTTTAGGATGGATGTGATGATTGCATGTCTAAGGGCATGAGGGGAAACTCCCCTGGATTGGGAAGTGTTGATAAGGTGATAAGGTTGACGATGATCGTGGAAGGGCTGGGAGGTTATTGATTTGAGTTTTGATGTAAGTGTTGGGAGGTTGATGACTTTAGAGCTACCAGTGTATCCCTAGGAAGAGAGGATGTTTTGATGGAGATCCAGATATTATGTCACATTCAGAGAGGGAACAAACTCACAGCAAAGGCTTTGCACAGGAAGGCGACTTGGGGCCTGTTGGCACCTGTAGAGATACCCCCAGGGATAATAACGGCACCAGGTGAAACTACGTAACGTGTCTCACTGGAAATAATGCTCCTAACAAATCTGGAAATCGGAAATTTAGTATAGAAGAGGGGTGATGAATGAGTACTAGTGCAGGTAGACAAAGTAGAGAACGCAAATACACCACCAGTTTGAAAAACTTCCTCAGGAAACCATTGACGCTAACTGTGGAATTTCCTAATTTAGTAAAAAAACTCTTGTATGTCTGATCTACCCAAAGCACTGAACTGTGTTGCACTCACTGGCAGCTGGCATGGCTCATGGGTGGCGGGGCAGGGCGGGGAGGGAGGTAGTTGGGGGGTAACGGGGGGTGGAATTTGAACATTAAAAAAAAATAAACACCTTGCCGCCGGGTCCCACGTCTCTACTCCTGGTCTTCTCCATCGGACTCCATTAACAGGAAGCAGAGCCAAGTCCCCCTGACCAATCACAATGCGGCCATGCAGTGTTGTGATTGCTAAGCACCCAGACTCCCCTGACTAATCACAACGCTGCAATGCAGCGTTTTGATTGGTGTGAGCGTCGTTGTTGGACGCTCAGCCAGGGAATGGGGGCTGGGCATGTTCTCCACGCAGGCTGATGCAGCCTGCGTGGAGAACTGGGAAAGTGCGCATGACTGTTTGGCCGGTCCCAAAGGGCCGGCCAAACAGTCATGTGCACTTAGAAGTAGGCAAACCTCTCTCCCCTGACCTGCTCTGAGAGCAGAGCAGCCCCGCCCACCTGCTCGTCCGCAAAGCAGCACAGAAACATAAAATGATAATAACTCAAAGTTATTATCATTTTATGTTTCCTTTATTTGCACTGCTTGAAAGCAGAGGGGCAACACTCCTCCGCCATAGTGGATGAGCCGCCACTTGTTGTACTTATAAGTATGTCATTTGTAGTAAAATATGGCACACTTCATCCAGTGACCCTGCACCTGGAAGTTCAGGTTACTTTAGGGTTTGAATGATAACCCACCTCAATTACATCCAAAGCCTATCGTATTTTTTCTTTAAATTCACCATAACGTAATGGACCTTTTTTTTTTTCAGGCGGGCTTTTGCTAAATACATATATTATTAATTAATGCTATTGCTGTAGTGTTTTTTTAATCAACCCATATGTTCAACTGAAGTACACAAAAGTAATCTGCACGGAGCACCTCAGACATTTAACCTCTTCCACTATGTCCCTAAAATCCGACCCTAAAAGGATGTAATATTGCAATAAAAAATAAGTAAGTTTAGGTCGTCAATAAACTAGACCTATCTACTTACGGTACTTTTTAGCACTTTATTATTCTTGCATGTTCAGTTAGGTTTTGTTAACTTCATTAATGTTGATGTCATCAGTGTCAGTAGTCATGTGATCTCGCCTTCGGTGATGTTGTGGGGATGGAGGTCATGTGTTTCATGTTGTGTGTGGTCATTGGGAGATCAAAGGCTGTGTGATGGCACTTAGGCTATTTCTGATGAAATCACATTCACGTTAATAATGGCAGCTTGTTGTAAACCAATGGTATGGAATCACAGACACACCCAAGTTCGGCAAGGATTCTATTGGGATGAGGAACTGGTTTGAGTTTTCAGCGCAGCCAGTTATTGGCAAAACTGCTGAAGTGACGTCCCTTACCAGGGTTTCTGACTTGGGTTCTTTTTGGGGCTGTTATTGCAGATCTGTTCATTAATATTTCCAAGAGAGTGGCTTACCTGCCCCCCGTCGCTCTAAATTTCAGACATAAGTTATTTCTACCAACCAACGGTCTGTACTTACTTCTTTCACTGCTACAACTAAATCCTTTGTCGCCCTGTGCTGTGGCATGGGTGCCATGAGTGCTAAAGCAAACAAGGAAAATGGGCATCTCTGCCAGCAGTCTGGAAGTGAAAGGCAGCCATAATAGGAGTGCAGAGGGCCTCTCCCATCTCTGGGCCCCACTGCCACTGCACCTGATGGCTACTGTTGTTGCCCTTCTTCCATCACTTACTCTCTTTCGATAGTTTTAATCATGGCTGTCCAGGTACAAAAGAAGATAGGAATGGGAGGGGGATGACAAACCCACAAATATTTGGCACCGCCTAGTGGTGCAGCAGTGTTAGTTGCATCATGAAGGAACATTAGATCAGGCCTATAATGTAAATACATTAAATACATTTTGTAACTAACACAAGCATAGGCCACCTTTAAGTGCGGTGCCAGGAGGAAGGAGCCCACCAACCCTCCTCTTGTTATATTCTTGAGGCTATCTTCCACTATATAAGCTTTTGAAAAGCATCCTCGGGAGGTTTGTCATTCACAAACGCTGCAGGCGTGGTTGTTCCTTCATGTCCTCTGCACCCTTGCTCCACCAGTTCTCACACTATCTTGCACTATTGTGCATCTCAAGTGAGCATCAACACTCGCTTTACCCCCACCTGCAACATTATCCTTCATTTGACGAGGATTCTTCTCCACTCTGCTGCTTACACCATACACACGTCATTATTAGTCATCATGAAGCCACTTTACCCTTCCTCCGCTCTTCTTTCTATGCTTCCATTCCTTCCATACAATGGCACCCTATGGTGGTTCCATTCTTCTCCATTCACCAGGACGACACACCAATGATGCATCTTTCACTTAAAAAATTCCTTGAAATGTACTCAAACATTTTTTTAATCATCCAAACCTCCCTTTGACCCCCAATCACTCTGCCACATATTTCTTACACCTTCTATGTAGTTTATTCACAGTCCAAGAGAGAAATAAGGACCTTCTCCCTTTAAAAAATATATCATCCATGCCTGGATCAATTTGGATTAGGCTTCCTCCCTCTCATGGTAAAGAACACTTATTGGGAAGTGTCTCCATTCTCTTTTGTGCGGTATGCCCAGACCAAATCAGTTATCATCCTCTCAACATCACTCCCATTAGCCCGTGGTAATTGCTTGGCTCCTTTAATCATTCAATTTGCTCTTTTAATTAATCCATTGGCCTGTGGATTATACAGTGCTATATACACAAGTTTTTTTTCCACACATTCACACAAATAAGCTCTAATCATCAGTCACATTAATTCTGTGCCATTGTCAGTGATGAGTATATGCGGAAATCCCTCTTCTCTGAAAATAGCCAGCAATGTATTTACTGTTGCTGTGGTGGATACTTCTGGCATGGATTTCACTCCTTACCATTTAGAATGCACATCAATTATCACTAATGCAAACTTCCACTCTTTCCTAATTCCTGATAAAGGACCGATAAAGTCTAAGAACACAATGTGCCACACAAGGATCATCCATCTCACCCAAATCTGCCTGTTCGCCTACCTTCAGTCTGTTCTCACCTTCTTTGTACTCTACGCAATGCTCGATCTAAGACATGACATAACTATCCATACCCAGCCACCAAAACTCTGTTCTCAATCTTCTCTTTGGTAAAGTCTCCCATAGATTCCCCTCATGTACAAAACCAAACAGTTTTCTTCTGACTCCTACCAGTTGAACACATTTGTCTGCTTTCATTGTTATTTTCTCTCCCGTTAATAATAGTTTATCAACTATTTTGAGACCTGGTCGCAGCACACTAGATAATGTGCTCTCTCTCCTTCTGTATGCCAGCACTCACCACTTCATCTGCTTCCATCCCAGCATACCATTCATTACGAGTGATAGCCCCTTGACTCCAATCAACCACATCACTCACACTTGCTAATGCTCCTTCCTTCTCATTTAATTGCCCACTATTTCCCAATTGGTAAATGGGATATAAACAGTCCACTTGAACATTCTTCTATCCCGGAATTTGCTCTATAACATATTTACATTTCTGGAGACAGGCTCCTGATCTAGTGAGTCTTGCAAAACCTTTCCCAGCACCTCCCAGTGACCAAAGTTAAATAATGGCTTGTGATCCGTGCGAAAGTACAATTTGTTGGTCTAAAAGATACGTTGAAAATATTTTACTCCCCAGACAGCCTCTAATGCCTCTCTCTCATTTACTAAACAATGAGGTTCAATTTGAGTGAATAAGCTCGAGGCAAATGCAGCTGTCTTCTATGCTATAGAGTGCACCTGCGACAAAACATGTTCCTGTGCCTGTAGTGCGTGCATCCTCATTCAATATCGTTTTAAATTTGGTGTAAAAAGGTACTAGTATTCCAGCATTGCTTTTCTCATCTTTGATGTTGTTAAATCATAGTTGATGCGAGTACCACTAGATAACACTGCGTCTTTTCTTATCATTCCTTTCAAGCTTTCCGTTTTTCTCACAAAATGTTCTTCCGAATTTCAAATAATACTCAGAGTCCAAGGAAAGCCCTGAATTGATCCTTGTGCTGAGATGCAGGAGCTATCTTTATCACTCTCACCAAATCTTTCTTTGGTTTGACCCCTTCTGTGGCCAGAATATATCCTAAATATTCTATTTCTTCTAATAAGAATTTACACTTTTATTTTCTAAGAGTATAGCCTGCTTTTGCTAGCTCGTCCAAATTTTGCTTCGGAGCCATGTTATCTTTTTCTACTGTATCTCCAATTACCAAAAGGTCATCTTGGAATTAAATGATGTTGTCTAAACCCTTATAACTTTCACTCATCCTCTCGTTGATGACGATAATCTGAATGGCATTCTTGGAAATTGAAAAGTGCCTTCTATGGCGATTTAAAAAAAATTCAAGGGTTTAGACTGCTTGAGCAATTTGATCTGATGATATGCATATTTTAAATCCAGCTACAAGAAAATCCTTTCTACTTCAAGCAAAAAAAAAAACAGCTCACTCGTGTTGGGCAATAAAAAAGTATTGTTTTCAATGCTTTGGTTCAGACTTCAGAGATCAACACAAACCTCAATTTTCCATTAGGTTTGTTAATGATAACTACTGGAGAAATCCAATTTGAGATCTCTGTTGGTTCAATTACTCCTTCTCTTAACATGTAATTGAGCAATTTCTTGACCTAGCCCGTTATCAAAATCAGTGCTCATCTGACTTTGTGCTGAATAGGCATTGCAACAGGTTTCATTCTTATTAAATGACCATACCATTTTAGTCCCCCCAATTCATCTCTAAACAAAGTGCAGGTAAGACTGGTGTGTTTTTGTAATTGCTGGATCCTATAAGAAAGGCATGTTTGATTTTGGAGGAAATAAGACTGCACCGTGAGTCGATTAGGAGGCTTTAAGAGGGAAGGTACCCTAACACTTAGTCACTCACATCTTGATGACACATATGAGAGATTGCAGCTTGGGAGTGGGGTTTTCTCCAAGAAGAAAATGTTATGATAACTTTCTGGCATTGGTCCATCTTTGATTGAATGGGGAGGTGTTATATATTTAATCTTCTAGTTTCTGATGTAAAGAAGGCTACATCTGTGAAGACCGACTTCTTTAAGATAAAGATATTGCCACAACAATATATAGTCACTTCTTCTGTTGAGAATTGTATTAGGGATTGTATTAGGGATCCCATAGGAACATCCAGTTTAAAGTAGGAAACCTAATAGATTGTCTTCATGTGCTATGCAAAATGATTCATGTTTTATAATGACTGAAGGAAGACAAAATGTCGTAAAGAAGGTAGACTATATGAATGTATCCCACCAAAACTCATCCACAATTTTTTTCACTCGCAATCTGCTTGAACTGAACAAATGTGTATAATGACTTAATTCAGTAGATGTGTATTATTAGTTCTGCTGAGGTTATTATTACTTTTATATTGGGATGCTTAATATGTATGTACATTCTTTTATCAAGATATACAAAACTTTTCATAAGAATAAAAGAAGTGTATATATATTTATATATTTTAAATCTGTGGGCTCAATAGGAGTTTTTCACATGGTTTATTCAGTTGTTTTTAGAACTGAGTAAATATGGATTTTAGAGTGAATTTGACAAGAACCTAGGGTAGTATTTGTTGGTGATTTTGATCATACTGGTGAAGCCATCCCTGAACTGGCAGTCCAGTTTCTGCATCTCATTGGTCTTTCACCTGTCTATCCTTGAACCTAATATGTAAACATGTAGCCAATGATGTCTATTTCACCCTGATAGCCTCCAGGATTTATGACCTTGAATAACAACCTTTCCTCTGGCCACTCAGAAAGGAACATGCTCTTTGTATGATGGTGTACATTGAACTGGAATCAACCATCAACTAAACTTTTTTGGTTTTGCTTTCAAATTCCGCATTTGGCTTGTTTCTTCTGCCCTTTTCACCAGTATCCTCTCCAACCCACAAGACTTTGTCTGCTGTCCATGATTCTAACTCTCTTGACACATCCTGCTGCTAGGCTACTCTATTTCTTTTTTTGTCTCCACACATTCTGGTGAAATGGCCTTTGTTCAAGGCAGAACAATTTTTTGAATCTGAGGTGTGATCGCCACTACCATACTTCCACACACGTTATTGCCCAGCTTACTCATAGCAGGACACTTCTCACCTTCAGAAATGAACTATGAAATTACATTAGCCTCACTTTCCTCTTTGTCCACCCATGCTACGTCATTACTTCCCCTAATATCCTTGTTTTCCTTTTCTTGCATACAATATCATTCATACAGCATACATCCATACTAGACTTCATATATAGTTTTCAAACATGTCCTCCCATTCCCCCTATTCAATTAGTGGATGTCCTGGTTGAACAAGAAAAAATAGGTGGAGGAATTATGGAGCCTTATTCAATGCTGTTTATCTGTTGCTGCCTTCTCTGTAAAGGAATGTCACGGTTTCAGAAAAAGAAAAAAGAAAAGATCATCAAAGATCAAGGTAGATCCTCTGATATCACCTTTATTTTCTCCTTTATAGATGTAAAGTCAGGATATCACAGCTTGGTATTTAAATATTTAATTGTCCAAACCATTAGCATCACCTACCGAGGTACTTTACTCTGATGCATGTTCAGTGTGGTGATACGCATTGCTTTGTCTAAAACTCACAGCAGGAGTACAAGCAGGACTTTGCGCTCGCCACCCTCAACAATCAAAATGCTGTTGCGAGTCGCAGTTTGATTATAAACATGACTTTGTGTCTGGTCCAGAAATAGAGCACATGGAAAGTCAGCTGCACTGTCCACACACTGCTTCACAAGCTCCTGATGTTGGCAACTGTTTTGAAAAATAGGTCGCTGACAAAGTTCACTTTTCACTACATGACCCCCAAATCCACTGCTCTACACTGATTGGGTTCTCAGGCTGGCACTTTGCAAATGAGTTGCGGAGAACACGGAGAAAGTGGACCAGCTACTTGTCTATTTTAGATATGAAATGTATTTGAAAAGGGTAGCTTGGCTAATATGACTAATCAATCTACCTACCAATGCATTCTTTGGCTTAGAATCTTTGGTGTGGGTTCAGCCTGTTTATACCACTTTCTGGGTCTCTTGGCATCTGCTGTGTTGGCCAACTCATCACCAAAAATATGTTGCAACCACAGAAGTCCAATGTAGTAAATCGAAACAGGCTTATTATTCACAAACGACCCAAGTGCGATTTTATGACACAGCACAGAGGCCAATATTATGCATGTCCTCTTTATTGCAAACTCACAGCAGCAACTACAACAAACACTTAGAACTTAAAATAGGAATCTTTAAACATTCTATCCCATATATAATCCTCGGTCTGTCAGCCATCTTCCTTCTTTTGCTGCTGCTCACTGCTAAGATAAGTACTTGAGTTTTGATCCTCTCATTAATTAGAGTAATATATGTGAGCAGAATGAGTTTTAATTCAGCTAAATAGTTGGTGAGCGTGTGATCAGTATGCCGTGGTTCACCTGCAGTGCGAGTTAAGTATTATATAAAAAATTATTTGATGAGGAATTATTAATTTTAGTAATTGGGGTAGGAAACAGAATCTGTTTATTAATTTTTTTTAAAGGGTCAATTTTGAGGTTTGGGGGAATTAATTGCCACAGTTGCAGTGGTGGCGGTTGATCTTCACACGTTTTAAAAAGATTCTTATCAGGCACGTCAAGACCTGTTGGTCAGAGTGGATGCAAGCCAGGACGCGTAAGCTTTACAAGTCGCACGACTGGGAGAGCCGGGAGTGCGCGTGCTTTGCCTTTGGTGGAAAGCTAAACGCACATGTAACAGTGTGGTCTTTTTGTAGGGTGGGCGCATGGATCAGCTCGTTTAATGCACATTTATGCTAAACATGCCAGCATAGCGCACATGTAACAGGAGTCAGCACGGATTAGTGATTAATTTGTTTTCCTTAGGGGTCCGGTGCGTCTTGATTCCTCCGGTTGCTGGGCAGGTTCAATCGGCCACTGTAAAAGTGCCGGAGGAAGCAGGTGGCCATTTTGAACGGGGTCAATATATTATTAAGATAGGCAGGTGTGGCAGACATATTTTGGGTTCTAAAATAACGTTCTTTGTAGTCAGTTTTGATGAGTGTGATGTGAACAGAGGAACGCTGTTAGTTGAGGTACAAGACTTTTTCTTAGCTTTGTAAAGTGAGGATTTTGTTTCTATTGTAGCACTAATGAGTTACTGATTAACATCATGGATAATAATGGTGTTACAGAAGGAAATATTGAGGATAAGGTCCAAAAGTGTGTTAATCAGGCGGTGTCTGCTTTGCCAACTCAATTAGGAAAAAAAATTGATGATTGTATGGAAAAGTTTGATGGAAAGTTTGGAAACAGGAAAGGCGACAGGACGAAGTAGTAGTTGTAAAGCGAAATATATTCAAAGTGAGAAGGGCTTGAAAGCGAAAGGACAATGCAGTTCAAAAGGAAATCAGAGGGCAACTTGGTTGGAGTTGAGTGAGTAGGCTATAAACAACAAATCCTCCAGCAGTGGGGATATTGTGATTTCGTGTTCATCTGATCTAGATGACATGGAGGAGGAGGAGTTAGAAAGGAAAAGAGTTAAGAAGAAAAAAGGAGAAAGGGAATAGGTGGAACAGGTTAAGGATCCCTTGGGGGACTACATGTTTGACCCGGACATTATACAGCATCCACTATTCCCTAAGTGCGTCCCAGCACAGTATGTGGCTGAATATGTGGCGTACTGGATTAGGTGGGAGATGCTAAAGAAGCTAGGACAAGACTGAATGCCCTAGACTGTTTTTGGCCAATATGGTGGTGTTTATGCCAGAGCTAGATTAAAAGGTGCTAGCATTCCTGAACAAATAAGGGAGAGATCCCAGGCGTGGTCTGGACAAGGGATTAAGAGTGTGTCAGGATCACCTTCTAGATGTGTTTCGGCCCTTGACAAAGATATTTGACATGTGTGAGGAGGCGTATTTGCAGGAGACTGCAGTGGATCTTGTGGAGCTGCGACAATGGGTGCAGAGAGCAGTGTGTTTACTACGTACCACAAATGCAACTCTGTGTGCAGAATGTAGGAAGAGCCTATTGATGAAGATAGATCCAAAATTTGCGGAATTAGCATGCACAGAGTTGGGTCAGGAGGCTAAAGGCCTACTTTATGAACATGAATTTGTGAAGGAGATGGCAAAATATGCTGGGGCACTCAATTTTATCCAGAAAGTACAGAAGGATATTAGAAAGATTTTCGGCAGGCCGGGAGAATGTGGGGTCGATTCCCTGGCTGAGGTTTTGGAATCACACAAATTTCTTTTTCGCCTCGAGGTAGACCCAGTGGAAATCAATAAACAGGATATCAACCATCAGGATTCTATCCCCAGAGACAGAGGGAAAAAGAAAGACTTAGAGGAGAAAGAAGGGCAAGACAACAAGTTATGTTTGTAAAAAGACCTTTTGTGTATTCCGGAAAAGTTGGGTGGCAGACTTGCCCATTTTGTTAGATAGATAGAAATAAATAACAACAGATCTGTGGGTGTTACAAACAGTGAAAGGCTATTAGAAACCTTTTGTAGAAATTCCAGCGCAGGAAAGACAGCCAAAAGCACTACGTTTTTCAAAGAGAGAATGGTGAATCAGGAGGTAAAGAAGTTGGCAAAAAAGTGGGCCATAGAGAGGGCATGAAATTGAACAACTGGGTTTGGAAGCAAATTTTTTCTTGTAGAAAAGGACAAGGGCATGAGAACTGTCATAAACTTGAAGTAGTTGAATGACTGGGTCCAGTACAATCATTTCAAGATGGAAGGGATTCATATGTTGAGAGACATCCTGAGGAAGAAGGGTTGGTTAACGCATCTGGATTTGAAAGATTCATATTTGACAGTTCATGTTTGCAAGAAACAGAGATTTCTTGAGATTTCATTGGCTAGGGATAATGTGGAGATTCAAGAGTCTTCCGTTTGGTTTGACGTCGGCTCCTTGGTGCTTCACAAAAATGATGAGACTATTAGTCACCTGGCCACGGACAAGAGGAGTCCGATTGATAGTGTATTGAGATAACATCTTAATCATGCACAAAGCAAGGAGTTGGCACAGGAACATATGGTGCTTGCAGTGCGAGTGCTGTTGGATTTCGGTTTTGTTGTTAACAGGGTGAAATCATGTCTGGAACCAGCACAGGAGAAAGTGTGTTGATTGATTGAGGTTACCAATTGAGAAGGTGAAGAAGGCTCGAAGGGAGATAAGGAGAATGTTGATGTGTCAATGAATACCTATACAGCAGATAGCCAGGGTGGTAAGCCTGCTATCAGCTACTATTCAGGCAGTTTTTCCAGTCCTGTTGCATTATCAGGCACTTCAGAGATTGAAAACAAGGCTTCTGCGCAAAGGAGTGAGGTATTGGCGGAGTGTTCCGGTAGTTACGGAGACGAGAGAAGGATTAGAATGGTGGCTGGAAAATATGGAGGCTTGGACGGCCATTTTTGGGAGTGTACCAGATGTAGTCATAGTCAGATGCAAGGCTGGGAGCAAAGTGTGGCTCAATGACAATGGGGGAAAATGGACAGTTCAGGAAAAGGAGATGCACATCAACTATCTAGAGTTGAGTTGTTGGCAGGTTCCTTTGCGATCCAGAGTTTTGTCAGGGATCATGTGAAGTGTTGCGTTCTATTAAAGATGGGTAATATTTCTGCTGTACGTTATGTCAACAAGCTAGGGGGACTTTGGTCATAGGCTTTAGGAATGAGCAACACAATAGCGGATTGGAATTCCAAGAAGTTGAAGGATTTCAGTAATTGGATGCTGAACAGGGGGGTGTTCAGGGCAATCAACGACAGGTGGGGTCCATCATTAGTAGACTTGTTTGCAAACAGGTTGAATGCCCAAATACACAGGTTATACAGTTGGAGGCCAGAGGCAGGAGCGGTAGATGCATTTCCGCAAGATCGGGGAACGGTTTGCAGTTATGCATTCCTGCAGTTTGCATTGATACAGAGATTATTGTTGAAAGTGATAAGAGAACAGGCAGAGTTAGTTTTGAAGCTCTGTTTTGGCTGTCCCAAGTATGGTATCCGGAAGTCTTGGAAATGTTGTTAGATGATCCAGTTCTTCTGCCAGAGTTAGCAGACTTGTTACTGTGATGCAGTGGGGGAGAGACATGAGTCAGTGTTGCAGGGGCAGTTGAGAACGATAGGATGGTTGATGGTTGATGACCTGGCAGACTCAGCAAGGAGTCCTGGGCTCCTTGAGCCTCAAAGGCATACAGGTTGGCATGGAGGAGATGGGTTTGTTGTTGTGTTTCACGGAATTTGGATCCCATATCAGCACCTGTGGTAGAGGTGGTTAATTTCATGACAGAGGTTTTCCTGGAGGGAAAATCGTACAGTTCAGTGAACATTTGTAGGAGAACTGAGACTGTTTCAGACAATTTTTTATCTAAATTTGAATGAGAACAGAAAGCTATGTGTGGTGAGATTTTTGTGTGAATCTGAGAGAAGAAAACCGAGTTAGAGAAATAATGTAGGGAAACAGTTAATAATTTCATTTAGGCATCCATAGAAGGCTGTGTCGACCCCCACATTAGCACGTTGGGTTAAGGAAGTTAAGACAAGGGCAGGAATAGATCTTTGGAGCACATTCTGCAAAGGGGGCTATGGCGTCCAAGGCTTTCCTAACAGGAGATGGCTTAACAATTGTTGTAGCTGCAGCATATGTCAATAAAGTCAGTGTTTGAAATGTTTTACTTTCAGCTACTGAAATGTGCTGTGAAGAATATTATGGCAAAGTTTTACACATGTATAATATTGGCCTCCGTGCCTGGACATAAAATTCAGTTTTTCCACAGCAGGGCTGGGTAGAAAATTATGATTTTATTAAAGACATGTAGGCTGATATTATCCCGCCCTGTGTTGTACCCACCCTATAATTTATTTTTATGGGATTTGAGGAGCAGGTGTTCACAGGAAGTAAAGAAGAACAGAAGAGGAGTTGTTCCAAGTTGAGATGTTGTTCTGGATTGAGATATTCAAGCATTAAGTTGACTAGAGATCTTATGTTTGCAGCAAAAGGATGAAGATGGCTGCCAGACAGGGGATTATATATGGAATAGAATGTTTAAAAATTCCTTTTCTAAGTTCTAAATGTTTATTGTAGTTGCTGCTGTGAGTTTGCAATTAAGAGGACATGCATAATATCAGCCTCTGTGGCTGTAATAAAATCATGATTTTCTGCCCAACGCTGCTGTGGAAAATCTGAATTCTCCCTCTACCGGCCAGCAACAAACTGACGAGCATTAGAATTTCATGACTCAAGCCGATAAAAGAATGGAATCAGAACAATTCTTACTTACCACTCTGCAGTCTAGGCTCCTGAGCTTGGATGAGATCAGAATAACAAACTTTTATATATCTTATCAAGCGAATTTACCTGTAGCAATTTTCTATTCCTCTTACTGCTCTTCCTGCTACACATAACGATTCGTTTTTATCATATGTTCACTTAATCAACTTGCTGTAAAGTCTCTCCATTTTGAGCCTTCACCTCACAGACTGTGCCCTGCTCACTTTTTGTTGAATCCAAGAATATATTAGAATGAACTTTGCTTTCCATTGACTAGTTGTACATCTTAATATAAAGAACAATTTCAGCTTAGTCACAAATGTGCATGCATATCTTTGTTTTAGGACTTCACAATTATTTCTCTCAATAACTATTCTTTGAATTGCTCAGGTCCTCACACTTTGTTGTAAGCTGTGTTAAGTCTGCCGCCTAACTTTCTATAAACTCAATACCAAGTCTGCTTGCGTGGAAGTTGGACATTTGTATTGGCCTACTTATTTACACCCTAAAATATCTTTATCTGACTTTATTAAACATATTTTCTATGGATCATCGATTCTTATTTTGAGCCACGTGAAGATATGGTGCACTTTGCAGTTTATATATAGTGGGAACTCGACCAAAGTTATTAGAGCACTTTACATGAGCACCAGTTACAAAAAGTCACATTTTTTTTTTTTTTTTTTTAGGCACAGTGACAGGGAGATTTAGTGATTTGCCCAGAATTACAGGATGTTGAGCTGATGCCGAGACTCAAATCTGGCTCCCAGTTCCAAAGTTGGTAGCTTTGGCCATAATGCCAAATCTTTTGGGTACACATTCAGTGCCCCTTTATAATGTCTGTGGTCCTGATTATAAGTGGTTTGGTATTTTCTGACCTCTGCGCAAATCCCTGTTTGCGCAATGGTCAGAATTCCAAGTTGGGTATTATTTACTTCATCCAGTAATCATGGACGTTCACCAAAATACTAGGGGGAGCAGAAGTGACATCATACACACTTTGACCTTAATGACATCAAAGGAAGTAACATTGTTCAGCCTTTGACCCTGAATCTTCTAAAGAAGTGATGTCACAAGACCTTAACTCTGATGACATAAAAATAATTGAAATCACTGAACCTCCATAACAACTGCATGATTAATGGAATGCAACACAGACATATCTATTTTAGATACCACCTATATTCGTATGGTGATGTGATAAGCCAAGGCAATGTTACCAGTTTCTCTTTGTGTTACTTGAACTATTATGTGTTCGTGTGAAGAGGATATATATGCCACAAAACATTGAACAGCACTGAGACCCTAAATTATTTATGCCACAAACTTTCATGATTTAATAGTTCACCTCATGAAATGAATGAGAAATTTGAGAAATCATAGGAAAAGCAGTAAAAAAGATAAGAAACAATAGTAGTCAGTCAGTCAAATTTAACTTTATTCGGCTGATTATAGCCATCAAAGCACAAGTAACAAAACAGGACAGATCAAATCTATAATCTAAATTAGTTAAGATCCCCCGTCTTGTAACAATGTAAACAGACAAAGAAAATTAAAAAAAATAAAAACCATGAAACGATTATTAATCTTCGTAGAGTCCTGCTTCACTCAAAATTCATTATCTACAATAGAATAAAATACACTCCGTCAAGTAGTGCGACAGTTCATACACAAATAAGGACACCTCGAGGATCCATAACAGAGAAAATGACAGCAGCAATGGGAATACAGCCCACTAACACATTATTAGGCCTGGGAGTAGATAAATAAATAAGATAAATAGGTAAGATAAAATTAGCCCAAGTTAGACTTGTCTAACTTTACATGTAAAAAACATAAAAATAGATTTTTAAATAGGGTGATTCAAAGCCGTGTCCACAGGGGAATTCATAAGTGACCTATTCCTGCACCTGATTGCACCTGTTAGAAAACTTGCTACCCCAAAACAAACCATGGGTGACACTAGCATTTGTAAATATACTAGCGCCGGCCTAACTTGTTCAAAGTAACAACCTCTAAGCAAAGGAATAATGAATTTTCTGCGCAGTGAATTGTAATATGCGCGGAAGAATATTATGTGAAGAGTATTCTGTTCCAAGAATTTATCACAAGGACAGGGATTTAGTGTTCCTTCTTTGAAATACCCTTTAGGAAAAGCAAGGAGCCAGGGAACCATATTCATTCTGAATCTTATCAAAACAAAAAGATGGTACGGTTTGTTTATAGAAGATAAATATGGTTGCATCTGTCGACCCAGGCTCAGTATAACAAATCTTCTCACCATGGGTTTTTTCAATTCATTATCCTCCCTTAGTACTCTTCATCTATCTGAAAACTGCTGCTTGAGGTCTCTAATGGCCGATTTACCCAATGCTGTGGGACTCAGAAATAACTCTGGGAAGCCAAGAATTTCCATCTGGTCCTTAATATATCTAATCCACAGAATGTCTAACCCCTTTTCTAGGGTGAGACAATCTTGGATGATCAATTGTTTAAGATTTGGAGTAGGTTGTGCCCAAATTCTCAGCCAACGCAATAATGGGGCAACCGCAATCTGGTCAGAAATAAAACCTGCTCCTAATTCCTTGTGTATATTAAAAATTGATGTAGAAGCAGGGACCAAGAGCAATCTACACAGAAAAATGTTTTCAACCCCCTGGATTTCTCTGACATCTGTATAACCCCAGATGTCACTCCCATAGGTCGCCATAGGGAGACACTTAGCATTATAAATCTTCATAAGTGCGGGAATTGGTTTAGATCCTATTCTTTTTGCAAAGTCTAAGGTAGACCCCGATGCTCTAGCTAATACATTCTTTTTGTGTGCACGCTGCGTGCACCATGAGCGCCGGTCATCAAGAAGTACCCCTAAATATGAAAAAGCGGGGACTTTTACTAACTCTAGACCCTTGCAAAAGAATTTAACCTTTGTTGCCCTCTTTGAACCTATGGACATAGCATGTGACTTTTTAAGATTAGTGATTAGGTCCAATGACTCCATAAAATGTATAAAACAATTTAAAAGCATTTGCAGCCCTCTTGCAGTCCTGGCCACCAACACCGCATCGTCAGCGTACAGAAGTGCGGGAATCATTTTGGTGCCTGCTCTGGGGATATCTTTACAGCAAGAAATTAGAGAATCCCCTAACTTATTAATATAGAGGGTGAACAGCAAGGAGGCCAGAATGCACCCCTGCCGGACCCCTCTTTTTACTGCCCATGAATCAGTCAGGCTACCATCTTCATTAAAGCGCACAGCCGCTGTTGTATTTTCATGGATGGCTGCCAGAAATTAAATCAAATCAGCATCAAGCCCTATATCTTGAAGGATCACCCAGAGTTTTGATCTATTAACAAGGTCAAAAGCCGAGGTTAGATCCATAAAGGCCAGATGGCGTTCCCCGCGCTTTACGACTGTATACTTCCCTATCACCAAATGGAGATTAAGGCATTGGTCCAGCGTATCTTTCCCTTGCCTAAAACCATATTGGAGATCGTAAATAATGCTTGCTTGATCAAGCCACTCTGTTAGACGTGCCAGGACTACTTTCCCCATAATTTTGGCCGTGGAGTCAAGGAGCGAGATAGGCCTATAACAAGCCGGATTATTCCTTGCTCCCTTCTTAAAGATCGGTATAATAACCGCCTTGGCCCAAGACAGGGGAAAACCAAACAGGCAGGCTGCATTAAAACATAGGTTCAAATCTTAGCCCATAGCTTAGGATCTGCCTTATAAAGGTCAGCCGGTACTCCATCGGGACCTGGAGCTTTCCCCCTAAAGTTGATATAATTACCTTATTGACTTCATCAATAGTAAAAACAAGAGGATGGCATACACGATCACTAACTGATGTCCCTGTGGGAGTTCCGGATGTCACGTCACTGTACACTTTCCCAAAGTGTTGCACCCACCTCTCAGCAGGAACTAAGCCATCTTTACTGGAGTTTGGTGAATCGTCAAACAATGGGCTATTTACAACAGACCAGAATCTAGAGCTGTTGGCCAGCAGGCTGGCCTGACTAAGCTCCTCCCATGCCATCTCCCTTAATTGCCTTTTCCGCCTTTCCACTGCCATTTTGTATGCCCTTCTTGCATTCTTAACCCGTGAGGCCACCCTAGGTTTTTGGTTGAGTTCCCGCATTAGTTCCTTATGGGTATTTATACCGTTTTCATCAAACCATTTTTTAAATTTTGGGGGCCTCCGTCTACAGGATACAGTTAAGTTCGAGGTGACCTGCTTTGTGATTCTGTCAAAGGCATCAAGGACAGATAGTGGTTGGGAGTCCTGGTCTGAACAAATCCCAAACTCCTGTGCACAGTTAGTGATTAAACTGTCAAGAAAACTATCAGGGGTAATCCTTTCCCACCTCAATCTACTTGCTTGATCTATAGGCACAATATTAGCGTTAGTAAGTTGGGTCATGGTCCTTCCTTTGTTTAAAGCATGTATATTAAGATCCAGTGTCAATGGATTGTGATCACTAAAACAATTTTTTGTTGCACTTAATGTGCCTAGTGTCGACATCAATGAAGAATAGACCAAAATATAGTCAATTATATTCTGACGGCCATGACCAACATATGTAGGTACAGGGACTATCCTGTCCGACTGCGCAGGGCAAATCAAGTTATGGGTTGCTAAAAAAACTTTCTAAAAGAGTGCCGGAAGAGGTACGTTCAAAATGGGTTAGCCCCTGAGGGCCATAATCCTCCTCCAGAGTTGCTAAGCAGTTGGTAGGGCAAACATGAATGTTAAAATCGCCCAGGACTAATGTGTCATAGTGTGTTTCGGTGCTGTCACCATAATTGTCCAAAAAAGCAGTAAGAGCTCTAAGGTGCTCTACCTCATCCATTCTAGTGAAAGAATTATAAAAATTAAACACTAGAAGAGTTGGCAAATTCTTCCCTGTCAATTCTACTACTAGAATATGGGGAGAACATGATTCAATTAACTTCGCTTTATAAGACAACTTAAGGTTAACCATCAATAGAACTCCCCCCCCCCTCCCCCCCCACCCCCCTTGCTCTACCCATAGTGGATGGTGCGGCAAATTTACAAAAAGATATAAACCCATCCAGATAGTAGGTTTCATTAGCCTCCCACGTTTCCTGAAGGGCTATGATATGATGTGTGGCAAGGAAAAGTTCCCAGCTGGCGTCACCCTTTTTTGCCTTTAAACCATCAATATTCCATGTTGAAACTTTCATTATGCCTTCATCAATTATTGTTGAGGTAAAACTGGGTTTTACTGTACCAGCTGATGAAGTCTAGTGGTTCAAGGGACTGGGCGGAATAAAATTTGATAAACTAACCACAGGAACATGTGTTACACCATCCAATATTTCCATCAAATTGTCTAAAACAGCAGGTACTACATTACTAACAGGTAGTCAGTCTTGAACATCTAAACCAGAAAGTACCTGAAACCTGTTAGACAAAGAAATGGAGGGAACAGTCAACGTCTATGTTCTCACAGAAGGCTTGTAGAAATGTCCCAGTGGCAAGGCCCTGATGGAGGTTGCAGACATAGGGCACAATTCCTGCGCCCTTAGCATCGTCTGGACAATCGCAAGATTTCAAAAGTTAATGACCACACAGTCCCCCTCAAAGTTCTTTAATGATTGACCCACCCACCCAACTCTGCGCACCATGATAATGTTGTTACTTATAGGCACCCTGAAACCTTTATGTTTGGATAGCCAATCTACCGTTTTATCGTGCAGTTGAATCCAAGATTCAGTTTGGTCTGATCTAAGCGGTGGGACACCGGCCAGGACCAAAACATAAGGACATGCGGCCGGGGGCAAATCTAGAACATCTCCAGAGCACTTAGTATTCACGGCATTCAGCACAATAGGGCCATCTCTGTGGTGATTACTAGCTCTCAGATTAGACCTAGCCTGATCAATAGGTAGTGGTCTCGAAGGACACAGTGGCTGGTGCGGGAACTGATCAGCTGGACAAAGGGAATTAACCATACCACCTAACCCCAGGCCTCCCATGCCCAAATGTGCGGTATTCCCCCCAGGGCCAGATGTCACACATTATGGTCGAGGCGTAGCAGGACTCACATTACCAGTGAGCTCAATTCCTGCTCTGCGGACCAATTGCCTATTGTTACCCCCCACAGGTCCAGTGGCTTCTGAGATTACCAGGTCCACGGATGCTTTAACTGCCCCTCGTGCTGCACATTGACACCCACAGGCCTCCTGATTGACTGGGACATTACTAGATTTTAAAAGATGTGACAATTTTTCTTCGATCGCCCCTAGTTTACTTAAGAAAGGCGCTAAGAAAGCAGATATTAAAGTCTCCAAGTGTTGCCAGTGGTCAGGATCACTTCCAAGATCCACCATGGTGTGAGAGTCAATGTTTGTAAAAAGAGGCGTACCACCATTAGAGTTCGGGGAATTATTCTCACGTGTCCCTGGAGCTTGAAGTTCAAGTTTAACTTTGGCCTTATTCCTCCGTGCCACGCTTCCCCTTGTACGTTTTGTAGGCGGTTCACTCTTCCCTCCCTCACCATTCCCTCCTAACCTGGATTTAGAAGAGCATACCACACTTTCCCCATCCATGACAGCTCTTTTGGATCTAGTAGCAGCATCACCTTGGGCCACACAGGTCGTAATTGAGGTATGTGCTAGGGATGAAACAGGGGGTACAGGCAGATCTGTTTTCTCCTCAGGTGAAATAACCAACAATTCTTTAGATAAGCTCAGTCTCGGGTTTTGGGTAATTTCCAAAATGCCTAAATGGTCCACCTCCAATATCCCTGATTTGGGAGCTATTCCATCAAGTGGCTCCCCAACCGGACTTGCAGCTAGTGTATCCAGAATTAAGTGGTCCGTAATTTGCTGAGCACCCATAAGAGATTTGACCAAGGTTATAGCCCCCAAAGACGATCTTTTTTGCCCTGCATTACAGTAAGCTGTATTTCATGTGTTAATACTGACTCCGCCCTAGATAAAAACGCGTCCAATGTTCCCGCTACTCCCCCCACCCCCCCAGCCTCCAGACCGGTGGCCTTATGTTTAGTAGTCATGACCAGTGCCTCAGTATATAACACCACCTTCTAGACAAGCAAATATGCCAGGGAAGATATCACAATGAAATGACCTTACAGTTTATCCAGCGCCCGAAATGTCTCGCACAACAAAGGGGGAGGCCCAGCCCTGCCTCCTCCTGGCTCGGACGGGCGCTGCGGGAGCCCGGCCGGCCTTTTAAGCTCCTCCTGGTGCTCTGAAACTGCGTCGGTGGCGTTTGCGCCGCAGGGGGTGCAGGGAAGTGTAGTCCGTCAGCGGCAATAACTCTTGTGGTGGCCCCCAGAACAGACCAAGCAGCAAAGCAGCAGACAGGTGAGTGTTTAATAGTAGTTTTGTCCACATTTATTAAGTGTTGTAGACCATATACTGATGTTATTGACTTAAATCATTTCTTATTGTTATTACATTTTGATTTATGATCCTTCACAAAGCACTCGTGTGAAGCATGGATGCTGAGATGCTGAGGTTTTACCCAAACACAAAAGAATTTTTCATGAGTTCACAAAAATGCAACATGTCAACAACTTGTTTAAAAATATGTTGTGTTTTAGTTAATTTTTTATTGAATCAGCAGAGTGCGCGTTGCACTGCTGAATTTATTTATTTTTCATAACCTAAAGCATAAAGTCCCAGATTCAGTGGAAGCTGCATAAAGTAAACAGGGCTCTGTGGTGGTCATTGTCATCTTTGAAAGTGGTGAAATGTGATACTTGCTCTGAACTGTAGTGAGCAAGCAAAGCAAGTACGCCCAATCTCTTCTTGAAAGAATTCTTGGGTTCTCCCTCAAAGAATTTTTATTTTTAAATGAAAAGATTTTAAAGAACAATTTTACATACATTTGCTAAAAAGCCATTTGCTCTGAAAGGACATTTGTTACATATTGAAGTCCTTTCATGGTGTGCCAAGCCAATGAAAATGGATGCTCGCGAGGGGTTGGCCCCCTATTTTTCAAAATGTGCCGTAGGTACACAAAATATGTTAACAATGGCCTCCATTTTGCCAGAGTCAGCATTTTGTCATGCTTGCCCCCATATGCCATGGGTACTCCTGTAGGGCAAAAATGATATACAATATAGCAGTGCCAGAATGGCATTAGTGCCGTGCAGATACAATAGGTGACCCTTATGTCAAAATTACATCGAGTATGTCAGGGCAGCATTTTGTCAAGGTTCCCTCCCTCCCATATACCAAGGTTATGCCAATGGTTTTGTCCATTGTGCAGGCACCAGCATTTTGCCATGGTGCCCACTATGCCATGAATTTCCTCCAGTATGCCAGCTTCAGCATTTTTCCTCAGGGTCACCATGCCAAGAATTGCCTTCAGTATGCCAGTGCCCACATTTTTCCTTGGGTGTCCCATTTGCCAAGTATGACCTGTACCAGTGCCAGTATTTATTCTTAGGTGCCTCTCATACTAAGTATTACCTCCAGTATGTCAGTGCCCGCATTTTGCCAAAGGCGACTCTATAAGCCACGAATGACCTTCAGTAGGCTGGGGCCAAGAGCACACTCACAAGCACAGCACCACATTCTCACTGGTCTCAGAACCACTGGTAATATCAGCATCCAGGAGACATATATGCACCTCTCCATCCTTTCTCTTCAAGGTGGATGTGTGCACATCCCATCAGATCACCTTCAGCACAGCACATTCAAGGTCTCCCACCACAACAAATGAATGTAGCTATTCCGATGAAAATGAAAGATGGAGGAATTTCCAGAGATGACCCTTCTTTTCTGTTTGGTGCCAACAGCAACAGGCTCCACATATCCTACACCCCAACAGTTGGCAGTGAACATCACCCGAAACTGACAAGTGTAGCGTTCGCCTCGCTGTACTGTGGCTGGGGGCGTTTGTTTGTCAGTTGTTGGTGGTTTTTCGTAGCGCCGGGACACTCTTTGGAGTAGCCGCGCGCTCTACAAATCACAGATAACATAACATAACATAACATCAGTAACTGCTATGCAAGAGCATTCCAAAAATGGCGCGCCCCCTAAATATCAAGTATGGAATAACGTGGGACCGTAATATCACAGACAGAATATCAAGAGATGAAATATTGAACGGTAGTTAAGTATAGGTTTCTGTACCTAACTCCACGTAGGTATATATTCGAGGTACATATTTGGAGTTGAGAATAGTAGCTGTATTCCTCCTACATATACACTTACCTTTCAATATTCCATAGCTCAGTATTTTGTCTACAATAATATGATAGCACAAAATTACTATGGTCGATACAGCGTGGTACTACTCTGCAGCAGCCCCTTTCGTCTCGTGCCAGCCACGTACGCTTTCAAAAATCTCATTTCTGAGCAAAAACTCCACCAATCCTTTCTTTTCCTGATTAAAGGTTTTTCTTTCTTTCGTAAATGGCTTTTTCTCGCAGCTGAGATTCAATTTAGGTGCACTTAAAGGTTTGAGAATTGAGCCTTTTGTGTGTACATTTGTCTTATGTGAATATTTATTGTGGTACTTCTGTTTAGCGCTACTCGTCTCAAGGGCAGTAGGGCACTTTACTTGGTCAGATTCATTTTTAAGGCACCGGGAGGTTAAGTGGTTTGCCCAGAATCACAGGATGTGGCCCCGACGCCTGGACTCGATCTGGTCCCCCAGTACCAAAGTCGGCAGCTCTGGCCCCTAACACCACAACCGCACCCCTGTAGCAGTTTGCGACATGGTCTGGCCCACCGGAATTTATTTACGCAGGATGACAGTCACAGCTATAATCTTTCTGGTCCTTCTTTCAACAGTAATACGGTTGTCACGTGTACTATTTCGTCACGCAACTGTTCCTGGTTACTGTCATGTGATGGGCAGCCGAGGCAAGAGATAATTGATTCTTGCATTAAACATGTTCTGCGTCAAACCATCAAAAGAAATACGAAGGCATGAAAGATGTATTAGACATAGTCTTAAAAGCAAGAACCCCATGATTGTAAGACGAACCACAATCCAAGACAACCTCCGTATAACACTGGCGTTTTGCACAAAGCTGTACTTGTATCATGTTTTATTGACCTCTGACCTGTGAATGGGCATGCGCAACTTGCAAAACGGGGTCCCTTTTTCATCTGAGGACCATAAAGTACTCGACTGGACCTTATTGCCTTGAAGAAATCGATCTTCATGGTAAACTAGTTCATTGGTTCTTTGAACCTGAGGAGAGCGGGACAGTTATGAAGACGTGGAAGACGTCTTCCGTTTTTACATAGGTGGGCCGCCTTCAAAAACAGGCACGTGCAGCCAGGCTCTGTATGCCATGTGCCACTGCCTATTCTGGCATGACGTCACAGACGGGTGACCCCAGCTTTACAGTGAAGACAAACGTATTCAAGTTGTCATTTACAAAGAAATACAAATATTTCATAGCCCTAGCTGCAACCATGTTTGCTTTTTCCTGAAACTGCGAGTTACAAGCATTACTATTGCCCTGCTCACTGAAAATTATTTGATCAACCTCGGAAGTATAAAAGATTCATATTTTTTCTCACAGAAGTGTGGTAATAGAACATCTGACTTAAAAGGTCGATAGCACGTCCTCTGGCATCTCTGTTCTCGTCTCCTTTTGTAAGAACACAGTGGTCGACAATTATAAAGAGTGTTTGCACAAGTGTGATATATGTGTGTGATATGTATGTGTGTGTGATATGTGTATGTGTGTATGTACATATATATATACACACACAAAGTCAAGTAAACATTTGAAGTATACTCAATTAAACATTACTATGGTCTGTGAAGCAGTAGAGAGTGGTCTTCGGAGTCTTTCAATAACTACCGTTCTCTCCACGTCATTCTCAAATTTTTCCAAAACACTCTATCTGTATATCTTTCACATCATCTGTTTCCTCTTCAGCACCCTTTCACTCTCTCCTGCATGTATTTCCTTGCATCTATCATCACTCTTCCCTGTAAGCACTGCATTTTCATAAAAATTCGCCTTGTCAGTATTTTAACAGCTGGTAAAAACTGGGTTACTGGTTGACGAGGGTGGGCGCCCTAGACAAGCAGCAATCACAATTCTGGTCGATTTAAGACAAAAGTAAACCCCAAATTAACCTGTGCTCCACTCCCTGGTAGCTTGGCACAGACCAGTCAGGCTTAACTTAGAGGCAACGTGCAAAGTATTTGTGCAACACTTCTAACAGTAAAATAGTGAAAACACCACACAAAAGATCCCACCCCAGGTTTAGAAAATAGAGCTTAATTGAATAAATAAAACAAGACTAAATTAACAAAAATTCAAATAGTAGAACAAGAGATATTGATGTTTTAAATTTTTTAGAAAAAGCATCACCAAAAGGTGTAAAGCGCCAACTATGGATATCTTGTTGCGCCAGGCAAAGTCTCAAGTTCAAGTGGACTGCAAAGGAGTGTGGGTCGGCTACAGGGATGCAGTTAGGCCTGCTGAACCAAAGCACCTTAAATCCTGGGTTGCGGAGTGTTGCGTGGATCTGCGTCACAGATGCAATGCACAGTTGAAGCGATGAGTCGTCGTCCAGGATCCCAACAATGGGACTTGTGATGCGAAGTCTGGCGTCGAGGATGCGGCTTGCAGTCACGGCGATGAATCACTTACGAAGAGCTGCAAGGCTGCAATGCGGAGTCCGGCATCCTTGTCGAGGCTGTCGTCAACGAGAGAGGTGAGGACCTGCTCTGAGGATGTGTTGCTTAGCTTTGGTCCTGAAGGTGTTGTGGGGGCGATGCGGGTCTGTCTTTGCTGTGGATCAAACCATGCAGCAACAGAGATGCGTTGGTTCTGCCCGGGGTTGCGCCATGCAGCAGAGGAGATGCGTTGGTTCCGCTGGGTCCACAGAGGCTGTTAAAGCACCTTAAGCCCACTTCCAAGGGTCCAGGACTGGGGTGTACCATTTGGCAGGGTAGACTCACAGATGGCAGAGTCCAGGTTAAGATACAAGGTTGTTGGAAACCTGTTATATCCCTAAGGCTTCAGATCAGGAGGCCAGCAAACTAGGCCTTGGGGTCACTCTGGGTTCTGGATTCTAGAGATGCAGGTCCTTCTGACCTAGGCAAGAAGGCAGCAGGTAGCAGGTCAGCACAGCAAAGCAGGAGTCCAGGTGAGTGGCAGTTCTTTTGCAGCACAGCAGACCTTCTTCCTGGCAGAGTATGCACAGGTCCAGAAGTGTACTGATGAGTTGGTGTCTGAGGCCCTTCTTTTATACACAATTGTGCCTTTGATGTGGGGGTAGCTTCTAGAGGCATGCAATTGAAGTGCACAGATGCCCTGCCTTCCTGGCTTCTGACTCACAACCAGGGGGTATGCAGCCCTTTGTGAGGAGACAGGACACAGCCTATCCAGGTGTAAGTGAGGCTGGGCCCAGCTCCTCCCTCCTATCCTGCCAGTGATGGCTCATCCAGTCTAACCTAAGCTCCCATTGTGTGTGACTGTCTAGGAGGAATACACAAAGCCCAACTGTCAACTACATACAGTCATGTGATCAGAGTCAGGCTGCAGGCACCAAATTGATAAGGCACGAAAATGCCAACTTTCTAAAAGTGACATTTTTAGAACTGCATTTTAAAACCTGACTTCACTATCAGTTAGAATTTTAATTTGTGATTCCTTAGACACCAAACATGAACCGATTATCTCTTCTCATAGGGAAATTACATTTATAAGATGTAATAAGGTATCCCTCTACTGTTATCCTATGGGAGAGATAGGCCTTGCAGGAATGAAAAATGAATTTAAGAGTTTTTCACTACCAAGACATGTGGAACTTAAAAGTACATGCCCAACTTTTTAAATACAAAGCACACTGCCCTCGGGCAGTCCAGGGCCTACCCTAAAGGTGAATTATATGTATTAAAAAAAGGAAAGGTTTGGGCCTGGCAAAGAGTTTATTTTGCCAGATCGAAATGGCAATTTACAATTGTGCACATGCTCTGCAATGACAGGCATGAGACATGTTTAAAGGGCTACTTAAGTAGGTGTCACAACCAGTGCTACAAGCAACTAGTGGCATTTAATTTGCAGGCCCTGGGCACATGCACTGCCACTTTACAGGGACTTACAAGTAAGTTGAAAATGTGCATTGGATGTAAACCAATGTTACCATGTTTTAGGAAAAGATAACAAGCACTTTAGCACTGGTTAGCAGTGGTTAAGCGAGCAGAGTCCTATGGCCGGCAAAAACAAAGTCAACAAAAATAGGAGGTTCTGAAGGCAAAAAGTTAGGGGAAACTGCACCAAGGATGCCATGTCTAACAACAGCCATGTACCTCATTCACACATTTACGTATAGAATCACAATTATAATTGGTACATCTGACCATTGCTCTGCCTGCTCTACAGAGAGGCCAAGGTTTGAATGAGCATTTTGTCTGAACGTCTTTATGATCCACTGACAGGCACCAGGAGGAATTCACACTGCCTTCAGCCAGAAGTCCACATTCCTCCCCTGTGGCCCGTTATAGAAACCTACCCACAACTGCAACTCACAAAGATATGTTGAGTCAAATGTTTTGAATGTACAGACTTTACATGAGTAATATGTTGCTTGAAAATACTTCAAGCCAATAGTATTGAAAAATGCAAAAGTAAGTACAATGTGAAATGTAAACAGGAACAATATCGTTATTCCCAGGCCGAGAGGGTAGTATGTTTTTTAAGGTTGTGGCTGTCACGTGGTGTGGGGCAAAAGGTGTGATCATGACAGCCCCCTAGCGGGGCCACTATGCCTCCACCATCACAAACTCCCTTTTAGCAGAGCCCAGATGACCATAAATGCCGATGGAGCGGCTTCCCTAAATTAGGCGACCCCTTTGTCTGTAGTTCCATAAGGGGCCTGTTATTTCTGCCTGGGGTCTCAATGGCGTCCCCAGACAGAAACACTCCTCAACTGATTCCCACGTGCTGGAAGAAAATAGCCAGTGCAAAAGAGGCACTAATTCTGTGAATTCATGAAAATGGATACACGCTAATATATAGAACTGAAGACTGATTCACCATGGCAACCATTTCTTGGGAAGAATGGTGGCCATCAGGGTGACCAACTTTACAGACGATTGCCTGGCTGCAGCTTTAAAACAGTCTTTTATTTTGCATTGAAGGGATGAGAGACTGTTGTGCCAGTATATCTATTGGTTTTACTAATGCTTGTTTTTTTAAAAACCATATTAGGTGTATAACTTGCAGGCCTATGTACCGATCCTAAGCATGCGCCAGAGCCATGCGTTTGAGCTCATGAAGTCGGCAGTCCAGATTGCATGTGACAGATGATGAGTGCTGTCACCAGAGAATTTCCAGATGTTTTTTCAACAGATACATTTCTAATTTCTCCCATCTTACTAGGTTTGGTTTCTACATACTGCTGAAGTGCGACCACTAGGTACTTTTAAAATCACATTTTTACTTCTTCGCTTACATGAACATTTTAAAGTGGCTTGTGAAAACAAGGCTTTAAAAGCATATGGAAAGCTAGGAATTAATTTTTTTAATCAGATTATTGAAATACTTGTTGAAGTTATAATGCCTCAGTGTGAGCTGCTAATGCAAAAAGAACAATTGATGGATGGACTGCTGAACAATGTCAAACATTCACCCTCAGCATGCATTTGTCACTCCAAGTGGGACGGGTATACCCAGACGTGGGTCACCTGTATAGATAGGTTCTAATTTCACTTGGGACACCTTACACCTCTTTTCACATTTTTTTTCTATATAAATAATATTACATTTTACTCATTGGGCTTTTTGATTCTTTGTTTTTGTTTCTCCTCCCAAAAATATTGCTATTGTGCTCAATGATTCTCATTATTATAAATACCACAGTTACTGTCTCATTTTTTCCACAGGCGCCATTGTTTTCTGATATATAATACTTACCCTGGTTCCTTGTGAGTAGGGTCACCCTTGTTTGTCTTGAACACGTTTCACCCCTTAGGCACTTCTGTGATACGGCCCAAGGATGCTAAACGGGATGTCACACAGGATCCACTCACAACACCTGACGTCATGCTAGATTAATGTCTGCCTTGGTGCACTAATTCTGTGAATTCATGAAAATGGACACACGCTAATATATAGAACTGAAGACTGATTCACCATGGCGGCCATTTCATGGGAACAATTGTGGCCAGCAGGGTGACCAACTTTACAGACGATTGCCTGGCTGCAGCTTTAAAACAGTCTTTCATTTTGCATTGTAGGGATGAGAGACTGCTGTTCCAGCATATCCATTGGTTTTACTAATGCTTTTTTAAAAAAAACTTATTTGGTGTATAACTTGCAGGCCTATGTACCAATCCTACGCATGCGCCAGAGCCATGCATTTGAGGTCATGAAGATGACAGTCCAGATTGCATGTGACAGATGATGAGTGCTGTCACCAGAGAATTTCCAGATGTGTTTTCAACAAATTTCTAATTTCTCCCATCTTACTAGGTTTGCTTTCTACATACTGCTGAAGTGCGACCACTTGGTACATTTAAAAGCGCATTTTTACTTCCTCGCTTACATGAACATTTTAAAGTGGTTCGAGAAAAAACAAGGCTTTCAAAGCACATGGAAAGTTCAGAAGTACATTTTTTGATCAGATTATCGAAATATTTGTTGAAGAGATAATGCCTCAGTGTGAGCTGCTAATGCAAAAAGAACAATTGATGGACGGACTGCTGAACAATGTCAAACATTCACCCTCAGCATGCATTTGTCACTCCAAGTGGGACGGGTTTGCCCAGACGTGGGTCCCGTGCTCTCTATGCCACTGGATTCAAGCAATCCTGGCTGATGAGGGGTGCTACCCCGAAACCGGTTCCAGGATGCTTTTTTTCTGGGGAAGGGAGGACCTGGCCTGGCAGTTTGGGCTGGACTGTTCCCTGGGGAGCAGGGTCAAGACTGATTGGAGTATGGCTGGGTCCAAACTGGAATGGCGTGGTGAGAAAAAAAACGATGGATTTAGGCCGATTGGTTCATGTCATAAGTGCGAAAAAATGAACCAATTTACTCAGCCTTCACTATTGTTATGTGAGGCTGTAAATAATTATTGTATACTGACTAGATGGTCGTTTTTGTTTTTTGGAAACCTGAGTGTATGTCACAACCTGTCACTTGTATATATAGGTTCTAATTTCACTTGGGACACCTTACACCTCTTTTCTATTTTTACATTCTTTTTTTATATAGACAATAATACATTTTACTCATTGGGCTTTTTGATTCTTTGTTTGTGCATCTCCTCCCAAAATGATTGCTATTGTGCTCAATGATTCTCATTATTATAAATACCACAGTTTCTGTCTCATTTTTTCCACAGGCGCCATTGTTTTCTGATATATAATATATACCCTGGTGTCTTGTGAGTAGGGTCACCCTTGTTTGTCTTGAACACGTTTCGCCCCCGAGGCACTTCTGTGATACGGCCCTAGGATGCTACACAGGATGTCACACAGGATGCCACTCACAACACCTGACGTCATGCTAGATCAATGTCTGCCTTGATTATAGTCAGTGATTTATAAGAATGTTTGGCCTACTCAAAGTAAGTGATCCACCGATCAGGTGGCAGTGGGCTTGCGTCACTTCTGTGGGCGTAAAATGCTGTTTCTGTACCATTCTGTCATTGCTTAAATATAGCAGGACGGCGTTGCATTCTGATTACACTTTAATGCTACAGGCACAAAAAGCACTTTGACAATATATTTCGCTCATTTGTTATACATCTCTCCCCTCTGGATAACTCTGCTTCTACTATACATCATTGAATACTCCCATGTGCAGACGGAACGCCCTTTGACCCCCTTGTACATGTATATTACTTTGAATATTTTATGTTTTATTGTAAAGTACTTTGACATAATTTCGGATTCCTTTATGTCATCGAAAAACTTGTATAAACGAATGAAAATAAAATAAAACCTGCGTCAGGACATTTAAGAGTCCGTATAACAACCTCAGTCCTAGAATCACTGTTAATGTCAGCATCCAGTGATACTGTCATAAAATAATTCAGTATCAAACCAATATTTGCAGGTTTATAGAAGACACTTACATTCAAAACAACTGCCAAGTATCTGGTTTGGTTAAGGGTATTTCCCGAAGTAACCACTGTTTTTACCAAAGCGTTTCAGGGCACTGGGAGCCAGGCTCCAGTGGTGGCCGCTCCATTAGGGCGGAGGAGCGCCGCCCGCCCACCACCATCTGTACATAAAATAATAATAAAACATTATATTCTAATCCCCTGGACCCGCCCCCAGGACTCTAACGAGTCTTCGGGGTGGGTCCAGGAGATGACACTGCTGGTGGGGCAGTGGTGGACACTCCCTTCACTGCACATGAGGTGTTTGCCCGCCGTCTCAGGCCGGCCAGAGAGAAGCAGGAAGAGCCGATGCATGGGAGACGGCGGCGGCAGCAGCATTACAGTCATTTTTTTTTTTACCCAAACCCTCCCAGCCTTCCTCCTTCCTCCTCTCCACCTCACTCGTCTGGCCCGGTCCCCCCACTTTGGCAGGGGACAGGCCGCTACTAGAGCCAGATAACCCCTGCATAAGTATTTGAACTAAATCAATTTGTGTTATACATCATATGATACTTTTCTAGTAATATCACTATAGCTAGCTCTTAAGGAGTCACTCAGGTCGGAACCCACCTATGCCTCCTCCATAGCTGGGTTAAAGGTGTCCGACCTCACCTCACACAGACATACATAGGCTAGTAACACCTTTTATGTATCACTTGCATATGCAAAACCTTGTGCAAAATGGCACATTATTCATAGGTATGAGTTTCACTGGTGAGCACTGAAGCACGTTTTAGACATTTAACTCAAACATTAAGGTCAGCTCATCCACAGTCTTGTATTTTATTTACAAGCATGCTTGGCAGGTAATTCACTCCATAAATTATGAAAACACAGCAGAATTCAGGGTCAGCAGTATACAAGGCACTCAGGGGAATGGGATCCCACCAAGAAATTAGATTTGAATGCTTCATACGTCTTTACATACCTTCAAGACCATCATGATCAAAGAGGCTTCTAACATCAGGCCACTGATTTGGCAAGAGTAAACAGGAAGTGTGTGCCAAGGATACAGACTCTAGCCACTTGGCAGCCTTTTCACAAGTATCTTTGAATATCTGACAAAGTTGATTTCGACTTTGTTTTTTCACGTGGAACAGGACCACATGGAACAGGACCACTTTTCATCAGGAATTAAATCACCAAATACATTCCACAAAGGAACCGCCGCTCCGGATTGATACGTCGCCTTAAAATCCCATCATACAAGGAAAAAACACAAAGGTGGCACATCTTTCTCTGTTCAAGCAGCCAAACTATGAAATTTATTAACCACAAACATATGATCTACATATAACTATATTATCTTCACCACAATACTCAAACACAAATGTACAGCATATCTCGGTGTATATAATCATCTAATTTGAATATATGCATGTATCTAGATATGTATATTTCTTGATGTAAATATGTATTATAATTGTGATTTTTTAAATATATAGATATTCTTCACGTCTGCTTAACAAATGTACATATTACTTATGGTTTTATATATATATATATATATATATGTATATATTTATACATATATATATAATTAATTATATGCTTAAAATATATATAGGTCACTGCATAGTCTACATAGAAGTTATTTAATTAGATGCTTTTGGTTCTCCGTCTTATTTATCTATAACAATATGTAAATATTATCATAACTATTTTATCTACAATTTGCTTCCTTATTGAAATATTTACAAATATTTAAATATATACATATATATATATATAGTTTAAAAAATACACAAATAAACTATCTTAAAATACAGCAACACTTCAAAGTCTGAGTATATTAAATGCAAGTTAAATCTTGATACATTATCTTCCTTATACATGTATATCCTCTATATACTTATGTAGCTATATATTTATTACTTTACTCCTACTGTAAAAAATAAAATTGACTCTAAAGCACTACCCTTTGTTTCACCCTATACCTCTCTCAATATATCCTCTACCTCCACTCTCTGAATCATCCCAAAACCTCCTTCTACTACTATGATCTCCAAAATAACCCTTTGTAGACTCTTCCTTCCTCCATCCCTCTTTAGATAACCCCCAAACCTTGGTACACATTGATATATATGGGACGGAAGAGTGCGGCCTACAGAGGGTGCGCGCGCAGGACCTCGCGTAGAAGCTGAGGCGGAGTGCGTGCTCACGCAATCGGACCAACTGGGCTGCAAGCCCCGGTGCTGCAGCGCCGCCCTACTTCAGAAACACATGAGCCGGGAATCCCATCTGAAGGAAACCAGAGGGCAGACTACCCGCTTTTCCCCGGGAGACGGTGCGCGGAGCAACGGAACATCGTGCTGCAGAACCAGACCCACAACATAACAGATGACATCGGAGGCGGTGTGACTCTGGCGGCTGTGTCCACACCCTAAAAGCCGCATCCCCTGACGGTAAACAACGGTAAAGGGGCGGAAATAGAGTGTGGCCTATGAAGGCTAGGACTGCAGGTGTACAGACAGTACTTGGGGGGCAGTGGTTGATCTCCCCAGTGCAACGACTTCCTGCGCTTTGCTAAACACTTTGGGGGAATACAAAGCTCCAGACACACTGACCTCCTCATTTCTGCCACCCGTTTGCCTGCCTGTTCCCGCCTCCCGCCGCCGCAGTTCCAGCAAGCGCGGCCGCGGAGTGGAGGTGGGGACCACAGATCCCAGGCTCCTCTGCGGCAGGAAAGCCGCGAACGTTGTTTCCGCGCCCGGAGGCGCATTTAACTGAAGGCCAGTCCCCGCGTCGCGGGACCGCACGCGGGCTAAGCCCGGGCAAAGGGCGGGCCCTCTGTGGCCCTCAGAGGCCTGAAGAGACTGGGCTGGGCCTGAGATCTGATATTTGGGTTTTTTAGTGCCGGACTTCATTTGCAAAGTGAGACTTTATTTGTTTTTATCTGCTTTTAGTGTATAGTGTTATTTGTTTTGTTTATTAACCTATCCATATTTGTTATAATGTCTAAATCGAAATTGGATAAAACTGCTCCCGTGCTGGGGACTTTGGATAACTACTTGGTGAAAAAAGTAAACCGTATAAATAATGACCGTAGGGCCTCCTTGGGACTGGGGAGCACATTAGTGGTACAGGAAGATATGCCCCTCCTAGTGGCTGACATAGATGGGGGCACTAACCTGGACATTAGAGATAGGGCTGAGATACCGGTTGTTGCTCAGGTGCATGCAGAACCACAGGAAGACCTGATGGATTCCTCGATTGAGGAAATAGTGAAGGTACCATCAGCCCCAAGGCTGGTGCGATCTTGTAGGAAAGCACAAATAAAACGGGCTGCGAAGCATAATAAAAAAAGACTAGACCCAATTCAGTCAGTTTGCAATGGCTCAAGATCCTCTACACTCAGTAGAAATAGTGAGGGTGATGTTAATTTAGATCTAGAGCAATTTACTCTATTGATTAACACTTTGGAAGTGAAGATAGAGGCTAAACTAGAGGAGATGTTAAGACCTTTGACAACTAAGCTTGACACTTTGGCATTGGAAGTAGACTTGGTGGTCTGTTAACTACACACTTGGCATCAGCTATTACGGCTGGAGCTAAGGTTGTGGAAAAAGGGCAGGAAATTACGATAGGGAATGTACAGCGGATCCCTCAGCAAGTCGCTGTAGCAGTACCTGTACCTCCCTTAACACTAGCCATACCACCCCTGTCTACATATCCCACAATAGTCCTGGAGGGTAGACATGATCCCAGGCATATGAGGAAAAGCCGCTATCTTAATCTCCCACCTGATTGCGCACCATATGTGGCGGTGCTGACAAATGTTCCATCTTGTGATGACCACTTAGCTTTACCATATGGGGAATCCCACGCCTAAAATAAAACAGTCGCATGGCTTAGCAAAAATTGTGGTTTTCCTGTTGCATATTCGGACCAAATAATAGCAGTAAGAAGGGTGAATTGGGTTGGTCCGTCTAGAAAAACAAGCAGTGAGGACTGTATTGTCGTTAATTTTAGGCATCCCCAACACGTGGCAACAATGTTACTAAGAGCATCCTCATTAATGTGTAATATGAATAGTATATGTGTACGCCCACTGGGCTATTTTTATGCACACTTGAATAAAGATCCGCGTTCTCAAAAGAGAATTAGGCCAGCAAATCCAACTCAGACCCCTGCCTTGGATGCACCATATATGTACAATGTTAATCAGGGTGGGTGTGGGCTCTCTGTAGAAACACAGAATAGATTTAATTTTGTTGGCCATTGCAATAATGGGCTTAATGTGGATATACAGAATAGATATGATGCTCTGTCTGGTATGGAGGCGTGCGACTGACGTGAGGCGTCTGTGGGTCTGGGTAATGTAATACCAGCTGAGATATCACCCATCAAGAACACACAGGCTAAAGCTAGTTGTAATAATGTTATTTCCTGGAACATTGCAGGCCTGGCATCAAAGATGGCGGATGACAATTAGATTATGTACATTAAGCAATTTATGATCATCTGCCTGCAGGAGACATGGTCAGTGGAATGTGACTTGTTCCTCGAAGGGTATAAGGCCTTTTATGTTCCTGCAATAGCATCAAGTAGAGGCAGGCCTAAGGGGGGACTGGTGACTTTTATCTCCGTTACACTCTCTTGTAAAACTCGTAGAATTTTAACAGCAAACTCTGGATTTATTGGCTTAGTATTGAATGGAGAAAATTGTCTGGCTGGTTTGGTTAACTTTTATAATTCTGTCAATGTTAACACAGATTCTAACCAAATATCTGCTCTAAATGAATTTATTAATTCTTCACTGAGGGAATGCCTCCATAACCTTATAATTATGGGAGATTTTAATGTTCATCCTTGCGGTGACCCCCTGTCGAAATGTTTAATGGATCTGCAGTGTGACTGCCTCGGCGGTTTGCATTTGGAACATACGATGGAAGGGGAACTTTTTAATGACGTGCTGAGCTGTTTAGATCTTTCTTTGGCTATGGCACTGAGGGATCCCACAAAGTGTTTTGATACCCCAACGTTTAAAGGTCATGGGAGGGGCACTTTCATTGACAATGTGTTACTCTCTTTGCCTATACAGTCATTTGTGGACTCTTTTACTATCGAATAAAGTGAATTCAGCGATCATAACCCACTCACTGTTCATTTGAAGGGTCCCTGGATAATTAAAGAAGATCGGAAATGCATCAATGGCAGGTTGAGCACAACCGACGGGAGACGGCGCCTTAGATGGTCAATGATTACTCCTGACCTATTATATAAAAATATTAGGGAGAACTGCACGCAGGATATTAAGAACTGCATTCAAGAAGGGGCAGACCCGAATCAGGTTCTTAGTGCTTTTCAAAGCTTGACGGAGAAGGTGTCAGAGCTGATGATGGTCCCAGCAAAGAACACAGAGAATGAGGGACCGAGATGGTTCAATCATGTTTGCTCCAAGGCAGCACGTAATCTAAGGATAGCCTTGGCAGCCAACCCTAGAATAAAAACGAATGTTAAGTTGTGTCGCAAAGAATATAAGTCTGCCATTGCTTCACGCAAGGAGTTTTTAAGAGTGGAGGCCTGGGATGAGATTCTTGACCCCTCTACTTTAAAATGTAGCTCTAGATTCTGGGCGGTAGTAAAAAAAACATTTTTGGTTCAGGACCCGGGTAATGGCCTAGAATGCTGCATAAAAAAGGAAGAATGGGAATCACACTTTAAACAATTGTATAGTTGTGTGGTGACTGAAAATGTCAACTTGTCCTCTGGTAACAGTGGTGGAATTATTACGTTTGACAGAGGCGAGGTTATGGAGGGCATAGAGGGACTCACAGCCAGGAAAGCTCCTGGCCCTGATGGGATCCCACCAGACTTATATAAGTCTGAACCTAGCTTTTGGGCTCCCATTTTAGAGTCTGTCTTTAACGCTGCTGCTGTAATTGGCTGTCCCCCTTCATGGGGAGTTTCAACGATTGTCCCTGTCTTCAAGAAGGGGGATAGGGGCAGTCCTTTTTGTTACAGGCCAATTTCATTAATAGACTCTATAGTCAAAGTTGTGGGGAGAACTCTGCTGCAGAGATTGTCAAACTGGGCGCTAGAAAATAACATCATGTCCATTTCCCAGTGTGGCTTCTGCAGTGGTCGTTCTACTATAACCCAGTGCCTTAATCTTTTCTTAATACTAAGTAAATACACTGTTGTCCAGAGGGGCACTGTCCATCTCGCCTTCATGGATCTGTCATCAGCCTTCAACTGTGTTAACAGGGGAAGGCTGTGGCAGTCCATGAGGGAGAAGGGTGTGGATAGTGGGATTGTTAATTTTCTGGTAGACCTACACAGTAACACTAGTGCTAATGTTAGGTATTCGTCGGATCTGTGCACCACTGGCAACTTCGATATTAAAAAGGGTGTGCTCCAAGGCTGTATTCTCGCCCCCTTTCTTTTTAATTTTTATATTAATGAGCTAGATACCGTTTTGCAGAAGGTACAGGCTGACTGTCCAAGAGTTGGTAGGTGGGGTATTCCTGTTCTTTTGTACGCAGATGATGCGGTTTTAATCTCTAGAACCGAGAAGGGTCTCCAAGCCTTATTAAATGCTTTTAAATCGTTCATGACAGAAAGGGACCTATCGGTCAACAATTCTAAATCATTTATTATGCAAGTTGGCCTACAGCCAAAAAGGAACTTTGTATTTAAATTAGATGATGTATCCATCCCCATTTCGAAATCGTTCTCGTATCTCGGGGTCCTATTTGATACCAAATTAAGTTGGGGCCCCCACTTGGTTAAAAAGAAAGGGGAACTGGCAAGGGTTAACGCTACCATTTTTAACTTTGCGTCAAAATTGGGGAAGAAGCCCAACAATGCCATGATGAAACTTTATAATACAAAATCAGTGGCAACTGCTGTTTATGGCAGTGAATTATGGGGCTATGTGGCTGGAGAACAGCTACAGGTGGTTGAAAACGCCTTTATGAAGCGTCTTCTATGTGTTCCAATTGGTACATCTAACTTGGCAGTACATGAAGAATTGGGGGCACAATACCTATGTGACATTTTTTCTCTGCGCCCGTTGACCTGCTGGGCAAAACTGTGGCTGAACCAGGACATTCCATTAACCCACTTGATTGTGAAAGATCTCTTGTCCCATGATAAGGCAATGTGCACCCCCTGGTTAAAATATCTGAAATCCTGTTTCTCTCGACTTGGTTGTCTGGAGCTGTTTGAAAATCCAAGCGGGATTGTAAATGGGGACGTGGAGGCAATTAAGCGCGCCTTTTATATGGGGAGAAAGGTTCAACGAGAGGGAGAGGAGCTCCTGAAACCCAGTATCAGGTAATATGTCATGTTAAAAACTTGTGAGACAATGGAGCCATATTTGATGGGCTCATTCAGTTCCCATGAGAAGTTCCTGCTGTCAAGGTTCAGGTTAAATATCTTTCATCATCTGTTAATTAGACCTAAAAAAGACATTTTTAACAAGGCTGCAGCTCCCTGTGGCTGCGACGGAAAGTCTCCACAGGATATGCTGCATTTTATATTTTTATGTACATTTTATGAATACCCGCGCAACCGCTATCTGGTAGCTCTTTTAAAGAAACTTAATTTTAATCAGATCAGACCAGCACTAATGAATTTACAACTTTTGCACACTGACAGTGTTCTCCATGTAACTGAATTCTTAAAACTGTCTGTTAAATTGAGAACCTGTATGGACCAATGAGGTTGCCTCTTCACTGTTTGACTGCCTCATCTACCTCAGGAACCTATATGGACTATACTATGCCTTGCGCTATTTGCACTTTACTGACTATGAATTCATTTTACGGTATTGGTGATATCCTTGTTTTTTTTCTGTTTGGTTATGAATTATGGCACTATTTAATATTTGTCTTTTAACTGTGATGTTTATATTTATACTTTTATGGTTTGAATCAAAACCGAAATAAAGTCTCTATTGATTGATTGATTGAACCCCCAAACCTCCTCTTAATACTATGATCTCCCAAACAACCCTTTTTAAATTTGTCCATCATGTATCCCTCCTTTGACTCATCTAAAACATATTTTACTACTATGATCGCCCTAATCCATTTCTTGAGTTTCTTCCCTCCCTCATCTCTCCTTTCACTAATCCAAACCTCATCTTACTACTATGTTCTCCCAATAAACACTTTCTAGACTTTCCTCTCTTCTATTCCTCCATTATCCTTTTCAATCCAACTAACAGACTCACCGCTCAAATTAACCCATATTTCCCTATACTAATACAGCACTAATCCTTTTTGGATTCCGAAGTGGTGTGCTATTCGCTGAAAAGCACTTTGACGCGTCGTCCGGGGTAGTAAGCGCTATATAAATACAATTACAATATATTAGAAGTACAAATAAAACATCACTGCCCAGTAGCTAAGGCCAAGAATGGTAGTGGTGGAGTCTAGATAAACATGTTGCCGAAATATTCAGACAAACAAACAACAAAGGCTTGAGAAACAAAGAGAACAAAATTAGTTTGTCAAAGCCACACAAGAGTGAATAAAGATATATGCCTGGGGCACCAACAAGAGGTAAACCAAATCAGAAATAGACGACGTCAAAGGGGATGATTTTCAGCCTCTGGGAGAGAAACAGAAACAGGGAAATGAAGCAGGTAATGAAGATGGGTCAGCAAGGACCATTCAAGAACATGAGAGCGCTTACTTTGACTAAGGGTGGACGGAGGTTGTGCCGGAGGGCAGGCAGGCTGCCAGTTGCAGGAAGTTGAAGGTCTGGGAAATGGGGTGGCAAAACATAATGAAGCAGAGAAGGGGAACAATGAACAATTTCCCAGATGGTGTGAAAAATTGTTTCAATTATGTTAAGGATACAGAGGTGAAGAGATTATGCTTTACTTTCTTTCACAGCAGTCAAGTAAAAAACTACAAAACCCAACATTCCAGTGTGATAGTAACAACAAAACATGTGATCAAAATAGCCAATAGGTGTCCATAACACAGTTGATAAAACAGGCTGCTCATCAGCAGTAGTCCTTCTATGTGCAGAGAGAAGCCATCAATTCCACCTGAAACATTCTAACAGTCTTCTCCTTCCTGGCTATTGTTTCTTCTTAGACAATGTAGAATCAAAGTAAATAATGAACTGCATTTTTCACAAGCAAAGGGCATGTGGTTCATTGTAAAATCATTGACATCAACAAGATCACATTATTATAAGTTCACATCACCAACCATATAGTAAAATGCAAAATGTAACCGTAACTGAAGGGATGGCTAGGAATCTCATAGTGCCAGAGGTGATAGTCTTTGCCTCTGTCTGCTTAATAGAGTTCAAACTTTTTTTCTCACTTGCTAGGACACTTTTGATTTTCTGATAGGAGTGGAGGCCCAGATTATGCTTATTCAAAACTTACTTACCGCCAACTTTCCAACTTATGAAACAGGTTTAAAGTAACACCTCTTAAAAGTGGGAGAACAAATCTGCTGCCCTGAGGGTTTCCTCCAATCTAGCCCTAGCAGAAAAGACTTGAATGTCCTGGACTCTTTGGAAGAATGAGCGCGGAATGAGGAAACACCTATCCATGCTTCTTGCATCACCCATCTGGCCCGTCTGGGCAGCATGGACAACAAGACTGATTTTCTTGATTGAAATAGGTAGGTAACTGATTGACTTCCCTAGGTCTAAAGTCTTCCAATATACTCATGTATTTCTCCATGCACCTCACTGCATACAATTTGGGATTGTATGGAAAAGTTGAATAGTGAAATCTCTATGTGCTTGACTTGGTAGGTCGAGAGATGGTAGACATTACCCATCTGGGGTAAAACATTGCACGACAAACCCAATCCTCGAACACCCAGAATGCTTTTGCAGAAGATGAGGCATAACAACATTAGATTGGCAAACAACTGCTTTCAGGCAAGGTCACCATTATTCAACCAATTACTAACAAAGTGCAGAATACTGTTCGCGTCCCAAGTCCTAGTGTATTTTGGTGTCAGCTTCCTAGTCAGTCTGATACCATCATTAACTTGAAAACTAAGGTGTGCTTGTGGAAATGTGCTTTTCAATGAGCACACCGGTGCGGGGGTCACCCTTCTCTGTCCACGCGTCCGTAGACCAACAAAATAGAGATTGGCACCGAAGCCGGAATTCAAATAACATGTTTGTTAATAACTCATGAGTGGGACTACGTCCACACAGCACTCTCGAGTGCTGCCTGAGGTAGTGCATTGAAGTCACAGAACACAGGCCTTATATACAGAGTTTGTTGCACAGTAAGCATGTAGTTACAAATAGAAGGTACAAGCATACACAGGAATAACTACCAACAAACATGGGCAGATGGGAGATCACTTAGTCAGCAAAGTGGGGAGGGGGAGCAGGAGTGCTTATGGCATCACTAAGAGATTGACAGTTGAGTCTGAGACCAGGTGTTCTGGCAGCTACAAACTCTTTAGCATGCATTTTGCTTTTAGCTGAGTCAGGAAGTCAACTAAAATAGACAGCACAGGCAGGGAAAAAGACGAGCAGCAGAGGATGGGAGAATTACAGAGCCAACAAAATGGATGCCACAACCAAGATGGCTTCAGCTTATGCTAACAGAAATTGTTCCAGATTTCCACATGCTGACCAGGTTACCTGCCACAGGGAGATGACCCGCTGAGATTGCAAATCTCAAAGATTTGACCATAGAACATGCTTTGCCTACCTAAGTGAGCCCAGGCAGGAAATTTAGCACAAAGACAATATCGCCCCCCAGGGGATCAATGTGTCTTCCCTGATGCTCTAGATTGTTGTATGACGAATACAGTTACTTGCAAAGTGCCCAGTAGCGACCATCTTTTTCTTAAATGCACCACACCAAAAGTACCGGAAGGTTGTCCATGAGCATAGAGGATAGTTCTCCACTTGGACCACTACGTATGTCCTGGCAATATGGTAGCATAACCGGGAGATCACAAGACATCAATTGAAGTACAAGTATCTATGATTGCAAGCTGAAGTCACAAGAACTAGGTGTCTCCTGGTCTGAGCTGCTACCCTGGATATTATCATGAAACAACAGAAGGAGTAGTTCAGGACCTCCCTGCAGACCTGAGACACCTCTGGGTCTAGCCTCCAGCTGAAAAACTGTGGAACAAGCGCCTGAATGCGTTCAAACATATTCTCTTCTCCAGATAGTAGTGCTTAAATCCTTGCCAATATCTGGCAGTTGCTTGCATCGTGTTGCCCCTGCTTGTTGTACTGGACTGCAGAATCCTCTGACGAATTGCAACAACTGGCTTTGCGTTTCGCTAGGCTGCAGATGGCAAAGGATCTCACTCGGTGTTCTAGGCAGTTTATGTGGCAGTCCAGCTACTCCTGAGACCAATAACCTCCTGTACGAATCTTCCACATTGAGCAGCCCTGTCACAATGGCCTGGCATCCAACTTAATCAAGATGTCTGGTACTGATCTGAAGATTGCTCGGATGTTCCACTCTTCCATGCAGTCCAGTAACCATATCATCTCTGTCCTGGCCTCCTCTGACAGTGGAATATTCTGCACATAGGAGAGACCATTTTATTAATTTCTGAACTTGGGTCTCTGAAGGGCCCAACAGTGCAGTGGGCCTAGAAAAGATCACCTGGATAGAGGACGACTGGAAGCCCACTATCTTGGCAAGAACTCATAGGGATATTCTTCCATTATAAGCACTTTCCCCTGTTCTTTTTTTATTGACTTGATTTTGTCTTGTGGTAGTTCCAGTATTGTGCTCTCTGAGTTTATTGTGTATCTGGGGAAATTCATATTCTTCTTGGGAATCTAGTGTGATTTTTACTGATGGATTAGGATACCCAGGTCCTCCAGAAGAAAGATGGCCAGCTATTCTTATTCCAGCAAGGTTTTTCTGTTCTGAGCCATGAATATGAGGTCATCCTGATAAACTATGCACCAACCTCACACCCACAACCACTTTGTGGAGCTTTGAGAATCACCATGGGGTTGAAGAGAGAACAAGCGGAAAAACTTTGAACTTCCATACTTGGTCCTGCCCGAGGAATTGCTGGAAACGTCTGCGAGATAAAACAAATGAGAACTGCCAGGTAGGCTTCCTTAAGATAGAAACAAATAATTCAATCTTGAAATGTCTGTAACCCAGCCACCCATTGGATTCTTGTAAGTTGATGACTGGTCTACCTCCCTTGTCCTTCCTCACCAAAAAAGGTTGCTTTGAAACCCTTTCATGCAGTGGCGGCCGGTAATTCTGGCAAGAAGGGGGCGTGTGAGCCATAAATGCACACATATACCCTCACTCACACCCATACGTTCACAAACCAGCACACACACACGTTCACAACACTCACTCACAACAAATTCATTCATTTATACATACATACACAAGGGTTGGATCAACTGCCTTCCTTCATTGGCTGACTTGCGTTAGCTGAAAATAAAAGTCAGAAAAGGAAAGTCATATTCTAGTTTCACAAACACCTGGCCCAAACGGATTCCTAATGGAATTCTACACACATACACATACATACACACACCAAACATTTGGAAACATAAAACTTACCTGCCCTGCAGCTCCTGGAGTGGAAAGCTTTGGAGATCCCAGGAGGGTTGTGTAGAATTCTACACATTTCTTGTAACCCCTTTGGCATAACCACCGCATAACCACTGCTAAAGCGCATTGAGGACACCAAATCTTGTGGGTCTTTCCTGGCTGAGATTTGTGAAGCCAACATCACCACAGCACTGAAGCCAGGGCAACCCCAGGAACAACGTGGGCCCTATTGCACCCTATATCCTGGCCAAAATATTAGCAACCCGCATATCTCCAATATTCACTAACCTGATACACCCTGACCAGACAGCCAGATTAGAAGACAAGCGACACTCCTTCTATATCTCAGCAACCCACTTCTATCAGGGTATACAGTAATGAAGATGCTCGAAAATGTTGGTCAGCTGTCGGGGCTCAGGGTCAATTGAACCAAGACTAGATTCTTCCCTGTAGTCTTAGGGAGCGACTAAAGTTCATGAATGTATGGCCTTGGGATCCAAATAGCTAAACGCTGCATTACGTACTTAGGTATCCAATTCACACTTACGGAAAGAGCACATATTGACAACATACTTTCGCTACTCAATAACATCCACAGAGATACACATACTTGGTTGTCCCTATCATTGACAATGCTTGGTAGAATCACACTCTTAAAAGATGCTAGTCCTCCCTAAGTTGCTTTATGTACTGCAGAACTACCCTTTTACACTCCCGTGCAGACTCCTCCTTAATTTGATTCTCTACTGTGCACCTACCTGTGGTCTCTTTGGTGATATGTTACTTACACAGAATGCACTTGACGCTGGAAAGGCTCTGGTGCTTCGGGCGAGGACCTGTACTAGAATGTCTCAGGTGTCATGCTTTTTCCCCACTGTCTGGACTTGCCCAAGACTCCACCCCTTCTAGGAAGGGATATTTCAGACATTTCAATCACTGTTGGGTGGACCACTGGTTTGGAACCCAAAGTTCACCTTACTAAGCATACTCGAAGACGAAGCCTTTACAAGGATAGGGAAGATCCTTCTCACAAGGAGTTTTACCCTTGGGAAACGGGCCATGGCACCAAACTGGAAACAGACATCCCCTCGCCTAGCTTAACTCAGTGGAAAGGAGGTATGGACACATGCTGCATACTTACAATAGGCACATAGGGCCCCCCAGTAACAATAAAACACTGGAGCAGGTGGGAACAACTCCAGGGTAACAAAGGGAATGTTGACTCATGTCTCATTTGCACAAGTTAGAATATATGTGGGGAACTTAACTTTTGCCCATTCCTAACATATGGCAACCGGATGTATGTTGGGATTATGCCAGTGAACAATAAGCAATGTGTGTATAATTTACTAGAAATCACTGCAGACATGTGGCAAAAAGGGTTTGAAATTCTGTTCTATTTTCTGTTGTTTATTATCAAATTATAATCTAATAAAGAGATTTGATTAAAAAAAAACAGTGGATCCAACGGTGTGGCTTCTCTGATGGTAAGGAGTGAGCTCCTTGAGCCTGAGCATCCCCGCCTCTCATGTTATCAACAGAGGTGTTGCCACAGACGTGTTGTTACCGACGTATTATTTCAACAAGTGGCGAATCCGTTGCTTAATAGCAGCATTTCCTGGCTCAAAATGTTGCAAAGTTCATGACAGTGTTAAAATGCAGTTTTACAAATTGGAAATGTTATGCAATAAATATGCTGCAATATTTAGACATAGTAAGAAGCAAACCTTTCTAACGCTAGCTTTAAAGTCAAAGAGAATAAACCCGTTCAGGATATCAGGAAGATGCCCCCGTGATATAGAACTGCATCCCACCGCATATCTGTGGCTTGCGCCTCCATGAGGGTAAGCAAGGCAGTATCCTTATGTATGACTAGAAATTATTTTTCTTGCAGGTTCTCCCATTGTTGTGTATATCTGTGTAGTTTTTAACTTTGCGGACAATAGCTGTCTTTGTTGGTTTTTAATGTGTTTCTCGTTTTTTATATTTCAGTAAAATTCCCAAGTATTGATTGAGCACTTGACCTTTGATAGTGTTGATGTTATGTTCTGGTGATGTAACTAAAACTCCCTTGGTTTACCCTTGTCCCCCCCCACTCTCCTGCTGGGGACCCTGCACACCTTTGGCAAAGTCTCCCACATGACCCTTGTGAACCAGGGTACTAATCCAGCGGTCCGCCTTCTCAGCAAGCTTCCTAGGGATTGTCAGCTTACTATCAACGAGGTGCTGGTGTAGCTCTTGAAAACAATTACTGGACAAGTACTACCATGCAATCAAATCATAGAGCGCTTTAAAATCATTCACTTTGCTACCTTTCACCCAACCATTTAATGCTCTGCAAAAAAAGACACATATTCCTCCCAAGTACTTGACTCCAGCTTCTTACAATTCCTAAACCTTTGTCTATAAAGCTCTGGGGTCAACCCATACCTGGTCATTAAGGCTTCCTTCATGTGGACATAGGAATTCTGTTCCTCAGAGGGCAAGTACAACAAGGTGTCCCGCCCATCACTGAGAAACCGCCCCCACAATCCCGCTCCCCAATCCTTCTTAGGGACCCGGTGGGAGGTCATGGCCACTTCATAGGCCTTATACAATTGCCCAATATCTTCATGCTTGTGGAACTCCTTAATTACATTTTTGGGGATAAATACTCTTGCTTCTACAGGCATGGATGGTGTGCTGCCACCAGAGGGAGTAATCTCTAAGCTCTCGGCTTTCAACTCCAACTCCCTCAACATTCTCTCATGCTCTAAATGCATTCTATTTTCTTCCAAGGCTAACTTCTTATTTTCTAATTCCATCTGACCACCCAGTTTGAGCTTGGCTAGCTCTATCTGATGCATTCTATCCGTCTCCCTGTCCTCCAGCTCTCCTGGGGACAGGCCCTTTGAAGAAACACTGCTGCCTGCTCTGGAAGGTGTTTTCTCCCCGGTCAGGCCCAATGGCCCATCTATCTGCCCATCTGTATTCTCTGCCTCCTTTCTAGCTTCCAACCAGGCCCTCCGCGCCTTCTGGAACTCCTTCTTCTTGGGAGGCCTTTCACAGAGATTTTAAATCTTTTACAGAGGGTTTTAAGCTATGGCACAGTGTAGGTATCAATCCTCTCTTCTTCAAATTGTAGATCCATAGATGCGTTGGATGCTTCTTTGCTCATGGTAACAAGGACCAGCAGTTTTTAGCAGAAATAGAAGTCCCAAGGAATAAATTCTACCAAAAATGTATGTGGTTGCGTTATGGTCTGCCCTCACTAGTAGTGTACACCAATCACTGTATATGAGTCACAAATGCAAGTCCAAATCCTCACTGCTGATCACCAATGTTAGAAGTGGGGGTCTCTAGTTGGCAATGGTTTGCACCTTTGTCCCAATAGGGACCCTTGCTTCTAGTCAGGGAAAGGGGTATACACTCCTAAAATAACCCCTGCTCACCCCCTTGGTAACTTAGCACGAGCTGGCAGGCTTATCGCAGAGGCAGAGTGTAAAGCATTTGTGAACACATACAGTAATACAGTGAAAACACTACAAATGGACACCACTCCAGTTTAGAAAAATAAGTAATCTTTATTAGACTTAATACAAGACCAAACGACAAAAATCCACAATACAGTATCAAGAATATGACTTTATAATGGTAGAAATATTTTAGTTCAATGTAGCTGGTAAATGCGACACTTTACTCTCAAAGTACCTTGGATGCGTAACGCAACATCAACAAAAGGGTCGCAGGGAAGACGATGCATCAGTTCCTTGCTTCGGGGAGGCGGCGCACCTGTTCCTTACTGCAACGCAGGGGAGACGATGCATCTGTTCATTACCGGAGAGGAGGCAAAGCGTCTGTTTCTTACTGCGTTCCGGTTACGATGCGGCAAGATGGCGCCTCGATGTAATGCGACAATCCGGTGCGATTACGTCTTTGATGCGATGCGACAACTTGGATGCGATGCATGCATGCCCGATGGCCGTGTGGCGAATTCTTGAGCGGCGATAGACCCTGCGACATGCTTCTCTGGTGATGCGACGGGAACCTCTATGGCAGCAAAACGCTTCTCCGGCGATGTAACACGCTTCTTCGGCAATGCGTTGGCAAACTGCTGCGGCGGCGGCACGCTTCTTTGGCGATGCAACGGCAACAGCTGCGGCGGTGACACGTTTCTTCCTCGTTACATCGCGCTTCCAGCTCCCAGTGACATGCAGTCTCTAGAGGTTCCAAAAACAGCAGCAGGCACCTCTCTGCAGGTAGAATTCCCAGCAAGGAAATTCAGGGGAGCTGGTGGTGAAGTCTTTGTGTCCCTGAGGCTTCAGAACAAGAGGCAAGCTCAGCTTCAAGCCCTTGAAGATCTTCCTCAAGATGATAAAGTACACACAAAGTTCCTTTTCTCCTTTCCTTGGCAATAAGTAACCACTGCAGGCCAACCCCAAAGAGCACACAGCACAGGAGCAGTCTCCTCCTTCAGCTTTCTTGGTTTCTCTCCTTGGTAAAGGTTCGTCTTGATTCCCAGAAGTGAGATAAAGTTCTGGGGTCTGGGCCCCAATATTTATACTACTAAATCATTTGTTCTCTGAAGGCAGAGAGGGGCTGTACCTAGTCAAAACCAGTTCTGTCCTCCCTGGTGCAGCTTCCTGGCAGGAGGTGGAGACAGCATTGTTGAAAGCAGACCTGGCCCAGGTAGCTGAAAATAAATCTCCTCCCTCTACTCTTCTTTCTATGTAGGCTCAGGCAAGTGAAAGGAAATCTCCTCTCCCTACTCTCTATTCAACCCAGGTCCTATTCAGCCCAGCCCTGACTCATCAGACTGCTGGAGCTAGAGCTCTCTCCAGCCCCTTGTCACTCACAAACCAGACATGGAATACACAAACCTAGCAGAGGCATGCTGGATGGTTAGGCAAGAAAATACCTACTTTCTAAAAGTGGTATTTTAAAACACAGAATGTAAAAATCACCCATACTAAAAGATGTATTTTAACATTCTGAGTTCAGGCACAATAAACTCATTTTTAGGTCTCGCCTAGGCAGTGCATGCGCTCTCTCATTGAGACATGCAGTATATGCTTTAGTGGGGGAGTCCCCGCCTGTTTTCCTATTTGTTTTTGAGTGTGTCTTTCAAAATGTCCTACTTGCTATTGCGTAAGCGTGTTTTATGTCCCTCCTTTTAAGCTGTTGGGCACGTCTATGGCTATTGGCCCCTTTACTGGTATGAATGCATTTTTTTGGGGTTTGTTGTTTATCGGGGATCTCTTTTTTGGTCTCGCCTAGCGTTGCATCGCATGCGCTGCTTGCTTTGCGAGAAATGCAGTATACACTATAGCAGGGAAGCTTCATGGAAGCTCCACCCACTCTCCGCCCATCTTTTTGATAGGCTTAGGTCCTAAATGCTGCCTTTCCATTGGTTCTATCCTTGTTAGTCCCGCCTTATGACAAGCATGTCGTCAATTGTGTCCTTCCATGGCTACTGGCCCCTTCACTGCACAGACTACTTTTCTCCCCCTCCCCTCCCCCTTCTCCCGCAGTCCAATGCCTTCTCGCTGGCCCCTCCACCCTCTACCCCCGCCCCCCTCGTGCTCGTCACCTGCACGCATTGCAGAAAATCACTTCATTTATTTCTGGTTGAAAAAGTGTGCAAGGAACGCTCCAGTGGTCTGATAGAACATCACTGGGCATTGACAGAAAACCATAATTTAAAGAAACGAGTAACCAGTTGCCGCCCGACCTCTCTGAATCAGGAATACTTCAACTTTATTTCCTGTTGGAAAAGTGCGCAAGGAGCGCTCCAGTAGTCTGATAGAACATCGCTGGACATTGATGGAAAAACATAGTTGAAACAAAAGATGAACCTTTTTTCCTCAGCTTATAATTGTCTTATAAGATGTTCAAAGATGGCTACCAGTTTAACTTCCTGTCACTTGGCTTCCTAGCGGCGTCTCACCCGCACTCCTACCCGTACTTCCTGTTAGTAGGGCAAGGAGAGGAAGTGACGTGCCTGATGCATGGGACTAGGAGAGAGAGGTCGGAATCGGAGAGGATTAGATAGCTAAGGAGGGGTAGGCGTCTCGGAGACAGAAACACAACAGAGATCAGCTCACCCGAATTTGCTCTGCTCTAGTGAGTTCCGATCTAATCATGGCTTCCCAGAACAAGGACCCCGCCGCTGTCACCAACTCTGCCACCGCCCGCAAGGGAACCCAGCCTGGGTCCAGCGCCGCAAGCAGGGGCTCCGTCGGCAAAAGGTAAAAGGAGCTGGGGGGGTTAGCAGTGGAAGTTTCCATCCATGGGTTTTAGTGTGCTGAGTGAGAGTCCTGTATGTGGGGACTATGTTAAGTGCTGTAAGGAGGGGCTAGGTTGAGCTTGCCGCAGTACTTCAAATGGAAAAATAGAAGTGCAGGTACTCTATACCAGAGTACCTGCTTGTTTCTGAGAAGTGCCGGTTCTCTTCAATTAAAAGTTTTGCGTTTCTCTTGAGAAGTGCAGGTACACTCTTTCTCAAAATAAAAAAAAGTGCCGGTACTCCGTACCGGACAGTACTGGCCCTTTTTAAAGCACAGGCTGTAAGTAAAGGGTCGGCTGTGACTCACCCATGTCGGAGGTTGTTTTATATCATACATATCAACAGTTTTTGGACGGCCGCTGAGTTTGTGTGATGAAGTGTGAGTCCTGGTTATGTAGTGGTGGGAAGTTTTTGGAGTTTGCGTGGACATGAGTGACTGAAGAAGGAGGGGATGCTTTAAAACCGTAAAGTTGTGTGGTACTCCGGGGAGCGGCGAGGCAGATTTGATCAAGAGTTACCAAAGAGGAAGAGGTCAAGAAACTGCAAAGATGTGACTGGGGAGTAGGGTGTTGGGTCGTTGACCATTGTGAGGGCGGTGGAAATGTTGCACTAAACTCTCATCTGAGGTGTAGATACTCCGCAAGTTCTAGAGAAGAGGTAAATTGTATTCCAGTTTCTCAGTACTTTTGGGGGTGGGAGATGGGCTTTCTGAATGCTGGAGATTTGTTTTTGATTGTATTTAAAGGCATTCATAAAAAGTATTACACGTTTAATTCTAAATAGGTCCTGGGCAGTTACCGCAGAATTTTGGAGCCTTCATTTCTGACTGTTTCCAGCAGACAGCAACAGCCGGTAGAAATTATCAAAGAGTAAGTAACAGTGACTAGGACAAAGTACAAGGAGTTGTGGGTTCAGCTAGCAGCACAGGCTCACTCTATGAAGTATTCACTTATGACAACGGTTACTCCCCTGAGGTTGTTGGTGTGGCGCGGGCCTAGACAGCTTGATTATAAGTGTGTTTGAGTATGCTGCCCAGCTGGAGTTACTCAGTCATTTAGTTGTGGGATTGTTCTGCCCCCTGTAATTTAAAGTGAAACACGGACGCAGAATGACTCTACGTGGCACTGGATGATGGAGAGACCCCCCTAGCAGTGTCCGGAAACCTAGAAACCCCACCAGTGGGTTCAGTGTGATGCAGAATAGGGCTTTTACTAGGTTTCTAATTTCATTAGCGGAGAGATCCTTGCGCCTGGGGATAGCAACAGCGCAAGCCTTCAACGGACGGCAAAGCGGGGTATGGGAGGAGGGGTGCGCCTAAGAAGGAGCCGCGGTGAAGAGCCGTCTTGCCCGGTGTACGCCCGAACCACTGCCATGGAGGCCAAACAAAACCTGCAGTTGGTCTACCAGGCTGTGCAGGCGCTGTACCACGACCCCAAACCCAGTGGGGGAGCTTCAAAAATCAGTGAGCGCTGGGGGTTGGGACCCGGGTACAAGGGTTTTAAAGGAAAGGACACTGTTCTGTAGAGTTTTTACGAACATGTCACATCCCATATGTTGGCAGTGCATTGAGTGAAGGGAGAACCATGTGAAACTGGGCAAACGATTAGGGGCCGTTTTGGGTGTGAAGTTGCACGCGTCGGCATCTTGGATAGTTTTAGTGGGGGGGTTTGGGAAGTTCGTCAGGACAGGGCCTAAAGAGCTAACTCTAGGGAAAATAAAGTCGAGGTCACAGGCAAGGCACAAGGATCAGGAGGCTCAGGCTCTTAAGCCAATCATATTACTTTATTTTAAGATAGGGACTTGAATCAGCCAATAAGTTAATGTCAGTTCTGAAGGGGCGACAGTCACAGGGCAGTGTAGGAGGAGAGTTGCATCTCTAACGAATGGTTTATTTTTCCCCGGTGTTTCGGTTTAATAGTTGGTCAGAAAGGCATCTTATAATGCCATTGATAATGGACAAAAATTGACATGATATAGAAATCGCGTACGATGATTCTTCCTAAAACACTGCATGGTTAAAAAATCTTGAGATTCTCTGCATGACTGATTCAGAAATGCCATATTTATTTTAGCTTCATTTAGAGTAGAGTTGGACGTGCAAACAATTTAACAGAGATAGCCGAGGTTCGAATCTTAGAGCCAGTGCACGAGCCGGGCCCTGACAAAATTTGCTATGTTGAATCATACAACAAACACCAGCCAGAAACCTGACTAAACAGTACTGTGTAAATATTTTATTGCATTTTCTCCTATAAGTAACTACAAATTAAATATTTGCTCTAACTACACACTTAGTTGAGAAACATAGTTGATTTCTTAGATAACCATTGTTTACATTCAAACACGGTCAAAGAATGTTCCACTTTTATCAGTGCATTGCAGGGTTAGAGCTAGCATACTAGTAGAGATAAGTGTGAGAAACAATTAACACACATATCTCTGTAGTAAGTGCATTAACCTACAGGCCTATTATTGTGCCTAGAATCTGTAGTCAGTATGTCTCATATGCATTCCCCATATGTATTCCCCATTGAGCTTTCTTATTGGGATTGGAATTTGTGTCCTGCAGGATACGCAGAAATTTCTGAATAAGGTGCATTCACTCACCACAGTTTTCTGAGTGGGCTAACAACAGGGTCGTATTGGGATCACAATTAGGCACTCCTTAAAAAAGTGGCCTAATTTCATGGCATGTTAAAGAACAGTAGATGTTTCAGCACCCAGGCTAATGTGCTGCATAGCTAAATGCATATAAGGTCCCAAAGGCGAGACCGATGGCATTGCAAATGCTTGTTCTACCTTGTTTCCTTGGTCAGTTAGGATTATAAGATGTTCTAATTAAACTGCCCATTCTGGCCTATGGGAACAGGTAGCCTTGCAATAGTGAAAAATGTGTCCGTCAACCGGCATTAACAGTGTTTATTTGCCTTAACATTGCATCCTTGAATGCACAAAAATATCCACATAAGGCACTCTGTGAAACCCCATCAGCTGTAGTTATTACACCTTGGGAACTACCAGAGGCTAAGAGGTACAAGGAACATAACACCTGCTCATGGGCGGGGACTGAATTACTTTGCAGAGTATTACTCTCAAGCTGTGTCTTGAAATCAGCTATGAGCTCCCAAAATTACAGTCTTTTTTAGCCTAAACTTTGCATTCTTTTTTTCCTCAATTTGTTGGAAAATAGTTATTCTGATTCTGAAATTCTCTCATCTCCTGCTCCTCCTCTACAAACCAGCCAGTATGAGCAGTCTTCTTGCCATCATGGTAATTTTGTGACTATCCACAATTCACAAATGACTTGAACATAAGGATAGTGAAGCGCTAATACAGATTAGTTGCATGTGATTCTCTATTATGATTTGCAAAAATATAGAATATGCATAGAATATAGAATTGCAAGAAGAAAAAAACATTTAGCAAAAAAAAAACTATGCAAACGTCTTTCGTATATAAGAAAATTGTGCTGAGTGATCAGTAAGCAGTTTGCGTCTGATTACCGATTTGCAAACGCTCCTTGACTCTCCAGTTTCAAAGTCGACAGCTGTGGCCACAACGCTACATCCCAGGCACAGGGAGTGGGGTAAGCAGAAGCCACTTGAAAGAGCGGTTCGTTTTAGGCTCAATGTTTCAACAGTACCTCGATCTGAGCCTGGCTCTAGGCTCGAGCCTGGCTCCACCCTTCAGTGGCTCGCCCACTTCTAGTCAGAGTGACATCTAGGCCATTCTCCAGTTGGAATTATACCACCTCCCTGCCCTTGTGCCAGTGGCTATACAGAGTCTATCTTTTGTTTGCAGAATGAATAGAACAGGTGGGAAAAATAGCACCTGTTTTGTTTTTTTTTAAAACATTTTTTATTGACTTTATTGATAAACTTGCTGATACCATTTGACACTTACAGATCTTATTGTGTACATTTACATGGCAGCGTGTTAAAAGATACATAGTACAGATGTGGTTCAACTTCCAACCACTCATACATCGGTATAGCACCTGATTTTTATATTAAGCACAACACTTTCCGGTCTTACTCCCTCCTTCCCAGTTACTTCACTTTTTTATGCTTTGTAGAGACAATGTGGCCACTTCAAGTATTTGCATTATGTAACTATTTAATGAACCTCCTCCAGGCTCTCCCAAACCATAGTGTGGATTTATTCTATTGCATCTTGCAAATGGTATTTGTCTCGTATATCATAACAGGAGAGTTATGAAACATCTTTTTGTAACTTTTGTTATCCCATTAAGAGATGCATTTCTGGAGGTGGACTGAACTCCAGCAGCTGCCACCAGCACAGAAATGCGAGATCTCTGCAATAATCCCGTATTATAATTCTAGGAGAGAGACTCGCAGGCACACAAAAGACTGATTATGTGACATTTTCCACTTCTCGGTGCCTTAACTTATATCTTAATAACCAGGCTAAGGCCTTATGCCTGCGTTGAGTCAGTTATGAGCAGGCCCGGTTCTAGCGGGTGGGCCAGGTGGGCCAGGCCCACCCAAACATGAGCCTGGCCCACCCAAACAGGAGCCTGGCCCACCCAAACATGAGCCTGGCCCACCCAAACAGGAGCCTTGGCCCTCGCAGTGAGGGCTTGAAGGCAGGCGCAGAAAGCGCACGTCGTGTGTGTGCGCCCGGGCTGAGACAGCTTCCTGGGCGCGCACACACAGATAGTTTTTGAGATTATCGCAGCCGCACCCGAGTACTTCACAGGTCTTTAAAAGACCATTTACATGTTAACGAGGCTTTGTTTATTTTTTCACCCCTTCATCTCCACATGGCAAAGGCCACAATGTTCTGCTACGTGGATATTTATTTTTCTATGCAGCGCTGGAGAAAATAAGTTTGTTTATCCCTATTCACCTTTCCTGACCCCTGCAGCTGCTTATCACATCAGGCTGTGACACAAAGTTTGACTAATGGAGTAGGTAGGAGAATGTGTCACTATTTGTTTTTCTTTTTAAAATCTGCACAGGCCCAGCAGGACATGTACTTCGTGTGTGCTTCATTTAATCAGTTTTTATCATTATCATGGCCGATGCAGGGCAACAAGACAATACAAAATGCCCAGATAACGCTGGTGATTAATGATCCTGCTGGAGAGCAATCATTTGTTAGTAGTTTTTAAATGCAGATGAACTGTATTTTATGTGGAAGCTCAGTGGGTTACTGCCTTTGTCACAGGGATCCTTGTGTTACTTGCAGTTCAGAAGTTACAATCCAAACATAGGACAGTGACCAATGAACTGTCACCAAAGAGCTGCATACAAACATGAATGGTATAGTTAGAACTTCACTTTCTTTTTTTGTGATATAGTTAGAACTTCCCCAGTCTTTCATTATTCTAATGTTGCTAAATTTCGTATGTTTGGGCAGATAAACCTTGACCCAGTCCTGAGGCGGAAGCCGGGGCTGGAGGTACTCTGTTGTTTTTAAAAAAACTGTACATTTCACTGCACTCTGTCTCCTGTGTGGTGTCACTATTTACTTGTCTTTTAAAACGAAGCACAACTCAGCGCTCGCTCTCACCTTAGCGCTCAGCTGATTTCAAAGGCTGTTCGCGCCTTCTCAGTTCCTTGCCTGCAGCCGCCATCACCGCCGGCGTGCGCGCTGACTCCGCCCCCTTGGAGGCCACGCCCCCTATTTCGCCCTACTTAACCAGCTGACTCTTAGCGGTCACCAGTAAACCTTGACCCAGTCCTGAGGCGGAAGCCGGGGCTGGAGGTACTCTGTTGTTTTTAAAAAAACTGTACATTTCACTGCACTCTGTCTCCTGTGTGGTGTCACTATTTACTTGTCTTTTAAAACGAAGCACAACTCAGCGCTCGCTCTCACCTTAGCGCTCAGCTGATTTCAAAGGCTGTTCGCGCCTTCTCAGTTCCTTGCCTGCAGCCGCCATCACCAGCGGCGTGCGCGCTGACTCCGCCCCCTTGGAGGCCACGCCCCCTATTTCGCCCTACTTAACCAGCTGACTCTTAGCGGTCACCAGTAAACCTTGACCCAGTCCTGAGGCGGAAGCCGGGGCTGGAGGTACTCTGTTGTTTTTAAAAAAACTGTACATTTCACTGCACTCTGTCTCCTGTGTGGTGTCACTATTTACTTGTCTTTTAAAACGAAGCACAACTCAGTGCTCGCTCTCACCTTAGCGCTCAGCTGATTTCAAAGGCTGTTCGCGCCTTCTCAGTTCCTTGCCTGCAGCCGCCATCACCAGCGGCGTGCGCGCTGACTCCGCCCCCTTGGAGGCCACGCCCCCTATTTCGCCCTACTTAACCAGCTGACTCTTAGCGGTCACCAGTAAACCTTGACCCAGTCCTGAGGCGGAAGCCGGGGCTGGAGGTACTCTGTTGTTTTTAAAAAAACTGTACATTTCACTGCACTCTGTCTCCTGTGTGGTGTCACTATTTACTTGTCTTTTAAAACGAAGCACAACTCAGCGCTCGCTCTCACCTTAGCGCTCAGCTGATTTCAAAGGCTGTTCGCGCCTTCTCAGTTCCTTGCCTGCAGCCGCCATCACCAGCGGCGTGCGCGCTGACTCCGCCCCCTTGGAGGCCATGCCCCCTTTCTCTCCCTACAAATGTGCATGCATAGGACGCGCAGCGGGAGCGCCGTTTGCGCGCCGAAGGCGCGCCTAAGGCAAGCCCGTCTGCGCCCGTCCGCGCCAAGACCGCGCAAGGCGCAGGAACCCCTGCCCAAACACCTCCTAGTATCAGGTATGCACCCAACGACCTTCTCCGACTCCGAGACAGCTCCGGCTGCTCATGCAAGTTTGACATATCAAAAGTAGTCGGCCCTACCAGCTGCATCAAATGCCGCTGGTCACTCACTCTCGACCACGACCAGCCAACCCCCCCCAATCACCAACGCCCCTTCTTCACAGGTGGCCTGATAAATGCCCGGTCGATGTGTAAACATAGTCAAGACATTCACGATCTCATCATTGACTATGACCTCGACTGCCTCATGATCACTGAAACCTGGCTCACTGAAGACAGCAACCCCGACATAGCCGTAGCCCTCCCACAGGGTTACTCCTTCCACAGACAGGACAGACAGAAAGGTAGAGGAGGAGGTGTTGCAATTATACTGAAGAACACCTTTAACTGTCACACCTTCTGCCTCGACCCTCTCATTGACGCAGAGGGATTAGGCTTTTCCATCAAACTCAGCCAATCCCTTTCCCTCTCCGGTGGCCTGATCTACCGCCCACCCGGCAACGCTGCTAAATTTCTCGACTCCCTGAATGACGCTCTAGGACACTTCTTACTCCGTTACCCACACTTTACCCTGCTAGGAGACTTTAATCTACACCTTGAGACCTTCGCCGACTCTCAAACCAGCAACTTTCTTCAGACACTTGAAATCTTTAACCTACAACAAAGTGTCACGCTGCCTACTCACTCTCTTGGCCACACCTTGGACGGTGTTTGCTCCAATTTCCCTTCCATCACTACCCTGCCCCCCCTACCCCAGATATGGACGGATCATTACCTGATCCCCTTCCACATCCCTAGCTGCCACCCTTCTACCAGCAATAAACGCATTCCTCACCTTGCTCACTCTACAAACTGGAAAACTGTCCAGAAAAATCTCACTCTCAATCCCTTTTCCCTAACCAACGCCCCCTCCCTATCCGGTAACATCAACAGAGATGCAGACCGCCTTCACAATTGGCTCTCACAAGAAATCGCTAAACGATGCCCATCCAATCATCAGGATAGAATATTGAAGAAAACCAAAATCAAAGCTCCCTGGTACACTCCTGAATTAGCCTCCGCTCATCTACTCTGCAGGAAAGCAGAACGTAAATGGCGTAGATCCTACGATAATGATGACCGAAACACCTATATTCTCCAGAGGAAAAGCTATCTCTCTACCATCAAATCGGCCAAGAGAACATACTACGTAAATGCCATTAAAGAAGCCAGCCAAAAGCAAAAAACCTTATTTTCAATTGTGAAGACTTTCACCCACCCCAAAGCCCTCCAACCCGAAATCCCCCCATCCCAAGAGCTATGTGACAAAATTTCTGATTACTTTGACGATAAAATCACCTCCATTCAAAAAAACTTCCCCCCTCCCCCTTCAACTCACAAATCCCTCGACCCCGACCAACCTTGCCTGACTGTTAACAGTCTCAAAAACTTCACTCCGGTGACTCTGGCCCAGACCAGAGAAGCGACCCTCTCCTGCAAATCTGGATCCCCCTCTGACCCCTGCCCCCCTAAGATTCTTCATCTCATCATTGATGAGATCAACCCTATCGTCAATGACATCATCAACCTGTCCCTCAGTTCTGGTTCTGTTCCTCTCTCATGGAAAAAAGGCGTGGTCAAGCCACTGATGAAAAAAGCCACCAAATCCTCAACGGACTTGACCAACCTTCGCCCTATCACCCTCCTCCCCGCCCTGGGCAAAATAACTGAACAGCTAGTCCATAAAGAACTTAAAACCTTTCTGGAATCCCACAACATACTCCATTCCCAGCAATCCGGGTTCCGGTCTAAACATTCTACCGAAACTGCCCTAATCGAACTGACCGACACCATTAAAACATTGCAAGACCAAAGGAAGAAGGCCATTCTGATCCTTCTTGACCTTACGGCAGCTTTCGATACCATATCCCACTCCATCTTGATCAATAGACTTAAGGACATCGGCATCACCAACTCAGCCCTATCATGGATTAGATCTTTTCTCAGCGATAGGTCCCAAACTGTCACCTTGGGTTCCTTTCAATCCAATGAGAAAAAGGTGTCCTCCGGAGTCCCCCAAGGGTCCATCTTAAGCCCCCTCCTCTTTAACATCTATCTTATCCCTCTGCTCACCCTGATTGAATCATTCGGCATAACTGTCACTTCATATGCCGATGATACTCAGTTGATCATCCCCCTTGAAGACAATTCCAACAAGGCAGAGCTCAATCTGAAACACTGCCTAACCGCAGTATTCCAATCGATGGACACTAACCCCCTTCGGTGCAACTCAAACAAAACTGAGATCCTCCCCATTGGAAAGAATGCCTCTTTCTGTCCTGCCCTGTGGTGGCCTGATAACTCTGTTGCTCCCCCCCAGACCGTCACCTCTGCCCGGAATCTCGGAGTCCTTTTTGACTCTGACCTTTCTTTCGATCACCATGTCACGTCGTAGCAGGAAAATGCTTCGGCATAATCAAATCCCTGAGAAAATTCTTTGATTTTCTCCCACTCGATTCTAGAAAGACAGTAACTGTAGCCCTCATACTCTCACGTGTAGACTACTGCAACAGCCTTCTGGCAGGGACCAAGAAGTCTACTCTCTCTAAACTTCAAAGCGTTCTACACACTGCTGCCCGCCTCGTCCTAAAACTTCCACGCAAATCCTCAATCTCCTCAGCCCTGAAGACCTTACATTGGCTCCCTTTGCACAAGAGAATACTCTTTAAGATTCTCATTGTTGCCTTCCGAGCCTTTAACAAAACAGGTCCCTCTTATCTTACCAAGCGTTTTCCACATTACAATCCGAGCCGTTCCCTCCGATCTTCTCATGAAAACTTCATGATCTCCACCAAGTTCAACCTGAAATCCAAAGGCGGAAAAACCCTTAGCACCCTGGCTATTAGAGCCTGGAACAGCATGCCGAGACACCTCAGACTTCAGACACTTGAGAAACCCTTTAGGAAATTTCTCAAAACTTGGATTTTTAATCTCTCCGACGACTGGACCAAAGCATCCATCTAGTCTTCCCCCTTTCTCTCTGTGACCTGTTTTCAAGGATTTTCAGCGCCATGATGCTCCTTCCGGAGCGATCGCCGCGCTCTATAAATACTCCTCCAAATACTCCAAATACTCCAGATATACATCTTTATCAGTAAAGCTGACCCCCATGGAATACTCTTTAAATCCTAAGGTTGTGTTTCCCAAGACCAAACCCTCTTAAAATATCCGGCCGACCAGTATGGATGACATGTGAATCCTACACCTTGTAATCCTCATTGGCTTATGTGACATTCCCTGTAGACTGATTTATATACTTGTATGATTCATTGTCTATGTATAATGTGTGCGTGGTGTAAAGTACTGACATACACTACACTGATATGAGTAGCGCTGTACAACAAATAAAATGCATATGAGAGCGGGGCTACGTAAAGATGAGGGGCACTGGTGGAGGGTGGCAGTGAGGGAATCCGAGGAGGTCAATAGGGGAGGGGCTATGGAGCGATGAGGGGCACTGGTGGAAGGTGGCAGTGAGGGAATCCGAGGAAGAGGTCATGGGGTGGAGGGGGGAGCTAAGGAGAGATGAGGGGCACTGCTGGAGGGTGGCAGTGAGGGAATCCGAGGAGGAGGTCATGAGGGGGATGGACTACAGAGAGATGAGGGGCACTAGTAGAGGGTGGCAGTGAGGGAGTCCGAGGAGGAGGTCAATAGGGGGAGGGGCTATGGAGCGATGAGGGGCACTGGTGGAGGGTGGCAGTGAGGGAATCAGAGGAAGAGGTCATGGGGTGGAGGGGGGAGCTAGGGAGAGATGTGTGGCACTGGTGGAGGGTGGCAGTGAGAGAATCCGAGGAGGAGGTCAATAGGGGGGTCCATGGAGAGATGAAGGGCACTGTTGGAAGTTAGTAGTAAAGGTTATTTACGGAGAAAGAGGTTATTGGTGCGGCGCCAAAAAAGACTTTCGTATCAGCGCTGAAGCCGGCCCTGTCACGGCCTTTCTGTTTTTGTTTATTTAATTAGCAGTCGGGTCATAAGGGCTACTGTGGAACATACTTTAAAGTGCTAATTATATTTACTGCTATATTCAATGTTTAAAGTTTGAAGTTGATTTTACTAATTTTTTTACCGGGAAAAATGAAAGTGGAGCCCGATGATGCCGGATATGGGGCTGGGGCCCAAGGCCAGCTGTGAGGTAAGGTGCACTGGAGAGGAGTAGTGGATAATCAAGCCTGTAAGGGAGTGCGTTGCAGAGTCCGGGGTCAGGTAGAGGTAGTAATGAAGAGGGATTCTCCCTGAAGGCTCGCACAGAGGGAACCCGAGAAGTCAGTTGCCTGATACTCCCACCTCAGAAACCTCCTCTTCCCATCAAAGGAACATTACATGGAAAAAACACTTTTTGAGAGTTATAATATTTAGAAAGAGATTTGGAAAAGAGTGCGTTTTACTGGGCCTTGTAAGACTAAGAAGAGATAAAGGAGGGCCCTGAAGCAGGCCTGCCTAGACATATATGCGACAAATCGAGCCCGCAGTGGCCCACGCAAATGCACCCTTGGCCCACTCAAATAAAAATTCCTGGAGCCTGTGCCTGGTTATGAGTATTATTCAGTACCAGCCCGTCCTGTCAAATTGCACGAGGACAGTCCCACGTGCGTCACAGAGCCTGCTCTGGAAGCCGGTGAGACGCCATTTTAAACACCAAGCACGCATTTACCGTTTCTTCAGGAGGCTAGAGATAAGCATCAAAACAGAGCAAAAGTCGCGAATCCAGAAGTACGAGCAAAAATGGTAACCTCATATAGGAGCATTGTTTTTTTGTAAATTACAGCAGGGGCTTGTTTTAGATCTGGAGCAAGGAGTGAGACTCGAGGCACCGAAGCCATTCGTGAAGACTTTGACGATTACACATTGCTTGACATTTTTCCAAACTAAGATGGAGGAAGCAGAGCATGGTTAACAACAAACAGGTGACATCAATAGAGGTTAGTTATTTCAACTACTTTGGATGTTTTGAAAAGATCATGTGGGGCTTATTTATGAGCCCCTTGCGCCGCCGGTGTGCCACTTTTTGTGAGGCACTGGTGGCGTAAAATATGCATAAAATATGCGCCACACTGCAACATGTTTACTAAGTGACTCATCTAAGCAGATGTGTTACTTTGTAAACTCCAGCGCTACATGTTAACTGTGTGAGGTATAATGTATGCAGGGTGGGCATTCCCCCACAAAAAAGGCTTGTAGAAGTGTTGCAGTGAAATCTATTTCACTGCGACACTTCTAGGACGCCACTCTGGCAAATCCATACACCTGCCTCACAGCAGGCATAGGACTGACAGAGGCCCTTTCATATGAGGCATGCCCCTTGTGAATGGACACATTGCTGTTGTTGTGTCTGTTTTCAGACAAACCCCAGCAATGCACCACTTTGGCGCCTAGAGCTATGTCAGGAATACTGACGTATCTGTAAATCTTTGAGACACGGAGCGCCATACAGTAAATACGGTGCTTCCATGTTGTTGCAAGCGGGGCGCACTGAAAAGTGTCAAATCGCTGTTTTCAAGCAGCGATGCAACACTTTTCATAAATGAGGCCCTGTGAGTCCAGGAGGAGCTCCCAATCTTGCTATTAGCAGCTCCCGGGAGATCCCACTGTGGGCGGTAATGGTGTATATATGTCAGCTTATAGAAATTGTTGTAAAAAGAAAGCAGACTACCTAATATGCATCTAAAGAGAAGAATTATCATTGTGTAGTAAGAATGAAACCTTGGAACAACTATTCGTAAAATACAATTGAAATAATACATCTTTCGAATCCAAGCCCAGTCAACTTTATGCAGCTATGCAGTGGTGACTATATAACACAAACGTATAGTTTTCCAGCTTGAATGCTCTAATTCTACTAAGACAAAGGCAGTTATTCGACTTTTCTTAATTTTGTCACCATGTAGTCTAAGGATACTGCCTAGCTTACCAGTCTAAGGATACTGCCTTGCTAACCAGTCTAAGGATACTGCCTTGCTTACCAGTCCAAGGATACTGCCTTGCCAGTGGCGTAATGAAACTTGAGGGGGCCCCCTGGAGCTCTGCACCCTCGCACTGCGGGAACTTATATTACATCACTACTGAAGAAAAATAATCACTGAAGTATTGCCTAATATACATACAAATGTTGCAGAAAAAAGAAATAGGGGCATGCACGATTTACTCTGAATGTGTGGATGCGAAACACGATTGGGTATTTTCAGCACAATGAAAAATGAACATTACCATATTAACAGAACACCGCTCCACCAGAGGAAGCATGGGATTGAAGACATTTGGGTCTAGTCGTTTGTCCACTTTCATAGTTCCCAGCAGACTGTAATGGAGAATGCCTGTTGAAAAATCAATTTGTCCAATTTTTCATGTGCCGCACCCCATCCAGAGACATTGGACCTCCAATAAAGAAGCACCAATTAATCAAATACCCTTGCAGGGCCCCAGGCTGACATCTGCAAAATTGTACGAAAGTATGGCTTATTTTATGATGGGTGTATCGTTCGTGGTGGCTAAAGTCTCGCAAAGGGCACACAAGCAAATCCGGGGCCCAGGTCCCTGAATAAAAGGAGCCCCCACTGCAGAGAATTGAAGAGACAACATAACTGAACTCAACCAGTGGTGGGAAAAAGTAGGGGAACTGTGGACGGAGAATCAGAGGGCAGAGATAACCCGAGGATTGGATCAGTGGGCGGAGTCAGAGGTGTGGCCAGAAAGAGAAGGGCATCCCTATTTCTAGTATTTGTTTAGCATTTCAATGAGCAGTTACAGCTTATTACATTATTTAATTCAACCAATGGATGCACATGTTTATTAAAGGTTTAATATGAGTTATTGACTTGAAAATACATTCACAAAGTGGGATACATTTCCAATCACAGAATGTCCCATATATGCTCAAAAGTGGAATCACAAACTATCTGTCTCCGAGCCATGCAGTTTCTGTCATCAGAACTTTTCTTGCCCTTTTCCACAAGAGCAGTTAAAACGTGAATGACGAAATATCCTAGTTTGCAAATGTATTCCACATAATTATGGCTCTGCCATATTTTTCACCTAATACATCATCTGCTGCATAATTTGACGATTATAACTAATACATTGTTTGTAGCTCAAATGGATCAAGGGTTACTAAAAAATGTGACTTGTGTTGCTGCGAAGTGCAGGGCCCTTTGCAAAGGTTGACTGGTTACCTTTCTCACTGTTTCATTTGTATGTCACACTGGTACTAATGAGGCAAAATCTTTGCAAATACAGTTAGTATGTGTAAAAAGTCAAAATAATAAAGTATCAGAAAATATACCGCATTACCCTGCAGCATTTGTTTGCTGCATAATTGCGATTCTCCTATTACCATGACCAGAGAATCTGGATTTCATTAAAGACACGGAGGCTGACATTATGCATTATCTTTTAATGCAACTTCAAGTACAGCCACTTAAAAGTTACATCATAAAGTAAAGGTTCTAGAATAAACAAGAGTAACTAGGTAACAAAGATACAGAGATCATCCTCTTTTAAATGCAATGAAAGTCAATCAAAATTTTCTTGTGAAGGTAACAAATTCCCAAAAAACTGGAGTCATGAGGTGAAGGTCAGTCTTGAGAAGGAAGACGAAGAGTCTGGAAAAGTCTTCAACATATCGTGAAAATGGAGCAATCAAGATGAATTATCTGAAAAAATAACAAAGTATTAGCAAAAGAAATAACACCCTATGTAAAGGGAAAGAGACTAGTAAAAGATGTTAAACTTGAAAATGCAAATACAGTGTTAAAATTGAATTATAAGGTAATCAATTCAATGCATTACACAAGGTAAAATAAGATATTAAAATCTGCTCCGGGAGGGAGGGATGGGATAATGTCAGCCTCCGTGTCTTTAATGAAATCCAGATTCTCTGGTCATGGTAATAGGAGAATCGGAATTTCATTACAAGACCGGAGGCTGCCATTATGCATGTTGGTAGTCAAGAAGAACTTCATCAGACATGTGTTCAACAGGTTTGCAGTAATGTTTTGCAAAGGTATAGGAATTTGACCAATCTGCTGCTTTGAGGATGTCATTTAACTTACCTCCTTTCCAAAAGGATTGACTAGCCATAGCCCCTCTTAAAGAGTGAGCTTGGAATCTATGGAGGTCAATGCCAGCCAATTTCATTGATAGTTTAACCCATCTAGCTATAGTAGAAGAAGAAACAGGTTTGAAGGGTTTAACGAAGGATATAAGGAGTTGTTTAATACCAGTAGTGCGACGGGGGTCCATCCTGGAATCATATTCCTTCATGCAGTCCACTACACACAATTTTTTACAAGCATCAAACCTAGAGTAAAAAATCAAGTCAGACATAGTTTTAGTTCTCTTGATGATTTTGAACGTGACGCCAAATGCATCATAGTACCTGTTGGAAATCTCCAGTGCTTTAACGTCCGAAACTCTACAGCAGGATATTAGGCAAAGGAGAGAAACTAATTTGATGGAGAGTGACTTATTGTCTAACAAATTATTATTAGGCCACTTACAAAAGAGATCAAGAAGCAACTTAACGTCCCAAAGGGTGTCGTATTTAGGTTTGGGGGGGTCTTTTAAGTCTGATACTCTTCATAATTCTGCAAAGTATTGGATTTTTACCAATAGTTCTACCATTAAGGAGTGAGTGACCCGCAGAAATGGCAGACCTATAACAGTTAATTGATCTATATGAAAGACCTCTTTCAAACTGTTCGACGAAAAAATTGGCTATATGGACGATAGGAGCCTCCAAGGAATCCAGGTTCCTTTCCAGGCACCAACAAACCCATCTTTTCCAGATGCCGTTGTATCTATAGTGTGTGCCGGGGGCCCAAGATTCTTGGAGGAGAGAAGAAGCCTGTGACAAAAGTCCAGAGACTTTGTTGGATCACCTGACACCTTCCAAGCAAGAAGGTTCAAAGTCCCGTTCAGAAGAAGTGGGTGATCTGAACCATTTATGTCTTTTAGGAGGCCTGGTGAAGCTGGAAGTAGAAAGGGAATTTCGTAAGCTAATTCCAAGGTCGTCGGGAACCACGCTTGGGACGGCCAAAATGGGGTTACTAGGACTATTGAGGAATGTTCTGTTCTCAACTTCTGAAGGACGCGTTGAATCATCGCAAAGGGGGGAATCGGCCGGCAGAACGACTCCTTCTGCCGGCCCTTGCGAAAACACTAGGGTTAAAAACTCTGCGGATGTTTGATTGTGCTCTGTCCAGGGCAGTAAATCTGGAGACATATTTTCCCAGACTTTTGATCATATCTTCCCCAAAAAGGAGGCCATTGGGATTGGAAGAAGATTCTTTATCTGCCATGTTGCAGAGTTTAGGGTCGATTTTTTATAAGACTACTTTCCTTCTCTCTGTATTTAAGGCTGCGTTAGCGTTGCTGAGGAGGATTAGAGTTCTTTGGTTCCATCCTCGAAGGAGGTCAATATTAAGATGTGAAGCATTGGTGTAGCTCTCCTTGATTAGATCGATCAAACGACACAATGGTCCAAGAATATCGAGCATGCAGTCTTGGCAGGTTTTCAGAGAGCGTTACATACATTTCCGAGGATCCCTGCCCAATTTGAATAAGAACTTGATGAGTTCAGGGTCTAAGTTAGGAGTTAGGCATAATTTATCTTCAATGATGGGGCAAGAGCATTCTGCTCTCAATATGTTTCTTGTCTCGTTTTCCAAGGGGTTCTTGATCCACCTCTTCATAAATTTAGCCACATGTTTTTGTGGCCACCACTGTGAGCTCCTGGGGTGTTGTAAATTCTCAGGAGAAAACATTTCCCCACCAAGTGGGTCAAAAATAATTTCTTTAGAGGAGGAGGGAAGTTCTTCATCGGATAAGTCAAGGTTAATATCGTCATCAATTTGGTCTAGGTCTAAAATATATTCATCCAGGGATTCGTTAGAAGTATCCAGTTCATTAGATAAGAGGGGATCTGAAGCACTTAAATGATGTGAGGCGCTTGGGGCATCGGAATGAGATATGCCATTGTTGGCAGGTGATCTAGTTGGGGCGCGTAGGCCTCCCGTATTAATTGAGGAGCTTAGTCCTCCTTCATTAGTTGAGGTGCGTAGACCTCCCAATATGTTTGAGGTTCTTGGACCTCCAGTAGTGCTTAGTTTTTCTAAATTGTTGCATTTTTTAATTCTTTTACCTTCAGGTTTGTTTGGTAGGTGATGATGAGAAGGGTAAATCGTGGGGTCTGAAAGCGACCTCTTCCCTGCAACAATTTTGTTTATAGTTTCTCTCATACAGGAGCGTAACTCCTTATGAATTATTTTCTTAATTATCTCCTCATTAGAAAAGGAAAAGGGTATTTGGGTTTGAGATTCATCTGAATCGCCGTCAGACATGTTAAAAGGTCAGGTAAGGTTTTTTTTCTTTTTTTTTTTAGGTAATAATTATAATGGAAATATTAGTTTCTGTTATTAGATAATGATTAAAATTGATTTTGGCCAAAGAATTACTGGATGTGGTCAAGGCGTCGAATTTGATGCAAAAAAACGGAGGAAAAACGAAGTCCGAGGTAAGCAACGAAGGAAAACAGCTGTTGTGAGTGTGTTGCTAGGGAACAAAGGAAGCTTAGCCTGCGTTGAGCGTTAAGAATGTCGTTGCTAAGGGTCTCTCCTCTAAACCCGAGAGCCCTGTAGATTTCACTTCCTCATTTCTTTTTTTTTTTATTTTATTTAATTAGCAATGGGGGCAAAGAGGAGGTGCGGCGCGGCCAGCAGACCGAGCATTGGGACTGCGTAGGGGCGTCTGCGCCGTACCGTGAGCGAGTGGAGACGGACCAATGGGTCCGTAGCGGAGGAAGAGGCACCACGGAGTCAAATCGTGCACCGCGCAGATCGCTCCGAAGGGGAAGAGCGTGTGTGGCTCCAAGCACCGACGCAAGGAGCGGCGAGGGGTATGTTCCCAAGATGTTGGTTAAGTAGGCGATACGAGTCCAATGGGTCGTGAGGGCATGACGCTACAAGCACAGCAAACAAAATAAAATGTTGGAAATACGATGGTAGATTGTAGCAATTACAAATAAGGAATGACAAAGATATTTGCACAGACAAACTAGAAATGAAGACGCGAAAGGTCAGAAAACAACATGACAAAAGGTTGAAATACAACAAGATCGATTGTTTCAAATTACCGCAAATAGTTTTAGTGATACCGGCATAGAAAATCCATATAATAAGGATAAATAGTACTTAAAACTGTAAAAAGGTAATACAGTGACAGGAAGAGAGAAAGGTATAACTCATCTGTTTTGAAGCCGCATTTAGAAGAGGCTGATCTCTGTATCTTTGTTACCTAGTTACTCTTGTTTATTCTAGAACCTTTACTTTATGATGTAACTTTTAAGTGTTTTTCTTGAAGTTGCATTAAAAGATAATGCATAATGGCAGCATCCGGTCTTGTAATGAAATTTAGTAAACACTGCGGCATAATTTTGTTCCCCATACCTGTATAATTCCAGTGGCCCAAAAGCAGTCAGCACATGTTAAAAGTGCTTGTGCATGAAGCAAAGAGACAGTGAAGTTTGCAAACATAGTTGGGTGTGTGTGCAAAACCTGCATTGCCGATCCCTGGTGAGTTGCACTACTACTGCGGTGACAAGGCCAATGGAGGTACCAATGGGTAAAGTGGACTGGTTTCAAGGGTCCTGTGACCTCAGTGACAGTTACTGTTGCTCTAGGGTGTGCTGCTTTGTAGGCCTGCCCACAAGACTGAAGGTGAACTTGAGTATGGGTTGTGGTGGACAGGCCTTCAAAGTTAACGCACACTTGTCAGCACTAGGGTCAACCTGCTGGTGCTATGACACCAGGGCTTCTAAGGCCTTGCGGTGCCTTCTTAGGTCTAGCATGGGAATGTGCTCCTTCAGGAGAGTGATCTGGTGGACTGGTCATGAAGGCTGAACCTGGTTCCCCAGTGCCAAAATCGGCAGCTGTGGCTATAGTGACACATCCTCTCCCCCACTGAACACCAGACTGCTCCACTGAGAGAAACTCGCATTGCCTGCTGCTACAACCAAATCGTGCCGTGCTATAAACACCTGGATGTGACTCAATTGAAATAATGCACTAGACAAGAGTAATATGCTGCCTGAAAAAAAAAAATCCAACAACATCCCGGAAAAAGCAAACACTCACAGGAAATGCAAGATTAAGTAAAGCATGTGAAATGTAAGGAGGAACAACGTGATTACCTTAATGCTTTTAAACTCATTATTCAGAAATCAATGAGTGTTTTTGCTTGCAAAGTTAAGGAAATGACTATAGGGCCTAGAAGTGAACCGTTTCAATGTCCATTGCTTATATCCTTAAAAAACATACGCAGTTTGGTTTATAAAGACCACATCCCTCGACGCAGAGCTGGCGAGCTCTTGTTCGCCTCGCATGCTGCTTACCTCTTAGCACGCTGGAGGGCCGCTCCTCGTCGTTTCGTCGTTGCCCCAAGTTAACGGTGAGTCTTGCTTGCTACCCTTCCCCCGCCCCGGCCCTGTCCCTGGGCAGCACCAGGTTGTACGGGGCCCTGTGGTGTGGACTGCCACGGGCAGGGGAGGCGCGAGCCTTGCGCGTGGCCCCAGGTGGGCTTTGGCCTGGCGTACTGTTTAGCGGGCTTGGGGTGCGGTCTGCCTGACGTGTGCGAGGTTAGGCGGCGCGCTTGTCGCGGGGTTCGAGGGCTGGTTTTTTGGATAAAGCTTGGTGTTGTGAATACCGTGGACAGGGTCCGGATCCCGTGCTGGTCTGTATTTTGCCGGTATGGTGGTGGGGTAAATGGGGCCGTGGCCTCCCCCGGCTCACCTACTGGATTATCGACCTCATGCACCCTGTTCTTCCCTTTCGAGGGGGGACAAGAGTGTAGTACAATGGGGGAACAACGAGCTGTTCCGCCACACCCGCGGCACCCTCCAACCCTGGAGTTTGCGTGGTGCTCCAGGACCACTGGGCCGCGACACCCCGTTTTGCGTGTGGGGCGCGGGCGGCCTTGGGCGCCGGTCAGCTGGGCAGGCAGCGCGGCGATGTGCTTGGCCCACGGCGAGCACCTGGCGCACGGCCCCTGGCAGGGCCCGGGCAGCACGCTCGGGATGGGGCCCGTCGGCCTGAGCGCCCTATTCCGGTGCTGGTAACTGGGTTCCGGGCCTCGAGGTCGCGTCCACATTGTTTGACTCGGGAGGGAGGCTCAGTGGTGGTGCACATGCTTTGAATGTGTGAGGCCCCAGGTTCAGTCGATGGCACCTCCGCTTCGTTGGGAGGTCGCTTGATCCCCACCGTGCCAGTTTGTGGGGGGTAGAATCGGTGCTCAGGCTGCATGCTCTGATTGTGGCCCGTCGGCCTGACCCGCCGTCCGGTGCCGGCAACTGGGTTTCGGGCCTCGAGGTCGCGTCCACATTGTTGACTCGGGAGGGGGGCTCAGTGGGGGTGCGCATGCTTTGCATGTGTGAGGCCCCGGGTTTAGTCGCTGGCACCTCCGCTTCGCTGGGAGGTCGCTTGATCCCCACCGTGCCAGTTTGAGGAGTGTGGAATCGGTGCTCAGGCTGCATGCTCTGATTGTTGCCCATCGGCTTGACCCGCCGTCGGGTGCCGGGAACTGGGTTCTGGGCCTCGAGGTCGCGTCCACATTGGTTGCCTCGGGAGGGGGGCTCAGCGGTGGTGCGCATGCTTTGCAGGTGTGAGGCCCCGGGTGTAGTCGCTGGCACCTCCACTTCGTTAGGAGGTCGCCTGATCCCCACCGCGCCAGTTGTGGGGTGTAGATGCGGGGTATAGCGCTCCGATTCTGGTGGGTGGAAATGCGCTGCTCAGGTATGGTGCGCCAACCCTCCGGGCAAGCTCGGGATGCAGATGGGGGTAAGTGTACGTCGAGGTTGGTTTCGGATCGGGCAGGTGCTCTGGTATAGCGCTCCAACTCTGGGTAATGGAAATGCCCAGGTAGCGCCACAAGCGGGACTAAAACAGTGAGGGATTTCAGACTGTGTTTGTTTTGTGCCTGACCTCGGTAGCTAAGCAGGGTCGGGCCCGGTCAGTGTTTGGATGGGAGACCGCCTGGGAACACCTGGTTGCAGGCTTGACAACACCAGTGTTTCAGGCAGCGCTGCTTTAAATAGGCAAATGATTCACAAGGCCCTCAAGGTAGGCTTGGGAGAGACAAAAAATAAATAAAAACGGCGAGGGGTCGCACGATAGGATCCTGGGGGGGGGAATGCTGTTTTCCGAGGCAAAGGGTGCTTTTTACGCATAACAATCGTAGGTCTTGGGGGGGTGAAGGGGCGGACAGACCTGTTCCAAGCACAGGGACTGAATGCTGCAGCCCCCACCCATTGACCCCCCCCTCAACAGTTCAGGATGGGGGGGGGGGATCTGCGCCCAGGCATAGACGGCCCGCCCGCACGACGACCAAATAGATCAATGGGGAGGGGCCTAAATTTATGGTTGTAGCCCACAAGGTTTAGGGGCGCTGAGCGGGGGGTGGACCGGGCGATTGAAGACTACCGCTGGGAGAGGATGCAGTGCAGCCCGGCCATCTTATTGACAATTGCGCTCAAGCTCGGGGAGAGGGGGACGCTGGTCACGCTAGGAGGCTGGGTGCAACACTCCCCTCCCTCGCCTCACATTTGTTTGTCTTTGCAGCAGCCCAGTGTGGGAAGATTAGAGATTTGGACGAGGAGCCCAAAGGGACACTTGCAAGCTGCAGTGCCGCTGGCACGCCTGTCTGGACAGCACGCAATTTGTTGAGTAAGTACGGTTTAGGCACGGGGGGCCAGAGCTGGTTCCCCGGACCAGGACGTGGGACGAGAGCACTATGGGGGGAATAAGCGTGTGGTCTAAACTTTTTTACTTCTCCTTCTAGATTGGGAGGCACACGCCTGGAATTCGATGGATAGTCAGGGATCCCCACCGCTTTTTACGATGAGGTCCCAAGTCGAGGAGACCCAGACAGGCATCTCCGAGGAGGCACGGATCGCAGCTTTCCTCGAATTAGCCAAGGCCAAGGGATTGGCTTGGGCCACCGAACTCTTGAGAACCAACAACCCCGAGGACTCTGGAATCGCCAGTGAGGTCCCACCCGTAGAGCAGGAGCACAGTGACGAAGCAGGCCCCTCTAGGTCCAAGAGGATACGTCACCCCACAGTCAAAGACTTTCCGGCAGAGCAACCGACTGCGAGGGGCAGGGCTGTGGCCCCCCCCCTGGGCCGCAACCCCCCTCCAGGTGTCCCTGGCTGTGGGAGCTGGACCATCGCCTGCACCTCCCAGCTGCCCTCACCCGGTGGCTTTCGCGACATCGGAAGACCTCGGTAAGCTCTCTGACACCCTGAGGAGCTTCATGTCTGAGGTCAGAGCGGGCTTAATGCTGGCCAGACCTCCCATTGGTGCTGGGCCTGCCATTCCCGCCCTCCCCGGGGTGGCTCTGGCACCAGCAGCGTTCACACAAGTCTGGGGGGAGGTGGGCAGCCCGTCCAGCGCACCCTTGGCTCAGGGGGAGGACTGGCGCTGGCAATTCCCTTGCCCTTGGGAGGACAGCACACAGTTGTGGGGATCCCCCCGCCGACGACCCATCCCGCAGCCGACACAGCATTAGACATGGCAGTGAACACACCCAACCCAATTTACTGCTCGATTTTCCCGGCCCTATTGTGTTGATGGGTGATTAGGGTGACTTCAGTCTCTTACCATTCAAGCCTAAGGGTTAGAGTAGTGAATGAAGTCTATTTACTAGGCACTTCGACATGATCCTGTGTTCTTCCCCATAGATTAGGGCTTGCACACATATCCTAGGGGATAGATTCGTTAGTATTAGGGATAACCTGCCCTGTAGTGAGGGTATTTCATGGAGCCGTGCTGAATTCAGGCCTGGTAGGCCTCAAACGGGAGAGACTCCATCTTTCTTTCTGCTCCGGCAGCTTGAGATGCTTCTAGGTTAAAGGGGATGTTTTAGTTATGAGGTGTTATTCGCTTGGAGAGAACCGGTTCAGACCGGCCCTTATCGAAGGATTGTATTTTTCTTCATGCCGAAGACACTACATCAGGCCGGCCGGCTGGGAAAGTGTCCTTGGTACGGGGAGGTACAAGAATTTGGTGGGCGGCAGGTTACGGGCCGGAATTTTCCATGAGGAAATGCACCTCTATATTAGTGAAAGTCTGAGGCAGTTACGTGACACACTTACTTCAGTCCGTAGGCGGCATCTAGCCGTTAGCAGTAAAGCTACTACTTATTTCAGGGAAGACAGATGACAAACTTGAAGGCGGAGAAAAACCGAGAGACAGATACTCTTCTAGCAGAATTGCCAGAGAGGAGAGAGTAGCCGATGAGGAAGAGGTCCCAGTGACTCGGAGAAGGGAGCTGTGACTGTGGAGGTGTGACCTCCAGGCGAGCCGAGGCACAGACGAGAAGGGAACCTAGATGACCATTGAGTGCAGGCTACACACGACTAAGGTGATGTCGACCCCTTTCTTATTAGAGTGTACAACCTAATCTTTCACTTTTCTTTGCAGGTTATGTGTTACACAGTAATGTTATGTGATTGCGTATATAATAAATAATAAAGTATCCAGTTTGTAGTGAATCAACATGTGCTGCGTGTTCTTGTATAAGAGGGTAGCCTATTCTTCTAGTCAGCTGTTACTTGACATGAACAGATGTTAACCCTGATCAGGTAAGTGGTAACTGAATAAGGGAGAGAGGAGCCCCTCGAACCAGAGAACAGGTTGTGCTCAAACTGGCAGTTCTTGTGTGATCTGATAAATAGTAAAACTGATTCCCCTGTTGTATGTTATGGTAATCATAGGATGAACTTGTGCTAAGGCTGCCGTCTGGGTAGGAAGTCCTGGGTCCGTCTGGGACCGCGAGGCTAAGGCTGCCGTCTGGGTAGGAAGTCCTGGGTCCGTCTGGGACCGCGAGGCTAAGGCTGCCGTCTGGGTAGGAAGTCCTGGGTCCGTCTGGGACCGCGAGGCTAAGGCTGCCGCCTGGGTAGGAAGTCCTGGGTCCGTCTGGGACCGCGAGGCTGAGGCTGCCGTCTGGGTAGGAAGTCCTGGGTCCGTCTGGGACCGCGAGGCTGAGGCTGCCGTCTGGGTAGGAAGTCCTGGGTCCGTCTGGGACCGCGAGGCTAAGGCTGCCGTCTGGGTAGGAAGTCCTGGGTCCGTCTGGGACCGCGAGGCTAAGGCTGCCGTCTGGGTAGGAAGTCCTGGGTCCGTCTGGGACCGCGAGGCTAAGGCTGCCGTCTGGGTAGGAAGTCCTGGGTCCGTCTGGGACCGCGAGGCTAAGGCTGCCGTCTGGGTAGGAAGTCCTGGGTCCGTCTGGGACCGCGAGGCTAAGGCTGCCGTCTGGGTAGGAAGTCCTGGGTCCGTCTGGGATCGCGAGGCCGCCACTTGTATTATAAGAGGTCTAGATACATATATATATATATATATATATATATATATATATATATATATATATATATATATATATAGTAGGAATTCCCTGTCCTTAGGTGGTATATATATATATATCGGTGGTTACTTGTTGTGAATAGGCCCTAGGGAGAGGGTAACGTTCTGGCTGGGTTAGAGAGGCTCTGATGAGCGGGTTCTATCTGATCCGAAAACCCAAGCAGAACATTTGGCGTCACGAACCGTTTTCGAAACCTGTGTGCGTCGTGTTGTCTCGTGTTTGCTTTCGGCGTGTGCGTGGTTTTGTTTGTATATTATTTGTGGTATACTTGTGTGTATAGTTTTTCTTCTTCTTTCTTTTCTTTTTCTTTCTTTTCTTCTTTCTTTTTCACGATGTTTTCTAGAAAGTCAAAATCTACTTTTAAGTTGCTCGTTGATATTCCCGGATGGGATTCAACGCCTTATGAAGCCTTAGCCCGTGAGTGGGCTGATTCTACTGGTTTGAGTGAGAATTGGAATTCTTCTTTGGAGCTGGCGGAGCCGGCTAATGTGATTACTTGTTTACAGAAGGCACCCATCTCGAAGGGTGAGGAGATTCCCATTTTGGGGCGCAGAGGTTGGATTGTTCTGTCTGCGTACAGGATTCTGCATGAGAGGTTGTTGAAGCTACAGATATCTCTTAAGGATGTGGAAGCGCACTTTGTTGAGATTCAGAATTCTCATACTTTGTTGCGGTGTCAAAATAAGTTGCTTGCTGACAAACTTGAAACTTACCAAACTATTGCCGAGAGGGCGGCTGTGCGAATTGCTCGTTATAAATACAAGAATCGGCGCGGTCGGGTTTCGACGCGAAAGGTGCGTCTGGTCGTGGCGAAAGCCGGACTGGATTGGAATCCTGATGAATGGGATGGTAATATCTGGAATTCGAGTGATTCTTGTTCCTCGGGTGAGGAATCTGTCAAGCGCGAGTCCTCTCGCTCCGGCCGTGCTTGTACATCTGCTTCTTGCGCCTCTGATGGTGCACCCCGTGATTGCGCTCGTCCTTCGAGCGGGGTTGATGCTTCTTCCACTGATTGTTCCTCTACGTGTACTGGTCGAGCTCCTTGTGATGCTCGTCCCGCGGTCTCAGTGCATCCAGTTTTTCGTCGGAAGTTGCAGCAGTCTCCCGCTGCTCCGCAGGGTGTTTCTTTAGACTCTTTAGAGGACTTTACTCAACAAGAAATTAGTGATATTTTGCAGCGATTTCGGCAGCGAGCTGGTGAGACTTTACTCACATGGATGGTGCGCCTTTATGAACTGGGCGCTGCTGGCATTATGTTAGATAATGGCGATTGTTTGAAATTTTGTTCCTTGAGTTCGGATTCTACTGTACAGGATCATTTTCGTAACTATAATGGTGGTGGTCAAATTTCTTTACTTCAATTGGCGACTGAGGGTTGTATTATAAAGTATCCTACTGAGTCTGATTGGCCTGTGAATGACAAACCGTGGTATACTTTGCGCGACGCTGCACAACGTCTCAAAGAGGAGGTGATGAAAACGGCAATTTTTCTGGGTACTGCTGACAGGTTGCTTGATGGTTCGTTGACATCTTCTGTGCGGAATCGTATTATTCGTTCTTCCCCTGTTGCTTATAAGCAGGTCATGATGACTTTATTGATTAATCAGACTGGTAACGTGTTATCTACGGTACTGGAATCGGTACGCCAACTCGGTGAGTTGGGTGAGTGGTTTAAACCTGAACGTCAGTCCCGGCCTGACACTCGTACTCCTGGTGACAATAAACTTACTAGACGTGATATCTTTTCTGGTCTTCTGGCCGATGGTGTGCGGAGGGAGGACATTGACGGTGAGACTACTGCTCGTTTGTGGGAGTTGTTTCGCAAACGTGGCTTGGATCGGAAGGAGGGTGCCCGGCGTGTTCGGATGACTGAGTGTGATCGTGGTGGTTCTGACGGTAGCGGTGATGACGACCGCCGTGGGCGCTCTGTTCGTCGTGATGATCGACGTTATGCACGTGATATGTCCCCCCGTCGTGAGAGGGATAGAGAGAGAGAAGAGGAAAGAGAGAGGGGAAAAAATGATTATGTTTACAGCAGACGTAGAGATGATAGGGATCAATCCCCTGAGTTGAGGAGGAGAGAGGATCGTCATAGTTTGGCCGATCGAAACCAGCAGTGCAATGCAGATGACACGAATCCATTTCGTACTGGGAATGGATATGAACAGGAGGTACCGATACCTAAGAAACGTGAGAGTCTTTATCCTGATTTATCCTGGTACACAGAATGCAGTAAGCATGACTAGGAAATAGGTCAAGCTCCAGTACACAGATGGGCTCACAGAGATAATAGACCCTATGTAGATATTGAAATTTATTGGAGACATCGTAATATCCAAAGGGCCCGAGCATTGGTGGATACAGGAGCGGAGGCCACTCTTATTCATGGAAAATCAAAGAGGTTTACAGGTCAGTCTTTTACAATTACTGGATTGGGTGGAAAGGAAACTCCTGCCGTTCAAACTTTACTTGAAATGAGAATAGGTAGAATCCCTAGAAAAGAATACTCTGTACTAGTGGTGCAACTCTTGGAATTCATAATTGGAATTGATATTTTGAGAGGAATGACTTTGCATTTAGATGATGGATGTTACCAATTTGGAACTACGCATTATATATCGTCCAGGCCTATACGGGTTGGTCGTTTACGAATGCCCCCCATAAAAGTTCCTCAGGCGACAAAAGTGGTTTGTCAGAAGCAGTATCGTATTCCAGGTGGTCATGAGGAGATTAGTACCACTATTCAGGAGTTGGTGGATGCAGGTGTTATAGCCCCAGTTACTTCTGCTTGGAATAATCCTGTTTGGCCTGTACGTAAGAGTGATAATTCTTGGCGTATGACTGTTGATTATCGATAATTGAACAAACACACACCCTCCTTGACCGTTGCGGTACCGGATGTCATTACTCTAATTGAAAGAATCCAAAAACATCCAGGTACATGGTATGCGTCCATTGATATTGCTAATGCTTTCTTTTCGATTCCGATTGCCCCTGAGTGTCAGGAACAGTTCAGTTTTACGTGGAATGGGCGTCAGATGACGTTTAGAAGTCTTCCTCAGGGCTATGTACATAGTCCTACGATATGTCACCGGCTGGTGGCAGAGCATTTGGCTGAGGTACCGGTTCATCCACAAATTCAGATGTGTCATTATATTGATGATGTTTTGATCCAAGGCGAAACACAAGAGGAAGTTCAGACCCAATTGGACAGAGTCATTGAGTGCCTGCGTGAGAAAGGTTGGGAAATCAATCCGGATAAATTACAAGGCCCGTCCCAGGCTGTAAAATTTTTGGGTATTAATTGGCATGCAGGACACCGTGAAGTGATCCCTCAGGTTAAACAGAAAATTCTTGATTTTGCAGTTCTGAGGAATAGGAAAGAAGCCCAAAGCTTCATTGGTTTATTTGGTTTTTGGCGTCAGCATATTCCTCATTTGAGTCAAATATTGGCCCCCTTGTACCGTGTCACTCGTAAAAAGAATGCATTTGAATGGGATAAACCACAGCAAGATGCGTTCAACCTAGCAAAAGAGGCAATTCAACATGCTTTGGATTTATGGCCCGTACGTGATGGTGAGGTGGATTTGAATGTGTCTGTACAGGGCCTTTATGCGAATTGGAGTTTGTGGCAGAAGCAAGGCAGGAGTAGAGTGCCGTTGGGTTTCTGGACCAAAAAGTTACCTGATGCTGGTGAGCGTTATACACCTTTTGAGAAACAGTTACTTGCATGTTATTGGGCTCTGGTGGATACCGAGCAACTGACTTTGGGTCATGATATAGTTTTGCGACCTGAAATTCCTATCATGCAGTGGGTTATGAGTTCGCCGAAAACTCACCGAATTGGACATGCTCAAGAGGCGAGTGTGATTAAATGGAAATGGTATATACAAGACAGGGCACGTGTGGGACAGAAAGGAGTTGCATCTTTACATGAGCAGGTGGCGCGAGCGCCATCGACTAAGACTGAGAGTGAATGTTCCGTACCTTTAGTGCAGGAGTCTCCTGTCAAGTGGGGTAGACCTTTTGATGATTTGTCCGCAGAGGACAGAAACCATGTCTGGTTTACGGATGGTTCAGCAAGGTTCATAGGGACGAAACGGCACTGGAAAGCGGTGTCCTATAATCCGATCACACAAAAACTGCTGAGCACAACTGGTGAAGGTAAGAGCAGTCAATTTGCTGAACTTTATGCTGTTTATCAAGTTCTGAAACAAGAGTTACCTGGCACATGTCATATTTTCACTGATTCTTGGTCTACTGCCAATGGACTGGCAGTTTGGTTACCGACTTGGCATTCCCATAATTGGGAATTGCATTCAAAACAATTGTGGGGAAAAGAATTATGGCAGGAGATTTGGGAGATGCTCCCACAGAGTACTGTTACAATCTTCCATGTGGATGCTCACACCCCGATAGATTCTCTTGACAAATTTTTTCATAACATTGCAGATGAGAAATCTAAAATTGCTGAGGCAGTGGTGGACAGGCAAGATTCTGATATTGCGGGATTGGCGAAATGGGCCCACCAGAAGGCAGGACATTTTGGAGAGAAAGCCACTAGCAGGTGGGCTGCTGATCGAGGAATTTATATTCCTCTAGATTTGATCAAGAATGTTATTTTACATTGTCCCATTTGTCAGCATATTAGACAGCGCAAAGTGCCCCAAATTGTTAAAGGTCATTTACATCGCGGGAAACTGCCCGCTCAAATTTGGCAGATTGATTACATCGGTCCACTTCCCATGAGTAGGAATTGTCAATATGTTTGCACTATTGTCGATACATACAGTGGCCTGTTGGTAGCCCTTCCCTGTAAGCAAGCTACCCAATTGAATACCATTAAAACATTGGAATTGATTATGATGTATTATGGTGTGCCATTCCAAATTCAATCTGATAATGCATCCCATTTTCGTGGAAGATTGGTACAGGAATTCTGTGTGGAAAACAATATTGACTGGGTATTTCATATCCCATACTATCCGCAGGCCTCGGGTCTTGTGGAGAGATTGAATGGTCTGCTGAAGGAGCAGCTGCGTAAATTGACAGATGACAAATATAAGAATTGGCGAGACTTTTTGCCCCAAGCGCTATTAATTTTGAATAATCGTCCTTTTCTAAATGCTGAATCTCCACTTATGCATTTGTTCCCTCCGAATGTTAATGCTCAGCCAAATGAAATCAGAGAGACTGTGATGTACTGGGAAATTACTCCCGGAGCTTTGGCTCCATGTAGAGCGACCCCAGGGTCGGCAGGTTTAGACTTGCATGCCATGGATGACACCGTTATAAAAGGTAAAGATCGGGTCATCATCGCGACCGGTGTTGGTGTTCATATACCACCCGGGAATTTTGGATTAATCGCCCCTAGATCGGGGCTGGCTGTAAAAGGCATTCAGGTACTTGGAGGGGTCATTGACAGTGATTATCAGGGAGAGATTAAGGTGCTCCTGCTGAATAGCAGTGAGGCTGACTTGCTGATCCATCGAACTGACCGAGTGGCTCAATTACTCATAATGCCTGTCTTCAGTGGTGGGATGGTAAAAGGCACTGCCCCAACTTTGCTAACTGTACGAGGCCAGAAAGGTTTTGGCTCCACAGATAACCCTGGGGCCAGGGTTTGGGTGCAGTCGCCTAAGAATCCCCCTGAACAAGCAGAGGTCATCGCCACCGGTCATGACAACACCATTTTAGTTATGAGACCAGGGAAAGATAGCTGGGAAGCAGTCCCGGCTGACAAATGTTACTTACGAGAATGATTAATGCCTGTATTTGATTCTCTTTCAGATCATTCTTTGGACTGTTGCTGCAGGATGTGTCGTCGTCGGACTATTTTCGGGTTGGTTCGACGAGAGAGGAGGAATCCCGTCAACCCGGGATGAGCTACGCACCCGAGTGTCGCGTTCCCTCGCTGCGTGGGATTCGTCATCGAACTTTTGGACCTTACTGGCGAAAAGGGTGACCGATGCCCCTCATTTTTGTTTGACGCCGATGAGATCTGTACACGACATCTTAGCGACCTGTCTGGTTGCTGTCCCTGCTTCGCTGGAAACTTTGACTAATATTTTTAACATTTCAAAGGCTCGCCCCAATGTTCTTCTGGGCGATTTTGCCACCCATGCGTATTGCCCCTTATGTACTGAACTACCAGACCAGATACCCCCCGTCCAGTCCCAAATAGTTACCTATAATATCACACAAGGAGATATGTGTTTTTTCCTTACGTGTAATCCTAGTGCAATTTCTGAATGTCTGCGTCTAAAATTGAAAGGTGCTACTTCCTTCACCCTTCATGAGCGAACTTTGTGCTTTCAAAGGACACCGAAAACATGTGCTTCGGTCCAGAACAATATGACTTGCAAGAGTTTGGTAGTTACCCCTAGTCATTATCGCACGATGTTACTACCTGCCGGATGGCTTTTCTCATGTGGTAATACTTCCTGGCCATATGTCCCTGCAAATATTTCTGGTGGCCCTTGTGCCATTACGAGACTCAGTTTACTGATGTTTTCGTCACATCCGAATGCCAATTCTCGTGTGATTCGAGATACAGTGATGTTACAGGAGGATTGTGACTCATCTTTGCATTTATATTCCAAGTCTGAATACCTTAGCCTGGCTATTTCAATTATTGGTGTTCCTGCTTTGGCGGTTTATAATGCTAAATCTATTGAGAAAATGGCCTGCTGGATGGTAAAATCCATTAATCATACTTCTACAGTCCTGTCTGACATGCTGTTAGACGCCCAGGGTGAACGGAGAGCCATCTTGCAAAATCGAGCGGCCATTGATTATCTTTTGCTTAAACATGGACACGATTGTTCTGATTTTGAGGGTCTTTGTTGTTTTAACTTGTCTGATCATACACAATCCATTCGCGCTCACATTGACAGGCTACATGACTTGACGGAGGAAGTTAGAAAACACATTGACCAGGGCTGGTTTGACTGGCTCTTTAATTGGTTACCTGATTTGTATCTGTTAAGTCAAATATTAGGAGGTATTCTGATTACCATCGCTGTTTTGATTTCTATCTGATGCTTTATTCAGTGTATTCCTTCACTACTTCAATTTTGCACATTTGGTACTAGACATAGATCAGTTAGCTTTGTTTCATATTATTCTTCCACAGATGTTAGTTCTGTTTAATGAATGTATAATAGACTGAAGTCAAGGGTGAAATGTACTGCTCGATTTTCCCGGCCCTATTGTGTTGATGGGTGATTAGGGTGACTTCAGTCTCTTACCATTCAAGCCTAAGGGTTAGAGTAGTGAATGAAGTCTATTTACTAGGCACTTCGACATGATCCTGTGTTCTTCCCCATAGATTAGGGCTTGCACACATATCCTAGGGGATAGATTCGTTAGTATTAGGGATAACCTGCCCTGTAGTGAGGGTATTTCATGGAGCCGTGCTGAATTCAGGCCTGGTAGGCCTCAAACGGGAGAGACTCCATCTTTCTTTCTGCTCCGGCAGCTTGAGATGCTTCTAGGTTAAAGGGGATGTTTTAGTTATGAGGTGTTATTCGCTTGGAGAGAACCGGTTCAGACCGGCCCTTATCGAAGGATTGTATTTTTCTTCATGCCGAAGACACTACATCAGGCCGGCCGGCTGGGAAAGTGTCCTTGGTACGGGGAGGTACAAGAATTTGGTGGGCGGCAGGTTACGGGCCGGAATTTTCCATGAGGAAATGCACCTCTATATTAGTGAAAGTCTGAGGCAGTTACGTGACACACTTACTTCAGTCCGTAGGCGGCATCTAGCCGTTAGCAGTAAAGCTACTACATATTTCAGGGAAGACAGATGACAAACTTGAAGGCGGAGAAAAACCGAGAGACAGATACTCTTCTAGCAGAATTGCCAGAGAGGAGAGAGTAGCCGATGAGGAAGAGGTCCCAGTGACTCGGAGAAGGGAGCTGTGACTACGGAGGTGTGACCTCCAGGCGAGCCGAGGCACAGACGAGAAGGGAACCTAGATGACCATTGAGTGCAGGCTACACACGACTAAGGTGATGTCGACCCCTTTCTTATTAGAGTGTACAACCTAATCTTTCACTTTTCTTTGCAGGTTATGTGTTACACAGTAATGTTATGTGATTGCGTATATAATAAATAATAAAGTATCCAGTTTGTAGTGAATCAACATGTGCTGCGTGTTCTTGTATAAGAGGGTAGCCTATTCTTCTAGTCAGCTGTGACTTGACATGAACAGATGTTAACCCTGATCAGGTAAGTGGTAACTGAATAAGGGAGAGAGGAACCCCTCGAACCAGAGAACAGGTTGTGCTCAAACTGGCAGTTCTTGTGTGATCTGATAAATAGTAAAACTGATTCCCCTGTTGTATGTTATGGTAATCATAGGATGAACTTGTGCTAAGGCTGCCGTCTGGGTAGGAAGTCCTGGGTCCGTCTGGGACCGCGAGGCTAAGGCTGCCGTCTGGGTAGGAAGTCCTGGGTCCGTCTGGGACCGCGAGGCTAAGGCTGCCGTCTGGGTAGGAAGTCCTGGGTCCGTCTGGGACCGCGAGGCTAAGGCTGCCGCCTGGGTAGGAAGTCCTGGGTCCGTCTGGGACCTCAAGGCTGAGGCTGCCGTCTGGGTAGGAAGTCCTGGGTCCGTCTGGGACCGCGAGGCTAAGGCTGCCGTCTGGGTAGGAAGTCCTGGGTCCGTCTGGGACCGCGAGGCTGAGGCTGCCGTCTGGGTAGGAAGTCCTGGGTCCGTCTGGGACCGCGAGGCTAAGGCTGCCGTCTGGGTAGGAAGTCCTGGGTCCGTCTGGGACCGCGAGGCTAAGGCTGCCGTCTGGGTAGGAAGTCCTGGGTCCGTCTGGGACCGCGAGGCTAAGGCTGCCGTCTGGGTAGGAAGTCCTGGGTCCGTCTGGGACCGCGAGGCTAAGGCTGCCGTCTGGGTAGGAAGTCCTGGGTCCGTCTGGGATCGCGAGGCCGCCACTTATATTATAAGAGGTCTAGATACATATATATATATATATATATATATCAAGGCTCGTTGGGGTGACCACAAGGCAAGCAGCACTCGAACACGACACTCTTTTCCCCAGTAAAAGCATTTATTTGGTATGCACAGCTTCGCTTCTCAGTCTATTAGCATACGACTGCCACCTGACGCGTTTCGTAGTTCACTTCCTCAGAGGCACCGCAGTCGAAGGAAGCAAGCCGGGCCACATCCTCCTTTTTAATCCAATCGTCCGCTGATATGCAGCTGCTCTGGATGAGACAAAACGCAATGATTAATGGGAGATGTAGTCCGTAATTACTTATCCATAGATGGTTGCTTCCTTAATAGTTGCAAGTTCATAGCTCTACATTGAGCCCCAAGGAGTGAAGCCGCGCTCAATCCATGCGCCGTGCTCCACATTGAGCCCCGTACTTCGGAACTCGTGGCCCCCTTCACATGGGGTGGTGCTCGCTCAGCGGCTGGCCTGCCGCTTGTTACATCAAGGCTCGTTGGGGTGACCACAAGGCAAGCAGCACTCGAACACGACACTCTTTTCCCCAGTAAAAGCATTTATTTGGTATGCACAGCTTCGCTTCTCAGTCTATTAGCATACGACTGCCACCTGACGCGTTTCGTAGTTCACTTCCTCAGAGGCACCGCAGTCGAAGGAAGCAAGCCGGGCACATCCTCCTTTTTAATCCAATCGTCCGCTGATATGCAGCTGCTCTGGATGAGACAAAACGCAATGATTAATGGGAGATGTAGTCCGTAATTACTTATCCATAGATGGTTGCTTCCTTAATAGTTGCAAGTTCATAGCTCTACATTGAGCCCCAAGGAGTGAAGCCGCGCTCAATCCATGCGCCGTGCTCCACATTGAGCCCCGTACTTCGGAACTCGTGGCCCCCTTCACATGGGGTGGTGCTCGCTCAGCGGCTGGCCTGCCGCTTGTTACATCAAGGCTCGTTGGGGTGACCACAAGGCAAGCAGCACTCGAACACGACACTCTTTTCCCCAGTAAAAGCATTTATTTGGTATGCACAGCTTCGCTTCTCAGTCTATTAGCATACGACTGCCACCTGACGCGTTTCGTAGTTCACTTCCTCAGAGGCACCGCAGTCGAAGGAAGCAAGCCGGGCCACATCCTCCTTTTTAATCCAATCGTCCGCTGATATGCAGCTGCTCTGGATGAGACAAAACGCAATGATTAATGGGAGATGTAGTCCGTAATTACTTATCCATAGATGGTTGCTTCCTTAATAGTTGCAAGTTCATAGCTCTACATTGAGCCCCAAGGAGTGAAGCCGCGCTCAATCCATGCGCCGTGCTCCACATTGAGCCCCGTACTTCGGAACTCGTGGCCCCCTTCACATGGGGTGGTGCTCGCTCAGCGGCTGGCCTGCCGCTTGTTACATCAAGGCTCGTTGGGGTGACCACAAGGCAAGCAGCACTCGAACACGACACTCTTTTCCCCAGTAAAAGCATTTATTTGGTATGCAAAGCTTCGCTTCTCAGTCTATTAGCATACGACTGCCACCTGACGCGTTTCGTAGTTCACTTCCTCAGAGGCACCGCAGTCGAAGGAAGCAAGCCGGGCCACATCCTCCTTTTTAATCCAATCGTCCGCTGATATGCAGCTGCTCTGGATGAGACAAAACGCAATGATTAATGGGAGATGTAGTCCGTAATTACTTATCCATAGATGGTTGCTTCCTTAATAGTTGCAAGTTCATAGCTCTACATTGAGCCCCAAGGAGTGAAACCGCGCTCAATCCATGCGCCGTGCTCCACATTGAGCCCCGTACTTCGGAACTCGTGGCCCCCTTCACATGGGGTGGTGCTCGCTCAGCGGCTGGCCTGCCGCTTGTTACATCAAGGCTCGTTGGGGTGACCACAAGGCAAGCAGCACTCGAACACGACACTCTTTTCCCCAGTAAAAGCATTTATTTGGTATGCACAGCTTCGCTTCTCAGTCTATTAGCATACGACTGCCACCTGACGCGTTTCGTAGTTCACTTCCTCAGAGGCACCGCAGTCGAAGGAAGCAAGCCGGGCCACATCCTCCTTTTTAATCCAATCGTCCGCTGATATGCAGCTGCTCTGGATGAGACAAAACGCAATGATTAATGGGAGATGTAGTCCGTAATTACTTATCCATAGATGGTTGCTTCCTTAATAGTTGCAAGTTCATAGCTCTACATTGAGCCCCAAGGAGTGAAGCCGCGCTCAATCCATGCGCCGTGCTCCACATTGAGCCCCGTACTTCGGAACTCGTGGCCCCCTTCACATGGGGTGGTGCTCGCTCAGCGGCTGGCCTGCCGCTTGTTACATCAAGGCTCGTTGGGGTGACCACAAGGCAAGCAGCACTCGAACACGACACTCTTTTCCCCAGTAAAAGCATTTATTTGGTATGCACAGCTTCGCTTCTCAGTCTATTAGCATACGACTGCCACCTGACGCGTTTCGTAGTTCACTTCCTCAGAGGCACCGCAGTCGAAGGAAGCAAGCCGGGCCACATCCTCCTTTTTAATCCAATCGTCCGCTGATATGCAGCTGCTCTCGATGAGACAAAACGCAATGATTAATGGGAAATGTAGTCCGTAATTACTTATCCATAGATGGTTGCTTCCTTAATAGTTGCAAGTTCATAGCTCTACATTGAGCCCCAAGGAGTGAAGCCGCGCTCAATCCATGCGCCGTGCTCCACATTGAGCCCCGTACTTCGGAACTCGTGGCCCCCTTCACATGGGGTGGTGCTCGCTCAGCGGCTGGCCTGCCGCTTGTTACATCAAGGCTCGTTGGGGTGACCACAAGGCAAGCAGCACTCGAACACGACACTCTTTTCCCCAGTAAAAGCATTTATTTGGTATGCACAGCTTCGCTTCTCAGTCTATTAGCATACGACTGCCACCTGACGTGTTTCGTAGTTCACTTCCTCAGAGGCACCGCAGTCGAAGGAAGCAAGCTGGGCCACATCCTCCTTTTTAATCCAATCGTCCGCTGATATGCAGCTGCTCTGGATGAGACAAAACGCAATGATTAATGGGAGATGTAGTCCGTAATTACTTATCCATAGATGGTTGCTTCCTTAATAGTTGCAAGTTCATAGCTCTACATTGAGCCCCAAGGAGTGAAGCCGCGCTCAATCCATGCGCCGTGCTCCACATTGAGCCCCGTACTTCGGAACTCGTGGCCCCCTTCACATGGGGTGGTGCTCGCTCAGCGGCTGGCCTGCCGCTTGTTACATCAAGGCTCGTTGGGGTGACCACAAGGCAAGCAGCACTCGAACACGACACTCTTTTCCCCAGTAAAAGCATTTATTTGGTATGCACAGCTTCGCTTCTCAGTCTATTAGCATACGACTGCCACCTGACGCGTTTCGTAGTTCACTTCCTCAGAGGCACCGCAGTCGAAGGAAGCAAGCCGGGCCACATCCTCCTTTTTAATCCAATCGTCCGCTGATATGCAGCTGCTCTGGATGAGACAAAACGCAATGATTAATGGGAGATGTAGTCTGTAATTACTTATCCATAGATGGTTGCTTCCTTAATAGTTGCAAGTTCATAGCTCTACATTGAGCCCCAAGGAGTGAAGCCGCGCTCAATCCATGCGCCGTGCTCCACATTGAGCCCCGTACTTCGGAACTCGTGGCCCCCTTCACATGGGGTGGTGCTCGCTCAGCGGCTGGCCTGCCGCTTGTTACATCAAGGCTCGTTGGGGTGACCACAAGGCAAGCAGCACTCGAACACGACACTCTTTTCCCCAGTAAAAGCATTTATTTGGTATGCACAGCTTCGCTTCTCAGTCTATTAGCATACGACTGCCACCTGACGCGTTTCGTAGTTCACTTCCTCAGAGGCACCGCAGTCGAAGGAAGCAAGCCGGGCCACATCCTCCTTTTTAATCCAATCGTCCGCTGATATGCAGCTGCTCTCGATGAGACAAAACGCAATGATTAATGGGAGATGTAGTCCGTAATTACTTATCCATAGATGGTTGCTTCCTTAATAGTTGCAAGTTCATAGCTCTACATTGAGCCCCAAGGAGTGAAGCCGCGCTCAATCCATGCGCCGTGCTCCACATTGAGCCCCGTACTTCGGAACTCGTGGCCCCCTTCACATGGGGTGGTGCTCGCTCAGCGGCTGGCCTGCCGCTTGTTACATCAAGGCTCGTTGGGGTGACCACAAGGCAAGCATCTCCCATTAATCATTGCGTTTTGTCTCATCCGGAGCAGCTGCATATCAGCGGACGATTGGATTAAAAAGGATGATGTGGCCAGGCTTGCTTCCTTCGACTGCGGTGCCTCTGAGGAAGTGAACTACGAAACGCGTCAGGTGGCAGTCGTATGCTAATAGACTGAGAAGCGAAGCTGTGCATACCAAATAAATGCTTTTACTGGGGAAAAGAGTGTCGTGTTCGAGTGCTGCTTGCCTTGTGGTCACCCCAACGAGCCTTGATGTAACAAGCGGCAGGCCAGCCGCTGAGCGAGCACCACCCCATGTGAAGGGGGCCACGAGTTCCGAAGTACGGGGCTCAATGTGGAGCACGGCGCATGGATTGAGCGCGGCTTCACTCCTTGGGGCTCAATGTAGAGCTATGAACTTGCAACTATTAAGGAAGCAACCATCTATGGATAAGTAATTACGGACTACATCTCCCATTAATCATTGCGTTTTGTCTCATCCAGAGCAGCTGCATATCAGCAGACGATTGGATTAAAAAGGAGGATGTGGCCCGGCTTGCTTCCTTCGACTGCGGTGCCTCTGAGGAAGTGAACTACGAAACGCGTCAGGTGGCAGTCGTATGCTAATAGACTGAGAAGCGAAGCTGTGCATACCAAATAAATGCTTTTACTGGGGAAAAGAGTGTTGTGTTCGAGTGCTGCTTGCCTTGTGGTCACCCCAACGAGCCTTGATGTAACAAGCGGCAGGCCAGCCGCTGAGCGAGCACCACCCCATGTGAAGGGGGCCACGAGTTCCGAAGTACGGGGCTCAATGTGGAGCACGGCGCATGGATTGAGCGCGGCTTCACTCCTTGGGGCTCATTGTAGAGCTATGAACTTGCAACTATTAAGGAAGCAACCATCTATGGATAAGTAATTACGGACTACATCTCCCATTAATCATTGCGTTTTGTCTCATCCAGAGCAGCTGCATATCAGCGGACGATTGGATTAAAAAGGAGGATGTGGCCCGGCTTGCTTCCTTCGACTGCGGTGCCTCTGAGGAAGTGAACTACGAAACGCGTCAGGTGGCAGTCGTATGCTAATAGACTGAGAAGCGAAGCTGTGCATACCAAATAAATGCTTTTACTGGGGAAAAGAGTGTCGTGTTCGAGTGCTGCTTGCCTTGTGGTCACCCCAACGAGCCTTGATGTAACAAGCGGCAGGCCAGCCGCTGAGCGAGCACCACCCCATGTGAAGGGGGCCACGAGTTCCGAAGTACGGGGCTCAATGTGGAGCACGGCGCATGGATTGAGCGCGGCTTCACTCCTTGGGGCTCAATGTAGAGCTATGAACTTGCAACTATTAAGGAAGCAACCATCTATGGATATGTAATTACGGACTACATCTCCCATTAATCATTGCGTTTTGTCTCATCCAGAGCAGCTGCATATCAGCGGACGATTGGATTAAAAAGGAGGATGTGGCCCGGCTTGCTTCCTTCGACTGCGGTGCCTCTGAGGAAGTGAACTACGAAACACGTCAGGTGGCAGTCGTATGCTAATAGACTGAGAAGCGAAGCTGTGCATACCAAATAAATGCTTTTACTGGGGAAAAGAGTGTCGTGTTCGAGTGCTGCTTGCCTTGTGATCACCCCAACGAGCCTTGATGTAACAAGCGGCAGGCCAGCCGCTGAGCGAGCACCACCCCATGTGAAGGGGGCCACGAGTTCCGAAGTACGGGGCTCAATGTGGAGCACGGCGCATGGATTGAGCGCGGCTTCACTCCTTGGGGCTCAATGTAGAGCTATGAACTTGCAACTATTAAGGAAGCAACCATCTATGGATAAGTAATTACGGACTACATCTCCCATTAATCATTGCGTTTTGTCTCATCGAGAGCAGCTGCATATCAGCGGACGATTGGATTAAAAAGGAGGATGTGGCCCGGCTTGCTTCCTTCGACTGCGGTGCCTCTGAGGAAGTGAACTACGAAACGCGTCAGGTGGCAGTCGTATGCTAATAGACTGAGAAGCGAAGCTGTGCATACCAAATAAATGCTTTTACTGGGGAAAAGAGTGTCGTGTTCGAGTGCTGCTTGCCTTGTGGTCACCCCAACGAGCCTTGATGTAACAAGCGGCAGGCCAGCCGCTGAGCGAGCACCACCCCATGTGAAGGGGGCCACGAGTTCCGAAGTACGGGGCTCAATGTGGAGCACGGCGCATGGATTGAGCGCGGCTTCACTCCTTGGGGCTCAATGTAGAGCTATGAACTTGCAACTATTAAGGAAGCAACCATCTATGGATAAGTAATTACGGACTACATCTCCCATTAATCATTGCGTTTTGTCTCATCCAGAGCAGCTGCATATCAGCGGACGATTGGATTAAAAAGGAGGATGTGGCCCGGCTTGCTTCCTTCGACTGCGGTGCCTCTGAGGAAGTGAACTACGAAACGCGTCAGGTGGCAGTCGTATGCTAATAGACTGAGAAGCCAAGCTGTGCATACCAAATAAATGCTTTTACTGGGGAAAAGAGTGTCGTGTTCGAGTGCTGCTTGCCTTGTGGTCACCCCAACGAGCCTTGATGTAACAAGCGGCAGGCCAGCCGCTGAGCGAGCACCACCCCATGTGAAGGGGGCCACGAGTTCCGAAGTACGGGGCTCAATGTGGAGCACGGCGCATGGATTGAGCGCGGCTTCACTCCTTGGGGCTCAATGTAGAGCTATGAACTTGCAACTATTAAGGAAGCAACCATCTATGGATAAGTAATTACGGACTACATCTCCCATTAATCATTGCGTTTTGTCTCATCCAGAGCAGCTGCATATCAGCGGACGATTGGATTAAAAAGGAGGATGTGGCCCGGCTTGCTTCCTTCGACTGCGGTGCCTCTGAGGAAGTGAACTACGAAACGCGTCAGGTGGCAGTCGTATGCTAATAGACTGAGAAGCGAAGCTGTGCATACCAAATAAATGCTTTTACTGGGGAAAAGAGTGTCGTGTTCGAGTGCTGCTTGCCTTGTGGTCACCCCAACGAGCCTTGATGTAACAAGCGGCAGGCCAGCCGCTGAGCGAGCACCACCCCATGTGAAGGGGGCCACGAGTTCCGAAGTACGGGGCTCAATGTGGAGCACGGCGCATGGATTGAGCGCGGCTTCACTCCTTGGGGCTCAATGTAGAGCTATGAACTTGCAACTATTAAGGAAGCAACCATCTATGGATAAGTAATTACGGACTACATCTCCCATTAATCATTGCGTTTTGTCTCATCCAGAGCAGCTGCATATCAGCGGACGATTGGATTAAAAAGGAGGATGTGGCCCGGCTTGCTTCCTTCGACTGCGGTGCCTCTGAGGAAGTGAACTACGAAACGCGTCAGGTGGCAGTCGTATGCTAATAGACTGAGAAGCGAAGCTGTGCATACCAAATAAATGCTTTTACTGGGGAAAAGAGTGTCGTGTTCGAGTGCTGCTTGCCTTGTGGTCACCCCAACGAGCCTTGATATATATATATATATATATATATATAGTAGGAATTCCCTGTCCTTAGGTGGTATATATATATATATCGGTGGTTACTTGTTGTGAATAGGCCCTAGGGAGAGGGTAACGTTCTGGCTGGGTTAGAGAGGCTCTGATGAGCGGGTTCTATCTGATCCGAAAACCCAAGCAGAACACCCACCCACGGTGGTCCCACCGGCGGGGCCACCTGCAGTGTCAGCCCTCGCAGTAGTGCCTAAACCCTTGGTAACCACGGCACCGCTATTATCTGGCCGCTGCTCCCTGGGGTGACAAGTCCCCTTGGCGGCCAAAGAGGGCATCTGGCGTAGGGACTTTATTGATATTTTCACACTACTCATGCATGGGGCTGAAGGGGTGGACACCAGGAAGATGGGCGCCAAGGAGGACGATAAGAAGGTGCGCTTTCAAAACTGGCCCGAAAAGAACATTGTCACTTGGGGCCAAGCCTTCGCCATACTGGCGGCGGTAATAATGGGAAGGTTCCCAGACCAAGGGCCAGGGCTATTTCAGTATGCAAGTGTCATCACGGAGGAGGCCGCAAAGAGCGGGTTTATGGGCTGGTACTGGTATGACTGTGACTTTAGGAAGAAGAGGGCAATCTGTCCGGAATTAGAATGGGACCAACTGGAGGTTTAGGGTTTGGGTCATGCATATGGTTAAGCACGCAGTGGAAGGGACAGCCAAGCCAAGCACCTCCAACAGTGACAAGAACAAAGAGACAAAGCAGGAAGGGAAGGCACAGACAAGGAAACCCTTTCGGGGGGGCCGTAAGCCAGGCTTCAGATCACAGTCCAACGGCACCTGCAGGCTGTTCAACGCCGGCTCATGCTCATGGGGCAAAGCGTGCAGGTTCACCCATAACTGCAGTAAGTGTGGGTCCCCCCACACTGCCGCCTCCTGCTCCAAGTGAGACAGCCCGGGCCAACCAACGGCTAGACAGGACAAGTAAGCACTGCTAGGTCCGAGTCCCCCCCACAACACCCAGCACCCCTTTGCCTCCCAACGGTAACGCAGCCCCCCGCGAGCCCCACGAGCTGGACCTTGCCCCTCTCACCCCGGGCAAAGGTCCCTCCCCCATTAGCATTGACAACCTCCTTCCCTTGCTCCATGGGTACCCCAACAGCAAAGACGGCACCCTCATTGCGGAAGGCTTTGTGGAAGGTTTTCGCATCCCATACCGAGGCCCCCTAGTGAGCAGGGATGCGGAGAATCTCAAATCAGCGAGGGACCACCCTGAGATAGTTCTGGCCAAAGTAAAGAAGGAAGTGGCCCTGGGTAGGGTGGCGGGGCCGTTCAGCACCCCTCCCCTGCCGCATTTCGTAATCTCCCCCCTAGGGGTAGTGCCAAAGAAAGAGCCTGGATCTTTCAGGTTGATACAGCCCTTGTCGTACCCGGAGGGGGATTCAGTAAATTTTTGGCTAGAGGAAGGGAGGTGTTCGGTGTCCTACTGCTCCCTAGACCTCGCGGTAGACATGATCAGGAGGGCAGGCAAGGGAGCGTGGTTGGCCAAATCAGACATAGAGTCGGCATTCAGATTGCTGCCGGTCCACCCTGAGAGGCAACACCCCCTGGGCTTCAAGTGGCAGGGCAAAGTTTTCTATGACAGATGCATGCCCATGGGCTGCTCAGTGTCTTGCGCGTACTTCGAGGCTTTCAGGTCCTTCCTTCAATGGGCCCTAATAAGCAAGTACGGGGTAGATGGAGTGACCCATTACCTTGACGATTTCTTGTTCATCGGGGGGGCTGACACGCAGGAGTGCGCTCGAGCACTGCAGTGTTTCCAAGACTTGGCAAAACACTTGGGTGTGCCTCTAGCACCGGGCAAAACTGAGGGTCCGGCGCAAGTCATGATATTTTTAGGCATTGAGTTGGACACGGTTAAGGGTGAGTTCAGACTCCCTGTGGATAAGGTACAGGCTCTGCGTCAGGCGATTCACATTTTGCTGGAGAGGGACAAGGCTACCCTGGGTGACATCCAATGCCTTTTAGGAAAACTCAACTTTGCAGCCAGGGTCATCCCCATGGGGAGGGTTTTCGCACGGAGATTAGCAAGGGCTACAGCAGGGGTGAAAAAGAAGCACCACTGGGTCAAGCTATGTACAGGTTTGAAGCAGGACCTCGCTGTGTGGGACGACTTCCTCTCCTAGTTTAATGGAACGGTGATATGGCGGGAACCGTGGGTGGACAGTCAGGAGCTATGCCTATTCACAGATGCCTCGGGTAGGGAGGGCTTTGGGGCAATCCTGGGTGAAAACTGGTGTGCTCAGGAGTGGCCCAATGCCTGGCGCAGGCGCAAGATCACAAAGAACATCACGGTACTTGAGCTGTTCCCCATCGTAATTGCTTTACACCTTTGGCCTGAAACCCTGTCGGACAGAAAGGTCCTATTCTGGTCTGACAACATGGCTGTCGTCCAGACCATCAATGGGCAGACAGCCAGGTGCCGCCTTGTACTATGCCTGTTGAGGGAATTAATTAGGATTTGCCCGCGCGCCAATGTGGAATTCAGGGCTGGACACATTGAAGGTGTAAAAAATGTGGCAGCTGATGCTCTTTCTCATTTTCAGTGGCTCCGCTTCAGGGAGGCTTGGCCGCGGGCGAGAGCACAGATGACCCCATTCCCGGCGCACCTTTGGAGGATCCTGCAGTAGGCCAACGACTGAGAACCATGGGGGAGAGATCATTGGGCCCAGGCACCAGGAAGCGTTATGGCGCACACATGGCCACCTTCAGGACTGTGCCCCATTCACTGGGCATTTCAGCTGCACCAATAGAGAGTAGAGTCAGAGCATTTGTGGTGTGGGCAAGGGAGCAGGGCAAAAGCCACTCATGGGTGGGTAGCCATCTGGCGGCGGTGAGCCACGACACTAGGCTGTCAGGGGGGACAGACCCAACGAAATCTTTCACCATAAGGGCCGCTCTCAAGGGGTGGGCTAGGGATGAGCCCAGGGTGCCGAACAATAGGGCCCCCATTGATTTCAACATCCTCATGGGTATGCTGGGCGCTCTAGAGGGGGTTTCCTATTCAAAGTACGAGACTACCCTCTTCTCGGCTGCTTTCTGCATGGCCTTTTTCGGCGCATTCCGAATTAGTGAGCTGGTGGCCAGGTCCAAGACCGACGATTCAGGGGATGCCTTAGGCATTTCAGACGTGTCCATCACAGACTCTCTGTCCATCCGACTCTGGAGGTCAAAGACTGATCAGGCAGGGCATGGGTTTGACGTGGTTCTCAGGCCCCTCGGGGACCCTAGGTTTTGCCCGGTCCACTGGGTTAAGGAACTCTTGGTGTGTCCTCCCCCTGCCCCGGGCTACTTGCTGATGCATATGGACCAGGCCCCGGTGACTAGATATCAAATAGAAAGAATGATCCGGGCCAGCTTGTCCAGGGCAGGTTTGGATCAGCCGGAGAAGAGATACTCCAGTCACTCATTCAGGATTGGGGCGGCCACGGCTGCTCACATGGCAGGCTTGGAGCCTGGTAGGGTGAAAAAGGTGGGGCGGTGGGAGTCAGACTGCTATAAACTATACGTTCGCCCATGAGGTATCTTGCAAATTCTTTGGTGTGCAGTGATTTGCGGTGGCATTGTTTATTGTGTGTATATTTACAAAATTATTAAATGACCAGGAGTGTAAACCGTGTCTCTTGTTTTACTAGGGCGACCGGTGTGGGTGATCGAGCATTCATTTATCTCCAGGGTGGCACAATGGGCGTCGCACCGGAACTGGATGAGGCACTTCCCACAGACACAGTTTGAGTGGATGGGTTTCCCTGGCATGAGATGGTTGGGTGGGAATGACCTCATTGCCCTGGGGAGAAGGCTTCTGCTGCATACCATGAAAAGGGACCTAGGGGAGATCTGCAAGCACGTAGGGCAGTGCGATGTCCTCTGGTCAGAGATTATTCCACGCAGAACTTGGCGGGGGCCAAATCAGCGGGGGCAGTAGAGCATTCTAGGAGGCGCCTCAATGGTGCAATGCACAAGTTTGCGGACCAAAGGGACCTAAGTTTTATAAGACATGAGATGATCAAAGAAAATGTGAAGGGGTACTTTGACAAAGATGGGGTGCACTTGTCACCAGTTGGCATGGACCTGTTTCTCTTAGACCTGAGCGAGGTGTTAGAGATGAGAGGTTGCAGGTAGGCTACGGCTGTGGTGGGGGGCCCTGTCGGTGACGGGGGCCACCTCCAGAGCAGTGGCGGAGTTACAGGGCGATCTGGAAGCAGGCCGGTACCAAGGGTACCTCTGCGTGGCACCATAGGGGGTGCCAGAGCCAAATCCGAGGAGCCTCATGGGAGGGTCCTGGAAGCCGTGTCGGCGCCCCGCTAGTCCTTCGGGCGGTTGTGGGCCTGAACAACCGGGGGTTTGCTATGCGACACTCCGCCCCGTGAAGGGGCGTGAGTAGAAGTTACCAACGGTCACGTGATCCTGTAAGAGAATCACTTGGACGGCAGCAAAGGCAGGGTTCGCCCCAGTGCTGCCCGGCTCATCAGGCGGGCAGGCGGCCCAGTTGGTTGCCTGCCCTTGGATCGCCCGTAAGATAACCCACCTATTACATAATGGCATATGTAATAAACCTGCAGCAATTTTTACCCAACCAAACAGTCTGTATGTGTGTTATTATTGGATATGTATTCTTGTGGAGGGGGGACTGAGGGGTGCCAATGGCGATACTATGAGAGTCACACATTCTCCAAAACATCAGTTGGAATTGGGCGTAGGGTGCCGGTAGTAAAAATCAGGGATGTGTTGTCAGGCTTTTTCCTCTCAAATTAGGACTTTGCTGTTATTAAAAAAATCGTTGGTGGTTAGCACCATTATATTTCAAACATTAAGGTCACCCCGCCTCCTGGATGTGCAGTTTGTCAGAGAGTCCAATTATACACAGTATTTCCTTGTCAGTAGGTAAAGTGATAGAATTAGAATTTCTTCTATTTGGAGATACAGCGGCAGACATAAACCGAAACATACTTTCGATTACAGTTGCAGAAGCCCCCACACTTGCGCCGGTCCTTCTGGTTGGTAAATGGAGAGAAGGGGGCGGGGGCTGGCATGTTGTTTTTGTTGCTCTGGAAAAACTGTGCTTTTTCAGCGCAGTGAGTTAACTTTAACACAAGGCCCCAGAGTTCAGACGGACCCTGCCTGTGAGTGTAAGTGCACAGTGCGCTTAGAGGGCCCCTGGAGCCCGGGCCCCCCCACACCGCAGGGCCTGCGGGGGCCTTTGTTACGCCCCTGTGCCTTGCTTACCAGTATAAGGATACTGCCTTGCTTACCCTCATGGAGGCGCAAGCCACAGATATGCGGTGGGATGCAGTTCTATATCCCGGGGGCATCTTCCTGATATCCTGAACGGGTTTATTCTCTTTGACTTTAAAGCTAGCGTTAGAAAGGTTTGCTTCTTACTATGTCTAAATATTGCAGCATATTTATTGCATAACATTTCCAATTTGTAAAACTGCATTTTAACACTGTCATGAACTTTGCAACATTTTGAGCCAGGAAATGCTGCTATTAAGCAACGGATTCGCCACTTGTTGAAATAATACGTCGGTAACAACACGTCTGTGGCAACACCTCTGTTGACAACATGAGAGGCGGGGTGCTCAGGCTCAAGGAGCTCACTCCTTACCATCAGAGAAGCCACACCGTTGGATCCACTGTTTTTTTAATCAAATCTCTTTATTAGATTATAATTTGATAATAAACAACAGAAAATAGAACAGAATTTCAAACCACATGTCTGCAGTGATTTCTAGTAAATTATATACACATTGCTTATTGTTCACTGGCATAATCCCAACATACATCCGGTTGCCATATGTTAGGAATGGGCAAATGTTAAGTTCCCCACACACACATATTATAACTTGTGCAAATGAGGCATGAGTCAACATTCCCTTTGTTACCCTGGAGTTGTTCCCACCTGCTCCAGTGTTTTGTTGTTACTGGGGGCCCCTATGTGCCTATTGTAAGTAAGCAGCATGTGTCCATACCTCCTTTCCACTGAGATAAGCCAGGCGAGGGGTTGTCTGTTTCCAGTTTGGTGCCATGGCCCGTTTCCCAAGGGTAAAACTCCTTGTGAGAAGGATCTTCCCTATCCTTGTAAAGGCTTCGTCTTCGAGTATGCTTAGTAAGGTGAACTTTGGGTTCCAAACCAGTGGTCCACCCAACAGTGATTGAAATGTCTGAAATATCCCTTCCTAGAAGGGGTGGAGTCTTGGGCAAGTCCAGACAGTGGGGAAAAAGCATGACACCTGAGACATCCTAGTACAGGTCCTCGCCCGAAGCACCAGAGCCTTTCCAGCGTCAAGTGCATTCTGTGTAAGTAACATATCACCAAAGAGACCACAGGTAGGTGCACAGAAGAGAATCAAATTATGGAGGAGTCTGCATGGGAGTGTAAAAGGGTAGTTCTGCAGTACATAAAGCAACTTAGGGAGGACTAGCATCTTTTAAGAGTGTGATTCTACCAAGCATTGTCAATGATAGGGACAACCAAGTATGTGTATCTCTGTGGATGTTATTGAGTAGCGAAAGTATGTTGTCAATATGTGCTGTTTCCGTAAGTGTGAATTGGATACCTATGTACGTAATGCAGCGTTTAGCTATTTGGATCCCAAGGCCATACATTCATGAACTTTAGTCGCTCCCTAAGACTACAGGGAAGAATCTAGTCTTGGTTCAATTGACCCTGAGCCCCGACAGCTGACCAACATTTTTGAGCATCTTCATTACCGTATACTCTGATAGAAGTGGGTTGCTGAGATATAGAAGGAGGTTGTCAGTGTAGCTTGTCTTCTAATCTGGCTGTCTGATCATGGTGTATCAGGTTAGTGAATATTGGAGATAGGCGGGTTGCTAATATTTTGGCCAGGATATAGGGTGCAATAGGGCCCACGTTGTTCCTGGGGTCGCCCTGGCTTCAGTACTGTGGTGATGGTGGGGTTCATAAATCTCAGCCAGGAAAGACCCACAAGATTTGGTGTCTTCAATGAGCTTTAGCGGTGGTTATGCCAAAGGGGTTACAAGAAATGTGTAGAATTCCATTAGGAATCCGTTTGGGCCAGGTGATTTTCTGGGGACCCTTTGTGTTATGGCTTCTGTTATTTTATCAAACGTAATTGGGGTGTTTAGCTGTGTTTTCTTGTGTTCTTAGAGTCTGATCAGTGAAATGTAGTGTAGGTAATCAGGGACGTGATCAAGGAAATATGAGGTTGTTGAGTGGTATAGCAAAGCATCGTACTTAGCAAACTCCTCTGCGATATCTGTCAGTGAAGTGTGGCTAGATCTGTTAGTTTGCAAATATTTGGGAAATGAGCCTGCTATGTTTCTCCCTTTTAGCCAGTCAGTGTGTCAGTTTTCCTCTCTTGTCTCCTTGATCATATAGTCTGATTTATGCTGCACATTAGCCACCACTAGCTTATGTGCCATGTTCATTCTTGTTTGCTTGTGGTGAAGTTTGGTTTGAGTAAGTATGTGTAGTTGGACTCTGTCTTGTTAGTTCTCTTTTCGCTTTTAAAAAAATGCTTTGAAAAAGATTTAACAGACCTGCATACACGAAGCATTGCAACAAGCTTAATGCAACCATCTGAGCAGCTCTGGTAAAATGTGACAGCGGTAGTACAATTTAAATGGCAGAGAGTAACAGAGATTTGTGTATGTAGGAAAGTGCCCTTTTTGGATGGTCACTTTCCACTTTTTCCTCCAAATGCTAATGTTTATGACTCTGATAGTGCACTGGAGTCTGCTGCCCAGACCCCAGACGCCAGTGCCTGTGCTCTCTCCCAAAACTGTTATGCTTGACCTGGTAATCCCAAATAGGCAAAGACTTTACCCCCTTACAAGTCCCTTTATATGTATTGGACTTGGCCCTTTTTGCAGGGTTATGCCCAAACCTTTTGCTTCTTCCTCCTATTTTTCCTGACCTGCTTTTGTTGGCTTTAGGACTCCGGACACTTTACCACTGCTAATCAGTGCTAAAGTGCATATGCTCTCAGTGTAAATTATGATTCCAATTGGTTCTCCCTGATTGACATATTTGATTTACTGGTAAATACCTAGTAAAAAGCACTGACTGTGCCAGGGTCTGTCAATCAAATGCTACCAGTGGGCCTGTAGCACAGATTGTGCCACCCACATGAGTAGCCCTGAAAAGGTATCTCAGACCTGCCACTGCAGTGTCTGCACACAGTTTTAAACTGCCATGTCAACCTGACAAATGCACCCACTTGCCAGGGCCTAACCTTCCCTTTTCTTACATGTAAGGCATCCCTATGGTAGGCCCAAGGTACCCCTATGGGCAGGGTGCAGTGTATGTGAAAGGTAGGACATGTACTGGTGTGTACTGGTGTCTGTGACATATCCTGATAATTAAATACAGTGTATTTCGTTTTTCACTCTTAAAAGGCTATCTGCCCCCTAGGATAACATGGGAGATACTTTGTAACATCTTACAAGTATAACTTCCCATTGGGAAAAGATAGAGAAATAAAGTTTAGGCTCTATGAACTCAGAATTTAATAACACATCTTTTAGTGAAGATGGTTTTTAAATGATGTGTTTGAGAAAGTTGCTGCTTGTATTAACCAGACAGGCGCGATGGAGTGACAAGCCCCCTCACGTTCTAAAACACAGGGAATAGAAAGGATTTTTTACATGTAAACTCGACCAAGTTGCAACCACAATTTCTGATGGTGCTCTGCCGGCTTAAAGAATTTTGATCTATACCAGATCAACTTAGGGAGATTCAACACGCCTGGTTACTTCAAGCCTCATTACCAGAAGAGTAGAAGTATCGTCTTCTGCTAACAGCCTTTCCAGATTCATTCAACGCTGCTAATTAAGAGCCCAGGACGAGTCCGAGTCCTGAGGAGAATCCCGTAACTACTAGGGATTCAAAACACGTTGACTCTTGAGCATGGGTACTTTTGATGGGGTGTGCCACGAGGGAATTGGTTAAATAGTTTTTTCCCTCATAGTGTTGACAACACCTGGTATATTTTTTGTATTCCCATTCTCTGTTCACAGGCAGGACAGTAGGCATGTGTTTAGAAAGGAGTTAATGTCCACCTAGTGTTTGAATTCAAACTTAGGACTGGTCAAATGTTTTTTGCTTGTACATATGATTATTGATGTGTTTAGGTTCCGTTTGTGTCTTTTTGTATTTATTCATAAAAATGATTCTGTCATGTGAATTTACGTTGGATTATGTGCTTTATTGTTGGATGACAATGTCTAACCTAACAATGTGTTACTCTTTCTAAAGACATGTATAATTGGTTTTTAATGTCATTTTGTAAAAGCTAAATTAAGCTGAATAAAGCTTGTAAACTTTAGATTTAATGGCCTAAGGTTTATCCAGATTTAGATCGAACAGTCTTCCTGGACACCTCATTTTGTTGTTTCTATATCAGTGGTCCAGTCCAGGGAGTTACGGACCCAAGCCTTACTTGTTCATACCACTTTTAGAATGTAGGCATTTTCTTGTTTAACCATTCTGTGTGCCTTTGCCTGTTTGTTTGTGGATTGACTGTCTGTTTTTGGAGTGAAAGGGGCTGAGGATGTTCATTCACTTTAGACAGGGTGGTTGAGATGTGCCTGGCCCTTCATGGATGACTCACAGATTTGCTGAATAGACCCTGGCTGCATTTAGAGTGGTGGGAGGAGTTTTACTTGCACCTGAATAGGGCCTGTCTCCCTTGTACAATGCTGTCTCCACTCCCTGTGGTCATACTGCAAACGTGAGGAAAGAACTAGACAAAATGGGGTTGCTGCTTCTGCCAAGGAAAGGACAATGGCTTTAACTTTTCTGTGAACCTGTTTGAGGAAGAATCTCCAAGGGCCTGTGTGTGCTGGCCTCCTGTTCTGAAGTTTCAGGGACACAAGGACTTCACCCCCAAACCAAATGCCCTGAACTCTATTGCAGAGGGTTTGACCTGCCAGGAGGTGCCTATTCCAGTTTTGGACCTCTGGAGGTTGTTCTTGCTGTTGGGAGCTGAAAGCAACTTGAAAGAAGCAAGAAAACCTGTCTCCAACACAGTCAGTGATGACGCTGTGATGCCGCAACCTGCACCGAGGCCAGGGGCTCCGCTCCTGAAGTGCACGACGCACCGCCCGGCCTGCACAGCTGCTTCGACGCCTTCAGTTATCGGCCTTTCCCGATGCTAGTTCTTGCACCGACTCTGTCACCGCCAGCGCATGCTCCCTGTTATTGCGGTGCCGATAACCTCCGAGGGTGACTCCACGAACTTGCCGACTTTGCACCATCACCGAAACTAAAAGCCTCACCCCCGACGCAACCAACTTCCCCTGTCCTGTATTTGACACGTCGCCTCCTAGTGGACCCGACTCCTTGCCTCCCCTGGGGCGGCCAGGGAGCCGGCCTCAACCTCGGCATGACGCCTCACCTCCATGATGCCGTGCATCATCATAGACTTCAAATCCAAAGGTTCTGTTTGTTTGGGGGTCGTTGTGACTCACGGTCAGTGCCGTACTTTGGAATTATTGCTGTCACGACATCCGAATGGCCCTAGGTGGAGGTATTTGTTTTCTACAAGCTTTATTTTGGATATATTCTTTTTTTAAGTGCTATTTTACTACATGTATGTTGGATTTTGTCATTTTTTGTCTTGTTGAGTTTAGATAATAGTAAAGATGCTTTCTTTTCCTAAACTGATGTGGTGTCCATTTGTGGTGTTATCCCTATATTACTGTGAGTTTTGAGTATAAATACTTTACACACTGCCTCTCAGATAAGCCTGTCTGCTTGTGCCAACCTACCAAGGGGGTGAGCAGGGGTTATCTAAAGTGTGTATCCTCCTTACCCTGACTAGAAGCAAGGGTCCCTACTTGGACAAAGGTAACAACCTCTGCCCACTGGAGACCATTTCTAACAATATGGTACTAGGGGCAGCCAGAGCTTAGGTGGTTAAGAGGTCCCCAGGGCTGCAGCACAGTCTTGTGCCACCCTGAGTGACGCAAGCAAAATGCTGACAGCAGGCCTGTCATTACAGACTGCAGGCGCAGGACAAACTGCTTTAAGTCAACTGTGCCCTCACCATGTGTGGCAAAGTCAATGCACTATTTTTATTATATGTCAGACACCCCTAAGGAAGGGCAAACAGCATTTACAACACTGGTAATACCACGTGGGTAGGTTACAACGCGAACGTTACATCGTCCGCGATGTTGCCAAGCATGGCATTACATCGCAAGTCGTTTCAACGACTTGCGCTAGATAGCGCGCAACACCAGGGAATGTGTTGGATTCTAAATCCAACACATTCCCTGCTGTTGCGCTAACTGGAGCAGGAATAGTAATTTATACTATTCCTAAGTCCAGCGCACCATCTAGCGCAAGTCGTAGAAACGACTTGCAATGTAAAGCCATGCATGGTAACAACGCAGAGGCTTTTCACATCTGCGTTGTAAGCTACTGCAGGGTAATGGATGGCGTAGTAACGTCATACATTCCTAAGGAAGACCTCCTGAGCCCATGAGGCAGGGCGCAGTATATTAAAGGTGAAGACATATAAATGCAAGCCGATATGTCCCTATAGTGGCATTCCCCACTGGAAACTACTGTAAGAGTTAGCGGACAACAGGATAACATGGCTGCTACCCTGGCATTCGCGAGGTTGGCAGCTCCATTATGGTACCTCCGAAATATGTCATGTTTGGTTTCAAACCACATGTATTCTCTACCCTGACATGAATCTCGTGCCCAGGGTGATGTGGCATGACCATAGGTGGCTAACCTGGTTGCCCAAGATTTTCTGTGCTCTGGCTGGCAAGCCAGCTTTTTCCATACCTGCTAACACCAAGACAGGATTCTGACCTCATGCCAGGCAGTGTGATCACTCCCAGGAGTCAGGAACAAAATCTTGGGCAGGAAGGAGGTTACACCTCCCACCTGCCAAGCAGGCTATTGAAGTGGCACATCAAGGCGGTGAGCTACAAAGGCTGCACTGCCTCTGATATGAAACAGGGCTGATTCCCAGTGGAGGAAACAGCCCTCCTCCTGCCCCAGTAACATATGCACTTTAACAGGCTGGAAATGAGTTATGCAAGGAGGTGTATACCCCAAGAAGGGTAGCCACACCTCCAGATTGAGCAGCCTGATCTTTAGGAGTTGCAGAATAGAGGGTTCTGGGTAGGAAAGGTGAACCACACCCCCAGATGTGGTCACCTCAACTTTGGACTAGCTGCCCATTGGCTACTAGCTCCCACACTCCTAACTCCCCTAAATCTAGGATTTCAAAGTCCCCCCTAACACCAGGACCTCAAGTTCTGAACAACCTGCATTGAAGAGGACAGAAGAAGAACCCTGCACCAGCGACAAGACTTGCCTAAAGCAAATGAGGGATACCCTGCACGTGTGGCATCACTCTTGGACCTGCCTGATTGAGACTCATCCTAGGCTATCTCTCAGTTCTGCCAGCCAGAGGGGACCCAATGAAAGTGGAAGCCCCCCTCAGACGCTCCTGGACTAGTTGCACTATCCCCTGCAATCTTCAGGTAAAACAACGCCCTCGATCTGATAAATCGCAGGCCATCAGCCCCTCCAAGGGACCACCCATATCCAGGTGACCTAGTGCAATGTGGGAACTGTAGTCCTGCATTTTCCAAAGTTACAGGCAGCTACCGCGTTCCCCTGGGCCACTAGATGTTGAAGTTACTTTCAGCACTGATGACTGCTGCCAAAGCTTGTTGGTCGCCAGTCTTGCAACCGACCTCTGTACTCGACACTGCATTAAAAGGGATTCCATAGGACCGACATCAGCAACCCCACCATTGTTATCTTTTTGCATCTTTTTCCCCCGCAGCACTGATTATGTGGTTAAAGCAGCGTTTCGGCGGCTCCTGTTCAGCACCAAGGACAGTTTAGACAACCCGGGCTCCACGGGCCAATTAAAATTAAACTGACTGTCCTGACTTGGTCCTGGGACCCGCATTACTTTAGCCCTGCAAGGGTTCAACGCAATTTGACCTGTAAGTGACTAATTATCAGTAGTGGTTTCCCTATTCACCACAATGTTAAATTTTCACAGTATTATTTACACTGATTTTCTATTGTTCAGAAATCTATAACTCCAGTTTTGTTTTATGTATGTCATTCTGTTTATTTTGGTGTCTAAATCAAGATAAAAATACACTCTATTTTTATAAATTGGTGTCAGATTTTTCTTGAGTCATGTCAATTAGTTATCATCCATGTTGGTACTCTGAAATGCTTAACACACTTTCCTCTAGTAAAGCCTGACTACTCTTTGCCACACTACCAGGACTGAGCTAAGAATTTATTAGTGTGAAACCAAGGACCATATTTGGGGTATTATGATAGTATTACATAGTGAGGACCTGCCCCCTCACCACATAATACTAATACTCCACTTTCCTTCAGTGTGCATGCCAGACAATTCCACTCCATGCCACGCATTTCCACTCCAGGCCACTCCGCTGCATTAAACTCCACTCCATACAATTTGGCACCTTTTACCGCATACCTCTTTGCCTGCGTTATAGATCTGCACACGACATTCAGCCTCATAGAATGGGATGTCCTTTGGCACAATTTCAATGCTTGTGGAAATGACCCAAAGCTACTAAAGGCCATTCAGGTTTTATATCTGGACACCTGGGTAAAAGTGAAACTGGGCGATGGCAAGTCTCTCTTGTACTATCTTGACCACTCAAGGTCTTAAGCAAGGCTGTATACTTTCGCCAATACTTTCCAACCTTTATGTAACCGATAGCACATCATATCTGTGCAATAGAAGGGCGTGTCCCTCTGAGGTTGGAGGAAGCACAATCCAGCTAGTAATGTATTTAGATGATACTGTGAGATTCAATCCAACGAGCGTGGGCCTGCAACATTAAAACGCTTCTGAATATATTGTGCAGAGAAACACCTGGAAGTTAATCATGAGAAATCAAGCGTGTAAGATTTTGGGTCTTGCAAAAAATAAAGCGAGTAGCTGGTAAAGAAACAGCAAACACATCTCACAAGCAGACACATGCAAATGCACATGTTTGGGCCTGTGGTTTAACAACACAATATTAAACAAAAGGAGGAGATGAACATCAAAGCGAGCAATCTCACATACACAATGCTACGATTTGCAAATAATCTCCCCGTTCCCTCGTTGCAATCCCTACTTGGTGAAATAAAATCTAAATTCATGTCACAGCTCTAGGACTCGCATGTGAGATCCCTGCTTCTTTGAATAAGTCGCTGGAGCTCTGGCACTGGAACTTGTTCTGACGTGTCTTTATTTTACCGCCATCCACGTCACACGCTCAAACTGGTCTAGAATTCAAGCTCCTGAATCAGTCTGTATGGCAAGCCTGCCACATTTAAGATTTTTGGCATAACTTTAAATAAATCTGCCCTAAAAATAACCCTGAGGGTTGCGGTATGGAGCAAAGTGCATCCTGCATGGAAGTAAATAAAGCCGCCTCATTAAAACAAAGAGATCAGTGAATCCATTAGAAATCCCTGATAGGTGGGGGTGGAGTGGAGGGGAGAGGTTATCCACCAAAGAACCAGGGGGAATATCATCAAGGGACTTATCGCCACGTTAGCGTCAGTTTTCGGCGATAAAGCGGCGATAATTCTATCGCCCTATCAACAAGGCGTCGCTAACCCCTGTTAGCGTTACTTTTCCGGTGATAGCGACCGGAAATTTATCGCCTTGCAAGCCAGCGATAATCAACGCTAATGACATGCAAAGTAGGCGTTCCTGACTGAAATACCACAAAAAAAGTCGCTAACACAGCTTCTCACTATTAGCAAGGATATCGCCAACCCGCTGAGCTACAAAAAAAACTCACGCTAACTCCCGCTAACTCCAGTTATTAACACCTGATAAAAACCTGACTTACACTGGAGATAAGTGGGTGTATATAAGGGAAAGTAGGCCCGAGCTTTCCCAGAACAGCCACAGAAGCCATGGAGGTAGTCATCATGCAGATTGGAGTCCCACCAAGGCAGCAACAACAACCACCGCCAATGCCACCACCCCCAGGACCTCCACCACCCATGCAGCAATGAAGACAGCGGGCACTGCGCAGACGTGTCTACCTCGCATACTTAAGGCTAGAGGAAGTCATAGCCCACCACAGGCTCAAAAGGACATCCATCCAGCACATCCTGACCCTTATTGCCCACAGGCTGACGCCACCAACACAGCGGACAACCAACATCCCTCCGCAGACAAAACTGCTCGCTGTGCTGCACTTTTTGGCCTCTGGGACATTCCAACCAACAACAGCCAGTGTTGGTGGAGTATCACAGGCAGCCTTCTCAACCTTCCTCCCCACTGTCTTGGATGGCATACTCAGCCTGATTCCCCAGCACCTTCACTTCCCCAACACTGTGCAGGAGCAGATTGCCATCAAGCAAGGATTCCATGCCATTGCTGGCTTACCACAGGTGATCGGTGCAATTGACTGCACACATGTACCATTTGTGCCCCCTGCGGACAGCGCACACATATACCGCAACAGGAAGCACACCTATTCAATGAATGTGCAGGCAATAGTGGACCACCGCGGACTGTTCACAAATGTTTTGGCAAATTTCCAGGGAGTGTGCATGATGCATTCATCTTCCGACACTGCATCATAAACCAGCACTTCCAGGATGGCACATATGGAAATGCATTGCTTGTGGGTAAGTACCGACTGAACACACCACATGCCCAAAAAACACAATCATGTTGACCCATCAAGAGTGAGGATGTAAACACATTGCCTAGGTACTGATTGGGGGGCACAAAATGCATGGGCACACCACTACATGCAACATGCTGATGTATTGTGTATGAGGATGAGGTATACAGGCTCCACTGCGTAGAGCACGGGTACTCATAGTATGGCCCACGTGCCGCCAGGGGCCCGGCAAGCCTTTCTTGGTGGGCCGCGGACCTTGCAGACATTGTACCTGTGTGCCATTTCTGTAGATTTATCACAAAGTTGTTTGACTCGTGCACTGCTCGTTTCTAAGAAAGGTTTAGCAGTTGATGTTGAATTTTTGAAAAGTTTTTTTGCCGTGCTCCTAGGGCGTCACTCCTCTGATGTGAGTGCATCAAATTGAATCTTGGTGTAGCAAACCCTGAACTTAGGGTGTGTCCCCTGGGCGCACTGGTTAAATGAATTAATGTTTTTCATTATTAAATCAAATAACGTTGATTTTCTGTATTTTTCAATAAAGTTACACTGTTTTGAAATTGAATTGAACGTTCGTTTATTTCATCACGACGTTTTTTTTGTTAATCTTATCAAACGAAGATGCAGTAATTAACAAGTTCTACGTGTCTCACGTATCCCACGTGTCTCACATATCCCAATGCATTTCGGCTTCAACATATAGCCTTCGTCAGGGGTTTATCTAGAACAGAATAAACAAAATGTATCCCTTATACAATCTGTGTCATTGTAAAAAACTCAAACAGTCTACGTACATTATAGTCTAGATGAGCACGTGCAGTATATCTCTCTGTTTATTGTTGATCCCTAGCGTGTTTCAGTATTTATTTGATGGTATGAATTATGTGAATATCCTGTTTTTTGACTTGTTCCGGTGTTTCATGTTCCCTGATTCTTTGAATTGTGTGGATAGTATTCAAGAGACGGGTGCAGTTATGTGTGTGCTGATTAATAAATGCGCCCAATTCGCTGAATTCTCGTAATGGGTGCTTGCTAGTAAGTCGGCGTGGTGCGCCCGGTTAACTAAGTATTTCGCTGGGTACTTACTAGTGAGTCGGCATGATGCGGTTCACGTATTTGAAAAAGTTTCATGGGTAATGTCCGTTTATCGGTAGCCAAACACTCTCCTAGCTTCCCTTCGGTGTTCGTGGCTGAATGGGTGTTCCATACGGATGATGTCAGAACGTCTGTGAACGTATAGGGAGTGTAGAGATTGAAATAGGACTTAAATGTTATGTGTCAGGGAAGGTAATGACAAGAGGTGAGAGTCGAGCAAAGGTTTATGGATCTAGTAGTACGTGTGTTTTAGATGAGTTATGAGTCTAAACGCCACAATGTAATCAAGTGAGCAACCTGATTTCATACAGCAAAACTGTATACAGAAATAGTACAGTACATGAATCATACAGGGTGTTAGAAATTATTTGGGATAACAATAAACATTTGTTGAATGATTCGTAAAATAATATAATATCAAGTAGGCAATTCCAGTCAGAGATAACACGTAAATTCCATGCCAGCACCATGATAAAATATCACAAAGCCCAAAGGATCCCAAGAGGACTTAGAATTCCATTAAAACCATCTTTATGTAAAAACAATCAACCATTCAAGGACCGCTGGTTCGCGATACTGAACAAATGTTCACTGGATCTTATCCTACTAATAATAGAAGAACTATCCAACATATTGGAAGAACTGACTAAAGAAATAGAAATGGTAAAAACCGAATTACAAACAAACTCCACCCAAGAGGATTGGAACAAGATACTAGAAGACATCAATGAGCAATTATCAAGACATACACAAGAAATCAACGAAAGAAAGATTCGTAAATATAGAAGAGATACAGTTGATTATAAATTGGGAGAGGTTTATACCTGGGCGGACATATACACCAAGAGAAGACAGAATAAACCATATAATACTAACACAGACACATCCTCGTCAGAAGGGGAACCCACAAACACCACTAGGAGATCCGCAGAGCCTAACATCCCCACAACGTCACACCCAGAAACATCGTCATCGGTCCCTTTTTTAGGGATAGGCACCAACGACGAGAAAGACCCAGGAGGGGTCAAAGAAAAAACAAGCGGACCACCTCAAACACGTCAGACAACCTCCAAATTCAACAAACAGAAGAAAGGGGGCACGAAAACGACCTAATCATTAATATTTCAGATTACCAACTAACTGAAATGGAATTCAAAGTATTACAAAAAGGAACCTCATTCGTTCCTACAACTCTATTGGAAATAGAGATAAGCTTCTTTAAGCTAATGAGGAAATTGCGGTTGAGACATTATTTTTCCAATATAGTAGAACCAAGAGAACACACCAATGAAGACCCATTGAAAGGACTGAGACCAAAAAGCACCTACATGGCTCCAATTAGCCACAAAACCCTAGATACATTTGAAGCTCTGGTTAAACAAGACCTTCAGAAATTCAATTTTCAGAAACAACAAAGACACAAAAACCTTACTCAGAAAGAATGGGGAACTTTAAGAACATTGGCAAACAGAACTAACATCATCTGCCAGAAGGCAGATAAAGGTGGCGCTCTGGTAATACTCAATACCAACTTCTATGAAGAACAAGTAGAACTACACCTATCAGATGCCGAGACATACATGAAATTAGACATCAATCCTACCGATCAAATCAAAGGAGTACTCATTCAAATAGTTGATAAAGCAATCCAAAGAGGCACCATTAATGAAAAAGTCAAGAAATATCTGATTCAAATGCATCCTAAAAGTCCCACCATCTACATGGTGCCTAAAATACACAAACACCCGACTCACCCACCATTTCGACCTATTGTATCAACAAAAAACAGTATTCACGAACCAGTGGGGAAATACCTTGACAGACATTTACAAGATAGTGTCATTAAATTACCAACGTATATTAAAGACACTACAGACTTTTTGATTAAATTTCATCAAAAAACCAAAGACATAAAAACACCAGTGATTATGTGTACAGTAGACGTAAAATCACTTTACACCTCTATACCTCATCAACTCGGCATAGAAGCCATAGAACAAGCACTACTACAAAGTGATTATGACCAAGATTTACAAATTTTTCTCATGGAACTATTAATATTCACACTTCAACACAGCTATTTCAAATGGAAATCCAACTGGTACCTACAAAAGACAGGCACATCTATGGGCAATTGTACTGCCCCAACATACGCCAATATCTTCATGGGCAATTTTGAACAGACATATATCTTGACTAATCCAGAATGGCACAATCATTTGAAAATGTTTGCACGTTTTATAGATGACATTTTCATACTATGGCAGGGAACAACCACGACTCTCACAAACCTACTGGAAGAACTCAATACCATCGACCAAAGACTACAATTTACCTTTGAGATTCAACATCATAAAATAAACTTCCTGGATGTTACTATCATACAAACAGAAAAAGGTTTTCAAACAGACCTCTACAGAAAAATCACCGACAAAAATAATACCTTGGCATACAGCAGCTTCCATCTCAATGCTCTAAAAAATCATTTACCATTCACACAAATCCTTAGAGTCAAACGCATCGTATCTGAACCAGAAAACACAACAACACGCACCAAAGAAATGCTACACCGATTCAAAACCAGAGGATATCCAGAAAATATCCTTCACCAAGCAGAGGAGAGAAACAAAAAAATCAGCAGAAAGACGGCGTTATTACCAAAAACCAGGACTCAACAAGATCGCATGACTGTGGTGTCAAAATATTCAACAATGAGCAAAAGGTTCAAGGATACCATTAAAAAACATTGGCCTATACTTCGCCTAGAACCAGATTTTCACCAAATTTTCGAAAATGAACCAATATTCGCATACACCAGAGCAAAAAACCTAGGAGAAATAATCAAGAACCCAACGCAACAACATCAACTTGTTCAACATAAGGGTACCATTGCGTGCAGAAATTGCAATAATTGCAACAACATTATACCAGGACCACAAATAACCCATCCCATGAGAGGTCATACTATCAAACTGAAAGTAACAGCCACATGTGATACGACAAACGCCATATATGCTTTAAAATGCCCATGTGGGAAGATATATGTAGGACAAACAGAAAGAAAAATAAAAACTCGCATAAACGAACATAAAAGCAACATCAGAACAAACAATGCGAAATCCACTGTAGCTAACCATTTCCAGGAAAGTGGTCATAATATAAGCCAACTCAAATTCATGGTTCTAGAAACGGTGAACAAAACTGAAGGAAGAGACAACCATAAAACATTATTAAAACGAGAAAATCATTGGATTCGTCTACTAAATTCCATGAAACCTCATGGGATGAATGATCGCATGGAATTTACGTGTTATCTCTGACTGGAATTGCCTACTTGATATTATATTATTTTACGAATCATTCAACAAATGTTTATTGTTATCCCAAATAATTTCTAACACCCTGTATGATTCATGTACTGTACTATTTCTGTATACAGTTTTGCTGTATGAAATCAGGTTGCTCACTTGATTACATTGTGGCGTTTAGACTCATAACTCATCTAAAACACACGTACTACTAGATCCATAAACCTTTGCTCGACTCTCACCTCTTGTCATTACCTTCCCTGACACATAACATTTAAGTCCTATTTCAATCTCTACACTCCCTATACGTTCACAGACGTTCTGACATCATCCGTATGGAACACCCATTCAGCCACGAACACCGAAGGGAAGCTAGGAGAGTGTTTGGCTACCGATAAACGGACATTACCCATGAAACTTTTTCAAATACGTGAACCGCATCATGCCGACTCACTAGTAAGTACCCAGCGAAATACTTAGTTAACCGGGCGCACCACGCCGACTTACTAGCAAGCACCCATTACGAGAATTCAGCGAATTGGGCGCATTTATTAATCAGCACACACATAACTGCACCCGTCTCTTGAATACTATCCACACAATTCAAAGAATCAGGGAACATGAAACACCGGAACAAGTCAGAAAACAGGATATTCACATAATTCATACCATCACATAAATACTGAAACACGCTAGGGATCGACAATAAACAGAGAGATATACTGCACGTACTCATCTAGACTATAATGTACGTAGACTGTTTGAGTTTTTTACAATGACACAGATTGTATAAGGGATACATTTTGTTTATTCTGTTCTAGATAAACCCCTGACGAAGGCTATATGTTGAAGCCGAAATGCATTGGGATATGTGAGACACGTGGGATACGTGAGACACGTAGAACTTGTTAATGAATGCATCTTCGTTTGATAAGATTAACAAAAAAAACGTCGTGATGAAATAAACGAACGTTCAATTCAATCTCAAAACAGTGTAACTTTATTGAAAAATACAGAAAATCAACGTTATTTGATTTAATAATGAAAAACATTCATTCATTTAACCAGTGCCCAGGGGACACACCCTAAGTTCAGGGTTTGCTACACCAGGATTCCATTTCTGTAGATCTCATAAGAGTGCCACCAAACACTGCTGCACCAGCGGGGACTCCGAGAGACTCTGCACCATGTGGGCTGTGCGAGTCCAGCGATAGTCAGAGTGGAAATGCAGGTGCGCCAAGAGGTAAAATATGACAAAAACTCGTTAACAAGTAAACGGTCCATGAAAGACCTGTGAAGTACTGGGGTGCGGCTGTGTGTGTGTGCCCAGGAAGCTGTCCCAGCCCAGGCTGCCAGGGGGGTGAGGTGACAGAGGGTGAGAGAGGGAGAGAGAGGGAAAGAGAAAGAGGGAGGAAAAGAGGGAGGAGGGCGACAGAGGGAGGGAGACCGAGGGTGACAGAGGGAGGGAGACAGAGGGAGGTAGAGATAAAGCAAGTGAGGGAGAGATAGAGAGAGGGAGGGAGGCAGAGAGAGAGAGAGAAAGAGGGAGGGGGGAGAGAGAGGGAGAAAGAGAGAGAGAGAGAGAGAGAGAGAGAGAGAGAGAGAGAGAGAGAGAGAGAGAGAGAGAGAGAGAGAGAGAGTGTGTGTGTGTGTGTGTGCCAGGTCTGGTGGCTCAGTGAACAAGGGTGTCCGCCCCAGGGGCCTGTGTCCAACCACATGGTCAGTTTCCTTTCTCACTAGCCCCACCCCCTTCCACACCGCCCCCGCCCCCACCGGTGCGGCGTACTGCCACAAACCACACTGCAAATTTGGGACCAGAGAGAAAGTATGTGAGTACCGATGGTGTAGAGTAACCCCCAGCACCTGGCCATCTATGTACCTAATCAAAGTCATCCTCACTGGTATCCCAGTCTGGTGTGTGGTTGCATTGTTGATGAAGATGATTATGTTGCAGTTCTTGTTGCTGGTGACCTATTAGGGTGACCCAACGTTGCATAAGTACTCACACATGTAAAATCAGTGTGTCAAGTCAGAGGTTTGTCGTGACCAAGGTTGTAACAATGCATTTTGATTGTAGGAAGTGCATTGTGGGGCAAATGTGCATGCATAGGCCGGAAAATATGTCATGAAACCACCATACAGTGCCATTGGTGTTGACTGCAGTGTTGTTGGTGCTGTTGTTGATGGTGTTTAGTAGCATCTCCTCTCTCACTCTGCCACACATATTTCTCATTCTCACCCCTGTAATATGGTGTGTCATGTGGTTGCCCGATGAGTAAGTGGATGTCTTTTCGGCCACTACTTGTGTGTTGAAATAGATAGGTCAAATGCTAAACAATTACAAATGCAAAGAAGTGTGCAAAGGTGAGCCATGCCATGTGTATTAGCTTGGTGAAGTGTGTGGCCAGTCTGATCTGGTCAAATAAACCACATAGTGTAAATGATTTGGGTAAGTTGTGTCATGTGAGTTTCATGCCCTGCTAGTGACAGATGACGCAGGCCCTGAAGTTTACGTTGTGTCAAAAGTTATTGTTGATGGTGTTTTTAAACCTTCACTGTCTCCAGTAGGCCCTGCAGGTGAGGTGGCTGTGGTCTGTCCCTTCGTTTTCTCTCTGGACATACAATTGCATGGCTTGTGTGGTGTCACAGGTCTGCCATCAGCATGAGATGCATGTCTGAATGTGAGCTGTGTCATGCGTGGCCTATGTAATTTGTACATTCACATGGCGGTGACTGCGAGGAGTGTGGATCAGTGCCCTGGCTAGATGTCAGGAGAGCCAGGCTGCCTGTTGGTGTCTGTGGTTTTTGTGCAGGTCTCATTCCCATTTTGCACATTTGTAGTGACACGTATGCAACCGTGCAGCAAACACAAGCAAAATGGATGGTTGGACGATCAACACTGAGGCAATGTACTCAGCATTGATGCCGCTAAATAGCCAGAAGCAACACATGTCTAACCTAAGTCTAAAAATAGCTACAATCACAAGTTAGAAAACTGTCAACACTGCTAACATAGTATGCCTAATGAATCATGTACCCATCTATCCCTCACATGTCATAGGTGATCAAAGATATGCTCTCTGCCCGTGAATGATGACACCCAAACGAAACCCCACCACCCAGGCACAGAGGCAGTACAATGAAGCACATCGACGCACACATGATATTGTGGAGTGATCATTTGGTGTGCTCAAGTCACGTTTCCGTTGCCTGGATATTACAGGTGGTAGACTGCTGTACAGCCCAGAAATGGTGAACAAAATAATACTGGCAAGTTGTGTATTGCACAACATTTGTGTCCGCACAAATGCCCCCTGGATCCAAGTGCCTGCAGCACCGGGCGATGACCAGGATGATGACGAGGATCAGCGAGGTGGCTCACACCCCACAGCCACTGCTGCTGGAATTGCCCGAAGGGACAGGTTCATAAATAATTTCTTCAAATGAGCACATCACATTGTGAATGACAAAAGCAAATACATGTATGTAGAAAAGGACCTCAAGTACTGTTTGTGACAATAAACAAACTCAACACACATACCCTGTCTGCAAGTTACTCTCCTGCATCAGTATAGCACTATGAAATGTTACCCTTCTACAATAATTGCAAGTAAGAGTACCAAAGTAAAATCATGGTGTGTATGTTTCATCATCCCAGAGATGCAATAGTGCGTCAATCGTGCATAAGCTGACTTTACAATGAGTAAAATCGGGCACACAACTCATCAATGGTTGTGTCAAATAGTATTTAATTCATGATTCACAGGGTGTACTTGATATGATCATTTATAATGTATGGGTTTGGAAGTGCCAAAAAATGATTTCATTGGTTAATTTGTTGTTAAATAGAACTGTTAAGGCCGTGATAAGGGGGACAAATCAGAAAATTGGGTGTGGGATGGGGCACTAATCTGAGAAGTGGGTGTGGAATGGGGCTCAAATCTGAGAAGTGGGTGTGGAATGGGGCTCAAATATGAGAAGTGGGTGTGGAATGGAGCTCAAATCGGAGAGGTGGGTGCGAACTGTGGGTCCAAGCAGAAAAATGGGTGTGAAATTGGGGCTCAATTTGGAAAAATGTGTCCTAAATTGAGTGCAAATCTGAAAAGTGGGTGTGAACTGTGGGTCTAAGCTGAAAATTGGGTGTGAAATGGTGCCAAATGGGGGGGGGGAAACTCTGCATGCATCCAAGACATTGAATGAGCCACCAGCAAGGCTTACATGCACACCATCCCTGGACACCTTCATGAAGACCGGTCACGATGTTTAACAAATTGGCTCATTGGCAGTATGACCCAACAGACAAGATGAACTATCTGACCATCTCCCTGCACCCCGTGGTGGACAAAGTCACTGAGAGACCCATAAACACCCAGCTGACTGGCTACACTGAAGAGAACTCCATCATGGACCACTCCCAGTCTTGTTTTGGCATCAAGCACAGCACCAAGAAAGTACACCATGCTGCCAATGATTACATATGCATGCCACTTGACCTGGGTCACATTGTGGACAACACATCCTACTACACCTCTATGCAGCCTTAAACACCCTCTCACACCACACCCCAGATGCCAGACACCACCACAAGGGGATACGAGGAACAGCCCTCTCCTGGATCCACTCCTTCCTCCCCGCAATAAGCCAAAGGACCATCCCCCACCCCTATCTCCAAACCCACAGGCAACAGCTGCGGAGTACCACATGAAGCGTCACTAAGACACACGTTTTGCAATATACACATGTCCCCACTCACTGCCATTTCCAGACAGCACGGGGTAAGCATATCATCCCGCACAGACAACACACAGCTCATCCTCCCCCTCATGAATAATGCAGAAGACGCAAAAGCCAGCTTCCAGGAATGAATGTCAGAACTAGCAGATTGGATGACAAACTTCTGCATAAAGCTCTATTGCGAGAAGACTGACCTCCTCATCCCCGGTCCATCCACATCCGCATGGGACAACCTCTGGTGGTTGTCTGCCCTTTTGAGCCTGCCATCACTGACAGACCATGCACGCAAGTTTGGCATCATCCCAAATCCTCCATCATCCTGCTCTGCCAGATCTACTTCATTGCGTGCTACAGCTGCCTACTGATCTAACCTAATCCATCACAACGGATAACCCCAGGATGCATTAAAATTGTCAACAATGCACTCATCCCCAGCAGACTGGACTACTGCAACAAACTCAATGCAGGGATCTACAAAACGCCACTAAACTAGTTATAACACAGCCTGAAAGCTGCAGACACACCTGTCTTCAGAAACCCACATCACAAACACAAGAGGCAACACATACAGAACATCCAATGTATCACCGACAAGGAGAATGTAACCCTCAAACTACTCACACACACCTACAATTCACTACACATCAGCCACAAAGACATCAATGAGAGAGTCAACCTCAACATCCTCAAGAGGAGCTGCTGCTCTGACAACCTTGCCCTTGCAGACTCGACTCTGGATCGGCAAATCACGAGCCTGAGGAAGAGCTTCCACCTACGTCGCCAGCAAAGCCATGGACGAGATGAAAGTCAACATCAAACAATCTCCCACCCAGCACGCTTACATGCGGAATGACAAGACATGGCTATTTGGCTGAGACGGAGCTGCACTCCCACTTCCCCCCAGCGACTTGTGAGCCTCACGTGTGAGTAGAGCACATCATGCCCACCCTTATTGTCGGATTGATCTGCGCACATACTCATCATCTACAGACCACCCCAGGTGAGTAGTGCCCTTACAATTCACATCTTTTTTTGAATGAATGTCTAAAATTAGCAATTGAGGTGGGGATGAGTCATGTTACATGCCATTTTGGGTGTCAACTGTCTTACATAAAAGGTAGTCTGTGTATACCCCCGAGGAAGTGTTGGCTATGGAACAACAATTCCCATTCCGTTGGGTGCAGGGGGATACACAGTACCTGGGTTTCCAACTGGCTCCGACTCTTGCCCGTACAGTGAAGCTCAAATATTCAACATTGTTGAATGAGATGGCTAAGGCGCTGGACGCCTGGTCAAAACTGCGCCTCGCATGGTTTAGATGCATAGCGGGAGTGAAAATGTTGATTCTTCCACGCATTCTCTATGTATTTCAATTTAGACACATGGTGCCGGAGCCCCGCGCACTCACACAATTGCAAGCCCTCATTAATAAGTCTGGCAGGGAGAGCAAGCGGCCTCGCCTCTCACTTGCGCAGCTTACACGCACGAAAATGCAAGGTGGCCTGGGATTGGCCCTCATTGGTAGCTACTACCAAGCCACATGCCTTTGATACATAGTGGAATGGAATAGGCTGCTATCGGAGAAGCACTGGAACTTCATGGACCAGTCTGTGGCGGGCAAAAACATCTGGATAGAACTGTGGCTAGCCCATAAGCACTGGACCTGGGGCTTGTACTCTTCGCCGGTTACGGCACCCAACCTCAAGGTTTGGGACAGGGTGGCAGTACAGAAGGGCTGGACCTCTTTCCCCTCACCGATGATCTCCAGCATGGATAACCCGGACTTCTTCCCGGGTCAGGAATCAGCGATATTCCATCGCTGGCAAGAACAGGGCTGCAAGAGCATAGGGTCTATCTTTGATCTAGAAGGGCTGGTGCCATATCTGCGGCTCATACAGGATTATGATTTGCCCGCTGCTGATGTGTATTCATAATGCCAACTAACACACTGGGTCACGGGGCGGGCCTACTAACTATGCACGAATGTCGAGGTTGTTTACGTCATATGAGAAGTGGTTAGCGCGTAAGGAGGACAAACGTCCCCTCATATCTGAGCTGTACAAAATGCTTTTGACCGGTCCGAGTGGTCAGTGCACAAAAGCGCAGGTTTTGTGGGAAATGGAGCTGGGGAGGCCGCTTTCCTCCAAGGAATGGGAACGTATCCTGTATCGCGCATACCACACTGCGCACAGTGTAGCGGGGGCTGAAACCTCCTTTAAGGTTCGCTCTCATTGGTGTTGCACACCTGTGCAACTACATGGCTGGGATAAAAGCAAGCCAGTTCGCTGCTGGCGGGGATGCTGAATCACTGGTACCCTCGTGCACTTACTCTGGCATTGCCCGAAATTGCAAAGATATTGGGGTGAGTTCTTAGATAACATAGATACAGCGTTCGACATTGCAATGCCCGGCACACCGGAGTACGCTCTCCTTGGCCTCTCACATCCAAAGGCCTTACCACTAACATCCCTCTGGGGTAGGCAAATAGTCAGAGCGTTGGTGGCGGACAGGCAGGTTATCCTAGCACAGTGGGGTACAGTGGCAGTTCCAGGGCTCCTGTCCTGGTTACAACGTTTAAAGGAACCTATTAGCTATGGAGAGTCTGTCTCGGGGTGCAGAGGGAAGGGTGAGAGTTTTCGCAACACTGTGGTGCCCCTTTGTGATTTCATTGTCCCGAGATATGAGGAAAGTCACATGCTCCAAGTACTTGCAGGTCTGATGCCTTCTACTGATGGAGCAATCATCCGCCGCCGCTCACCCAGTGGAGTGACGAGGGGGCTCACTTCCACGCATATTGTGTATGCTTACTATCATCTAGGGAGGCTGCAACCGGTGCCGAAGGGGGTGTTGTGGGAGGGGTTTGTTTACTCCCTTGTTCTTGATTGTTTCACTTGTCTGTTTTACATGTTTTTCTTTGGAAAATGGAAGACGCTCCTAGTGGCTTGTTCACTCTTCCGGTATGTGGGCGGCCTCCGGGTTGCGGCTTAAACGCGGTGTAAATGCTCACAATGCTTGCCCGGCCAACCTCTGTATGTAGCCAGCAAGCTGTGTTTGTCAAATATTTCTTCCTTTCTATAAAAAGATGTAACCCTAAAATGTAGTCTGCCTTCATTGTGAAAACCTATTTTCACATTGTATTATTGTGCTGTGATCAGTGTTTTGGCCTGACTGGCCATCATTGTATGAAAAATGGCGGGGCGTGATATTTTTATCTCAAACGCGATGATTTTTCTCCCGTGCATTTGAAAGGACATCGCTGGACACACTCTACAATACTGTATCAGCATCAGGACAGTAGCTGCATCAATAGCATGAAGAATCCCATCGCAATCTATGAAACCGGCCGCATACACATTACAGCAATCCTAAGGGCATTAGCGGCCCCTTAGCGTGCAGATTATGATCGCATTTATACAGCCTGAGTACATTAGCGGCCACTTAGCGTGCAGATTATGATCGCATTTAATAAAATGGACCGCATACACATTACAGTATCAGCCTGAGTACATTAGCGGCCCCTTAGCGTGCAGATTATGATCGCATTTATTCAGCCTGAGTACATTAGTGGCCCCTTAGCGTGCAGATTATGATCGCATTTAATAAAACCGGCCGCATACACATTACAGTATCAGCCTGAGCACATTAGCGTCCCCTTAGCATGCAGATTTTTGTCGCTTTGTAAAAAATCTGCCGCTAACACACAGGAAGTGATGTATGCATGCTTCCTGTCTCCCAGGTGTGTGGCATTCACTTTTACTTTCTCTATTGAGTGAAGGAGGTGTCTGGTGGATTGTGGTTCTGGAGAGTGGATTTGGGTGTGTTGCTGTGTCCTGTCTAAAGTGTCTTTTGAAATTATTTTACAGTTTTATTACTTTTTGCTGTCTACTGTCCACAGTCTTGTTGTGTTTGTGGTGGGTTATTTTAGTTTTGTGTCATTAGAGGGTTTTCTTTTGTTAGGCTTGGGTGAGAACTGGGGTGCAGGGAGATGCCGGCTGTGGTAAGGTCAGGGCGAATGTCAGAGGGGGCACTGGGGGGCTTCCTCTGGCTGGTGCGCTGTTACCTGCCTCTGATGTTGGAGAGGGGAGGACGTATCCTCCAGGGCTACAATGTTGCAGTGCGGAAGTTGCGGTGGGAGCATGTGTGGGTGCAGATGCTCCGCTGCTTCAAAGTCAACCGGACCGTGCACCATTGGAAGCACCGCTGGCAGGACATGCTGGTGCGGGAGGCCGACCTGCTGGACTACACAGGAGTCATTTGCACTGCAACCCTCACCCATGATATAAATTTGAGACAACTCATCTTGGGCTTATTGTTATCAACTATTTGTGGTTTAACTGTTTGCTCCCTTCGATATTCTGGAGGGTTGTAGCACGCAGATACACTGGGTTATCACCCAGTGGGATCCCAAATGATGAAGCTTTGCCATGAAAGTGGGTGATGGGATTCTATCCTCATAGGAAGACTCTTCTATAGAATTTAGTTTGATAGTTTGTTGTGGTTTAACCCTTCTTCCTCTTTTTTTCCCTAGACCAGTAGTTCTTCTATTATTGTGTTACACAGGAGTCATGCCTGGCATCCAGGATGGTAAGTACCAATTCCCTTTTTGTCCATGACTAATGTTACGTACATATATGAGTGACGTGTGTGACAAGAAGATATGATGTCTTTATGCTGTCTCAAGACCGTGACACTGTAACAACATGGTTAATACAATGCTACTTGCCAAAAATACTTGCGCATGATGACCTTGACTTAGGATTTGTATGACTTACTCTTCCCACTATAGTGTGTGCAACAGTAGGGAAGGTGTTGGAATAGTCAATGCTAATATCCATTATTGATGTGCGCCATGCAGTGCAAGTTGTAGTGACGATTGGCGTTGTAATGACCGCGTAGATTAAGTTTGCCACTGTAAATACCACATAGGAATGGAGATCCACGGTGTTAACCATCCAAAAATACACATGCTTATTGTGAGCGTATACTCAGCAAGAAGGGTTGCAGGGTGCGTGGCGGTGTTTGCATGTTGAAGTATAGCAAGGGGCATGTCTGTTGAAGAGCAATGTTCAGAGTTACTGCTTGGAGATGGGGAGCAACGTTGCCTGTCAGAGGTGTAGCGGAAGGTTGCCACAGGCTATGTCTGCAAGGTAGGAAAAGGAGCAGACTCACGACTTGGTCTCTCTGGTGCGGGGGAACACGGCATAGGCTAGCTGGTCAGATCGTCGGGTCCTTTGATGTGCCTATAAAGAGAGTTGGACGTTAAGGTATGTTGGCCCAGTGTTGTGGATGGCTGCGTGAGCCTGGGTAAACATCTTGAAGGTGACTCTAGCTTTCATGTGGAGACAGTGGAGTGTGTGCACGTGGTGGGAGGTGTGACAGTGTCCTGGCAGTGTGAGGATCAGTCCTGTGATTGCATTTGAGATGTCCTGCAGCTTGCGGATGTGGTTCATGTAAATTCCGGCATGGACTGTGGTGCCGTAGTAGGGCGAGCTGTCGCACAGGGCATGAGTGAGTGTCTATGTGTGTTTGAGTAGGAGTCATTTGATGTTCTGACATAGGAGGCAGAGTGTGTGGAAGCAGGATGATGAGACCGGATAGATCTTGCGATTATTTTGGACATAAGAGTCCATGATGGATTCCATGTTGCGTGCCTTGTCCGTGGTGGTGTGTTGGTTCCCTATGCTGTGTGAGGACCCTGTGTAATTCCATGAGGGGAGGTTTTGGAGCATGATGGGTACTTATGTTTTGTTGTTGTTCACTTGTATGCAGCTGTTTGACATCCATTTAGCAAGGTCTTCCATGGCTTCTCAATACTTGTGTTTTCCGGAGTTGTGTTAGTTGGATGTGTCGAGGAGGAGTTGTCAGTCATATGCCTATGATACAATGTTGAGTCCATAGCTAATCACGATTGTGGCATGCGGAGCCATGTAGATGTCGAAGATTGTAGGGCTGAGTGAGGATCCTTGGTGGACTCCACGGGTGGTTGTTTTAGGCTCCAAGACAAAAGGGGGTGTCTGACCCACAGCGTATGTCCGTTGAGGAAGGAGCAGATCCAGTTGAGGGCCTTGTCTTGGATCCCTCTGTTGTGGAGTCTGCATATTGGTGGGCTTTGAGAGACAGTGGTGAACGCCGCAGCGATAGGTCAAGGATGATGAGTGCAACTGGTTTTTTCTCGCTCCGTGTGGATGAGGTGCCTTGATATTGCGTGACTCAACTCATGTGTGCAGGTCTGCCAGCAGTGATGTTTTGGCTGGGCAGCCTCGGCTTCCACAGGTCGTGTGTGGATGCCATTCAAAGTAGACCCAGTCATGTGGCCAACATGAAGTCAACACCACAGGGATGTAGCATTGTCTGTCACTGTAATAATTCACATTGTGAATATGCCACGTTTGCTAAAGTTTGCTAACAACACATATTTACGTTTGTCTTCTCACAGATGGACGTCAACCTATCACCCAGGGGGACATTGACCGATTCCGGGACCCACACGCCACTGTTGAGTAGTGACAACAAATATTGGCATGTTGCGGGGTCATGAGTGTCTGTGCCAAATGCAACACATTGTTGATTAGCAGTATGGGTGTGTATCGCATGTCAATTGCCTACGATGTGCAGAGGTATTCAGCATTTCAGAACTGTGTAAAAAATGGAAGTTTGAAGGGGTACAATGCATCTTATTTAGAGTTGTGACTTTGTCCATCAATAGTCAGTGATGCACATGTCAATGTATGTGCCTATTTCCGAGCAACTAATGTTGCCAACTAGGCATTTACAAGTTGTGTTGGCAATCGGCCACTTGCATTTTCTCCCATGTTCATTTGCGCAGCCTAGTCAAGATGGCACACTTACATGCTGTAAACATCGTCCTAGGGGCGTGCAGTGGTTATTGCATTGTGCACAAGGAGGAAGTGCATTTATGTCCGTCCAAGGTCAGACATCTTGGCACAGTGATCCCTAAGGTATGCTGCATAGCAGAGAACCAGAAGTGGCAGTGTGTAGCTCAGAGCCAAATTTGTCAATGGCGTATTATACAAACACATTCAATAGATGTGTACGTTAATTGAAATTTTATATTTGTGCACTGCAATGGTGTTGACAGGCTATGTCCGTGGGGACATTCCATGCTGGAATCAGGATCATGTGTACCAACTCAGCTGACACAATTGGTGACATTACTCAACACACATTTCATACGCATGCATTAGCTATGCATCATTTGATGTCACTTAGATTTGAAAATCCAGCCTGCGCCAACAATATATGTGAGTACGCATTAGCCATAACAATTACACAACCCTCGTGACCCCAGGGTGCCATTACAATGTGTAATCCATTGTAACAGTTTGCGTAGTTGATGCATGCGTGTTCATCTCTACTATGGAGTGAAATAGTGGTTACAACACATGCATGAGTGGCAGTTGTGGTTCAATTATGTCTCCCCCTCGCAGTGGATGACTATCACCAATTGCATAGTAATGGTGGAGTGAGTAAGTGCCTAAGTCAACATTCATACACCAAACATGTTTCCATGTGTGTGGCATGATGTAGCATGATTGCAAGTGTGAGTAGGGCAGTCCCAGTCCTGTTATTGTGCATGTAGTGTGAGACTACAATAGGTAGTTATTTACATCTGCACACATACACCCTTGCACGCTTGTGCAAGAGTGCCTGTCTTGGCACTGACTTGATGTACTGCACACAGTTCCTGGGGGACACACATCGCTGCACATGTGCATTGTACTTTTGATGCAGCTGTCTGTCACAGGATGGGAGAGGGTGGTGCTGTGTACGTAGGGGTCATGCCTCCTGACTGAAGTCAATTGTACATGTCACCCACAGCCCGGTTGTCCAATGGTGCCATGTTTGTAGCGTGTCATTAGCTTTTATTTATGTCAGCGCATGTACCATGCCATGCACTGTCATGTCAGTCTCCACAGCATGTAGTGATTGAATCATGCGTAGACATTGGGTTTAACAGGTCAGTCTTTGACTTAACAGGGTGAAGCGGGTGTGTTGCCTCCCATCTTGTTTTGAACTTGTGATACAGATATCATGTTGGACGTTTACTTAGTGTAGAGGACAGAAAAATGACATTCAGTTTATTTTTACAGACAACATGACACCTGAGGAGCAACACACATTCCAGGTTGCCAAGGACCGGTACCTCTACGTGAGGAAGGTCCACAAGGGGTATCGACTCATGGCAAGGAGGTATCGGGCCGAGAAGAAGGCTGGCACATGGAAGTCGCTGCCGGAATGTATTCTGACCGGCAGCAGGAACATCCCCTCGACCCCAGGTGCCAGTGTGGGCTCCCACACGGTCAATCCCCCTGCCACCACACCCACATAGGTGCCAGTCCAATCTGCACCGCCACCTGCACCAGCACCTGCACAGAGTGATCCGGTCCTTTCCCAAATCCTGCAGATGGTAACCAAGAACAATGCCATTCTGATGGACATTCGGCAAGAACTGTTGTATCAGAACCGGCACCTCCATGAGATACGGACTCACCTGGGACTGCATTAAAGCCTCCCCATGTTCTCACCCATCCCCCTCTTCTCCCTTCCCACAATGTCCCTGTTTTTGTGTTATGTTGTGTTGGTTCATTGTTGTGTGTATTAGTTAGAATAGTTTTAGTATAGGCTTAGTTAGTTGTAGATTTAGACTTTTTTACTTCTTGAATGTGATAGGATTTGGGGATAGGTTTCATTTAGCTTTGGGTGGGGTGTTGATGTCTTTATCTATTGTGTGTGTATGTAAATAGTTAGGGTAGATAGTTTTTGTTAGGAGCACTCATTGTCCAGGACCTGTAATTCACCTTCAACACTGTCTTGCACTGCACACTACGCACACACAACACCGAGATCAGAGACAAGGCTCATGACTGGACCACCTCCTTCCTCTCCGGCAAAACCCAGGCCATCTGCCTCCACCCTTCCTGCTCCGAATCCACATTAATCATCAGCGGCTTACCCCAGGGCTCATCCCTCACACAACATTGTTCAACATGTACATGTCACCGCTTGCACACGTTACCCGACTGCACAACCTCAACATCCTCTCCTACGACAACGACAGCCAGCTGATCTTCTCCCTCACCATGGCCACCCTCACTTACACAACCAAACACCATGTAGGACTGTAAGCCGTTGCCGAGTGGATGAAGAACTGCCAACTGGTGATAAACTCGGACACAACAGAAATGCTCATCCTCGGATCCACCCCCTCCACCTGGGACAACTCCTGGTGTGCGGCCGCACTGGGAACAGATCCATCACCAACCAACCACGCACTCAACATGGGGTTCATCATCAACTCTACTCTTTCCATGACAAAGCAGGTAAACGCCGTCTTGTCCTCCTGCTTCAACACCCTCCAGATGCTTGGCAAGTTCTACAGGTGGCTTCCCACCGAAACATGGGGAACAGTCACACAGGCACTCATCAGCAGCAAGTTGGAATACGGAAACACCCTCTATGCAGGAGCCTCGGCCAAACTCTAGAAACGACTTAAACGCATTCAAAACGCCTCTGCATACCTGGTCCTTGACATCCCGCGCTGAAAGCACATCACACCCCACCTGGGAGACCTGTACTGGCTCACCACCAACAAGTGGATCACCTTCACGCTCCGAAACCACGCACACAAGCCACTCCACAACACCGGACCTGCATACCTCAACAGACGACTCAGCTTCTGCACCCCAAACTGGCAGGTCCGCTCCGCTGACATCGCACTCGCCACAGTCCCCTGCATCTGAAGAGCGACCTCCTGTGGAAGATCGTTATGCCACCTCGCCGCTAAGAACTGGAACACTCTCCCCACCCTCCTACGGCAGACCCAGGACATGCTAACCTTAATAAGACTCCTCAAAACCGGGATTTTCAAGCAGTGGCAGACGCCCCTTCCCCCACTCCTTGAGACACTCACAGGTTAGTCGTGCACTTTAAAGATGTTGTGATTGAAATAATTGATTGATTGCTTTTGCACATACACGGTCATCTCACTGCCTATCCGTGTCAGGTGACACATGTACATTGATTGCATTTCCCTTGCTGTACCTTCTTGTGTATTCACAGCCCCTTACTTATTGCATTAGTTAAATACTTGATTGGTCATGGAAACACGCATCTGTGTGATTTTAGGGAATTTATTTACAATACAAGGGTTAGACCGGACCAGAAGTAGCCCATACGACACAGGATTGGATGGATGCTCGTTAGAGTGGCAGGCAGAGTCCATTGGGAGTGACAGAGCCAGGGGAAGAGGCGGAGTTTGCAGTGCCATTGTCAAGGAAAAGAAGATTTGCTGCAGGACCATGTGTGGGTCCGAGCTGAGTGTTGGTGGACGTCGGAAGACAGTGGAAGGTGAAGGTCAGTGGAATGATGTTATGAAGAATCCAATGGTGAGACAGGCCTTTGTACGTCACTGGTAGGTGTACTGCGCCTTACCAGTGTGTCAGTTTCATCCTCAGGTTCGTCCTCTGATGTTTCATGTGTCTCACATGTGGGTGGTGGTATGGTAGGAGCAGCACTGTGAGGCACAGACACATTAGGGTGCGGAGCTGAGGATGTGGATGCGCCAGCAGCAGCATATGTTGGCGCAAGACCATGGGGAGGCGCAGATGTGACATGATGTAGCAGGGCCTGGCATATCCATGCAGGATTGCACTGGCGTTCAGCCGTGGCAGCCATCTGTTGGAGTTCCCTCCGCTCCCTGGCCTCCATTACACTACAGACACTACTGGAGCCACCCTGCTGGGACAGTGTGTCAGCTCTCCGGATCATGACCCCAGCAATGTCATCCAGGGTGCGTTGGATAGCATTGAGGGGTATGTGGATGTCTGACATCCTCTGCATGTTGTCGTGGATGCGAATCAGACACCCACGTAGGTCATCAAATTTGGCTGCCAGGCTTTCCAACCCCACCCGCACATAGTCATGTGTCTCACGCTGGACATCAAGCAACATGCGGTGAAAGGCCACATATGAGTTAACAGTTGTGAGGCAGCTGTGGTGGGAGGTGCTTGCTGCTGGGTGGTTTGTGCAGGGGGTGGGCTTGGCGCAATGCTGCTGGGTGGCCCTGCTCCTGGAGTTGATGTGGCAAAGGAATCCAGGATACGTTGAAATTCATCCACATTGATAGTGGGGGTTTCAGACAAGTCATCGTGGCGGAGTGGGTCGTCCTGCTGTCCAGGAGGTGTTGTCTCTCCCTCTGCAATGTTCATGGGAGATACAGTTTAACAGTGGTATTCATGTATGGGCATGCATTATTTGACTTAACAAGCAGACTGAGGGAGACTGTACATTATAGATATTTTGTACAATATGCATGTTATTTTCTGGATGGTGATTATTTCAGAGACATCACAGATGTGAGGGTGTACTTGTACATTGTAATATCATGAGTTACCTATGTGAGAAATGTGCCTTGACAGTATCTACACACAAATGCTACCTGTTGTGTCCTGGTTTGTGTTATGTGACTAATCCAGTCCGGAACATCTATTAGGCAATGTTGATGTACTCAGATTGGTATGTGTATACACTGCATTGTGTGATGGTGGCACATGCTGCTTTTGTTTAGCTGCCCCTTGTCCCATTCATGAAATGGGCCTTTGACTTCTGTGTATATACAATGCAGACATGTGGAAAGCTGCGTGGATTGTGTGTCCTTGTCAGAGTTGTGACACTTGTGCATAGTAGGTCATCAAGTGTCTTGGTCACATCAGGGGTTGTGTGTACATAAGGTTGTGTCAGGGTGTGACATGCTCCCTTGAGGATGTGTTCCACACTCCGCCACATCATTGAGGTGTCCTGCAGCATGTAAATCTCTTTGTCCTGCAGGCACGCTACTAATCATGCCCTATCACTTGCCTTGTCAGTGTGGCTCAAGGAGTTGCAGCTTTGCAGGTGCTTGCACATGTGCATGTGTTTTGTGTGCAATTAGTTATGTGTGAGGAGGGCCCACTTTTGGCACATTGGCAATGGTAACCTACTTGGGGGCATATTATCAGGGACGGCCTTAAAATTATAGCCGCTTTAGCGGCAGGAAACTTCCACTACAAGCGGCGATGATGTGCTTGATAATATGCCGCATAGAATTCCAATAGAAGCACATGTTCTGGTGTGAACATAGGCCTCTATTGGAATTCTCTGCACATTATCACCGCTTTAGCAGCAGTTTCCTGCCGCTGAAGCGGCGATAATTTTAAGACCGTCCTTGATTATATGCACCGTGTTTTTTCTACACAGCTGCACTGTGTAGGACACATGTGCATCTAAGTCGCTTTGGCTCCTTGTGATTTGTGTTGTGTGCATTGCGTCTGTCATGTTTAATCTTGCATGGTTTGCTTCCTGCACTTCTTTTGGATTACCCTTTCAAAGTATGGTGCAGCTTGTATAGCAATTGTTGTTGCTGTCTGAGCAGACAGTGTCCACACACATTTCCCACAAATTTGGGCCCACATGTGGAGTGTGTGTGGCAGTGGTGGGCCGTTTTGTGCATCATACCAGGCGGTGACCTTCTGTACTCTGCATAAGCGATTTGATTTAAGAGGGGGGGACTTCCTACTCCATGCAGCGATCACAGCGGATATTCGTGCGCATTGTAAAGGGGAACAAGCAGAACCTGAGGTTTCTTTAGGGTGCCAATACATATTGACAGCAGCTGTAAAGTTTAAGGCAGTCACATGCCTGTACATGCGCATGAATCTTGAGAAGCTGCCCCCTTTGGACATACTTATTTGAAATGGGAGGTAGATGTAGGGAGAGAGATACCGGAAAGGGCTTGTGCTGAGATTGTAGAGTAAGCGTGGAGGTGCACCAGGCACGCGCGCTTTCAATGGCTTCTTTTTAATGTTTTACATCGCCTTACCTCACACCGGCAAAGAGTCAATGCATGTTTCAACACTGACTCAAGGGTTCGGGGAGAGGGGGCAAACTTCCCTCACATGATTTGGGGGTGACCACTTTGGGCAACTTATTGGACCGTAGTGATGGCACTACTGAAGGTGTTGACGAACAGGGAGGTAGATCTGGTGTTGGGGGCTTGTAGCCTGCATTGCTTCCCACACACAGCTCAAAGTGGGATCGCAGCAAGTTTATGGATAGGGGATTATTAGTGGCCATATTACGATGCACTGGAAGGCAAGTGGGGCCACGAGTTTAGATCAATGGATGTGAGAGTTCACCAAATGGGCAGAGTGTGATGGGATAGTTAGGCTACTACTGGTCAAGGGTACGGTGAGCAAGGGATCACTTGAGGCGGCTAGGGCATGGGAACATTTATTTGAACTACTGGTAGACCAAGACAGTGAGAGCGATGTCAACACTGAGCCAGGTGAGCTGGTACCAGGGTAGAGCCTTTATAGCAAGTAGATGTAACCATTCGACACCATTGTAGACATGCATGATGGGTGAATCTAAAGCGGCAGCCTGTATATTGGGTTTTTAGTATTTACCTTCTGGATACCACAGATTACGCACTGCTAATGGATATTAAAGAGTACAGAGCAACATGGGTTGTGACATGCCTTGAGGGAGTGTGAAATTGACTTTAGGATGGATTTATTTGTGGTAATGATGTTTGTTTATATGGCCTGTGTTGAATATTGGTTGTTATTCCCCTTATTACATGGTTCTTCATCTTAAAGGTAGTAGAGGAGAAATGTCAAAGTAACGAGCCAAGGATCCTATGTTCGGACACTTGTACATCATAGTGAAGGGAGAGGGACTAGGTTGGTGCTATTGGTAGATTTCAAGATCTAGCTTTCTCAGACCTAATGATTTTTTGAATTTGCAAGAGGAAATAGTACATGCCAGGTGTTGATGTGGGGCGGAGGAGGGTGGTGGGTAGTATGGACAGAGATATGTGTGAATGCAGGTAAGTAGACTTAGGATGACTGAATGGATTTCATGGTGCGCCCTGCATCGCATTTTGCAAAGGAGGGCACACAACTTAATCTGTATTTTTGTTGTGACATTGCATGTGTTGTCGGTATACAGAGTCACTCGTTACTTTCTCATCTTGCTGTACGCAGTACTGCATAGCATGTACAGGCAAGGGGGGCATTTTTGTAGAACATGCATGAGGTTGTCACAATGTCCTCCTTGCCTCATTACCACACATATCCAAATCATCTGCACAAGGCCGCATCTCCCATGTGCCAAAATGAGTATGCAGTGTGAATGTGACTGATCACGTGCACGAGTAAGCATGCCAGCGACAAGCTTGGCACACCTGCAACATTGCACATGTGTCTGGCTCATGTGCAAGGTTGTGTGTGGCCCTCCAAGTCACCCTTGTTGGCCACGCACATCCTTGCACACGAGTCACATGTGCAATGTTGCAGGTGTGCTAGGCTTGTTGTTGGCATGCTTACTCGTGCACGGGATCAGTCACATTCACACTGCATACTCATTTTGGCACATGGGAGTTGCGGCCTTGTGAAGATGATTTGGATATGGGTTTTGATGGTGCAAGGGGTGCATTTTGGCAGCATGCTGCGTCTCTATGTGATGTGGCATTTTGCTGTGTGATGTAGCACTTATTTTGTGGTCTGATGTTGTACCTGGACTGTGTTTTTCTTACTTTTCAGTGCACATTTCAATGTCAGTGTGTCCGGCAAAGTGTGTCTAGCAATGTTTATTGTGGATCAGATGATGTGTGTCCATGCCAACATACACAGGGCAATCTGGGACCTGAACCACAGTAATTGTGGGTGTGCAATGCTATTCTTGTACATGTGTGCCATTGTGCCCATCCACCCCCCGTCCACCTACTCCATAGTTTGTACTCACCCTGTGGTTGTGTCTGCTCACAGTCAGTAGTGACCCGACCCGGCACTCCAACCACCGTTTCCTCGGTGATGACTTGCGCCACCATTGCCTCCTGCTCATCCAGCTCCAGCAGGGGCCCAGGACTACCACCTCCAGTCGTCATAGCTGCCTTCCGGTTGGCTGCTATCTTCCCTTTGGTGTTCTTCTTGCTGTCATTCCAGCGCTTCTTTACCTCCTCCACTGTCCTCCTCTTGCTCTCTCCCACAGCATTGACCTTGGCTGTGATGTCCTCCCAGATTTCTTTTTTCCTGGACAATGGCACTGCCCTCCTGATGAACAGCTCCTGCTGATGTTCAGCCACCAGACAATACAGGACCTGATTTTCTTGGTGGCTGAACCTGGGGTTCCTCCTCTTGGCCTTCCCCTGGCTCTCTCTCTGCTCCTCCTGGCTGGCTGGGGGGTTTGCTGTTGACTCCGCACTTGTCCCAGCTTCCTCCATGTCTCTGCTCTCTTCTGTGTTCTCTATTTTGTTTTTCTTTTTTTCTGTCCTGCTTGGGGGCCTTTTATAGTGTATTTTCCCGCTTGCAGCATGCAAAATGCAGGCCTGTTAGCAATTGTAGGGTAGATTTTGGAGATAATTGGCCCATCGCGCGACCTTTCTTCTGTTAGCGTGTGTTTTTTTATCGCCGGCGCTCAGATTTTCTCGCCATCCATTGGCGCTGGAACTGCTAGCTATCGCCGGGTAGCGGCGCATTGCTAATACGTCGCTACCGCGGCGATAAAAACAGGACTTCGCCCTCGATAAAATGATCGCAATTTGTTGATGATATGCTCCCACATTAGGTGTTTGATTAAAAACGACTACTACTCTGTTCCTTTGCCTTAAATCAAGCAGGATGAACTTTAAGAAAGAACATTGTCACTTTACTGACTCTGTATACTGCAAATGAGATTCAGGGCCTTATTACGAGTTTGGCGGTCCATAGGGCTGCCGAACCCATGGTGACAGTCCGACCAGCACCACACTGTGGGCTCACCCGCAGTATTATGAGTGTTCCGGTACTACCACCATAGGACTGCAGCGACCGCCAGGGATCAAGGATCCCATGGCGACTGCACAGCGGTCAGGAGCACTAATATGCTGGTGGTGCCGCTGCGGCACAACCAAGCATATTAGGATTTGCCTGTCGGTGATTCCCACCATATAAAGGGTGCATGCAGGGAGCACGTTTAGTGCCCCCTGGTTTGTCACCCCCAGTTCCTGTACAGTGTGGCATGTGCAGGAAGGTGCAATCGGCGCTCTGAGTACAGCGGTCGGCATGTCAGGCTCTTCAAGAAGCCTGACAGACCGCCGCCTTAGACCGCCACAGTACCACCTGCCAGACCAGGATTTAACTCCTAATATAGAGGGCGGCTTTGGCGGTCCTGCACCGCCAAAGTCGTAATAAGGCCCTCAGTCTTACCTGATGGCTGCTATATTACTGAAAACGAAAAAAAGAACTGGTGAGGCTATGATTCTGCGTTATTGATGTAGGAGAGATCAAGCAATCATGGAGATACGATAGAGATATGTCCAATCATCTCAAAGATGCTGTTTCTGTAATAATTGGAAAGAATCAGTGGTCCACACCATCTGTTGCTGCTGGGAATTTTACATAGAACGGTTAAAATTTAGTTCCATCCTTCAGATGCTTGAAAATAAGATCTTGTGCCTCAGCAGTGAGAGAATGTTTTAACCCAACAGACATGAAATTAGCAACCAATTTTATATAATTCTTTACGGCTGTGTTAGATAAGTCAGAGAAGCTGTATAAGAAAAATTCAGAAAGTTGAGTGCAATCATAAAATTGGCTAATCCTGGAGTTTATGTTTGTAATACGCTAGTTTTAACCCTAGGATGCATTTTAAATGGTTCTGTCATCCATGCAAAGTCATGTGTTATGTATCCCCTTAGGGCACTTGGTGGGCATGTGGAACAAACGTGTGCCAAGGGTGTTGTCTCTGGAACTGAAAAGCTTAAGGACAACTGTGAATGGAGGAAAATCAATTTTAAATGGTAAACCCAGCCAGAAGTAATAAATGATGGAATAGATGCCTAACAATGCAAACATTCAGCCCCAGTCACAAGGATCTGGGTTCAGTCCATCATCCTTTTCCTAACCACGCCACCCCAGTTTAAACCCAGCCATATGCAAATCAGTCTTGACCCTGCTCCTCATGGGTACAGTTCAGCTCGACTGCCAAGCTAGGTCCTCCCTGGACCAGAAACACGCATCCTGGGACTGGTTTCGGTGCATCACCCCTCATCAGCCAGCCTAGCTTGAACCCAGTGGCGCAGTGAGAACAGGACCCATGTCTTGGCATATCCTTCCCACTTAGGGCGACAAAAGCAAAAATAACAAATTATGGAATGCATGCTGAACAAATGCAACAATTCACCTCCAGCCACAAAGATATGGGTTTAATCCATCATTGTTTTGCTCACCTTGCCACCCCAGTTTGTCACTTTTACAATTACGATTTTCTGCAGAAAGTCAGGTTCAATGGGAGGAAGGTGCCTATTGAGAGGGATACTGGAATTTTCAGGGCGATGGTTGAGAGGCAGTATCTCAAGCCCAAAGTGATTCAGGGGCGTAACACTGGCCCCCACAGTGCAGGGTGCCCCCAAGCTCCAGAGGGCCCCCTCAGCACAGTACTCCGGCCGGAGAGCTTCTGATTGAGCTCAGAGGGGGCCCCTCCACGTACCTTGCTGGGGGGCCCTTCAAGTTTCGTTACGCCACTGAAGTGATGTGTTTCTCCCTGGTGCATAGGAGGCAGGTTTGGTAGTCAGTGATGAAGGCATGGGGTACTCGCTTGCCTGAAGTGAAGTAGAGATCAATGGAAAGGCTCCATTGAAAATGTAAGGGTGAGAGAGAAGCAAGGTGCTGGTTGTCTCTTGGACATTGATTTGATTGCCTCTGTCTTAGTGCCAAGACCAGAAGAATGTATGCCTTGGACAGTGCCAGTTGTGTTTACCAGAGCAGAGGCTGCGCAGCAGTACAAGGTAGTTTATAGGAAAGAGCAGGATGGGAATGCACAGGCTGTGGAGGCCATCACTTCCACTCCAGATGGAAAGGAATAAGCAGACTAAGTGCAGGAGTCTGAGCTGCTTCCATAGCTTCACAGTTTGCTCACTTCTGGGGGACCTACCCAGGATAAATTCCTTAAGGCACAAGAGGAGTACCCTCAGCTTGTAGACTTTGCAAGGAAGCCCAGGACCAGATCTGGAAAGGAGGAGTCAGGAAACACTATGTTGCCTGGGAGAATGGCTTACTTTATAGTGAAGTATACAAAAAATGATGGATGAAACGTTGAATTAATCTCAGTCATGTGTAACTACTCTGACCACATTACAGTCCATAGTTATTTTGCACACTATGCCACCTCAGTTTGGACCCATACATATGCAAATCAGACTTGACCGTGCATTAATGTGAATTGTCCAGGTCAAACTGTCAGGCCAGGTCTTCCCTGACAACAACACAAGCAACTTATGACTTGTTTTGCCCTTAGGGCATGACATGAGTAATTATCAGTGGCTGAGATTAATTCAATCATATTCCATCCATCACTTTTTTGTATACTTCAGTAAGTCACCCTAAGTGGCACGGATATGACCATACATGGGTATCGGGCACACTGTGGCACTGGAACCAAGCTATACCTGTCTGATGAGCACTAATAAGAGCAAAACTGGTCCTGGGTTGCTTGTGTTCAGGGAGGACCTGGCCTGCCAGTTAAAGCTGCACTGTTTTCAAAGAAGCAGGTCACGTCTGATTTGCATATGTCCGGGTCCAAACTGAGGTGGCATGGTGGGTGAAATAACGATGGACAGGAATGTGGGCCGAGTAATTATCAGTGACCGAGATTAAATCAAGCATTCCGTCCATCACTTTGAGATGTTTAAGAGATGAAAAAGAACCATGGAAGTCAGCTAATGAAAGATTTGTGTTGACAGATTCAATGCCACTGCAGATGACAAGGTACATGCACAGACCATCACATTAGGGGAAGTGTTTAGTAATTGGCTGCTTTGTGTGTGTTACCCCCCACTGCACAACATACACAAGAAATGTTGCAGCTTCGATACTTTTGACAAAGGGCTAGTATTTATTCTTTGCACCTTTAATAACACCATTGTGCACACATGTCTTTACTTTGTGACTGATAAAAAAACCATAAATCCAGCAATTGTTACCGTGACAACAAAGCGAAATAAACGGAGGTTTAAGAGTGAATAGGACTGTTTCTTTAGAACAGGGCAAGGCATCCAAATTGCAAGTATTTCCTAAAGAAAACAGTCATAAATCAGCAATTAAAAAGTCAATGTTCTAGCAAAGTGGAGGTATCAAAGGCTACAAGATACTTGTTGCATCTGCAGTCTAACAACAAGTATTGGCAAAGCCAGTGGGTCTCGCCTTTGGAACCTATTGCCTTTTAGCGATGCTGTATAGCTTTGGGGGAAACACAAAATGCTCTTTCCCACTACTGTGCAGCATCAGCAACCAAATTATTTTTAAAAAACCAAAAAGGTGTGCTAACGTGTCCTCTGCTGGTGGTCGTGTCATTCTGCTGGCACATCCATGCATGATGACATATGCTTCCCTTTGCATCAATAAGTGAGCATGTGGCTGAATGAAATAGACGCCAATTGCTTTGGGATTTTACCGATCTGAGGGCCTGATTCATGAAGGTAACTTACACTTTTGAGTACGTTTTCACTTTTGAGTAAGTTTACTACTTCTTGTTATACACAGATTGCACTTTTGTAGTAACTTACACTTTTGCAGTAAACGCAACCTAACGTAACGTAACATAACATATCGTTACACAACATAACATGGCATGACATGACATAACATAACACTACACATGTCCAACTGCTGAATCTGTTTTACCCTCTAATAGATAATAGTAGAGGTAGGGAATTAAAATGAAACCCCATAGGAAATAATAGTACATTAAATTAGTTATTTAAAATAGTTAGAATATATATACATATAAATAATGTTCAAATATATAAATATAGTACATATATATTATTGTATTGTAAAATATTTAATACTCTATTTTTTATTTGAAACGTAAAATATAATATTATTTTGAGTAGAAATAATTACATTGATTGTAATTAATTCTATACATCACTTTTAATAATTGTTAATGCACATAAAAATATTTTTTTCTTCAGGAGAAAATAAAGTATTTCATTTGAACTTCAGAAAAAACATTTTAATTTAATTTAATATATTTTCATCAAATCAAATCAAATCAAAAATGACTTTATTCGATTGCTTTGTAAGACAATCATACAAGTACATAATAACAATAGACCTTTAAAAGTTATAAAAGATTTTTAAAAAGGAGAAAAGTAAACACAGTTAGAGGTCGTCATACTAAAAAGACATACTAAAATCTGTGATTACAAAACAATTGTTTTCCTGTACATAAGTACTTTCTTTAAAAACATACATATCCTCCAGGCTCTGTGAATATCATCCAGTAATTGCAGCGCGAGAAAGGCTGGACGACATTGTCTCAAACCCATCTCCCTCATTATTGGGACAAGCCAGACTTTCCTCAAGTTATGATAAAATTTACAAAATAAAAGAACATGCATAGTTGATTGCTCTGAACAATTGTCACACGGGCATGGGCCTAAGGTTCGTGACCAATCATTTATACATGGAAAACTCACGAGCCTATGATAGATACGGGTTAGTAGTAATCTATCATAGCCACCTGGTACAAACAACAAGTTTGACTGAATATTAAAAGAAGATAAAATCAATTGATTATGCTGAACAGAAGGTTTAGTACACTCCTTAGCTAATCTTATGGTATCTAAAAGAATCATTCCTTGTTTTTTTAATTCCTTTCTAGAAATCGTGTGCATTGTACCCGGAGACTTGTAATACTCTGGGTGGCCAAGATCTGACATAAAGTTTTTAATATATCTCAGCCACGGGATCAGCAACACTCCTTCAAGTTTCATACTGTCAGCTAAAATGTCCTGATTTTGCTTAGTCTCTGCTTTGGACCATATTCTGTGCCACAGCAGAATAGGCTCCATTTTTATCAAATCTGAAATGAATGGAAGTCCCAGCTCTGCGTGGCAAACGTATGCCGATGTACTACTAGGTACAGCTAAAATATATCGCAGGAAGATGTTTTCCACTGTCTGGAGTAACTGCGTATCCACAAAACCCCATACCGCCGCTCCGTACATGGCTGGTGAGACACACTTTACTTTATAAATCTGCAATATCTCCTGTGGTGGTCTCCTTCCCAATTTCTTTGCAAAATTGGCTAGTGCTATTGTTGATCTTGCCAGTATAGGTTTTTTAGCCATAATTGTACGCCACCAGCGGTCACAGCGATCAAACAGTATTCCCAGATAAGCAAAGCTAGGTGTATGCTCTATTTTCTGGCCCTCCAGGTACATATCCCTACATTTTTGGCTCCCAGGGCCACATCTCATAATGTATGTCTTTGAGGTATTGACCTTGAGATTCAATTGGCCCATAAACTTGATAAAACTATTTAGAACCCTCTGTAAACCTATTTGGGTGCGTGACATTAAAACTGCATTAGCTGCATATAGAGGTGCAGGTAAAGGGCATGCCGCTATTTGTGGGAAATCACAGTTATCCATAATTAAGGCATCGCAAAGGCCATTAATATAAAGATTAAAAAGAAAAGGGGCCAGGACACACCCTTGCCTAACTCCCTTTTTAATGGGAAATGAGTCTGTTCGATCTCCTCCAATCCCAAAACTTACCCGCGCCCTTGCGCCACTGTATAGGCGTCTCAGAAAGAGGACAATTTGCACATCTACCCCAAGGCGTTTGAGTATCTCCCACAATTCCTCATGCCTTACAGAGTCGAAAGCAGCTGTTAAGTCGACAAAGGCTAAGAAGAGTCTGCCTTTCTTTACTCGCATATATTTCTCCATTAGAATAGATAGGTTTAGACTCTGTTCTACTGTACCTAATCCAGCCCTGAAACCATATTGTATATCAGACAGAATATTATTTTCCTCGACCCAGTCATTCAAGCGTTCTAACAATATACGACCGGCCACTTTTGTCAGGGCATCTAGTAGATAAATGGGCCTATAACACTTTGGGTCCTCGCGATCACCCTTTTTGAAAATGGGGATAATAGTTGATTCCACCCATGTTTGTGTGTAGGACCTGAGTGATAATTGGCCCCCACAAGTCAACATTGAATTTGAAAAGATCTATGGGGACGCCATCTGGGCCTGGCGCCTTCCCCCTCAAACTTGCAGAAAGTGCACGAATCACCTCCTCCAGAGTAAACCTGAGGTCAGCATACATAGACTCAGGGTTACTAATAGTTTCCTCATAAGCAGCCACATTATTTCTAACGGAGGTTTCATCTATGTTATACACCCCCGAAAAATACTCAATCCATTCATTTTCAGCAATAGCAATCTTTACTGATGGCCCCTCCCCCGCGCTCAGGAAGGGTGCTTTTATCACCCTCCAGAACGCCGAGCTATCACCCCGCAGAGATGCTTGTTGCAGCAATTCCCATGTCTCATTTCTAACTGTAACTTTACGTACTCTAAGGGCGGTTCTATAGTCTCTTCTGGCCATCCTTATGTTGTCTACATTTTTAAGAATCCTGTGTAGTTCCCTTATTTTAATTTGGAATAAGCCTGGGAACACTTTTTGTCAAACCAACCTTGGCAGTTCTTTTTTTTCTTCAGCGGGACAGATAGAGAAATTCTAACTGCCTCAGAGATAGACGCAAAGGCGGAGAGAATACCAACTGGGGAGGCGGTCTCGTCCAAACATGTATTAATGGCTGGTCTACACTTGCCTATCACTTTACTAGTAATAACTGTAGGATCCACTTTTGACCATCGCAGGTTGTAACCATTTATCTTATGAAGCGAGATTTCCGAGAGAATCTGGTCTGATTGATCATGCCTACTAAATGTATTAATTGGTGACAAGACTGAAAGACACGACGGGAAATGGTCGCTCAAGGAGTTGTCATCCACATGGAGATTTTTCAATCTATGAGCATGGCTATTTGATATTAAGATATAATCTATTGTAGAGTGGAATCCCCTCCCATTAAAGGTGGTGGGCATGGGTATGGGTTTATTGATTAAATCATTTACAAAACCCATATTCATACTAAAAATCTAATTATTATACAGATCACCTAGAGGGTATGACAAACATGCGTGTTACACGACCCCTCCTCTGATGTGACACCGCAAATTTTGTCTCCTTCAGTTGAGCACAACACACAATTAAAGTTCATTAATTGAAGTTTTATTTCTGAATTAATTTAATAGTGTTGTAACATTTTTTTTCTATTTTACTTGCATTTTTTTTCTACATTTAAATGCATTTTTTAAATTCTCCCTTTACTTCACCAAAAGGTGACTCTGCAGATGAGGAGGAGATCTCAGTATGGTAAAGGTTATGGAAATTATTTAAAAGAATGACTTGTCCTCAAAAATAAATATTTTTAAATAAATGTGCATTAAATGTGACTGTAAATTAATTTTATGGATTTACTTCAGATGTAGAACAAAACAGAAAAATGGTACAGCACAATTAATTTTCAGTTAAAACTAATTATTGGAAATATATTAAGATATATTAAAATTATTTTTCTGAAGTTTAAATTTAAAAAGTTCTAACCCGACGAAAAAAGTTATTTTTTATTGTGCCTTAATAATTATTTAGAGCGATGTACAGAATTAATTGAAATAATGAAATTATTTTCCGTAAAATGTTATGTTGCATTACTTTCTATGGGAGGGTGTTGAAGCACCAGTGGTTAACCATGTGTAGTGCGGGACTTAATACAAAAGTGTAAGTTACTATAAAAGTGTAATGCTGGACTTAATACAAAAGTGTAAGTTACTATAAAAGTGTAAGTTACACATGTAAGTTACTACAAAAGTATAATTTACACATGTAAATTACTACAAAAGCGTAAACTACTACAAAAGTGTAAATTACATGTCCATATTACAACAAAAGTGTAAGCTAAACGTGAAAGTTACTACAAATTGTAGGTTACTTCAAAAGTGTAGTTTGCGCACAGCGCTTTGTAGTAAGTTTTATAGTACTACTGTAGTTGTGAATAAAGCCCTGAGGATGTGGATACCACATGGATCGGTAAATAAAAAAGGACCCTAAGGGCAGAGGGGCAATGGAAGAGGAGGAAGTGAGGGGAGCAGGAGGGTAGGGTAGGGTAGGGGAAAGCGGCACATTAGGGAGCTGACAATGAGGGTGTGGGGCGAGAAGCGCACTATTTAGAGAAAACAAAGGGGGCAGTGGGTGAGAAGCACAAGCGAGAGCAACACGGGGCAGTGAGAAGCAAATGAGGATGAACGCAATACTGGGAGCAAATGCCCAAATGGGGGGAAGAGCAACACAGAGAGCAGGGGGTGGTGGGGAAGTCCATGGGAGAAAGCAGAACACGTGTGAGAGCAACGCGCAGCACAGGGTGGGCTTAGAGGGGGAAGAAAACTAGGGGGAAAGCTTGAAAACGTGCGCACCCTCATGGAGTGCTCAATCAAAAAGAAAAGAGTTCCCTAACTGTGAGCAGCATAAGGATAGCAGTCAGCCAAACGGCGTGATGGGAAAAAGGCGGTGCTGCCTGGGACGGACAAGCATAAGATGGAGATACTGAAATAAGGGAAAACATTGAATAAGGAGCAAGCAAATAAGAGAGTCAATGAAGCCAACGAACAGTAGCCAATAGGCAGGCAGCAAGCCGCTGTAAGGTCTTGTAAGTCCACACAACAGGTCTTTCACACCCAGTCAGCACAAGACCTAAACAGAACTATGGCATACCCCCACACCGAAACCACAGAAAACACATGGAAGTCAATGACTCAACGGGGTTGACCCACACCCACACGCTGGCTGTATTACATCTTATAGTCATTTTTGAAATAATTGATATGAGGTATAGTTCTCTTTTCACAGACCTGAAATTGTGCATTACAACATGTATAACCCGGGCTGCGGCACTGGCTGGGACGGAAGAGGGTATTTCCTTTTAAATTGATATTCCAATAAGATTTTACTGCACTGGTGTACTCCAAGGAAACATTTTGCCAGGTCAAACGTGGTGGATTTCTACCCAGAATTTCCTGTGAAAACTGGTGTTGTAACTCGTCTGATTTGCTCGGTAATGAAGGATTTCAAAATCCAGAAATTCACTGCTATGCCGCAGCAAAAGTGGGTAGAACTTGTAACCCATCTATAATTCCATATGTTAATATTATGTGCTGCTGTAATTCGATGTTATGCCAATAATATAGTTATGAGTTTATTTCCTATAACACTGCTTTGTAAAGCGCCCTGGCGCCCTCCTAGACCATGTCCACGCTCTAAAATATATTAATAAAGTATATAATAGTAAGTCACGACAAAGTACTCGGCTATAACGCGCGAATGTTGTAACATCAGACGCCTAACATAAACTGCTGTGGATTATCCTGCAGCGTTGATTGCTTTACATAAGAATAATGGAATGATTGTGCGAACATGACTGGGAGTTCCCCTCCCACATCCCGCCCAGGTCCTCCCTCTCATGGTGGCTTCTTAGGTCGCAGCACAGGACGCCTCGCATCTTATTCTGGTGAAGAGCTCAGCCGGGACGGTGCCTGGGCCAACCATGGATAAACCCTGCGTTTTACCGGTTCTGGCCGCCTTGGCCCTCTGCCTGGTGCCTTTCTGTTCGGCCCTGCCCAATGGGGCGCCCCCCTCTGCGTGCGCAAGCATGATGCCCATGCATAAGGGTGTCGTGCCTCAGGGGAGCAGAGCCCCCTACACTATGAAAATAACGAAGCCTTACCAGATCGGCCAACCTGTGTCAGGTAACACTTTTTTTATTTCTACCTATTCGACTTACGTTAGCGGTAGTTCAATCAGATGTAGAGCGCTGCTACATCACCCGTCAGGGCTTCTAGGCGCTGTAGTTCAGCTGGAGAGGATGATAGACAGGGGCAAATCTTGGCCATTGGTTACAATCCCGGCATGGCTGACTCGCCGTTCATGCTTCTGAGGCGAGCAGAAGGAGGACACACCCTAACTCGGTATTGGTAACATGTTACTGCTGGTTGTTGAAGGGGGGGGGGAGAGAGTTTTTATTTTTAGTGGGATGGGCAGTAGAAGATTTAGAACAAAAAGATTTAAAAACAGATCGTTGGTGACACATTATGTATTTTGCAATATGTGTTTTCATCAGGTGGCCGAGCAAGTGTACGTGTTTTTCAAACCACAAAGCGGCATCAGAAGGGCTAATAGCGCAACCTCGTTCTTTTTGTATTTTCATACTGCTATTGCAGATGGTTGCTCTGGTGTAAACGTAGCTCCAAGAAGCAGCGCACGGCATTTTGGGGAACTTTTTAAACACAGAAATAGCATCTCTTACATGAGGCTCTGATCATAGAACAGTATGCGGCCGGATTAGGGGTGGGGGTAGGTTTGGCCCTGCTAAAGTATTAACACGATGGGGAGCGAATGAAGCCACATTTTTTAAACTAAGGGGTACATTTACTGAAGAGCTGTGTGGGAAGTTGCCGGGTGCACCATTATAAAGGCCAGGGAACTCAACCCTATGACATGGGTAAAAAAGTAAGAGCCGTACCCAACTTACCGGGCATCACACCACCCACTGCCCCTGTGAGGTTTTCTAAATGCCACTTCCGGTGCTACGCACTCACCATCACACAGATACAAGTGTGACCCTGTGGACGATTCCAGGCCACCTCACACTGTAAGGATGGACTAGACGAGCCAGTTCAGTGCGTTTTTTAAGTATATGGAACTGGTAACACTTTGCTGGTCTTAAAAACAGACAGGCATCCCCACCATGTGGTAGAGTGTCATAATGAAGAGCCGGTGTTTATACATAGGTGCCAGTGCCAAGCACCAGCTAACACTGGCACAAATTAAGCGCTGATAACAGGGCAGATTTCCCAATATTCTACATGTCCCTTCATGCACACAACACAGCACAAAAAGCAGTGTCCATTTATCATGCACTGTGAAGCCCCACTAACACAGTGCAAAATTGCATTGTACCCCATCGGCACCTGAGCAAACCTTAGCAGATCTAGGAGGGCACGCCTGCAGATTCATGGTAGGGGCGAAGCCAGAGCCGAGCCCGGTGCCCGACTTGCCTCTACGAGCCACAGCAGGAGCCGAGCCTGCTTGTAATATATATCCACTCTCACGATGCGTCATCCCTTTCTGGCTTGTCCATCTCTTTCCTCCTCTTTCTTTCTCTATCTCTACCCTTCCTCTCTGTTTCCTCCTCTCACTCACTACTTTCAGGCTGCACTTTCTCCTTGATCCCTTTTATTATTCCTCCTCCGTCTCTCCTGTTATCTTTCTCTTCTTCCCTCTGTCATTTTCTTTTTCTTTTGGTTCCTATTTTTCACTTTATCACATATCCTCTTGCCCCCTCTCTCGCCCTATCTTCTCCTTCTTTCTGTGTTTCTTTCTCAGTTTCTCTCCCCATCATCCAAACTATGGGGCATATTATCAAGCACGGCGTTAACATTATCGCCGCTTTAGCGGCAGAAAACTGCCGCTAAAGCGGCGATAATGGGCTTGATAATATGCCGCAGAGAATTCCAATAGAAGCTCATGTTGACACCAGAACATGGGCTTCTATGGGAATTCTCAAGCGCGTATTATCAAGCCCATTATCGCCGCTTTAGCGGCAGTTTTCTGCCGCTAAAGCGGCGATAATGTTAACGCCGATTCTTGATAATATGCCCCATAGTTATCAGACTCTGAACCTGCGCATTTTCATTGTGTTGAGCCAGAGACAGAGCTCAGAAGGGCCAGTGCCTGCTGGTCGGTGTACAGTTTAAAGGAGCGTGGTCTGAATCTCTGCTGGCTCCGCATTTCATCATTGTGAAAAGTGCTAAAGACCGAGAGCCATCAGGCCAGTTCTCTTCATCAACGCGCCAACAATAACTGGCTATGGGATTGATTTAATTTTGGAAAATTACTCCTACACCCAGAAAGAGGTGCCGCCCACCAAATTTGTAAATGTTCGCCAATCCGGCAGACATTTCAAACTTTGAAGGGAAACTTTGTTGTCACAAACGAGGAGCCATACGTCAAAGTTTCAATTTGTTTTTTTATTTTCAAAGCGAAAATCCTAAAGTGAGATTTTATTTTTGAAAATGAAACAGTGTCTCCATCACCCTGGGAGTTTCCTCCCACAGTGAGGGGGGCATTGAGCACTTCAATGCTACTCACCGTCAGATTTACTCATCATAGGGGCATATTATCAAGCTAACATGGGTTTCAATTGGAATTCCAGAGAGCATATTATCAAGCCCATTATCGGCATTTTAGCGGCAGTTTTCTGCCGCTAAAGCGGCGATAATTTTATCGCCTGGCTTGATAATATGCCCCTAAATTAGGCAGGTGGAGATACAGCCAGACGTTTCACTTCTATGCAGAGTCGACACACAAATATTGACTATTAAAGTAACACATTTCTGATCTAATCTAGATGTGCTGTGTTTCATTCAAGGCACTGAGATCGATGGAAATGTATTCCTTCCTAATTAGACAAGCATTGGCATAGCCAATAGGTCTCTTTGGGACCTTATAAGTGTTTAGTTATCCAGCACAATATCCTTGGTGCAACAACATAAAGTGTTGTATGGCTAAACACTTATAAGGTCCCAAAGGTGAGACCTATTGGCTATGCCAATGCTTGTCTTGAGTGAGTGGCTCGTGCAGGTATGCTACTGTGAGGTAGAGATGCTGCAAGTGCTTTTACAGGAGCCCCTGTGACATTGCGCCTCTTCAAAATGTATCTTGGGTCTGGTGTAATACTTCTAGCCCCTATTCCCGTCTTCCCGCACTCAATGCATCCTTAAATGTCCCATGTACAGCCGGGGTTGACACTCCTATTACCTCTGCCTTCCAGTGACACTTTACCTGTTATGGGTGGTGGTGGTGGGGGGAATGGTGGGGGGCGTGGTGGTGGGTGTGGTGGTGGTGGTGGTGGGTGTGGTGGTGGTGGTGGTGGATGTGGTGGTGTGGACGTGGTGGTGGTGGTGGTGATGGTGGTGGATGTGGTGGACATGGTTGTGGTGGACGTGGTGGTAGTGGACTTGGTGGTGGTGGACGTGGTGGTGGTGGACGTGGTGGTGGTGGACGTGGTGGTGGTGGTGGACGTGGTGGTGGTGGTGGATGTGGTGGACGTGGTTGTCGTGGACGTGGTGGTAGTGGACGTGGTGGTGGTGGACATGGTGGTGGTGGACGTGGTGGTGGTGGTGGACGTCGATTGGGTAGGAGGGTGCTGGCAAAATGCGGAAGGAGAGGAGGATCTCGAAAGGGGCACATGGGAGAGCAGAAAGAGGCCGAATAATAGAAACAAAAAACGGCGAGTAGATAAAACACGAAACAGATTTAACGGGCTGGTCCCTTCTTATAGCGCATGTGAATGTTCCTTAGCACCCCGTGTTTAGTAAACAGGGGGACCATGGGAGATTAATTGATTAATCACGCATGATGATCGCTCTGTATAGCCCAGTACTGCATTTAAAATTTAAAGCACAATGCTCCATTAATAATAAAACAAAAACACGTTGTGCCTGCAGTGAGAGTGGCTCATGTAATGTAACTGGGTGTCTTGTAAAGGTCTCTACTACTCTTGAGTTCAGTTTGCGCCGTATGAATTTGCTAAACAAACAGCCAGCAGACCTTGTAGAGCAAGAGTCTATTATATCCGTTCATGTAGCACACACACATTTGCAGAGTGCGTTGCGACCCCTAGATATCCCAGCGCTGGTTTTTCGACATAGACTATGAAGTATGCTCTGTCAGAGGTTGTTAGTTCTTGCATAACCTGGTTTTAAGGCATTTTCAGAAGGACAATTCATTGCCCACTGTCTGCATGGTCTGGGGAAGAGAGTTCCAGAGTTTGGCTATATTGAAGCTAAATGATCGTCCTCCACTTCTTCCCCTTCTACTAGAGGGAACACAAGCAAATTGCGCGTTGGAGTATCCGGTGGGCTCTCTTGGGGGTGTAAGGGGCAATGAGCAGCTGAGAGATGGGACGGCCTTGAGTTAGAAGAGCTCCATGTGCTATGCACAGAGCCTTGAATTTGATCCTTTGGGCAAACGGGAGCCAGTAGAGACATGCCAGGGCTTGCTGGACTGAGCTGTGTCTGGGAATATTTAGCAAGGTGTGTGCCTCTGTGTTCTGCACAACTTGCATTTACCTGATGACTGCTTTGGGCACACCCAGGTAGAGCGAGTTCCCGTAGTCCAGGGGGCAGAGGATCAGTGCTTGGATTACTAGCCTCCTCAGGAGCTGGGGGAGCAGGTGAAGTACTTTATGTTGCATTCGGAGGATACCCTAACAAGAGGCAGAAAGTTTAGTAGCCTGGGTTTCCATCAACAAAGTTTTGTCCAACCATACCCCCAAACTTTTTATAAGGATTTGCCGGCAGGCCCAGGCAGATCCGCCAACCCAGGGACTGTTGGGGGGGTTTGGATTGTTCTCTAGGTTTATACGTTCGGTCATGTTTCCATTTCGCTTGAGGCATGGCTTGTCCATCCAGCTTACTACTGCCTTCAGACATGGTCCCAGAGTGGGGCCTGCGGAGCCCGGTCTTACAAAATGTATTACCGTTTTGGGACATAAACAAGGAACCCTTGTGACTGCAAATCATAGGTTGGTGTATTAGTGGAGGAGACGAGACAGGAAAGCAGGAAAGTTATAGTGAGGAAATCATAGAACTAAAGTGTGAATTTCAAAATGCTGCAATGATGGGTGCAAAATGGACTTCTCACAACCATCATTATTAAGTACTGATTTTGGCAAGTAAACAGAGGAGCAAAAAGGGCTCTTTTTTAATGAACAGCTGGGCCGTCTGAACAGAACTGCCTTGCAGAACGGGTTTAAATTAACAAATTAATAAACATGAATGCAATAAAACTTGATGTTTTTCAAATATTTACCTGCACCGCTTCTTAGAAAAGCAGCGACTCAGCTTTTTATCCTTCGAGTGGGTGGGGGAGAGGGGGTATTCAAGTGGGTTTTATATATTTTTTTGTGCTTTCACTAATATTTACCTACCCTCAAATGCAGTGTTTGCTCACTCTGCCTTAACCTGAATCCTGTTCAAAGCACTTGCCTTCATTTTGCACCAGTGCGGGCTCATAGTGGCCACCGGCCTGGAAATCCAACAGTGCACTTCTCCACAAACACTCTGCGGTAAACTGTGTTCAGGGGCCTCCATAGTTCCTGCCTCTGTAACACCGCTAGATTCGTTCGACAGCTCTGGCACGTAGCCTATCCCTAGCTTCTTACAAGGTGGGGTGTGCCGATAAGAGTTGCCGACTCCACCCAACCCTTTGATTTAGAGAAGGGTGGGAGCTCATGGCTCCACTCACTGATGGGCCTGTAGCTCCTAACAGCGCAGAACTTCAGTCCTAGGAGCCTGGAGCGAACTTTACTTCCTTTTCATCCGACCAGGAGATCATGCCTTTGCTGGGCTGATCAGAGGTGTAGCTAGAGCTTGTGGCGCCCGGGGCTATCCCTCAGATTGCCGCCCCTGGGGGCGGGGGGTTGCTGGGGAAAAAGGATGGCAAGCACTTGAAAGAGGACCGAGAGACACTTAGTATCGCCGCTAATAGTTACCTCAATCATGCAAGTTACATGCACATACATGCACATACATGACACTGTCCAAGGCTACACAGTTGAATACACCGGTGACTGGCAGTACAAAAGAGAACACACAGACTGCATGATCTATCTGGGGACTCAGAAAAACCGCATGTGACATCCATCAGAGAGCTGCGTGAACAACTACCTGGTAATCCCCTCAGCACAATGCAAACATGCACATACATGACACTGTTCAGGGATCCATCATCTACAGCTGACATTAAATGACCATTCATCATGGTCCTCCCATTAAAGCAGTGCACTTTGTGATCTGCATGGTACATGTTCTTTTCAGCAGGCACATTAACCCTCTGCGCTACCTTTCCAGGAGTCAACCCTTCCACTAGACACAACTCGGATCTCTCTCTAGGAAGAACATTAATCACCGAAGTTATCCTTACATTTTTATTGTTTCTGAAAATTGCTGGAGGCCAGGAAGGAGGCAGCAAGTTTATTTTAAACCATAATATACTTGCAAACACTACGCACCCACCCGAAATAGGTACCCAGTGTGGTCACACCGTTCGCACTGCCCTAACCTGCTCAAGGTTCATGTGACCTCAGTGACAGTCACAGTGAGTGGATCACTGTTGCTCTAGGGTGTGCTGCTTCATAGGCCTGCCCGCAAGACTGGAGATGAACTTCAGTATGGATTGTGGTGGACAGGCCTTCAAGGTTAGCTCACAATTGACACCACTAGGTTACACCTGCTTGTGCTAAGACATCAAGCCTTCTAAGGTCTAGTGGGGCCTTCTAAGGTCTAGCATGGGAATATGCTCCCTCAGTAGAGTGGTCTGGTGGACTGGTCATGAAGGCTGAACCCAGTTCCCCATTCACAGTTTCGACAGCTCTGGCCATAGTGCCACATCCTCTCCTCCACTGAACACCATACTACCCCACTGAGAGAAACTCGCACTGCCTTCAGCTACAACCTAATTGTGCCAGCTAGAAACACTTGGATGTGGCTCAATTCAAATTATGCACTTGATAAGAGTAATATGCTGCCTAAAAAGTAAAAGCAAACACTCATAGGGAATGTAAGATTAAGTAAAGCATGTGAAAAGTAAGCAGAAACAACATGGTTACCGTAACGATCTCTCACTCACTATTCAGAAATCAGCGAGTGGTTTTACCTGAAAAGTTAAGGACATGGGCCCTGAAGGGAACCATTTCAATGTCCATTGCTTATATCCTTAATAAACGTAAGCAGTATGGTTTAAAAAGACCACATCCATAAACACAGAGCCATGGTACACATTTTGTTTTCCAATCCACCCATCAACGAGGTATTGCAGTCCCTCCAGGAATGGTACACTTCCCCACCTGGGGACAACAATGCTGTTCAAAGAAAGACGAGAAAACAAAAGTAGCGCTCCACTGGCAAACTCTGTAAAGTGAGGCTCATGTATTTGGATGTGAATAAAAAACAATCTGGCCACTTTGCAACCACTCTGTCTTGCTTTATTTAGTTATGTATTTATTTTTCATATTTAAAACCTAGTTCTCTCCATCCGGTTGCACTTTGGAATAGAAAAATGTCAGAAAAAGGGCATTTCCCGCAAGAGTGTTTTTCTTTTTTGGATCCATTTCACAGGGAAGCAACTAAATGAAAGAAGGAAAGATAGGTTGTGAACCGTTTCTTCAAGTTACGGTTTTTAGTAAGTGAGGAGCAAGACAGAAAGAGAGGGAATAATAGGAAGAGAGGGGGGGGACAGCTGCCAGCACGAAAAAGAAGAGGACATTGCCCGAGTCCTATTCCTTCTCTGCCCGTCCCCGAATGTCCACGAAAGCAAGCCGAGCCTTATCTGAATGCCTTTGTCCGCCCCCAAAATAGTGCCGCCTGGGGCGAACCGCCCCCCCCCCCCCCCTCTAGCTACGCCACTGGGGCTGATGATCTCAGAGGCGTCAGGCCCTGTATGTTCATCAGCCCAGCACATGTTGATTAAAGGTTGACCTGGCACCACGTACGTGTGCTGTGCACCTGGTTTAAATTTGCTGCAGCCCTCTACCTCCACTGCGTGTGACAAACACCGTAAACTAAGCTGGCAATCCAGTTGTCTGCATTTTATTTTAATTAACAAAATAAGACGCAAAAATGAAGGCATACAGTGGGGAGGGGCGGAGCCCTGAAGCCTGCATTGGTGGGCCGCCACTGGTCTACTCTGAGACGTGTGTGAATGTTACAAACCGGTGACAAAAGAATGCTTGCAGGCAAGAGTGCAACAATTAGGAATATGTTCTGAAACAATTGTACCCAATTCAGACACTTCACTACACAAACTCGCACACACCAGAGGCTCTATGAGAGGCAGTGCCTGGTGGACCCGCAGTTGTTTAACTGATGGGCAGACACTATCTGAAAGCAAGAGCTGTTTTATTCTTTCACTGAATTACTTTTTTGAGTTCAAATTACAAGAAAATTGTTTCAAAAAAGAATTTATCTGGAAACAAGAGCATTCGTTTTTAGCTAATGCAAACTCAATGTAGGAAGTCGTGGAAATCCCATATTTTGCTGAACCCGAATGGTAAGACTGTCTCTGTGTCCTTTCCTCGCTTGTATTCTACTAACAGGACTTTGGTAACCCTGCCCACATCAGCAGACTGGGACCTTGCTTTATCTCACTTCTCCTTGGAAAGTGAGATTAGGAGAGCACATGTCCTTGTGCCTGCACTCCAGCTGAAAGTTGAGTTAGATGTTTACGCTCCTCTTTTTTGATTTTGGAATCACAGTGGCCTTGATATCCCCTTGATAAACTCAGTAACCTCTCCTGGTGTGGATTTTATTTCTGTGGATCCTGCGGCATCATAAGCCACATTGCAGAGCTTAGTTGGAACACATTTCAATGCAATTCTAATTGAGGGTATGATAGCGGACTCTGAAAATGACTACTTTTGTTTCAATTTGTATTCAATTTGTGTTATTTCTTTCTTTTGCAAACATATGCAGTAGGCATTGAAAGCAATACAAAGTAAAACTGCAGCTGTCGAAACATAGTGTGCAAATGTTTGTAAAAAACATAAATTACCCATCACAAAAAATACATTTAAATAACATGAAATGAAAGCAGAGAATTGGCTCACCAACTCTGCCACTACAGTTTTAGGCAGATGTGCTAAAAAAAAATACTGTCACTCGCATTGAAGAGAGCCAGCGACTGAAGTAGGCTGACCCACTGTGCAATGGTGTATGCTCTCTGATGGGTGGAAACTGTGGGGCAGATTTACAAGCCCCTTGCGTCTCTTTGCACCGTTGTTGCGTCACTTTTGTGACGCAGCGGCAGCGTAAAAGTTGCGGCCGATTTACAACGTGACGCATCTAGGGAGATGCGTCACGTTGTGAAGCCCTGCGCTACATTAAACCTGCGTCAGGTTTAATGTATGCAGGGGGGGCGTTCCGTCGCAGGAAGCCCCGTAAAAGTGACGCAGTGAAATCTACAAGATTACACTGAGTCACTTTTGCGTCCATGCTGAGTCAAAACCCTGCACCTGCTTGAAGTAGGCGTAAGGAGTGACGCAGCATGTGAGGCATAGGGCGCCCCTGAGCATTGCTGGAGTTGTGTCGTGCTTGCGTCACGACTCCAGCAATGCGTGACTTTTCCGTCAACAGATGCGTCAGAATTTCTGACGCATCTGTCAATCCTTGCGCCATGGTGCGCCGTATTGTAAATACGGCGCATCCACGGTGACGCAAGGATTTGGCATGTTGGCGCTGGGAAAGTAACGCATCTCTACAGATGCGCCACTTTCTTGTAAATCTGCCCCAAAATGTGAATAGCACTTGAACAGACCCATGAATGAAGTAGGCTAACCGAGGATGCTGTCTCCCTCACACTCTCACTTTCTCTCACACACACGTTCTCTCACATTTTCTGGAATACACGAGGCTGGTGAGCCAGCTAATGGAGACTCTAGGCCAGACCTAAAAAAACAGGCCTAATTTAGATCTCTCACTTTGCAGACTGATGCTGCTGATCACTCTGAGTGTATTGATCTAACAGAGGGATTGGGATATGTCAATGGAGAAAACCTGTGACAGTCCTTAACAAATGTGGAGTTTCCACATTGGCACAAAAGATCTGCCCACGTTCAATTCTCTGCAAAAATGTCAAACAAAGTGTAAGACCGAATTACAGTCCAAAGAAGGGTGAGACAGTGCTGTAAATGAACACCTATTGTTTTGAATAACCCTGATTAAACACCACAAGCACCGATATTATTTCCCATATCCTTGGTGCTCACTGACTCCTGTGTTATTGTACTCCAAAATATACCTATTCCTAGCTGTACAGAGAATGCAGTCCATTTCTTTTCAAGAGTTCTCAAACTGCAGGTCATCTGTTAACATTTTTTGAAAACCCTGTTATGAGTTTTTACCATCGCAAGCCTGTGATGTTTAAATGCATTTGCCTTTTTCAGTTGCTCTACCCTGCTTATTCCTTTGTTAGATGTAGTATTTTTCTTCTTGTTTTCGTAGATTTGGAACAAGGTGGTTAGTTATAAAAACATAATATTACTTGAAGAGTTCATTGTTTAATACGATTCCTAGAAAAAGCAAACAATGAGAAACAGATTTGCACATCTTCTGGAGAGGAATGATATTTGCGAGTCTTAATGTTTTTTTTAAGACAAGCGACATTAAAGGGTTCATTTGCAGAAGCCTTTTTTTAATTTAATGTTACTTGATGTGTAGGCTTTTCATCTTGGATTATTTATTGCTAACTAACAGCAATGCCTCATTTAGAGTTTGTTCCTGGTGTAAATCGATCTCTTGCCCTTTGCTCTTAGGGGTTAAGGTTTGTTCTGAGATTAAAGGCCACAAATCCAACAAGTGATCGTGATCAAACATCAAAGCGGCCGTGTGGCCGCGAAGGTGAAAGTACTCGCGTCAAGCACGGCGCGCGTGGCCGCGCACATTCACTGTAGGTCTAGGCTGGCCTGGTAGCACTTTTTGGAGCCCTCTCAAAAAGTCTCGCCAGCCCAGCGCATGCGCTGGGTCAGACGAGACCTAAAACAAGCATTTGCAATGCAATAGGTCTCGCATTTACGCGAGTTTGAGCTATTGTCATTGTAAATGACAATCCCTTTTATTTATGTTTTAAAAACCAAAACATAAATAAAAGTGATTGTCATTTACAATGGCAATAGCTCAAACTCGCGTAAATGCGAGACCTATTGCATTGCAAATGCTTGTTTCCTATATGATAGCGAATCTATGAAATTAATTGCCCATTAGCTTAAGGAAAGTAGAAGATATGGGGTGTTTCAGAAGGCAGCTGGAAGCCTATCTAATTAGGATGAGTGGGCGCTAAACTTAGTCTGAGCGCTGGGAGGGGCGTTTTGGGTGGCCAAGCACTTCACAAGTTCCCATAAATTGAATTGAATTGACATGCACAGCCATCTCGCAATCGCCTTTGCATAACTCCATAATTGAAGCTACATGTTGGCAGCCTTTTATTACGAGAAGCCTTTGTGGTACCCATACAACTCTAAAGCATATCCTACATAGGCCACACTGCATTCACAAACATACACCTCCATCCATACACTTGTGCCTTGTAGGCTTAACTGTCTCATATTTCACTTCTTTTCCTACACTGCACACTATCGGCACAGCGAACCAAAAATGATAAGAACACAACTCTACCATTATGCACTACATCGAATCACAAGCCACACCGAAACACATTCACTCCCCTCCGAGCAAACCAATGGAATAACGTGCAATGTATCTGCAAGTGTGCTTTGCAACGTACATTACCATCTTTAAATTTATCTATCTCATTCTGAATTTTTGCAAGTCCATTAAAAAATGGATTTGTTTCCATAGTAAAACTTGATTCATCAATAACGCCCCCAATCATTGTCTAGGGAGTAGTTTAAATCATGCAATAGAAGAGACACCTCTATTGTGTACCTCCTCTTTTTGTGGGTGTTGGGACTGGAATGTCCTCTGCATAGTGTACAGTCATGTTCCCCCCACCATGTGTGTCTGGTACTCTGGTCTGTGATGTTGTCCCTGGAGTCATGATAATCTTGGGTGTATCGGAACCCTAGGCCTGTCCCTTGACATGAGTCAGGTCCTGGCCTGTCCTGTGACATGGGGTGGGGGTCGCACGAAGCATGTCCTCATTGACAGACAATGGAGCACTGTCCCTGTCATGGGTTTTTGCATATAGAGTGATGCTTTCTGTCTTTTGCGAATTCATAGTTGTGACCAACCTCTCTCTTTTGTTATCTGGCTGTCAGTCAGATCTTGTGTCTATTCCTCCTTTTTCCTCGCTTACGATGCACCCCTTGTGAACTGAAAATGGGGCGGTTTGTCAGTCAGCAATTCATTTGCCTTAAGGTAATGACTGGAGAAAGAGATTTTGAAAAGTTTTTATACATTTCAGACAGGAGCTCATCCTTCCCACAGGCTTTGCCGTTTGTATGGAAATGACCTGTTGTTGCCATTGCATCTTCCTTTGAGTAGTGTGGAAGCAGAATTTGGGATAAATGGTTCTTATCTACGTTAATTCCCATTGAGATGCTCTGAGCCCAATTCACAAAGTCTTGTAAGAGTATGTAAAAGTATGTACAGGAGTGCTACTAGCTGTGATAGAGGATGACTGAGGTGAAGGAGGGCAGCGTTTTAAAGGTGTTTATCTGTTAGCGGACATTACACCTAACCTCATGGCAATGTCATTTTAGAAGAACAACAGCCATCCACATATGTTCTGCAGAGGTGTGATGGAGTAAACTTTTCTATCTATACAGGATTTACTATTGAAGTGCAACAGAGAGCTAGATACACCATATAAAATGCTGTGTTGATTAATTATTTTGGAGATAAGAAACAGTGAAGCAACCTTTCTAAGTGACATCTACACAAATTATGCCAATAAGAAGGACACTAAAGAAGAGGACCTGAGGACGGTGGCTACGAATTATTGAAACAACCGAAACATGCTTTGACCGTGTGTGTTCCCTGGTCTAGACACATTGACGGAAGAAGGAAGCTGGGTCTCCTCTCTGTGTCTCCATGAGAACTTCTGGGGATTAATGATTAGTTTGTGGAGTATGTGTTAAGATTGACTGGTATGAATGGATGAACAGTTAGGGGTTTGTGGCTTGGATTTTATTCTCTTGCTTAGAAAGCGATAAAATTAGTATTATGGAATATTGTATTTTCAATGTAAAATTGGGCATATAGGAAACAATCATGTCGAAAGTATGTAGTAATGGAGTTTTGTTTGTTAGAATATAGTGGGTTAGTGAATATGTATTTAATTAATTCTTAGTAAATTCATCGGCCAGCAGGCTCTTTTAGTATACATTGTTCTGTTGTCCCCCGTTCCCAAGCCGCCAAATAATTGATTATGGGTACCCTTCATTGAATGGTCCAGGAGTGTTACTACTTCAGTACCGCAAAATGCCTTTTTGAAAATGACCCATAATCATTAAACCATACCAGGTTTCGACCAATGTTGCTCATTTAATATGCTTGTAGTGCACCATTTACCAAGGATGTGGCATAAGGCCAGAGCTGCTGACTTTGGAACTAGGGAACCAGATTCGAGTCTCAGTGTCAGCTCAACATCCTGTGATTCTGGGCACATCACGTAATCTCCCCATACATCCCAAAAATGAACCTGTCTTTGTGTAATGTAACTGGTGCTCATGTAAAGCGCTCCAATGCCTTCGGGTCCACTTTGCGCTATATAAGACTGAAACAAAAAATATATACTTATATCTTTGTCCCCCCTCCAAAATCCTCCCGCCCGTGCTTGCCAGAGAGGCAACACCCATAACCCGCTGCACCCTGAACAGCATCAGGACAGTGTACTTTAGTTTGCGCCCCATTGCTGTCCGCCTAATGACACCCCCACAAATATGTCATTGGTAAAAAAAAGCGACATCGTATCATTGATAAAAATGTGGATTGCAAATGGTTTTATATTTCCTAAATAACCGCATTGTGCTTGTCTGTGTACCCGACAGCTAAAAGTGAAATCAGACTCCCCTAAATCTTGAATTTGGATCGCTCCGCGCAGCTGAAATAACGTGGCCTGAGTGGGTCGAGACATGCGCCGATCCGAGATGTTTACTTTCACTCAGAACCATCGATCCTGGAGCAAAAGGAGATTAGAGATAAGCGCGCCCGCCGCCAATTGTTTTAAACACTCGCAAAATGTTGATTTGTTGCTTTGGCACATTCGCCATGTTTGACCGATTCCTGACAGGGCTCCAGGAGTCAGGTTGCACGGGCAGCAAGCACTGATGTCACTGTTCGTGAGTTGGACGGACCAGGATTGGTTTATCAGCTGTGGCTGAGGGTCCGGAGGCATGGACCATTATCACATTCAAGTACAGCGAGAACAAAAGTTTTAAAAAAATCAATCTGCCACAAAAGACTACAAGGACGGTAACAAAATTCACCCACACATGCATGTTATAAACAAGCGGCCGCGAAAGTGATCGCGATCAAACATCAAAGCGAAAGTGAAAGTAATCTCGGTCAAGTGCGGCGCGCGCGCCCGCGCACATGCACTGTAGCTCTAGGCTGGCCTGGTAGCACTTTTTGGAGCCCTCTCAAAAAGTCTCGCCAGATCAGCGCATGCGCTGGGTCAGGCGAGACCTAAAAAAGGAGTCTCCTTTGCAAAATCAGAATATTGTTGTGATGTGTGGCAACATTTTTTACAAGGGCCACTCGATACTTAATACTTAAATTTAATTCACGCCCTCTATTTTCTGAAGGAAGTCCTTCCATTATAGGAAATTCTGTTCTCCATGCCTATAGAAGTGCCTTCCCAGTGTGTTTTTGTGTTTTGAGTGTCTGCCATTTAGTGCAGTATTATACCTCTACTTGTACTTTGTACTCTTTTGTAACATGCACACGTCACCTTTCCTTTTGTAACGTATTGTTTGCTACCTCTTGCATTTTGTTTGCTTTTGATACATGCACAACGGCCACCACTGCCTCATGTAACGTAACTTTTGTTTTAGTGTTTTGAGTGTCTGCCATTTATTGCAACTTTTTACCTCTGTGTACTTTGTATGCTCTTGTAACCTGCACACGTCACTTTTTCCTTTTGTAACGTATCGTTTGCTACCTCTTGTATTTTGTTTGCTCCTGATACTTGCACAATTGTCACTATTGCCTCATGTAACGTAACGTTTGATTTTGTAACATGCTCACTTGTAATTTTTCTCCTTATGTATCATTACTGCTCCTATTGTGAAGCGCTCTGACACCTTCGGGTAAAGACCACGCTATATAAAAACGCATCAAATAAATAAAATAAATAAATACTTGGCCAGTGTGTTTATTGTTGCAATTGGTGACAAAGTCCAGGTCCCTTTCCCTTCCTACCCACCTCTACCCCCTCCCTCCTATTCCTGATGGTCCAGTAGTGAATAAAGGGGGCAAAAAGCCTGCAGCACTGGCAACGAAAGCCCCTGATCTGTACATAAATGGTAAGATTGTCCAGCTATTCACCAATTTTGGACTCAGTTTTGGCAGCAAATTAACAAAATATTTCACACTCATATCCCTTTTTCTTTTTCTCATATTTTTCTAGGTAGTGTTGCAGAAGTTTGGTCCTCTTCCACATCCCTTAATACTCTTATTATTGATTTACTTATAGCTGTTGCTTTTCAACAAATCACTAAATCGTGGAAAAATCCCTCAAACATTTCTTTTCAGGCCTGGTGGTATGGTGTTTGTTATAACCATCGATTATTTAGAGCTAATGTGCATCCGATTACATTGGCCATTAAACGTGACTTATTGTGGCTACCTGTCACCAACTTCCTAGATATATCTGCTCAATCACTACCTTTTCATTCTCCAGCTATAGAAGAAGTCTCTAAACCTCCTTAGATTATAGTTAATTAAATATTGTCTTATTTTGTGCTTATTCTTACTATATACTTAAGTTTGTAGTAGTGAGTTCAATATGATATATATGTTATATTTCTGAAAGTATTTTCAAGTGTATTACTATGGATAACTAAATCTTTTTTTACTTTCCTTCCCCCTCCTCCTTTTCTCTTTTTCTCTTTCTTATTTCTTTTTCCCTTCTCTCCTTCTTATTTCATCCTTCTTTATTATACACACCATATTTTCTATTTCTGTAGTATTATTATACACTGTACTGTTTTACTGTTATAATTTATACTTCTATCCAATAAACTTTCTTTAAACATAAAAAAAAAAATGGTAAGATTGAAGTATCAGGAGGGCGAGCTTTTGTTTCATGAACAGAGCCTCCTGGAGAGCGCCCCAGCAGGCGGCCAACTTTCCTTCACACAAACACCAAGGGGGCATTTCAACTGGGGGTGCAACAGGTGCTGCAGCACCCGCAGCCCTGGTTTCAGTTCAGAAAGACAATGGAAAGCAATAAGGCCTTAAAATCAGTTTTTTTAATGCAGCATGAGCTGATTGTTAAAATACTGTGAAAGGATGTCAGTAATTAACCAGCGGCCAGAGGACAACTTTCACTAGCCGCACTGCACATGTACTTGTCATGTTTACATTACGCGGGCTCAGAGTTGACCTTTGTTAACTACCCTTTGTCACGCTTGTGATCGGGTCCTACCGAGGATGAAATAATGAGGCAGGTGAAAGGCACCGGTGTAAACGATCGCTTCTTTTAAAAGTTTACAAATATTAAAACACTTGTGCTCACATTTTTTTTTAGTTGTGGAAAGCGGTGACAGACATGTTTTGAAGTAGGGTGCAAAAGCCCCCATTATATTTGATCCATTGTGTGCTCGCATGGCTAGAGCCATGCAGGGCACTCCACTGGCTCTCGATACACAAACACGCTCATTTCAAACTCCTCCCACACGTTCAAGGCACCGAACATTCTAGGCCCAACATACCTGAACATCCGCATCTCCTTCCAACAACCACCCAGACACCTCCGCTCTGCAGGACTCTTACTGGCACACACTGGGCATTCGATTGCATCTCTCCGAACGTGTGAAACGAGCTCCCACTCCACATCAGAGCCTCGTCCTCTCGTCTTGAATTCCGCAAGAAGTTGAAGACCTGGCTTTTCAGGTACTCAACCTACCCTAGGCACGGCAAGGCACACGCACCTGCTGAGCGCCAGCATACCCTCGTGGGTGGAAGTGTGCTTTACAAATACATGCACCATCTCATCCACCGCCTTCCCTCCCACAAACACAATCACTCCACTTATAGACTTGTGTTCTTTTGCTGCACCCCCTCTTTCAGTGACACCAGGATTCTTAGGACCCCAATGCATTAAGTGAGCTAATGCCCTTGGCCAACACCAGAATCAGAAAATCATTCCAGCACCCCCGTAGCCAACTGCTTCAGCTAAGGGCAGTGTCAGCGTGTGGATCCTTCACACATGATACATCATGGCTGCTGCAGTGCAAGAGGCCGAGCATCTCCAACATGGGCAGGACACGGGTGATCTCCGGCACATCATCAGCCCATGTGGCTCGGCGCCTACAAACAATGCAGGGTTTGCTGGACTCTGCTTGCCTCTCCCTGCTGCTGCATTGATCTGGCTTCACTCCCTCCAGAAAGTTTGAATTTGCAGATGCTGAAGTCCTGCTTTTCTGCTTCTCACTCCTCTCATAATATTTTCCAAAGCTTCTGTGATGAGAGCTGTTTGCATTTGGATTATGGGAATGTGAAAAGGCTAGCACCAGCATCACCTCCTCTGCTGCACAGGGGGGACGTGGAGAATTAATATGAGTGCACGAGATGGAGACGGAAGCCCGAAGCAGGATATTTGGATTTGAGAGACCTGAGGGACCTAGGGTCCAGCCAGAGCTGGCTCTCGCTCTAGCGCTCAGTGCCTTGCCCACCATGACTTGAAGAGCCAATGGTCACCCATATCGGTGCTGAGCAGCAGGTGCTTACGGTGCCATAACTCAAGGTTACTCATTTTAACACATCTTGTAAGGATGAGTGGACCCAACAGGAGTCAAGCTTGGGATCATGTAGTCGAGCACAGATTCCTGTAGCGGGTGTATTAGTCTACTGAGCCACTAGGCAAAGGATCCCAAGAGAAACTGCGTGCAGTAAAATTACCGGATAGAACACACAACTAAACTCATCTAAACAGTGTACTTTAGAGCATGAACAATGGTCTCATTAATATAGCTCCCGTTTCTGTATATAAAAAACAATTCATCTGTCGCCAAACCAGTTACAGCTTATAATTAGGTCACACACTCCCAGGGGCTCATGAATGTGTTTGCTTGCCATATTTGTAAGGCTCAGGCATGTCGACTCACTTGAGAGGCCTGGGACTGCGTGCTGACAAAGCATCTGTCTTGCTGAGTTTTGGGGGGTTTCACATTCAAAGAGTGATATAAAGTAAAAAAAAAGGAAGCAAGCAGGAAGGGAAATAGATTTTTCAAAACAGTCAGCAATTTATTCATACTGGATTGTCCCTAACATTCTGCCTTGATAATTCTATTTTTTTGTCACAGCGTGACCTTTTTCAGTGAACTAGGATATGGTTGTATTAAAAAAAAAAAAAAAAACATTTAAACAAGCATTGGCAATGCCAATATGTCTGACTTATAACTGGAAGTGCCTCTTCAGTGAATGATGAGTTTAGACACTCAATAAGTTAGGCATTATACCATCTGCAACAAAACAGACACACAAACTCAACAAGCATATGGAAGATCAATTAAAAGAATTTTTTTAAAAAAAATGAAAATATGCCACCACCTAAACGATGTGGACATAAGCTTACATTGCAAAAATAAAATTATAGAAAGCAGCAGATAGGTGTCTTGCAATGATATTGTACATAGTGTATTGTTTTTTAAAGTTCCAATATAGCTACCACGTTTAGGAACAATGCACTGACCAGCTTGAAGCAGTAAAATCAAGGGTACGCTATGCACAATACCATTCCAAGATGGCTGCTCAGTAGACAATGAACTGGGCAGATATCTTTGAATGCTAAATTATATTGAATATTGTATTTAGTGTATCACATAATAGTTCTAAATAAACAAGGTGGCCATGTTGAAACAGTAAAACAGTATTACAATGTGGACAGTATAATTCCAAAATTAGAAATATTGGCCACACAGAATGTTGAAAATTAAATGAGCAGCAGGCGAGCTAACTGACATTGCCGGTTGAGAAGCTGCTCTAAAAAACAGAGGAGAAGGAGAGAATTGAAAGGATGTCATGATCTGTCCTCCCATCCAGAAGCCACAGGGATTGGATTTCAAACCCCCTTGTTCAAAGACTTAGTTCAATGCACCAAAACAAATTAGAAATCAGTTAGACTGCAACCCATACTCAACCAACTGAGCAGTACTGTGCGGGAGGGGTATTCTGGTCGTGATTAGAGCCACCAGATGACTTCAGGAACGCAGTGGAGCTCCAAACTCTTTTTTATAAAGGAATAACAGACTCAAAATAAGACTAAGAAATAGGGGATAAAACTTCATAATGTTTATTGCTCAAACACAAATATAGTGCATAAAATATGAACGGTAATCGCACAGAATCAGAAAATAAATGCAGCAATGCCTGACATCCCCAGCAAAAAAATATGAACACTCCTAACATGTTTAGCAAGTTTCTAAGATCTTAACATCCTATTGCTACTTCTAATAGCTATGCTAGAATTTAGCGAAAGCAGAAATTAGCAAGCCAATAAATCGAGTTTCTTAAAATGGATTGCACAGCACACCGTCTCTCGGTAACATATATCTGTTAAGCTGTTCTTTATCACAGCCCTTGGCTGTGTTTGATAACCAGTGCCAAGCTAAAGGCCACTTCCCTGCACCGATACTGCAGTAGCCCCAGACCGGAATTCGTTGACACAGTGAACCGGTGTGACCCCTGTCTTGATAGTTCTGTCCTGAAGCCTCTCCAATTAATGGTCAGATACCTGAGTTTTTGTAGTATCTGATCGCCAATTTTAACTCATGTTTTTAGGTTTGGAGGTACTAAAGTAACAAGAAAAAATAAGTATGGCGATAAATGTGTCATCTCAATACACATATAGATAGTTTGCGCCATAACTAAAACATGCGCAACATGGTAGACTTCACTGTAACCATCCATATTGACATGGCAGTGACCACAACCTAAACAACATAGATAGGAGAAAGACATGATTCTAACACCTCTCATTTTCAAGCGGATGTCCACATGTGATCAGGGAAAATGTCTTTATTCATAGGACAATAGAGCCGATGGCAGAGATGGGATTATCTGTTACCCCATGGGAAGAAGTAGAATGGGATTGACTCTTGAACAGACAGAAGAGAGGGGACCCGCAGACCCTCTACCATACAAAGGCCTGACAGGCAGCGACACCTGCCCAAACCCCCTAAAATAGTCTAACAAGGATGATCAATGAACAAGTGTTCAACTCTGAGAGTTTGCTAAAGAAAGTAACCAACAGCAAATGTTTTACTTAGGACAGTTATCTGTGACATTCCACAGGGAGAGGCGTGGCACAGCGTGAAGAGCAGCTGACTCCGGAGCACGGGGCTCACGGTTCGATCCCCGGCGCTGATGGCAGCGCAGCTCAGCGTCAGGTGACTTGATCTTCCCGATGGCCTCCAGCGCCTTCAAACCTGAAGGGGTGATATGTTTGCGCTTTACAAAAGTAGGATTTACTATAACAAAACACCTGTCTACAGCCATTAACACATTATACCCCTAAAGGGCTATCAGCTTATTGGGATTATGGCACAACTTTTGCCTAATGTACTATTCAGGCCTAAGTCCTTCGTCATTGGCTCAACACCACACAAATACAGCGTAAGCAATTTTGGGCCCAGACACAAACTCACCAGTTTGCACAATGCCCAACTAAATATGCCCACAATTTCTCTCTCCAGCTCGTAACCACACATGCAGAGGTACACAAATAGAGGCACACACATACGTGCATATCACAAGGAGAAACGGAGACATACACACCCATATAAGTATACACACATGCAGTCACACATGCAGACGTACACCCAGAGAGGTACCCATGTTTAAACACCACAGGGCCTAACCACTCTACCTCACCAGCGGCTGGTGATCTCAGGCGGTTGGTGCACTAAAACGGCAAATGCACAGTAAATAGTAAGTTATTTTCACCCCAGCACACTGGCGGAGTTGTGTTTTGATTGACTGGCTCTGGTGTGATCACATTCACTCTCATAATGTTTTGATTGGCTGAGTTATCCTTCCAATGCTGATGCCAGACCTTGCTTTTCAGTACAGGTGAGGGACTCTTTTGCCTCTCTCGGTTTCTCCCCGGTCTCCGCCCTCCTCATCCTACTCTTTTTAGCCCCCCTCTTTCCTTTCCCATCCCCATTCATTGTTGGCTTACCTGTCAGCCCCTCTGCTGATTCGTCTAACTGCCATGTATTGACAGGTCCCAATGGTAAAAATGTATTTTTACCATTCTAAAATGACTGTGCATGCGTACGCCTGCTCATGTGCTGGGGATATTTCTTAATGCAATTTGTTCCTAAGAAAGGAGGCAGCGAATCCTTGCGCCAGTGCCTCTGTGCCGGACATCTGCTGCTTCAGAGCACCTCATGTCTGCTTCAAACCCCCGCCTCTTCTGTTTGACCTCAATAGGCTCCCCTCCTGCCCTGCACTTCATTCAACTTTCCCTCAAACCCCATTCCCTTTGGTTCCCCATTGTTCCTCGTGCCTCTAGGCCCGGCACTCATACTCAGTCCCCAATTAATCTCTCACGCCTGCTTTCCTCCCTTGCTCTCTCCTCTCCTCTCACAGACTGCTCGAAGCACTCTCTCTCTCTCTCTCTCTCTCTCTCTCTTTTCCCCCTCTAGTGAGCGTTATTATTCTTCAGGGCCGTACTGAGGAACCAATAGCTGCCCTGGTAAAAAAGCTTCGAACTAGCCTGCTTCCTTCATTTTCTCGAACAATCTTTTTCTTTCCATTCATCCTTTCTCTTGCCTCTCTCTTCCTTTCATATCACTTTCCCCCTCCCTCTCCACCTCCCTCCTCCCTCCCTCCCTTCCTTTCTCTCGCGAAGCCTCACCATGCCTACTACAATTAGCCTTGGGGACCTGGGGAAACTGAAAGAGGCTTCAGCACGTCTAGGCAGCTTCTGGTCAGAGTGCAGGGATGCTCGAACTGCACTGACTGGTCCTACGAAGCAACCATTCAGAGCCTCGCGCGGGTGCACGGCAACTGTAAAAAGTTAAAAACTTGCATAAGTGGGAGCAAGATGTTTTTAGAGTCGCAATCACCCCTTCTGTTGATTGACTCATGACACGCACTGTTGTCCTGGAATTTCTAATTCCTCGCCAGTTCCTTTCTACTAGGGCGTGTCTTGCACCCTTCATTTGTGTTATTCCCCAATCCAGTCAACATTCCAGCCATGTCATGAGGGCTACAATCGGCTCTTGTACATTGTCCAGTTTCAACTCAGAGGCTTTGGCATTCTGTTGAGAGTACAGAGCCAGGTGTTACTGCTGCACTCTGACGCTTCTTCTGGAATAATATGGGATACCGTGACCCCACAGATCAGGACAGACGAGTGTAGATCCAAGAAAGACGGACCCACGCCAGATATTCTGGATAGCTGCTAATTATGTAAATGAATTTCATTTAAATTCATTGGCTGTAAGATAATTGTTTGTAGATATCCTGAGAATCTGTGCTGGATCTGACCCTGATGGATCTATGTTGGACTTCCTGCTTTTTGATGCTCTTCAGCTTAATTCTCATTGCAGAAAGCAAGTGTCATGGAAGTGTCTTTCCTCAGATATCTTCTCTATACATGTCTTCCACATATGTTTCCTTCAAGCGTTCAATAGGGCTTCTCCAAGTTCTTCTCACCTGCAGCCCTGTCTGCATCCACCTCTTTGGCTTCTAAACCCCATGAGGGTAAGCTCCCTCACTGGAATAAATCTATGGATTTTGTGTAGCGGAACATGCTTTGTGCGATAGTGGCTCAGCATAGGGGGTGCACCTGCCTGAAGCCACTGAGACAACAATCCCACCCTTTCATCTAAACACAGCCTGTATCTGAAAGATGTTGCAAAATTAACCAATTCAGTTTCTTCCGAAGAAATTATTTCCTAGATCATGGATATAGGTTAGTTTCGATCACTGAAAACATCCACCTACCCGTCCAAGATGCCTAATGGAGTCAAAGGTGGCGGATGGTACATACTCCATGAGTAGGCTTCTCAACCAACTTTGTACCTCAGCTTTGTCCATGAATGCCAAAGGCATGTTTTATATCAAGCCCTACATCTTTACTAGTGCCATTTTGTACTGGTTTTAGACACTTGAATGCCCTTCATGAGAGGCAATAGGTTGTTGTGTCAGGAATGAGAGGGAAGAGTCTGCTGTGCTAGGAGCAAGAGTCAAGAGGTTGCTGGGTGAAGAATGAGAGACAGGGATTCTCCCTTCTTAGGGGTGTGGCTGGTGGCTTTAACGGGGATTCTGTGGCTCTGATACCGAGGCCTCTTTGCTGAGTGGCAAATCAATTTCTTGAAATAACAATCTGTACATGTCCCTCACAATTAGCAGTGCCACTGCTACAGCAGCAGTTCTGTCAGGCAACTCTGGAACCACTTGCATCATGACCACAAACACCTCAGTTTAGTTTCAGATGCTTGGAAATGAGGTACACGCTGAGCCTCGGCACATACCTGCTCAAATGAAGCACTTGGGGCAACGAGGGGTGGACAGCCCAATTAACTCAGTCTGGCTAATGGAGCAATGAGCAAGTCTTTGGATCACTGCTAGTTTTGCATCAGTCCTCTTCTGGTTTGAGTTCCCTCTGCAGATGTTAATATTCTCCAGGGCCGTTTTGGTGAACCAACAGCAGCCCTGGCACAAATGCTCAAATTACCCCACCCCCCCTTTGTATCTGGGACAATTTCTCTCTTCCCATCCACCCATTCTCTTGCTTCTCTCTTCGGTTTCTCTGATCACTTTCTCTCTCCTTCCCTCCATCGCTTCCTTTCTCTCTTGAAGCCTTGCCATGCTCTTGAAACTAACCTTGGGGATCTGGGGAAAGTAACTGAGGCTCTAGGAGTGGCCCTGGTCTTTGAAAACGGGTCTACCGGGGCTCCAGGCCATCGGGGAAATGCCCGGCGGAACAAAAGACCTGTCCGCCCCCCTTTCTGAAGATAAACATCTTTCCAAAGCTGCTTAGTTCACTCCCTGGTAACTAAACACTGCCCACTCACTGGTACTTCTAGGCAGCTTATGGTCAGAGAGCAAGGTTGCTCGGAATGTCACAGACTAGTCCTACGAAAGAACGTATTCAGAACCTAACGCGGGTGCACGGCAATTGTAAAAAGTTAGAAACTGTCATAAGTGGGACCAAGATGTGTTCAGAGTCACAATCACCCCCTTCTGTTGATTGACTCATGACCCGTGCTGTTGTCTTGGAATTTCTAATTTCTTGCCAGTTCCTTTCTACTAGGGTGTGTCTTGCACGCTTCATTTGTGTTATTCTCCAATCCAGTCAACATTCCAGCCATGTCATGAGGGCTACAATGAGCTCTTGTACATTGTCCAGTTACAACTAAGAGGCTTTGGCATTCTGTTGAGAGTACAGAGCCCAGTGTTACTGCTGCACTTTGACCACGTCTTCTAGAAGTAATATGGGATACCGTGACCCCACAGATCAGGATAGACGAGTGTAGATCCAAGAAAGACGGACCCACGCCAGGTATTCTGGATAGCTACTAATTATGTAAGGTATTTCCCTTGAATTCATTGTATGTAAGATCATTGTTTGTGGGTATACTGAAATCTTGGCCTGGATCTGACCCTGATGGATCCATGTTGGACTTCATGCTTCTGAAACTCTTCAGCTTGTTTCTCATTGCAGAAAGCAACTGTCATGGAAACGTTTGATAGAGCGCCACGTTATTCCGAAAATTGTAGGGGTGCACCATAATCACTGTTAGTCCGCACCCACATATGTTAAATGACTCATAGTAATATGTGGCTTAGAAATGTATTATTCAAATCTGCTTATAATAGTGTGATTAGAAATGTAACCATGCCTTTCATAAAGAGCAATGTCGTAATTCACTGCAAATGTATTTTAGTCAATGCGCAATGATTGGTTTTCATGTAATGTGATGCCTTAGATTTAAACGTGCACCATATTAAAGTCTGCACATGTAGTTTGCTTATCCATACATGAAGAGTAATGAAGTTAATGCTTATAGTGTGATTTTAGAAGTGTGGGTTTAAACTGTGTAAATGCCTGTTCGCACATACGTTTAAAGAAAAAGGCCTGTTCTTTTCTTCTGTTAGCTAAATATTGGAGGCTGAAAATTATTTCCCTTGGTAAGGCTTTGGGTTTCAGGACGTTGGAAAATCTCAGAGAAGTGGAAAGTTTCTCGTTCCCATGTTTCTGTTGCAGGTGCAAGGACACTTAGCTCGTTAGAGAGACTAACCTTTTCTTCTAGGAGTTATGATGGTACGAGAAGCCAATATGGGAGTATACTGGAATGTAGGGATGATACTTTTGGCAGAGAGGGTGCCTGGGACCCAAGGACGATTAAAACTGCGTTGGATGAGAGACAAGTTTCAGTGGAAAACTACTGGAAGGAGACCTGGCTGAGGAGGTGTCCCGGAGGGCGTGTTCTAGGTTTTTGGGATTTTAAATTAGAAACAGTGCTCTGTGGGTTGGGCGGTTGAGGTTTAGATGGGGAGCTAGAAGGAGCATCTTAGAGCGAGCTCTGACTAAGTGAGTGTACTTCTAAGGAAGTCTTCATTTCTGACACCTTTTTACTCTTGCCTGGGATAATGCTAAGCAGGGATGTCAAATTAGAGATAGGGTAGGGATAGACTGACTGATTTCCTTTTAGGTAAATGACTTCTAATGTAGAGATTGGAGTGATCATCACTTGCTTGATGTTATTGGAACTGACTATTCTTCGAATGAGACTCCTGCGTAGGATATTTTTTGTATTAGTGCCCATTTATTTTCTTAACCTCGTGCTGAGGTGTTTGTATGTGCATTTATTTTTGGCTTTGTATTAAATCCCTAAAATTTGAGATTCGGAGTCGGTGGTCCTTTGGAGTTAAGATTTGATTTTGTCGATTATGTACTAAAAATTGAATTTCCTCCCCTCTACACTATTTAGCAGATAAAAAGATCCTGGCGACCAGAGAGGATTCTTGGTGATGGTAAGGTAGATAAGAATCAGGCTTTATCACGTCTTTTCTCAGATATGTTCTCTGTACATATGTTTCCTTCAAGCGATAGACAGGGCTTCTCCAGCTTCTTCTCACCTGCAGCTTTGTCAGCATCCACCACTTTGGCTTGTAAAACTTGTGCGGGTAGGCTCCCTCAGTGGAATAAATCTTTGGATTTTGTGTAGCAGAACATGCTTTGTGCGATAGCGTATCAGCTTGTTCCCTCTATTCCTCAATTTACTAAACGCCCCTTGCCACTCACTTCCCTACATAGCGCGGCAGCTGAGACTGGAGCCTGGACCTCGGACCTCCAAAGGTCTTACGCTGTGGTACATAACGCGGCAGCTGAGACTGGAGCCTGGACCTCCAAAGTTCTTACGCTGTGGTACATAGCGCGGCAGCTGAGACTGGAACCTGGACCTCCAAAGGTCTTATGCTGTGGTACATAGCGCGGCAGCTGAGACTGGAGCCTGGACCTCTAAAGGTCCTATGCTGTGGTACATAGCGCGGCAGCTGAGACTGGAGCCTGGACCGCTAAAGGTCTTATGCTGTGGCACTTAGCGCAGCAGCAGAGACTTGAGCCTGGACCTCTAAAGGTCTTATGCTGTGGTACATAGCGCGGCAGCTGAGACTGGAGCCTGGACCTCTAAAGGTCTTATGCTGTCGTATATATCGCGGCAGCTGAGACTGGAGTCTGGCCCTCCAAAGGTCTTATGCTGTTGTACATAGCGCGGCAGCTGAGACTGGAGCCATGATCTCCAAAGGTCTTATGCTGTTGTATATAGCGCGGCAGCTGAGCCTGGAGCCGGGACCTATATAGGTCTTATGCTGTGGTACATAGCACGGCAGCTGAGTCTGGAGGCGGGGCCTCTAAAGGTCTTATGCTGTGGTACATAGCGCAGCAGCTGAGACTGGAGCCATGATCTCCAAAGGTCTTAAGCTGTTGGTCATAACATGGCAGCTGAGACCGGAGCCATGACCTCCAAAAGTCTTATGCTGTTGGTCATAGCACAGCAGCTGAGACTATAGCCATGATCTCCAAAGGTCTTATGCTGTTGGTCATAGCATGGCAGCTGAGACTGGAGCCTGGTCCTCTAAAGGTCTTCCGCTGTTGTACGTACCGCGGCAGCTGAGACTGGAGCCAGGACCTCTAAAGGTCTATGCTGCGGTACATAGCGCAGCAGCTGAGATAGGAGCCATGACCTCCAAAGGTCTTATGCTGTTGTACATTTGCATCAGTAGGTTTTTTTTAACACGAAAAGAAAACTATGGTATCTTATATGACAACCTAACTAGCACTTTGCTTCACCCATCTTTGTTGTTATCCAACATCAAACCACTCTTCTCAGCAGTGGCATAAAGGAGAAACAATGGTGTGATCCTACAGGAAGCACATTTGATATCTCCAGATGGGAGTGCAGAAGAGCAGGGGGGAAAGGCGAGTTCAGTTCAGCAGGAGGAGACAGAGTTGTGTTAGCAATGAGGGGAGTGAGGAAGCAGAGGTGAAATACAGACAAGAAGAGGGGGTGAAGGGACAGAGGACATAAGGAGGAAGGATGTTATGAAAAACCACATATGGCAGCAGTGTGGTGCAGGGACTGAAGTTAAGTCGGGTAAGTCTGAGAATCTAAACTTGTGAAAGACAGCTTACAACATCAGAGTCCTTCTCATTGCACTACAGTGGCTTAGTTACTTCATTATATTAGAACACAAACATTCGCTTGCATAATTGAAGTGACCTGGTTCCATAGGATGATGTGACACAGCAGACGTAGCCAGCATATATCTTTAGGTTATTTATTAAGATAGTAAAGTCCATAGTATAGCCCCACCAGGAGCAGCCTGCTAGCTGCTCAGCCCATCTTCCCAACTGTCTCACACACACACAAGCACCCAAGCATTCCACTCACACTAACATTCTACGCGGAACACTCACACTGGCTGAGCAGTTCGGTACAGAATGAAAGGGAACATATTAACAAGAACTGAGGATACTACACAAATGTAAGTGGAGACATCCAAATCTGTGGAAAGGTTGGTAAATTTCACCTCATGAGGAGGGGGAGGCTGATAAGAATACTGAAACTTCATTCAAAGTATTAGGGAAGTACCCTAGAAAATATAATGAAATATAAATGACATCAGTGTATTCCTTTATGGCAGAGGAATGGCGTGAGGTCTACATTGTCTGTCCCGCACATTGTGTTGAAAGATGCAGAATATATAGTAAACAACTGAGGTAGCACATCATTCACGCTGCACTTTACAGTATAAGGTGTATCTTTGCAAATGTAACCACATGTGCATGCATAGAAATCCCTTTAATTACACAGTGTGCACACCCAAACCATACAAACCACAGAGAATAACTACAGATCCCGCTAACAGCACAGACCTGATTACTGAGTCCTCCCTTAAATTGACTGAGCAGGACCGAACTCAGTCAACAGTCACAGCTGTGGGCACTTCAGTATCCTCAACAGAGACTACAACCAAGTGTCATTTTAGGGATTTGGGGTCCCGAGCAAGAAATATTTGGGGGTGGTAACTACTTTGCATTGTGTTACCCATTTTTTGCTAATTAAACCCCCATATTGCCTAGCAATATTACATTATAGGGCAGAAGGTTAAGACACAAGAATACACAGACGTTAACTAGACTGAAAGTGCACTCTTCCAGGGCCTATTGGGAACTGGGGGCCCAGGGCAATTACCCACTTTGCCCAGGACTTAAAAAGCCGCTGCTAGAACCAGATCCAACTCTGACACTTTGCCACATCTCAACACCAAAGGGCCACCATGCATTGCTGTGCTGTCAGCAAGGCAGGGGAAGTTCATATTAGGATGTGGGGACTCCAGCGTAGACTAGCAGTACATGCTGATTTTATGAATAATCACTAGAGGGTGGGAATAGCTGCATAGCTGTTCATAATACACACATTTACTCCATTTAATTATAAAGCACATCAAATGTATTCATCTCAGCAGATCATGTTTTCATTGAAGCAAATGCTCATAATTGCAATTCATAAAACTACTTCACTCCGCTGTCATGCTGTACCTTAAATGCCGTGAAAACTTTATAAACATGTAGCAACACAAAACAAGAAGTTTAGGAACTTTGTATTTATGGCATGTTCGGTGACGCTCTTTGTATAATTATGGAATGGACAAGTTCGGGCTGAACTGCTCCCGCTGGAGCAGGGTCAAGACTAATTTGCATATGGCTGGATCCAAACTTAGGTAGCATGGTGGGCGAAAAGCGTTGGACTGGGATGTGGCCTTGAGCGATTGCCAGTGGCTGAGATTCAATCAATCAATCAATCAGGGGCATTGTAAGCACGCTACTCACCCATGAGGGTCTCACGGCACTGAGGGGGGAGGGGAGGGTCCTCAGATCTGTTTAGCCAAAGAGCCAGGTCTTGAGGGTCTTCCTGAAGGTGTTTAGGGAGGGGGCACGTCTGATGTCTGCTGGTAGCTTGTTCCAGGTCTTGACTGCAATGTGAGAGAATAATCTTCCGCCTGCTCTGGCCCTGTGGATGCGAGGGGTTTCAGCCAGTGCGAGGTTGGCAGATCGGAGGTTTCTTTTGGGTGCGTGGAAGTTGATTCTGTCGTTGAGGTATTTGGGTACGTTCTTGTGTAGGCATTTGTAGGCGTAAGTGAGGATTTTGAAGGTGACTCTTTTCTCCACGGGGAGCCAGTGGAGTCTACGTAGGTGTTGGCTGATGTGTTCGTGCCACGGGATGCCGAGGACGAGTCTGGCGGGGGTGTTCTGAATAGTCTGGAGTTTGCGGAGCAGGGACTTGTTGATGCCAGCGTAGAGGGCGTTTCCTTAGTCCAGATTAGTTCAAGCATTTCATCCATCACCTTGTTATTGATACAGTTTGTGCAACCAGGAGCAGCGCAGGTGGTTTTCGCTGGTGGTTCTTGTATGTACACGTGTAAGGTATATGAGGGATGCTGTTTGAGAGGAGTTCCTAGTGCATGTGGCAGCCAGCTCGTCTTCTTGTTTGCTCCTTTTGGAGTCAGGGGAAATGCTGCCCTGTCTAATGTCATTTTATAGGAGTTTTATCGAAAGTCCTGACCTTGTGTTAGGAAACAAACCAGAACAGCTCCTTACATCCTTTAAAATGGAATGTGGATTCTTAGTTTTTTCCTCAAGGATTGGTTCTAAGAGGGCGTCTGGCTACCCCTCTGCTTGCCTCTTTTCTAGAGGCATGTCCCATTGTGGAAATGGAGCTTTGTAGCTATTTACCAACTCTGTCTGTGAATTATTGTTTCAGATGACTAAGGTGGCCTCTGCGCCGAGGGCATTTGTAGGGATACACACTGAACCCTTGAAATGTCTTCAGAATTAATCTGCGATAGGCCGGGAATGTACTGGAAGAGTCTTAAAAGGTTGCCTCCATTTAGAATACATTTCCTGCCATGCGAACAGTACTTTGGGATGAAAAGCTGATTGACGTTTGTCTGCCGGGCGGGGCCCTTCTGATATAGTGATGGTATTGCATTCATGGTATTAAGTTTGCTGACATTACTCATGGACTGTGAAGTCAGTCCTAGTTGACTTTGGTCATTGCTATTCACTCTGCAAGTATATGTTGTCTGTCTGTTATTGTAGAGGTGTGGTTTGAGCATCTCCAGGGTAGGCGGGGCCAATATTACCTTCTTCATCGTTCACTATTTTGATTGAGTTGTGAATGGGTGACTCCCCAATCTCAATTTGCTAACTTTGTATTGGCCCAATCTTCTGCTGAGAGAGGGCTTTTGGGCTTTTTTGTACAGCATTATTGTCAAATATTGTGTATAGGCTCTTATCCCCTGACACTTCATCCAGGTGCGCTCATCCCTTGCTTGCTTTCTCTTTTCTAAATGATGCTTTAATCACTTATATTTCTTCTTTAGTTTTTTACATTTTCCTTTTAAGTTAATGGTTCTATGATTGGATTGTCTCATTTAAATGTACATTTATCTGGGGATAGCAACTTCTCTGGATTCTTCTCTTGTTGTATTGTATTGTATATGTACTTATATAGCGCGGCTGTCACCCTGCGGGTATCCTGACGCTGCACCTTGCTCTGATAACACTAGGCAAGACAGATAACCTGTACACAATTTCCAGAAGCTCAGAATTACTCATTCCTCAGGATGAGCCACGTCTTCAGACTCTTTCTGAATGGAAGCAGCAGCTTGATCTGTCTGATATGCATGGGGAGAGTGTTCCACATTCGTGATGCGACTATCCCAAATACTCTTCCGCCCGACCAGGACTTCTTCAACCTGGCAAAGGTTAACAGGCATGCGTTGGAAGAGCGAAGATTTCGCCCAGGCTTATACCAGGTGAATTTGTCCTGCATGGCTATTGGGCCTAGACCGTGGACTGCTTTAAACACAGTACAGAGGGATTTAAACAGTATTCTCTCCTTAACGGGCAGCCAATGAAGATCCTTCAGGGCTGCCCTAGATGAAGACCTACGCTGCCTATTCAAGGACAATTTGGCTGCTATAGACGGGATCCTCTGCAATTTCAGTAGCACTGAGTGCGGTGCTCCTAAAAATAACGAGTTGCAGTAGTCCAGTCTACCTAAAATAATACTCCTCACTACTAAAGGTCTAGTTGCACTAGGTAAAAGTGGGAGAATCTGTCGCAGGGCTCTCAGCAAGAAGAAGCAGGTACTCATTATCTTGTTAGCTTGGAGATTTGGAGATTGTCATCAATTAAAACTCCTAGATTACGAACCGTTTTGTACTGGAACCAGTGGAGCATCCATTGGGGAAAAACTAAACTCAGATGGCAGAGGCCGCAACACTTTAGCCGTGGAGCAGTGTATAACCTCCGTTTTTCCACCATTAAATTGTAGGGAGTTTGTCCTGAGCCATTTGGAGGTCTGTCGCATACACTCCTGGAACGTATCTAACGACACTGCTTGATTACCTTCCATGGAGTACACCAATTGTGTGTTATCTGCATAGTTGACCATATCTATTCCAAAAGATTTAATTATAGGAATCAGGGGCCTCAGAGAGATGTTGAAAATAATAGGGCTTAATGCTGAGCCGTGAGGCACCCCATGGCACACAATAGTCTTGGAGGATGTAAACGGCAGGATAGTCACTGCCTGTTGTCTGCCCATCAAATATGATTGCAGCCACTTCAGCGCCCGCCCTCTAACTCCTATGTTCTCTAGTCTCTCAAGCAGTGTCTTATGGTTCACTGTGTCGAATGCGGCCGACATATCTAGCAATACCAGTACAGATGAATTACGATTATCGGCACACATTCTCAAGTTGTCCAAGACAGTCACCAAAGCCGTCTCAGTTCCGTGTCCTGGTCGGAATCCAAATTGATCCTTGTCAAGTAGATGGTTTTCCTCTAAAAATAAGGACAGGGATTTACTAACAGCCCTCTCCAGAATTTTTACTGGGTTGGGTAGAAGAGATATTGGTCTAAAACTCAAAGGGCTTGTTGGGTCCAGAGATGGCTTCTTAAGCAGTGGAGTAACCACTGCCTGTTTCCAGGCTTCAGGAACAGTTCCACTTTCCAGTGACTGAGAGCAAATCTGTTGCAGCCACGGGAATAGTTCCAGCTGAAACTCTTTCCAGATCCCATGTGGGAGAGGGTCTAGAGGGGAGCCTGAGGCCACACCATGGGCAAGGCCATTAAATGTGTCCTCAGTCAGAGTTTGAAAACACTCTAAAGCACTCGACTGGTATCCTGACAGCATCTCTGTTTGTTGCTCCATAGCAGATGTCTCAGAAGGCCCCTTTTCCTCCTCCAGATCACTGGTGCTATCTACAGTCAAGCCCCCAACAATCTTATCGATTTTATCCTCAAAATGAGCGGAAATATCATCACAAAGTTTCTGAGTTGCAATTACCTTATTGCCCATACAAGCCGGAATGGCTAGATCTTTTATAATACCGAATAGTGTTCTTGTACTTTTAAGTGCTTGCGCAATAGTCTTTGCGTAATATTTCGCTTTGGACTTGGAGATGGCTTCCTTATACGAGGCCTGTAACAGTTTCAGTTCTCTTTTATCTGCTTCTGCATATGACCTCCTCCACTTCCTCTCTGCTTGTTTGTGATTTTTCCACATTGATCTTAGCTCCTCGTTATACCAAGGGGCCGAGGGTTTTTTGAAATTCTTCAATCTTTTTTTGGGAATAACCTGGTCCAGAGTGCTAATTATATAATTGCAGTCGTTTTTATAGTTTTCCTCTACCAAGTTGGTAGGGGCAAAGAGATTCTGTACTGGAAAGGTCGGGTATATTCTATTTCTCAATAGTTTAGTCCATTCTCTACCCTTCCGATAGGTTGTTGCCTTATTACTACTATTGGCTGGACTAGGCAGTGTGATCTTAAAATGAATTAGAAAGTGATCAGTCTAATGTTGAGGTAATATCTCAATCACCTCTGTCTCCCTATAGTTTGCAAACAGGAGACCCAGAGTATGTCCTCCCTGGTGAGTAGGCTGATGCACAAGTTGGTGCAAATTAATTCTCTCACAGATATGTATTAAATCTGCGAGATGAGACCCTGAATTCCCATCATCTCTGAGGTTAAAATCCCCCAGTATGATCACCCTTGAGTGAGTTAAAGTCAAGTTAGTAAGGGTATCGAACAGAGATTGATATTGAGTATTAAGACTCGGGGGCCTATAGCAGATCAACCCTGTAAGTATCTTTCCTTTTGCCTCTTGTAACGAGAAACCTAACAGTTCAATGCCTTCTACATCATCAATATGTAGTGGAGTGAAGTCCCAGGTCTCTTTAAAAATCACCCCAACTCCCCCTCCCCGATACTCTGGGTTTATGAAAGATTGTATAGCCTTCTAGGCAGGCAAACCCTAGTTCTACTGTGGTGTCACTAGTAGTCCAAGTTTCGGTTAGAAACAGTGCATCCAAATCGGCGCATTCTATCATAGTTGACACTTCTTCATAATGTTTCACAAGGGACCTACTGTTGATCAATCCAAATTTTAATTCACACAGTGGCTGGGCCTCTACAGGAATGCTAACGTTTGTGGCCATGGTTTTATGGTCTCCCTTGTCATCCCTCTTACCAATATATAGAAAGTTGCTCCCTAGAATAGCACAGTCTCCTACTTCCTGGTGTAAAATTGGCAGCATGGCTGGCGCTGTCGGTGCTGTAGGTGTTGACCTAAGTTAAGTAGGTTTAGACCCTTCTCTTGTGATCTTGGGTGGAAGACACTTGGATTGCCTGTTGTCGTAATTGCTTCATCGTGTAGGTGAATCTTCTGACTCAGATATTTTGAGGGAGTCTATCTGAAGCTGTAATAAATTGGAAAATGGGCAACGTTTTCCTGCTGTCAGGCCGCAGGCACCAGTGCAAGCACAAGAAAGGGTTGATGCTACCGAATAAACTTCGTCATTAAGATTGAGAGTTCTTGTCGAGGCATTTGGTGCAGGTGGGGAGGGATTGCAGAAAATCCACCTGGAGCTCTAACTGATGTGATTGCCAAGTGAGAGCTTCTATTGCTGTGGAAAGACCAGAGTTGATGGATCTGAGAATATGGTCAGGTGATGGGACTAGTGAGGTCAGAGCACGGTATTGGTTTGAATGTGTAAGTGCTCCGCTTCTTCCAGTTGATGTGCACCAGAATCATTTAGAGTGGGTGTCTTAACTACATCGATATAGTTCTGTTTGCGGTGTCTCAGTGGTATAGAAGATATTTCAATGAGTGAGGTTTCACATGAGGATACATTGTTGTGATGGACTTGCGCTATTGCCTTAATTAACGTACAGTGGGGTCTTTCTAACCTTCTTTTCTCCACGGCCTTACTAAGTGGAAGGGAGGAGAACGCGACACTCTGGAGTTTCCTTGGATGAAGAGGAGAAATGCTGCGTAATGGACCACGTTTTAGGTTTCAGAGTCGTTTGGATGGTGTTCAGTCGTGTAGGTATCATGTTCCATCTGAGTCGGTGTCTATCTGCTTAATATTTCACACCAGGGTGGGACCCACCATAGTCCAGGGTGGGACCCATCGTAGTCCAGGGTGGGACCCACCGTAGTCCAGGGTGGGACCCACCGTAGTCCAGGGTGGGACCCACCGTAGTCCAGGGTGGGACCCACCGTAGTCCAGGGTGGGACCCAACGTAGTCCAGGGTGGGACCCAACGTAGTCCAGGGTGGGACCCAACGTAGTCCAGGGTGGGACCCACCGTAGTCCAGGGTGGGACCCACCGTAGTCCAGGGTGGGACCCACCGTAGTCCAGGGTGGGACCCACCGTAGTCCAGGGTGGGACCCACAGTAGTCCAGGGTGGGACCCAACGTAGTCCAGGGTGGGACCCAACGTAGTTCAGGGTGGGACCCAACGTAGTCCAGGGTGGGACCCACCGTAGTCCAGGGTGGGACCCACCGTAGTCCAGGGTGAGACCCACCATAGTCCAGGGTGGGTCCCACCCACCCAGGGTGGGTCCCACCCTAGTCCATGGTAGGACCCACCTTAGTCGCCTGCTACTGTAAGGTTGCCTGGGAATTAATGGCATAAGGATATCTGTTGGGATGTGTGTCAGGATGGGTAATATTCATGGGTGTGACTATCACAAATGCTCTATATGATGGATTAATTGTCTTGGATGGAATAGTTACTGCACATTAGATGTTAGGTGATCCCTCAGTGTACAAAGGGGTTCCATGACTTTACAGAGAAAGTCAACCTTCAGCCACGTTCATCTATATGACCACAGCCCCCCTCTGCGACTTTCAAAATCCTTACCAAGTACGGCAGGGGGTCCTTCATCCCATACAGTCATGGCAGACCGGCAATAACACATAGGCTCCTACTTACCGTTTTACATATTTCTCTTCTATGGCTACCTATATACTCATTACCTTACTAATGCTTTATGTAGTGGTTACGGCACACAAAAGCATACCCCAAAATGTCAGTTCCATAAAGAAGCCAGAGAAGAAGCAGGTAAAACGCGAAAAGGAGAGGGGGGAAATCGTGAAGACGTGCACCGATTACTTGCCTTCTGTGTGAATTGTTATTAGCAACAAGAATACGCGAGTTGTAATCCCTTTCTGTACTTGGTTGTCAGAGGGCTTGACTTCCGGTTGTTGATACTGGTAATGAATAATGCAGTTGTTAGTGCAGACAGTGTATAATGCAGTACTTGGTTGGTAGGTAGAAACACAACTTTCGCGCTTCATCTTTGGTGGTTGCAAGATTTTTTTCTTCCACTTTCACTTCCCAGTAACCCTGTTATCTACACTATTCCGACCATCTCCTCTGTCAGAACCACTCATCCACCTAAACCCTCCCGAGCACCCTCATATAAGTACAATATCCCCATCACCCCGCATAGCCCAAGTGCCCCCGTCACCAAAACAGTCGCGACAGAGCTGCGCTGTATGTTCCACAACTGCAGATCTGCAATAAAACACAAACTTGGAAATCTCCGATACCATCAACTTGCACAATATTGACATGCTCTTCCTCACAGAGACCTGGTTCAACGATACCTCTCACTCTATATTTGATCTCCTTGTACCCAGAGGCTATTCTATACTCAGAAATGACAGAATTGACAAAGTTGGGGGAGGTGTTGCAGTCGTCTTTAGAAACTCCCTTCAACTTAAGACTCTTCCTAACAGCTCCTTTCACTCTTTTGAATGCCTATCGCTTGAGCTTCAATTGCACCACCGCTCACCTCTCAGATTCCATGTTATTTACCACCCGCATGGTAGCAGCCCTTCGTTTATGGAGGAACTCACGAACTGCATCAGCGACCAATACTCGCAAAGTGACAATCAGATCTTCGTGGGTGACTTCAATGTCCACTGGGGCTCGCCTCAAGACACTTATGCGAATTTGCTGCCCACCTTCCTCTCTGCAAACGATCTTATCCAAAACTGCACTGAAACAACACACTCTAAGGGCTCAACCCTGGACCTTGTTATTTCTAAAGCAGGCTTGCTGACCATCGCTACCCCTATTCATGTAGACTGGTCTGACCACCTCCTCATCCCATTCTCTCTTCACCTATCACACTCTATAACTCTTGGCCAGCCTAAGACGGCTACTTCCTGGTTCCGTGACACTAAAAATATTGACCTCAGTACCCTCTGTGATTCTGCTTTGCTATCACTTCCAGACGCGGTCGTTAGTAGGAGTAACTGCAGGGTGGTGACGTGAGGAGGGGCAGGGTGGGGCTAGTAAACTATGGATTACGGAGGTTTACAGTTAAATTAACATATAAATTAATAAAACGAATTTCGTTGCGTGCACTGCATCGCATTTGGGGATGCAGTGCACGCAACAAAATTCGTTTTATAAATTTATATGTTAACTTACCTGTAAACCTCCGTAATCCATAGTTTACTACCCCCCACCCTGCCCCTCCCCACATCACCGCCCTGCAGTTACTCCTACTACCGACCGCGGCTGATCACTTCCAAGGCTAGACCCGGACCTAGATGTTAACGAACTCACCTCCCAATGCCTCACAGTCCTTGCAGTCGAAATCAATAAAGTCGCTCCTCTCCAAAGCAAAAAGAAAAGGCCCACTCCCTCAGCACCTTGGTTGAATAAAACACTCTATGAAGAAAGGAAGTACCTAAGAGTCCTTGAGAAACAATGGAGACAAGCGCCCTCCACCGAAAATTTGGCCACGCTTCGTTCAGCAAGATCCAAGTACCATAAGCACATCTTCCTTGAAAAAGCGTCGCATTTCAAATCCCTCCTTGACTCAGCCAAAAATAGACCCAAAAAACTATTCGACCTCATCAAGAACCCAAACAGCTCTCCCCCAACCTCCAAATTGGAGGATTCCACAAAGAAAGCAGCGGAATTCGCTATATTCTTTGACGAAAAGGTGAAATCACTTGTAGATCCGGTCATTCATCCTACCCCTACAGAGGAGCGCAAATCCTTTACCATTTGGCAAATCTTTGACCCCATCTCTGATGAGGCCCTCCTTAAATGCATCCTCGATACAAAGCCCTCTAACCATTCTCTTGACCCCATCCCTAGTGCCATTGCCATTGACTTCTATACCCATTCTCTTTCCTATTGGACCACTCTGGTCAACCTCTCCCTCAGTCGAGGCTTTCTTCCTGTTTCCTTCAAAACTGGGCAGGTCACCCCTCTGCTTAAAAAACCCACCGCAGATGCGAACGACCTCAACAACTACCGTCCCATCACTAACCTATCCTTTCTTGCGAAAATCACAGAAAAATGTGTAGCGAAACAACTCTCTCGCCATATCAAGGACAACGATCTTCTTGACAATTTCCAATCCGGCTTCATTCAAAACTGCAGCACTGAAACAGCCCTGCTGCTAGTGATTGATGACGCGCTGCGGATACTCGATTCAGGGGAGTCTTGTCTTCTAATTCTTCTTGACCTTTCTGCAGCCTTTGATTTTTCCGCATCTCAGTAGTCTTGTTACAAGCGTCAGGAGAAGCACCATAGTATTGTTACTCACTGTGTGTGAATCCGGGTTGGATGAGAGAGGAGCCAGGCAAAGGGGCTGGCGTCTGGCCAGGCCCTGAAATGTGTCAAATAGAATTTCACTTTCCTGTACATTCATTTAGAAAATCATTATTCTAAATGCACGCGTGGTTGCGAATAAAAGAGCGGGCTGCCCTTCATTGACGCTTACTGGATGGCGACCTTCCCAAATGTGTTCCTACCTCCTCCATCCACCACTGAGTCTCAGAGAAGCCCCTGCCTGGTGAGTAAGCAGAAGCACAGAAAGGATACATTTATGTGAACACAAATTAAAGCCAGAACAAGGCACAGTGTATGTTTAGGGACCAAATATGAAAGTGGAAAATAATTCTCAGATGCAGCCGAATTTGCACAGGTCACTTTTCTTGTTTCTTATTTTCCTCTTGTTCTACTTTTCGCGCAATGTCTTTTGGTGTCCAATTATCCGAGTAATACAGTATATTAGATTATTTTAGAAATGTAGATTCCTTCCACTGCGCCAGTGAAATAGGCTAAAAACATCTGCAATAGAGAAAACCAATGATTCGATACGTTTCGGAAACTGCAAATAACTAAAAAGCAGACTTTCTGTTTTTGTAAAGCAGAGCAAAACAAAGTAGAATTTTCTATTTATTGCAGCAGGCATGAACATCTAGCAGGGGCCTGCCCTGGACCTCCTGATCTGGGCTGGGGGCGTGGCCTTCAGCACAGCCCCTGTAGCTACTGAATCCTGGGCTCCTAGCCTCTGCTCCTGTACAGCAGGCACTCAGAACGCCTCTAGAACACACTGAGAGTGCTGGACTTACATAAAGAATTTTAAATGATCCCACATATTTTATACTGTGCCCAATATCCCAATGGGCGCAGAGGATCAGTACTGCTTCACAGTTTTACCCCATCTTTCATGTTGCATTTACAACCACGGATCCCACAGGCAACTAATATTTTTTCATAAAGGGATGCTGTTCATTTTCTTGACCACCCCACAAACTCCCTGGTATTTGGGCATATTCGGCCAGTTCCCTTATTCTCATACATTGTTTTTGCTTTGTCATTGGGTTTATGGGTGTGTCAGTGAAAGAAAATGGCCGACACTGATCTGTGTGTTCTTCAATCAGATGTCTGAACACCACATTGTAAATTAAATATTTGATGCTTTGATGAAGGCTCTGTTTATCCTTCCACCCCTATTACCGTACCACCACTCATTAAGGACCAGCAGATGTGAGGCCTGATAATACGATAAAATATCGGAGGATGCCAGCCCCCCACAGTAGGTGAAGAGTTAAGCACACAGGGGTAACCCTTTAACCCAAGGAACCTGGGCCTCGTAAATATATATGAACAATGGTTCCGTAGGGGAAATAATATTTGCAATGAAGAAAAATCAATAGAACAAAAACACAGCAATCAATGATCTAGCAAGCAATTAATCTTAAAGAATGAATAGTACTTCAAAAAACGTAACAATTTATTTTTAGTATTTCATGTGAATTTTAAATCATTCATCAACTCCTTTCGATATGTACAAAAAATGAGAACGGGCTGTATATACAAAAATATTTACAAAACAACGACGCAGTGACAAAGTGAATAGGGTGACTCTGTGTGATAGTGCAGAAGTGGATATTTACAATATTAATAAAATACAAAGGAAGTTTTTTGCACAAAAAGTCCTCGGCTAATTTATGGATAGGTAATGAGCCTTGTATGGCACACGTCCTGTAATCTGTATATACAAGGGATTCCAATTAGTGCAGGACTGTGGAACCGTCAACGTTTCGACCCTGTGTCGACCAGTTGTTCTATATGGTCATGTCGGGTCTTCTTCAGGACATTGGGGATGTATAACAGCCCAAATAGCGGTGAAGGGACCGATGTCAGACAATATGGCGTAGTGGCAGTCAGAGGAGATTACCAATATCACAGAAGGTCTAGATTCTTCTTCGCCTAGTTATCTACTCTTGTTCTCCTTTTATCATTCTGGTTAGCGTGCCCGCTGTCAGTCACTGACTTCAGGATAATTTATTTAGCGCTGCTGGAGTCTGGAGTTTTTTGAAGTACTATTCATTCTTTAAGATTAATTGCTTGCTAGATCATTGATTGCTGTGTTTTTGTTCTATTGATTTTTCTTCATTGCAAATATTATTTACCCTACGGAACCATTGTTCATATATATCCCCACAGTAGGTGGACAGGAAGCAGGTACGCAAAGCTACCCGTACCATTCCCCCTTCCTATAAGAACTGCCCAAACGCTGCATTAACCTGTCTGAACCATCGGGCGGGATCTGATAAGGGTGGTTCTGTAACTGATAAAGAAGCCGGGGGAGTACCACCATCTTAAAAATGGCTGATCTGCCATATATGGACAGTGGCATTCGAGACCAGCACTTGATATCATCCCGTATGCGTTCCCACACCGGAACCAGGTTGCGCTCCCAAGAGACCGCAGGGACATCCGACAGAAATACGCCTAGGTATTGTACAGAAGAGGTCCACGCGCCCGCAGTCTTCCAATCTCCAAGAACCCATAACGTAGACTTACGGGGATTCATATATAATCCAGATGAGTCCCCAAAAATATGCACGATACGCAGCAGCCGCGGTCCTGTTCTATCCATGGCCATGAGAAAGAAAAGGACATCATCTGAATATAATGTGATTCTATCCAATAATCCCTCAGTCCACTCGAATCCCCACACCTGTGCATTGATGCGAACCCATGCGGCCAACGGCTCCATAGGTAGAGCAAATGGATAAGGGGACAGAGGGCATCCCTGCCGCATGCCCCGCTGTATAGAGAAGGTGGATGAAGTCACACCGGCCACCCGCAGCGACCCCGTCAAATCTGTATACAGGAGCGTAAGATAAGAGAGGAAATGCGGTCCAAACTTAAGTCGTCGCAACAATGCGAACAAATATACCCAGCTCAGGGAATCAGATGCCCTGTCCATATCCGCTAAGAGAAGCACCACTGGCTCCCCCAGCCGCTGGATAGCTGCCACTGCTACATGAGCCCGCTTAATGTTATGTCTTGTCGCCCTCGGGGCATGAACCCAGCCTGATCCAGGTGGACCAAAGTGGCAATATGGGGCAGATGCCGATTGGCCAGGGCCTTGGCCAGAATTTCTACCTCCACATTCAAAAGAGAGATTGGGCAACATGAGGAAAATCACTTTTGAACCACCCCTATACCTTCTGCTCACATTGGCAGATCTTCAAATAAGTAAGGGGCATATCAACAAGGGATTTATCTCTGCTTTTTTGGCTTTAAAAGCCAAAAAAGGAGAGATAAAACTAGCACCCTATCAACAACAGGGTGCTAACATGCAAATTCGCATGTTAGCACCCTTTTACTCTACGCTTCCCCTTGCATCTCTAATGAGATGCAAAGGAGGCGTTCCAGAGTAAAATAATAGGAGAAATGTCGCTAAGCGACATTTCTCCTATTATCAAGAATGTTGCTAACCCTGTTAGAGACAAAAAAAGCAGCGCTAACCTCGGTTAACGCTGCTTTTTTACATCTGGTATTTTTCTGACTTAGCCATGATATCCTATGGAAGGAGGATTTCATGGCTAAGTTTGCCTGTCCCTATCAACAAGGTAACGTGAGATTATCGCTGGGTTTCCAGCGATAATCTCATGTTAGCCTGTTAGTGTGAGGATTTTTATCGCTATTGAGATAAGCGTTGCAAATAGCACGCTATCTCAGCGATAAAAATTCATGCTAGCCGGCGATAATTATCCTAGCGCTAAGTGTGCTTAGAGATAATTATCACCGGTTGTTGTTGATATGCCCCAAAGTTTGTTTTTAGTTGTTGCCAAATAGGAGCTGTGACTTCTCCAGGTGCCCGCCCTTTTTTGGGAGCAGGAAGACAGCATGCTGCTTCTAGAGAACCTCAAGGTAGCCCTGTTTCCATATTCAAGTATTCTGAAATTCACTGTTGATTGGAGGAGAACCAAGGTGACACTTTTAGTTCAGATAAATGATGAATTTGAATGTTGACATTGCAAGATTTATTGTCAGTTTGTGCTGTCAGTTACTGAGACTTGTACCACATGGCTGAAAACAAGAGCTTTTTAATACATTAAATAGAAAATATAAAGCAAGAAATTACAAATACTGGTACAGTCTAACTTGAAATATTTTGTAAGTAAAACTAAAACTTCAATATAATTCAATATATTGCTTAATGCATATGTGAAATAATGTGCCTTGTGTACTTGCAGTTCAGATCTTGGGTGCCGATTACAGAGGGGTGCTGCTGAAGGCTCTCATCCCTCCTGACACCACAGCAATTGGATCATGGATAAATCCTCCAGCTAACACCAAGAATCTGCTGGTAAGTTTAAAGATCCAGGCTTGAAAACTGCACTATGGACTATGCAGTACATTCTGAACTTTAAAATAAGACATCTGGTCATACAACAACTGGACCTGTAGCACAAACCAATGTCAAGATGCCCAGGGCCATATGTACAAAATCATTTTTGCTGTTGCAAACATCCCGATACTGTAAATCGGACTATGGGTGATTGCAAAAATGCCTTTTCAACTGTACAGAGCACAAATTGTGATTCGGTAACATGTTACCTAATCGTAATTTCTGTTTAGTGATTTGGCCTTTGGAAAAGTTGTGTTTAGGGCGTGCCTTCCAAATGCCGAATTGCAGTGCTATGTAAAAATGTTTTGCAACCGAATTTCAGTTGCAAAACATTATTTTTTTACCGACACTTTCAAAGATTGTATTAACCATTCGCAAATGGGATGGGGTGCCCATGGGACCCCTTCTCCATTGTGAATGTTGAAACAAATGTTTTTTAAGAGCAGGCAGTGCCTACGCTTAAAAACCTTAAACTTAAGCACTCATTTTACTTTTTGAAAGAATCCCATTTTTTCCAAGCCAAACGGCCTGTATTTATAACAAAAAAAAAAGATTGTTTTATTAAAAAGCAATAGAGACATGGTGGCCTGCTGATCCCAGCAGGTCATTGTTCCTGTGATACCTGTAATTACTAATGGGTTGCAAATTGCGACCTACCTAATATATATACATATATATATTAATGAGTTAGGCCAATTTGTGACCCATTAGGAATCTGAAGTTTGTTAGTTTACTTACATTAGGAATATCGATTTTCTAATTGCGATTTGGGGAAGAAAGCACAATTCCTATTTTCTGTGCATTTGGCCCTTAGTTCTGTGAGAAGCAGAATGACCAATGGCAGAACCCCTTTAATCAAAATATTAACTGCCAAGTAAATGCTCTAATGTTTCTTAATTTTTCTGCCTGATTGTATTGATGTTTCATATACTACAGAGGACTGGTTGACTTCCCAAGTCAAAATTGACCAAACACATACTTTCATTGAGACCTCTGATGAAAGCTTTAGGTTGACTGTCATTGGGCTGTGGGACATCTGAATAACACTAAACTCCTCAGAAAAAATGGTATTTGCATGTACAGGCTTTGAGCATTGACTCGGACCCTAACTAACATATTCTATGAATGCCTATGGTTTTGAGGACTTCCATGTATGAATTGATATGGCCTCTCAAATGTTGACTGTGTAGTCTAGGCTTTATGCTGGTGCCAATATTTCCTAAAGATTTATGTGAAAGCAATGCACATACATTGGCATTTAGTACATTGATAGACACAGGACAAATGGCAGATGAACTATATTTTCTGGAACAGGTCTTTTGAAACGCACATGTTGCAATCCCTAGTGCTATTTTCTAAAAATGTACAGAGCCCCATGTACCCAGCGACAGCTACACGACCTGCACTGTCGACGTGTGCCATCAGAGACTAACCAACCCACAGTAAAATGATTGCCTGCTGTGGGCTGAGTGCACAGCCCATGTGCCCACCGTACAATCAGAGCTATCTTTGTTTTGTTTGATTGATTACTCCAGTATTGGAACTTTCATAGATTCACATGCTTGAATCATTCCCTGTCATCATGACGGGAGTCCCCCGTACCTCATTATGGAAGTACCAGGGGTTTTAATAGGAGGAAACAAAATAGTCACATTGGAGGATCCGTAAGAGCAAAAAGTATGCTGCGATGCAAAACTCATAATTATGACTCACCACTAACACCAGTACTCATGACCTTCTGTTAACAACATAAGTTCAGTTGCTCCTGGGGACGCAGTGAGGGGGTTAATGCACCTAGCCCATGCTGACAATACATCTACCTAGAATAGAACCACACACTCAAAGCCTGGCAATACTGATGGGCCTGAAAGTCTGTGACCCCCTCATAGAACACGCATTCTAAAAATTATTGTAATCAATATGTATAAAGAATGGATCTTAAGTGACATCATGTTCAATAAATAAAAAAAACACAGACTGTATCTGCAATAAAACAATAAACAGTAATGCAGTATCAGACACAATACTACAAAAATAGCAGTGCAGGCTACCAATAGAATAACCTCACAAGAATCTCACAGAAACAATTAAAGTAAATAAATATTATTATACAGCTTCCCAAATACTGATTGCAAAGTATTTGTTAACTACTTCCAGAAAACCAACAGAGAGGGTACTGGGATGATTGTTTCCAGAGCCCTGGACATCCAGCAGAAAATACCTTTATCCTGGATGTAGCACACCAACCACACTCTCACAGTGTGTATTAGGCAGCTACCTTATGAGTCCATTTTTTAAAGAAATGCAGACAGTTCTTCAGGTATTGAATACTATGCAGCCTAATGTAGATGCATGATAGGTATAGAATTGGGTGGTAAGAGAAAATCCCTTGACTTCAGCAGGAAGAGGTAAATTCTCTTTTATAAATACACCACCAGTGAAGAACATTCCATCAGGATGACTTTCACCTAAAGCATAATATGGTGAAGATAATTCCACTAGAAGATTCTACTTATGAAGAGAATTTTCCATTACAACTAAATTGTAAATAAGCCATAGACGGTGCCACCAAAGCAACCTAGCAAAGAAAGATAAATACAGGGGAAAGGTAAACAATGCCACTAAACAGGCAGGTGAGTCAAAAGTGATTTAAATGGAACAAGAACACACTATTTATTGAGTTGGAAGAGCATTCTCTCCATCAATGTTAGAAAGTCCAACAGCTCCTGAACTAATAGGTGGAAAGGAAGGTTTATCATTCACTCAAATTTAGATTTACTGTACTTAAATCCACGTTTATATCTCTTGACGACTTACTCGTGATCAAGGTATGTGGATGTTGACTTTCTGCAATAAGCCTACTGTGTGCACCTTCACTAAATAATACCTTTAGATGATGCTGGCTCGACTCAGTCGGTGGATGGACTTGGGAGGGTGACTCTGGACACACTTGTTAGTGTCACATCGCAAAAACAACTCAAACACCCATTTCAATTATCCACACAAAATGAACTATCTGCATTCTTACAACCCCAGCAATACTAAATAGCACACATAACATCCAAAGACAGCAAAATGCCTCCCACCACGTATGAATGAATTGAAATGCATGCAGAAGCACAGCAGGAACAAAAACACGCCCGCCCCATGGGTGGTTGCTACATATGCACATAAGACAACAAGGATGAAAAAGAGAAAAAAGTACCACCTGTATCGACAGGGAACAAACAAAGACATATGACTCATGACAACAACAAAACAACATATAGTTTATCCCAACATGGGAATCTCATTAGTAGTGGGTGTAGTAGTAAATGTTTCTTTCAGAAATCTCATTCTATAAAACATACATTCGATAAAACATTTCATTCTGTAAAATACTCTAGCACTTAATACTGCATTAAAATCAAGTACCATCGAAAAAGTTCAATATGCATGTACAATAATCCTCCCCTTGCCTAATCACCCCCCCCCCCCTTTGAACTAATAATAGGTTTTTAAGCTGTTATACGCTTTTTTTAAAGTCAATAATACAAGGATTAAAATACAAATAAAAACAATTGCTATCTTTTTCTGCTTCATTACATTGATCAAAACTACTGTTTATTTAACATATTCCTACAGGTAGTTGTAGGCACTTACAAATATTAAAACTCAATTTCATTTCAGTTAAATATTTAAAAAAGGATAATAAAATCTCATTAAAAATAAATGCCACCACACACCCTAAGTGTGGTGAAGCACAATGCATGAAACTAACCACATCACAGAATTAGGCATATGTCTATTATCAGTGGGACACAAATGAACACGTTAGACCACAAAGATGTGTCAATGTAATCATGCCAGCACCTTTACACCCTTGTTGCGAGGTGGTGGCTACATTTCACTCCCTGTTGAAACAGGCGTTTGCACAGAGATTGGAATGCCAACTAAAGCTGTAATTACAATTCTCATGACACATTTCAGCAGGTCAAATCTGTCAAAATTAGCCAGGGGGAAATGGGTGGCACTTTCCAACGCATACATAATTCAGTGCATTAAACACCTAGTCCACAAGTGATTCCTTATTTTCCACTGGATCCACACACTCCACCGCGGTTACCAGTATTTACTGGGTCACTAACCAATGGACACCCACTGGTGAAAGGGTTGCATGACTGCGACGAGGAATGGTAGGGCTCGGATTAATTAATTTTATCCATAAGTAATCAGGGCATTACCTCCTCATCCACTTTATGTTGTCCCAGTCCCTAGGATATAGCAAGCAGAAAGCAGGCATCTAAAACATACACAGAAGAGTCAACCACTGACAGTGCATGTCACAAAGGGTTTACTGCAGTGCAGAGAACACATTTGAATCCAGATACTTAAAAGACAGAAAATGATCAATCAGCTGAGATGCAACCCACAATATCACCAGCAGTCCCACAGGAATCTGCAGACACATCCAGTTTATAGTGCAAAACAAATTTTGAGGAGGAAAGGGCCAGTTTCAGCTCCATAGATACCAGTCATGGGCACTGCCTTGCACTCAACCAAACACGCCCTTGTAAGGCGTCCTTTAACAGAAAAAGAAAGAAGAACTCCCAAATTAGCGTAAGCAGTGGCAATTTCAGAATAGACACAACCACATATAGTGGGGTAAATAAGCTTATCTTCTGTATGTATGAGACGGAATGAAACAAATAGACCATCCGCCGCATAAAATGCTTTGGTTGAGGTCAAACCTACATTGAATGCCAGACCTATATTCAACAAACCAAAAGACTGATCAACCTAACCAACAAACCTAGGGACCAATGTAGGCAAAACAGTGTCCAGAAAGAGATGAAAATGGAACAACATTTTGGCCCAAAAGAAGAAGGCCTCAACACCATTTCATTTAGGAGGAACTTTATACAAGGCTTTCTGTGAAAGAAGCTCCAGTATTTCTCAACTTTCTGACAAATGTAATAGCTACCCAAAATGCTATTTTCCAGGTCAAACAATTGATAGAAACCTCCTCTGAAGGTTGAAAAGGTGAAAGGGAACAGTTGTCAAGAACGATAGGACCAAGAACGAACCCCAACCCTAATCCTAAAATGATAAAATGATAATCAAGGAACCACAAGTCTAAACCCTAGGCCTAATCCTTAGGTTTGCCAGCTCAAACTCTCAAAATCTGGGATGGAAGCTTCTCAATTGGAGACTAAGCCCCCTTATGGTTCTCTAAATATCCGGATGTCTGACAGCCGGTCACAGAGAGATGAGGTATGGAACCCAAGCTTAAAACTATCTTGCAAAGAAATCCAGTATGTTAAAAGGTTTACAACCACAAGTTGATGTGTTGCAAACCTCACATCAGGAGCAGAAGGACCTTCAATATTTTGTCTCTGCAAATGGCTTAAAGTGGCAGATGTCTCCCTGAAGGTGGTCACTGAAAATCCAGTGATTGTAGCATAGAAAGACACCCAGGCAGCTGCATAACACCTACCACTTCATTAGACATACCCAACCTTAAGAGACTGTTGCACTTCGAAGATGTCAAGGCCCTTCAGGCCTGATTGACATCAGTTTAAAAGAGGCATCTAAGGCCAGGGACCTCCTGATGTTGTCTAGAACCCTAACCAAAGGAGGCAACAGGGAAAGGCAAACAACATCCCCTGAGGCTACTGAAAGAGGACTACATACAGTCAAAAAGCCGCCATTACTTTCCCCATTGGGAAAAAAGCAGGAAGCCGAGTGTTCTGTTTGGAGGCTAAATAGTCTACCTTTAGAATCTTTTGATCTCCTGAAAGACTTCCGGGCGCAGAGAGAAGTCTATTGAGGATGAAAATATCAGACTGACAGCGCTGGACCTATACAGTCTCTACTCTCGGAAGGTAAGAGGTCTTTATTCAATAAAAGTGAGACTCCGCTTATGCCAAGTAGTCAGTGTGCCAGAAGTTCCAAGATAGGAAATGGTGCCCCCCACTCACTGACCATCTGATCCGGAAGAGCCTTGAACTGTATGTGGGCTGCATATGACTGCATTGCCATCAAGACTTTAATCAGATTTCTCCAGTTGGAAGGCATCTTGAACTCCACCAAAAGCCTTCAGCCAAGACTAAATCCAGAGAGGAGTGCCGGCCCTCAGACTAGCATACATTTTCACGATTATAGATTATGGAGGCTGAAGCTCGACTCCCACCCAAAGATGAGGTTTCAGTATTCACCACTGGAGAGACAGTTTCACGGAAGGAGTCACAAAAATATGGAGATTGTAATTATGAGAAGCTTGATTACAATGCCCGAAACTATGCTGGGCTACACACTTGAGGCCCAGGGGACCACAAACATGCAATTTGCCATATAGCCTTGTCGCTGACAAAATACAGTACATGTCATCCTCAGGAGGCTCTCAACAAAGCACAAAGTTTGACAGCCCTGGCAGGTGAAAGAAATCTTTGCCCTGAAGAGTTATTACACAAGCCAACAATGAACTCTCCCTGACGGCAAGGAAGAGAGTTTGACGTCTTTTTGTTCGAGATCCAATGAAAGGATTGCAACACTCCACAATATAACAGTGTAGGCAGGAGACAGGGGAAGACAGGTTCCATTCATCAACCAATTATCTACATATGGATGCAACAGAACCCCTCTCGGGTGCACCATCTGAGCCAAGACCTTTGTAAAGACTCTTGGACTGAGTTCAGTTTAGAGCCAGAAACTAGAAGAGCTGTGAGGGAATGGAAACTTCAAGCATTTCTGGTACCTTGGATGGTTCAGAACTGAAAAATAGGAATCTTTCAGGTCTATAACAGTCAGAAAATCAAATGGAGCAATAATAGTTATGAACTTCTGTATAGAAACCATACAAAATGTCACACCCTGTTCACTCCTGTCAGATTAATATCCTGCCAAAGCACTTCTCCAGGTTGGACGACTAGAAAATAAGGAAGTACACTCCCAGACCCCATTCCCATTGTTCTATTCTTGCCATAGACCATCACTCTGTAGAGGGTCTGGATGTTAGTGTTTATTCTGGTCTCTGATTCTGGTGGACGATTCATAAAATAAACGGAGCACCCTTCGTGGGCATAGCATCTCCTAACCTGATTAAATGCAAGTTGACCCCTCTTCTGGGATACAAACCTGTGCAGGACTCTGGTGAGTAGCGTCCATATAGTCATGCTGGCTTTTGGTTGTGTGCCTGAAGATAGACCCTTACATTTCTGGTAGTTGTTCCTACAACGCCCTCCGAAACCTGCGGGAGGTATGTCCTTAGAAACAAAACCCCGTACAGACTGATTTTTGGGGTTATAATACCTACAGAAAACTACTGGAGACTTCGGTTGAAAGGGAAAAATAAAATTGGCAATGTCTATTGCCTGCTTGACTGCCTTCCCCAATGTTTGACCATGATGTTTTTGAGTCAAAAAAGAAGTGTCCTCTTTTCAGGTTCTCACCCGAGTTGTCTATGGGAGGCCACAACTGCCATCGTACTCCCAGAGCTGATGATTTCAAAGAATTGAAGCCAAATGAGAGGACAGCTGCTGGCTGGAGCTTCTTCAGAAGCTTACAGTCCACACTCAGCTCTCAGTAAGAACATTGCTGATGAATGAACCCTCTTTATTGCAGACTCATCCTTCCTATCCATAGGATCAGATGGGGCGGCATTCACTGTTGTCACATTCACGCACTCTTTAAGGCATTTAAGGAGATTCTTCTTTAAAACCCATGAGGGGATACAACTTCTGCAGAACCTTAGGAAGAAGCAACCTCTCTGACTCACCCACTCTTTCAAGATCATTGAAGGAATACTGTGCAAGACAGGGAGACCAGCATAAAAGAAAGGCAGCCCCAAACTGGAAGCATCATCCATCTGTAGCACATAGGCTTCGGTCATAGAGGCCATGTAGTCCTCCTGACGCGCGACACATTCCTCACGTCTGCAAACACCCATATGACATATTTACTCACAGAGTGTAACTCCAGCTTACCGTTGACCTCCGCAATGGGAGAAACTGGAACCGCTTCCTCTTTGAGATCCAAAAGTAGAGGTGAAAGAGGCACAATAGGTAAGTGTTTATCCAAAGGTGCCTTCACAGTGGCCTCAATTAAAGATGGAAGCTGTACAGACGATATACAAGCCAGGTGTGAATCCTGAGATGCCACAGGGGGTTCAGAATGAGATATTACCACAGAGAGGAAAGCAGAAGGAGAGGAGCAAAAAAGAAACATGTTTAGATTGAGGTCTTCCTCTTGCCGCCACCATGAGCAGCAGCGAATCTTCAAACTGTTAATATGGCCTCTGCAAATGGCTTAATGTGGCAGGTGTCTGAAGATGCCACTACCAACCCAATGAAGAGACAGCCCTGCATCAGGGGTTCCATTGAGGCGGCCTGTCAAAGCAGACTGGGTGGCGCTGAATTCTTAAAGGAAGAGACTGCGGCTCCACTGAGCCACACTCTACCATGGAGCAGCTCGCGGAGGGAATGGGTTCAGAAGCAAGGGTGCACAGCGGGTATCCCAAGCTACAGGTGAGCCCAGGGACGGGGAAGGAGAACCCACTCGTGGTCATGAACCAATGGCCGCTCTGCGTCTTGGATAGCTCCTACAACGCAGGTGCAATGGACATCTACAATGCTGAAGGGCCTGCAGAAAATAAATAATAATAAAAAAAAGATTAGACACAAAACTTAGCTGCTTGTCAGTGTCCTAAAGGCACAGGTAAAAAAGGAGGTGCTGTGGGAAAAGAAGCTTTTAAAGGAGCTGCTCCATGTGGATGGCGTTTATTTGAGTATTTCTTGTAATTACCTTCTATGTAAGTAGGATAAACCTTCATTAGTATGAATTGGGACAAGACAGATTGGACGAATGCGTAATGATGCACCACCACTGTGGTATAAGAGTAAACATTACAAGCAGGCAAATGACACCAAGCAAAATGCAATACATGTATAGCATCCAAGCAAACTACCATGCTTGAGCTCATGTCAGTTCCTCACAAAAGCCTAACTTGAACCAGTAGCAATGACCACATACTCCCACATGTACCTAACAAGTTCACACAACGGTACCAAACAGCTGCCATAAACACCAGCCATAAAAAGCCTGCCAAATAAGTACACATCACTTAGCCTTAAGAGAACACACATGCTTGCAGAATAGTTTTCAACAAAATATAGGATGACAGCGCAGCGCACATAATGCACAATAAAATCCGCAGACAGATAAAACATTGTAAGACCAGCCATACCACTTTAAATGTAGTGCTCAAAGGCAATGACATCTTGGCATTAGCACTGAACCTTAAATAACAGAGGGCCATCTGAAAAGTTCCCCAGCAAGGAAAGAAACTGGAAACACCCACCACTGAGCACTCTCATCACTGACAAACTGACATGGGAGCTGCATTCGAAATAAAAAAAAAACCTTTAGCATATCAATGCACTCTCTTTATCATTGTTAGCAAGAAACAGGAAGCAAAATGTCACACCGACAACAAATTAAAATGTAATACATGTAAACCAGCACTACTTAAAACAAGCATTTGCAATGCAATCGCTCTCGCCTTTGGGACCTTATATGTATTTAGCTATGCAGCACATTAGCCTGGGTGCTGAAACTTCTACTGTTCTTTAATATGGAGGGAAAGTAAGCACCAAACTGCGTGACATGCCAGGTATGAGTACACATGAAGAGAAATGTTGCCTTTCACTGGGAAATGGCATAGTCCAAAGCTCTGTTTTTTAATATAAAATCACGGCCTTCGGTGGTCATGTCACTGAAAATACAAGATTTGAGAAAAATATTATTGTCTACGGGTGCTCGTGGAAGACAATTTCTATGGACTGGAATCTAGAGAAAGCTGAAGTGATTCTGGTATTTTACTGACCTTTGCTGGTCGTTTTCTATCAAGAAAGGTAAATAGAGGCAGTTGCCAGAAAAATTAAAAAAATAAAGTCCCTCAGCAGAAAGCAATTCTGGTATTTTACTGACCTCTACTGTTTGTTTTCTATCAATACAGTTAAATAGAGGCAGTTGAACAGAGTCTTTCCATCAGCTAGCCTGGGATGCACTGAATGCACTGGAAAAAAAGCTAAACATTGGCTCCAAATTGAATCAGAATTGTCTATTATTCTGTTGGCAAACGCAGCATGAGGGAGCACACTACCAACTTAATATATTTAGTAAGATCTTTCTACTACTTAAGCCAAGGAACCAGTACATAACCAGGTCTTTGATCATCTCAAGGGAATCTCAAGCATGGACTATTGTAAGATTCTATGCACAGAAGTAAACAAACCACAGGTCTAGAAAGAGAAATCCACTTGCTTCTAATACAGTAAATGATAATAAACAATGGGGGATATTCTCAAGAACGTGTGATAACCATCGCAAAAGTAACTTAACGCAACCTACAAAATCGCAGTCCATCGTGGGAAACTTTCGCCGTGTTAATCAAGTATTCACAACGCGGCAGTACCATGCGATAGTCACCAGACAACGCGTCAAATGGCCACAATAAAATCAAAGCCACGCCGCAAAAATGCGAAACGCGAACGCAATAAATCCTGCGATGAGGCCAATCGCGGTACAAAAAGCATCGAAAACCAGCGACCGGCCTGCAAATCCCACGCGTCTGGTGGGAAAATGCAACATAAAAGCAGAGTAAACAAACGGTGAGATGACAACCTGCGAGCACAACCCCACAGCTGTGACGCAGAACAAATGACCATTGTCCAAATCAGATAGGCATTTCCTCACAAACAGCCACAATGCACATAGACATGCATTCAGTATGTAACCTACGCCAATGGGGAAACAAACATGGTACACACTGTGAAACCGCATCTCCCCCTCACATTACAGAGGGACAAGCAACACCCCCTGCACACCGACGTGCCATGTTCATGACCAAACAAGAATGAAAGCACGGACTACTGTAGGGGCAGTGACTCCCCCTTACGCACATGTTGCCCGTGTCGTGGGACTTGAGTCACAGGGTGCATCCCTGCATCATGGCGGTACATATCAGAGCACAAAAGAATCCCTGTTGTCACCTGTAGGCCACAAATGACAGCCAAAATGAAATGATTTGGGACACATGTGAAACACCGAAGAGTGGGATACTGTAACAACTGTGACACACAGAACTGGCAGTTAGAATACGTGACACCATAAACAGACTCACTGCTCAGAGGTGACACACCCACCACCCATCAACAAATCTCTCAATTGACAGCATAACATGTCACACCCACACTTGTCTGAGTGAAGTGCCTGTACAGATGAGTGACATGTACGCAGGGAATGTGTATCGGAATGCTTTTATTAGCACATGCAGTGGCTGTGGCAGTCAACGTACTGTGCCATTACTGCGAAGGACTCACATAATGTGACGTCAACCTGAGAAGAAATTGTCAATGATGTAGTCCCTACGGACTATTCCTACTGCGGCTGCAGTGGGGTGTGGTCCACCTGCCTCATCTTCATCATCATCGTCCGGTGCATCTGGCACTCGTATCCATGGGACTGCGTACACATATGTTGTGCAACACACAAAATGCAACGATCATCTTGCACACGAGGTCTGGGCTGTACTGGAGCTTACCACCTGTGAAGTCCAGGCACCTGAAACGTGACTTCAACACACCAAATGTGCATTCCACAATGCCCCTGGTGCGTTTGTGGGCCAAATTGTACTGCCTTTGGGGCTCTGTGTTCGGGGCTCGAAGGGATGTCATCATCCAAGTGCAGAGTGCATATCCTTAGTCACCTATGACAGTGCAGAGAGACATGAGTCACGACTACATACTGCATGATGTGTTGGTAGGCTGACTGGTTCATTGGTGTGTGAGATGTGTGACTTAGTGATTCCTGTATGACATGTACTGCGTGTTGCAAATGAGCTGCATCACTGTGTACTACGTAGCCTCACTGCTGAACCTCCCCCCGAGCACATTCACTATTGTGCGCAGCGTGATTACATCACATGCACCCTTACGGCAAACCATTGACATGCCTGTCTGTGCATGTCTACAAGCCAGAGTACGACACAGTGATGATGCTGCGCAGAATGTGGCCGGCCACGTGTGTGCAGGACCATTGCAAGGACAGTTCTGACACAGATGTAGAGCACCTGCCTGGCTGAACTCGACATGCAGTTGAGGGTACATCTTTGGCTCATGCTGCGCTAAAAGCAACACACCCAACAGTTGGCATGTGTGATCCCTGACCCCGAGCGGGCATCCCCTCTCCCATGTATCCCTTCGGCCGACCACGCACACTGGGGACATGCCACATAGCAACATATTCGATTGCGTGACAGGTGGCGCAGACACTACAACAGAGACACACGCATCAGCCACATCCTTGGCAAGGCCCACACTGAACTACACCCAGATCCACGTGTGCAGGAGCCACAACCCTACGCAGCACTGTCGTACGCCTGTCCACCCCGCTTGCGCTCACATGAAGATACGACACAGTTACATGTCCCAGGTCTACACCACTGCCTGCAGTGACATGGTTGCGCACGCTGTACACAGCACAATGTACTGTGGAATGGGCCCGGTCCCACATGCATATATAATGACCACATGGACACACTGAGTGAGTCTCTGGGACTGGCTACGGGCACGTGCGCACGGCCCCTTTTATTGCCAGTGTCACATGTCCAGTGACGCCTGTGCTGGATGAGTGTTGGGTAGTGTAAGCCACCACTCAGGGGTTGGTTGCTGCTGGCAAAAACTACAACAGTGAGCAGACAATCAGCAGTACAAGGTACGGACATCATGGGTCCCTGACTTGAGCAGCACAGAGTTTGTGGCCCCAGATGCACAGCGGCTGACACAGGCACACCTCCACGGGACGGTGACTTGCAGTGCACTGAGGTAGGACCACGCGAGCTGAGCGTGTACTCGTTGATGTCCAAGGGGAATGTCACAGTGGGTTGCCGGGGACAGTGGAAGGTGTCCCTCCAGGGCATGATACAGAGGGCAGAAGCAAGCAGGAACAGGCAAATTGCGGAGTTGATTGCTACAGACTCCACTTTTCCACCTTGTCAGTATCAGCTACATGTAGAGGAAGACAACCTCCAGCCCATGGGCCCAGACGCCACAGACGTACAGACAGATATCGACCATAAAATTCAGGGCACACACTCAGGGGCAACAGAGCTGGAAGGGAATGCAGTATGCGATGAGGCCTGTACAATGACATGGACTCTGCCATGTAGAGGGCATGACTCAGTTCCAAATGTGTGACCTACTAGTCCGCTGTGTATGCCGGTGGAGTGCGTCAACAAGAAAGGAGAACTCCGGGCCTGTGTCACAAAGGCCGTGATGCTCTGAGGAGGCTGACAAGGTCGCGGGCCTCGGGCCTCGGGCGTGGAGCTTGCACCGGCATGTGGTGGGCCCTCTTCGACATGCGCCTGTGTCGGCAGCTGGGCATTGAGGGATGTGTGCGCAGGGAACCAGCTGCCTGGAGTGCATCAGGCCCACAGGATCGCAGGCAACACCGCTCATCGTGACGGCATCGGCCTCGTGGGGGGGCGAGAGGCGCCGCCCTGGCAGAGACGTTGGGCATTCCGGAAGAGGACCACGCCCAGAGCTACTTGCTTTTTATTCACACCCCTACGCTGGCCTGGCGTACGCCGGGCCAGCCCACTCGGCTCACGCTTTAAGGGGGGACGTAACAGCTGCATTTCCGTGATCTTCCCCACTGGCTGGGGTGGCATGGCTGCATCCACTGTCCACTACACTCCATACACCAGCGGTGTGTGTCGACATGGATATGTGTGTGGTCTGCATACTGCAGTCTGGCCAGCACATCCACGCCACACTTGGCATTGTGTACATGCTTATTAATGGGTCACTTGTCTCCTTCGCACATGCCTGGTTCCCACCTCTCCCCACAATCTGCTATTGTGTGGCTGAGGCGCCATGCCATTGATGGCTTGTGTACATGGCTGGCCCAGGTTACCACAGTAAGTTGTACTGTTGTGTCTGATAGGTGGGCATGTTGTTTGGCATGTTGTATGTGAGTTTGTAATGTGTGCATTCCCAGAGTTGTGAGTTGCACGATTGTGGAGTTGAGGTGTGTGGTGTGTTCATTTGGTATTTACCAACGAGCAGAGCGTTTCCGTAGGTGCCATCCTGGAAGCGCCGGTTGATGATGGACTGTCGGAAGATGTATGAGTCATGCACACTGCCTGTGTAGTTGGCGACGACATTGGTGAAGAGTACCCGGTGGTCCACTATTGCCTGCACATTGATGGAATGCATGTGCTTTCTGTTGCTGTAGTTGTGTGCAGTGTCGGTAGGGGGCACAAGTAGGACATGTGTGCAGTCAATTGCCCCCAACACGTGCGGGAATGCAGCTATGGCGCAGGAGCCTTGCTTGGTCTCCAGCTGTTCCTGTGCAGTTGGGGAAGAATAGGTACTGGGGTACCAAGCTGATGATGGCATCCAGGATAGGTTTGAGGAACTTTGATAGGGCTGGCTAAGAGACTCTGGTGGTTGTTAGTTGGAAGGTACCAGAGGCCAACAGGTGCAGCTCAGCCAGCAGCTTTGTCTGAGGTGGGATGTTGGTTACCGCTGTGTTGGTACCGTCAGCTTGTGGGCAATGATGTTCAGGATGCGGAGAATGGTTGTCCTTTTGAGCCTGTAGTGGGCAATGACATACTCTGGTGTCATGACTGTGAGGCTGGTGCGTTTTCTGAAGGTCCGCTGTCAGTGTCTGCGCTGCCTCTGTGGTGGTCCGGGGGGGGGTGGTGGCGGTGGGTGTTGTGGGCCTGTTGGGGTCCCGAGCTGCATGATGAGTAGCTCCATGGCATCTGTTGTTCTTCAGGTGTGGCTGTGGGCTGGGCTCCCTTTTCTGGTGCCGTCCGACTTTACACCAGGTTAGAGCAGGTGTTAATTTCCTGCTGCTAACGCGCCTTATCGCATGTTTTGTGGTCATATCGCTGATGTGGCTGGTCGTTGAGAATGTTGCGAAGTGGTGTTGTTGTGGCTTTTTGCTCGGGAACACCTACTCTACATCTTATTAGTGATAGTTGCCGGGGTAATCTGTGGCGATATTTTTTGCGGCTGCTATCGCAGGTAAACTGGTGCTATGGGCTGTTGGCACCAGCTTGCGAATGGCGTGATAGATTTATCGCGACTTTGGCTGAGATAAAGTGCCGTTAACTCGGTGATAGCTCCTTGAGAATATGACCCTATGAACATTGCATAAGGCAGTCTGTGGTAGAAGTCCGAATACCAGCAAAATTTGGCACCACACTAAGTAGCTATCAAGAATCTACACTAATCCACCCAAAAAGATTTGGGTAGAAAATCTCAGATTAAATTTAAACAGGCTCGTGCTACCCTGAACTTGTTCCTGAGAACATAACATATGCACTATCTGCTGATAAAAACCTTAAAAACATTAAATAGTACATAGACAGCTTGGACAACATGGCAGGAACATCCCCTTGTTGTATGAAGCTCAATATACTATGAACCTCAAACTCTACATTGTATCCTCCTGAATCACCAAATTGGGATCCATCTCTCGATCCTATGGACGTGATCTCAGAGATAATTGCCAGGATGATACCTATGCTACTGAACATGTCTGAGACCTTGTGTCTACTGTCTACAAGTGAGATGTGTCATCTATCTGACAAGAGCTCTGAAGTGGCCATAAGGCAACTTATTCTTGCACTTTAAAACGTACAATATAAAGAAGCCTGGGCAAACGTTCGTCTTTCTGTCAATCGGTCAGTCTCTATAAATGATAATCTGCCTGTCCATCCATCCATCCACCCATCCATCCACCCATCCACCCATCCACCCATCCATCCATCCATCCATCCATCCATTTTGGCCAAGAAATATGTGTGAGGAACAGTCTCTCCACTCTGCACTCTAAGTGCTCACTTGAGGAAACTAAGAGGTGACAACAAGGAGGGGAAGGTACTCCAAGGGGAGCATCCTGGCCATTAATCAGTACATGCTCCTGTCCACGTGTCCTATGCTTTTACTGCCTCCACTGACAACAGAGACAGACACAAAAGCACAGCTAGTAGGCGTTACTGTGTGGCTTTAGCCCCGCCTACAGAACAATATGCGAGGGAGTAAGGAGAGTTTACGCAATCAGGACCTTTAAAGTCTTCTGTTCCTGGGTCATTTCTGGTTATATACTCTGACCTCTAAACTAGTTCTCCATCACCGGTAGTGATGTCTACACTATAGTGAACACTATTCAGCAAAGAAGCCTGCTTCCCATGCCTTTGATACACAATGCCTAACAGGTACCCCTGCTTCCAGATACCTTAAAAAGCAGAAACCCTTTGGGTCTCAAGCCTTGTGTACCGGATGTGGAATAATTTACTCTTAATACGGATCAATCTTATGTTTTTTTAAAATTAAGAACAGTCATAGTAAATTATACAGGCATAGCAAAATGACATTGTGATGCTGGGTATTTTCTGCTTTTTTGTTTGGCCAGCTGCTTGTCTGTGCATAATTAAATGGCTTTGGCTTCTTTAGTGCTGACTCTTTGAAAGGAGATGGTTATTTGAAATACAAAGCATCTACAGAAGTATGTTTTCTGCACACAAAAAAGTAGCTAAAATACAACTTTCTCTGTCTGCTACTATTTCACAAACACATTTTTTTCCTAGTGTTCTCAAAATGAAAGAGGGGCTATCACTCACGCCAATACAAATGTGAAGGACAATGCTACAACATATACCTGGATGCCACCAGTTTCCAGCTGCCCAAAAGCTGTCACATTCAAGTAAGTGCTTTTGCAATTCTCTCCACTACTTTAGAACTCACCTTGACTTTCAGCATATGTGAGACAAACCATCAATAGATTGAACGAATACAGGCATTGTCTTAACTATGAGTGCGGGAAGATGAAAATGTGTTTTTTTGGCAACCCTGTTGAAGGTCTTCAGGTCCGAACCATGACTGCAACAATTTCCGGCACCTGTGGTGACAGGCGGGTCTGTCTTGCCTCTGAAGGCTCACTCCTTTGGATCCCTCTTGGCATTGGGTCATCATCATAGATGTGGCTTCTCTCCCTAATAGGTTGAACTTGAGACTCAGCTCCAGCATCCCAGGAACAATGTCATCCTTTAAAAGATCCATAGGACCATCCAAGATGAACATTAGCTTCTATGCTCTCCCTTTGCTTATAAGTAAAGCTCCAGGTGTTCTGTTTTTGTTGATTAGTACACACAAATATAGACTAAAATCAATGTTTCCCCGTCTGTATTTTATTTTTTTTAAACTAAAAAATATAGAGTCTTGATCTTCTGAACGTCTCTCCATGCTGTCAATCATGATTAGCAGGACAGTCAATAAGGTTTTATTTACAGCCCCAGGCAAAGGACCAATGATGCAAGGCAGAATGTTTGTCTATCAAGTTTGTCATTTGTCCTAGTTTCTGAACCAATTTATGTACAATGTGGAACATCTCAATATGTATAAATCGAGGTGTCTCCGAAAAAGGTTTTTGGGTGTCCAAAGGGAATGCGTCAAAGTTCCCTTTTTCACTAAACCTTCCCTTAATGATAAGGAGGTGCTGGACAAAGTTTGAAAAGAAACCATTTACTTCTGCAACTAATGTCCAAAGTTTTAGAGAACTATTTATTGTGCTGGAAAAAGTCTAAGTTCATGGGCCCATATCCCTTAATTGTTTGGTTGTGGCTGAACTGTTTCAGGTGGTGGTACACCCCCTGGAGCCTGGAGCACCAACTGGAATCATTAGTTTCCAGTAAGCACTGGGAAATTTCAATGCAGAGTTAAAGACAGGTATATTTTCAAATCACAATTTAAATTAGGGCAATCAGCGTCAGCCAATTTAATGGTGCCCCATGGCCAAGTGAAAGAACACCTCCATCACTCTAGGACATTAAACATGATTATATTTGTCCTTGTAGTGGCAGGGCTGGTGCAGGAAGGACAGTGTGATTCAGGCTCTGTCCTAAAAAGTCCCCAGTGTATCCTCAACCATCTCTAAGATGTCTTCATTTCTGTTGTCATCAGCAAGGTCTTCCTGCCTCCCGTACAACTCACCCCCCCTGTGACAGTGACTTTGCAGGATTCACTCTACAGGGCCCTTCTTCCTGTCCTCAAGGCTGCCTATGGACAGCTCCTCTCTTCTCTCCAGACAGGTCTTCTAGATCAGTAGGGCTGATTCCTGCGTCTTAGATTTCTTACATGCCATGGGGAGAACTATTCATAGTTAGACTTCTCTCTACTGGTGCCGCAGTTTCGACAGCGGTCCAGGCAAATGAAAACTAGTGGTGCCAAGGTGGTTAGTATGTATCTAAATGTCGGAGCACATGTGAGAATCCAAGTAGATTGAAGTCATGGTGTCAGGCTAGGATATTGTAACCTCTGCCAATTAAAGTAGAAATAATATTTGCAGATGCTTTTTGTTGGTTTTCACAAAGGAGGAAAGAGAAAAACACAAACTTGTCAAACTGAATGAGCAGTAGAAAGGAGGCAGTGCAGAATCCAACAGTGGGGACTCAACAGTTTCTAGAGAAGCCATTGTCAGATGACAAAGGGACAAAGCTGCAGAAGACCACAGGGTGCCAAAGGGTCAGAATCCATGAATGACCATTGTAAGAGGACAAAGGGAGAAGGCTACAGATGTGTAAATAGGGCCTCACACAAGTAAGACATTGTTGCTTGAACATGAAATACCTTGAAAAAGCAAAAGACAAGAGGTGTTTGGCAAAACAGTAACAGTTCATTTAATTAAACAGTGTTGATAGGAGAACAGTTACGGCATAGGGTCTGAGGATTGTCTCGACTTACAATCATTCTGACATAGGTTTTTATCCAATTAATTGAATGCCATAAAATAGTTCATGCGATCCTTTTTTGGTAAGGAATGTGAACCTCCATCTTTGGAGCCATCAATGATTGTATTTGATGAGGAATCAAGGTGGGTCTCGACCTTGCACGGACACGATGTGGCCAGTGGGTAACGTGTCCAGATGCCCGGCATGGGGATCGCGTGATCACTGCATGTACTGTGTGTGCTGTGTTCTGATTGGCTATGTGTTCCTAACTTCATGTGGAATCTGACTTTATGGTGTTTTGGGAACGCGCGTACCCCTCTGGCCATGTGTGCTTTATTGTGGCCAATCTTCCAGGACCATTGTGGCGTCGCTGCCCCTGTCTGTGGGATTGATCCAGGATTTCCTGTTTGGACGTTTGTCTGCCAGCTGCGTGCCACCCCACCTGTGTCCTGTCAATCAGTGACCTTAGGCCTGGGTCTCAGAGCCTGCCTGACTACATATTTCTGAGTCAGGTTGACGTGCAGTTCATAGTGGGCAAATTCATCAAGAAAGATGCAATTTCGTTTTTATATATGAATATATCGTTATTCATATTGACATTGGCTTTCTCAATATTAACAACATGCATATCAGGTGTCAGCTAGCTTCAGGTCGATCATGTGGTGAAATGAGTTCAAGGCAGTCTTTTATGTTCATGCAGAGCTCATATGTTGAATCTATAGCCTGAAACCAGACCGGTGTGACCTGCCTTTGGGTTTCTGAGGGGCAGCTCCAGGGCTATTCCAGGCAAAGTGAAGCTATACTGATACCACTCTGTATTGTGAACCAGAATCTTGTGCTGCATGTAACAGACATCATACTATCCATGCACCCCACTTGTAAGCCCAAAGACAAAGCACACTACATATATGCAGGGTTAAACGTAGGGCCCCCGCTACTAGGGACTGAGTTGATTTTGCATAGAAAGGATTGTTAGACTCCACTCCCATGGTTACAGGCTAAAGTCTTGTGCTCCTCACTTGAATCCCATCTGCTATCAATTGCCAGTCTCTCCACATTATGGTTAGAGGGCGTCTTCCTCCACTGAGTGTTGGTACACAATTTAGATGTACTCCCTTGCCAATAGAGTTTTGTGTTCTGATGTTGGAATATTAAAAACATGCTCCTATTCCCATTATTCCATGTTTCCATTTAGATTCAGGGAACCTATTGTACTGCTGTCTGTCTAGTGCGCACCACACGGCCTTCCCCATGGCCATGGGCAGGTGATGGGTAGAGGGTACATTGTCTCCACCAACCTGCACTGTATATCAGCATGGGAAAAAACAAGAGTTCTCTAAAGGTCAGTCACGCATCTGAGAGTGACAGCCCGGGCTCTGGTGCGGCTCCTATTGGTGTCTTCATAGGGTGGAACAGTGACCCATAGGACTGCCTGAAGCTCTGGTCTAGAAGTCTCCCAGATCCCGGATGTACCTCACTGAAAAGAGCTATAAACATGGCAGTGGTACAGGGCACCTGGCCATAATGGGTTCATCTCACTGAGGTGGACACATACACTACTGGACAATGAACCCTGCTTTCTTCTAGGATTGACTACCATTAGATAATATATTTTCACTACAGAGGAGACCTGGGCCTTAAACGAAAGATGACCATCAAACAACACCTCCAAAATTCTCCCTACCTCCGTGCAGAACAAGGGGCCCGGACAGTCCCTAGCCAACATTCTGTCCAACCAGGAAGTGGGTTGGTGCCAAAAAGCAGTATTTCCACTTACCTGGATTGCATTACAGATTATTAGATTTGAGCCAACTCATGGCAGCCTTCGTGCATGCTGAAAAGGTTTCCTTGGCTGAGGCTATGTTGCCCTCAAAAGAGAGCAATAACTGAATGTCATCTACATATAAGATGATTTTAATGCTGTAAGATTCCACTAAGAAAGCAAGTGGGGACATACAAATATTGAATAGGGTGGGGCTTAGTGCTGAACTCTGCAGCACTCCACATTTAAACATCTTAGCATCCGAGGAATGGGGCTTCATCCAAGCTGTCTGTTCTCTGAGGTTCAGCAAGGAGCTGAACCACATCAGTGTTGATCCTCCCACTCCAATTGCTGGCAGGCGATGGAATAAAATATCGAGAGAGACGGTGTCGAAAGCCGCCAAAAAGTCTAATAGGATCAAGGCGACATTATGACCAAGATCTTAGGTCATTTTAATAGATTATTTTATTTCTAGTAGGGCGGTTGCTATGGCAAGATCTAAAATCAGATCGCAAGGGATGTAGAAGTTTGAAAGTCTCCAAAAACTCTGTGAGTTGAGTATTAACGATTTTTTTCAAAAATATTTGAGACAGCTGGTCACAGAAAGGTGTAAAATTTGAAAAAGCCGAAGTATCTATATTTGTGTTTTTTAAAAAGAGGAATGACACATGCCCGCTTCCATGACTAAGGAACCATGCCCGAATGCAAGTAGGGGGTGAACAAATTGAGATAGACTGGGCAGGTGGTATCCAAAATCTGTCTCAGAATGTGAGGGGAAAATGAATTGATTGGGGAGGCAGATTTGCACTTCCTAAAGCAAGCTCCCTCCTTTGAATGGGGTCAAAGTTATAAGAGCTTACAGAGGCGGCTCTCTATGGGGGTGGGGGAGGGGCAGGGTGAGGGGGTAATAGAGTCCGACATACGACGGACAGGAGTGAGGTAAGTAATTAAATAAATAAAACAATTTAACTTGCACGTGCTGCATCGCCAACTCGGCGATGCAGCGCGCTCAAGGTAAATTGTTTTATTTATTTAATTACTTACCTTACTCCTGTCTGTCGTATGTCGGACTCTACTACCCTCCCACCCTAGCCCTCCCCCACCCCTTTACCGCCCCGCAGCCGCCACTGAGAGCTTACCTTCTGAAGTCGATGTCCAAGCGTTAAGGGATGGGTCAGTGGTAGCATCAGAATTTTATGACAGCAAATAGATCTAAATGTTGATGATTTTATTTTCCAATAAATTACTCAACCTGGAGGAAAGGTTCCAATTAGCTTCAAGAGGAGGGGAGAATACATTAGGATCTGTAAAGTGAGATATAATTTAAAAAAATCTTCCTACTATTATTATTTGCCTCACTTATCTTCTTGGTATAACAATTTTTCCTAGCAAGTTTAACATTTTAATGATATTTGCTATGTCATCCTTACTGACATCTCCAGTTACTACGGGGCCAGAGGATAGTTAAGGCTTCCTGCTGGCCGGAGAGCACATCTTTTTTCCAAAAAGCAGGCTGAGACAACTTCTACAACTGATTTATCCTCCCCCTTCCGCGCATTTGCAGAGGCCAAAAAAAGACATGAAATAGTGGTGAGACCAAAGGACCTTCACAGGGGTTTCCATAAGAATGGGGGTATTTCATAAAACTAAATCAATGATAACCTCCAATAGAATAACATCCTTGAGAAGAATGTGGCCAGAAGGGTTTGTGATTACGTATAGGAAGCAGACTGGCCCAAGGTGTGTCCCTTCAAGCTTCTTTACAGCCCACATCGCTCCTCTGTTCATGCTTAAATAGCTGCACCACACCAACTAGTAGTGCTGTCCAGCGCCATCTTGGTTTCACAGCCAGTGGTAGACACTCGGACCAAGGTTAAATCTTCAACAGTGTTGGCTCTTTTACCGCGCATGGCGCCGCTACACAATGCAAAGCTGGCCAAGAGGCCATGTTGCTAAGTGTTTGGGTAAGAAAATGTGCTGCAAGTTGAAGCGAGTGAGAACCAATATTGCTTGGCATTGTTAGCTTCAGTGCAGATATTATCTATATATAGGGGTGTAATGGAGCGGAAAGCATTTTTTTACCCTGGGGGTAACTGGAGACATAATCGGCACACCACTCTTTCTAGATATGGAGCCCCTCTTTCTAGATATGGCGCCCCTCTTTCTAGATATGGTACCACTCTTTCTAGATATGGAGCCCCTCTTTCTAGATATGGCGCCCCTCTTTCTAGATATCGTGCCCCTCTTTCTAGATATGGCACCCCTCTTTCTAGATATGGCGCCCCTCTTTCTAGATATGGTGCCCCTCTTTCTAGATATGGCGCCCCTCATTCTAGATATAGTGCCCCTCTTTCTAGATATGGTGCTCCTCTTTCTAGATATGGCACCCCTCTTTCTAGATATGGCGCCCCTCTTTCTAGATATGGCGCCCCTCTTTCTAGATATGGTGCCCCTCTTTCTAGATATGGTACCCCTCTTTCTAGATATGGTGCCCCTCTTTCTAGATATAGTGCCCCTCTTTCTTGATATAGAGCCTCTCTTTCTATATATAGTGCCCCTCCTTCTAGATATGGTATCCCTCTTTCTAGATATAGTGCCCCTCTTTCTAGTTATGGTGCCCCTCTTTCTAGATATGGTGCCCCTCTTTCTAGACATGGTGCCCCTCTTTCAAGATATGGTGTCACTCTTTCTAGATATGGAGCCCCTGTTTCTAGCTATGGTGCCCCTCTTTCTAGATATGGTGCCCCTCTTTCTAGATATAGTGCCCCTCTTTCTAGATATAGTGCCCCTCTTTCAAGACATGGTGCCCCTCTTTCAAGATATGGTGCCCCTCTTTCAAGATATGGTGTCACACTTTCTAAATATGGTGCCCCTCTTTCTAAAATCCACTCTGTCTAAATATGGTGCTGCCACGTGGCACTGGCAGTAAGGGCACGGGGGTGCTGTAGCACCCCACAAAACCTTGATGGAGTTTAGATGGAGAATAAATAAGGAAGGTGCATCCTTTATTAGTCCTGAAGCAGTTATTGTGTGTCCAAGTACAAACTGTGTCATGCAAGTATGTTTGCGTGACAATTCGCTGCTAATGCTTTAACGTGGAGAACTTTGTTTGCTATCCCTTTCTCTGACTGCATATTTAGGGTATGATGCAATTTTAACTAGTTACATGTTTGCCGGGACACAGGTGAAAGGAAAAGCCACAGCATTCCAGAGGTTTCTAACGTATACACATTAAGACTACTTAATATACAAAGTAGAAATAATTCAAAATAGATATCAGTGGCATGGAAGTTTCACTCAAAGCACTGAAGTGAGGTGATGCTAGCCAGCACCCAGACTCGAAAAACTGTTCCAGCGCCACTGGGTCTGCGCCAGGTCTTCCTGTTCGTGCAATGAGGCTGGCTAGATTTCCACGGGGGTTGCATGAAGTTTAGTATATCTGGGCCAGGGTCTCAAAATTTGTGTGGAAAATTGGGACTGGGGTATACGTGTTTTCAGTAACAGGCATCATTGTATTTATTTATACACTGAAAAAATCTATCTATCAAGTTGGTTTAGGCCCATCAATACACAAAATAATAAAATCCAGTCAGCGTTTCAATACAACCACATTTCATATGTATGAGTCACATTCTCATAGAATTAATTAGTTTAAATTATATAGAATATCTGTCGGACATTTTTCATTTCAGCAGGGAAAACACAAAATTCAAATTAGGAAGGACAGAATAAAACACGTCGGCTATTCAAGGGGATATATTAAGATACTGTCTGAGTACATGAGCCAGCAATCTGGGTTAAGGAGGGTCTGCACCCCTGAATTTGGCATACCTCAGAGGAAACCTTAACTATCATCCATTAATGCCCGGCCTTCTTGGGTTTCTCTTAGCTCCGTCATGTGTTATCGTCCTGTCATGAACCTGTTACATGCATCTCCATTAATAGCTTCAAAGCATCAAGATGAGGTTTCAGTTTATATTATGTTTTTAATTTTCACAGAGCAACTGTTGCACAAAGTCATGATGTATATTGGCTCGACGTGCTATCTACGCCGCTCCCAATAGGTAAGCTTATTTCTAAATATATTGCTTCAATGTGAAAGATATCCCCGGATACATGGATTCTGTCAATAATTAGTTTTCTTCTGGCAAACTGTGTATGTTAGTGGATATATGTTATATGCGTGTGTGTGTGTGGAGGGGCCATGACTCACAAGAGACGAAGTTTTGAGTCTGCCATGGTGCAGATCTACTCGATCGTTCAATATTGATCATAACTAGCATATTACATTCCGCACATCTGAATACATGGTTTACGTATGGCATTTTTCGTGGTTATTTCTTGTAGAAAGCAACAATTAAGTTATCAACAATTAACCAAAACCAGGATGCAAGTATATAGTATATATGCAGATGTGCGGAGTGAAACATGCTATTTATTACTGTTGTTGAGTGTGGGGAGCGGCCAGGACTCACGAAAGGTCTGGGATGGGGAATCAGAGGGACTGGACTTTTTGCGTATTACCACTGCTTCCATAAAACAGTTGAAACAATTAAAGGCTTTTCCAGATGCACCTGCAAGAGGATGTGGGTTTAAGACCAGGGCTGACGACTTTGGAACTGGGGAACCAGGTTCGAGTCTCGGCGCCAGCTCAACATCCTGTGAATCTGGGCAAATCACGTAATCTCTCCTTGCCTACCAAAAAAAAATAACATATTTGAGCTGATCTTGGAGGATTTGGTGTAGAGCACCACCATGCAAGAGACAGAGTAAGCCTGAGTCTGCTTAGCAATTTTCATCAAATTAGGGTGGTACAGTTCCATGTTCTGGATGGAAGCAGACTTCTCGTGGTTCAAGGGCTATATTTCAGACGGCTGTCCTCAGGAATGTTGTGTGATGTAACAATTGCGTTCTAAATTTTGTTTGCAAACATATTGTCCCATTTTATGTAGATTATGTAGATTTTCTGGGCTGGTATTTTTGCACAGAACATATACTAATGGTGGATGATATTCTGACAACAATCTTCTGGTACCATATTGGCTGCAGAGAAAGGGAGGGTGTAAACAAGCCTGAAATTGGAGGGTTACACCATGATATTCTCCTGGTTTTGTTAGGATAAATTAATATTTCAGAGATTTGCACAATTCCAAAGGTTGTTATGGCCATTCCCTACTACATTGTAGTAAACTGGACATTTAAGCAACCCACAGATGGCCCAATCAGGTGCTTGCAGTGCGACAAATGCAGTAACTACCTTTGATACAATGCCAACGCGCTACTGAGAATTCTGGTAGCTTTACATTAAAGGAATTATAGTCCAGTATACAAGGACTGGATCAGTCAAATGCTATTACTACCCCATTAGATATATGTCATTGATGCTGTGAAGTGCTGGCAATATAACTCATTTCCTGCATCAATTCTCCCCAAATCTTATCAAATTACTCCCTTGTCTCGTTTAATGCTTCTAGTCACAGATTTCATATTTTCGGAAATTAGTCAAATCACTCGGGTAAATTCACCGAATTGTCAGTGCAGTTCTCAAACAATCTACTCCATGAATGCCAATCGGGCTTCGCCTTCACCTGTACGGCGACTGACATTTTTCAGGTACAGGGAGTTGCTATTCACATTTTGTGAATATGTTTTCTTGCAGTAAATCTGAATTAATGGCAATCACTTAAAATAACAAAAAAGTGCTGGTACCAAGAATGGAAACACACAAACAGAAAAAAACACAAAAAATAACAGCAAATAAAATTCCAGCACTAATCTCAATTTACAAGGTGATGAACAGGTATGTAAACATAATGCCTGTGCCAGTAAAATTATTCTGAAATAATGTTTTTCTTTCGTTTACACTGATCTTCCTGGGAAAAATGAATTTACGTATTATTTGTCTTGTAAAGTTTTTTTTGCCTACCTTTTGTTAGCCAAAATTCAAAATAAACTTCACAAATTTTACAAAAATTCCAAAAAGTTGTAACATTCTCCATAGATTCTCACAAGATTTTGCATAACCCCAGTGCCAAACAGTAAATCATTTTCATTGCCTCGTAAAACACTCAAAAATATAATCTGAGGTAACAATATTCAATTTTGTCAAAAACATGCACTCAGCTTTTGAAAGAAACTCGTTCTAGACCATCTTGACGTTTAATTTCTCCTAATCATAAAAACACATTGGAGCTCCTTGTTGATTCCTGGATGTACGTTGCTTTTGATAATATCATCTGTCGTTATGAAAGACTTGACCCATCTTGAAAGGAATTTTGCAGTGGCAATGTCATTCAGCACTAAAAAGAAGAACTTTCTTTAGGAAAACAAATTTTAATATTTCACATGCATCCTGCCAAAAGCTCCAAGTCAGCTTTATTATAAGACAGCGTAACGCATTTATCAGTAGGATGTCTGGCAGCGAGCACAAGCTCCAGGTCCCTTTTGGAAGCCTAGGAGAAGAATCGAATCAAGAGGTTTGTACTGAAGTGTTCTAGGTTTAACCATTACTTCCTTTTGCTTTTATCAAACCATTTCCCCTTTTGCAGTAAGCACAACAATTGCAATTGTATTTCACCTGAATACCTGGACAGACTGCAAGGATCCTTTGGCCGCAGGGTTCCTCTCGGCGAACGGCTAGAGCAGGAAAACAAATGGACAGACTTTTCTAATAGGCGAGTACTGGTACTCTCCAATTCAAAATGTCTGCCCATTTAAATGATCATATGCTTGATGTAATTTTTCTTATCATATGCAACAACTGGACTGTTCCCATTGGAGCAGGGTAAAGACTGATTTGCATATGGCTGGGTCCAAACTGAGGTGGAAAACCATCCCCTTCAGCTTCAACAAGTTTCCTCTTAAGGACTTGAGTGCCTTTAAAAGTGGTCTTAATAATCAGCAATCCACGCTCCCAGGTACAAATATAAATCCTAACTATGCTACTTGAAATATTTCTCCTTCCCTCATAGTCTGTGACAAGTCTCTTTCTATCCATAGTGACACTCACCCTACCTTCAAAACTCACACTGCCAAAAACAGTTTCATACCAGCTCAGTACCTTTCAAGAATCGGAAGCATATGTTCAGAAAAACAGGTTCTTAGCTACAACTCAAGGTGTGCTACATATGCACACCTAGATGGGCTAACACCCCTTTCTTCCCCATTACATCTGCACTCCAAACCTATGACAATGAAAGGCAGAAAAAAGTGTATCTCCTGTGTCTTCAATCAGCAGCTGTGCCTCAGGGGCGTGGCTTGCCGGGCAGCAGAATGGCGGCTCACTGAGTGCACTCCGTTGGCCGAGACGGCATCCGACATCAATCCGCACATAATATAGGACAGACTTTCGACTTTTGACAGCCTCCGAGCATCAGGGCATCTGTGGCACCGAGCAGGGCGAACTTGGAGCACATTGGGAGCTTGCGTGATCGCCTCCAGGGATCGCGAGGCAGGCAGCGAGACATAGTGGAGTAGGCTGTGGACCCCGGTCGTGGCCGCGCGGACTACCTGGGGCCGCGGCTGCGGGTCGGGTCTGCGGAGGACTGTATTCGGCGGCATAGGAGCGTCGGGGACGCTGGCCCAGAGGCATGTGGCGGACGAGGAAGGCTGCCGCTGCCCGCTAGAAGGTGAGGAGGTGCATAGGTGCTGCGGGAAGCGTGCCCGGTGGCGGCCCGTGCAGCGGCGGCCGCCATTTCGACTGTGGTGGAGGTCTGGCTGGGAGTGGCATCGTGGCGGCGCCCAGTGTATCCATGTAGCTGGACTTCGTTGGTAATGCTGCTTGACACATTTGAAAATCAGGAAGGGGTGCCTTGTGCCTGAATCTTGCCTGCGGGTGACTGTTGGCGATTGGCAGGCTGTACTGCGGGCTTGCTGCTGGACGGTTGCTAATTCACTGACGGCTGGGGAAGATCAGTCCTGGGGCTATATGTAGAGGGCCCCCCGGCATTGTGCTATCCTGCAATCCCAATACTGCTTTACATGCTGCAACGGTGGGGTGCAACCACTTGGTGCAGGAGACGGGGTGTTGCATGCACATGCCTGCTGCAGTTGGTGGCCACAAGTCTTGTGCATGTGTTGTCTGTCTGCTGAGCCCTGGGGTACCGGCGGTGGAGGAAGTAGAAGACGGCGCCCCCATACCCTGGGAGGTTGGATGGACCAATTTAAGCAAACATAAGAGGACACATACACTGCGGTGAAGTACATCGCAACGTTGGCAGTGCAGAGGTCAAGTCCGCTGAGACTTGGGGGCACTAGTGTTGTTGTACCGTCATGGGGAAACAGGACGCCAAGCAGCCTAAGATTAGCTTCGAACAGCGTAGGTCGACTAGGCAAATGGAGCCGGATGCGGAGTCAGCCTCTGAAAAAGCAGAGGGGGGGCAGTACGAAAACCGCGGCGAAGACATGCGTACCCTTATGCTAGAAATGCTCTCCAGTTAAGGCACTATTGATGCAAAACTAGACACACTGACCACACAGATGGAGTCTGTGAAAACCCAGATCGGTGTACACGAGCATAGGTTGCACGTTCTTGAAAATAAACAATCTGATTTCCACGAGTTCCAAGTCGAGACCAAGGACCAGCTGTCGCAAATGGATACACTATTAGGTGTGATCAGAGCGAAGAACGAGGATTTGGAAGCCAGATCGCGACGGAACAACATACGCATCATGGGCGTCCCAGAGACGACGGCGATCACCAAGATGGAACATTATGTTGCGGACCTGCTAAAGGATTTGTTAGCTGAACACTTATCACCTACATTTGCTGTGGAAAGAGCACATCGTACCTTGGGAGCTCGGCCGCCAGTTGGGGCTCTGCCGCGTCCTATTTTGGTGAGGATTTTAAATTATCAGGACCGGGATGTGGTGCTACGTCAAGCTCGAATCAAGGGGACTACGACGTACCAAGGAAATCAGATTGCTTTTTATCCGGATTTCACTCCGGCAGTTCAGGCGGCCAGGAGGGAATTTTTGGCAGCGAAACGGATCCTACTACAAGCACAAATTCCCTATTCTCTGTTATACCAAGCCAAACTTAAAGTGTCCTATAATGGTTCCGCCCACTTATTTACAGATGCCAAATTGGCTTTGAAGTTCGCCAAACACATAGGAGGCAGGCAGAATAAATCGGGCCCTAGCTCTGAGGATGCCACTGAAAATCAGCTAAGTGATAATGACTGATGTATATGATATGACATTCCATTTGCTATGTTCTACCTTTCTCGATATGCTACTGGGACTATATTGTTTGGTCTATTGGGGGGTATAGGACTCTGAACCGTTCTGTACGCTATTCGTTATATAGCATTGTGTAGATCTTGCTAGGTGTAGGTAGAAAAATGAGTAAGATGTTTCCTTGAAGTATTCTGTGGCTCTGTCTTGCACTTGCAAGTTGGTTACGGCTGAAATTCCAAATGACGGGAGGTATTTGATCGTAATAAAAAGCGTTGGAGGGAGGAGGAAATATTGCTCGGGCCAGAGACAGCTCTATTCATGATTGAAACGAGGTCTTGTCCTTGCAGTTTCTTGGCCACCCCACTTCGGTAGGGATGTCATTCGGTATTCACACGTCCCCATGGGAGAGTTCCCAGATAAATATTTGTTGTTGGTTTGTATGGGTGGGGACATACTTCAACCTAATTGGGGGGTTGTTGTGGGTGGGTGGGGGTGTTTTGGGGAGGTTTTGTACTGGATTGGTAGAGTGTGGCATTGCTGGGTTTTGTATGATGTGCGGGACAAGGTGACATTTGTAGTTTTGGGCGGGACACGAATTGAGATGTGTGGTCGGGCCTTGCAATGCCTGAAACTATAATAAATTGTTTAACCTGGAACATACGCGGACTTAACAACAGCAGAAAAGCCCGTATGGTGCATGCTTATCTTACACGACATAATATTGATATATGTATGTTGCAGCAGACCCACCTGCGATCCCTGATCTCTATGAAACTTAAACATTATAGATGGGGTTCATTGTACACCTCAGTGCACTCCAACTATTCAAGGGGAGTGGCAGTGTTGGTAAGACTGGGACTGGACTGGAGAGAGCGTGAAGTCTATACAGACCAAGAGGGACGATACATTGTTTTATTGGGGTACCTGGTGGCACTTTGGTAACATTGGTGGCATTATATGGCCCAAATTTGGATGCACCTGAATTTTTTCAAGAAATGTGGGCCAAGGTGCGCGCTTCCGGTTGCACCACGACCCTTTGGGGGGGGATTTCAACGCCATTCTACACGACGAACTAGATAGACAGGGTACAGCGCGTAACCACCACCCAGCGGCAAGCAGAGTCCTCAATGCTCTGCTGGTCGAAGTGGATATGGTAGATATATGGCGATTGCAGAATCCGCTAACCAAGGAAGGCACGTGTTTTTCAGAACATCGTCACGCTTGTTCCAGGCTGGATTACTGGCAGATGACTAAAGATAAGGCTAGTTGGGTGGTTGGGGTGAAACATTTGGCTAGAACGTTATCTGATCACTCTCTGTGTTTGTTGACGCTCTCCCTTCCCGATAGCACATGTAGAGCATTCTCCTGGAGGCTCTCCCCGCATGCACTATTGGACGAAGCATTCACGGAAGAAATCCGCAATGATATCACAGAGGCCTCGTTATGGGAAGCCTTTAAAGAGATCATCAGGGGGAAATGTATATTGAGACAAGCAGGAGTCCTAAAGGCCATTAGAACCACTCTGGGTACCATAGAATCCCAAATAAAAGATCTAGAGGTGCGCATTCAAGGGGAGGGTGACTCGGCCTTACCGGCAGATTTGAAAAACAAGTTGTTGGAATACGAGGAGGAAGCACAAAGGGAAGTCAAATTCTTGGGGAAATATGCGGAAGCCCGCAGATATGGGGAGGGGGATAGACCAGGGCGCACGCTTGCCAGCATGCTGCGGGCTCCGCGTTCCATGGCCTTTGTTTCCGAAATTAGTGATGAGTGTGGAGCCCCAATTAGAGGCTCTCCAGCTATTCTAGATAAATTCTTGTCGTTCTATGCAAATTTATACACTGCAACTCAAACCGAATGCCCAGAAGGTATGGGGGAATTTTTAGACTCCGTGGCGTTGGCGTGGTTCAATGACCGTCATAGAGAATATATGCACATGCCCATTACCGTTGAAGACGTCGCTGACGTGATCAGAAGTATGCCGCCTGACAAAGCTCCTGGGTCGGATGGGCTAACAACTGCATTTTACAAGGCATATGTTGAGGAGCTGGCGCCCAGATTATTAGCGGTGTTTGGGGAGGCGCATGAAACTGGCATATTGCCTCATTCAATGCGCAAAGCAATTATTATTACATTACTTAAGCCAGGGAAACCTGAGAATGAGCTAGACTCCTATAGGCCACTGTCTCTTATAAATGTTGATGTTAAGATCTTAGCTAAGCTAATAGCAAATAGACTGCAGCCTATGCTCCCTATGATTACCTTACCTGACCAATCTGGTCCACCTCTCATAACCTGCGTACGGTATTTTCGGTTCTGCATTATCTCCACCCCGACGTGCAGGCTGCGGAGGTGTTCCTGGATGCCACATAGGCATTCGATTCACTCGAATGGCCATACCTGTTTAAAATTCTGGAACGAATGGGATTCGGACCGCTGTTTATCAGGTGGATAAAATTATTGTACTCCGCACCGACTGCCAGAGTTCCTGTAAATAACCTTATCTCAGACACATTCCCGATCACGCGTGGCACGCGGCAGGGATGTCCATTATCCCCACTACTTTTTGCCATAGCAATGGAACCCCTGGTCGCGCGGATTCGACAACACCATACAGACAAAGGTATAGTTTTTAGCGTTCGGAGTCTTTTAATATCGCTATATGCCGATGACGTCACCCTCTACATACTAAACGCCGAGCGCAACCTTGATGTGGTGCTGAGGGAATTTATCAAATTTGGAGGATTATCGGGAATATCCATAAATTGGAGCAAGTCGGTGATATTTCCCCTAACTGACAATACTAAGGCAATCAACTCGGAATTCCCGCTAAAATGGGAGGAGGATGCAGTGAAATATCTAGGCATATGGATTCGCCGGGATATGCAAGATCTCTGGAACCTGAACTATGGCAAGACGATTAATTGGTTGGAGGATAGGGTGGCGCTGTGGAGCAAACTCCTGTTGTCTCTGGCCGGTAGAATTGCGCTGGTCAAAGTGATAATTTTGCCTAAGTTTTTGTACTTGTTCGTAAATCTGCCACTCATCCTCACTCAGCATTTCTTTAAGACTCTGAGATCGCTGCTTATTTCATTGGTGTGGGCGAGAGGCCAAGCTAGGGTATCATGGAAACTGCTAACGCTACCTACCAGGATGGGAGGGTTAGGCGCCCCTGACATGAAACTCTATGCACTTTGTGCGCAGGCACAATTTTTACAGTATTGGGTTCATCCGACGCCATTTCAGCCGCATGTGGCTATGGAAGGGGATGCAGTGTCGCCTATTCCGCTCAGCGTGGCAGTCTATCAGAAACATAGACGGCCCACCGATGGGATCGACACGGCCGAAACACTCAGATGGGCGTGGCAGGGCATGCGGAGACGGGCAGGGATACCTATGTTGTATGCACCCTTGATTCCCCTTGCACATAATTCTTTGTTGCCTAACGTCAGCGATGAAATCGGTGGCAAGAGTGCTCAAGCAATGAAATTTAAAACATTTGCGGACCTGTACCCGGGTGGTAAATTCAGGGACCCCCCGTCGGCAGAAGAGGGGGAGAGAACTCCGTTCGGAGAGGTGTTTTTGTATCATAGACTTAAGGCGGTCAGCTGGCAGACGCATACAGATTTCCCATCCCCACCACCTATCCTAACTGCATTGGAAAACGTATTGACCTCTCCCTCGCCACGTAAATTGATTACCAGACTATACTCCCGTATGCAGACGGATGCCCCGAGGACGACCTTGTATGCTCGTACTAAATTGGATTCTGAGTTACCTAATCCCATGATGGATGAGGAGTGGGCATACTGTTGCGCTCGGATGACTGAGCTCTCCCCTAACTACAAACTCAGATTAATCCATTTTAAATTCCTACACCGCTACTATAGAACGCCACTTAGTCTATACAAAATGGGAGTAAGAGAAAATGACTGTTGTTGGCGGTGCGGGACGGATGCCGCGTCGTTCCTCCATATGGCTTGGGAGTGTCCTACAATTGGCGCATATTGGTCTAGTAATTTTGACTCTATTAACCAAATCCTAGACCTAAGGGTGGTTCCTTCCCCTCTGGTGGAATTACTAGGCTACGTCAAGACCACGCATATTAAAAAACGCAAGTTGCAAGCGCTATTTCTATTATTTGCTGGACGTCAGTTAGCAATTGTTTGGGGGAAAAGAAGGACGCCCACATTCAGAGATTGGCTAAGGGAGGCAACATATGGCCAAACGCAGCTGGGAACATATTGGGACATCATGCCACCAGCCTCTAGGCCTAGGGAGATATGGGAGCCCTTTATTGAATGGGTTCGGGTACATGTTGCTGACTCTGTTAATACTGGTGAAGCTGGGGATGCGGAAGCTTCTGTTTGAGCCTTTGGCAACAATATATGAAGCAGGATTGAAGGGGGGTTATAAGACGTTAACACATGTTGTAAGAAAATGATAAATGTATACGGTAATGCATTGCCCGTGGAGGTTATAATTCATCTGTATGTCAGGAAAGTCGCGCCTGTCGGAAGATATATACAAAGTTGGTTGATATTGTTGTAGGTCTATAATGTAATTGCTGCCCTTACAATATAAAATGTCTGTTTGATTGTGCATGTCAAATGTTCCCGCTCTGGATCAAAATGGTTACACTCTACCAAGCTGTACTGTTTTTGCACTGTATTGTATCGTTTTTTTGTTGTTTTTGTGTGAAAATTAATAAATAAAATATAAAATAAAAACCAAAAAAACAAGGACGGCATAACCATTTGACAAAAATAAGCATCCATCCCTAAAAGGGTCCACATTTGGGACATAGTGACAGTAGTGGGATGGGGTACCTTTAAAACTACTTGGATGGAAATCACAGACTAGCATCTTTCTGAAAGTAATATGGTGACCCAATAAATGTACAGGAGAGGGTAAAAAAATAAATCAGCAGCTGTGCCTCTGATATACAACCCCAGGCTCCTAGCTTCAGCCACCCTGGCCCGACCCCGACCAACAAGGAAACGCCATCTTACTTGGACGGCCGCCTATTTGCATCCCCTTTGCCTTTGAAGTTGTCAATCTTTCTATAAGGTGCTGATACCGTCCTATTAAAATAATTGGTGTTCCAATGAAAGATACAGGTACAGACATACATGTTGCTGTTGCTTTAAAAAGAGTTCGGTCTTGAGGAGAACTGGTGGGGTTGACATGAGAGAAATGTGGATCCAAACACAGCTCTGCAATTATTGAGCACAGTGAGAAAGTGGAAGGGGGATGGGAGCACACTGCTTCACCTCCCAGCACAGTTCGCACTTCGGTGAAACACTTCAACAAAAACTCAAGTAAGTATTTAAACTAAACTGCATTTACCAGGATGCTAAGGGGCGAACTGTGCTGGGAGGTGAAGCAGTGTGCTCCCATCCCCCTTCTGTTTAAATAGGCTCCCTTGAGCCACTGAGCTGACGAGCTCTTGGAGATGCACCTGTGTGCCAAGGAGAGGTACAGCGACCTGTGAAGATTGTGGCAGCTTTCTCAGCAACCCCAATTTAATTAAATTTGTATCTCTACTGATGAAGGATAATATCCAGAAACACAGGTATCTAGAGATTAACAGCACTAACCTGCATCATCTTTTGTGAAACACTTCAACAAAAATTCAAGTAAGCATTTAAACTGAACTGCATTTACAAGGATGCTAAGGGGCGAACTGTACTGGGAGGTGAAGCAGTGTGCTCCCATCCCCCATCTGTTTCTAAAGACTCCCTTGAGCCACTGAGCGCTTGGATTCTCGGAGGTCCGTGGTGAACCAGGTGGCTTTCGCGTTGTGTCGTCTGGTGGGATTTTGGAGGGAGACGAGAGTGTTGGCGTAGTTAGCTATCCATTGGTGAAGATCGTTTACTGCTGTGTTAGCATCAGTCGTAGTAGGGGGAGGAATGCAGCTGAGGGCAGAGGTGAGGTGTTCTTTGGTGATATTGCTCCAGTTTCTGTGTGGGGGGCGTGACGTGAGCTTGTATGTGGTGGGTTTCAAGAAGGAGAAATGGACGCAGTGGTGATCCGTCCAGAGAGGTTGCATGGTCTGACCGAAGCAAATGTTGTTTCCTCCGGCGAAGATGGGGTCAAGAGTGTGTCCTGCCGTGTGGGTCGGGGTGGAGATGAGTTGCTTCAGTCCAATGTTCGCGAGATTCTCTAGGAGGGCGATGGTTTTGGGGGTCGCTGAGGTTGTCTAGGTGGAAGTTCAGGTCTCTGCGCAGTATTTAGTCTGTGAATTCGAGGGCGTGGGAAGCGATGTAGTCAGCAATGGCATTGGTGAATGGGGAGCGGGGTCCAAGCAGTCTGTATGCGAGTGTTCCACGGAGCATCGTTCTGGGGTTGGGCTGGATCTGGAAGTGAATGTGTTCCATGGGGGACGAGGCGTCATCCGAGTTGGAGATTGTCAGTCGGAGGGACCTTTTGTGAATGATGGCGAGGCCTCCTCCACGGCGGTTGGGGCGGTCTTTCCTCAAGATCTTGTATCCCTTGGGGATGGCGGTTGCGATGTCCAGTGCAGAGCTAGTGTTGGTCCAGGTCTCTGTGAGCAAGGCGACGTCAGGCGAGTGAGTGTTGAGGAGGTTCCAAACTTCTACTGAGTGTCTGTGCAGGGAGCGCACGTTGAGGAGAATCCAGCTCAGGGGTTTGTCTACGCTGGCGTCCGGTGGGTTGGGGGTGGTTGTCTGGGTACGGAGGTGGGTGAAGGTGCGGCGGCAGTGTCGGTAGGAGAATGGGCCTTGGGAGGGGCTAGGTGACGAGAGCTGGCAGTTGTTGCGCCCAGAGTTGAGAGCGTGGAGAGTGCTGGGATCGTAGTTGCGGGGGGTTGGTGGACCAGGTTCCCTGGCACTGGTTGCGGTCGGGTCACAGACGGGCGCAGATGGGCTTGCCTCACAGCAGCTACCATTAAGAGGGTGGTGGACGGAGAGCAGCTGTGAGGCAGGAAGTGGGAGTGGGAACACACTGGCTGGTAGGGGCTACAGGGGCAGCAGCGGCGGGGAGATGGGCAAAAGGCAAGAAAAACAGAGGCAAAAATAAAGGCAAAAAGGCAGATTACAAAGGCAAAGACAGAAAAACAGAAACTGCGAGAATAAAGAGAAAAACTGAAAAAGACAGAAAAAGGCTGACAACCACAGAGCGGACCACCAGAAGAGCAGGCTCTTCCACTGGACCACCAGGGATGAGGCGAAGGCAGGAGCCGGTGGGGGGAGGAGGGCCTCCAGCAGCTACCTAGGACAAGAAGGCGCTGGGGGCAGTGCCTTAACGACAGAGTTGCGTGAGGGAAGAGCAGTTACCCTGAACAGGAGATCAGAGTTTTTGCTCGCCTTATCGCGTAGTGGTCACCATTAGGTAGGGGTGGGCGGGAGGGAGAGCAGCTGGGAGGCGGGAGGTGGGAGCTGGAACACGCTGGGGGGGGGAGGCGGCGGGGCAGCACTGGCGGGTAGAAAGGCAAAAGGCAAGAAAAACAGAGGCAAAAATAAAGGCAAAAAGGCAGATTACAAAGGCAAAGACAGAAAAACAGAAAGAGACAGAATAAAGAGAAAAACAGAAAAAGACAGAAAAAGGCTGACAACCACAGAGTGGACCAGCAGAACAGCAGGCTCTTCCACTGGACCCCCGGGGATGAGGCAAAGGCAGGGGCATGAGGGTGGAGGAGGGCCTCGAACACCTACCTGGGACCAGAAGGCGCTGGGGTAGTGCCTTAACGACTGAGCTGTGCAAGGGGAGAGAAGTTACCCTCACCAGGAGGTCATATATTCCTACCTATATTATCTGAAGAGCCATATGTTTAAGACCGCTTTCTCAAGAGAAGTCCAGCTAAGTCTGGTGTACCCTGAGGTTTAACACCGTCCAAGCCAATAGCATTATTCCTCTGCAGCAGATAAACTTGTGCGCCCATTAAACAATTATAGGGTACCAGTGAAACCACTTGTGGTGGGACTGCAGATGCCCGGTTCTGCTAATTATTACAGAGGGACCATTTGGAAATGCCAATATATGTCACAAGTTGGTGCGGTTTTGTTCCATTTGTTTTTGTTTTGTGGCAGAGAATATATTTTTTATGTCGGCTTCATAGAGAAAATTCAAACCTTAGTTTTGCTCTTGCAAAACAGCACTGGCTGCTGAAAAAAGAAGTGGAACAAAATAGCACAGGTTACAATAAGTTACAGCGAGCTAAATGCGCGTCTCTTCAAAGCACATGCACAGAAAGCACTGTCGAAAGGCAAGGAGGGTTTTTTTTTGTTGACGGAGGTACATGGTGTAGGATCGTCGGGGACAGAGGAGACACGGACACGGGGTTAGCTCTGTCAGGTTCTTTATTCCACTCCTGCCTCGTCCAGGGCTTACGGCTAACTGCCGTCCCTAGCCCTCTGCTCCTCCCTTTCCGCCCGCCCTGGTCTCCCCACTCAGGCCGGTCCTAGTGCCTGACATGGTGGCGTCATTACACATGGTCGCATCCATTACTTAGCCCACATCTATTAAGCATCATGAGGGGCATTTGTTACATATTATTATCAGTCTCTGTGACGATCGCAAGGTGTGTCTGTGTTTCTGTCTTAGTGCGATTGTATGATGTTTGGTGTTCTGCTTTCGCAGGGGGCCATATATATGGGTGAACGTTTGGTCTGCGTCGCCGACCACCTGAACGTTTAGGAGAAGGTCATTTATCTATTTCTGTACACCTCCACCCTGTCCTTGAGTAGTCCCAGCTGGGTGTGATTATAGCCAAGGGCGCTGACAACATTTAAGAAGTTGACAACGGCAAAAAACACAGTTTGATAACATTATCTGTGCTCATCGGTTGAAAAGTGAGGCACTGTCCTATTTGTCTCATTCAGAAATCTGAGACTTGCTGCAGTGTTTGAGACTAGACTGGTTGAGAGCTGAGTTGTATGTTTTTAAGGCAAAAACCAAAAACTGAAAAACTTTCTGAGAAACTTTAATAACGAATGTTTCACCTAAATTGGCTTTCACTGGGCAGGGGAAGCCACTGTGATGAATGCCTTTCTCAGTGATTTTTTTTTAATTCCAGGTTGCCTTTTCTGTTTTTTTTGTCTTTAAAAGGATATTCCCTCCCTTTAAACCGACCCATTTCTTTTTATCTATTCTTTCTCAACCCCCTACTTTTAAGGGATTGTACTCAGTTCAAACCATTTTCTTCCTCTTTTTGCTTTCTTTTCTAATTTTCTCTGGGGTGTAGCCCCCTCCCGTTTAAACCCTCAAATCCCCATTGAGCCCGTTCCTCTCATCTACACGCTGCTCCCCTGCCCTGAGGGGGCGCGGACCTCTATCTTCCTTCTCTATTTTTTGATCTTCCTACTTGAATCTCATTTTCTTCTACTTCCCTATACTTCTCTCCACTTCTCTTCTTTTTTCTTTGCTGTGAACCATTACACAGATTGGCAGTAACCCCTCTGTCGTTATAGTTAGGGTTACCAGAGATATGATTTCCTCGTGTTTTTTGCCCCTTAATAACTTTGCACCCATTTGGCGAATCAGTGAAACTTTGCAGACCTGTTCCATTGGCAGGGGAGGTGAAATTTTTCGGCGTTCGGTGAAGGGGTGCAAAGATGAAAAGGCAGTCCCAAAACACGTTTTGACCCTAGTGCATTTTACATAGACTTTTTTTATTTCTTGGAGCACGAAAACGGCTGAAAGGATTTATTGAAATTTGGCAGGATTAGACTGTGTGATGCGCAGAGTATTTTTTAAAAGTTATAAGACATTATTTTGCAGAAGTACTGCAGTACATAGTGATGACAAGTCATTATGTAATTGTCTTTTTAAAAGTTAAAGACAGCCATGTTGTTTTAGGTACACTTTGTCTGTGTTCTGCGTTACAACTTCATGTATAGGTCATTATTAGGTTTGATGTTTTTCATCTCCCTACTACCACTTTATTAAAGCGGTAATAGGTAGGGAAATATATTTAGTATTGAAATTTCTATATATAGTATTTATGTTTCTATATATTTAAGCAAAAATGTACGGAGTATCGTGGTGTTGCCTCCGGAGTATTGAGGCGCTTAATATAACTACAATTTAAAAAATGTAAAAAATTTGAAAATACACTGTAATACATTATATTTTACAAATATACTGTAATAAAGTGTTGTTTTAACATATTTAAATATGCACAATAAAATCTACAGGATAGTATGGTAACATCTAGAAATTACTGCGCTACTTAAAGAATGTTAACAAATGTGCAGTTCTCCCTAAACTGCGGTTTAAATAGATAGAAATGTATTTAGAAATGTCTCTACTTAGTGCCACTTTCACAAAGTGATAGTAGGTTGGGAACACATTAAAGCCTACTATTTACCTACATCCAAGACCCTAACCCAGAATGCAACAAAACGCAGAATGCAGTCAAACTGTGCTAAAAATTGAATAATTTTTATTTTGATATGACCATGACAAACAGACTCTCTATATATACATGGATATGCATGCTGTGCATTATGGTTGTAATAGTCCAACGCGTTATATTTCCAAAGTTTTGTGCCGTCGCCCCCCAAAAAACACTATTAAATTAAAAACCACAGCGGGTTGCTCAATATGGCATGGCGCTGATACCCTTACTTATAATGTCCATCCAACACACGCCCACTGAAGCAGGACATTAAAATCGGTCCCAGGTTCGACGTAATTTTTCTGCCGCTGCCCTCCATGAGCCACGCCATGATCAAGGGCGAAGGATTGGCCGAAACATATTGGCTGAAAGAACTTGATTTAATGAAAATGCTAAAATGAGGCTCGAGGGATGGTGCTGAATCCCTTAAAAACCAACCAATAAAGAAGGTGAAAATAAGTACGCTGTGTGTGGCTCTTAAACGTTAGGAGCTTTTTTGTTTGGAGATGTGTATATATATATATATCAGCTCCAGTTCCAGAAATTAGACAGGCACTCGCTGGACAGTTTAATCCTTAATTAGGATTTATTTGTGACATTGAAAAAGGCGCACTGCCGAAATGCATTTATTTGCACAAATAAATCCTAATTGAGGATTAAACTCTCCCGTGAGTGCTCGTCTAATTTCTGGAACTGGAGCTGGTCATTTATATGTGAGCCTGCCCTCGCGTGACCAGGCACCAGCTAGAACAATGGGCAAGGAAACGAACCAAGGATATATATGTATACACACACACACTAGGATCAAAGCAAGTTTGGTATACCTTCGCCATGAAAATCATTGTATTTTTATCATCATGACATTGTGTTCTGTCATTATGACAATTCCCCCAAAAATGAGTTTTGTCTGGTTAATTACGTCAGGCAGTAATTCTTCATTATGGAGTTAAAGCATAATGGCTGAGTACCAAGAGGTGCCGCATGTCAGGGCAACTGCATTCTGATTGTAGATAGAGCAATACTAGTCAGGCGCGGCTGGTACAGGTAAGAGCGGTGGGGTGGGGGCAATGGGTTAAGTTCACATACGACAGGATAGGGAAAATAAAATAAATACATTTAAAAAAAACACTTATCTTGTGCACGCCGCAGCTCTCAACCTCCCTACCGCTGTTACCTGTACTGACCATACCTGATACTAGTAACTTCAAATTAAGGTTTATGGATGTCCCTTTGCCTATGCTAGGCCTGCCTCTAACTTGTAATACTGATTTTTGCACATGTTGTTTTCACATGCATGTTCTATGCTATATTTGTGATTCTTTTTTTTATGCTGTAGATATTTCAGAAGTTTTATTATTGAACATTTAATTCATACACTTAATTTACTGTGGCTTAGATACTTGTGGTATTTCGGTTGCAGCTATTTTGTACCTTTAGAATGATTTCTAATTGAGTTGCTAAATGTTTAAGGCCATGTGTCAAAAATAATGGTTGATACTTCACAGCAGTCTGATTTGCTATACTGCCAAGAAAAGTTACACTGATGAAAAATATCTGTTTTCTCCGAACTAACAGATGGCACAACTCTCTGTAAAGCAGTCGCTTCCGGATCATCTAGCATTAAGAAGACCACGTGGACATCCGGCATCCTACTGCTCCTGGCTGGGCATCTCTTTCTCTTTCTTGGTTGTACTTACTAGCTCTTCTACTGGACTGCTGGTGTATGGTCCTTCATTATCAACTTCTTAAAGGATAGGTGTTTAATGTTGATCAGCGTGAACCATTTCCATGACAAATTGTCTGGATAGCCACCGAAAGATAAATTATTTCTCCCCTCTCTCTTACTCTTCCTATTCCTTACATTTGAGGTATTTTGCTTTACATCAGACATACTTTTCTCTACAAAACTCTGCTTATAGTCTTCCTTCTATTTCTTGTTAGATATTTCACCCTCACTTCACGTGAAATAATTTAGGGGCATATCTACAAGGCGGCGATAGAAAATTATCGCCACCTTTGTGGCCGTTTTCGGCCGAAAAGCAGCAATAATTTTATCGCCTAATTAGCAAGCTCAAGCTAACGCGTGAAACATTGCATTAGCGCACAAATTCTTAACGCCCAGCTTTGCATCTCTAATGAGATGCAAAGTGGGCGTTCCTGACCTGACATGACAGGAAAAATGTTGCTAAGCGACATTTCTCCTATCATCAAGCCTCACGCTATGACTGAAGCTTATCGGCAAGAAAAGTAGCAATAACCCCTGTTATCGCTACTTTCCTTACGCCTGCTTCAGGACTGACTTAGCCATGATATCCTATGGAAGGTGGATATCAAGGCTAATTATGTGAGGCCCTATCAACAAGCTAACGCCACATTTTGTGAGATTGTCGCTGGGTTTCCAGCGATAATCTCACGTTAGGCAGTTAGCGCTAGGATTTTTATCGCTATTGAGATAAGCGTTGCTGATAGCACGCTATCTCAACGATAAAAATCCACGTTAGCCAGCGATAATTATCCTAGTGCTAAGTGCGCTTAGCGATAATTATCGCCGGTTGTTGCTGATATGCCCCTTATATAAGTAGCACTTCCTCTAATGATTCTTCTTGTTCCTTTGGCTTAACTCACTTAGAAGTTTAAAAAAACAAATCATAGGATTTAACAAATACCTCTCAGGGTATGTGGTTTATTTGCTTTTCTGTCCTCTGTGGAGGTAATGCACAAGACGGCAGGGCATTGCTCATATGGCTTCTGGATAAGTCATCCTTGCATTCAGAAGCGGGGTAGGTATTAGATGCCCGTATCAAGTGCCCCCCAACTGTTTCCGGGTTCAGAAAGAAGAGATGTATGGAGCTAATTTAGGAGGCAGCCGCAAGGGAGATAAGTGCTCTGCTGTATTGGATGGAGTTGGCATTACCAACTGCATTCTTACACTGGATCACTATTCTTTGAGATGCTGAAAGCAAAAGATAACGCTCGAGGGCTGAAAGAGCCCTTCCTTGAGGTCCAGCTCCTTATCAAGATCCAGGTTGAGAGTGCAAACTCCTTCCTCTTAGAGAAAAATGCACTGTTATTCGAAAGGTTCATCTTTGCTCATATTCAAGGAGAATTACAGAGCAAGCTACTATCACTACTGTTGTAAAAATAAGAGGCAGATGATTTTCTTCTCATAGGTCAATGAAAGGAGAAAATGAAGATTTCCTCAAGATTTATGCCCAGGTTAAAGGTCAAGTTATTGTTGGAGAATATCAGAAGTAATGCCGGGCTACCCCCTGTGTCACAAAATAGGGATCAAGATGCTGAACTCTTTAGCAAATAAGAACAATTCAATATTTCACAGATGCCTCTTCACTGCTCTAAACTGCCATTCAGAGGAAATAGCATAATTAGATGATATTCAAATTTCCAATATTTATCTCAAAACTGCACCCTGTTTTGGATGTCATTTCTTGACTTCCCACCCTCCTGGACCTTTTGAATGTTGAAGGAGGTGAATGACCGTGGTAAATACAGGGATAAGTATTACAGGAAGAAATACTTATATATGTTATTCCCCAGGAACACCAACATTTTGCCTATACAGAGAACAGAGAATATTAAACAAAGCAAAATTGGCGTAAAATGGGGTAAACTAATTCACATGTATGTCGGTCAAGAGGGACGAAGAACCTGACGAGGAACGCTCTTTAATACTCAAATTACTTACCAAACTTGAGTGGGCAAAATAGTGTGCTAAATCTTGATCATCATAGGTTTTGCTGTTCCCCCCAACAAAGAGAAGCAGATTTTCATTAATTGTTCATGCAATGAGAAGCTTGTCCTTAACCAAAAATGCCTTAGATTTTTCAATCAGAATTTCAATGTGTTTACTACACTTCTGTACAACTCCTGGTTGGTGAAACTGATTAAGTTTATAATTTTAGTTTAAAAAGTTGGTACTGTTTGTTTTACATTTCTGAATAATGAATTAAACCTTTTTAAAAGTCAAGTTAATTTGGTCAAGCAACATATATGAATTATATAAGGGTAAAAATGTTTCTTAAGCATTATAAGTAACTTTTTTAGTATTATCACAATGGTAAAATGACGTGTTTCTGATTTTTATATAAAATGTGCATGTTTGATGAGTGTCACCAAATTAATTTACATGATCATAAAGAGACAACATTTAAATAAAATACAATTTTTATGGTATTTGCAAGCTATTCATAATGTTTTGAAAAAATAAGCCAGTTTTTGGAAATCTGTATACATTATTTAGGAATGTTATAAAAACCATAGCCATTTGTTTGCTACCCTTAAATAGCTTTTATAATTTATGTTTTTAAGGCAGTATTTTCACCCAAGTGGATGCCTTACCCACTTAAAAGATTGTTTCATCTTTGTTCCATTCTTAGATTCTATCTGAGCCAGACTTTTTGACAAATATTTCCACAAGAGTTACATTTGGAGTTTTGCCCAAATATACATTTCAAAACGTGAATCCAATGAAACTCTGAGACTTCTGAACGACCTCCTTTGAACTTTGGGGGTAGCTGGGGTAATACAAGGCTGAAAAAGCAGAAGGGTAAATTATGTGAGGTAATCAATAGCTTCCCGATAATACAGAACAGGAAATGTAATCCACACACTGTACAAGCTATAACGTGATAGTCTGGACCCTTACACTCGTCTGGTAGTCATTCGTTTGCTAGTTCCCTTGTTGTTGAACACAGTTGTGTTTTACGGTTATTTTCTGTTGTATTCCGCTTCTTAACTTGTATTTCTGCAGTTTTGGCCTCTGAAAACTTTCTAAATATATCTTATTAGCAAAGATTATGCTTTATGCTGCCACTTCTGTTTCAGAAACCGGCTTAGAGGTAGGGTCTCATACTTGTATAACTTTGTGAGTATTATGTAGATAGACAAGTCCTGCAGGAGGAAACATGCTTTCATAAAGGCATCACTTCACGCCTGAGGCAATGTGGCTATACGTAAATGCAACCCCCATAATTACAAAATGTACTTTTTGTCTCAAATGTTTCGCAGTGTTGCGAAATGCTTCTTTGCACTTACAGGTATTACAGTTCCAGAAATATATAATTTATATTTTCACAGTTTTATCTTCATATCAATTAAACAAGCCTGCCTGTGCGTTATACTAGCTCAGCCGGAACCTTTGTTCAAACCAGGAACATGCTGATGCATGCAGTTTAAAGCATGATCAGATTATTAACACAGAGCAATATATTGAAGCATACAACCTAAAGCCCAACAATTTAAAAGAAGTGAGATATAGATGTTTTCAGAATGAAGATCATTCCGCTGAATGCATGTGATTCCATGACTGCTTGCTGTCCACATAGACATCAAATGTTCAAATTTTAGCATAGTCTGGTTACACATACCTGTGACTGTGATTAAGGTGAAAAATCCCCTCATCTGGGACCATCTCTCCTATTCTGCCCGGGTGGTACTAATTTCCACCGAGTTCCTATTTTCCACCATATTACATATTGTAAGAGTATGGTAATTGACCCTATTTCTTTTTTTATTGTATTATGTGCTCTTTATCATTAGAAAAACACAATACTCCTATTTTGTGTATGCTGAGAAACAGTGAACTTTGATTTAGACTTCCACTGCGCATTATGTACATAGTTGCTTACCTAATGAATGTGAGAAGCTAAGAGAAATTAAAGTGTTTTTCAGCACATCAGTAAAGGATGGAATAAATTGTATTTTTTCTAGTCATTTTGTGGAATCAGTTTCCTACAATGCAAACAGTTTCTAAGCAGGAGCGGCTCGTATCGGGGAAAATAGGCGGGGGGGACAGGGGCAGGAGACAACAGAGACAAACATAAAAAGAATAAAACAAAACTTACCTGCTGTCCTGCTGCCCTCCTGTATCGCGTCGCACTCTTGTGCTCCTCTTCACTGCAGGCAGGTACAGGCTCCCAGCCTGCCCTGCGGCCAATCTTGAAGCTGCTCTCATGCGAGAGCAGCTTCAGGATTGGTCTGAGCACCGAGGATTTGCGATTTAGGACAGACTGAGAGCCTGTGCCTGTTCTGTCTCCAATCCAGCAATGCAGCTGGGTTGTAGAGAGCTTCACTGCACATGTGGGTTTGGCCGGCCTGTGACTGCCAGCCAAACCTACATGCCCAGTTAAGGTAGTGCCCAGCACTCCCCACCCAGCCTATCACTATCCCGGTCCCGCCCCCACGCCTGGCACAAGGAAGAAAAAGTGAATAAAAGGGTTTTTAAATCCATTTTATTATCGTTTTATTTTTCACATTTGTTTAAGTGCTGGCGGGGGGGGCGACGCTCCTCCACCATGGCGGAAGAGCCGCCGCTAATTCTAAGTAAAGAATAGAGGTCAGTTGCTTATATTGTGGTTTTCTATTCACCACACTGGCCGGAGCAGCAAGTGTCTGCAGCTCCATTTCAAAACTCTGTATTTGGCTAAACCTTGTAGGTCAGCCATTTGTGTTCACTGGTGACTGTGGGAGAGCAATGAGGCAGCACAGGCGGTTCATGCACAACACACTATATTGTATTGTCTCAGCTGAGAGAGCTCCGTCCTTAATGGGGGGTGAGGGATGACCATGCTAACTTATTTTTGAGGGAACCCTAAATCAGCAGAGGGCCAGATCTGGAGACTTTGATGCAGCTCCCTGACAGGGTGTTCGTCCTGCTAGGTTAATGATCAGTCTACCCCCAAGAATCTATAAAAACAGTACTCAAACTGATTTTCTTTTGTGTTTCTTGATTGTCTTTTTCGAGCACATATCCGCTCATACTGGTTGTTTGGTTCAATACAGTCGTTGCATTGTGACATACATTTTTTTTCTCCAAAACCTACACTGGTGTCGACCACCGCTTTGTCAAAACTGAGAAAACATTTGAACTAACTTTGTAATACCCTCACTGTGCTTATTTTCCAGTGTGGATCCTTTGACCCACAAAAATCCGGGGGTTATCGTGTAAATCCCCCAACCTGGCAGCACCGTACTTACTTAGATCCTCATGAACATAACGCACACCAGTCAGAGCGCCACTTCTTCCTGTCCTCACTAAAAAACCCATCCCTAGCTCTCGTACAAATACATTATTTTGTTATTAAACAGAAGCACATACATCAAGAAAAACACTTAAAATCAAATGTAATGTTGGTGAACGACAGCCTGGGACCCTCTTGTTAGTTTTAGTACATATGACAGATGTTCTAAGATGAACACTGTGCATTTCATGTTGAGTATTTCACAACTTCAGTCTAAGCCCACCACAGATCGGAGCTATTTGTTTGGCCAGGGACATATTTATATATTCATCTCATATCCAGACCAATTCATGGGAGTTATTTAAAATCACTTCAGAGAGTGATTGGTTCTTTAACCTCAAGCTAACACACTCAAAAGCTTGTTGATATGCCACTTTAGTGTTTTCATTATTGAACAGAATCATGTAGATACTTTGAGCCTAATTAGGATGTTGCAGGTTCTCCGACCGACATCCTTGGTTTGAATTCTGACCGCCTCATTACATTATGGTAGGCAGAATACAAACCGGCCGGTCATTCTGGTTGGTTTTATGATGAGCTCAAGGAGCCCGTCGGCCAGTTGGAACCGCCACCATAATCCCATACGGAAGGCGTTTCTGACGTCTGGATTATAATTAAGGATTTCCGTTTTTACTGATTTTTACAGATAATTACAGACAGAAAACATTTATTTCCTTGTCTGTATTTATTTTTAAATGTGGATAAAAACGGAAATTGGGTTGCTTTTTGAGGGATTCTAAATACTCTCTACCATGACTGCCAGGCCAATAGCTGTGTGGGTTGATAGGTAAGGGAGTTAAAAAAAGAAGTGACGTTTAGTAAAGAGGCCTAAACAGCTGGGATATGCACATGGTTGATTATGAAATTTGCATAGTCTCATATAGGGCATTGATTTATGTTCTGCAGATCTTCCTATCACTGAAACCTGGCAGGCATTCAAGCATGAGTGCTTATTTATTTCTTAAATAAATGTGGAAATATACCAGTTTAAGCTTCATTTTTTTCACAAAACCTAAAATAAATATGGATAAATACAGATGGAAATGTAAAAAAAAAAAATACCATAAAACCGGGAGCCCTAATTATAATATCGGTTTCCAACAGGCTTTCCATGCCGTGCTTTCCGACATGGAAAGCCTATCGGAAAGCGACTTTGAGGGTCCCTAGCAGGGCCTCCCTTCTTTAGTGGCCTCCGGTTGGGGGCCAAGGGGGCACATTTAGTGCCCCCCTGTAAACCACTTGCACCGTGGAACACATTGCAGAAGGTTACATTGACTCCCATTTCGCTATGAGAGCTTGTGCTACGGCCTGTTCCGACCGTCTCACAAGCTCCCATAAGGAAGTGGGAGTCTGCGGCTGCACCATATGCGTTGCATTGTAATTGCGGATTCGGATTGCCAAGCCGAGGTCGGTTGGTTTCGAAACCAGAGAGATGTCCGACATCCTAATTAGGCCCTCAGATGCAAAGCATCAATTATGATTCTGCATTGTTCTTGGCAGCCTGGTACCGGGCAGGTAAGGAAGTGATTGGATCAATTAGGCCCATTCCACCAGATCATGATGCCCTCCATCCTTACTCGTTTAATCAGAATCTCTTCAACTACTGACCATTCACCATGCCCCTCAGCGATTTATTGAGACAAGGTGATTTTAAGGTGAGCCATTGTATGGCTATCATTCTATTGGCCAAGAGAGTTCCTAGCATAACAAATGTACTACGCATTTCTCCCCTTTTTCTTTTTGGGGACCAGTTCTAGTAAGCATCACCTGATCATCAGCCGAAGTAATTCTTCTGTGAAGCCCTTTAAATGATTTATTACATAAGTGCATAATTTCTGGATGTTATGAGACTGCCAAGACATGCATGACGTCAGCCATGACCACTCAAAAGTGAGTACAGATGGATGTGTGTTTTGAGTAGCTCATGCTTAATTTAAATGATATCAGATAGGTCACTTGGAAATAGTTATGTTGTACTCATTTAAATCAGTAAAAGTCACCATTTTCATCCACAATGTGCCTTATTCCATTCCCTTTCTGTTAGGAGATTGTCTAAGCTTGCCTGCCACTTTCATCGGTTACCAACTCTGCTCCCACCTTCTCTATTTAGTGTTTTATTCAGCAGGCTATTCATTTTCTATTTTGAGCCAGTATCAACAATGTATCGATGATTTTTGTGGTCTTTGGGGACTTCAGGAAGGTATTCCAGATGTCTTTAGTAGTTTCGGCTTTCCAAACATATTGTAGGAATTTCCTGTCCCAAAATTGAACCACTTGTCTTCAGAAAATGTAATAAACTTGGTATAAGCCGCTTTGTGTTTTGCATCCACCCGCCCTCCATTGTTCCTCAGTCATGCAACGCACAATAAACTTAATTACAGCTTACAACTTATTATCCTATCCTATATTCTGCACATCTGCCTATTACTATAGGGCATGTGAGATGGAACATTCCTGCCTACATGAAGAGATCTTGCAGAGCAATGTTACATGTGTCTCTTTCAGCAGAGTTTTCTCCCAGTTGTTGCTTTCATGGAACCAGTGGGCAGCGTGCTAGTATAGGGTAGGCATGTAACACAGTTCCATGTCAGAGAGTTCCAACCAACCCTTACGCCAGTATGATTTTCCAGTGTCCTGTTGGACCCTGCTTCTTTCATCTGCCCATTAACAATTGATCCAGTTCCTTAAAGATGCTCCATGGGATCAGTGATGTTGTCACCTGTGTAAATGAAAAAACAACATTAAAGAACCCACTTAGAGAAGCCTAAAAGTCTAACCTGGATTTAATACAAGAATAGCCTGTAAGTAAGCAAACCATTATGCACCAATTGCCAAGCAACAGCTCTGAGCTTCTGCCCAACATCCAGATGAGGCACAGTATAATTATCAAATAATTATTTTCTATGCAATCTTTTTATACCGTTTTTCTCAAAACAAATAAATTGAACCATGAACTAGTGATTGGAACAGTTGCATCAAAATTAGCTAACGAGCAGAAAAACAACGTGAGAAGTCCGAGAAGACTAGATAATAAAATACTGACTCCACTACTTTCTAAGATTCATACTGTGTGGTTCCAATCCTCAAAAAGGCAAAGCTGACCACACAGTAGAGAAAATGTGCAATTGTACAGTGATTGTATACAGAATCAAAAGGCTTCTAGACCTCAGAATTACAAGCAACTTTGCAGAAAGATAAACGTTAATGTGCACTTCTGATTAACATAAAATCGATATTGCAATTCAGTCATGAGACATGCCAGTACTTGTTAATGCATTTACCATAGGAGAAGACTCAGCATCCATTCATTCTTATCATATCTAATAATGTACAGATCAATTCAAAGTTGAAGAATTGAAGCAAAGTTCAAACATATAAATGCAGAGATTAAATTGCGCTTTTTCTTTCAAAGTCAATCACTTTATTCATGTACTTTTATCCAAAAGGACTTCTTCGGGGCTAAAAAACACATGAAAATTAAAAACAAATGAAATATATACAAACGTTTAAAAACAGTATCACAACATGTTGATATGATACACATAAAGCAACATGTACATCCAAAAAATCGCCTTCACTATCAATGAGTGTACAATCTTATTCAGAGAAATACGTATTATCAAAAGATAGCATGATTTTCTGTAAATATCAAATGATACAGGCGTATGTGCGTCTCAATTTTCTGAATTATTCAATTCCTTATTACAGTGAGACCACATGTTACCATGATTAGGGGGTAGAGGCATTTAGGGTAAGAAATATTATAGAACAAACAGGGACACCTTTCTGCACATAAACAATCATCCCCCAACGCAGGCACCCGTGCACTACGGTGCAAGGGTGCCTGAGTTGGTGCTAAGGTAAGTGCAGTGGACAACCCAATATACCCTTGAGGGCTCGGGCAAATATGAATAAACAAGTAGAAAGGTGCCTTCAAGGGATTTGTTTGGTAAATAATTTGTAAAATTATTTACCAAACAAATCCCTTGAAGGCACCTTTCTACCTGAGTTGGTGCTAGGCAGCTTAATTTAGCTCCAGTGAAATCGCAGGGGTGCACCGTATAATTGTAAATACTGCGCATCCCAGCGTTTTCGAACTGACTAACTAATCCGTGCTCCAGTTCATTGTAAATATGCCCCCAACATTTCTAAACAAAACAAAAAATTGCAAAACAACATGCACCTTTCATTATGTATGCACTCAATTGTAGGAGGGAATAGCGGTAAGCCGTGAAACAGGTATGAAGAACACGGGCGTCATATTTAGCTGCATAATGTTCTATGTGTGTATGGTGTATGATGCTGTATCCCTTTCAAGCTCGATTGAATACATCCTAATCAGCCCTGTTAGAAGTGCTTGAAACACACACCAACCACTATGTTAGCGCTGCCTGTTCCACCTGGTAATCAGTGTCACTTGCCGTAATCGTAATGATGAGCAGTATAGTTTCTCCAGCATGGCTGCCATTTTGAAATGTCTAGAAAAGCCAGACTTTAAGAAAGACGATAGCCACAGCTGGGTTGAATGTAAAGGTGTATTACAATTCCTGTCATCAGAGAAATAAATCTATATATGTACTTTGCATGTGTATATGTAATTTAAAAGTAAATACTCAATAGTAATTGTTAGAAATGGAGATGTCTATTTGGCAATGGTTTGTACCTTTGTCCAAGTAGTGACCCTTCTTACTAGTCAGGGTAAGGGGGATACACTTCTAAAATAACTCCTGCTCACCGGCTTGCTAGCTTGGCACGAGCAGACAGAGCCAGTGTGTAAAGCATTGGTGCACACATACAGTAACACAGTGAAAACACCACAAATGGACTCCACACCAGTTTAGAAAAATAAGCAAAACTCAATCTAAACCAACAAGACCCAAATATGACATATATTCAACATACAATACTGTAAAAATAGTTCCTTTGCAAGAAAACCTTAAAATTCCCAAAATATCCACAAACACAGTTCTTCCAAAGCGGTAGCTCCGTCCGGGGCTACAGCAAAGCTGAAAACAACAGTCTAACAATTCCAGCCGACCACGTCGGTATAGGACAGCTAAAGCTACGACAGACTTGTGAACAGTACCTTTCTTGTTGCAGCCGACACGTTGGTGCGAGTCGGTCGGGGCAACCTTCACAGTTGATTTACAAAATAGAAGCGGTGCAGGGTCCGGTGCCCTCACGATGCGGTGCAGGCAGCAGCTCCGTGACGATCGTCCAGACGGCGTCGGTGAGACCAAGGCTTACGCTGCTGGGTGAGCCTGTGCGTGATGCGGTGCTGGCAGCTTGTGGTGCAGGCGACGGAGATGTTAGGTTGTGCAGCACTGGTGTCACTGACCTCTACGCAGGGTGAAGCAAGGCGGTGTGCAGTGCGTTGCCCATAGGACACGGTGCAAGCAATGGGTCGTTGACGATCGTCCAGACAGCATTGGTGAGACCAAGGATGCGGTGCGAAGTGTGGCGGTGCCTTCATGACACGGAACCTGCGATGGACTCAGTGACAGAGTCGGTTGCTCTTTTCTTCTGTGGTGACTAAAACCATCCATTCCAGACACGGTGCCCAGAAGAATGGTGAGGTCTTTGCTGTTCCTGAGACCTCTTAAACAGGGTGCAAGCCCTACTTCCAAGCCCTTGGAGATACTTTTCAAGCAGGATACACACACAGTTCCTCTCCTTAGTAGAAACAGCTGCTGCAGGCCAACCCCCGACAGCGCACAGCAAAGGAGCAGTACTCCTCCTCCTGCTTCTTCCAGCTGTTCTCCTTGGCAGAGGTTCCTTTGAAGTCCCAAAGTGATCTAAGATTCAGGGGTCTGGGCCCCACTTTTTATTGCACAAATGCCTTTGTTCTCTAGTGGCAGAGAAGCTCTTTGCCCAGCCAAAACCAGTTCTGACTTCTCTGGTGCAGCTGCCCGGCAGAAGGTGGATACAACTTTGTCCAAGGCAGACCAGGCCCATTCAGGTGTGAAAGAAATCTCCTACCCCAACTCTGAATGCAGCCCAGGTCTATTCTATTCAGCTATGACTCATTCAGGAAAAAAAACAGGTCACACATCAACGCCCCCCCACCCCCGGTGGCTGTCTGAGAGAATGCACATCCCCAAACCCTGTCACTCTAAAGCCAGACAGTCAATCCACAAACCAGCAAAGGCACACGACTAAGCAAGAAAATACCTACTTTCTAAAATTTGTATTTTCAAACACACGCTATAAAAATCATCTTTACCAAAAGGTGCATTTTTATATTCTGAGTTCAGGCATACTAAACTCCATCTTTCCATCTTGTTCCAAAGGGAAGTTATATTTATAAGATGTTATAAATAAACTCCAATTCTATCCTATGGGACAGATAGACTTACAATAGTGAAAAACACAATTGGCAGTATTTTACTATCAGGACATGCTACACAACTCAGTACATGCCCTACTTTTCACATGGACTGCACTCTGCCCATGGGCCTACCTTAGAGGTGTCATACATGTAAGAAATGGGAAGGTTAGGGGCTGGCAAGTGGGTGCACATGCCAGGTGGACATGGCAGTACCAAACTGCGCACAGACACTACAGTGGCAGGTCTGAGTTACATTTACAGGCTGCTCATGTGGGTGGCACAATCAATACTGCAGGGCCACTTGCAACATTTGATTTACAGGCCCTGGGCACCCACAGTGCACTGTACTAGGGACTTAATAGTAAATCAAATAACTAATCATGGAAACACCAATCCATAAACACAATTTACAGGGCGAGCATATGCACTTTAGCACTGATCAGCAGTGGTAAAGTTCCCAGAGTCATAACACCAACAAAAACAGGTCAGAAACAGAAGTTCAAAAAGCAAACAAAAATTCTGGGGATACACCCGCTGGACAAGCCAGATCTAACACAACCCCCTTCCAGCCTAGAGCCAGGGCAGACTAATCAATCCCTTTATAGACTTCCATGCTTGAGGCCTAGCCCACAACAGCAGGGACACGTTCTGGTACTACGTCTTTCTGAACCTAGTCGGATTCCTCTGTCCATTCTTTCAGGGCCCACTAAGCTAACCCATGGGAACCCTTCTCCTCACCTGTAGACACCATCTGTGCAGCCCCTAATCTTAGCGTGCCCCAGCAGGCAGACAGTACCCACATGGGCAACACAGTGGTGTGTCCCAGTCCACCCCCAAGGTGTGACTCCTGTCCCCCTCCCAGGGGCAACTCTGTCCACCAGGACAGCAAACCAGAGTGGTCGGTGACAGTTGGCAGTGATGAGACCCAGGCCTTATGCCTCTCATGTGGCATCAGAGAGTGGGGGCAGTTGCCCCAGTTGCCTTGCACCCTTTGTCCACTCTCCCTCCTGTCAGGTCAGGGATGGCATCCTGACACTGACCCACCAGCCCAGACAGGAGACTGGGGTGGGCTCTCTCATACCCAGTCCTCCTACTTGCGTCTGTGCACCCTGCCACCTGGAGTGGTACACCCTTCCAGAATTGTCAAGGCACCTGTGGCAGGTGTCCAGCACAAGTCACCCACCAGTTCAGGGGTTCTATTCTGCAACTGGGATCCCAGCTTAGGGTCTGTACCCTTAGACTGGGCAGGGGTCAGGGGTGACACTGTCCTCTTCCCGTCCCCCCTACACTGCACTGCACCCTCCCACCTGGAGCAGTGCCCCCAGAATACAAACCGGTAGGGGCACTGTTAGCAGTAGCCCTTTCCTCCAGGTCCGGGGGGACACCCTGAACCTGGCCCTCCAACCCAGGGTCTATACCCTTAGGCTGGACCTGTGCCTGGAAACCCAGGACTTATGGGGGGAGTACACTACACCCCCCCTCCAAGGGAGTTGTGCAAAAGCCTGCCTGTCGTGGGTCTGCAGCCTCCTGTCCACCTAACAGAGCATGAAGACAACCTAGGCCAGAGATGGCTTCACCACAGTCAGTCCAGGGGTTCTCTGACCTCAGAGCTTACCAAAGAACATAAAAGTATAAGCACAGAACTATGAATTAGCGCTGTGTTAGTGTGTCCAAATGAAAAGGATTGTATATATTAAACATACAGTAAAAGGATCAATTCATTAACAATTTAGTGGGTAACGTAGCAGGGTATGGAAATCAGCAGATTTCCAGAACTCAGGCATTCACTTCAAAAAGTGACATTAGCAATACATGTTTAAAACAGTCACACTGCGAAAAAACAACTTGTGCTCCACATAATTCATCATACAATAGGAGTCATGGTGTGGGTGTCGATGATGTTTCGATCCCTGCTGAAAAATGGAGGGATCATCATCAGGACTGGAGGTTTTTAAATGCCTGAGACAGCCTAAAATGTGGCAACGAAAGAAGAAGGTAGAAAACTGGGGGTGGGCGGTACAAAAAGAGACAGGGTTAGGACAGGGCGGTTGAGTAGTCATAATATAAAATTAAGAATATGCTTTTGTAGGTGAGGGATGAAAAAACAGAGCGGCCTGTGATGGAGCAGGTAAAACAAAATTTTGTATACCTCCTCTAATTTGCATGAAATTAATTACGTAATCATTCTAAAAATTAATTTAAGTAACATGTTTGCAGTGAAAATTTATTAATCAACTTTTGCACCTTGATAAACACGAGATACACGTGGGACTAAATTGCTAATTGCACGGCAGAACAATTAATTAATTAACTATGGTACAAAAACTAATCATAGATTGTGGTGAAATAGAAATTGCACGATTTATGTTGCTTTGTGATTGTCTGTGCTTTAAAATCATCAAATGGTAAGTATTATTGCTTTAAATGTTGCCACAGCTAGGAAAATACTAATATATAATGGGATTAGTGTGGGTTTAAACATTAGCATCTTCATTCCTATATTTTAATTACTGTTATGTCTATTTTTGCTTAAGTTGGCATTCGGGCCTACTAGGCCGCAGTACCCAAGATGGCGTTCTCTGAAGCAGATGCCACCATGTGAGCACGATGATTTCTGCGCATGCCCAGATGGCTCTGGAGATCACCAAGTAACCTGAACCCCTGACACCACGTTCCCTACCAAGGACAGGAATTGAAATTGACTGCAAGCCAATAGATGACTATGTGGGAACAGCGGAAAAGACAACACAGAACCTGTGAAAAGATGACTTCTTTGCCTTGAAGTGTTACATTCGCTGCTCTCGCCTGGGAGCCAGAACGAAACTTAACAATTTGTGCCTTCCTATGCCAAGTCATCATGTAGAACTGGTTTTGCGCAGGGAAACTTTCAATAACCTACAGATAACACCAAACTGTCCAATCAGAACATTTTCTCTGCCCCTAAATGTTACTGTGTTAGCATGAAGTAAGACGGAAAAAAGGGTATATGAAGCCCTCATCCGCCATTGGATGTCGTCAATGGGTTTGATCGTCCATGGCGTTGGGTTGCATTGAGCTGGTGGTGATTTGTTGGTTTGCCTTGGGTTTATTTGGCTTTGGGAGAAGAGTTTGCAGTGCATCCTATATTTATGTCTGACGGTTTGATCCTTTGCTGTGGGTCAGACAGCCTGTCCTGGGGGTTGTACCTGAGAATGCGGAGAACTCTCTGTTTGACCAGAAGTCATCGTCGCTTGCTAATTGGTAATTCATTAACTGCGTTTTTCTAAATTCATGTCTATCTACAAAATGTTTGATTTCTCTTTAATAAAAATAAACATTTGAGATTATAGGCTGTAGTTAACACATGCAAATGTAAAGAAACATATTATTATTAGTAGATAAACAACAATTGAAATAATAAGAAATTAGTTTGTGGTTCTTTAATTAATTACAGAAAATATCAAATGTTTCCTAGGCTTTAATTGTGTTTTAGCTGGTTCTAATTCTCCATCAACCAGTCCAACTAATTGGTCCATCGACCAAGTGGTGGAGTGCCTTGATGTTAAGGTCAGGATTCTGAAGATGTATATGTATAATGTGTATATAATGTAAAGAAAATTAATCCTGATAGGTAAGAAGGTACCCACATGTCCAGCACTTTTCTCCTGTGTACAGATTCGAGTGAGTTTTATTGAATGATGTGTGTGTGTTGGTGTTATAGGCCCCACCAACGAGTGAGTGTACGAATGAGCTGTTGTGGTTAAGTATCTGTGACATAAGGAGAATATGTAAATCTTGTCCTCCGCGCTGCAACACCTGCGCACACTACATGGCCAGATGTACAAAGCTACTGCGGCAAATTACACATGCTGAGTAATTAAGTGATGTGGTAAACATGGGCGAAAAGTGCAGAGGTACATGGGGAATAAAGGTCCTATGGCTGGTGCGGTGGTAGCGCAGGGTGTTCTACTGCGTGCAAAGTAGTCCGGTGGTAGGATTGACCTGTGTCTTATAAACCAGAGAAGGAATGGTATCCGTGTGAGTTATCCTCGGGGGGAATCCAATATAAAAGAGGACCCGATGATTAGAATGCTGAAGCGATAGATTAAACAAAACCACGGTGGGTGAGTGAATTTAAAAGCACTTACGGCCAGCCGATGCTTTGAGGAATAATTAGGCTGAGAAGAGGTCAGGAAACAATGTCCTGGCTGTGCAGCCCTGTGTTCCGTGTACGATGCAACGGTTGGGGGAGCACCTGGGGAGAGAAGGTAGGCGATGGCTGAGAGAATTACCGTAATTACATATTTGACATTTCGCCTACAAGGACACCCACCAGTAGATGGCCAGGAGTCATGAGCCTGGGAGAACGTCGAATGCGTGTGCTAGTGAGTCAATTGTGAAAGGCAGCTGAGAGCCGCACATGCGTAGTTAAGGCCAGTGTCTGGAGGACGAGTGGTGCAGCGACCCGCAGGCGCAATATTAGTTGAGGAGGAAGACAGTAGAGTATGGAGGCGAAATAGAAGAGGAGCAACTTCACAGGAACATGTCCAAAATTAGAAAGAAAAGGTATCATAGGATACGAGCATAAATACCAAGTGTACACAAGGAAAATGCTGCAATGTTTGTTCCAAGATAAGCAACGCATGGAGGGGACATGACAAAATTAGATGCAGTATACTGGCCAGGTGTAAGGTTAAGTACAATTCAATTGTAAAACCGAAACCGAAACCGAAGAGCCGCTCGCAACAGTAGGCATCATCACCAGAACCAAGGTAAAGGGAAATTGTATGAACACTATTGATGGAGCCAGTCTCTCTATGCATGTAAGGTTAATAAAAATATACCCATGTACAACAGTGCAGAAGACAGTAATATCCATCATTGTGCATGCCGGGGTTTAAAGAAACAGCACATATTGGTCTCAGGTATCACAGTGCAGAAGGCAGGAATAGTTATGGGGACTAAGTGGGAACAGTACGCAGTTCATGAAGATTTCCAGCTAAAGTTTGTGGTGGAGTGCCCATAATCTAGATTGAAAGAGAAACATAGAGGACCATACAGTCTGGACACAACTTAGGGTCATGCAGTGGTTCGAACAAGAATCAGATCAGGTTGGTCCAATCCTCCATGCGGTTCAGACCTGACTCTAGACTGTTTGTGAGTAGAATCCACTTCAGTTCTTCTTTATTGAGAATTCCGTTGATGTCTGTGCTGCGTGGTGGTGCTTGAATCACATTGATAACTTGCCATTGCATATCATCCTCTGTATGTCCATGACTTGTAAAGTGTTCCACCAAAGGTGCATTAGGTGTTTGGCATCTTAGTCAGCTCCGTTGCTGGCAAATCCGGATCCTGACTTTTTGAGTTGTTTGACCTATATAGATCTGATTACATAGGCATACAATAGCATAAACAACATTGCTGGTATTATAGTTGGAGAAATTCAGTGGTGCCATAGACACATTTTTTACTCTCAATGGTTAGGTGACACACACTGCATCCTCCACATTTAAAATGGCATAGCACGGGTAGTATGCCCCACATCTCAGTAAGTGGTTGGGAGTTTTTTTTGGTGGGTAATGCTGCTCTTACCAGATGGTTTTTGATGGTTTTGTTTTTTCTAAATGCTAAGAGAGGACGTTCTAATTCCATGTTGCCTGAACTCAGTATATGCCAGAGTTTTATGATACATTTCCTCACACCATGCGGTCGCTGTTAGTCTTCAGACTTGGGGGTCAAAAGAAGTTTCCGAGGGCAATACAACGCACGTTTAAGAGATTTCTTAACAAGTTTACGGGGATAGCCTCTACTGACGAGTTTGTTAGAGTTTGCGCTTCATGGAAGTAGCCCTGCTTGAGAGAGCAGTTCCTTCTGATGCGTTGGAATTGTGAAAAAGGTAGAGAGTCTTGCAGTGCACGAGGGTGATGGCTGTTGTATGCAAGTAAGGTATTCCTCTCACTAGACTTGCGGAAGAGTGTAGTGTATAATTTGCCTTCATGGGGTATTATCAAAAGGTCAAGAAAGGCAATCTGGGTCATGCTATGGTTTACGTAGTGGGTCGCGACACTGCTCGTCATACTTGCAAATAACCCCAAAGGATTCTGGATAGTGTAGTGGCAGCGGTGAGTACGCCTACGCCACGAGTATGTAAAATTAAAGCCATCCCTGGACACGTGTTTCGAGGTAATTGCCTCTCGTCAGCAGGGAGCAGGTAGGTATGCGGGGTGCCGTAGACTGCCAAAAATATAGGTAAACTACCTTTCAAGGCGCGCAGGTGCAGACACCAGGCTCGTCAGCCCAAAGTCGCTCGAATGAGCTTTAAATAGTTTACGTAGTGGGTCGCGACACTGCTCGTCATACTTGCAAATAACCCCAAAGGATTCTGGATAGTGTAGTGGCAGCGGTGAGTACGCCTACGCCACGAGTATGTAAAATTAAAGCCATCCCTGGACACGTGTTTCGAGGTAATTGCCTCTCGTCAGCAGGGAGCAGGTAGGTATGCGGGGTGCCGTAGACTGCCAAAAATATAGGTAAAGTACCTTTCAAGGCGCGCAGGTGCAGACACCAGGCTCGTCAGCCCAAAGTCGCTCGAATGAGCTTTAAATAGTTTACGTAGTGGGTCGCGACACTGCTCGTCATACTTGCAAATAACCCCAAAGGATTCTGGATAGTGTAGTGGCAGCGGTGAGTACGCCTACGCCACGAGTATGTAAAATTAAAGCCATCCCTGGACACGTGTTTCGAGGTAATTGCCTCTCGTCAGCAGGGAGCAGGTAGGTATGCGGGGTGCCGTAGACTGCCAAAAATATAGGTAAAGTACCTTTCAAGGCGCGCAGGTGCAGACACCAGGCTCGTCAGCCCAAAGTCGCTCGAATGAGCTTTAAATAGTTTACGTAGTGGGTCGCGACACTGCTCGTCATACTTGCAAATAACCCCAAAGGATTCTGGATAGTGTAGTGGCAGCGGTGAGTACGCCTACGCCATGAGTATGTAAAATTAAAGCCATCCCTGGACACGTGTTTCGAGGTAATTGCCTCTCGTCAGCAGGGAGCAGGTAGGTATGCGGGGTGCCGTAGACTGCCAAAAATATAGGTAAAGTACCTTTCAAGGCGCGCAGGTGCAGACACCAGGCTCGTCAGCCCAAAGTCGCTCGAATGAGCTTTAAATAGTTTACGTAGTGGGTCGCGACACTGCTCGTCATACTTGCAAATAACCCCAAAGGATTCTGGATAGTGTAGTGGCAGCGGTGAGTACGCCTACGCCACGAGTATGTAAAATTAAAGCCATCCCTGGACACGTGTTTCGAGGTAATTGCCTCTCGTCAGCAGGGAGCAGGTAGGTATGCGGGGTGCCGTAGACTGCCAAAAATATAGGTAAAGTACCTTTCAAGGCGCGCAGGTGCAGACACCAGGCTCGTCAGCCCAAAGTCGCTCGAATGAGCTTTAAATAGTTTACGTAGTGGGTCGCGACACTGCTCGTCATACTTGCAAATAATGGGTCATGCTATGTGTTAATGTGAACTTAAGTCCATTGCAATGGGCATTGAGCTATTCAAGGAACTCGAGCAAGGAGGTCTCACACCCCTTCCAAATCGAGAAGATATCATCAATATATCTTTTCCATTCTAAAACGTTGGATACAAAGGAATTGGCCACTGACAAAATCGTATTTATTTCAAGCCAGTCCATGTACAGAATAGCAAAATTGGGAGCGAAAACCACTCCCATTGATGTTCCCTTTACTTATTGGTAGAATATACCATCGAATGATAAGAAATTGCGGGATAAGCAAATCTTAAGCAGGTACAAAATAAAAGAAGAAGGGACCGAATGAGGGTGGGTTCTTGTTGCGAGCGGCTCTTTAAAGTTCTCTGTAATTTTCGGTTTTACGATTGAATTGTACTTAACCTTACACGTGGCGAGTATACTGTATCTAATTTTGTCATGTCCCCTCCATGCGTTCCTCATCTTGGTTCACAAACATCGTGGCGTTTTCCTTGTGTACACTTGGTATTTATACTCGTATCCTATGATACCTTTTCTTTAGAATTCTGGACAATTACCTGTGAAGTTGCCCCTCTTCTATTTCGCCTCCACACTCTACTGTCTTCCACCTCACCTAATATGGCACCTACGGGTCCCCGCACCAGTCCTCCTCCAGACACTGGCCTTAACTACGCATGCGCGGCTCTCAGCTGCCTTTCACAATTGACTCACCCGCACACGCATTCGGCGTTCTCCCCGGCTCAGGACTCCTGTGATTCCGGATTTCGTCCCGGCCATCTGCAGGTGGGTGTCCTTGCAGGCGGTATGGCAAATATGTAACTATGGTAACTCGCTCAGCCTTCGCCTTCCTTCTCTGCCCAGCTGCTCCCTCAATCGTTGCATCATACGCGGAACACAGGGCTGCACAGGCAGGACATTCTGTCCTGATCTCTTCTCAGCCTAATTAATCCTCGACCCATCGGCTGGTCGTAAGTGCTTTTAAATTCACTCACCCACTGTGGTTTTGTTTCATCTATCGCTTCAGCATTCTAATCATCGGATCCTCTTTTATATTGGATTCCCCCCGAGGATAACCCACACGGATACCATTCCTACTCGGGTCTATGAGACACAGGTTGGTCCTACCACCGGACTACTTTGCATGCTGTAGAACACCCTGCGCTACCACCGCACCGGCCATAGCACCTTTATTCCCCTTGTACCTCGGCACTTTTCGTTCATGTTTACCACGGCACTTAATTACTCAGCATGTGTAATTAACCACAGTACCTTTGTACATCTGGCCATATATTGCGCACAGGCCACTTTGGGTTTTCATTCTTCACCTACAAAAGCATGTTCCTAATTTTATATTATGACTACTCAAGCGCTCTCTCCTAACCCTGTCTCTTCTTGTTCCTCCTTCCCACCCCTTTTATCCCTTCTTCTTTCCTTGCCACAATTTAGGCTCTCTCAGGCATTTAAAAACTTCCAGTCCTGATGATGATCCCTCCATTTTTCAGCAGGGATTGAAAGGTCGTCTACACACACACCGTGACTCCTATTGTATGATGATTTATGTGGAGCACAAGATGTTTATTCACATTTTGACTGTTTCTAAACATGTATTGCTAACGTCACTTTTTGAAGTGAATGCCTGAGGTCTGGAGATCTGCTGATTTCCATACCCTGCTACGGTACCCACTAGATTGTTAATTAATTGTTCCTTTTGCTGTATGTTTAATAAATACATTCCTTCTCATTTAGACACACTAACACAGCGCTCATGCGTAGTTCTGTGCTTATACTTTATGTTCTTTAGTAGGGACCTATGTCTCTTGTAAAAATACTGTATACCCTCGGTCCCTCTTGACAGACAGGGTTCCCTTGTTTCCTGTTATTCTCTGACCCACTGTTCCTTCCACTGGAGACTGCGTCCCCCCCTCACCCCTCTCTCTGGACTCATGCCCTCTCCCAACTGGAGAGGTGCTGCCAAAAACCAGAGCTGGTGAAAACTAGTTACAGCAGTTTCCCCAGCTCCCCCAGCTCAACAGAAACCTTCTGATCCCCCTCAGGGTATGGCCTCTTGGTACAGACCAGGCCCCCCTCCCAGTGTTCCCTCATGGAACCATCCAGGCCTTGAGACTGAGTTTCGGCCACCTCGGGACATAGCCCCTCCCACTCCTTCTCCTCTGAGACAGGACTTAGGACCCTAATCACCCCTCCCATTACTCTGAGATCCATCTGGGCCACCACAACCTTCCCCTACCTCACTTGGTTAGGGAAAACCTGGGCCACCTCCTTCAGGATCACCCCCAGATGCATCTTCAGACCCTCTGGAATCCACAATAAGGTCTGCCTCCAGTGTGAACTTCCTGGGGTCAGAGAACTCACACTCCACCGGGTGTTAGCATGGCTCTGGAAAATAGGGACTTCAAATATGCTCCCCAACAATTGAATCACACAGCCCCTTACAGGTGTTAACCAAGCTACCCTTAGCCTCACCATCCAGTGGCTCGCAAAAGTACCCCACATCCCTCTCCTGAGATTGGCAAGACAGTGCCTGACTGTCTCTGTCACTCAACCCACACTCTTCCGGGTGGTCTCCACACTCACAGACCAGGACCTCTACCATGGCGGAGCCCCTCTCACTGTACCTCTCATCTAGAGTAAGTAGAGTGTCCCTCCCACCACTAGGAATATGATCCCTTGTACCAGTTACCCAATCCACTTCATGGACACCGCACACCAATGGAGCTACCTCATAAACCTGAACCCACTGGATATAAAAAATACTTCCAGGAGGACACCAGAAAGCTAAAAAAAACAGTATGTGGTTTCCTAATGGTCTGCACTATACTAGTAGTGTACACCAATTACTCTATGTAAGGCACAAATGCAAGTCCAGATCCTCACCACTGACCACCAATGTTAGAAATGGGGGTCTCTAGATGGCAATGGTTTGCAAAGTTGTCCAAGTAGGGACCCTTCTTCCTAGTCAGAGTAAGGAGGATACCCTTCTAAAATACCCCCGCTCATCCCCTTGGTAGCTTGACACGAACAGAAAGGCTTATCTCAGAGCCAGTGTGTAAAGCATTTGTGCACGCATACAGTAACACAGTGAAAACACTACAAATGAACACCACACTAGTTTAGAAAAATAAGCAAAACTTTATTTAAACCAACAAGACCAAAATACTACAAAAATCCAACATACAATACTGTAAAAATAGGTACTTTGTAAGAAAACCTTAAAATTGTAAAAATATCCACAAAACACAGTTCTTCCAAGTCGAAGAGTCTAACAATTCCAGCCGACCACGTTGGTACGAGCCGGCTAAAGCATCCACAGACTCGTTAACAGTACCTTTCTCGTTGCGGCTGACATGTTGGTGCGAGTTGGTCGGGGCAACCGTCGCGTTTGTGTTGCAAAATGGAAGCGGTGCAAAGTGCTGTGCCCTCATAATGCGGTGCAGGCAGCAGCTCAGTGATGATCGTCTAGACAGCGTCGGTGAGACCAAGGCTTACGGTGCTCGGTGAGGCGGTGCTCGATGCGGTACTGGCAGGTTGCGGTGCAGGCGACGGAGCCCTCGATGTTCGGGTCGTGCAGCGACGGTGTCGGTGATGTCCAGGCAGGGTGAAACGAGGCGGTGCGGAGTGCGGTGCCCACAGGATGCGGTGGAAGTAACGGCTCGGTGACGATTGTCCAGATGGCGTCAGTGAGACCAAGGATGCGGTGCAAAGTGTAGCAGTGCCTTCTACAATGCCTTTATGACACAGAAACTGCAACAGACTCGGTGACGGAGTTGGTTGCTCTTTTTTCTACGGCAACTGAAACCAGTGGTTCCAGAGATGGTGCCCAGAAACATGGTGAGGTCTTTGATGTTCCTGAGACCTCTTGAAGAGGGGCAAGCTCTACTTCCAAGACCTTGGAGATACTTTACAAGCAGGATACACACTCAGTTCCTCTCCTGGGCACAAACAGCTACTGCAGGCCAACCACAGACAGCACATAGCAAAGGGCAGTACTCCTCTTCCAGCTTCCTCCAGCTCTTCTCCGTGGCAGAGGTTTCTCTTTAAATCCAAAAGTGATCTAAAATTCAGGGGTCTGGGCCCCACTTTTTATAGCACAAATTACTTTGTTCTCTGGTGGCAGAGAAGCTCTTTGCCCAGCCAAAATCAGTTCTGTCCTCTCTGGTGCTGCTGCCCGGCAGAAGGTGAAGACCGCTTTGTCCAAGGCAGACCAGGCCCATTCAGGTATGAAATAAATCTCCTACCCCTACTCTGAATGCAGCCCACGTCTTTTCAGCCCAGTCCTGACTCACTCATGAAAGGCAGGACACACATCAACCCTCCTCCGATGGCTGTCTGAGAGAAAGCACATCCCCAGCCCCTATCACTGCAAAGCCAGTCAATCCACAAACCAGCAGAGGTAGACGGCTAAGCAAGAAAATACCCGCTTTCTAAAAGTGGTATTTTCAAACACACAATTTAAAAATCATCTTTACTAAAATATGCATTTTTATATTCTGAGTTCAGGCACACTAAACTCCAACTTTACATCTTGTCCCAATAGGAAGTTATATTTATAAGATGTTATAAATAAACTCCCATTCTATCCTATGAAACAGATAGTCTTTCAATAGTGAAAAACAAAATTGGCAGTATTTCACTATCAGGACATGCTACACACATCAGTACATGTCCTACCCTTCCCATACACTGCACTCTGCCCACGGGGATACCTCAGGGGTGTCTTACATGTAAGAAAAGGGAATGTAAGGGCCTGGCAAGTGGATGCACTTGCCAGGTCAACATGGCAGTACCAAACTGCGCACAGACACTGCAGTGGCAGGTCTGAGTTACATTTACAGGCTTCTCATCTGGGTGGCACAATCAGTGCTGCAGGCCCACTAGCTCTTGATTTACAGGCCCTGGGCACCCACAGTGAACTGTACTAGGGACTTAATAGTAAATTAACTAATCATGGAATCATTAGTCCAAAAACACAATTTACAGGGAGAGCATATGCACTTTAGCACTGATCAGTAGTGGTAAAGCACCCTAGGTCATAACACCAACAAAAACAGGTCAGAAACAGAAGATAAAAAGCAAAAAGTCTTTGGATAAACCCGCTGGACAAGCCAGGTCTAACAGTAATTTAGGGGTAGCAATTTCCTGCAATCAGACAATCCAAGCAAGGGAAGGGGAAATGACCCCAGCAAACATTTATATCCACACAGTTCACTAAGACTTCTACAAGGGCTAAGAGAAGTGACATTGACACCTCCACCAGCTTGTAACATCGAAAAAAGGGAAAGAAAATGTATGGCAATGATACTAATGATCCAAACTTTTCTGTGGCTCATTTCTAATATTCCTCCATTGAAATAGCATGTCTTAAGACTTTCGCTGCCAGGCCTCCCCTGTGCCACACCCTTTTTAGCTGTTTGGAATAGTTTGCGCTTAGGCCCACATAATCTTTTGTCCAAATAAGGTATCCAGGCCAAATTTGCATCCTTTTCTTCCAACATACTGAAGATTCTAAAGGTACCCAGGGTTTGTGGATTCCCCTGGAAAGGACCAAGAAATTAGGCACAATACAGCAAAAGTTTGGATTTTGGGGGGAAAATGGGAAGAAAATGCTGCAGAAGAAAGAGTAGTTTTTTTCCCTGCAAATGGTATCAATGAAGTGTTTGTGATGCTAAAATCACCATCTTCCAACCTTTCAGGAACAAACAGACTTTTGTCAGGAAACCAACATTTTCTACACAGTTTTGGCCTTTTAATGGGAAGTAGCCTATTTCTCCTGTTTTTTGTGATTTCAACCTCCTTCCAGTTAGTGGTAGAAATGGGTGTGAAACCAATAATGGCTCCCATAAAACTATACATTTCTGAAAGGTAGATAACATTTGGAATTCAGCAAAGTGTCATTTGTGTAGATCCTTCAAGGTTTTCCTATAGAAAGTAACAGTTGAAATAAACAAATATTGAAATTGATTTGAAAAGAACAACCATTTGGGCCTACATTTTTACCTGTAACTTCTAACTATGGCAGATTTTTTAAAGCTCCGACGGCAGACGATGTGTCCTATGAGGTTGATCAGCGGTGCGGTGTCCTTGACGAATGTTTGACTACAGGACAGCACCCTAACACATGAGAGCTGCATGATGCTAGTAGGCATCAACCAGTAGAAAATCTACTGAAGTTGGAGTACAAATACGTACAGGTGAGTGCATTAGGCCTCACGTTTGGGTTGCATGTAGCACATGCACTACTACACGGCAGGGACCTTAAAAATAAGGAACAGAAACATAACGCCCTGACGAAGGCCCTCAGACCCGACCGGGCTACCCATATGGGCCGAAACATGTTGGCATACAATTGAGGGTACATTTGAATGGAATCAAGTTCAAAACAACCCCAAGATAAAGATTTTTAATGATACCAAGAGTACCCTAGAATAAAGGATTTAGGAGGGGTATACTCGTAGGTATTTTTAATTCAAATCTGGTTCCCTGCTTAACCAGTCACTCATTTATCTAAGCACTCCCATTACATCTTTGGTTGAGTCCGCCCAGAGAGTACAATCTTCTCTGGGTGTGGAGTATTTGCCTATGATGAAGCATGTCACTATTATGTGAGTGAGGCTTTTACTTTAATATCTTTGATATTCCACCTGATGAGTAGGTAGCAGAATAATACCCCAATACATCTTTAGATCGTGTTATTCTACTTGTTTAACAATAGTTGCTGATTGTGAAAAAAAGTTTATTCGGGAGAACGCAACTATGTTGTTTATTCTCTCACTCTCTGTGTGTGAAAAACCAGATTTTTTAAAGCAACATACCATTACATTCCCAGGACCCTTCTGGTTGCAGGAATATATATTTAACTGAGTTTTATATAGCGCAAACATGATCCGAAGGAATGGGCATCAGAGCACTTTACACGAGTACCAGTTGCATTACATGTGGACATATTCATTTTTGTTAGGCACGAGGAGATACTGGGCCCGATTCACAGAACTAACCTAAGACAAAATCCTAAACTTACTACCATTTTCGTATTCACAGAAGGCACTTACTCATTTTGGTATTCACAAAAGACACTTACTCACTTCGGTATTCACAAAAGTTAGGAGTCCTAAGTTTAGGACTCCTAACTTTACTACTACTAAACTGAGAAAAATCATAGTTTTAAGGCTTTCGGTATTCACAAAAGGCATTTAGGAGTTCTAAAGTTAGGAGTCCTAACTTTACTACTACTAAATTGAAAAAAATCCTAATTTTAAGACTTTCGGTATTCACAGAAGGCATTTAGGAGTCCTAAAGTTAGGAGTCCTAACTATACTACTACTAAACTGAGAAACATCCTTATTTTAAGGCTTTTGATATTCACAGAAGGCATTTAGGAGTTCTAAAGTTAGGAGTCCTAACTTTACTACTACTAAATTGAGAAAAATCCTAATTTTAAGACTTTCGGTATTCACAGAAGGCATTTAGGAGTCCTAAAGTTAGGAGTCTTAACTATACTACTACTAAACTGAGAAAAATCCTAATTTTAAGACTTTTGGTATTCACAGAAGGCATTTAGGAGTCCTAAAGTTAGGACTCCTAACTTCTGTGAATGCCGAAATGAGTAACTGCCTTCTGTGAATACCAAAATGAGTAAGTGCCTTCTGTGAATACCAAAATGGTAGTAAGTTTAGGATTTTGTCTTAAGTTAGTTCTGTGAATCGGGCCCTAAGTGATTTGCCCAGAATCCCAGGATGTTGCGTGTCCTTGCCGAGACTCAAACTTGGTTCCTCAAATTTGACGTCGACCGCTCCTAGCCGTTAGGCCAACTCCTCTCCAAGAACCCGAGGTACACAGAGCCAAATACTGAGATGCACTTTGTAATGGTTTTTAATTGGGTACTGGGTATACAGCAATTCATTTGGTAAGATGTAAAGAGTGAAAAATAGGTATCAAGGAAACCTATGTATTTCTGAAATGGGAACAAGATATTTGTGGGTAGCCATAATAGCATGTGAATTAGAGGGCATTTTTCAAAAGGTCTTCTTTGTTTACACACTGTTTTACATTTGGAAGGTAGAAATGCATATAAAGACAACTAGTAATAACACTTGTTCTACTATTCTATGTTCCCTACATCTCCCAATAAAAACGGTACCTCATTTGTGTGGGAAGGCCTAGTGCCCGCGACAGAAAACAGGTAAAACATAACATGGAAACATCACATTTTTACACTGAAAACTGACCCTTTTTTTGCAAAGCGCCTAGCTGTAGATTTTGAGCCCTAGCTCAACCGGCATCTAGAGAAACCTGTTCATTTTTAAAAACTAGACACCCATGGAAATTCAGGATGGGGTGGCTTGTATGACTATTGGTGCAGTTCAGAACACAAAATCTCCTCCTGCTTCCACGGACGGAATGATTCCTCAGTCATACACACATCATACGCTGGTGGGGCCCATAACACCAACATTCATTCTCATCAATCTATCCGTGCCTACAGAGTGATCCTCAAATATCCCGAACTACAGTTCTATTTTCCTTGGATGGAGGAAACCATATCTATTTAATTTCACCCTAACAATTCCTCCATCTGGAGGTCAATCGGATCATTTAGTTGTTCTAGAAATTTGATAAACACTTTAATTCTTATAGTAATCAATAAACATTTCAAGAAATAACCACCCGACACAGTTCTTCAAACAATGATCTTTCTTTATCTAATTAAATTGCAGGTTAAAATCCTAACAAATGCAATAGTATCTTTTGTCATAATTACCTATTCTGGCTAATGGTCGTTCTCTAAGTCAGAAACTGGTCCTCAGAAATTCATCAGAGATTCTACCGTCCCGTCCTCTGCTGTCAGCGTGGTGAATCGCATAGAGTAGCATCGATCAGGGTGCGTCTCGCGCTCATTGGGTGGTAACCTAATTTCCCTCTCTAGACTACTAATATTTATACCAAATTTTACATATTCATGTTACATTTTATCTATTTCCAGGCTGCTTATTGGTTGAATTCAGCCCCGTCCCAAATTTAAAGAAACAATTTTAATATTTCTCCCTTACGGATGATGTATAAACTAGGCGTATGGGAAAATCGTTCCCAGGTCAGGAAAGTATCAGTCTATTGAGAATAGGTGGCTTTTGGTTCCCAGTTTGCAACATTTCTTCCGTGTTCAGGGACATTGGCATCTCGCCCAGAGTAGTCTTCATGGACCTGGCTTGGAAGTTCAAGGAGAGGGCACTACATAGTCAGTGCAGACGCCTTCCTTCATTGACAATATCATGAAGTCATGTACTTTAGTGAGGATTCAGTCGGCAGCCATCTTTTAGTAGGCCGAAATAGTCAACTTAAGGTAAAAGAAACACAAAACGTAATTAATACATAGAAATGAATAAAACAATGTTATTCCCTCACTAATACCCTTATGTGTATGCATTTATCTAGCCATATGCGACATTTTAAAGCCGTTAATGCTGGTTTATTTAAGCGCAAATCACATTAACACTGCTTAAGCTAAACATATAAATTTAATATGCGTACAAACTTAGTTCACTTATTATTTTAGCCATGCAAATGCATTCCCACGTGTATTCTCTTGGTTAATAAGGTTGATTAATTCAATTACCACACTTAATTACTTATTAGAATTAGTTCTTAGTCATTTTAATAAAACTTATATAAATGGATTGGGTATACCAAAATATTTTATTTTACCTGCTCCATCAATCCCCCCTTTGGTGATTTTATCACCACCAAAACATCCCACCAAATTTCCAATTTATCTCCACTTTTGCGGAAACTTTGAAATGTCTTTTTGCTTAATTAAAATTCTGTTTCCCTTTCGTCTTCTCTCTTGGTCTTATCATACATACTCTCCTTCCACTCTTCCATTTCTATTTCATTGAGATCTTTTTCTGGTTTCTTTTCTCTCTTTTTGTAAATTTCTCTTTTAACCTTCTTTTTATTTCTTCTATATCTACAACATATACATCCTAATCTAAGTAGTAATAATACGAAAATCACACATGTTAATGGAAATAATATTTTCCCTATTATAGTACTACCTAATTTACCTAAGAAAGCTTTTATAGCAGCCATCTTATTACTAATTCTAGTCCAGATACTTTCAACCTCCAGTGGTTTTATTTCGTCATGCAATTCTGTAATATTTTTTATATAGACTTTTAGATCTCTGCTTTCGTCAGGAATGTAAGTGCAACAATGTTGAACTTTCAACATTCCACAGACTCCACCCTCTTTTGCCAATAAAATGTCAAGGGCAAGTCGATTTTGCAGAATCATAGCACGCATGGCAACTAATTCAGTGTTTACCAATAGAAATCCTCCAGCTGTGCTTGTTGACAAACGATCCACTATGGTGGACAGCTTCCGAATATTATTTGCATTCAAAGATATTCCCACTGCTGGTATCAAGGCTCCAAAAATATCACCTACAATTTCTAACCAAGTTTCTCTTCTGCTACGCATTAGTAGGTTATTTGGTCCACTATTTTCTACTCTATCCATGTGAAAGATCTTTGGAAAGACCAGGCCTACATAACATGTGCCATACCAATGGTCAGGCAGCCTGTAATAAGCCTTGTTCCCACAAATATAATAAAATCCAGGAAAAACTGGGTCTTCTCCACCTCTAAATCCCCATCCAGATGCAATGAAGTATGTATCATGACACTCACTTGTCCCTATGTATATGTAATCATACTGGGATCTTTCTCTCATGATGCATAATTTGCCTTTCTGTGGTGAATCTATAGCTATTGTTGGTCTAACATCACATTGCGTTTCCTTGTTCCCATCTATTGCCCAAATGTTTTCCCCTTCTTTATGTCCTTCTGCATTCTTGTGTATTTTCAATCTTCTCTCCTCAACCATATCCAAGAATGTTTTCTCTTCTGGTTTCAAACTACAAGTTAAATTGTTCTTAAAAATATACTCTAGGGTTAGTCCTTTAGTTTCTATAAAGATTTCTCCTAATGTATTAGCTTCCTTAGCTGGATTTAATTCTTTATTCATGGGCAATCGTCCAAGAATATTATCTATGTTAGACAAATTGTACTCTAATTTACCTACTTGATAAAATATACTAGTTAAGACGCTACATGTTATTCCATAAGTTGCTGGGAGGTGATGATAAGTCACCCCTTCTGAAACAGATGCAGGTAATTGCATGCAGACGTAGCAATCCCTTACTTCCATTGTTTTAACATATTCATACAACAATTTTGAAAACACATTACTAGAGAAATCATTTATTGACCTATCCTGATGCACACGCTCTGTGCTTGTTCTAAACGGTATTACTTTTTGTGAGTTCTTCACTATATTAGTCATATTCTCAGTATGTCCTGCTAATGTATCTAAAGTTACTTTGAAAGAGATCAACAGAGTGAGTATGCTCCAAAAAAGCATTAATAGTCCTGTACAACAGCAACATGTCTTGCACCATCTTCTCATGAAGGTACATCTACTTATCATCTATGTTAGCCATCTTGTTAGATCTAACCGTGTCTTTTGACTTAGCCTCTTCTACTCCGCCTCTTATAGCTTTAAGAGCTAAAACTTATCAGGTTTGTCCAAATATTTCAATTTTCTTATTTAATCCTGTGTATTTCTACAAGGATCAATACAAATTACTCAGCTTGGCTTTTCGTCGTTTTTCACTTCTTTCTCATCATCCACATGCAGGATTTCCTGATCTTCCGCTTCTTCTCCAATGTCGGATAAGATAACTCTCAGGATTTCCCCAGTTTCTTCTTCTTTTATCAATTTCAGCCAAGTCTCCTCTGGATTTCCTTGACTATCTGCCTCTTCTGCTTGTTCAGGCAGTGCCACGTACGTCCATTCAGGTGACTTATACTTCTGGTTTGGTTTTCTTGCTCGTTTGTTTGCTTCTGACACTTCTGTTTCTCCCTCTTTCTCTGGATGCTGACTAGTTACTTCATTCACTTGTTCAGCCTCTGAGGGTTTAGCTCGTGTCAATCTGTATCTTAGTTTCTTAATTTTATTGGGCCAAATATCTCTTTGGCGTTCCTTCTTGTTTTGCCGTCTTTGCCGTTTCTTTCCTCGATCCAAGTTCTCTTTCTCAGAACTCGACCTTCTGGTATCTCAGTTTCACTGTCTTCAGATTCTGTTTCATTTGATTTTTCTTTTTCAGAAGTCTCCTTTTCCACCTCTTGGGTTGGCCCTACTTCTGTCCCTCCTCGGGTCTCCGGCACGCAATCTTCTTGCTGACTAATTGTCCCTTCACCTATCTGGGTGTTGCAATTCCCTACACCTCCTCGGGGATTTTCCTCAATCTATCCCTCTCTTTCTGCAACTGTCCCTTTTTCTTCTTCCAGTATTTTCTCAGGTGGAATTTCTTCTACTCTTTCATCTGGTGTAAAAGTTACTTCTGACAGGATGTTCTTTTCTTTTCTTTTCTTCTTTCTGTGTTCACCGCTAGCGTTTTGCTCACCTCCAGAATCTGAAGTATCTGAAATCTGCAATCTTTTTCTCAGAATTTCTTCTCTGGGGGTCTGAACTAGTCTTGGCTCATTCTCCCCCCTTTCAGGATTTTCTTTTGTTTTTAGGTTCTCATTGCTTGACTCATCACTTGATTCTGATTCGTCAAAGTATTCTTTCCCGATGCCGTCTGCTGGATTTGGAACTCTCAGTGTGTGACTAGCATGTATCCAGTTCTTCAGTCCTGCACACTTTACAGCAGTTGTTGTGGTCAAGATGACCTGTCTTGGCCTTCCCCACCTTGGAACCAGGCAATTTCTTCTTCTGTGTACTTTTATCCTTACCCAGTCCCCTGGGCTCAAATCATGGGCTGGTTTCTTTTCAAGTGTGGTGGCATCCGCTCCATCCTGGTGAAACACAGAATGAACTGCGTCAGCCAGGCCTTTACAGTAATCCAAAATCATGTCATCAGTTATAGTCATCAGCTTGTTGACTGGCACAAACACGTGTCTCATGGCACGTCCCATGATGATCTCGTGTGGACTCAAACCTGTGGTTCTATCTGGAGTAGACCTAATGGTCATCAAAACCAGAGGCAAGACATCAGGCCATTTCAAACCTGTGGCTAAACACATTTTTCCAATTCTATTTTTGATGGTACCATTCATTTGCTCAACCACACCAGAAGCCTCTGGTCGGTAGGCACAATGCAGTTTTTGTTGTACACCCAATGCTTCACAAATTAGTTTCATGATCTCATTGTAGAAATGTCCTCCTCTGTCTGATTCAATGGTTATTGGGAACCCGTACCTTGGGATGAATTCCCTCAACAATAGCTTGGCCACTGTGATTCCATCATTTCTTCTGGTTGGGTATGCCTCCACCCACCTAGAGAACAGACAAACTACCACCAAAACATACCTCAGTTTGTTATAAGGGGGCATTTCAATGAAATCTACTTGCATTGTGGTGAAAGATCCTCCCTCCCGACCTATGGTACCCAGACTCACCACTGTTTTTCTTCCAGGATTGTACTGCTGACATGTCAAACATCTCTGACAGAGACTCTCTGCAATCAGCCTGAATTTTGGATTATACCAGGTCTGTTTAAAGGCCCTTATCATGGCATCCCTTCCCAGATGTCCTTGGCCATGATACATCCGTGCCATGGTTGACATCATGCTATCAGGCATTACTGGTCTTCCATCCAGATAGACCCACACATGATCCTTTTCCCTGGGCGCACATCCTGCTTTTACCCACTGCCCCATTTCTTCATCCCCTGCCTCATCCTGCAATTGCCTCACTTCATCCCATGTTCCCACAACGTTAGTAAACATTATGGAGCAAAAAGACATTTCCTTTTCCTTTGACCGATTTATGGAGTATTTGTTTCGGGCACAATACTGAGCCATGTCATTAGCGAACCGGTTTCCGGTAGTGATGTAGTCACTACCTTGTCCATGAGCAGCACATTTTACCACAGCCAACTCTTTGGGCATTTGTATTGCCTCGAGCAATTTTCCAACCACTTCTGCATTCCTTATGGGAGTTCCACTTGAGGTCAGGAAACCTCTTTGCAGCCATAGTTGGCCGAAATCGTGGACAACTCCGAAGCCATACTGGCTATCAGTCATCACAGTCACTCTCGCATTCCTCCCAATCTTGCATGCCTTGGTTAATGCCACTATTTCTGCTACTTGAGCGGATCTAACTCCTTTCAAGGGCGATGCCTCTATAACTGCTGAAACTGTAGATACTGCATAGGCTGCGCTCAACACTCCTTCTTCCGTTCTCAAACAGGATCCATCCACAAAAAACACATGATCACTCTCTGGCAGTGGTAGATCTCTTATATCAGGACGAGGTTTCGTGCAGTAGTCAAGCACATCCAGACAATCATGATCAGCCTCTTCCCTTATCTCCACTCTCTCTGCATCAGGCAAAAGTGTAGCTGGATTCACATTCACACATCTTTGCAGACTCACATTGTTTGCACCTAGAATGACCTTTTCATACTTAGTCAGCCGAATATGTGACATGAACTGTGTTCGACTCCTTGTTAAAAGGATCGCCACACTATGGGGTACAAACACTCTTACTGGATACCCCATCACGATTACCTCACTCTGTTCTAGGCTTCGGCATGTAGCCGCTACTGCTTTCAGGCATCCTGGCAACCCTATTGCCACTGGGTCTAACATTGACGAGAAATATGCCACTGGTCTCCTTTGTCTTCCATGTTTCTGTATTGACACTGAAAGTGCGCACCCATTTCGCTCACTACAGTATAGCTCAAACTCCTTTTCATAGTCTGGCATGCCCAGTGCAGGGGCTTCACAAAGACTGTTCTTCAGCTGTTTGAATGCTGCCAATTCTTCTTTGTTCAGTTCAAGGGGGTCTTTTGCCTCACTTTTTGTCAATTTCACCAATGGTTTGGCAATCAGGGAAAAATTACTTATCCACTGACGACAATAACCAACCATTCCTAGGAACATTCTTACTTCTCTTTGAGTCATTGGAGCTCTCATTCCTCTAATGATTCTGATTCTGTCTATGGTTACTTTTCTCAGGCCTTTCTCAATATTATGACCCAAGTATGTCACTTCCTTCTTACAGTATTGCAGTTTTGTTGGAGATACCTTAAGTCCTCCATCTGCCAAATGATTTAGCAAAGCTATGGTGTCTGTTTCACAAGCCTCACGTGTCTTTGACGCTACCAAAAGGTCGTCAATATATTGGACTAAAACTGAATTCTCAGGCATAGTAAGACTTTCCAGAGATTTCTTTAACAACTGATTGAAAATGGAGGGGCTCTCTGTGTACCCCTGTGGGATTCGGCACCATGCCAAAATACGTTTTCCAAACCGAAATGCAAAAAGTGGCTGGCTGTCATGATGCAATGGAATGGAAAAGAAAGCATGACACAAATCAATTACTGTGTACCATTCTGCATCATGTGGGATCTGATACAAAATTACTGAGGGATTTGGAACAATTGGACAACATGAGACGACAATCTTGTTAATCTTTCTCAAATCTTGCACAATCCTGAATTTTCCACTTGGCTTTTTCAGTCCCATAATAGGCGAATTACATGGACTGCTCATTATCTCCCTCAACACTCCTTGCTGGATCATTTTCTCAATCAATGGGGTTACTCCTGCTATTATTTCAGGGGTCAGTCTGTATTGTGGAATGTTTGGGTAAACAGCTCCTTCCTTTACTGCAATTCTTACTGGTTCTACATTTCTCATCAGACCTACATCTTCCCCAGTAAAATCCCAAACTGCTGCTTTCACTGTCTGTTTCAATTCCGGGGGCAATTCATCTGGATTGAATACTGCATAGGTTCCAGCAACCTCACACTCTTGGTTAGCTATGGTCATTTTATACAGAACATCCTCATCTGGTGTTTCAAAGGCTATTCCATCTGGTGTACAGAATATGGTGCAATTCATCTTGCACAATAGATCCCTTCCTAGTAAATTCACAGGACTGGTGTCACACACCACAAATCGGTGCATGTCTGAAAATTTCCCTATTCTGACCTTTACAGGATCAGTAAGGTACATTTTAATCTGGGTGTTGGACACACCAACTACTTGGATTGTTTCATCCGAAAGAGGAAGATTTTTCACATCTGCTGATCTGACAGTAGATCGTGTAGCTCCAGTGTCTACTAGAACAGTAATGTTTTCATCATTAACTTTCCCATCTACAAATGGTCCTGTCTGATCTATTTCTAGAGATGCGCCAAGTACGCACTCTGCTTCCTCTTTTCGGCACCGTCAATAAATTTCTTCTGGCTCACTTTCATCATTTTGCATCCAATATTGTGACACAGCGCTCGCGCATTGCTGTTTGTTTACCTGTTCTTCATTGTAGAATCCCGTTTCCTTGCTATATCTCTGTATACTCCGGCTCTGTGGTAAGGACGGTTTTGGCACATGATTCTGTAGATTAACAGCCTTCTGCTGTTGCGGCGATGGGCCTCTCCCCTCACACTGCACCTGTGGATTTAATGACGGATTTTCATCATTAGCAAGAGGTGGATTTTTACACTCGGATTTCCAATGCCCTAATCTGCCACAGTTGTGACAGGGAAACTTTTTCTTGGCTTCTTCTATGTTACCCTTTCCCTTTCCTGGACCAAACTTTGATTTTATACCTGGATTATTTGCTTATTCTATTAGCTGAGCTTCCTGTCTCTCTGCAACCTTCACTTGAGCCCACATTGCCTTTTCTTTTAGTTTCCGCTGCTTTGCCTCGATTTCATCACTAAAGTATTTAGCATGCCTCAGGATCTCATCTATTTTCTTGCTCTGCCTGTCCACGGTGTGCTGCTTGATCATGTCCCCAATCTCAGGACGCAGACCATACACAAATCTGTACACAAAATGACTCAGGTCCTTTTCTCCCAGACTGTCATCCCCACTAAACTGTTTGAAAGCCAAAATTAACCTCTCATAGTATGCGTGGACTGACTCTTTTGCTTCCTGATGTGTTCGATCTATCTTAACCCAATCTGTTTCTTTTGGAGGCACTTTGTTCTTCAGGAAGGCCATAACCTGTTCGTATTTCTTCATTACCTCAGGGTCTGGGGCTCCTGTTTTGGGATCTCTCGGGTATTCTTTAGTGGGCCAGTCTATGACTATCTTACATTCTGCCCACAAGTCTGCTGGTACTATTATATCAAACAGACTATTCAAAACAATCCACAGCACTTTGGATAATTTCACAAATCTGTCTACCTGTCTGTACCACTCGACTGGTTTTTCCCGTAATCTAGGGAAGTCATTTGTAAATGACAAAATGTCCTGTCTGGTCCATGGGACATGCACATATCCCCCTCCGGGAATCTCTCTCATAGGGAGCTCCATCATCACTTTCTCCTTTTCTCTCACAGGAAATGCTGGAAATGTTCTGTCTGAGGTGTCATCCCGCTTCCTATACCACCTGCTTTTCCATTTGTCCACATCTCCCCATTTCCTTAATAATGTGATTATGTCCCTAATCTGCCCTATTCTTCCTGCAGCATTCAGATTCTCAATGTCTTTTTCTGTAAAATCCACTCGGTATGGCTTCTGTAAAGCTTTTACCTTGTCTATGTCAATTCCCATTTCACTCGCTATTTATGCTAGTCTGTCATGTAAATTCTTTGCTCTCCAAGTGACACTTTTACAGAGGAACAGTAGTTCCTCATCTTGGTAGTTTTTCAGCTTCTCTGTGGGAATAGTCCCTACAATCAACTCTTCTAACACCATCCGTAATTTCGCTACATCAATGGTATGAGATTCTTTTTCTTTCTCCTGTAAACCCTTTAGCCAGTCATTCAATTCTTCAGTAGTTATGCTCACTGACTTCTCTGCATTCCCTGGTTCTGTCAGTCTCTGTCGTTCTAACATTGATCCTTCTACCCTTCGGCTTCTCTCAGCAGTATCGGAACAATAAAATGGATTCTTTGACATAGGTAGTTCACCTTTACCCATAGCAGATCCCCAGGAACTTTCTTTCGTTTTCATCAGGGGCTGTTCTGCCTGTCTTTGGTTCACATACGGAACTGTTAGCCCATGCTCACTGTTTTTCTGCTTCTCAAAAATAGGCATAACAGGACCTATGGTCACAGGAACTGTAACTGCTTCTAGATTTTTCGTTAATTCTCTTATTTTCTCTGTCAATTCCAATGTGCTTTCTGCTTGTTCTCTAGAATTTTCGTTTTCGACCCTATTTCCCTTTTCTTTAAGTGAATTTCTTCTTTTCACTTCTGGGGTCATAACTTCTGTTTTAATGATTCTCAGAGTCTCCCTTACTGGTGTGCCTGTGGTTGGCGTTTCTGGTTCCTGTCTGTACGGAGGCGGGCTCTTGTAAAACATATCATCTAGGACATCATCATCAGTTTCATTAGCCCCATACCTCCGGGTTTCTACATGATTTCTCTTTTCTAGGCATTTTCTTCCACTTTCTCCTTCTGTTCTAACAGGAAATAATCCTTCTGTCATACTAGCATCTCGCCACCTTCTCATTCGATCACTATGAGTTTCCGGATCATTTGGCCGTCCAAACATGTACCTATACCTATTGCCATTTCTCTGTTTTTCTCGCTCATGCATCTCATCTTCCCATTCCGTTAATGCCTCAAACTGGGTAGGCCTAGGTCGCGGATCTAAGCTCATCACCCTCTCCCGTAAGTTCCTTAATATTGCCAAATTAAAAGACCCGTCCTCTGGAAATGCTAGAACTCCGTCTTCCTTGGTATACTTTGCCCAATTGTCTAACCAGATACAGGTATGGTACCCATATTTCGCAACCATGAAGGATGCGGGGGTCTTTGCCGGAGGGAGTAACTGTCCTTCCCTAGTCACAATCTTCTTGTCCTTCACAAACAAATTCTTCAATTTACTGAACACAGACTTTTTCTTTCTCTCGGGTGAATGATAATACATTTTCCTGTCTTTTGTGAACTCTTTAGTCTTTTCTACCACTGTACGATCTCTAATCCAATAGTAGCGCGACTCCCACTAATGCACCAATCCTGGAGCGTCTACGTCGTTGTCGCAACTTCCAATCCCTGCGCGACTCACACTAACACACCAATCCTGGAGCGTCTACGTCACTGACTAGCTGTCCAATCTCAGTGCGGTCCTTCTGACGTCTACAGTCGCTGCAGCAGCTTCTGCTCCTGACTCCTATCCTCAGTCTACCCCTCCTTTACAAAACTACACGATAGACTTTGTTTCAATTTTACAATACTTGTTAGTTACAACGTACAAACATCTTCATTGTCTGCTCCGCTAACCACAGAATAGCAAAAGACCTTTCACACGAGAATCCCGTTTTGCCGAGAGCAGCGCTTACCTCTGCCCTACTACAGAATTATTACGTCCATTGGCAAAGTAGCGCATCCCCCTACTTCACCATTTCTATCAAGCATCAATTAACTGTTCTCTCCGGAATTAAAACACATAGTCGGAAACGCAATGCTCCTGAGAAATAAAACCAGAGTTTCGCAATTAACCCGAATGCTATTTCATTCACACACTTTCACACAAGGAAATACCGTTCATTCACACAGAATCCTGCTTTTCTGATTACAGCGAACAGTCTGTCCTACTACAGAATTATAACATATGTTAACAAAGCAGCGCTTACCTCTACTTTGTCCTTCTAACAAGCTCAGAGAACACCTGCTACCTTTTCAGTGATAAGCGTTATCGGCATACCAATTGGTTTCCTGGTACTTAAGACCAAAATTTCACAGGTAACCCTTTGCTATCATACGCACTTCTCTCACACAGAAATTGTCTCTAATGGCAACACACAGCGATGTCACCGAATCGAACCCAGACAATGCGACGCGCAACTTCTATTGTCACACGTTTTCCCCGTGTACCTACGGGCAACCACAATCCCGTCTTTCCCGAGAGCAGGCTTACCTCCGCCCTACTACGGAACTGTCACCGACTTCTTACATTCCAGAAGCTGTACAGACAACATAGAACTCAATACGACTTCAACATATAGTGTTAATACATACATCAATACCAATCAATAATCGATAAGATATATATACATGCCATATCATCAAACCAAAACAATAAAAACCATCTCTAGCTACCAAGAATACTTGTGCAGTTCAGAAAACAAAATCTCCTCCTGCTTCCACGGACGGAATGATTCCTCAGTCATACACGCATACACACATCATTCGCTGGTGGGGCCCATAACACCAACATTCATTCTCATCAATCTATCCGTGCCTACAGAGGGATCCTCAATTATCCCGAACTACAGTTCTATTTTCCTTGGATGGAGGAAACCATATCTATTTAATTTCACCCTAACAATTCCTCCATCCGGAGGTCAATCGGATCATTTAGTTGTTCTAGAAATTTGATGAAAACACTTTAATTCTTATAGTAATCAATAAACATTTCAAGAAATAACCACCCGACACAGTTCTTCAAACAATGATCTTTCTTTATCTAATTAAATTGCAGGTTAAAATCCTAACAAATGCAATAGTATCTTTTGTCATAATTACCTATTCTGGCTAATGGTCGTTCTCTAAGTCAGAAACTGGTCCTCAGAAATTCATCAGAGATTCTATCGTCCCATTCCTCTGCTGTCAGCGTGGTGAATCGCATAGAGTAGCATCGATCAGGGTGCATCTCGAGCTCATTCGGTGGTAACCTAATTTCCCTCTCTAGACTACTAATATTTATACCAAATTTTACATATTCATGTTACATTTTCTCTATTTCCAGGCTGCTTATTGGTTGAATTCAGCCCCGTCCCAAATTTAAAGAAACAATTTTAATATTTCTCCCTTACGGATGATGTATAAACTAGGCGTATGGGAAAATCGTTCCCAGGTCAGGAAAGTATCAGTCTATTGTGAATAGGTGGCTTTTGGTTCCCAGTTTGCAACATTTCTTCCGTGTTCAGGGACATTGGCATCTCGCCCAGAGTAGTCTTCATGGACCTGGCTTGGAAGTTCAAGGAGAGGGCACTACATAGTCAGTGCAGACGCCTTCCTTCATTGACAATTGCATGAAGTCATGTACTTTAGTGAGGATTCAGTCGGCAGCCATCTTTTAGTAGGCCGAAATAGTCAACTTAAGGTAAAAGAAACACAAAACGTAATTAATACATAGAAATGAATAAAATAATGTTATTCCCTCACTAATACCCTTATGTGTTTGCATTTATCTAGCCATATGCGACATTTTAAAGCCGTTAATGCTGGTTTATTTAAGCGCAAATCACATTAACACTGCTTAAGCTAAACATATAAATTTAATATGCGTACAAACGTAGTTCACTTATTATTTTAGCCATGCAAATGCATTCCCACGTGTATTCTCTTGGTTAATAAGGTTGATTAATTCAATTACCACACTTAATTATTTATTAGAATTAGTTCTTAGTCATTTTAATAAAACTTATATAAATGGATTGGGTATACCAAAATATTTTATTTTACCCGCTCCATCACTATCACCAGGTTATTGAATCCCTTGCAAACCTCAAATTGGTCGAAAACACATTTTCCTCACATTTCTGTGATGGAAAGTTCTCAAATCTGCGGGAAGCCACACACTTACATCCACCCAGCATTTCCCCAAGTCCCCGATAAAATGGTACCTCACTTGTGTGGGTAGGCCTAGTGCCCGCGGCAGGGAACAGCCCAAAACTCAATGTGGACACATCACATTTTTCCACAGAAAACTGACCCTTTTTTGTGCAAAGTGCCTAGCTGTGGATTTTGAGCCCCCGCTCAGCCTGCACCTAGATAAACGTAGCAAACCTGTACATTTTTTAAAACTAGATACCCAGGGTAATCCTGGATGTGGTGACATGTGTGGCTCTCACCTGGTTATGTTACCCAGAATCCCTCCCAAACACATTTTTGTCACATTTCTGTGATGGAAAGTTCTGGAATCCGTGGGGAGCCACAGACTTCCACCCACCCAGCATCTCCCCAAGTCTTTCAATAAAAATGGTACCTAACTTGTGTGGGTAGTCCTTGTGCCAACAAGAAGAAAAGGCCCTAAATGTACAATGGAGACTTAAAAATTATCTGTCACAAAAAGACTATGGGCCCGATTCACAGAACTAACTTAAGACAAAATCCTAAACTTACTACCATTTTGGTATTCACAGAAGGCACTTACTCATTTTGGTATTCACAGAAGGCACTTACTCATTTCGGTATTCACAGAAGTTAGGAGTCCTAACTTTAGGACTCCTAAATGCCTTCTGTGAATACCGAAAGTCTAAAAATGAGGATTGTTCTCAGTTTAGTAGTAGTATAATTAGGACTCCTAACTTTAGGACTCCTAAATGCCTTCTGTGAATACCGAAAGTCTTAAAATTAGGATTTTTCTCAATTTAGTAGTCCTAAGTTTAGGACTCCTAACTTTAGGACTCCTAAATGCCTTCTGTGAATACCGAAAGCCTTAAAATTAGGATTTTTCTCAGTTTAGTAGTTGTAAAGTTAGGAGTCCTAACCTTAGGACTCCTAAACTGAGAAAAATCCTAATTTTAAGGCTTTCGGTATTCGCAGAAGGCATTTAGGAGTCCTAAAGTTAGGAGTCCTAAACTTAGGACTACTAAATTGAGAAAAATCCTATTTTTAAGACTTTCGGTATTCACAGAAGGCATTTAGGAGTCCTAAAGTTAGGAGTCCTAACTATACTACTACTAAACTGAGAAAAATCCTAATTTTAAGACTTTCGGTATTCACAGAAGGCATTTAGGAGTCCTAAAGTTAGGACTCCTAACTTCTGTGAATACCGAAATGAGCAAGTGCCTTCTGTGAATACCAAAATGAGTAAGTGCCTTCTGTGAATACCAAAATGGTAGTAAGTTTAGGATTTTGTCTTAAGTTAGTTCTGTGAATCGGGCCCTTGGTTTTTGGGAGGGAGCCACCTGCGTTTTTGGTGCTGGGCTTGGCGGCCATGTAGGGAACAATGTCTGGGTTTGGTAGGCTTCCCTAGATGGCCGCTGAGCCCATGCCCAAAAATGCATGCGACCCCCTTGCAAAACCAGGTCCTTTTGTGTTCAATAACTTTGAGGGCTCCACAATACGTTTTAGGCCCTTCACTGTCACAGTACTTGGCCCACCCACACAAGTGAGGTAGTATTTATTTGGGAGACCTGGTGGAATGCTGGGTGGTGGGGAATTTGTGCGCTCCTGGTGATTCCACATCTTTCCCACACAGAAATGTGAGCAACACCTGATTTATTTTAGCTAGAATTGCGATTTTTCGGGGGATTCTGGGTAAAAAAAACTTTAGGGGATCCACTCAAGCCACACCTCCCTGGACTAGACTGGATGTCTAGTCTTCAGAAATGTCTGGGTTTGGTACAGGTCCCTACATGGCCGCCAAGCCCAGGACTAAAACAAAAGGTGCCCCCCCCCCCCCTTGTACAAACGTTTTGTTTTGTGATAGATAGTGGCCCCTGCGTTTTTAGACCCAGGCTGGCCAGCCATCTAGGGAAACCTACTAAGCCCAGACATTTCTGAAAACTAGACACCCAGCAAAGTTCAGGAATGTGTGGCCTGTGTGTAACATTTTCTTACTCAGAATCCCCTACCAACCTTAAATTTTGCAAAAAAAAGTCACATTTTCCTCAGATTTCTGGGTGGCAAGGTTGTGAGATCATCGCACCGGCACAAATTTCCCACCACCCACCATTGCACTCAGTCTCCTGATAAGAATTATACCTCACTTGTGTGGGTGCCCAAGACGGAGTCAGCTTAAAAATAAATGGGAAAAAAATGCCCCTCTGGGCCCACTTTGGTTCCACCTCAGTTTTTCCTTTTATAAGTGTTCTGGTTTTCTGCTTTGGGCACCTACGCAAGTATTGTATTGTATTGTATTGTATGCAACATTTGTAAAGCGCAACAAACACCCACGGCGCTACAGTACAAACTTCATTATCAAATGGCAAAGAGAGGAGCGAAACTTAGATCAGATGGAGCACTTCCAGAGCTATCAAGCTCTGGGAAACAGCCATGTTTTAATCTGTTTTCTAAACTGCAAAAGATCATTGATTGTCTGAGCTCCAAAGGGAGGCTGTTCCAGAGCTTAGCTGCAGCAAAGCTAAAGGCCCTACCCCCTGCCTTGGCTCCTCGAATCTTGGGAACTTTCACCAAGTAAGCAGTGGCGGAGCGAAGACACCTTGTAGGTGTATACAAGTGAGGTATCATTTTCATCAGGAGGCCGAGGTGAACGCTGGGTGGTGAGAAATTTGTGCGGGCGCAGTGGTCCCCCAACTTTTCTACAGAAATGTGAGGAAATTGTGACTTTTTAGCAAAATGTTAGGTTTGCAGGGGATTCTGGGTAATACAACACTGGAGGATTCACGCAAGCCTCACCACCAGCCAAGAGCTATCCATGCACACCACCAGCCAAATGCCATCCACGTACATTGCCAGCCAAGCGACAGCCCGCACACACAGCCAGACATATCCCATCCACACAGACCGGTAGCCAAGATAAAGTCCGCGCACATTGCCAGCCAAGCGCTGTCCACACACACTGCCAGTTAAGCACAAGTCCACCTACACCACCAGCAAAATGCAGGTTCACACACAGCCAGCCAAATGCCAGTAAATAGACCATCAGCTGAACTCCAGTTCACACACATAAAGAAACTTTCGCTAGTGTCTAGTGTTTTTTCCCTTGGGGCAGACAATAGCCTATAACATATAGCTGATATGCCCCAATGAGACTGAACAACCAAAAATGTGTTTACAAAAAAAGGGGTGCCACCCTTGCCTAAGGGGCCGCTACTTGACATGCCCACAAAAATATCTCAGGTGCCTAGTGGGCTTTCTGCCCTCCGGGCGGGGGGCAGGTCGAGGTTTATTGCTCCCCTCTGCCCCCCAGGGGAAGCATTAAGACTGTTGCTATATTTTGTGGGAGGCAGGGGCATTGCCTATTATGGGCAGCCCCCAACACTCTTTTATTTAAAAACAAATCCATAGTGTCTACTTTCCTTTTTGCCCCCTCCCCAGACAGATCAGGGGTAAAAGCCCCATATCCCCCAAGAGGGAGCAGAAATATTTTCCATTTTTTGTTTGGGGGATGGGGCATTGGCATAGCCATTTCGGGCAGTCCCCACCCCTACATATTCAAAACAAAAAATCCTGGTGCCTTGTGAGATTTTTGTCCCCCACGGGGGTGGATAGGGTGCTGGTACCCCCATCAGCCCCCCCAGGGGGGACAGAAAAACTTCTGTTTTTATAATTGTGGATGGGGACGTGCCCATCATTGGAAGCCCAATCCCTCTTTTATAATTTAAAAAAAAATCCCGGTGTTCAATGGGCTTTCTGCCCCCCCCTCCCCTTCCAGGAGGAAGTCCATTTCTCATTTGTGGCGCATGAGAGTTAGCTTTACATTAAAGATGTTGTCATTTAAGAATGCATGGTAAGCCAGAAGATTGCTCTTCTGGCCATTCCAGATGATCAATATGTCATCTATCAAATGACCATAGAAAATAATGTTGTTCATCCAGTTCCGTGCCCTTTAGCACCATCCCACCATTTGGCAAGTTCATGATTTTGTAGCATTTCTAACCCAATAAACTTAATTTTTAAGCCCCCACTTTTAGAGGAGGAAGATAAGTGTTGTACTCTTACATGAAGTAAACGTAAAGTTAATTAGTACCTTTATTCCAGTTGTACAGCATGAAAGTAAGTAGGTACATCAGCCAGGTAATCCAGGTAACAGGAGAAGGTAAAGTAGATTAGCCAGTAGTCAGCCCTTGGTCCTATGCCACAGCAAACCCCACCAGGAGCAGCCTGCCTGCTGCTCAGCCCATCTGTAACTGTCATATCTCACTCAGTCAGACACCCAACATTCCACGCATCATAGCATTACCAACATTCTACTCCAAACACACACAGTGGCTGATCAGCAGGTGGACTGGTAAACTGCAAGATAAGAAAATACTATGCAGGGCATAACATATCCCCCTCCTTTTAAAATGAAAAACAAAAGTGACTTTGTTATCAAAAACAACCATGCAAAGAGAAAACTGTCGTCAAGAAAGAAATAATTCACAACTCTGGTATGCATGAAAGTGAAAGGCTAAACGAAAGAATATGAAGCAATAAGCCTGTGAGAAAGGAAATAAACCCACACAGTGTACAAAATCCCAAACTATAAAACATTCTGTTGCATAATGTACAGATTACTAATTTCGCAAAAATAGCAAAATTACAAATGTAAGGAATGGATCAAAACCAGGGATGTGCAATTAAGAGAACATCACGAGAGATAAAGAACCATTCAAAGTGGAAAGAACGGATAATATACAACAACTGAAAAATTGAGTACAGCAACCCATCCTCTCCCAAAAACAAAATAAGCAAATGTCATTGGTTAGGCAAAAGGTAAACACCCCGCCACTGTATTTGGGTCTAACTCCCATGTATGCACATCCTGTGTAGGAATGACCTTGTATAGCATAGATAGGACCCAACCAATGCACACCAATCCTATTTAGGAGTTCTGTGCGACATATTGGGAAAAGACCCATGACCTAAAGTAATGTAAATTGGTGAAAACCCAATAAACAAACCACGAAAATACACTCCCTACTGAAAGGGAACAAATGAAAATCTAAATTCCTAGCATAAGGAAACTTACCTACGTTGTGAAGATGGATATAAAAGCCAAAGCTTCACTCCTCATGTGAGGTACAAAACCCAGGGATTAAGACCCTGACGACCACCCTAATGTAAGGGTCTAAAACTAAAACGATGAATATGGGACCATAACACTAGAAGATACACCCTGTTTAGGGAACCGTACCCATAAATCTAAACTGACCCTGAAACAATGAATATGGGACCATAAAACTAGAAGATACACCCTGTGTAGGGGAACCGTACCCATAAATCTAAACCAACCCTGAAAGGGTAATATGTCATGTTAAATGGTGAAAACCAAATAAACATGACCCGTGTCCGGGTTCACACAAAACACTAATCTAACAAGCTTGAATGGGAACAATACCCATGGACTCACCTCAGTAGAGGCTGCGTGTAGCACACTATAGAAAGGGGCTAGTACCCAAACTACGACCATCCCTTTTGTAAGGGAACTGTGAGTGGGAATCACACTCACCAACCCGCCTCAATGAAGAGCCCGCGTGTAACGCTTAATGCGAACCATAACCACGAACCCACCCCAGAGCAGGGGGTTCCGTTAACGTTTTATGGGAAGGAACTAGTACCAAACCCATACCCATCCCTAAATTAAGGGAGCGTGTAACATCTGCCCAATAACAACACTAATAGGGCATCCCTTGCGTAAGGGAACTAAACCTGTGGAAATTGAACCACTGAGAACAAAACACCTCCAACGTACACTCTCTAACCGTGCAAGGCATAGAAAGCATTGACTGTTAACACTTGCATTGTGAAAACACATTGAGGAACAAGACATGTTCAAATTACAAGACATGTTCAAAATTTTACATTGCCCCCAACACACTGCACAGAAAACTAAGGCACACTGCTGGAACAAAATACTCAACACATGGCAGCTTGAAAACAATTTAGAAACAGCATGCAAATAAACAAGACCTAAACTCCAGGAGACCACCGTGAAAGTTTACACCAAAGTGAAGAGCATCGTCGCGCGACGGCGGTCCTGTCAGCATGACTCCTTCCACAAACTTTCTTGAAAATAATCCAACAGACAGAGACGTGGTTGGCGATATGCGTGATTGGCAATCAATGATCACAAACTGAGGAAAAATTTCTATCTCAAGATGGCGGCACGTTTTTTCACACCGCACCGGGTGGCTCCCGGCTTCAGCATGCACCAAAACATGTCGAGCTAACACTCAGGCTGGAGCAGGCGTCACAGAGGATCGCGCAGAGCAGGAATCGTCACGATGCAGGTAAATGACAGTTACGCTCTGAAAGAGGCTCGCGCAAACCTGTTTAAACCGTATCATGGATTAACAGACGATGTCCAAACGACAAATAAATAATCAAATAAAATGTCTCACCGACCCAAGTCAAACGACGCCTCCGTCCACGAAAAGTGGATGGCTGGGAGCGCGATAAATATCACTTCAGCCCCCACACGCAGCCAACTCCATTCTTGTGACCAAATACAAAATATTGACAGCAGAACTGGGACATGAACCTCCAAGTGACCATTCTTGTGAGAGTCCCAATGCTCCAGATACACGCATCTCCTTGTGGCTGTGCAGACGCCACTAAAACCTTGTGCAGACACCAAAGTTAGAGTCACTGTGCCATGCTCACCTTCGTGTGACGTGACCGCGTAGCAAACATCCCCCGCTGACCTTTTGCTGAATAGAGACTCAATTGTGCCAGATCATGTGTAAAGTCAACACACCTCGTATAAACCTGTTACCTTCATGGTCATACATCGACCCTGTGTAAAGTCAGCACCCGTTGTGTAAACCTGTTGCCTACACGGTCATACTTCAAACACCTCCCAATTGGCGCTGGACAGCTGTTCATGTAAATCTTGACGTTATCTGCGCCAGAGTAGCATGTAGACCAATAGAGAATCATTTCCAAGACGTAAACTTTACATGCAGATACAGTACTTGAAGGTGTACACACAACCAGACTGTACAGCACTCTGTTGTTGGGGCTGTCCGATGTGCAGGACACTGGTGGGGCTGCGTAGAGTGCTGTGACGCTTTCTTTTGTTGCTTGTGACATCTTGTGTTGCTTTAGAAAGTCTGGAGTCTCTTCATAAGTTGCTTTTAGTACACTTAAAGTTGCGTAGTTTCTATGCTGACTTAGCAAGTTACACCTGTGGCTTCTTTTTTTTTCCAAGTGGCTGTAGGTACGTCTCCAACTGTCGCTCGTCGCCAAAAATATGTTGTACTCTTACATGAAGTAAACGCTGATAGCCATGTAAAGTTCATTAGTACCTTTATTCCAGTTGTACAGCATGAAAGTAAGTAGGTACATCAGCCAGGTAATCCAGGTAACAGGAGAAGGTAAAGTAGATTAGCCAGTAGTCAGCCCTTGGTCCTATGCCACAGCAAACCCCACCAGGAGCAGCCTGCCTGCTGCTCAGCCCATCTGTAACTGTCATATCTCACTCAGTCAGACACCCAACATTCCACGCATCATAGCATTACCAACATTCTACTCCAAACACACACAGTGGCTGATCAGCAGGTGGACTGGTAAACTGCAAGATAAGAAAATACTATGCAGGGCATAACAATAAGTCTACTTTTGAGCTAGAGCTCCCTTTAGAAAAACAAGTCTCCTAGCATGGCCTCACGGTTATAATTCTCTGCAACCTTTTGTGAAGAACCTGCATTCTTATTTGAGGGATAACAAAGATGCACTATGTAAACTGGAGGATTTTCAGTGGGACAGTGAGGACCTCATGTTTGTCATGATGGATGTAGAAAGTTGTATACTTGTATACAAATGGAACAGAGCTTAGAGACACTTAACTTCTATCTGTACAAACGCAATGCTTGTCATTGGGAGCACACCCTTATACAACTTGAAATGTCCAAGGTTATACTGACTAGGAATGTCTTTCTGCATAATGGAGTGTGGTTCGTCCAAAAACAAGGTACTGCTATGGGCTCCAAGTTTGCTCCGTCATACGTGAACTCTTAATGGGTTTGTGTGAGGTGGAGCATGTCTGGGGACCAGGGGCATAGAACTGGACAAACAACATAATTTTCTATGGTTGTTTATTAGATGACATGTTGATCATCTGGAAAGGCTCTGAGAGCAATCTTCTAGCTTACCATGCTTTCTCAAATGACAACAGATTTAATGTAAAGCTAACTCTCAGATGCCGCAAACGAGAAATGGACTTTCTTGATTTACGGCTGTACATATTTTTATTTCCCGGAGGCCGAGGGTATCTTACTGTAGGGGCACTGCCTAAAAAACCCACTTTGCCCTAGTTACATGAAGGACACGGTTGATAACAGCTTTTCCACACCATGGATTCCTGATTTCTCACCAGCAACAGATATAGAGACAGTAGTAGCAAAACCAATTTCACCAGTGAAACCCTGCCCATTCCCAAATGTGGTAATGTGTTCCTAAATGCGTAGTCTTTATATATAGAATAGCGAAAGAAACGTTTTGAGAAATTCTTCATCTTCGCCGTTAGGGACGTAACCATCAACAATATAAATATCCTTACTGCAAAAAAACAGATGATATCCACCCTCCAGACTAGATTTAATAATATTGAAACTTTAGAAAAAATTATCACTCATTTGCTCTCTTGATAAAATACACATCTGCACAGCACTGGAGACCCTAATTCTGCATGCAATTTGTATCATCTGTCAACAATATTTTTAACACCCAAATTTAAGACAAATGAGATAAGGTGCCCACTATTTACATTATCAAACAAAGTTTATATCTTGATTTCTCAGAGCAATATGGTTAAAAAGGACAGACCTTTAAAATCCCAAATCTTAGGAGTGCATGATTTGCTTTACCTTCAATTTGTCTTTCTCAGCTGAATCCTATAGCAGTAATAGCAAGCACAAAGGGTAAGTCGCCAAAGTAAAGGTGAAAATTGTAAAGCAATTGCATGAATCTCTTTTTTTGTAAAATAGTATCTTAGAAAATCACTTGTCTCAAAAGTTTGCACTGTCGATGTTACCATTAGCGGTAACATTTCCAGCAACATGATTTAGTTAAACAATGTGGCACATCTCACTGAATTCAGAAAGTGCACGTTGCTTTCGTTCTCCAATTGCTATTAACTATGATCCATTCAGGATACACTGAGCACAAGCGCATACAAGCACGAAACATTTGAAACTGTTAACAATGTCAGTAACCGGGACTAACACAAAGGTGAACTTCACACAAGTGTGTTAGTCTAGAGCAGGGGTCTCCAACCGGTCGATCGCGAGCTACCGGTAGCTTACGGAGACCCTGTGAGTAGCTCGTGATGCTTGCTGGTCAATTTAGTAGCCCTTTAGTGTTGTTTGGGCAGATTAGTTTGTTTTCAGGCTCTGTTGCCCGCCCTCACCCAAACCAGCTGCTCAGATTGGCTTTGAGCTTAGCTGGGGTGGGGCGGGCCAGGCCGAATAGGATGACGTTTCTCCCCTTCCTACGTGCAGATCAGCGTGACTGTCTATGCGCCCCCTGCCTTTTCCTCACTGGCACCGCGCGCATTGAGTGAGTTACGAGTGCGAAGGGTGCCATCAGGCGTGGCTGTGCAGAGCAGCTGGTTTGCAGGTCGAGCAAGGCAAGCAGTATAGAACTGCCAGTACCCACTCCATCTGCCCTTTTCAGCAGAGCAGAGGTAAGCCGTGGGAGCACACCCGACACTCCATGTTGTCTTACAGAAGCTGAGAAAAGTCTTTATTTCCACTGTAGATGAACTGCGAGGCAAAAAGCACAACACCTTCTCATTTCCAGCTGCTGCCGTTTTTTCAGAGAAACCAGTTTTTTAATGTGATGGCCCCATTCTACTCACTTTCCACTTCTCTTTGTATTAATTTGTAATGCCCTTGAACATCTTTGTGTGACTCGGCACGTTACAAAACAAGGTCATTTTAAAAGAAAACAATATTTGCGCTGCGGTGATGTTCCAAATATGCCCAGTAAAGAAGTAAATGAACTAGATAGGTATGTAAACATTTATAGACGTACTTGAGTAGGGCACGCAAAAAGAAGAGTACTTTAGTAATTAGTAGTAATTAAGCCAAGGAATATAAATATAGTGGTGATGAGTTTTAATGTATATTGAATTAATAAACAAGTGTTCTTTTGGTTATGTCTAAATTTCACAAACCGTGCCACCATATGGCACCTCTCATAAGTGCTGTGCCAATGCGGAGCCCCAGAAACCACTGTCCCAAAAGCACGGCAAACCTCTTTTTATTTCTGCTCCTTCAGCCCATTAACTTTTCCAGCTGACAGACGGGACGGGAGCATGGGATGCCTCACTATCTCCATATGTGCAAATGTTAACTTTGTTGAAAGGCCCAGACATGATACGAAAATAAAACCGTGACACCCATCCATTTGGCAACCATACCTAACCGCACCCGTTCATGTGCATGTGTGCGCTACCCCGTTTTTTGTGCCAGGTGTGGAGCTGAGGGGTCACAGTGCCCATCCAGGTGCTGGGGCAGTGTTACCGAGCACCCTGTGTAGAGTGGTGGGCCCTTGGCTCACGCGCTGAATAAAAAGACGACAGGCGCATGGTTCTGGTGGGTAAACTGCTCTGAAAGAGCTCAAAGGCACCGCAGCCTGCAGTAAAACACATGTTCAAGCAGCAAGTTTGTGAAAACAGAGTGCCATTAATAAATTAAGTAAGCAATTACAGATGGCCAGGCAGGACCTTCTTCCTTCTAAGCATGCCGGAGCCACCCTCAAGTCAATTATCCAAGATATTCAGGCGGGTTATGAGGATTTGTTTAACAAGTTTGCAAAGCAGTATGAGGAATCCGGAATCCGGTGCCGGGGATAAGGTGTAGAAGAGTCAGGGTCAAGAATGAACATTCTTTTTCTAAAGTAAGGGATCTTTTAAGAAAGGAGTTTCATGAAGTGCTTGACAACACAGAACTCGGTGACAAGTTCTTGCAAGTCATTGCCTTTCGAGTACAAGCATTGCAAATAGTCCTCTCAAGGGGTCTGCTTCAACCGAGGGCAGCCACTGATGGCAGCGTTTTGTGATGAATCTCTTGGTGATCCAGCCACAGAGATGACGTCATCGAAAAGTGCTGAAGTTATTGTGTGCGTAAACCAACCTTCTTGTGCGGCATGCAACCTTGTGAGAACAGTGATGGCTGTTTCTTGCACCATTACCTAACGCCAGTGCCAGTGCTGAAAGATCATTTCCAAACTTGCATTACTGACGACTGAGCTACGCTCCATGGTACAGCAAAACAGAACTTTACCACGTAACAGTAAAGATTCCAGCCGGTATCTCCCACCCGCCTACATGACATTACGAGTTACCAGGCCCAGAATTGAGTACATGATGCAGGTCTTATGTTATGTTACGAGTTACGTTATTAGCATTTGTATGTATCACGTGATTTCCTTGTCTGTGCAATAACCAATGTTTAACTTTGGAAGGAATTAGCTGATTGAAGCATCATAAATGGAAGTGCAATCACAGAGGGGCCGGTTAAGTAGATGACCCTTGTGGGTGGTTTATGCAAGGCCTCCAGGAGAACAATAGGCGTTTGTGCCTGCTTTCTCGTTCCCAAGACATGTCTGTATCACAGGAGTGGCACCTCCCATGTTAAGCATGTGCAATGAAAGTTCCTCATTTGTATGAAAGGTAACTATGGGAGTAACGTTGTATATTCGCATGCCACATATTACTGATGCAGGCCCTGGCCCGTGGTGGGCTTTTGGGAACACACTATCAGTGCATTACGAAGAAGGTGAGCCACAGTTAACGTGACCTTGAGGGTGACTTTTGGAATCCAACACAGAGTTTCAGGGTGCATCACATGTAGTGCATATGACTCCAACCTTCCTGGGGAGGTCCCTACTTCAGAGGGAGGCCTGGCACTACCTGTCATGAAACACAGATGTTGTGCTTCATTGCTAAAATCTCCCCAGCGCCTTGACTACCTCAAAGGATTACTAGACACACTAGGCTAGAGTAGGGAGACCCCAGTCCGGTCTGTACTGGGCACACACAAGAAGGGGGAGCACAAACACAAAGTGGGATTAAAGAAGGGTTTGTTGAGTGTTTCCAAGTAACAGAACGAGCTGCACTTTAATGACTATTAATACTTTGTAAAGCATTGCATGAATGGTGGCTTACCTTTGCCACATACCTTCCTGGAGGTCTGTATTACAGTGTAACCCCCCCCCCCAAGGATGCTGCATGTGGGCACACTTTGTTAGTGTGAAACTGCTACAATACCTTCCACAACACCCTGAGTGTGTTGCAGTCTGACCTGGCGCTTAGTCAGGGTGCATAAGCTTCCCCTATCACCCCATCAGCAGGCTTCTGAGGGTCTACTATGCTACACAAAATTAGGCACAGTGGATAACTACACCCACCTTCATTTGTGCCCTGGCCTAGACCAAAGGCCTGGTGAAATGTCTCTCTGATGGAGAGTGGGGCTGCGTGGGTCCACTCTGGATACTGCCCCTAGTTTTATTGCTAAACTTGTAAAAAAAAAAAAAGTTAGGAGGCCACTGCAGCTTGCACCACAAATTCCCCCTGCCAGTGATGCCAGAACCAACACAACTACTTGCCATCACGCTCCTACAAGTGTAACAATTCACACTATTCCAAGCACCCAAAGATAGAAGAATGACTTAGGCAGCAGGTTTTGGTAATTTTTTATATACATTGAATTAATAAACAACTGTTGCTGTGCTCATCTCTAACTTAGAGACAAACACCACCACCACCATGTGGCAGACTGACATAAGTGCACGTTTTGACAATAAAGATACAGTGCCAAGCACCAGAAGTCAGCGGCTCAAATTAAGCACCAACACCCATGTCTGTGGTCATGCCTAAGGGGTGGCAAGGGCATAAGAAAGTCCTTAAAAAATTTTCCTGTACATAGGAGCCACTCCCTATCCGGATGTGGACAAAAATGTAAACCACCTCCTCGGGATCTGCAACAGTATGGGCTCAGAAGAAATTAGGCTTAAAGTCTATGAAACTGGGCGTGGGGGGTCTCTCGGAAAAATGCGTGAGTTGCTTGGGGTTTAGTAGCTCACGACGATTTTCACTGACCAGAAGTAGCTCTCCCTACACAAAAGGTTGGAGACCCCTGGTCTAGAGTCTTTCATGTCATGGGTTCTCTGTCAGGAGCCTGAGCACCTAGGCAAAATGAAGAACTCACAATCAAATAAATATTTTTATTGCATACAACTTTACAGTTAGGAAAGATACATCTTCGTAAAACACATAAGACTCAATTTACAACAATCAACATAATTATATGGTATAAATTACCCTCAACTATACATAACCATGATCTTGAAAATCCCCAAAGAGTTCCATGACCACAGGGAGGCACATGGCTGCAGGTGAAATCACAATAAAGCCATGGCTATCCACTGGCCTTGAAATACCTGAACTTTTAAGTTTGGTTATCAGTGTAAAAATACCATCCTAGTTAAATAACTATTTTGATAATTCCGCAGTTGGTTTTACCAAACAGCAAGCATTGCCTTTACACGCTTGCCAACATCTTTCTGAAGTTCTGCACAATTGTATTAGAGACAATCAGTACATACAAGAGTGGACTAGTGAAAATTGCCATTCTTAAAGCAACTAAAAATACTGAATTATAAAAGCTTACTGGAGCATCCGTCTGTCCTCATTGCTAGATTCACCCCAGAATAGGCTCTTTTAAGGCTTAATCATCCTTCTTTTCTGTCTGATCTAATAAAGAAACACTCTCCATTAGGAAAGCTCATAGTCCAGTTAGGTTTTCCAATAAAGGATCAATTATCAACTCCTGAGGTTAATTCAATTCACCCATGGCAATTGTGTTTAATCTAGAAAAAAAAATCTAACAAACCCATAATAGGAGAATCTGACGTTTTTTCTGGGTTGTTCTATTCCCTTTTAAACAGAATTGAATTTGTAGAATTAACAGGTAGTTTGGTAATTAAAGGTTTGTTAATCTGACTAAATGACTCTCCACAAGTAGATGACTGGTCTTCATTTGTTGGAAGATATAGATTTTCAGCTACATACGAAATTCAGTTATGCAACTCCTCTTTATGGGTTTCTCCCTTAGGAGAGTATTATCACCCACTTCCTACTCATCTTCATCATAAGTAGGAAAAGACCCAGATGATGAAACAGAACTAGAAGAAAAGATATTTTGTAAAAATCGAATCTCAGTTCAGAATTACATATTCATTCAATCAATCAGGATTTACAAGGCGCAGCAAATCACCTGTGAGGGTCTCAAGGTGCTGGAGTTGCTAACTGCTTCCTGGTGATCTTTTCATCCAGTTACAGTGAGGGAAAAACAAGGAGAAAACAGTGAAAATGAGGGGATAGCAAGGAGAAGGCACTAAATAAACAAGGTAAAAAACAAGGGGAAAGCAGTGACTACGAGGGAAAAGCAAGGAGAAGGCTCTCATAAAACTGGGGACATAGCAGGAGAAAGCAGTGAAAACAAGGAAAATGCAAGCAAAAGGCATTCAAAAAATAGGGAAAAGCTGGAGAAAGCAGTGAAGATGAGAGAAAAGCAAGGAGAAAGCACTCAGAAAACAGAGGAAAAAGCAGAGGAAAGCCATGAAAACGAGGTGACAGCAAGCAGAAGGCCCTCAAAAAACATGGGAAGAAGAGAGGAGAAAGCAGTAGAAACGAGGGAAAAGAAAGAAGGTGCTCAAGAAACGAGGAAAAAAGCAGGAAGCAAGCAGTGAAAACAAGAGAAAAGCAAGTAGAAGGTACAAAAAAACGGGAGGGGGGAAGCAAGGAGAAGACAGAAGCAAGAGCGATGCAGCAGCCATGGCCATAATACATTTTATGGCGGGGGCTGGAGGTTCCCAAAAATCCTCAGTGAGGACATAGTTTCCGTAGCCATTTTTTGTTTTGCTAATAACTTTGGCATCGTTTGACAAATCTTCACAAAACTTTCAAAAATAGTTTGTCACTCACAACTGAAAGTTTCAGAGTGATTCACTAAGCGAGGGCTGAGAAAAAGGGGGGACCCAAAATGTGTTTTCCCTATGCAATTTCCTATAGGGATTTTAGACATGACTAATGCCCAAACCGTTGAACGGAATCTCACCTAATTTGTCTGAAAGCTAGATCCAGAAAGAGTGCTTTTTGTATTCTGGTGTAAATCCATTCAGTAGTTTTGGAGTTAACAAAGAAAAAATATATATGTATATCTAGAGACGCAGAAGGTATGCGGATCCGACTGATCTCATGCTGAGATCTGATTGGCTGCCGCCATTTCTACCAAGATGTGGTGGCAGCAATCTTGAGACTCAAGAAAAATGCATAAATAAACACAAGGGGGCAGGGTACGAATACCCTGACTCCCGAGGCCCACAGGTACCCCACCAGGGGCCATACATTTTTTTTTATTTGCTGCAAATTTATAGAGTTTCTGAGGATCTGTGGCAACATTTAAAGAAAAAAACAGAGTGGTCTCCCTCTTTTTTTTTTAACCCTCTGGGTGTGCCAGGTCTCCCTCCCCAGGCTGGTTTTGGCCCCTGAGACCCTATCCCTCGGGGTCCAGCTGCAGTGACAAAGGGGAGGGGGGGCACATGGCCTCCCTCCCAGAGCCAGTAATGGCCCTCAGGGCTTCATCCTCATCCTGGCTCCCAAGTCCCAGGGTGCCCATCCCTGGGAAATAGTGGATTCCCTGCCCACATGGGTAGGGAAACCTGTATTTGTATTTGTATTTGGAAAACTCCTGCCAATCGAGAGCAAACACTAAGGGGCAGATTTACAAGCCCCTTGCGCCTTCCTGCGCCGCCATTGCGTCACTTTTTGTGACGCAACGCGGCGCAAAAAATGCAGCCTATTTACAACATGACGCATCTAGGGAGATGCGTCACGTTGTAAAGCCCTGCGTCAGATTATACCTGCATCAGGTATAATGTATGCAGGGGGGCGTTCCCACGCAGGAAAGCCTCGTAAAAGTGACGCAGTGAAATCTACAAGATTTCACTGCATCACTTTTAGGACGCCACTGCGTCAAAACCTTACGCCTGCTTGAAGCAGGCGTAAGGAGTGACGCAGTGTAGTGGGAATAGGCCACAAAATTCATTGCTGGAGTTGCGTCATGCTTGCGACACGACTCCAGCAATGCGTGACTTTTGCCACAAAAGATGCATCAGAATTTTTGACGCATTTGTCAATCCTTCCGCCATGGTGCGCCGTATTGTAAATACGGCACGTCCATGGTGGCGTGAGCATTTTTTAGTGTGGCGCAAGGAAAGTGAGACATTTCTATAGATGCGTCAATATCTTGTAAATCTGCCCCTAAGACTGCTCCCAGCTGGCCGGAGCTTTCAAAATGCTCCTGTCAACGGGGAGTGGACATCTGATCTGTTTCCCTGCCCGCTGTGATGAGGGCAGGAAAATAGATCAGAATATTGCTCCTGTCCTCAGGGAGCAGCATTTTTAGCTGCTCCCTGCTGGCTGGGGCAATGCAGGCTCCCACTAGAGACACGGAGCCCGCTGTGACCACAGAGGCTTTGGGGCTCCCGGGGTGGCCCCAAACCAGGCTAAGGTGGGTGCCATCGTATGGTAATTTAATATTACTTTACATTAAGAGAAACTAGAAATTAACTGAAAAATCAGTAGTTAGAGGGACATTGTAGTTAGGAAATATGATTAAAAAGCTGTAGAAATTAATTGAAAAAACCAAGGTCACAGGGACGTAATAGTTAAGAAACAGAATTGTGGAAATTCACAAAAAAAACAAAGAGTACAGGGACGTTATAGATAGGTTAAAATTTTACACCCACAAAACCATAGAAATTCAGCAGGAATAGTTAGAGTTATCTCTAGTAACTATACCTCATGCCCTTAAGTAACTATAACTCGCCGCCTCGCGGTGCATTGCCAATTACCCCACATATTATCTCACTCATGACATCTTCTATGACATCATTAATAATATTATCAAATCGGAGGGACTTGGAGAGCATTAAGGTCCAGCATACATGCTCCAGATAAATTGGACAGTTAAAGGGAGTATGCAGTTCCTTTTAAGAGAAAGAAAGAAGATTTATATTCAAGGTCAGACATGTCCTAAGGGGTCATCAGGGAGCAGGACTCCTTAGGAGCAAGTGCTCTCACACGCCCAGGTAGGTGTCATGCTTCATCGTTGAGCTTTTGCTTCACACCGGGCCAGCACTGAAATGCCTGACTGGCACCCTCAAGGGGGGACTTTACCGTAGATCTTTTTTTATGACGTTTGTGAAGTCTGGGGGTGAAGTTACTGGTGTAGATTGGTGCAATTAGTGGAAAAATAGGACAATGGGTCCTCCCAAAAATGACTTTTTATTGACAGACTCCTCTTCCGTATATTAAAAATTAGTGGCGCTATCTACTAGAACTAACCATCTATGATATTGGGTCAACATGTTTCTAGCCTTAAATAGTCATAAACATGATCTAGCAGCTATTCATCAGGACCTGTGTAACCTAATTTATTGGTAATATTCTAATCACACATTACCTCTGGGTTTTGTACAAGTATTTCTAAAATAGTTCTTAAAAACTACCTGTAGTATAGAAATTGACTTTGCAAAGTCACCAGTCACATATTAACTGTATTTTCACGTTACCTGTAATGAACTGCATGCATTGCACTGCAAAGCATGCTAAACATAAGGTGACTACCTTTGGCACAAAGTGAAAAGGACAAACACCACACAAATACGTGAAACACACAACATGAAGTTAGGGAAATCCAAACACTGTGTCGAATGCGGGTTAACTCACTCTATTCTGCTGTCAGTGGTGACTCCTCGAGAATAGCGAAACAGCACACCAGTTTGCGTGCTAAAAATACAGAAAGATCAAGTTCAAGGTAACCTAAATTTTGTAGGTCTTTCTGAGAGTGGTAAGCCACCAACCTCTCTATGACTGATCCCTTTAACTGCCCATTGATAAAATCACTGCAACATTTGCTGTAAAATTATTGATGAGAAAACTGTTCATGGCAGGTACAAGTTATAGTTACCTTAGGGCAGGAGTTATAGTTATATGAGATAACTCTAACTACTGAATTTCTATGGCTTTGTGTGTCTCTGTAACCTTAGGTTTTTTAGTGAATTTCTAAGGTTTATTTAATTCCTATACCTGTAACCTTTGGGGGCATATTAACAAGGGCTTTATCGCCGCTTGTTTGGCTTTAAAAGCCAAAGAAGCAGAGATAAAAATATCGCCCTATCAACAACAGGGTGCTAAGATGCAAAATCGCATGTTAGCACCCGTTTTCACTACGCTTCCCTTTGCATCTCTAATGAGATGCAAAGTGGGCGTTCCAGAGCAAAATTATAGGAGAAATGTCGCTAAGCGACATTTCTCCTATTATCAAGCTTCACACTAACCCTGTTAGAGACAAAAAAAGCAGCGCTAACCACGGTTAACGCTGCTTTTTGATGTCTGCTAATTTTCAGATTTAGCCATGTAATCCAATGGGAGGAGGATTACATGGCTAAATCCACCATGGGCTATCAACAAGGATATCCTTATCCTTGTAGTTTTATCGCTGCATTACCAGCGATAAGCACCCAAAATACTGCTATTGCTGGATTTTTTATCGCCTAGGCGGTTAGCGTTGTTAATAACGCGATAACAAAGCGTTCATTTTCCCTGTTCCTTGTTAATATGCCCCTTGGTTTTTTCAGTGACTATACATATATATATATATTCAGTGAAAAAACCATAGGTTTCACACACGTTATAGTTAGCTGGACATTTCACTCGTAAAAAACCAATGAAATTTCCCCGTTATAGTTAGTTAAGCTAACTATAACTCGCGCGCCCGCAATGCACTGCTGATGACGTCACATATTACATCACTCATGACATGGTCAGTGACATCACTCATGACATCACTGATGACATCTCAAATGACATCACTGATGACATCACTGATGACATCATCCAGTGAATGTGTGTTTTTCTGAAAATTAAATATGTTTTATATATCTCAAGGTCGATGTAAGAATAAATGAGTATATAAGTGTCTAAATGGATGATTTGTTTTTGAAAAATTGATTGTATTACTGACTGATTAAGTGTATCTTATTGAATACATGGCTAAGTGAGTAATGTTTAAATGTGTAAATACCTGTATCAGTCTCTCACTTTGTGTATAAGTGGCTGCATGGGTTGGTGAGCAGCAACATGAGTGTCTATATAGGTTATTAGTTGTTTTTTTGAGTATCAGTATGAGTGTCTGAGTGTCTGTATGGTTCAGTGGGGGGTATTACGTAGTGCATAAGTGCATGAATGAGTGACTCACTGTTTGTATGTGTTGAAGACAGCATATGTGCAGGACTGTATGGGTGGAAGAGTGTGTGTATGGGTGTGTTAGTGAGTGAATGGCTGTCTCAATAGTGTCTTTATGAGTAACTACATATGTTTTAAACTAGTATATGTGACTATTGGTGTATATAAGTGAGTGTATGTGAGAGTGAGAGATTGAAAGAGTTCCTGTATGAATAAGTATGTGTTTCTATAAGTGATTGTTTAAAAGACTAAGTATGTGTAAGTTTCCGTAGAAGTAAGTGTGGTGGTGTGTGTATAACTGTATATGCAAATAAATGTATGTTTGATTCTTTATTAGCATGAGTAACTATGTGTGTGAGTAACTCTATGGATGAGAGGCATTGTGTTACAGGATGTATAGGTGTATGAGTACATATGATGTGTGAGTACACGAATGAGTGACTGTACAGGACTGTTGGTGAATAAGTGGATGTTTATGTGGATCTTAGAATTATTGAAGAGGTTGTTGTAATTGGTATTGGTATGTCCATTTTTTTGAAAATTTCAGTCTCTATTTTTGAATGTGTGTATCAAAGGTTATATTAGGGTGAGAGGAGGTCTGCCACTCTATCACATGGATGATGTCATCAGTGATGTCATCAGTGATGTCATTTGAGATGTCATCAGTGATGTCATGAGTGATGTCACTGACCATGTCATGAGTGATGTAATATGTGACGTCATCAGCAGTGCATTGCGGGCGCGCGAGTTATAGTTAGGTTAACTAACTATAACGGGGAAATTTCATTGGTTTTTTACGAGTGAAATGTCCAGCTAACTATAACGTGTGTGAAACCTATGGTTTTTTCACTGAATTTGCAAGGTTTTTTAAATGCTAATTCCTAACTATAACGTGTGTGAAACCTATGGTTTTTTCACTGAATTTGCAAGGTTTTTTAAATGCTAATTCCTAACTGTAACATGTGTGAAACCTATGGTTTTTTCAGTGAATTTGCAAGGTTTTTTAAATGCTAATTTCTAACTATAACGTGTGTGAAACCCATGGTTTTTTCAGTGAATTTGTATGGTTTTTTAAATGCTAATTCTTAGCTATAACATATGTGATTCCCATATTTTTTTTTATTGATTTTTAATGATTTTTTTATTATAAATTCTTATATTAAATGTGTTTTTTTTTTAAAAAAAACAAGTTTTTTAAAAACTTTTTATCCTCTTTAAACACTATGTTTTTTTTCTAAAAAATCTGCAATATATCAAGTTTTCTCTTTTTTTTTTTTACCAAACAGGTAAGATATATTAGTATAACTTTGAAAATATTTTTTTTTTTTTTTTTTTTAGTGCGCGTACGGTAAGCGTACGGTAAGCGTACGGTTTACGCAATGTCCGTAATTTATCTACTCTGTTTGCGCATAGTTACGCAATTTGCGTAGCCGCGCGTACTGCGCGTGGGGCGCGTAGGCGTGTACGCTACACGCGCACGTTACGCGGAAGTGTTGGGGAGTGACTGTTATGCGCATGCGCGCGAGCGCGTGTCTTTTTTACGCGCATGCGTACTTTTGCCGTAAGCGCACCGTAAGCGCACCGTAAGCGTAACGTACGCGCACGGTGGGTCATGTGATCATGAAACACAACTTTTTTTTTTTTTTTTTTTTTTTTTTTTTAAAAACCTTTATTTCGATAGATGCACAATACACAGCGTCTGCCTACAACCCCCTCGGGGCCGGCCGCTATGACATTGGAGAACATAGAACAATAATGTCAGGATAAGAAAAGGTTTAATTTTATGGTTTTGTCGAGTACAACGTAGTGTACTTCGAACAGAGTCGAAGCTAATCACTGACCAGGAGAGACATCACCGTTCACGGAGCACCCAGAAGGAAGCGTTATATAGGAAGGCATTGGTAAGGAGACAGGTGGCCACCATCCAGGGACGAAGAGCATACACTATACCACAGAATGATAAAACACAATAAGCTCCTTACTAACACTGAACCCCGACCCCGAAGAAACAAAGAAACATAAAAGAAAAGGAAACCAAAGAGGAAGGGAGAAAGAAAGAGAGAGAGGGCCATAGAGACGAAGAAGACATAGAACACATCCCATCCCCCCACCCTGCATACCAGCGGAAGGCCATGGCCCACCCCCCCCCAATAGGCATGCCTGTCGCCCCAAATGAACCCCAAGTAGGAAAGAGAGTCCGGAGAGTGGGAAATAACCTCCCAGTCTCCGACTCCCAGAGAAGGCAGGAGGAGGAAATGTTACATACTCCCGGTCACCACAGCCCATTAAGCATCCCCCACCCTGAAAATCATCAGCACAACTGAAGAAGCAAGCAAAGCGGCAGGTGGGGAGACTCCATTTCAAATGTGCGAGCAAAGCAGATAATTAGCAGCCTCATCCTAGTCCCCGCCCGCCAATACGTACAGCAAACTAAAGAAAATCGCCCAGCCCCGGCCCGATCCTGAGCGGCCCCACAGATCCACCCCCGCGGTAAACAGTAGCAATTTACACACATGCGGCACAACCGATACATAAGCAAATATTCTAGTCCGGGTCATGCCAGGCGGTCAAGCAGGATCATCAAGGGAGGCAACATCAACCCTGGCCTGAACGCGGAGACCCCACCAAACATGGCCGCCGCTGGGAGTGTACCTCAGGCAGAACAAAGGAGCAAGATGGCCGCTCACGGCAAAGAAGACGCAGAGGGAGAAGAAGCGAGAGTTCCCAGTCATAGACCATCACCACATCGATAGTGACAAACACAGTTTTCCCCACCGAACGGCACACACTCCGGCGATGTTGAGGCAGACACGGCAACACCCGCAGAGGCAGAGTCTCAGCTTGTAAAGTGGAAGGGAGCTTTGTATCTGCAACTTGATCATTAGACAAACCCTCGACACTGTAACCAGGGAGAGGACGATCCATAGTACCCCCCTGTCGCCAATTTGTATCCGCCTCGAAGGGAATGAGAGGCATTGGGGGGTCAGACAACCGCAGTAGTTCCCTGGATGGCATAGCAGCATCGATCTTCCACTCCAGTTCTCGAGTGCGTTGGCACCATGTCGCCCGCAAGTCCCCCAGGGCTAGAAGGATATCACCATAGGTCAGGTCTGCTCCCTGCTGCAGCATGCCGACTGTATGTAAAGGCGCCACCGGGACACCCTCCAGCTCGACAGCAGGCAGTGAAGCCTGCGTCAGGGACATGGCGGCCTCCGCCTCTCCGGCGAAGCAGACCGGCACCGACACCATTTCCGCCGCCAGCCCACCTCGGAGGGGTGAGGGCGACTCCATAGGACGGAGGAACAATAGTGAGGGCAAGAGGAGTTGCTGCTCGCTATACGGGGCTCACACGATGGGAGAGCCCTCGGCTGTGTTGCAATGCGGGTGGTGGGCGCTCTCAAACGGTCACCGCTCTGACCGCTGGTAGGAGGACAAAGGAAGATTCGCCAGCCCGGACCCAATCGTACAGGAATTCTCTCCGTCGCGAAGAAGGCTCCGCCAGGCCGCCCACTCCACGTCCGGTCACATTTCCCCCGGCGCCGGTCCAGCCCCAGGTCGTCTCACCGTACGTGATAAGCGGTGTCCGGCGGTGGTGGTCGGGCCAGAATGCGTGGGCAAAGTCCAAAGTCGGCAAACTCTATGAATCCTCGACCAAAAAAGCCGGCGGGAACATCGGAGGAATGCGGGAAGTATCAGCGCATTCGTGGTTACATTTGCTCGCGCCGTAGGCAGGATTAAAGATCAGGATGTCATGTAAACAGCAGACGGGCTGCGGAGCCGGGAGCTCAGACGTCCTGTCCGTCCGCCATCTTGGCTCCTCCCTCCTGAAACACAACTTTTGATTGGTTGAAACTACTTTCAGTTCTAGAACTCTCCTACACCACACCCATTCCCCTCATTTCTGCTTGTGATCCCTTAGGAGAAGGAGCTGGGTTGTCTTTGTGATACGATGGCAGAACAGCAGAGCTCTTCTGAGAGTGAGGCTAGCAGCACTACCTTGAGGCAGAGAAGGAGGAAACAAAAGACCTCTTTCATATGGGAGTATTTTACTTTTCCAGAGGACAAGAAAAAGGTAAATGCACCCTTAGTGACTTGTAAGCTGTGTGGCCGTGTACTTTCAAGAGGGAATCCCAACAAGAAGTATTCCTTCGGGAATCACACCATGTTGAGACACCTTAAAGATGTACACGGAAGGACACATGCTCGACATACTGAAGGTAACCCTTCAGTAAGTCAACCAAGCACATCCACAGCAGCTCAGCCTGGTCCATCATCTGCAGGGCCGAGTCCATCTCGGCAGGTCAGGTGAGCCCTTCATCTGTGGGGGGAGCATCTCCTTTTTCTACTCCTCTGGAAACAAACCATCGGTTTGTGAGGGTTGAAATACGGTGCGCCACTTGTCATGATCTAATTTGTCATAGGGAGACCAGTGTTTCCCTAGTGAACAATAAAATAGATCAGCACATTTGTCGTACCGACTAATATTCCCATTCTTTCTTTCCTCTGTCCCTGCATGAACACAACGGCTCTTGTAAGAGCCAACCTTACCTTTCAACTATTTTTTATATATGTTTTTAAAACTTTTTTTTGATTTTTTTTTTACCGTACGCGTACGGTACGCGTAATTTTTTTTTTTTTTTTTTAAAAAACACTAAAAATCAATTATCACATTACAAGGTCCTTGAGAGACTACAATGAAAAACTGAAAATGTGATTGTGGAGAAGTGGAAAAAAGGGACCATGAAATTTTTGACTTACCATACCCACTCCAAAAAATATTTATTAATTTAAATTTAATTTTAATTGCTTTAAAAATGGTTCTAGTTTTCGAAAATGTTCTATCTCAATCTGAAAAAAAAGAAAAAAGTATTAATATTTAATAAAACATTTTATAATACAGTACACATATTTACATATTTTTCAAAAAAAATGTTTGCCTTTTTTTTGCTGTTTTCAGAATATATTGCATTTCACTATAAATTGTGAAAGCAATTGCATTCATCATTTAACAGTGGGCAAAAAAAAAATTAACAATCTCAAAGATTGTTTTAAAAAAGCCCACAATCTCTTTTTGCATAAACATAACTTTATAGAAATGCATAATATTCTTAAAAAATATCATCTAATATCAATACTTATTTCTTTAAAATACCGTCTGACATTTTTGTTTCAGAAGTATAATCACAAAAATATATCTCAAATAACTCCACAATACATCTGGTTCCATTTCCTTTAGGCCAAATAGTAATTTTAAAATTCTTTTTTGATTAAACTTCCAATGGTAATCCAATAAAAATCTAAAGTTTAAATTGTACAGATCTCACCGATTGTCTGTAACATTTTGGTTTCCGAAAGATTAATTAATAATTAAATAAGTCCACAATAGAATTGTTTACCTTTCCGCATGGCCAAATAGTAATTTTAAAAATCTTTTTTGAATAAATTTCCAATGGCAATCCAATAACATTCCAAAATTTAAATTGTGCAGATGTTACCGATTTTGTCTAAATTTTTGGTTTTCCAAAGTTTCATTAAAAATTGAAAAAGTCCACATTACAATTGGTTACCTTTCCATTAGGCCAAATGATAATTTGTAAAATCATTTTTTTTTTAAATTCCAATGGTAATCCAATAAAATGGTAAAATTGTTTTGTACAGATGTTGCCAAATCTCTCTAAAATTTAGGTTTCAGGAAGATTAGATAGGAATTTGCTAAATCAAAAGGCAAACGTTGCTTAAAAATCAATTGGGAATCATTACACAGTGTCCAACCTTTTTCACATTTAAGATAAACTGTGTAATGTCCAGAAGTTACAGTAGGTCCTTCATGGAAAATTATTGCAACTGTTACAAAAGTTTTTCCTGAAATTGATAATTGCTGTCCTGTAAACTTCTTTATTAAAGTATCTAATTTTGAACCATCAGCTTTACAGCGTTGCATCATTAAAATTACATATTGTCCGTATTCCTTTAAAATTAACGTTGAAAACATATCAGATTGACACTCACTGCATTCCATGCTATGATTAGCAACTTTAACTAATTTAGCAAAAGTGACTGTTTTACTTTCTGGCAATGTTAAATAAATAAACCTTTCAGAATCAACATTAGAGCCACATATATTGTAACAGTTTTCACAACTATGTTCCCATTTATAAGAGAGACCAAATAAATTTTCAATGGGAACCCCTTCTTCTTCCAGTACCTGAAGAAAAAACATCAAGAATTCCTGTGCGTCTTGCTGTACATTTTGAGAAAACTGTGTTCGTCCTGAACATACATCTAAAAGTTTTCTAATTTCAGTAGCACTTTCTATTTGAGTTTTATCATTACTCAGCTTTTGAAAAAGGAGACTCAACTCAGAACAGAATCTTTTTCCCTGATTTACTATTATCTGCTCTTGCACACTTTCCAGATAAAATGCAACATTCAGCACTACATTAGCGTAGCAGTTGACACCAGAGCTATTTTCAAAATGACATCCTACAACCTGTTCTTCATTTTCCTTTTTCTTTTTGCTTGCAATTACATCACTCCTCTTTTTTTTCCTCCTCTCTACATCTTCATTACAGATATTCTCATTTCTCCTTTTACGAGAAACTACACGTTTCTCCAACACAGGATACTGACCTAAATGAGGAGCATAGCTTCTTCTTAATCTATTATACTCCTTTACACAATTTGTATCAGCACTAACTTTTGAGTCATCAAAGTCTATCATGAATAAACCTGATAATGTTTTCACTCGTGACAAAGCAACATATGCCATACCTTCTTTGAACACAGTTGAACCAATGTTCACAAATGCACAATCTACAGTCAATCCTTGAGACTTGTGAATAGTTACAGCATATGCTAGAGAAAACGGAAACTGCTTCCTACGTACATATAAGTCTTTCACAAGCATGAAACGAGCTGAACAACGACAAATGTCTTTAACTTCTTCTATCTGATCAAATTTTATTTTTAAACATTCAATTCCATCTTTTTTCTGATAATTAATAAAACCCACAACTCTTCCCATAGCTCCATTAACTAAACCTTTTTCAACATCCAAATTTCTCCTTAAAAATACTCTACAGTTCATGCAAACATATAGATTTTTTTCTAATCCAGCTGTTTTGGAAATGTTCTTCTCTAGTGAATCCAATTTATTTTTCAGTGTGCCTGTTAATGTGATAGTAATTCTTCCATCCTCAATTTTGTCCACTGCTTCCAATTTCCTGATATCTTCCTTTTCCAATTTCAAAAGCTCCTCATTGAATATTGAGCATTCACGTAGAGTTGGCCTTAAGCAGATGACACTTTTCTTTTCTGCAATGTTCTTGTATATCTTCTCTGCAACTATTTCTTCCTTTGGAAATAAATTATGTAGCAACCGACTCTGTAATGCTTTTGTGCCTGCTTCAGTGAGTAGTCCAATCCTGATATCTTTCAGAATACTTCCATATTCTTCATCGTTTGCTTGCCTCATATTAGTAGTAAGTTCCTTGTACTCAAAGAAGGACCAAATATTTGCATTACCAATGCTTCCCAATGACTTCTTTGTGTCTTCATGTGTCACAGTATTAAACACTGGTTGTCCTTTAACTGGAGTAAGCTGTAGAAGATCCCCCAAAACTATGACATGTTTTCCACCAAATAACACGTCATAGTCTGTCCTTAGAATTTGCTGCATTCTTAAATGCACAAAGGCAAGCATTAAGTTTGATACCATGCTCACCTCATCAATAATGAGAACTTGCATCTTCTTCAGTACTCTTGAAACTTCCAAGCATGCTTCTCCAGTTAGCTTGTTGTATTGTATTTTGTTCTCATGCTCCACTGGTAACATTAGCAAACGATGTAAGGTGATTCCTTTTATGTTATAGGCTGCTAACCCAGTTGGAGCAGTAACCACACAAAACAAAGTAGAATCCGTTTTTTGCTGTAGGTAGCTTCTGATGACTTTTATTAAGAAACTTTTTCCAGTTCCAGCTTGTCCACTTACATACATCCTGATTGGATGAAATGATGTGCATGAGCACTCTTTTTTTTCATGTAGTAATCCGTGATCAATTTTGCTTCTGATCTCTTCATAAATTTGTTGCTGCTCTTCATTCAGTTGTCTTTCCAAATTTTGTAAGTCTATAAATTCTTCTTGAGCTTGATTCATAGCCGTTTCCACTTCATTCATGGCTATTGATGCTTCATTTTCAACGATTGGTTGTCCTAGGGGATCTTGACTGAGGGTTCCTGAACTTTGGCTGTCTTGAGAACTGTCTCTAGCTACTTCAGCTGCAATTGTAGTTTCCTGTTCAATTTCTTCATTTAACATTTGCAGATAATTTGTGAAAGTACTGCATTCTATGCTGTCTTTGCAAGCATTAAAAGAATCTTCATAGCTTTGAAATTCTCCCAGTAGTTCGTCCTCTGTACGCCATGGTTTAAACAGCTGTAAAAGAGCTAAGTAGTAAAATTCCTTTTTGTCAGTAGTGTCGCAACTCAGCTTCCTGTGATTTATCAAACTTCCTTTTGTTTGCTTCACCAAACATCCTTCCTCACCAATGACTTTATATTTTCCATTGTTGATGTCTTCTGCGGCTTTCCGTGAATAAATGTAGTTCTGCAGCACTTCATAGAGACACATGTTCTCCAGATGATGACTTCTCTTGGGATAATATGTGTCCAACATGTTTGATTTCAAAATATCTGTACTTTCTGGGTCATTCTCGGCCAAATATTCAATTTCTCCAACAGATTTCAGTACCCGATTTCTCATTGCTGCAAGGCCTAAACTTGCCCAAATTATTCTTCTTGATTTCGAGTAGAGACTTGCAGAAGATAACCTATCTGAACATTCGTAGGATCCAATTTCTCGATGCGATAACATCTTTAAACTGAAACTGTACAGCTTCTTACTGACAGTCTTCTCGTGAGAAATCTCTTCCCACATTTCTTTCAATTCAGTTTTTTCTGATTTAGTAATGTAAGACGTTACATATCGAGCAACAGCAATGGAATTGCCAGCTACATACTGTATATCCATGTTAGCATTCCACATGGATAAAATGACTGGGTTGTAGTCATTTATATTTTTTGATTCTTCTTTTCTTTTAAGGTTGTAGGTATTCTTAGGTGATTTTCTTGTGATAGTATGTCTCACAGATGACATAAAACTGTTTACTCTTCCATTTGAAAGAACAGGTCTAGGAAATCCAAATCGACATTTAGTGTAGTATTTATCTTTGCTCTTGTATTTCCGTCGACAGTATTTTCCACACCGATGACTTTGGAAACGTAAAACTTGCTCCTTTAACTTTTTCTCTTCTGTGCTTTTTGGTATAGCACATGTTGCATATTCTTCAATGTAAGATAACACTGCTTCATCAGCATCTGTTCCAAACTTTGGGGCATCCTTGATCCACAACAGCATATGAATATGAGGAGCACCTCTTGCCTGGTACTCTTTTCTCCAAAAGAAATCCACTACTTCTCCTAGAGGTGGATTTTTTTTTATTGCAGATGAAGGACATCATAGCCTCAAATCTATGATTGAAATATCTGCAAACATTAACCGGATCCAATGAGCACAGTTCTCCTGCTGTCTTGTATTCGATGTTTTTAATGTTTGAATTTGCCTCTCGTAGAAAATCCAGTAAATCATCCCAAGCGTACTCAGCACAGCTTAGGGTAAGGAACCATGTTGGTGTTCCTAAATTCCGTAACATGCATTTTAATTCACCATGGCGTCGGTACCAATATTCATTTGTCCCACGCTGACAAGCCATCAGATTGATCAGTTGTGTTTCCAAATGATCATCTCGGTGCTGCACTTTCTCCATAAAATCCTTAGCAGACACATTTTGTAAATGTACTCCACTTTTTAAAATGTGATTTACTGCATAAGACAGTGCAGACAAGTCGCTTTCAAATAAAAGATGGAACAAATAAGGAATACTTTGTCGAAATCTGGGATCTTCAGCATATAGTCTTGTAGTCCGATACTCAGAAGCTGGAATCTGTTCTGGACGTTCATCGTATCGTCCTCCTTTTCCTTTAGGAAACAGCTGGGGAAAACATCGAGCTTCCAAGCTCTCCTCCCATACACTCACGGGAGTTCCTTTTGCTTTCTTCATCTGAAACAGATCAATATTGTCTCCCATAACTTCTTTTGAATGAAGAGGATGTATGCTAAAATGTTCATAAATTTCTTCTTCCTTTGACTTGTCCACTTTTTCAATTTGTCCAGTTGGTGTTTCTGTGTCTTCTTGTAAATCTTCTTCTTCTTCTTCTTCTATATAAATTGATTCATACCATTTGTTATTCCTTTTCAAATACAAATTTGCTCTTTGTACTTTCCGTACATCTACCAGCTCCTGCCAAATCTTCTTATTCTTTGTAGGTACACCATTAACCAGAATAATTAATGGTTCAGTTTCCAAAGTATCCGCATCAATAGTTTCCATATTTTTTTTCAAATCCAAGGGCAAATACACCACTCTACCTTTTAAACCTCTCAGTAAATCTGAAGGAGGTAATTTACCAGTTTTGGGCTCCATACGTACTATGGTCTGGAACGGATGAACACATTGAATGAGTATAGACTCATATGTATTTAATTCAGAAAGTTCAGCAGGAATAGCATCCAATTCTAAATTATTATGTACAGCTCTGGTCGGCATTCTATTTTCCTCTAACTTGTTGTAACAGTATTTACAAATACGCTGATCTTCACCCAATTCAAAACAATTTTCAAGAAATATATATGTGGCAAAATCCTTCCACTTATAATTATCTTCATTTTAACTCTTTCTGTAGAGATCAACATTCCTAGTTTGTTTTCTATAATGAGTTCTGCGGCAACAAATACAAGTAATATTTGGTCTTTCATTAGAGATTATTGCAAATTTTGTTATGTGACCATTAAATGTCTTACTTACAGAGGGTTCTACATTCTCTTCCACTTCTTCCTCATTTACTGTGTCCTTTTCTGCACTGTTTTGTTCAGGACCAAAGTAACAACACTGAATTTCATCAACAACCTTCTCTACATCTGATACCGATCCACGGAACAGAGCCCTATTCAATTCATCTAACTTTATTGCTGGACTTTTAGCAAAATACAACCGTCTCACAAACTTTCTCATTTCAGTATGATGAACAGCCAGCATCCTAAAATGATGGAAAACACTATTACACACTTTTCTAGATAGACAAGCCAGAGAATGACCCTGCAAACCAGTATTCTCTCTCACTCGCATGGATCTAGAGTTTGAAGCACCTTAATCTTCTGTTTTACACTTTTTTTACTATATTCTCTTAGAAACTCACGAAATTTATCAATAGATTCCTGACGCACAGTGCAAATACTACTACAATTCCAAGTGTACACTGGGGCTTTAGGACGTCTCCCCATAGCCTCATCCGCCATCACTTGTACCTCATCTCTTGGAACCATTATCTCCTTCTCCATTATGCAACCATTTTTCACTTCGTAAGCACGACCTCTGGTGTCAACTGCATGCAGCAAACTATTACTTTGAAAATAGCTCTCTTCATTAAAAAAAGGTTCACTACTTGAACTATGCATCCATTTTCCTAAAAACACTTTACAAAAGTTTGTTCTGTTCACTACTCTTTTCCTTTTGCTGTGTGATTTCAGTACATTAACCATTTTATCTAATGTACGCATCCTATTCAAAATTAAAATGAATAGTTTCCTTTTTAATTCTAATGCCTTTGCTGCAATGGCTTCAATTTCTTTTTTTCTCTTGTAAAATTTTGCCTTTTGCTTATATTTCTTCACATCCTTTATCAAATTGGACATAACTCTTCTCTGAAACATTTTTCTACGTATCTCTTTAAACGCTGTTTTTCTGTTTAAGTTAATCTTTATAATTACAGAAGGTATATTTGCATTAACTAAATTCTCAATTTTTTCCTGTCCTTTTCTATTGAAAACATTCTTTCCAGTACAGACATTTTGTACATTTTTCCTTTTTTTGAATATGTTCTTTAAAAAATCTTTTGTCTGCTTACCAGAAGATTTTTTCTTTTTCCCAACATGAGCATCTCCAACTAACTTAGGTCCTCCAGTTGTCTTCAAATATAGGTTTTTTTTGTGGTCTTTCTTTAGTCTGGATTTTGTAGGCATCTTAAATTTTGTTCACTGCTCTTCAGCAATACCTGAAAAAAACTAAAAAAAAATTCCTTTATTTTATTTAAATATATTACTACATTTTTTATGTTCTTTAGAAATCTTAAAATACTATAAACCCCTTTCCTATAAATGAAAATCACAATAACACCTTCACAAATTAAATATCTAAAAATAATTCCTGTGTGCACACAAAGTCATGCTTTGAAATTAGACAGAAAACGAAATTTCTTTGCCAATTGCAAAGCATACTTTCTACTCTTTTTTTGGCAAGTGATAAGTACTTTTACAGACTGACACATTTTGAATCCACTTTTCAGATTCTTAAAAAAGCACATGTCCAAACTGCTTTTTCAGACCAGCACCATGTGTAACCTGGGTGACTGACTACACTCCAGCAAGGGCAACCAGCCTTAGTGATGCTGAATGTATTTGCATTACTGACTGAAACCTCAAACCCCACTCGGTTGTGAATACTATGCATGATTCCAGAGGATAAGCAGCTGGGTGTGTGCTAAGAGTCTGCTTCTACACAAAAAAAATGGCTCACCCTTTCCATCTAATGCAAATGTGAAATCTCCAGAGCAATACGCAATAAATCTTTGCCTGTAATTCCTCTTTGCACACAGAGTCATGTTTTCATATTAGTCACAAAACGAAATTTCTTTGCCAATTTGAAAGCACACTTACTTTTCTTTTTTTTGGCAAGTGATAAACACTTTTACAGACTGACACATCTTGAATCCACTTTTCAGATTCTGAAAACAGCACATGTCCAAACTGCTTTTTCAGACCAGCACCATGTGTAACCTGGGTGACTGCCTACACTCCAGCAAGGGCAACCAGCCTTACTGATGCTGTATGTATTTGCATTACTGACTGAAACCTCAAACCCCACTCGGTTGTGAATACTGTGCATGATTCCAGAGGATAAGCAGCTGGGTGTGTGCTAAGAGTCTGCTTCTACACAAAAAAATGGCTCCCCCTTTCCATCTAATGCAACTGTGAAATCACCAGAGCAATACGCAATAAATCTCTGCCTGTAATTCCTCTTTGCACACAGAGTCATGTTTTCACATTAGTCACAAAACGAAATTTCTTTGCCAATTTGAAAGCACACTTACTAGTCTTTTTTTTGGCAAGTGATAAGTACTTTTACAGACTGACACATTTTGAATCCACTTTTCAGATTCTTAAAAAAGCACATGTCCAAACTGCTTTTTCAGACCACCACCATGTGTAACCTGGGTGACTCACTACACTCCAGCAAGGGCAACCAGCCTTAGTGATGCTGAATGTATTTGCATTACTGACTGAAACCTCAAACCCCACTCGGTTGTGAATACTGTGCATGATTCCACAGGATAAGCAGCTGGGTGTGTGCTAAGAGTCTGCTTCTGCATACAAAAAAATGGCTCCCCCTTTCCATCTAATGCAACTGTGAAATCACCAGAGCAATACGCAATACATCTCTGCCTGTAATTCCTCTTTGCACACAGAGTCATGTTTTCATATTAGTCACAAAACGAAATTTCTTTGCCAATTTGAAAGCACACTTACTAGTCTTTTTTTTGGCAAGTGATAAGTACTTTTACAGACTGACACATTTTGAATCCACTTTTCAGATTCTTAAAAAAGCACATGTCCAAACTGCTTTTTCAGACCAGCACCATGTGTAACCTGGGTGACTCACTACACTCCAGCAAGGGCAACCAGCCTTAGTGATGCTGAATGTATTTGCATTACTGACTGAAACCTCAAACCCCACTCGGTTGTGAATACTGTGCATGATTCCACAGGATAAGCAGCTGGGTGTGTGCTAAGAGTCTGCTTCTGCACAAAAAAATGGCTCCCCCTTTCCATCTAATGCAACTGTGAAATCACCAGAGCAATACGCAATAAATCTCTGCCTGTAATTCCTATTTGCACACAGAGTCATGTTTTCATATTAGTCACAAAACGAAATTTCTTTGCCAATTTGAAAGCACACTTACTACTCTTTTTTTTGGCAAGTGATAAACACTTTTACAGACTGACACATTTTGAATCCACTTTTTAGATTCTTAAAAAAGCACATGTCCAAACTGCTTTTTCAGACCAGCACCATGTGTAATCTGGGTGACTGACTACACTCCAGCAAGGGCAACCAGCCTTAGTGATGCTGAATGTATTTGCATTACTGACTGAAACCTCAAACCCCACTCGGTTGTGAATACTATGCATGATTCCAGAGGATAAGCAGCTGGGTGTGTGCTAAGAGTCTGCTTCTACACAAAAAAAATGGCTCACCCTTTCCATCTAATGCAAATGTGAAATCTCCAGAGCAATACGCAATAAATCTCTGCCTGTAATTCCTATTTGCACACAGAGTCATGTTTTCACATTAGTCACAAAACGAAATTTCTTTGCCAATATGAAAGCACACTTACTTTTCTTTTTTTTGGCAAGTGATAAACACTTTTACAGACTGACACATTTTGAATCCACTTTTCAGATTCTTAAAAAAGCACATGTCCAAACTGCTTTTTCAGACCAGCACCATGTGTAACCTGGGTGACTCACTACACTCCAGCAAGGGCAACCAGCCTTAGTGATGCGGAATGTATTTGCATTACTGACTGAAACCTCAAACCCCACTCGGTTGTGAATACTGTGCATGATTCCACAGGATAAGCAGCTGGGTGTGTGCTAAGAGTCTGCTTCTGCACAAAAAAATGGCTCCCCCTTTCCATCTAATGCAACTGTGAAATCACCAGAGCAATACGCAATAAATCTCTGCCTGTAATTCCTCTTTGCACACAGAGTCATGTTTTCATATTAGTCACAAAACGAAATTTCTTTGCCAATTTGAAAGCACACTTACTAGTCTTTTTTTTGGCAAGTGATAAGTACTTTTACAGACTGACACATTTTGAATCCACTTTTCAGATTCTTAAAAAAGCACATGTCCAAACTGCTTTTTCAGACCAGCACCATGTGTAACCTGGGTGACTGACTACACTCCAGCAAGGGCAACCAGCCTTAGTGATGCTGAATGTATTTGCATTACTGACTGAAACCTCAAACCCCACTCGGTTGTGAATACTGTGCATGATACCAGAGGATAAGCAGCTGGGTGTGTGCTAAGAGTCTGCTTCTACACAAAAAAAATGGCTCACCCTTTCCATCTAATGCAACTGTGAAATCACCAGAGCAATACGCAATAAATCTCTGCCTGTAATTCCTCTTTGCACACAGAGTCATGTTTTCATATTAGTCACAAAACGAAATTTCTTTGCCAATTTGAAAGCACACTTACTACTCTTTTTTTTGGCAAGTGATAAACACTTTTACAGACTGACACATTTTGAATCCACTTTTTAGATTCTTAAAAAAGCACATGTCCAAACTGCTTTTTCAGACCAGCACCATGTGTAACCTGGGTGACTGACTACACTCCAGCAAGGGCAACCAGCCTTATTGATGCTGTAAGTATTTGCATTACTGACTGAAACCTCAAACCCCACTCGGTTGTGAATACTGTGCATGATTCCAGAGGATAAGCAGCTGGGTGTGTGCTAAGAGTCTGCTTCTACACAAAAAAAATGGCTCACCCTTTCCATCTAATGCAACTGTGAAATCACCAGAGCAATACGCAATAAATCTCTGCCTGTAATTCCTCTTTGCACACAGAGTCATGTTTTCACATTAGTCACAAAACGAAATTTCTTTGCCAATTTGAAAGCACACTTACTTTTCTTTTTTTTGGCAAGTGATAAACACTTTTACAGACTGACACATCTTGAATCCACTTTTCAGATTCTGAAAACAGCACATGTCCAAACTGCTTTTTCAAACCAGCACCATTTGTAACCTGGGTGACTGCCTACACTCCAGCAAGGGCAACCAGCCTTACTGATGCTGTATGTATTTGCATTACTGAGTGCAACCTCAAACCCTTAAAGTATTCCTTATTTTTACCAGTACACCTTAATTTATCGTGAAAACATAGTCCATATTATTTTACATGTTCCTCACATTTAAATTTCTCCCAAAACAGAAAATGATAAACACAACTTCAACAAAAGGAATTCCATTTCTATTATTCATTTCTTAATTTACCATATACATCCCCTCTCAAACTCTAAACTCACCTTTAAAATTAGTTAGTTGTGAAAGAAATGTGGCACTCAAACAGCAGATTATCAGAGCCAGGATCTCTGTTCTTTACACCTCTCTCCTCTCAGCAGAACCAGATAATGGCAAACTTTCCCTCTCTTTTTCCACACATATACATGTTAATTTCAAATCTCAGTGCTTCCCCCTTTTTTTCAAATGTAATCACACATTTCTATTGGTTGAAAACCAACCCTTTTCCAAAAGTACCCTTCCCCCAACTTGACTTCTGCCTAGTACCCTTCCCCCAACTTGACTTCTGCCTGCTACCATAGCAACAGCTCATGGAACACTGCTGTGTGGAGTTAGGTCAGAAGTTCACCAAACAATGTTTCAATTCCACAGAGCAAGAGTGCTTGACTTTTCAAACCTAACAGCAAATCCATAGTACTGTTCTTTGGTAACACATTTTTCTGTACCAATACAAAACATGCTTCTATTAATTTACACATACAGCCTAGTTTTTATTCTAGAATGGTATGAAACAGCCAATCAGTTCTTTTTTTTATAAAAAAAATATGTATGCCTCCATTTCCAAACTGTCTTTCATTTCTTTTTACCATTCTACTGAATTTCACCTCCTGAGTGCATCCAGTTCTCCTTTGAAGATGTTCACAGTGTGGATTGTAGGGCACAGCTATGTCTTCTGGAGTCAAAAGTATGCAGAGAAAACAGATATGGTGAGAGACCTTGCTTTGCCAAATGTAGACATTAAATGGATTGGTCAGAGAGGGTTAAAGTGGCACCAATTGATGCCATTGGTGAAATCCTTCATGCAAATCCAACACCCTGACCTCATAATAGTGCACTGTGGTGGCAATGACCTAGGCACTTTGACTGGGGTAGGTCTGGAAATGCTTATGAAGGACACCTTTGCACAACTGTTTTCACTTTTCCCTAAAACTGCCTTTGTCTTTTCTAACATATGCCAAAGGCAAAAATGGAACTGGTCCAATCATTTCTGTCCGCAGATTGAGAAAGCAAGAAAGCACGTCAACAAATCTGTTTCTGCTTTCCTCCGTGACTATGGTATGGGTTCCATTTACCACAACAACTTGCGTTACGACATGCAAGACATTTATAGAGGAGATGGTGTGCACTTCAATGATGAAGGGAACAGAGTCTTCCTCTTGAACCTTAGACTCTGCATCGGTACTTACTTGTAGGTACCACTAAAAAATCAAATCACTTCATAAACACAACGGCTCTTTTTAGAGCCCCCTAATATCTAAACTCTTAAATCTGAATTTCATTTCTTTTTTTTTCTTTTTTTTTCTACCGTACGCGTACGTTGAGCTTACCGTACGCGTACCCCGCGATTTTTTTTAAAATCAATAAATGTTTTCTTTGTACTTTTCTGTCCTTCTTTGACCCCTTTACAAATGTTAGGGGGTCTGTAACTCTCTCCCTTGCCCCCTTTTCAAGATATCACCCTTTTTTTTCTGAGTGAAACACACGAAATGGCGTCCGCCGCTTCCTGGTTTCGACCGATTCGAATGTTTACTAAGATCTAACAGCCAATCAGAATCGTGCTCTCGCACGCCACCGTACACGTACGCGTACGGTAAGCGCACCGTAATCTTTCAACAGTTTGCTTCAGCAAATGAGGGCGCACTCGGGAGACAGACGATTTTTAAAAATGCAAGCTGTTTGACGAACTACATATCCCAGCAGGGAGTGGGACACTCATACGAGCAGCCCATTGGAGGGCAACTATTGAAATTAAGGTGCGTCAACAGTGGTGCGATGTATTAGAGCAAAGCCTATGAATAAGGAATGGTTTCCGAAACGCGTCAGGCGGACTATAATGACAAGGTGCCCTTTGCCACTTGATGGTTGATAAAGATTTTAAAAATCGTCTGTCTCCCGAGTGCGCCCTCATTTGCTGAAGCAAACTGTTGAAAGATGTATTCATGGCGGCTCCAGGCCATGTAGGGCAGCACCACCCCGAGGATTTGATGGGGGCATGGGGTTCGGAATTGTGCCGAGCTCTGAAATGGGGAGACAGTTCCTTTGGATGACAAGTGGAACGCGCACTTTGCGGCTCATTTGTGGGCCGTGTGGATGTTTGTTGGCTCAATCCCATTTGGGTAAAATGCAAGCTGTTTGACGAACTACATATCCCAGCAGGGAGTGGGACACTCATACGAGCAGCCCATTGGAGGGCAACTATTGAAATTAAGGTGCGTCAACAGTGGTGCGATGTATTAGAGCAAAGCCTATGAATAAGGAATGGTTTCCGAAACGCGTCAGGCGGACTATAATGACAAGGTGCCCTTTGCCACTTGATGGTTGATAAAGATTTTAAAAATCGTCTGTCTCCCGAGTGCGCCCTCATTTGCTGAAGCAAACTGTTGAAAGATGTATTCATGGCGGCTCCAGGCCATGGAGGGCAGCACCACCCCGAGGATTTGATGGGGGCATGGGGTTCGGAATTGTGCCGAGCTCTGAAATGGGGAGACAGTTCCTTTGGATGACAAGTGGAACGTGCACTTTGCGGCTCATTTGTGGGCCGTGTGGATGTTTGTTGGCTCAATCCCATTTGGGTAAAATGCAAGCTGTTTGACGAACTACATATCCCAGCAGGGAGTGGGACACTCATACGAGCAGCCCATTGGAGGGCAACTATTGAAATTAAGGTGCGTCAACAGTGGTGCGATGTATTAGAGCAAAGCCTATGAATAAGGAATGGTTTCCGAAACGCGTCAGGTGGACTATAATGACAAGGTGCCCTTTGCCACTTGATGGTTGATAAAGATTTTAAAAATCGTCTGTCTCCCGAGTGCGCCCTCATTTGCTGAAGCAAACTGTTGAAAGATGTATTCATGGCGGCTCCAGGCCATGGAGGGCAGCACCACCCCGAGGATTTGATGGGGGCATGGGGTTCGGAATTGTGCCGAGCTCTGAAATGGGGAGACAGTTCCTTTGGATGACAAGTGGAACGCGCACTTTGCGGCTCATTTGTGGGCCGTGTGGATGTTTGTTGGCTCAATCCCATTTGGGTAAAATGCAAGCTGTTTGACGAACTACATATCCCAGCAGGGAGTGGGACACTCATACGAGCAGCCCATTGGAGGGCAACTATTGAAATTAAGGTGCGTCAACAGTGGTGCGATGTATTAGAGCAAAGCCTATGAATAAGGAATGGTTTCCGAAACGCGTCAGGCGGACTATAATGACAAGGTGCCCTTTGCCACTTGATGGTTGATAAAGATTTTAAAAATCGTCTGTTTCCCGAGTGCGTCCTCATTTGCTGAAGCAAACTGTTGAAAGATGTATTCATGGCGGCTCCAGGCCATGGAGGGCAGCACCACCCCGAGGATTTGATGGGGGCATGGGGTTCGTAATTGTGCCGAGCTCTGAAATGGGGAGACAGTTCCTTTGGATGACAAGTGGAACGCGCACTTTGCGGCTCATTTGTGGGCCGTGTGGATGTTTGTTGGCTCAATCCCATTTGGGTAAAATGCAAGCTGTTTGACGAACTACATATCCCAGCAGGGAGTGGGACACTCATACGAGCAGCCCATTGGAGGGCAACTATTGAAATTAAGGTGCGTCAACAGTGGTGCGATGTATTACAGCAAAGCCTATGAATAAGGAATGGTTTCCGAAACGCGTCAGGCGGACTATAATGACAAGGTGCCCTTTGCCACTTGATGGTTGATAAAGATTTTAAAAATCGTCTGTCTCCCGAGTGTGCCCTCATTTGCTGAAGCAAACTGTTGAAAGATATATATATATATATATGCAAACAAGTGGTAGTCCCAATTGAGCAGCACTCGAGGAGACGACGGAGGTTACTAGCCTCAATCATAGGTATGGGCAGAGTTCATGTAGTAGGTAGGTTAAAGGCAGCCTTTCGCGATGCCTGACGAGTTTCGCTGATTAGCTTTCTCAAAGGCTTTAGGCGGAAGGTAAGCGTGCTGCGGTGTGCCTGTCCCCTCATTTACTGACCAACAATGACACGCCCCTGAATGGGGCAGCTGCAATTAGACAGTGCAGTAGGCATTATGGGGGATGTAGTGCATTTAATTTTCACCTTTAAAATAAAAACACGCACAATTGCTGCTCACGATAAAGCCCTCAGTGAACCCCCGCTACGGAAATCTGTCCTTAATCCTGCGCCGCTCCTCCGTATCAAGGCCAGTGTGTCTGACCTCATGGCCCCCTTCGTTCTGGGGTGGTGCTTCCTCGACGGCCGGGCCGCCGTCTTTAGATGCAAACAAGTGGTAGTCCCAATTGAGCAGCACTCGAGGAGACGACGGAGGTTACCAGCCTCAATCACAGGTAAGGTTAAAAGCAGCCTTTCGCGATGCCTGGCGCGTTTCGCTGATTAGCTTTCTCAAAGGCTTTAGGCGGAAGGTAAGCGTGCTGCGGTGTGCCTGTCCCCTCATTTACTGACCAACAATGACACGCCCCTGAATGGGGCAGCTGCAATTAGACAGTGCTGTAGGCATTATGGGCGATGTAGTACATTTAATTTTCACCTTTAAAATAAAAACACGCACAATTGCTGCTCACGATAAAGTCCTCAGTGAACCCCCGCTACGGAAATCTGTCCTTAATCCTGCGCCGCTCCTCCGTATCAAGGCCAGTGTGTCTGACCTCACGGCCCCCTTCGTTCTGGGGTGGTGCTTCCTCGACGGCCGGGCCGCCGTCTTTAGATGCAAACAAGTGGTAACCTCCGTCGTCTCCTCGAGTGCTGCTCAATTGGGACTACCACTTGTTTGCATATATATATATATATATATATTCACTTAAAAAACCATAGGTTTCACACATGTTATAGTTAGCTGGGCATTTTCCTCATGAAAAACCAATGAAATTCCCCCGTTATAGTTAGTGCAGGCAACTATAACTCACGCGACCGTAATCCGCTGCTGATGACGTCAGATATTACATCACTGTATTTACACATTTATATACTCATGTCTTCTTCCTTTTTTTTTAGCTATACATATATATTTTTTTTTTTTTCAGAAAGACACATATGTCATCAGTGATGTAATATCTGACGTCATCAGCAGCGGATTACGGTCGCGTGAGTTATAGTTGCCTGCACTAACTATAACGGGGGAATTTCATTGGTTTTTCATGAGGAAAATGCCCAGCTAACTATAACATGTGTGAAACCTATGGTTTTTTAAGTGAATTTGCAAGGTTTTTTAAATGCTAATTCCTAACTATAACGTGTGTGAAACCTATGGTTTTTTCAGTGAATTTGTACGTTTTTTTAAATGCTAAGTTACTTTACGACGTTCGTGCCATGCGCGCACGGTGCGCTTCGTGCACGGTGCGTGCACGGTGGGCACGCGGTGCGCACGCGGTGCGCTTGGCGCACCGCGCGCCCACTTCACGCAGTTCGTTCCGTGCGCGCACGGTGAGCACGCGGTGCGCTTTGCGCACCTCGCGCCCACTTTACGCAGTTAGTGCCGTGCACGCACGGTGCACTTTGCGCACCGTGCACGCACGGTGGGCACGCAGTGCGCTACGCGCACCGCGCGGCCACGTTACGCTTAATGGGCCATGTATGCACGGTGCACTTTGCGCTCCGTCCGCACAAGGAGGACACATGATACGCTTTGTTGTTAAGGGTTGTGGGATACTTTGTTTGTTAATGTTATTAGCCATGCACACATGCTGTGCTGCGCACAGCATGTGCAAATGGGGGGGATTATATTGCAATTTTATTTTAAAACGTATATACCGTGCGCGCACGCTGCGCGAACCTCGCGGAATTTTTTTCATTTCGATAGTGCGCGCACGCTTCGCGCACTCGGCGATTTTCCGATAAAAATTAAATTTTTTTAATTGCCCTAGGCGGACCTCCTGGGACCCCTTGACCCCTGCTAGGGGGTCAGGAACTGTTCAGCTTGCCCCCTTTACATGTTTTTCTCCTTTATGTTTCAACACCCTCTCAGTGCGAGAGACAAAATGGCGGCCGACACTTCCTGGTTTCGACCGATTCGAATGTTTACTAAGATGTAACAACCAATCAGAAGTGCGCTCGCGGACGGCCGAGTGCGTGCACTCTGCGCGCACGCTGCGCGCGTACAGATATATATATTGATTTAAATGCTATTTTCTCAGAAAATACTGAACAGATTTACACCAAACCTGCAAAAGGCACCAAACGGACCTTATGCCAAATTTCACGTAATTCTGTTCAGCCGTTCGGGCTGTAGCTGCGACTAAAGTCCCTATGGAAAAATCCATGGGGAAAACGTGTTTTGGGACCCCCCTTTTTTCTCGGCCCCCGCTTGACGAATCACCCTGAGACTTTCAGGGTAGGAGCGGAGCGGAGCGCCCCATTAGTTTTGAAAATTTCGCGAAGATTCGTCAAGCGGCGCCAAAGTTATTCAAAATAGAATTTTGAGATTTCCTATGGAAACTCGGTCCTAACTATAACTATCTACTGGCGACCGCCAGTAGATAATATATATATATGTATATATATATATATATATATATATATATATATATATATATATATATATATATATATATATATATTCACTGAAAAAACCATAGGTTTCACACATGTTATAGTTAGGGGAAATTTTACTGATAAAAAACCAATGAAATTCCCCCGTTATAGTTAGTGCAGGCAACTATAACTCACGCGACCGCAATCCTCTGCTGATGCTAATACTGTATTTAGACACTTATTTGCCCATGTCTTCTTCCATACATTTTTAGCTATACATATATTACAAATATTTTTTTTTCATAAAGACACATATGTCATCAGCAGAAGATTGCGGTCGCGTGAGTTATAGTTGCCTGCACTAACTATAACGGGGGAATTTCATTGGTTTTTTATCAGTAAAATTTCCCCTAACTATAACATGTGTGAAACCTATGGTTTTTTCAGTGAATTTGCAAGGTTTTTTAAATGCTAATTCCTAACTATAACGTGTGTGAAACCTATGGTTTTTTCAGTGAATTTGTACGTTTTTTTAAATGCTAAGTTACTTTACGCCATTCGTGGCGTGCGCGCCCACTTAACGCAGTTCGTTCCGTGTGCGCACGGTGCGCTTCGCGCACCGTGCGCGCACAGTAAGCACGCGGTGCGCTTCGCGCACCGCGCGCCCACTTTACGCAGTTAGTGCCGTGCACGCACGGTGGGCACGCGGTGCGCTACGCGCACCGCGTGCCCACGTTACGCTAGATGGGCCATGTACGCACGATGCGCTTCGCGCACCGTGCGCACATGGAGGACATATGATGCACTTCGTTTTGAAAGGTAATATTTAAATTTTTCGTAATTTTTAAAAGCCATGCACAAATGGTGCCCTTCGGGCACCATTTGCACACGGGGTGGACAGAGTGTGGATAACTTTTTTTTTTATTTTTTTTTTTTAAATATTATAGTTTATCTCATCTGTTATAAGCCATGCACAATTGGAGGCCTTCGGCCACCAATTGCACACGGGGTGGTGAGAGTGTGGATAATTTTTTTTTTTATATTATTTTTTACCGTACGCGTACGGTAAGCGTAATCGGCGAAATTAGCGAAAAAAAAAAAAATCCGTTTTTGGCCGTGGGGGATCTTTGGGAACTCCCTCAACATGGCTATGTGTGTGGGAGCTGTCTAAACAGCCCCTTTACATGTTTTTGTGCTTTGTATTTTCATCATCACTCTCAGTGCGAGAGAGAAAATGGCGGCCGCCGCTTCCTGGTTTCGGCCGATTCGAATGTTTACTAAGATCTAAGAGCCAATCAGAATCGCGCTCGCGCACGCCACCGTACGCGTACGGTAAGCGTACCATAAGCGCACCGTAAGCTGGCTCAGATATATATATTGATTTAAAGGCTATTTTCGCAGAATCTACTGAACAGATTTACACCAAACCTACAAAAGGCACTTCCTTGACCTGAGGACTACCTCTCTGCCAAATTTCAAGTAATTCTGTTCAGCCGTTCGGGCTGTAGCCCTGTCTAAAGGTCCTATGGAAAAATGCATGGGAAAAACGCGTTTTGGGACCCCCCTTTTATCTCAGCCCCCGCTTGACGAATCCCCCCGAGACTTTCAGGGTAGGAGCGGAGCGTAGCGCCCCACCTATTTTGAAAAATTCGCGAGGATTCGTCGACCGGCGCCAAAGTTATTCAAAATAGAATGTTGCGGATTTCCTATGGAAACGTGGTCCTAACTATAACTACCTACTGGCGACCGCCAGTAGGTAATATATATATATATATATGAAAATTTCATGAAGATAAGTCAACCGGCGCCAAAGTTATTCAAAATAGAATTTTCAGATTTCCTATGGGAACTCGGTCCTAACTATAACTATCTACTGGCGACCGCCAGTAGATAATATATATATATATATATATTATCTACTGGCGGTCGCCAGTAGATAGTTATAGTTAGGACCGAGTTCCCATAGGAAATCTGAAAATTCTATTTTGAATAACTTTGGCGCCGGTTGACTTATCTTCATGAAATTTTCAAAACTAATGGGGCATGCAGACTGACACATGCACTTTCAATACCTGCAGCAGACTTCCCTGGTGAGCAGTAGCTTTACTACAGTAATCTAATAAGCAACTAGAGTGCTAACATTCTGAATTCATGGAAAATTTGTGACACATCTGAATGCCTTCTTGATGGAATCAAAGTAAAAAACAGAAAGTATTTCCTACTGAGGAGACTGCAGTAAATGAGGAAATTAGGAAACTTCATAACAAATAAATCTCCCAAGATGGCCACCAGAGACAAAAGAGCCCAAATGTAGCCCAAATATCACCCAGATGTAGCCCAAGTATAGCCCAATGACAGAATGTCCCAGAGTGTTCTAACGAACAACTAGAGCGCTAACAGTCTTACTTATGACAAAAGTATGGCACACCTGAAGCCATCTTGATTGGAATAAAGTGGTAACACTTAAAACATTTAATTTACAAAGGAACAAAATGAGGGGGTTCATTTTGCCATAGAAATTATGATTAGTTCTGCAGAAAGAAAAATTAGGGCCCATTTTGACTTCTCAAATCCTCTTCTATTTCATAAACAAATTCTGACATGCAGACTGAAACATGCACTTTGAATACCAGCAGCAGACTTCCCTGGTGAGCAGTAGTTTTACTATAGTGATCTAATGAGCAACTAGAGTGCTAACATTCAGAATTTATGGCAAATGTGTGACACATCTGAATGCCTTCTTGATGGAACCAAAATAAAAAACTGAAAGTATTCCCACTGAGGAGACTGCAGTAAATGAGGAAATTAGGAAACTTCATAACAAATAAATCTCCCAAGATGGCCACCAGAGACAAAAGAGCCCAAATGTAGCCCAAATATCACCCAGATGTAGCCCAAGTATAGCCTAATGACAGAATGTCCCAGAGTGTTCTTAAGAACAACTAGAGCGCTTACTGTCTTACTTATGACAAAAGTATGGCACACCTGAAGCCATCTTGATTGGAATAAAGTGGTAACACTTAAAACATTTAATTTACAAAGGAACAAAATGAGGGGGTTCATCTTGCCATAGAAATTATGATTAGTGCTGAAGAAAGAAAAATTAGGGCACATTTTGAGTGACTTCTCAAATCCTCTTCTATTTCATTAAAAAATTCTGATATGCAGCCTGAAACATGCAGTTTTAATACCAGCAGCAGACTTCCGTGGTGAGCAGTAGCTTTACTACAGTGATCTAATGAGCAACTAGAGTGCTAACATTCAGAATTTATGGCAAATGTGTGACATATCTGAATACCTTCTTGATGGAATCAAAGTAAAAAACTGAAAGCATTTCCTACTGAGGAGACTGCAGTAAATGAGGAAATTAGGAAACTTCATAACAAATAAATCTCCCAAGATGGCCACCAGACACAAAAGAGCTTAAATGCAGCACAAATATCACCCAGATGTAGCCCACATGTAGCCCAATGACAGAAGTGTGCAAAACACTTATTTTTTGTGTATTTGCAGTTTTATATAGTGCAGACTTGTCAGGTATTGGAATGCTTTACATGAGCATTGGTTACATCACACAAGATCAAATTCATTTTGGTTGTAGACATGGGGAGATTAAGTGATTTGACCACAATCACAGAATGTTGAGCTGAAGCAGAAACTCCAACCTGGTTCCCCAGTTGCAAAGTCTGCAGCTCTGGAAGTAACACCACATCCTCTCGCCAAGGTGCAACATTTAATCAAGTGGTCAACTGGATAAAAAAACATAAAGATTACAAATAATTTAAAAGTTCTTTGTCGCTATTTGAAAACTCAGAAAATATGTCCTCCTTTTAGTTTTTTAGAGCACTAACCATAATTTTGATGCAAATAAGACCCTCTCATATATGTAATTTCTGAAGGAAATACTCTAGGTATTACAGTTTTGATCACATCAAGATGACGTCAGGCGATCCACACTTTTGTAATAAATATAGAATGTTAGCAATCTAGTTGTTCATTGGGATACTGTTGAGAGGCAGAGGCCAGGGGCACGGACTCTGAAAATTGAAGGCAGGTAGGAGAGTGCAGAGGCAACAATTTGACCACACTGGGCAGGCAGGAAGGGCAGTGGCAGAACAACAGACTATGGAGGGCAGTGGAAAGGGGGGCAGGGGCAACAAACCAACAATACAGGACTGGCAAGAGAGGCTGTGGCAATATAATAGACCATTGTGGGCAGAAGGAAGAGGCAGTGGCAGTACAACCATACATGCCAACAGACCCGTTTCAGCCAGGAAACGTCCAATGTTTTTAAGCTCAAATGGGCTTTATTTGATCTGTCTCCTGTCTACAATCTCCTCTTTTTCAATGTAACTCAAAGGGGAAAATCAATACCCCAGTTTCTTTTCAAAATCTCCCTCTTACCAAATTCAAAATGTTCGCAAGTATGGTACATTAAATCATGGTAGGCAGGAGGAATTGGGGTAGGGACATGGACTCGGATAACAGAGGACAGGAGGGATATGGAGAGGTGCACCAAACTGACCCTACAGGGCAGGCATCAGGGTTTGCAGCAGCACAATACACCACACAGCGCATGCGGGACAGGAGTGCAGCACACCAATCCATAGAAAGCAATAGGGAGGGGACAGGACCATGCACATGTACAACAGATAACAGATGGGAAAGAGGTAATGGTAGCTAGCTGACCATAATAGACAAACAGGAGAGAAAGCTGCAGCATAACAGACCATAAAGGGCAGGAGGGACGGATCAGGGGCATTACAATGGAACAGACAAGCCAGGAGGGAGGGAATAGGGGGTCTGCACATGGAAACAGAGGGCTGGGTGCAAGGTGGCAGGGCAGGAGCAGCAAGATGACCATGGAGGTCAGGCAGGATGGGCACTAGAAACAAGACACACCATGGAGAGCAACAATGAGACTATGGTGGCATACACACAGACCATGGAAGGAAGGTGGGAGGGGGTCAGGGGCAGCTAGCTGACCACACAGGGAAGGTGGGACGGGCCATGGCAGCACAGAAGACCATGCATGGCAAGCGGGAGGGTTAGTGGCAGCACAATGGCTATGATGGGCAAGAAGGAGGGTGCAGGGGCATGCACAAAGGACCATGGAGGATAGAAGGGAGGGTCAGGACCTGGGCACAGACAAGAGAGTTCAGGGGAAGGGGCCTCACAACAGACTGCGCGGGGCAGGCAGGAGGAGCAGTTGTAGCACAACAGATCAGGGAGGGCAGAAGGGTGTGGCAGTAAATTGGACCATGGAGGACAGGGGGAAGGGGATCGGGGCATGGCATGTGGACAGGCAGGGTGGAGGTGGCAGGGACAGGTTACAGTCATCTGACAATGCTAGGCAGGTGGGAGGGGAGTGGCAGCTCAACAGAACACTCAGAGTAGATAGGCGTGGCAGGTCCATGGAACATAGTGGGCAAAAAGGATGGAGCAGGGGCATGGACAAAGACATCGGAGGGCAGGGGGAAGGAGAATAGGGGCAGCAAGCTAAGCACAGAGGCTAAGCAGGAGGTCAATGATGGGCCATAGAATTGGGCAATGGAGGGCAGGAGGAGTGGACTGGTACATCATGCTAAATGGAGGGCAGTGGCAGCACATCAGACCATGCATGGCAGGAGGGAGGAGGCTAGTCCATGGATTCAGACAACAGAGGATAGGGAGGAGGTGGATGGGGCAGCAAGCTAACTGTTCAGAGAAGGTGGGTATTAGGAACTTTATTGTTTTTAAAATGTTTGTCTGTGCGAACTACTTAACATATGAACAAGTATGCAGCATAATCTCACTTTTATTCAGGAAGAAGAGGACGTTTGTGACTGTGACTCCGGGCTCACTTGGCAGAAACACCCCCTGACCCTCCACCCCCATCGCAAAATGTAATGCCCGTGAAAAGGGTAGGTGAACGCAGTGTTATTTAGAACATAGTCCTGAGAGCACGATTGAAAATGAAAACTAGATGTAGTATATGGTATAAACTATGCACCAAAAAGTGTGATATAAGATGAACCGGGGTGTGAAATATAATATGCAATACATTGTGCGCAATGACAGATTCATTGGAGAGCGTGAGATAGCACAGGCACTAGCGCGTGCTATGCGATATGCGCCTTGGAGTGTAATATGCACAGGGCAGTGTTGTGTAACATAACTAGTCTCTAAAGTTGTAATAGAAAATATGTGCTGGGGAGTGTAACGTTGCATATGCACTGTGACAAAGCTATGGATCCCAGATTGTAATATGTATGGCATAGCGATGTGCGTTATAACATACACATCGAGGAAGGCACGTTAGATGGGGCAATATAACCCGTGCGAAGGCAAGTGTGGCATGACATATTCACGGGGTGGTGTTACAGTGCACATGGGCTAGAGAGTGTCGTAACATATGCACTAGCTGGTGGAATACAACACAGAGGTGTGAGGCAATCGGCGGGCACTGGTGGGTGTAACACAGCATTGGGCTCAGCCAGGAGCACGCTGTGACTCTCAAGTGAGGTTTGTCTCCTTTCCAGAGAGTAAAATAAAAAGTATTACACATCCGGCGGTGGATGTGTTTTTTATTAACCGTGAGGGGGGTTTCTTGCATAGTTTGGTCGAATTTTTGTCGAATCCCCTTTGAATGGCTTGGTGTGCGTGTATATTAAATGTGCCCGTCAATAGCTACCCATGTTTGTATAAATAAACGACAAGGGTGTCTACTTGGAGAGTACCCACCAGCGGGGGCGCCGGGATTAGGCACGGTAGGGCGTCAGACCCGTCAGAGCTTCACTAGCGGTGTAAATACATTCCATGTGGATTCATTCTATGCATAGTCGCCTTTTAATGAATATCACGCAAATCGTCATGGTTTGTCCAGCATGTCCTAGGTGTTTCTATAAATATATAGATTTTTAAAATAATAAAAAACAAAGGCCGGCCCCGGTGGATGGGGTCCCCGGAGCCATAAGTGGCCTGAGGAGGGGGGCAACACAGCCCCCTCCTAAAAATTTTAAATAAAAAAAAGGCCATGACCCGGGGGTTGGGGTCCCCAGGGCCGATTAAGGCCTTGGGAGGGCCAAATAAAAAATTTTCAACAAAAAAAATTAGGGTGCAGGCCCTGGGGGATGGAGTCCCCAGGGCCAGTAAATTAGAAAAAGAAGGGAGGCCACACAGCCCTCCTTCTTAAAAAAATAAAATAAATGAAAGACCAGCATCGCGCTGGAGGCCACGCCCCCTCCTTGCAGCACTCTGCAAACGCGCCCCCTGGCCAGTTGTAAGATAGGGAATTAATTCCCTTCAATACTGAGGGTCCCTGAGAGCCAACTAGCCCAACAGGTATCTCCAGTGTGCGCTAGGGAGCTGCGTTGCAGACAGGTGTTCTGAGGCCACGCCCCTTTTTACACCTCTATGCAACGCAGCTCTGTGGTGCTTACTGGAGGTACCTAGTGGGCTAGTTTGACCCTAGGGACCCTTAGGATTCAAGGGGACTTAATCTCTCAACTTAGAACGGCCACAGGGCGCATTTACACAGTGGTGTTGGGAGGGGACGGGGCCTGAGGTGACGTGTGCAAACACGCCGTGTGGCGCGTTTTAAGTTGGGGAAATAATTCCCTTTCAATCCTGAGGGCGTTGCAGAGAGGTGGTGCAGGCCGTGCCCCTTTTTACACCTCTCTGCAATGGCGCTTACTGGACGTACCTAGTGGGCTATTTTGCCCCTAGGGATCCTCAGGATTCAAGGGGACTTAATCTCCCAACTTAAAAAACGTCCACACGGCATGTTTACACAGTGGGGAAGGAAGGGGACGGGGCCTGAGGTGACATGTGCAAACACGCCCTATGGCGCGTTTTAAGTTGGGGAAATATTTAGCTGGACTTTTCACTCGTACAAAACCATTGAAATTCCCCCGTTATAGTTAGTTCAGCTAACTATAACTCGCGCGCCCGCAATGCACTGCTGATGACGTCACATATTACATCACTCATGACATGGTCAGTGACATCACTCATGACATCACTGATGACATCTCAAATGACATCACTAATGACATCACTGATGACATCATCCTTGTGATAGAGTGGCAGACCTCCTCTTCCCCTAATATAACCTTTGATACACACATTCAAAAATAGAAACTACAATGTTCAAAACAATGGACATACCAATACCAGTTACAGCAACCTATTCAGTAATTCTAAGATCCACATACACATCCACTCATTCACCAACAGTCCTATACAGTCACTCATACATGTACTCACTCATCATATGTACTCACACACCTATACATCCTGTTACACAACGCCACTCATCCATAGAGTTACTCACACACATAGTCACTCATGCTAATAAAGAATCAAACATCCATTTACTTGCATATACAGTTATACACACACCACCACACTTACTTCTACAGAAACTTATACATACTTAGTCTTTTAAACAATCACTTATAGAAACACATACTTATTCATATAGGAACTCTTTCAATCTCTCACTCTCACATATACTCACTTATATACACCAATAGTCACATATACTAGTTTAAAACATATGTAGTTACTCATAAAGACACTATTGAGACAGCCTATCACTCACTAACACACCCATGCACACACTCATCCACCCATACAGTCCTGCACACATGCTGTCTTCAACACATACAAACAGTGAGTCACTCATTCATGCACCTATCCACTACGTAATACCCCCCACCGAACCATACAGACACTCAGACACTCATACTGATACTCAAAAAACCAACTAATAACCTATATAGACACTCATGTAGCTACTCACCAACCCATGCAGCCACTTATACACAAAGTGAGAGACTGATACAGATATTTACACATTTAAACATTACTCACTAAGCCATGTATTCACTAAGATACACTTAATCAGTCAGTTATACAATCAATTTTTCAAAAACAAATCATCCATTTAGACACTTATATACCCATTTATTCTTCCATCGACCTTGAGATATACATATATAGAACATATGTAATTTTCAGAAAAACACACATTCACTGGATGAGGTCATCAGTGATGTCATTTGAGATGTCATCAGTGATGTCACTGACCATGTCATGAGTGATGTAATATGTGACGTCATCAGCAGTGCATTGCGGGCGCGCGAGTTAGCTGAACTAACTATAACGGGGGAATTTCAATGGTTTTGTACGAGTGAAAAGTCCAGCTAACTATAACGCCCCTGAAACCTATGGTTTTTTCAGTGAATATAGAGATAGATAGATATAGATATATAGATTGTTAGATAGATATATATATGTACTTCTGAATTAATTTTAAGGAGAGCCCTTTCCATCTTTAAATGTTCTCTTTATTGGGGAGACCTCCAACGCCCCTTTTTTAAAATACCTTACCAACCTATACACCTACCCATCCCAAATCTTAACCTCCTCTAAACCCTAAAAATACCCTTGCCACCATATACCCCTGCCCACAACTAAACCATAAAAATACCATTACCACCCTATACCCCTACCCACCTCTAACCCCTAAATCAAAAGTACACCAACACTCTTAAATATATTTAGCATGTGTGGAAAGACGTAGCACAGTAAATGCATTGTGTTAGAGGCATTGCGTGGTTAGGACAGTTTTGTAAAGGCTGTTCCCTCACGATGTTGTATGACTTTACAACGCATGCCTTTACCATGCATTCTTTAACAAGCAATATCTTTACTACAGAGTGCCTTTACGATACATGCCTTTAACACACAAGGTAAGTAAATTTATTACAGTACAATGCCATAAAAAGGAATGTCTTATGGTGACACATAGTAACGCAACAGCACTCCAGGACTGTGATGCAGCTGCACTACATCATCATCTTTATACAATATCAAAGGCCCTTGATCCAATCTTCAGCTTCTCCACCGGAGATACAAATAGTCACCTCAGTGCACTGCACTAAGGAGGGATACAATGGAGCAGGGCCCAATAGAAATAGTGCTCACTAGGACACTTCTCTCAGCAGGCATATGAAAGAAATGGCAAGAGCAGTGACAGGTATCAAGAGTGACAGCATAGCAACAAGCTTTTTTGTTCCAATGCCTGTCCACATATTCAAAGACCACTTGTCCAATCAACAGCTTCCCTTTGGTAGGTTGTGCCCATTGTTCTACACACACTGCTGCACATTCTGGAAACCAATAATCTAGAGGAGCCTTCTGTGAGTAGCAACATGAAGGCAATAACAGGGAAATGACACATACACACATGCTGAAAATGCTGCATCAATGTCTGGGAATTAAAAGACCATTTGTCCAAATAATCACAAATACACACATGCTGAAAATGCTGCATCAATGTCTGGGAATTGAAAGACCATTTGTGCAAATAACATCTGGGAAGGTTCTGTCCACTCCTCTGTCCAGCTGCTCAGATACATTGTAGGAGCAACTCATGGAGACCAGATAAAGGGAGGTGTTTCTGTTAGCAGGAACAGCGGGACTGTTGACACAAGCACAGTTAAGCAGATGTCATGCTGTACTGAAAACATTGCACACTCCAATCATACTCAAGACCAAGTATAATTTTCACAGTTGGTCAAATCTCAGAATTATAAAAGCATGCACATGATTTTGATAATCTAGAAAATTATTTCTAACAATCAGACATAGCACTGATTTATCAGATGAGTCATCTGGCTCCACCCTAAAGAGCAGGGGTGGCATCTTGTTAGGTCATGGTTATGCTGCTGTTAGAACTTGGGTCTCTAGTTGGCAGAGGTTTGCACCCTGTCCAAGTAGGGACCACAGTCCTAGATACACAACGTAAACTAACCTGTGCTCACCCTCTGGTAGCCTGGCACAGAGCAGTCAGGTTTAACTTAAGAGGCAATGTGTTAAGTATTTGTGCAACACTTAAATTACAATAACACACTGAAATCACCATAGAAAGACTCCACACCTGGTTAGAAAAATAGAGAAGCATATTCCCATGAGCAAAACAAGACTACAAAGATAAAAGTCCAATAAGTAGAACTTGAGATATATATTTTTAAAGATTAAACTGCAATTTAGTGCTTAAAAGCATAAAGTGCTAAGTAGTGACATCTTTTTTGCGCTTGATTGTGGTAAATACGAAGGGTTCAGGCCAACGCTGATGGAATGCGAGTCGGATACAGGAGCCATGCAGGTCCCGCTGAAAATAGTACCTTTACAGAGGGTGCGTTGACATTGAGAGCAAGAATCTTCGGTTCTGAGTCGCACAGTTGGGTCCTGCATCGTCGTCGAACTCCATGGTAATGAAGGTGATGCATCGTCATCAAGCCTCGCAGTCGAGTCGCGCGTTGTCTTCGAACCCTCTGGTAATGAAGGTGATACGTCTCCGTCAAACCTCACAGTCGAGTCCAGCGTCATCATCGAGCCTCTTACGATGAAAGCAATCTGTCGTCAGCGAGCCTTGCAGTCAGGCCTTACAGTCAGGTCCCGCATCGTCGTTGAGCCATTCAGGGATATCCTCTAAGCGGCGCTGCGTCAATGTCAAAGGAAATGCATCGGTTCCGATAGTTGGAAAGTCAACGATGAGTGGGTTTTGAAGAGACACAGCTGTAGAACCCACTATCAAAGCCCAGGGCTTGATTGGCACCTCATGGCACGGCAGGACTCACAGTTGGAATAGTCCAGCAGCTTAAACAGAGTTGAAGGAAGTCTTTGATGGCCGTGAGACTTCAAAACAGGAGGCAAGCCAGCAAGTCCTTGGGGTCACTTAAGTTCTCGAGGATGCAGAGATGCAGGTCCAGTCATTTTCACTACTAGGCAAGAGGAAGCAGGCAGCAGGCCAACACAGCAAAGCAGTTCAGCAAAGTAGCAGGCCCTCCTGGCACAGCCAGAGCGGCTCCTCCCTTGGGTGGAGGAGCGTTGTCCCACTACTTTCTCGTAGTGCGAGAAGCAGAAACATAAAATGGTATTTTAAATACCTTTTTATGTCTTTGCTTCTCGCACTGCGAGAAAGCAGAACAGTATGCCTGGTTGGGGGCCGGTGGCTTGGCGGATCGGTGAGGAGTGGCTTGCCCAATGCTGTGGACCCTGACTGTTTGGTCGGCCCTCAGAGGTCCGACAAAACAGTCAGGATCCACAGAAAACACAGCACAGCACAGCTAATAAAATGCGCACTCTGCATTTTCTCTATGTAGGCTGCATGCAGCCTACATAGAGAAAAAGACCTCGCTACAGGTGCCCGGCTGGGCACTGTCCACACCAATCACAACGCTGCCATTGTAGCGTTGTGATTGGCTTATAGGAGGGGAGGGAGGATGCCTGCTTCGTGTTTAAAGAAAGCAGCAGGAAATCGCAGGAGCTGGCCAGGAGCAGAGGCGGTGCGGGAGCCGGTAAGATAAGTTGTATTTTTTTATTTTTTTTATTCCCCCTCCAATGCGAAGACCCTTGCGACCCCACACCACTCGCCCCCCTCACCCCCAAGTTATGCGAGCCACGACTGAGCACAGCAGTCCTACTTCTTGGTAGAATGTCCTCAAGTCAAGAAGTGTATTGAAGTCATGGTGTCAGAGATGTAGTGCTTTTACTCATTTGAGCCTTTGAAGTAAGGAGACTTCAAAGAGATGCTTTGAAGTGCACAAGACCTTGCCTTTCCTGCCTTGTACCCAGACTCTCTACAGTGAGGGTATGCAACTCTTTCTATGTGGACAGGACCTAGCCCTTTCAGGTGCAGAGTATTAGCTTCTTCCTCTCATCCTGCCTCAGGATGATCCATCAACATGGAGATGGCTGCTCAGTCACACCTACCCTTTCTTTGTATGTGGCTGTCTACAGGGAATGCAGAAAGCCAGCTGTCACCCACCCAAGATGGATATTCCAAAGACAGGCAGAAGGCATACAATGATTTAAGCAAGAAAATGCAACCTTTCTGAAATTAGCATTTTCAGAACTGCAATTTAAAAACCAACTTCACCACGAGTTGTGTTTTTAATGTGTGAGTCCAGAGAGAACAAATTTGGTTTCCCCATCTTTTCCCAATTGGAAACTACACTTATAAAATGTTATAAGGCAGTCCCAATTTAATCATATGGGAGTGATAGGCCTTGCAGCAATGAACAACAATGTTAGAGTATTTCAGTACCAGGACATGTAAAACGTAAAAGTACATGTCCTACTTTTTAAATGCACTGCCCCCTGCCCTTGGGGCTGTCTAGGGCCTACCTTAGGGGTGACTTACATGTAATAACAAGTATTTGCAATGCAAATAGGTCTCGCATTTGTGAGTTAGAGCTATTGACGTTGTAAATGGCAATTTCTTTTTTACCTACACGTTTTATTTATGGAGTGAATGTATGTAGTGTGCAAAATCCCTTGGAAAGGTCCTGCACTTCGTAATAAATATATTGAAAAAGACGCAGTGTGGATTGTGTCAACAATTGCTTGGTACGTACCTCATGGGTGAAGTGTCGCCACACATGCACACCGTGGTGCTTTAATAATGCGAAACTCATTAATAAAAGTAGTGCTTACAGACTAAACAACGCGATTGGGATCGGAGCACGTGAATCTGAGTACCGGCTTCTCTTTCATTTTCTGGACTATTTGACTCACTATCCTGCGTCTCGGTTATCGCCAAAACACTGGGAGGCAATTAAGTTTGCCAACGGGGCGGGGGCAGGGGGGCTTCAGGGGTACATGAAAATGTATTCATTGCCTAGTTGTCAAACGTCGCCCGGTGCTATTAGTTAAAAGAGTGTAGATTTCATTAAGATATTAAGAGTACTTTACTCGCATCCATTAGGAAATCGACATTAAGTAAACAAAATGCCAGTGTTTTAGACAGTACTGGTTGCTTAGTTTCATTGCATTAATTTTTGTATTTACTCTTTTACACAGCATCCAAAGTAGGTTACCTAACCCCAAAGCCCCGAATTGTTAAATGACACATAGAAGGGAGTCTTTTACAATTGAGCAAATGTGTCCAAATGTAGTTTTGGTAGTGCCATGGAAAGATCAGCCAATAAGGTACTCGATGAGCAGTTATTTAGCTACACATACAAAGCGTACGGTATTGTGGCTGTTTGTTTTTACCCAACCACCTCTTTGAATGTGTTTATTAACACAGAGGTTCATCTACCAGACAGTGCTCACAGAGGGGCGACTAAAGCACAGAACGAAATGTATTCATTTATCCTGAGTCTGAAGGCACCCGGAAGGCTTAGGTGCCCTCCCGGAGAGGCTAGGGATCCTAGCGCTTCTACAGACTCTGCCGTGCTCCTCTGCACCAGCAGGGCACAGCTCAGAATCTGCCACTTCTGCTAAGAATAGGTGAGGGGGATGAGGTTGGGGCATGCGGGAGTTGCCGGCAGATTTCCAGGTTATTGAAAGTGATGATTCTGACGTGAGGCAATGGAGACTGACTTTGTCTGTTTGTCTGCACTAGTCTATTTTTCTACCATCTACCGGGCTCACTGTCATGTATCCATTCATCTCTCTTTGTTAGAGGTGCACAAGCCAATATATTAATTAGCAGGTAGAGCCAGCCGGAGAAAAGCAAAGCGTATACGAGCCAGTGGGCGAGAGTCGTGAAATGATCGGCATGTTAATCATACAGTAAACATGATGTAAATGTGCAATAATGTCTCTTCAGAATTAAAAAAAATGCATTTCTTTAGCGCGTCACCTCAGTACACAAGATTATAGCACTGAATTGAGAGGAAGTTATTAAAAGTGGTTGTTTTAAGCATGAGTTAAAACACTGCCGCTCCTCCTGCCCGACAACAATGCCATTTGTGAACTAAGAGGCATCAATTGCCATGCATACCCCGAATGTTGCCTAGAGTCTTATTATATTTAGAGTAACATTCAAATCTAGTTCATTAAACAAGAGAAGTTTTTGTACAGCACGCATCTTGAACGCGCATAGTTTAAGGTGGCAATAATAAAGATGAAAACGGAAGTGCCGGCAGACAAGAAAACAAGAACGAGAGTGAGGGGGGGGGGGAGGGGCAGGGGAGGTTGAAAAGTCACAGACTAAGGGAGGGAGCGATGGGGTGGGAAGACAGGGAAGAAAATAGTGTTAGGAGTAAAGGGGCCAATAGCCATGGAAGGATACAAATGAAGAATGAGGAGGGACTAACAAGCCTCAAACCAATCGGAAGGCAGCATTTAAGACAAAAGCCAATGGGCAGAGAGTGGGAGGAGCTTCCACGAAGCTTCCACACCACAGTATATACACTGCATGCTTTGCAAAGCGATGGCAGCGCATGCGCACTGCAATGCTAGACGAGACCTAAAAGACATCATCTCAATTGATACACAGAAATGTTCATTTTCACAGAAGAATCCATGATTCCTTTTGCCTAAAGACACATTAGCTTTATTTATGTTTTCCTATGATAGACTAAGTGGGCTTCCAGCCATGTTGGGAACAACACTAGGAATCCTGAAGTGTACTTGACTTTCTCTTTAATATGTTACCATATCAACTAAGATGCAGGACTGCAATTTTCAATAGAACTCAAGATACTCATGAATATGTGGTGATCATCGTGTCTTCACTATAGTCATTTTTTCTTCATTGAACAACCACCAATCTGATTTGTTCATGTATGCAATAGTATCGGACGTTGTAATTTCAATATAAACGCAATCTTTGTATCATTGTCCATGGTGACATTTAACATTGTAGGAAATGCTCACCAGGGAGTAGCTTTTACACACTAACAGTTGAGAGCTATACAGCTTTCACCACTCTCCACTAACACTTATTATTCATAAACATATAGTGGTGATTTATTGTCTATAATCAACAAAGCATACATGGGCAGGCTTTGGTCCAAACAAACCACCTTGGGTTTGAACCTCTACACCAAACCACAATAGTAGTGCGAGGGAACTGGGGTTGTTAATCTAACTTAGAAAATTGTGCCATCAACTTAATAAAGTGAAGGAGCTTTCAATGCCAAATAGAACTCATCCGGTTGATTTTATGTACTTGCATTGAAATCTCTGTATGAGAAATGCATTTGAGATCCTCACGTCTGGCTTATATTTTGCAAATGAGATACCAAACACACAAGGGGATCATTGCTCCACCAATGATTTCCATAGCATACACATTTCAGAAAGTTGCCTGCCAGCAGACTTTGACTATGAATAAATGCTCTCTGTATAGGTATTTTCATATAAAAGTTACAGAGTCGCTGGAATGTGTTCTTCTATCTGTCCTCAGGTCACCAAATGAGCCATATTTATTCAAATAGGATTTGATCAGCCTCCCTTTATTGATGTTTCCTTTATAGGCATAACATTTTCATTTTACACAAAGGACCACAGTGCCCCTTCAGTAATGTGGAATGTGCAAGTGGTAATAATGCACAGCCCAGACAAACATTTCTTTATTTGTGGTCACATATAGCTTGTTGCAAAACCAATTGCACAGCTTCAAAAGAGGTGACTTACAACTTTTCCATATTCAATATTTTTATTCCATATTTTTCCAAAGTTCATCCAATTCGACTTTTCTTATTCACAATAATACTGCCCAAAGTCCCATATTCTTCATGTGAGGCAGTTGTGCCCATCCAGGCCTCTTACTACGTCACGTAGGAACAAGAATTCACGTTTTTCAGCTACAAAACTTGTTAATCCCAATGCATTTCGGGTCTATTTTAAAACCCTTCGTCAGGGGAAGCGGTTACAATATTGTAAAAACCCATGTTAATTGTTTGTACTTCAACACTCTAGTAAATATTCATGAATGCTTTCAACAATAACAAAAATGATGTCCTAAACATAACACTACCCAATTCAAACCCGGTGATCTCATGGTATTGTAAGCGTCTCAAGAGTTAACTGCATGCGGAGACCACCCCCACTCCTTCCTCGATGCTAAACCTGCCGTTTTACCCGCATGAATAAACTCTCAAATTACCCTGTATTCTCTGTATTATCCTCGTACTAAACTGAACTCTAACCCCTTTCGTGAACCAAAATATAAATGAAGCTGAAATAATGACCTCCCTCGTTTCTGTTTGTTAAAAAGATTTATCTGCTCGTATTCCAAAGTTACTCCTCACAACTGTGTTCTCCTTTCTTCATGAACTGCCGTTTAAACCAGATATCACGTGAGCTCACAATTTAAACTCTTCCTCAATACTGGTTAGACCAATCACAGCTGCTTCTATCAAATTGCACTTTCATCCAATTACACACTCCCTAGTTGGATTCTCCCTTAGGTTCAGAAATAGGTTCCTCCCTTGTAACCGCTTCCCCTGACGAAGGGTTTTAAAATAGACCCGAAAATGTAGTATGCTGAAATGATGAAGAGTCCAAGTAGTTTCCAAGAAGGTTTATTCCAAGCTGATGTAACATATGTAGATAAAATACGAACCCCACCAGGAGCAGCTTCCCTGCTGCTCAGCCCATACACCAACTGCCTCAGGCACTCCAACATTCCACATTACATCACACATTCCAACATTCTCACAGCTACCACTCTGGCTGAGCAGCAGGATACCACATATCTCCTTTCTTTACAAAGAAAAAGAAAGAAGAAACAACGCACATCATAAATTAACCATGAAAAGATATAGAAGAAAATACACCAGAAAGCATGAATTGAAAAGAGGAAAGACATGCATTAGAAAAGTGGGAAAAATAGGAAACGCAACCAAGAAACACCAATAAGAAACAAAGACTAAAACACTAACACCCTTTCACACAGAAAGACAAAACCCACATCCTCCCTCACATAAATAACAAAAAGAAAACCCATGTACAAAGATACGAAAGCTGGCCAGGCAAACATAAAAATATACAAGGGTAAGAGCAACAAAGTGGAAAAAACAGAAGCAAATAGGTTGAAAGAGTGAAAATCAACTTTAGAAAACAAACAAAAGGATAGCTGCTTTAGACTCAAACAAGAGTATGGAGGAAATTCCCCGAAAGCCAGCAAGTCCTAGGTATGGCAGCATACCTTGCAGTACATAGAAATAAAACGTTGCCGTTGACATCCTTGTTGCACAGAAGGTTAAAATAATGTAAAACACTATCACACAATAACCCTGCACAATGACAATCACCACAGAATTTTGGGTGGAAGGTGTACGGCGAAGCACACAGCACAAAATGCTACATGCAAATGAAATAGATGTGGAGAAAGACCACATAAAACATTTAAGTGTATGACAAAACATACTCGGCACAAAGTGCTACTTGCAAATGAATTGGATGTGGAGAAAGACCACATAAAACATTAAAGTGTACGGTGAACATACACAGCACAAAGTGCTACTTGCAAATGAAGTGGATGTGGAGAAAGACCACATAAAACATTAAAATTTCCAATTTGAGTGGAAAGGTGTGCATCAAGACACACAGCACAATGTGCTACATAAAAAAATGGGTAGATGTGGAGAAAGACCACATGAAAATAAATAGATGTGGAGAAAGACCACATAAACATTAAAATTCCAACTAAACGCATAATAACACTCAAATCGAGGTTGAGCAATGAACATTTGCAAAACATTTTTAAAATAAATGATAACTCACTCCGGTGAGCGACTTCTCACCCGAAGACCAGGACAGTAGCAGGAAGAAGTGGTGATGGAGACACAAAGTGCTGTGAACTGGTACAAGCAAGTTCCAAAGAAAAACTTGTGTGAAACACCAAACAAAGTCTCAAGCAGAACGAAAATTTGTAAAATCCCAAAACACATTGCTGCCTTTGAAAAACTCCTCGATAAACAAAAAGTTAGATTAGCTTTAAAACAAATAAATGAAAAACACAGTACCGCCTTATGAATTGGATATCCGACCAAAGGCACTGTTCCAAATGACAACAGGAACCGTCAGCATGCTCCACGAAGTTGTGAGAGCTTGATAAATGACGATGTCTAGGTGAACAAACCAAAACTTGACAGGTGGAGGCTTCTACAGCCTCACAATGCGACAGCTTTACTAAACGGAAAACGTGGTTGGCCAAAAGCGAACTGGTTGGCAAAGGCAGACAGTATCACAGATGGATGTTTTTGCAGATTTAAAATGGCGGCACGCACAGTGATGCTTCGCCGGATGGCTCCAGGCATAACCACGCAGCAAATATGCTTGGTGACACTTGACTCTGAAGACGTCACAGTTGAAAGGAGCGTGAAATCACGAAGCAGCAAGAGAACAGCAAGGTAGGGCTGCGTGCCGTATGTGTGCTCGTGGCAGATTTGAAAAAATGAAAGAGCAGATAAACTGCCATAAGGAGAGTACACGCAGAAATAATGCATAAAACACAAAAATACTCACAAATTTCCCTCCGAAAGCAGCCACGGGTCCCTGCCACAACAAATAGATGAAATATGCTCCAACCTAGGCTGCATAGTAGAACGGCAAGACAAACACGGTGATTACTGCGTAGTATTTGAGTTGTATAAATCAGGACCTGACTTGCGCTTGCATGTAGAATAGAGACATTCCTTTCTGAAAATACTGGTGAATGGGAAACACTCTGAAAGTAACCTCCAGTAGGTGGCAGCAGATATCCACTAAATTCTTCATTCACCGGTTTTGTGTCTCTTAATTCGGTATATTTCTACCTCGCTGGTACTGAACTCTCGGACACAGTTCAAAAGTCACAGTCCAGAATCTGGTCCTCTTCACTCGCTCTGGCCTCTGTGTCGCAGGGAATGGCAGGCAACAAATCAAATAGAAGGCAGGAAAATAAAATAAAAATAAGATCGTTTCAAATCTGCCACAGAAAATGGTAGGTAGTAAGTCAATAGGAGGCAGCAGAAAACGATAAAATAAAATTGCTTCAACCCTTGTTTCACGTAATGGCAGGCAGCAAGGACTGGCACTTTAAAATTGAGTTGCGGGCGACCGATGGCAAGGTCACTGGTGGGGCTCGTTGGTGCCAGTTAAATTGAAATCCTTCTCTTAAGTATAAATGAAAACGTCTTGATCTTAAATCTTGATGGTGGGTTATTTTTCTTCAGCTTCTTCAATTTTCAAACTGAAGATACCCCACTCCTGGTACCAAAATGTAGTATGCTGAAATGATGAAGAGTCCCAAGTAGTTTCCAAGAAGGTTTATTCCAAGCTGATGTAACATATGTAGATAAAATACGAACCCCACCAGGAGCAGCTTCCCTGCTGCTCAGCCCATACACCAACTGCCTCAGGCACTCCAACATTCCACATTACATCACACATTCCAACATTCTCACAGCTACCACTCTGGCTGAGCAGCAGGATACCACAGAAATGCTATGGGATTAACAAGTTTTGTAGCTGAAAAACGTGAATTCTTGTTCCTACGTGACGTAGTAAGAGGCCTGGATGGGCAAAACTGCCTCTCATGAAGACTATGGGACTTTGGGCAGTATTATTGTGAATAAGAAAAGTCGAATTGGATGAACTTTGGAAAAATATGGAATAAAAATATTGGATATGGAAAAGTTGTAAGTCACCTCTTTTGAAGCTGTGCGATTGGTTTCGCAACATAAACTTGCTGCAATTGTTCTTTCTGTAAATCACGTGCAACGAGGCGAGGCACGTTTCCAGTCTGCACGCAAACAGGATCAAATTGGAGAACAGAAAAAATGGACAAACAATGGTGTGCAACTGCTTCACTTTAGTGCACTCACATATAGCTTGTGCCATACACACATATGGTTTAGCAGAGCATTTTACATAGGTATATAGATGTACATTGAGTGCCAGAGTGATAAACGTACAGTCAATGTAAATAGAAATAAGGGTTATTATAAAGGGTATTAGTCAGAATGACGTGAAATCCAGTTTTATCAAGCATTGGCAAAGCCAATAAGTCTGACCTTGGCATGCTGGTCCCATGGTGATTTCTTTTTGCTTGTTCTTGCAAGCATATATGTTAGACCTGTAAACCTTAGGGTGGTCTTCCCCCAAATGTTCTCCCTTTACTCTCCTATTTTTCTGAATTCGTTTTTGCTGGTAGTGGGACTCTGTGCACTTTGTCACTGCCAACCTCTGCTAAAGGGCTTGTGCTCACTTCCTAAAACATGGTAAATTGTCTCACACCTGATTGGCATATTTAATTTAATTATAGGTCACTATTGAAGTGGTATCCCATATTTCCAGGGCATGTAAATAAAATGCTACCAGTAGCCCTGCAGCACTTATTGTGCCATCAACTTAAGTAGCCCCTTAAAACATTTCCCAGGTCTGCCATTGCATCCTGAATGTAGTGTTTGCCAATTCGACTTGGCAAAATATCTCCCTTGCGGAGTCTTAAACTCCCCATTTAGTACATGTAAGTCACCTCTAGGGTAGTCCCTAGGTAGCCTAAAGGGAAGGGTGCATTGTAATTAAAAGGTTGGAAATGCACTTTTAAGTTTTACATGCACTAGTAGTAAAGCCTCCGAAATTCGAAAATGAGGACTACTTCTCCAATAGGATAACACTGGGTTGCCTTTTTAAATTTAATAAGAGCTAACTTTTTATTGAAAACAGGCAAACGTTTCATGTTTGGTGCCTGAAAATTCTTATTTAAAACCCTGTTCAATAGTGAAGTTGAATTTTAAGTTAAATTTCTGAAAAACGCCACTTTTAGAAAGTTGAGTATCAAATGTGGGAGTTACGTCCATACAGGTAGGACGTATTAAAGTATAAAGAAACAAGAGACCTGGCTACCAATTTTAGATGCTGCTATTTATTTCAGCAGACTAAGGGCCCATACATTTAGTCTTTGGGCCAGGCTTAATCGTTTCGCCATGATTTACATGTTTAGAAAACACTTTTTTGAAACATTCAAATCTTATCTGAGACATTCAAAGATACACAAGTCAATAAAGAATGGAAGTGCAAATATACATTAAACCAACACTTGTGATTGTGAAAAAGGAGAACAGTGAAACAAGGAATTGACACCACTGCATTGTTCATGCAGCCATCTTGGAGCTGGGGCAGGAGAGGCAGTAAACTTCAAGCACTTCAAATCGAATTTCATTACAAGACCGGGACAATAAGTATAGGAGATAGGAAGAAGTTGTACTTAACTGTCCTGCAGCAGCGAATAAAAGAGGAACATAGTTGGTTGCCATGGTGCTTTGTTATTGTTATTTGGAATGTTTTATCTATGATGTACCTGTTACACTTTAAAGGGCTACATGTCTTGGGCAGCAATAAAAGTTATTGCATAATGTCAGCCTCCGTTGTCTTTAATGAAATCAAGATTCTCTCTGTATGATAATTGGAGAATCGTCATTCTCTAGAAACTTCTACCTCAAAGAAGGGACCATGCATAATAATAGGACCCTCAGACCCACTCTTCAGTTCACTTTCTTGACCTGGGGAATGACTCTCAGAACTGTGGCCTACCGTGTACTTCAGAGGACTGCTTTGCTGCACCTTGAAAGTCTATTCTGCTGCCTGAAGCCTGCCTTGAACCCTCAGAGACCTGCCCTGATAATTTATCCCTGTTATACTGCTGAACCCATGACTACTAGGGGGGCTCCAAGAGTTAGTTGTCTGACTGGACTCCTGATCAGAGCCTCAGGGAAAGAAGAGGCTCCACCCATCTTGAACCTGCACCTGGACCCAGCCTGATTGGGTCGTAGCTCCCAAGTGGTGCCCCTACAGTCCTGGACCCTTGGGGGTGGTGCTATATGTGCCCAGATAGGCCCAATCCGAAACATGGGACTTGAATGATTTTTGTTTTAAAACTGCTATGAGAACCGAGAGGAGACCAGGACAAACCTGCTCGCCTATCTGCCCAAGGTGTATCACCAGTTGGCCTGAATTAATGGCAGCTTCCACTACATTCTTCTTCACAGCAGCAAATTCTATTCAGCGGTCCTCTGCCAAAGGGTTATACAGCCTTGTGGAAGTCTCAGCAGCTACAGTCTCCAGCTTCTTCCTGCTGGAGCTTTTCAACTTCCCAAAAACAGAGTAAGTCCGAAAGAAGAAATCTTTACCACAACTTTGTCCAGCGGCTCCCTGACGATGATGCCTCCTCCTCCTCAGACACCACCTGTAGCCTTTCTCCACTGAATTATTATTATTATTTTTTTTTTTGACAACAGACTTTATTGGCATTTTAAGGACACCGGGGAACTCGTCCCCATACATAGTACCAAAACGGATATCGGAAGAGTGAGAATTGGTATTCCTGTTCAGCCCCCCCCTGGTCTGCGGAACATCAGACCCAAAACCCCTCCTCCCCTTCCGCACATCACACCAACCCACTGCCCAGCATGCACATTTAACATTTCCCATCAGTTCCTGTTCCATATTCCGGCTACCTTCCTGCAGCTCAAAGTTCTTGGGGCCTCGGATGGGTGACTACCGGGGCTCTGATCAGTCTTTCTATCGGGTCCAATGTCTCTGCGCCCGCACGCAAGGATAAGACGATGCCCCGATAGCGGGCCCATCTCTTCCAGACTTTACTATGCTTGTTCGGACAGCCCCTTGCCAAGAAGACTGCCTCTTCCGCGGACATACAGCGATCCAATGCCTTCTTCCAGGCCTGAACTGGGGGCGGGGTAGATGACTTCCAGTGTTGGGCAATATCTCGCTTAGCCAGCGTCAAACCCAGAAACAGGAGGTGCCGCTTATAGATATTGCCCCCTATCTCCTCAGTACAGTGTAAGAGTGTTAACCGGGGATCGAGGGGTAGCTCCCAACCCAGCACCCCCCCAAGCACAACAGGACCGCAGCCCAGAACGGGCGTAACCGACCACAATCCCACACCGTGTGTATGAAGGTGCCGTCGCCGCATCTGAGACATGTGGGGGACTCAATTAAATTCATGCGCCAGAGGCGGTGCCGAGTGTAATACGCCCTGTGTAGGTACTTGAATTGTATAAAACGGTATTTGGTGGTCACCGCCGCATATCGCGGACCCGCGATAGCCTCCGCCCAGTCGTCCTCCGTGAGCGCGGGGATATCTTTCTGCCACGCCTCGTTGGTATTATCTAGAGTGGTTTTCATGTATGTTGTCAATGTCTGATAAATTTTACGTATTTTGTGATCCCCGAGGTCCCCCATCAAGAGTTTGCCTTCCAGCGGATGGAACTCTGGCAGAGTGTCCAGGTGTTGGATGCTAGGTGTCAGAGCATGTCTCAATTGTAGGTATCTGTGGAACTGGGATTTATGCAGCTCAAATTCAGCCTGCAACATCTGGAAGGATTTGAGCGACACCCCCTTCATGATGTCCCCCAGCGTGGAGATCCCAATTGTGTCCCAATAGTGAAAACCCTCCAATTGTGCCGTCTCCTTGAGCAGGGTACCCTGCCACAGTGGGGTGGCCCGTGTAAGCCTGCCTCGCCATCCGATGGAGTTAACCGATTGCCGCCAGATCCGGACCACCGTGGCACACGCCGGGGGCAACCGCCCCAACGATGAACCGCTGTAGAGGAGATGTAACAGGGGCGTCCCTGCCAACGCGCCCGGTCCAACGCATAGGCCGGATCCGTGGGGGAGGCGTACCACCATTCGTTTATTACCAGGAGATGCACGGCCCTGTAATACGCCTGAACGTCTGCCACTGCTATTCCCCCGCAGTAAGTGGATTGCACACACGTCGCCAGGGCGACCCTCACCAGCCCGCCGTGCCATAAGAATCCATTCAACAGTGCATTAAGCTGACGGAACCACGCCTGGGGCACCTGGAATGGGTAATGTTGAAGGCGGTACAAGAGACGCGGTAGTGTCACCATCTTGAAGATGGCCGTTAGGCCGTATAGGGAGAGTGGAAGGTGTGACCACACCGTAGTTTCATTGCGGACCTGAGTCAGCAGGGGTGCAATGTTTAGGGTCCAAGCGAGATCCGGTGTACGAGTGACCTCCACACCCAGGTTTTTGATGTGATCAGGGGCCAATACCAACTGGGAGGCCCAAGCCTGGTTTCTCTGGTCCCCATACAGTGGGTATAGAGAAGACTTAGCTGGGTTGGCCAATAGGCCCGAAGTCTCACCGAACACCCGCAGAATCTGGAGCACCCTGGGCCCGGAGGCCCAAGAGTCTGTGACGAAGAAGATAACATCGTCTGCATATAACGCGATACGGTCGGAGTGGCCCGAGGGCCAGTCCATACCCCGAATGACCGGATCTGAGCGGGTCCATGCCACCAGTGGCTCGATCGCCAACACGAACAGCAAGGGGGACAGCGGGCATCCCTGCCACGTTCCCCGTTTGATCAGAAAGGAAGGGGAGCAGGCGCCCGTCACCCGGACGGACGCCGAGATGTCCGTATACAGCAATCTCGTATATGCCAGGAAGCGGGGCCCCAAGTTCACCGCCCCAAGCAGCTTGAACAAGTAGGTCCAGCTGAGGGAGTCGAAGACTTTATCTATATCAGCTTGGATCAGGGCCGAGGGCCGTTCCAATTGCCTGGCCTCGGCGATAACATTATGAAGCCTGCGTATATTATGTCTGGTCGACCTATGAGGCATGAACCCGGATTGATCGGGGTGGACCAAGGTAGATATGCAGATCCGCAGACGATCCGCCAGGACCTTCCCTAGCAGTTTTGGCTTAACGTTTAATAACGAGATAGGCCGGTATGAGCCAGGGTCCTCCGGAGGCCTGCCAGGCTTCAGGAAAACTACGATCTCGGCATGCCACCAGTCGAGGGGAAGAATGGTGTGGTCAACCGCGTCCTCCAGAGCCGCAAGAAGGTGCGGGCACAGTGCCGCAGCATGGGGCCGAAAGAAGTCTCCCGGAAAGCCATTGGGGCCGGGGGCCCGGCCCGGACGCAGATCTGTCATAGGGGTGCGAAGCTCGTCCAGCGTAATGGGCTCATCAAGTGCCTCCCTCTGGACATCCGTCAAACGCGCGGGGGGAATATCAGAGAGGAACTCATCTATGAGCGCCTCATCGAGGGGCTCCCGCTTCGCATATAAATCCCGGTAGAAGGCAGCGAACGTCTGTGCCACTGCCTCCGGGGAGGTGTGGATTCGACCGTCGCCCGCGCAGAGGAACGGGACCTGTGTTTGGGCATCCCGGGACTGGCACAGCCGGTGTAACATCTGGCTGGACTTATCGCCCCACTGATATATCCGGTGCTGAGTGGCGAGCCACGCCTCCTTGGCATTACCAGTCAGCAGCTGGCCCAGCTGACGCTGGACATGCAGCAGATTCCGCTGAGTGTGGGGATCCAGAGTCTGGAGGAGCTGCGCCTGCAGCCGCGTCTGACTGGCCTCCAGTTTCTCTATATCTGACCGCCGGGCCGCCTTGGCGTTCTTTCGAAAACTAATATCGACACCCCGGAGCACGGGCTTAATGGCTTCCCAGAGAATCGCTGGTGAGGGCGCAGTACCCACATTATGCTGAATGTAGTCTGTGACTGCTTGGCCTAATGCGTCACTGTATTCTGCGTCCCTAAGGAGCCATGGCGACATACGCCATCTATACGGCGTCCTACGGGTCAGCAGGCGCAGATGCACCTGTGTCGGCGAATGGTCCGAGAGGCCTCTGGGCAGGATCGCCGCCTGGGACACCCTGTGGAGATAGGTATGTGTAATGAAGATGTAGTCGAGTCTAGACAGAGATGTAGGTGTAGCCCTGCGTTGTCGGATGTAGTGCACGCCAGGAATCGGCCCACCCCAAGGTAGTCGCTAGCGTATGTAATCGGGAGTCCGTGTGAGCGGCGGGTCGCCCCTGCATGCGCAGCCTGTCCAGCCCACCCATTGTGGCGTTCCAGTCCCCGCCCAACAGCACCAGGCCCTGTGGCAGCCCGCCCCAGACCCGAGTGATTACCTCCACAAACGTTTGGCCTAATGGCGGGGGCGCATACACACTACCAAAAGTGACCGGTTCCCCGCCCAGCGTTCCCGACACAATAATGTACCTCCCATCGTCATCCACCCAACGCCTGCCAATCTGAAAGGGAACCCTGCGGTGAATTAAGAGCGCTACTCCTCGTGAGCCCCTAGTGTAGCCGGAATGCAAAACGGTGGTGTAGCCGAAGCGCGCCAGGCACGGCGCCTTGGACCCCTGAAGATGGGTTTCCTGCAACATGAGGACATCCGCGCCGTATGTCTTACCCGCCCTCAGCACCGCCCCCCGCTTGATTTTGTCTAACAGGCCCCGAACATTCCAGGACACAACATTCAAGACGGCCGAATGGCCGGCATCATGACTCTGCGCCATTGCAAGTCCCGTGACATACCCGGAGGAGCCCCCCCTTCAGATGGATGCGGACCTTTCGTGGTGATGTGTGTGCGAGAACAACTAACCCCGTAACAAAACAACTCCCCCATCCCCTCTGTACCTCGAACCCCCAGCCCCCCCGCCCACCCTAACCCCCCCCATACTTCCCCAAACATGAAGTATCTGTCGCGGTGCCAATCTCCCACCGGCTCCAACTTGAGTCCAGGTGTGCGACCACCAATGTATCCCCCCCGTCAAGCCCTCCCTCCCACAACAGAACAATGGACGGGCTACCATAGCCGCTAGATGTCTCTGTGTGCCTGATCATACGATACCAGTCCGCTGAGGAAGTGATGATTGGCGAAGCTCTCGGGTGCCAGATCAATGTAGGACCGTCTATGTAGCGGTCTCAGCCGGGGAGCGAGAGCGCCAGTTTGTGCGCGACCTGTGGCGTTTAGTGCGAGAGGTCCCACCCTGCTGCGCCTGTCTGTGGGAAGTCTGAGAGGAGTCCGAGTCCAAGGCCGGCGGGGTGTGTGGCCGAGTTCCGTGTCTCTCCTCCAGCCACGTAAGGGCGCCGTCTGGGGTGTCAAAGAAATGAGTTTTCTCCTGGAAGACTACCCTCAGCCGGGCCGGGAAGAGCACGGCGTAGGATAAATTCAGTTGGCGAAGTTTCCTCTTGACCTCTACAAAGGATTGCCGCTGTTGTTGGACCATCCTGGTGTAGTCCGGGAAGACCATGATGGGCTGGGAGTCGTATCTCATGAGGTCTCCGTGTAATCGGGCATGTCGCAAGAGCGCGTCTCTATCCGCATAATTGAGGAAGCGCGCAATCACCGGCCGGGGCCGCGCGCCCGGCGGGGGTTTCTGGGCCAGCGCCCGGTGGGCCCTTTCAATGACAAAGCAAGGAGATCTGTGTTCCACTGGGAAAACCTTCAGGAGCCAATCCGTCAGGAATTGCAGCATGGATGCCCCCTCGCAACTTTCTGGAAAGCCCACCAGGCGCACGTTATTGCGGCGGGCCCGGCCTTCTGCATCCTCCACTCTGGCGTCCAGGTCTCGTGTCGTGGCAGTCAACTTATCCACTGTTGCCCGGAGAGACGTGACATTGTCTTCCACTGTGGAGACCCTGTTCTCTGCTTCGGTAATGCGTTCCACCGCCTTGCGCATGTCCTGCCGCAGGAATGAGACCTCTGACCCCACCGCGCCGATCTGGGCCTCCAGGGATGCGTAGGATTTATTAATGGCGGCCAGGAGGGTTTCTCCACAAAATTTTACCTTCTCAGAACATTTGTTTCTGAAAATTCTTCTAAGTCCGGAGGTAAGCGGCGACCAGGCCCAATCCACTTTTTGTATCCAACTCAAGCTCCACTGCGGTCGGCCATATTTTCCAACTTTGATGTGGTCTTGCGCTCGTTTTTACCTTAAACTTTAAAAAATCATAATTCCTTTTCTACTAATTAGATTTTTGTTGTTTTGACATCAGATCATGTATTTAAATGTATTCTATTTTCCTAAATTGGTGTGGGATTTTTTTTGTGTTGTGTTTTTACTTTTGCTGTTTGTGTGCTGCATTAAAACTTTGCAAATTGCCTTTAAGATAAGCCTGACTGCTTTTTTGCCAAACTATTGAGCAAAAAGAAAAAAATTAAAACAAGTCTCCACATAAACATGGCCACTACAAGCTTGCAATAAAAATATTAAATGTAGAAAACGTTAGGCGAATATTTCCTCACCTAACAAGAACTCAAATTTCAGGCAGTGCCAATATCACTTAAACACTTTATAGCATAAACTTTAAATGACAGCTCTTCAGTTTTTCTACACTCCTTTTTAAAGTTGATATTAAATGAATTCAATTAACGCTTTGAACCAGCTTTGCCACTGGAAAGAAAGAACTACTTTTAAGTGGATGTGAACAATGTGCACACGCTTTGTGAAGGCACTCAAAGTGAAGGGAGCAAATGGGTATGCCGTGGTGAGCGGAAGCATGAATGTGAATGACAATTTAAATGACCAATAGAACTAGCCAGCTAGCCAGAAGTCCCTTAATATGATTTCTTTTTTTAGAAAAATAATATTTCGGTGCGACTGCTAAAGCTACACTTAGGGGTCGATTCGGATTCCGGTCGCAAAACGAACCGACCGACACGGACCCGGATCAAATACCGACCGACACGGACCAGCGCCGTACGACCCGTGCAGTACGATGCAACGCAAGTGAATTACAACCGACACGAATGGAATACAAGCCGTACGACCGAGCCATGGGGAAAATAGTGATCCGTCCGGAAAACCGACGCGATTTTCACCAACCGACACGAACCCGGAATGAACCCGACTGACCCGTACCCGCGATGTCCGATCCGCGCAGTACGATGCAATGCGTGTAAGCCCAGACCGACTCGCACGGAGACCAAGCCGCACGACCAACATGCACAGACAACCGGGCACACAAGCAATAGAGACCGCCGCGTACCAAACACATAAGATAGGCAGCGTGAACGAGGCGGAGAAGCCCACACGAGACAACAGCAGCGTCTGTTTCCGTCACATGAACGTCTCCTTCATGCCTACAAAACCCAAAGGAAAAAAGACAAAAAAAGGACCAAACAAGCAATGACAAAGCCAATAAATATCAAATAAAAAAAAAAACTGGGACAAAGACACACCCACAACTCCATCTATATAAAGGACTACCATCACTACCATCATTCCTTGCAAACAGGAGACACAGCCAGCAGCAAACACCATTACACAGCAACCACAGACACACTCACAACTCACCCATCACACAACCCACATACCATCAGCACCTCATACAAAAGCACACACACATACACCCAGCAAAACCAACACCAAACCACCCTCACTTGCACCCTCACACACACATCCCTCACCACCACCACCCATCACCATGCCCCCAAAGAAGAATCCAAAGTTCACAGATAGTGAGTTAGAAGTGCTGGTAGACAAGATCATCAGAGTAGAGCCACATTTGTTTGGTACATTGGTCCAAAGGACCCCCATCTCACAGAAAACCAAGATGTGGGCGAGGATTGTGGACAAGGTGAACGCACAAGCACCAGCAAGGCGCACAAAGGACGATATCCAGAACAGGTGGTATGACGTGCACAGGAGGGTCAAGAAATTCATCGAAAAAGATCACGTTCTGAGTCAGTGCACCAGCGGTGGCCCTCCTGCCAAACCAGTCTACTTCAGGACCTGGGAGGAGAAGGTGCGGGACATCCTACCACCAGAGAGCATCCATGGCCTAACAGACATCCCAGAGCCTGGTGAGTACACAAACAACATACCTAAGATTGTGTGGCAAGGGGATAGTGAAACCATGCACCGCAAGCAAAGCTACACTAACCAATAGATAATCATCCCAAGATGTGTATGCCAGTCAGACAAACACAATACCTGCCGTCTCATAGTGACTGGGAACTGTGTCACGACATGCACCAACCTACAAATAAATAGAGCAAGCCAGTGGCTTAAAGCCAAATAGACCCTGCCAGACAGTTTGCCTTGCCACCACAAACACACCAACTCACAGTGCAGCTGACTGTCAGGAAGGAATAGTGGGGATGCAGGTGAAGTGAGTGTATCCAAAAGCATGATGGGGCCTGTAGTCACAGATAATGCTCCCCCTCCTGATTGGCCCATCAAGACCTCTCTGAAACATGCCCACATCACAGGGAGTGGAAAATGACTGACAAGATGGCTGACACTGGGTCCTGCTGTGGGGAGAACAAGGCCCTGCTCGGGGTTGTGTGCAAATCAGAAGCAGGACACCACTGACTGACATCCTGAAAGACAACTTGCACGCCCTACAATGGAAGCACGTTTCATGATGGGAAGGAGGACTGACAGCCCTGACCATACTTACCAGCATGTGGAGACACCCCCCCTCAACACAAACTCCACACAACTCACCGGGTAGAATGCATTGCCACACACCTCATTGAAATATCAGCAAAAGAAACCCCGTATTGGGTGCTGCTGTGTGACGCACAGGGGCACACTTTGGACTTGTAGCCAAACAAACACCATGATTTCACAGTCAGCCATCTTGCCATTGCTGTCACACCCCCTCACAGGGAAGCAGACTCAAGAGGGAGGAAGTATGGGCATGCTGGGAAGGGGGTGTAGCCAAGAGTATGATGGGAGTCGCAGTCACAGACAATCTACACCCACCCACATGGCCCAGCAAGATCAAACTGAAGCATACTCGCCTCACAGGGAGTGGGAAGGGACTGCCAAGATGTCTGACACTGGGCTCTGTCGTGGGGAGCACAAGGCCATGCTGGGAAATGGCCAACAACAAACACCAGGACTACACAGTCGGCCATCTTGCCATTGCTGTCATACCCCCTCACAGGGAAGCAGAGTCAAGAGGGAGGAAGTATGGGCATGCTGGGAAGGGGGTGTAGTCAAGAGTATGATGGGAGTCGCAGTCACAGACAATCTACACCCACCAACATGGCCCAGCAAGATCAAACTGAACCATACTCGCCTCACAGGGAGTGGGAAGGGACAGCCAAGATGTCTGACACTGGGCTCTGTCATAGGGAGCACAAGGCCATTCTGGGAAATGGCCAACAACAATATCAAACTCTGTCCATGACAAGCTGGGAAAAAGCAGTGTACAGGTAGGCATCTGCTCGAAAAGTAGAAAATGTCATGTTTGTGACCCATCGATGCATGTAGAAACATAACTCACATTGTGTGTCTCTTCCAAACACAGGTGGTGCTGGGCACCCAGCACCAAATGATGAGGATACCCAGTCCCAGACTCTGGCAGACACTGAGCTATCTGGTCTGACTCTCTCTCTGTCCTTTTCGGATGACGACGACCCACCTGGCCCCTCAGGTGTGAGCCATCATGCAGCACCATCAGCATCAACATCTGCACCCACGCCACCAGCATCTGGACACCAACAGGGCACTCCCGCCAACACGGACAGACCAAGGTCAATCAACACCCGTAGCACAGGGACACAGGACCCCCAGGAAGCTACAGCAAACACCACCAGCAACACCACTCAAGGGGTCCCAGTGTCACCTGTGCGGCACGTCGCTGGTCCTGCCCGTGTGGATAGGGGTGCTGGGAGGGGTGGGAGGCACAGGGCGCACCTTGCAGAGGGGTCTGGACTGCATGATGACCCCCACCTGGCACGCATCTTAGATGCGTACCAGGATAGCACCGGAGGATTTGGCCAGGTAGTGGGGATCCTCAAGGACATGCAACACGAGCAGGTCGACCACCATGACCGCATGGAGGCCAAGTGGGATGACATTACTGCGGTGCATCGGGACATACTCCAGTGCCTCCGCCAGATCAACACCAACCTGTCCACACCTCCCTGTGTGGCCACAACATCTGTCGCAACACCATCTGCCAGCACCACAGGGAGGGAGGAGGACTCTGGCGGAGAGTCCCCTGCACCGCAGAGGCCTGCACATGAGGATCCCCCCCCCCCCCCCCCGGAAGAAGAGGGGTCGTCCGAAGAAGGACATGTGAGAGGCAGATGACCCAGCACATCCCCCAGGGCCTCTAAACTTGTTCTGGACAATGTCCTTTGTGCGCAACCTGTTCACCTTGTCCAATCGCACACAACTCTCCCACATGACAGGGAGCATTCATGTTGGGCCAATGTAGCAGATGACTGTGGACTTTACTCTGGACATTTCATCTACCAGCACTTCCAACTCTAATGTGAACTTTGGATTCCCAAACCAATGTAGAGCAGCCACCATCCCGTGCACTTCCCTCACACATGTTTCAAAATAACCTCACCAGTACACCATACTTGCCTCTGTTGTGATTCCAACTTGTCATGTTCAGGGAGATGTCAATCTGCTACACAACACAGTGCATGCCAAATACTGCAACAATGTGACCAATTTAAGGTGAGTCATGGTGATGTGACACATGTGAAGGAGACCCACCACTATGGCAACACAACACATACTCACCATGGCCATGTTACTCATCATCAAAGAAATGGAGAGGCACACTCAAAATCTTCAACTGTATACTCCAATTAGGTCTGCTGAATTAAATACTCATATTAACAAAGCGTGCTGCAGTGGATGGCAATTACAGTCTGGTTTATGCCTACGGAAAACACAACAATATTAAGAGTCAATCGGACTCATCCTCTGCGCACTGTTGCTGAAGGTGAAATATACCAGTCCAATTGAAAAATACAATAGAAACAATAAGAATAGTAATGACAACGCTTAATCAACAGTTCAAATGAAAAACATTTATCCACAACAAACTCTAGTTTGTGCAATGTATTGGCATAATGAAAATTAGAATACAATTCAGAAAATCGTCCGTATTCCTTCATAAAGTTAAAGTTTAGTAACAGGAAATTAATTTCATCAGTCCACAAGCTTTCATGATGCCCAATGCATTTCGGGCCACCACTGGCCCTTCTTCAGGGGCTTGAACTCTACAAAAATGAACAAAAATATAATGCGTACAGATAGATAAAAGACATCATCGATACCAAAGCAGCAAAAATGAAAAAAGAAGGAATGAAGTTCAGTGCTTAGAAGTGAGCTTATGAGGAGGAAGAAAAAGACCCTCCACCTTGGTGCATAAAATGTCGGAGAAATACTCACTGGAAAAACTTGGGGAACCTTCTGATCTAAGTAAACAAACAATACGTAACTCGGCGTTAGGCTGCTCACCAAAAACTTAAACAAGAAAATGAACCCACGTGAGTGTGAAAAACATTAGTACCTCTTCAGTCTCAGTCCGCAGGGTTCAGGTAACCCAAAGGCTGATCAAAATAACCTGTTAACATAAAACATACGACTGAATAATCCCGAATCTAATGCGGAATATGAAAATAACGATTAATATTTAACAAACGCGTAAACAAAATAAAGTTACCTTCTCGAGTGGCCGGCTTTCCTCAGTATTACGACACGCAGATGGCAAAACAAATCGAGAGCGCTCAGCTCAAAAAACACTCGTCAATTATACATGCACGCCGAACGCGGAAGTGGGCGATCGGCGGAAAAAACTGACAACAGACTAGTTACGATATCGGCTCAAACGGCCGCCATATTGGAACGGGTATCGAAATACTGAACTAACAATACAGATCACTCAATCCTGGTGGAACACAGGCTGTAGTAAAACAACAAATATGCGGAAAATAATTTTCGAAAAAAGAAATTGGGAAAAAAAGCTCTCTCGCTAGACAAAAAAACGGAAAATAGGCACGTGGTACAGGACAGAAATAAAAGTGCTAAAGGAAAAAGTTGAAAATTTAGCAGAAAGCTAGAAGCAAAAAAATAAGAAAAAAGTAAATAAATAAATATAAAAAAATAAATAAAATAATTGACGGTGATAAAGTAAAATTCATGCTGTGAGCAGCAAAAACATAATACAGGATTAGGTTGATACAAACAAGACATTATATGCACAAGGAGTAATCATGCAGAAAACACCAGTAACAGTACCAACGAGAATTATAGATAACATGAATAATCAATTCTGTCATTCATTCCATTTTCTATGAGAGTGTCTAAACGTCTGATCCAAAACGTTTCTCTTTGCAAAAGTGCCCTAGTCAGATCCATGTCTGGGTGATGTATGACTCTCTCTATAACAGAATATTTGAGCGGGGCAATGCTGTGCCTCTCTTCTAGCCAATGTGTGGCTAGACTACTATTTTTGTTTTGTGTTCTTATAGTACTTTTATGCTCAGATATGCAGGTTTTGATCTTTCGTTCAGTTTTACCCACATAGAGCTTCCCACATGGGCATTTGATGGACTTACAATCAGAGTTGTGGAAAAACGTAATGGTTTCTGCTGAAGTAGGGTGATGTAAAAGATTGCCCACAATGACGTTGTTGCAATGGACACAATTGAGACATTTACTCATCCCTTTAAAATTGGTGTTGAGTGATTTGTTGGGAGTGTTGATAATCTCTTTCAGATTTTTTGAACTGGTATAAGCAAACAGAGGTAACTCCTTGAAAATACCGTTGAAATCAGGTTCGTTCTGAAGCGTTTCCCTCCTGTTGATGATGATTTTCTTCATGGTTATGGAGCTGGTGGAAAACTTTGAAACAAATACTTGTCTAGATGTTTGCTTCTTGGGTTGGAATTGTAACAAGCTTCTTCTGGTGTGTTTAAAAGTACATAATCTAGCCTGCTTAATCACTTCATGGGGATATCCTCTGTGTTGATAAATTTGCTGTTGTAGATCAAAATGTTTTTCCATACTGTTCTGTTCAGAACAGATCCTTTTTATACGCAAAAACTGAGAAAAAGGTAGGTTGTTTTTGAGGTTTTTGGGATGGAAACTCTGAAAGTGCAAAGCACTATTGACATCTGTAGATTTCCTATGAACTTCAGTCTGAATGGTTCCCTCACTGATCGCAAGGGTCACATCAAGGTATGAGATGGTAGTTTCACTGATCAGATGTGTGAATTGAATATGTTCGTCATATGTGTTGAGTTGATATATCTTCTGTTGCAAACATTTCTGGATATTAGTGCAAAGAATAAAGATATCATCAATAAACCTGCAATAAAGCAGGAGATTTCTGGTCCAATCAACATCATTGTAAATATGATCAGCTTCGAATTTAGCCATGAAAGTGTTGGCGTATGCAGAGTTTGTTGTGGATAAATGTTTTTCATTTGAACAGTTGATTAAGCGATGTCATTACTATTCTGATTGTTTCTATTGTATTTTTCAATTGGACTGGTATATTTCACCTTCAGCAACAGTGCGCAGAGGATGAGTCCGATTGACTCTTAATATTGTCATGTTACTCATCACACACAATGATGTTGACCTGAAACACATTGGCATGTACAGACACAACACCAACCCCAGTCAGTGGTAACAAGTCCACAGGTGAGGTAAGCAGATGTCACTCAGATGTGGGAAGACAGACAACTCACATAAGAAAGCGTAGCACAGGTTCATTACACATCAGCAACACGGTTATTTCACAATAGTTGCACGGTAATTCTACGTAACAGTGGACACACACTCACAATGTGTTGGAGAATGGAAGTCCAGGGATGTGTGGTACATCAGTTGATTGGAATTGCCAACTTCCACACTGGTGTTGGCTTCTGGGTGTTGGGGGTCAGTGTTGACCAAACAACAGGCAAAGTGCCCTGGGGAGTACAGACACAAGACACAGTCAAAAGCACAGAAGAACAGGAGAGAACTGCAATACAGATGCACAAAACATGTTGCAAGACACCTACACAAAAACTAGTTAGCAGTGCTACCCTATTGTGGAGTACACACCACCTGAATGGACACATCACTGCACGCATCCAGTCAAGTGGCACACAGACACACTCAGACAGCCACAGAGCTGCCACAACACAATCCAGGCTACCTCCATACATTCATATAACAACCCTTGGAACTCACATTCAGGTGAAGAAGTTGTTGATGAGCTGTGAGCGGACGTCACCCTCATCCTCATCATCACTGGCATCTTGGCCCAGGCCGGGATCCTCCACAGGTGCCGGAGGTTGGTCATCGTCATCCTGGATGAGAGGCACCTCCTTCCGCACTGCCAAGTTGTGTAGCATGCAGCATACAAGGATTATTTTGCACACCTTTGCAGGCTCATATGGGAGGGCCCCTCCGGTCTTGTCCAGGCAGCGAAAGCGGCTTTTCAGAAGGCTGAATGTCCGCTCAATCACCCTCCTGCTCCGACCATGTGCCTCATTGTAGCGCAGCTCGGCTGGTGTCACAGGGTTCCTGAGGGGTGTCAGCAACCACGGCATGTTGGGGTATCCGGAGTCACCTACACACACAAAAATGAACAAGTAGTTGAGTTTTGTAGGAGTGCGGAATACAACATTGACAAACATACACAATGAGAAACAGTCAGTACACACCAACAAGCCAGGCGTGCTGAGCTGGCATCTGTGACATCAGTGTTGCAATGCGACTACTCCTCATAATGTAGGCATCGTGCGCAGAACCAGGGAACCGTGCACACACATGTGTGATCGACATGTCAGCAAGACATACCACCAGAGCATTGATGGAGTGGTAGTGCTTCCTGTTATGGTATGCCTGCTCATGTGCCTGTGGTGGTATCAGGGCCACATGTGTCCCATCAATAGATCCGATGACGTTCGGCATCCTACCCAGTGTATAAAAGGCATCCTTTATTTCAGGGAGTTCAGCTGGGCTCGGGAACTTGATATACAGGTCTAGGAAATGCAACATCCCCTCCAAGACATCGCGTAGCACCCGACTAAACATCGTTTGCGACATACCACCAGCAGTATTCACAGTGTACTGGAAGGTACCAGTAGCAAAGAAGTGCAGGGCTGCCATCACCTTCACCTCTGGGATCAGTGCTGTAGGGTATGTCCGGCCAGGTAGCAGATGCGGCACCAACTGCTCCGCCAACTCCTCAATCAGTAGACTGGTGAAGCGGTACCGTCTGATGCAGTTGCGTTCCTGCATGGTTGCAAGGTCTGGGAATGGTCGATGGACAGCTGGTGCCCTGCAGTACAGAGATGCACAAAGGAAGATTGTCAGTTCATATACCCATGTGGCCATGACCAGGATCAATATCACATGCCAGATCATGACATTACACAATGTACTGAGGTGTGTGCTGTTGGGCATGGACACATATGTCACCTACATGACCACCACCTCACATCTCAGTTCCACATGTCCACATGAGTCCCATGTAGTGCAATGGCCAATCATCTGGCTGTGTCACCCAACCCATGTACTGCTGCAACGTTCCAAACACACACCAGAGTGACAAGTGAGGCCTGATGTCTCCCAGGCATCACAGATCTTTGCCATGCAGAAACCCAGGGTCCCTGTATTGCCACATCGACACAGCAATGGACATGGCGTAGCACGTACACACCACAAGGCAAGCGTAAGTCCCACAGGTAGTGGCCACTGTTGTTCCTGCCGGCCCTACATGTACGTCTCTTAGACACACACCCCATCAAGGTTGATGCATATACCACATGGATGTGAAGACTGTCACCCATTGGGCACATTTGATCAGACACATCTGAGACACAACATGCACACAGACTGTGGGTGCACATCAGTATTGTGGCTACAGGTCTCACTGTGACGTACATGCAATCACCCCCAAGACTCAGGGTGTATGTGACATGTCCTAAACATATCCAACCTGAAACTGTGTCCGTGAGTCATGCCCATTACTGTACAATTGCACATCACAGTGGTAATGAGCACAACACACAAAGGATTCTGCCCCCATGTACACGTGCACAGCCTGGGAGTGGCTGCACAAAGTGCCACCCAACAAACCATATGTGCCCCCCCAAACACCCAGGGAATGCAGCCTTACATGCCATGGGACACTGTGTGGCCAATGCTGTGGTGTGGTAGGTGTGCACAGGTGTCCCTGGCCAGTAAATGTGTGTTGCATCCGTATAATAGTCACACCGACGCGGGTGACAATGTGTACGCATTGCACGGTTCATGACCGAGCCGTGCGTACGCTTTGTCATTGAATGCAATGAGGTCCGACGCGGGTGACAATGCGTACACATTGCACGGTTCATGACCGAGCCGTGCGTACGCTTTGTCATTGAATGCAATGAGGTCCGACGCGGGTGACAATGCGTACGCATTGCACGGTTCATGGCCGAGCCGTGCGTATGCTTTGTCATTGAATGCAATGAGGTCCGACGCGGGTGACTATCATGCATGCGCGTCGGACAGGCATGGTCCGAGACAAGCGTACGCCTTGGCCATTGAATCGTATGGAGACGGGTGCATGTGTATATTCAAAATACGCGTTGTACACTCAGTTGAACGAGCCGGGCGCACCCATTGGCTCCGGACTGTCATAGAGACGGATGCGGATTCAAAACTTGGACGAGGTGTGCACTGGAAATTCAGTTGGATGCCTACAACAATGTTTGCAATTTCAAGTGTTCCATGAAGGTGAAGATTTGAACGATGCGGAAGGCGTGTACGAGTCGTACATTTAAATGGATTGGCCAGATTCAGAGAATGCAACCGTGTTGGACCTATCACTTGGGACACATGGCACAGAGTCTGCCTCTGCAGCACAGATATAAGGCTGGCTGGCCCCCAGGGAGCTCACTTGCCTGCACTACATGCTACTGGATCACATCCCTGCTACCACTGCTGCTGCCTCTGCATCCTCTGGCTCCTGCTATGGCACGTACTCTGGAGAGGGTCCCAGCCTTCACTGAGGAGGAGAACCAGGCCCTGCTGGACGGGCTCCTTCCAGAGTACAGCAAGCTCTATGGGAAACCAGGGGAGCAGGTGAGTGCGTAGTCCACTGCCTTCCTAATTATGCATGTTGACTAGCAGTTCTAGCAGTGTGTACACCAGTGGCAAGTATTCTCACTGACTCCTTTCATCCCCCAAAGTGTGTAGGTACATGTAATGAATAGGTTTCCTGCTGCTAAAGTGCATTAGTGCAAGCTTAAACTATCCAGGCATTGTTAACATGTCAGACATGCAGGTGATTTTTCCTTCCCCATGGTTGCACTAACTGTGTAATTCATTTCCCTTTGTGATGATGACATGTATATCCAAATGTGTGCTGCACAAATCTGGGGCATGTGTGTTAATGTACTTTTCACTTTGTCATCCTCACAGGTTGATGCCCACAAGAAGCAGGAGATCTGGCTGACCATCGCCCGGGCTGTTCGTTCAGTGTGGGTCGACAAGCGACGGATCCGCAACTGCCAGAAGAGGTGGCAGGACTTTTGGGGCTGGACCCGGAGGATAGCTAGAGTCCAGCTGAAGCTGTCACCTCCACGCAGGAGGGGCGGACACCGGACCCTGACTCCCCACATGCTCCGGATCCTGGCGGTGGTCTTCCCGCACCTGGATAGGCAGCTGAAGGCCAGACAGCAGCAGGAAGGGGGTAAGTCTATGCCTGATCTGTGTACTATGTCTGACATGCTAATAGCAGTCTTTTGGCCTGGTCACACTTCCACATTACGTAGGTCTTGTAGCCCAATACTCATGTCCCTCAATTGTGTGATGCACCCTCCTCATCTGTTCCACAGGTGTGGCCCCTACAGTCTGTTGCTTGTGTCACAGGGCACTGTGTCCCTGCAGTCAGCTATGCTTCAGCTACCGGTCAGCATCTGTTCCCATGACTCTGTTGTGTGTTTCATGGGTGGGTCAATTGTTTACACAATGCCTGAGATCTGACATGTGATTTGTGTGTACCCTTGAGACGTGTTCCAATAGCTGGTCTGACTCGCAACATGTGGCTGGGGTATTCAAAACAAACCCATGCAGCAGGGGACTCCAATTTTTGGGCCTCAGGAGTATGTATATCAAGTATGTCACACTTGCTTAGCCACCTGACTACTGTCCAGGGCCTAACACTGTTTCACGTAGACCTGGCCAGTCATGCCTCCTCAAGGGCATTTAGAAACACTCTGTAATCCCACTCCTGTGTATGAAATGGCAGGTTGTGCTTAGTGACATGTGCCCACAGGTGTCTGCCTCTGTGTGATTAGGGTGTGGCTTGTTGTTACGTACAACTGGGGTGTCCATGATTCAAAGGGTCAGCAGGACATCTGAGATGTGACTGTGAGAGACAAGACCTGTGTGACATATAGGTGTGTGATCATCTGACAGCGCACAATCGTGTATGCAACTGTGTCCTTCATGCAGCTGGGTTACATGCATGGCAGACTGTGATGTGTTAATGTACAGGGATTTGTGTTTGCAGAGACTCATAAGTCTGATTTGCATGATGTGGGGTCTTCTGGGTCCTGGATATGTTGTTTGCATGGGATGGGCAAGTGCGCCGGTCATCTGCAGAGTAAGCTTTACCCCTGAGCTAGGATTGTGAGTCAGTTCATATTGTTGTTGTCTGGATGCCCTGCCCCTGTGACAGGAGACAGTGTTGACTGACTTTCAGGGCATCCCAGTGCCATGGCATTTAACTTGCTATGAGTGATCCTGCATTGTGTTCAAGTGTGCACCATGCACCACATTGTGGCATTGCCTATCAGGACATGAGAACATCATAGTGTGTGTTGCTGGCATGCATCACAAGCATGTGAAATGAGTCTCTGCCCATCCCTTCATCCGGACACCTGTACTGAGTCAGTAGCAAGAGATGTGCTGTGTGTATAGTGACATCCTCCTACATGTTCACTTGCATGTACAACTAATGTGTGGGTGGTGCATGTTGGCACATTGGGGTGTTAGCATCCAACATGCAACAGACATATGTGTGAAAGTCAAGGTGGGATATGTGTGCCATGGTTGATGTTGAGAATGACAATTGTCTTATTCTAAACAGTGTTGGCAGTTTGAGCTGTGTTCAGCTGATGATGCCAGGGCTTGTCCTGTGATGTGATGCAATCACTGTGGTGTGTGCAGTCGGTGTAGGCGACTGATGTTGTTCTCTTACTTCCTATTCCTATCCAGATACATCCACTACCGCAGGAGGGCTCAACTCCACGGACCAGGAGGAGCCACAGAGCCTTACAGGGACAGAAGGAAAGGAGTCGGGTGGACCCAGTGGAGCGAAGGGCGAGTGGAGCCACACAGAGGAGTCGTCAGCACCATGCCCCCAGCTGAGGTCCACAGCAGCTCTGAGGATGACTCCCTTGTGGAGGCGGGTGTCAGCAGCCACCAAACCCCAGCTATTGAGGCTGTCCGGGGAACAACCTTTACAACGCAACTTTTACAACGCACTACACTTACAACGCAATTTTTACAACGCAACATCCACTACAACGCATTCCATTACATCGCATGACACTACAACGCATTTTTAAAAACTACCTTTACAACACATTCCATTACATCGCATACTACCTTTACAACGCATACCATTACAACGCATAATATTACACTACACTATCCAACACTTACCCTACTGTTGCACCCCCTGGAGTTAGAATAGTAATTTTTACCCCTATACTATCCAACACTTACCCTACTGTTGCACCCCCTGGAGTTAGAATAGTAATTTTTACCCCTATACTATCCAACACTTACCCTACTGTTGCACCCCCTGGAGTTAGAATAGTAATTTTTACCCCTATACTATCCAACACTTACCCTACTGTTGCACCCCCTGGAGTAAGAATAGTAATTTTTACCCCTATACTATCCAACACTTACCCTACTGTTGCACCCCCTGGAGTTAGAATAGTACTTTTTACCCCTATACTATCCAACACTTACCCTACTGTTGCACCCCCTGGAGTTAGAATAGTAATTTTTACCCCTATACTATCCAACACTTACCCTACTGTTGCACCCCCTGGAGTTAGAATAGTAATTTTTACCCCTATACTATCCAACACTTACCCTACTGTTGCACCCCCTGGAGTTAGAATAGTAATTTTTACCCCTATACTATCCAATACTTACCTTAAATGCAATGTAATATTATGCGTTGTAATGGTATGCGTTGTAAAGGTAGTATGCGATGTAATGGAATGCGTTGTAAAGGTAGTTTTTAAAAATGCGTTGTAGTGTCATGCGATGTAATGGAATGCGTTGTAGTGGATGTTGCGTTGTAAAAATTGCGTTGTAAGTGCATGCGTTGTAAAAGTATGCGTTGTAACGTCATACATCCAGGCTGTCCCCACCACCGCCACCACCACCACCACCCTCCCATTGGCTCCCATCCCAGAGGTCCATGTGGGCTCCCGTGTTCGTGAGCATGTCTCCTTTGTGCCAGGCACCGCACCCCCTGCCCCTGTGTCCCCTGCTGCCCTGAGTGAGGAGTCTGTGGACTTACTTAGACAGATCCATGTAGGGCAGATGTCGATGCTGAAGGTCCTTCATGCACACAACTGGCGTCATTCATGGAGGGCATTTCCTCAGGCATGTCTGCCCTACAGAGGACCAATCAGTCCGTGGCCTCCTTCCTGACGGCAGCAGTGTCGCTCCTCCAACAGTCCCGCACCCCTCCTACCCCTGCACCACCCACAATTCCTAGCAGCCTACCTGGCCCAAGCACACAAACACCCAAACCAAGGTCTAGAGGTGCACACAAGCAAGGGGACTGATACCACACTCACAGGGGCTAGTTTGCAGACACACACAAAGTAATCCACAACCACTCCGCAGTCCTCCGAGACCTCTCCCTCCCAGCCCCCTTCCCTTGCCTCACCTGCAACGCCATCTCCCCAGAAGCTCTTCCTCTGTGACCTTGGCCTCTTCCCCATCGACCCAGCAGATCCTGATTACAAGGGGAAGAGGAAGTCCCCACACACAGAAGGGAGTGCCCCTCACACCCGGACACCCTCCCCAGGCGCAGTCAGACCGAGACGCCCACCCGCAAGTCCCCCCGGCGCAAGAAGAGCAAGACCCCCCCACCACCACGCAGCTCCAAGGCAAAGTCTCCGTCCTCCATCCCCCAGGCCACCACTCCAGAGGTTCCCCTGCCACATCCTGCCCCGGGTTCCCCCACACACAGATACACAATCCCCAAAATGCTAAGGCCATCCCCCCCTAGCACTTGCTCCTCCACACCTGGTCAGACAGTTGGTGCCACTGATATGGGGACCGTGTCCCCCCCTGCCCTGTCGACCTCAACAGTCCCCCATTCCGCTCCCATGGATGTAGGCACTGCTTTGGAGTCCACGACCACCCTGTCTGACTTGGGCACTGCAGTGGTGAGCCAATCCACTCAATCTGACCTGCCCACTGGAGTTGTGACAGCACCCACAACTTCAGTCAGCTCCACTGCAGTTGCAAGTGTCTCACCTGCATCCCCCACCTCTTCACTTCCTCCTTCTGCTGCGCCCTGATCCTGTCCCTGCGGTGCCTGGCCTGCCCCCATGTATGCCCCTCCGAGGGGATGACCCCGGTCCTTAGCAGTGCAGGCAAGGAAGGTGTGGCAGTTGTCACTCTATTTCACTCCTTGGCATTTTGACATGGACTGGCCATTGGCCTTTTGGTTGCACAGATGTTTAGCATTTCATATACTGAATTTGTCACTCTAGTTCACTCATTGCCATTTTGACATGGACTGGCCATTGGCCTTTTGGTTGCACAGACGTTTAGCATTTCATATACTGAATTTGTCAGTCTAGTTCACTCCTTGCCATTTGGACATGGACTGGCCATTGGCCTTTTGTTGGAACAGACGTTTCGCTTTTCATATGCTGAATAAAGCTTTTTTCTTTGTCCCTGTGAACTTTATTTAGCCGTCGCATCACCAGAGAAGCGTGTCGCAGGTCCGGTCGCGGCTCAGGAAACCACCGATTTCGCCGCACGGCCGTTGGGCATGCACGCATCGCCTCCAGGTTGTCGCATCGCATCAGAGACGCCATTTTAATCGCATCGCACCGGACCGTCGCAAAGCATCGAGGCACCATCTTGTCACCTTCTCTGAGACACTTTTGTTTGTTTTGCGTTACCCATCCCAGGTTCTTTGAGAGTAAAGTGTCGCATTTACCATCTACAAGTTTATTTTTGCAACAACCTTTTTAAAGACATTCTACCAAGTATCTGTATGTTGGATTTATGTCGTTTTGGTCTTGTTTAGTTTAGATAAAGATATTTTATTTTTCTAAACTGGTGTGGTGTCCATTTGTGGTGTTTTCACTGTGTTACTGTGAGTGTTGGTACAAATACTTTACACATTGCCTTGGGATAATCTGTCTGCTCGTGCCAAGCTACCAAGGGGGTGAGCAGGGGTTATCTAAAGTGTGTATCCCCCTTTCCCTGACTAGAAGCAAGGGTCCCTATTTGGACAAAGGTACCTACCTCTGCCAATTAGAGACCCCCATTTCTAAGACAGTCACTCACATTTGATAGGGCTAAAATCTTCTCCATCTCAGTCAGTTGGCTTTTGATCGCCCATCATGATCTTACCACACCCATCCTAAAGAGTTATTGATAGTTCTTTGTCGTCAGCCCAGATCTCCAGGGCCTGCATGACTGAATAGAAGTTAGGCAGTCCTTGTGACAAGTATTGGCATTGTCCTTGTAAATAAAGGAACAGGGTACTACTGCAAACTTGCTGATTTGGCAAGCATCTTCTGTTTATGCTGTGACTTTCGTGGGATAGCAACGTTGATCAGTCAAAGGTTGCTTTTTAATGGAGGTGTGGGTTCAGGCTGCACAATTGACACTGATGTTAAATATGTTTAAGCAGTACTATTTAAAAAGACAAACATTTATGACTTTCATTGCCCAATGCAATGTGTATTTATTTCAGTTTAAAAATAGGTAAAACCAAAAAAAGTAAACAAAACAAATATTCAACATCAGTTACTTAACATTCCAATACAATTCATCCCTTGTAAACTGAAATGTTTCAATTCCTTCAAGAAACGTACATTTTTAACTGTATACAGAATTTCTAAGTTTAACAGTTGTGATTAAAACCATTGCACAGTGCAACAAATACATTTGGAAGATAGCATATGTAACTAAACAAGCATTGGCAAAGCCAATGTTTTTCACATACAAGAACTATTGGCTTTGTCAACCTCTTCTAGCCATGTTGTCAGTAGCGTGGCTGCTTTGTAGCATGGCTTAACATTAGAAAAAAAGTGCTATGATGTGGCGTGAGCTGGCCTCGCCATTGCAATTCTTTTACTGGCAGGATGGAAGTGAAGAGTGGGTGGGTCAAGCAACAACATGGAGCAGGACGGACAGTGGGTGTGGGCAACCAACAACACAGAAGGGAACAAAAAACACAGGGGTAATAGAGAGTGACATGGAGCGGGAGAGCACTTACGAGAGACGACCTATAAATTTGCACACTTCTGCAGTGCTTCAACAAAACAAAATAGTAGCTCCACAAGTAGTAGAAGGACACAAGTACTTTCGACATGTCCCAGGGGAGAGACAAACACAGGAGGAAGTGAAGCTGCGTCCATTTCAACTTCATGAGAACCACAACCCACCACCACCCTCAACAGGTTCCCCGTAGAAGCTGGAGCAAGATCACCGCCGACCAGCTCACCACCCCCCTCAGCCAGAACCCACCCACCATCACGAAGGACCCCAATGATGCAGCCCGCAACTTCACACAATTGCTCACCAACCGACGACCTCGCACCACTGAAAAAACCCCCCCCAGCAGACATGGCAGCAAGAAATCCTCCTGGTTCACCAACGACCTCAAAAACTCCAAGAAAACCTGCCGCACCCTCGAGAAAGCCTGGCGCCACGACCAGACTACAGAAAACATGACAGCCCTCAAGAACGCCACCCGCAAACACCACCAACTGATCCGCACCACCATAAGGACCACATTCAAAGAACGACTGGACAACAACTCCCACAACAGCAAGGAACTCTTCAGCATCGTCAAAGAGCTCTCCAGCCCCAGCGCCTGCAACAACGACATCACTCCCTCGCAGGACCTCTGCGACTCACTCGCCTCGTTCTTTCACCGCAAGATTGCCGACATACACAACAGCTTCGGCGCACAGACCACGCACCCTACCACCGATCCGGCGCCCCCTACCACCACCCTCCGCACCTGGACGCCGGTCAGCACCGAAGACACCACCCGCACGATAAACACCATCCATTCCGGTTCCCCTACCGACCCCTGCCCACACCACATCTTCAACAGAGCCGACTCCGTCATCGCACCCCAACTCCGGGACATCATCAACAACTCCTTCGCAGCCGCCACCTTCCCTGAGAGCTGGAAACACGCCGAGCTCAGCGCCCTCCTGAAGAAACCCACCGCGTACCCCACGGACCTCAAGAATTTCCGACCCATCTCGCTCCTCCCGTTTCCGGCCAAAGTCATCGAGAAGATCGTGAACAAGCAGCTCTCCGCCTTCCTCGAGACTAACGGATCCCTCGACCCCTCGCAGTCCGGCTTCCGAGCCAACCACAGCACCGAGACCGCCCTCATCTCAGCCACCGACGACATCAGGTCCCTGCTAGACAACGGGGAAACAGCCGCCCTCATCCTCCTGGACCTCTCGGCAGCCTTCGACACCGTATGTCACCGCCCCCTGATACAGCGCCTCAGCAACATAGGAATCCAAGGAAAAGCCTTGGGGTGGATCACCTCGTTCCTCGCCGGTAGAACACAGAGAGTCCGTCTTCCCCCGTTCCGCTCCTCGGCCACCGATGTCATCTGCGGCGTCCCGCAAGGGTCCTCGCTCAGCCACACCCTCTTCAACGTCTACATGAGCCCCCTCGCAGCCATCGCACGCCAACACAGCCTTAACATCATCTCCTACGCTGACGACACCCAGCTGATCCTCTCCCTCACCAACGACCCCGCCACCGCCAGAGCCAACCTCCAGGAAGGAATGAAAGACGTCGCGGAATGGATGAAGCTCACCCGGCTGAAACTGAACTCCGACAAGACGGAAGTCCTCATCCTGGGAACCTCCCCTTCAGCTTGGGACGACTCCTGGTGGCCCCCCGCCCTGGGCTCCGCCCCAAAGCCTACGGACCATGCACGCAACCTGGGCTTCATCCTGGACTCTTCGCTCACAATGACCAAGCAAGTCAACGCCATCTCATCATCCTGCTTCAACACCCTGCGCACCCTCCGTAAGATCTTCCGGTGGATCCCCACAGACACCAGGAAGACGGTCACCCAGGCCCTCGTCACCAGCCGACTGGACTACGGCAACACCCTCTACGCTGGAACCACAGCCAAACTACAGAAGCGACTCCAGCGCATACAGAATGCCTCCGCACGACTTATCCTGGACACCCCCCGCTTCAGCCACATCCCCCCCCAGCTGAGAGACCTGCACTGGCTCCCCATCAACAAGAGGATCACGTTCATGCTCCTCACAAATGCACACAAAGCTCTCCACGACATGGGCCCTGCATACCTCAACAACCGACTCACATTCTACACGCCCACCCGCCAGCTCCGCTCCGCCAGCCTCGCCCTCGCCACCGTCCCGCGCATCCACAAGACCACCGCCGGAGGAAGATCCTTCTCCTACCTGGCGGCTAAGAATTGGAACTCCCTCCCCACCCACCTACGTCTGACCCAGAACAATCTCTCCTTCAGGAAACAGCTCAAGACATGGCTCCCCCCCCCCGCGGCGCCTTGAGACCCTTCGGGTGAGTAGCGCCCTTTACAAATCTACTGATTGATTGATTGATTGAAGCTGGTATGCACTGATCAAAGAGAAGCAGGCAAATGAAAGTGACAAAGCCAACCAACGGCAAGCCAAGGGAGGGCTCCAAGCCACCATTAGCTAACAAAATGTCTTGCAAGCAACAATGTCTGCGCTGTCTCAAGCAAGACAATGCTCCTGTGATAGTCGACTGGTGTTTTTCAAACTGTTGATACATCTGAAACTGCAGGGAAACTCACTGGTTTTGATGAGGGGTTTGGATCGGACACCAGGTGAAAGCTGACTGAGAAAGCATATGTGCAGTGCCTAGGGGGCTCTTGTGACACCTGTGCTCTCTCTAGGGCTTTAAGTGGGCCGGGTCCTGCCGGTGCTGAGACAGGTCCTTATCGGGCTCTCCATTTTTGCCCTCAACCTCAGAGTGAAAAAAGAAATCTTAACTCTGTGGCAGTTGGTATGTAAACAATTCATCCCGTTCCATGATTTGTGGCTCTCTGGATAATCCCAATCTATCCAAGTGAGCATTCTAGTATCGGGAGTTCTGCTATTTAAATAGGCGATGAGCTGTATTCCCTGTTAAAACCAAATAAGGAGGCCAATAGAGTGAGATCTGAGCCAACCCGCCAAATAGCCCCCTCCGCCCACGTCCCCTACACTTCCCATGGCATCTATGTCAGTGGGGGGAGGGGGAGGTATGCAGTCATTTACCTGGAATCCAAACAGAATGCAGCCCCCTCCCCACGACAGTCCACAAAGAGATACTCAAATGTGCTTGGAGTCTCGTCCCGCCATCTGAGAGAGGCCTAGTGTTGAATGGGCTCACAGACTGGCCGTGTCCCTCCAGAGTTTGAATACAAATGTCAACATGTGCCTCAAATATTCAGAAGAAGCTGATGTGGCGAACACCAAAAGGTGCTAGTGCTTCATGGCACTAAACATTTTAAGTGGCTGAATGTATTAAGTGCCCTCTAGTCAACCATAATCAATGTACAGCTTCAGTCACCATATATGGAAGCGCCTATCAATTAACATCCCATGCCAGTGTAGTGGAACTGGGTGGCATGCCTCCTAGGAAAAATGTTGGCCACCTGCACTTTTTTAATACAAATTAAGCTAAAATAAAATTTGCATATCAGTGGATGTGTGAGGCTTCTGGTGTCAACGCCCTAGTCATTACCAAAGGAAGCTCAGAAACCAATACTTACTCATGGAGCCTGCTCCCTTCATTGTGTGACCACAGGTGACTGGCCAACAGGCATGACTGGATGCTTATTTTTGTTGTTGCAGTTTTGTATAGCGCAAACTCAACCCAGAGAGTACTTTCCTTGAGCACCAGTTGCATTACAGATGGACACGTGCATTTTTAGGCATGGGGAGATTAAATGATTTTCCCAGAATCAGAGGATGTTTGAGCCTCCTGCCAGACTCTAACCTCGTTCCCCAGCATCCATATGGCTGGGTATGAACTGGGGTGGCGAAGTGAGCTAAAGAACGAAGATGGATTCAACCATATCTGTGACTGGGGGTGAGTGTCTTAAAAGTTTCACCGCTCCGTTCATCATCTCCTTGTGTTTGTTTGCTTGCGTGCTCGAAGTTGGCAGGGTATGCCCAGATGTGTGTCCCTTGCTCACTTTGCCACTGGATTCAAGCTAGCTTGGCGTATGAGGGGTGTTATCTAAAAACCGGTCCCAGGATGCTTGTTTCCGGTCCAGGGAAAACCAGGCTTGGCAGTTCGAGCTGGACTGTTCCCATGAGTCAAGGCTGATTTGCATATGGCTGTGTCTGAATTGGGGTGGCAAAGTGAGCTAAAGAACAATGATGGATTCAACCCAGATCTGTGACTGGGGTGAGTGTCTGAAACGTTTCAGCTCTCCGTCTATCATCTCCTTGTGTTTCTATGGTATCTGAAAGGCCTGTAGAACTGAGGTTGAGTCAGTGGTATGTGAAGCACCTTGGAAAGTTGGTTTACATTCAGGGCTTTAAGTAGGCTGGGTCCCACCAGTGTTCAGCACCAGTTCTAAAAAGCAGGTGCGGAGAAGTGTCCCTATTGGGCTCTCTATTTTTGCCCTCACTCTTAGGGTGAAAAAAGAAATCTCAACTCTGCAGCAATACCACTGCTCAAAGACTTTGATGTAACTTCAAAGAGATTTGTTTTAGTTCTTTCACAGTCTCATTTTACAACAGAAGCATTTACAATATTATATACATTTCAAACAGTCTTTATTTCGACTTGTTGTCATAAAAGACGAGTTAAAAAACAAATCTCATCATCATTTACAAAAACAATATTTAAAAACAATTCATCATCAGGTATTTCCAGTTTAGGCTACACATTTAGGTTATATACATATTTCATGATACTAAGACTAGAAACAGCAGGATTTAGGTTCACTACATGTGTGGCATTCCTACTCGACCAAGTTAAAAAAATAAATATCTGTCTTTCATAAAAGCACACTAAAAGAAATAAAAGTTCCACATTTGTACTGAGGTTATTTTAGGGCGGCTGGAGGGCTTTCAGTTTCCCAACTCTTATTAACCACATCCGTTTCAGGAATTTAGCTAATGCTATCACTATTATTTCAGAACAGTCAGTTTGAAATATTCTCAGTGCAGTAATCCCCGTCCTAATACCCTTTTGGATACAGACTGCTCTTATCCATCTTAGGCGGGGGACCTTGTATTCTGGGCAGATAAACAAGATATGTGCTATAGTTTCAGGATAAATTATGCAAAAAGGGCACATTTTGTCATTTTTTCTAGATGCCCATTTACAGGTGACCGTATTCAGTGGGAGAGTACCTACCCTGAACTGGTGGTATAATTTCCTATCAAGAGGCAGTGTGATCAAATCCCAGTACAACTCGTACCCAGTAGTGTGTTTCAGCTCCAAAAAGACCTTAGTATATGATGGATCACTGTGTGACTGGAACTCCTCCTGGGATATAAGTGACCAGTAAGCCTCTTTTAACTGTAATTTGGTAGTAAATGATGTCCCCTGTGGATTATCCCAAAGATCCCCCATTCCTAGGGACTTTAAGAGAATTTTTACCTTTCTAAACCATGGAATTTTGCCCCCAGAATCCATATTACGCGTCTCCAGAAGTGCTAACGCATAGTGATTCAGTTCAGGGGTTACCCACAGTCTTCTCAAGTAGGCAACTGGTCTAAATCTACATATATTTTCTAGACTCTGACACCCCAAATCCATGCGCAGGGGTATGAGTGGTGTAGATTGTGGGAGGCCTGTTATGCAGCGAAGAAATCTATTATGTGCTTTTTGTAAGCCTGCTATTTCAGACGACCCCCACAGTTCTGCTCCATATAGCATGGAAGATCTTACTCTTGAGTCGTAGATTTTTAGTACTGGGGCTATGGGTTTAGTGGCAGATAGCTTGAATTCTCTTAAAAGAGCGCCGGATAGTTGCGCGTGCTTGGAGATTAGATGGGCCACATGTGGCTTCCACTGTAACCTGGAGCCCAATGTGATACCCAGGTAATTGAAACTATCAGTCTGCTCTAGTAGTTCCCCATTCATAAAGACTCTGCCCCTAATGTTCCTGTGCCTGTGCATCGTCATGAATTTAGTTTTAGAAACATTAACAGAAAGGCCATAGTCGTTACAAAATTTTTCAAAGCAGTCTATTGCCTTCTGTAACCCTTCCTGAGTCTTTGATAATAGGAGGGTGTCGTCGGCAAACATTAACAGGGGGACGGGGATGCCGTTCTGTTTGGGTGCATCAGTAGTAGAGTCCCTATAGTAATCTGTAACTCTATTTATATATAGTGTGAATAGTGTGGGTGCCAGCACGCATCCTTGCCGGATGCCCCTTTCCGTTGGGGAGTTGGCAGTCACCTGACTCTGGTTACCCCATCTGACCTGCGCATAGTTGTTTTCATGTAATTTAATCAGAATCGCAAGTAATTCAGGTGGGATACCCTGCTCATGGAGCACTCTCCACAGCCTATCTCTCGGGACTAAGTCAAATGCAGCCTTTAAATCAACAAAGGCTGCATATAGTGTGCCACCCCCCAGAACCACCCATTTCCAATATATTGTGGAAAATCTAAAAACTTAGTCCACCGTGCTGGTCAGGGGTCGGAAGCCAGCCTGTAAAGTGGACATGACTCCCGATTCCTCAATCCAGGTCTGGACCCTGAGAAGTACCATTCTAGCCACAACCTTCTGGATGCAGGCTATTAGGCTAATTGGCCTGTAGTTTCCCGGGTCGGCTCGATCACCCTTCTTAAAAATTGGTATGATTTCTGCTCCCCGCCATATATCCGGCACCGTAGTGCCTTTGGCCAAAGTGTTCGCCAGTAATTCAATGTAAGGGACCCAGACTGATCTGCTATGCAAAAACAGATCTGTGGGAATTTTATCTAGGCCCGGGGCCCTGCCCTTAGGAATTAGATTAAGGGCACATTCAACATCTTTTTTGGTGAACACTAGCGTGATTACTGGTAGAGGAGGACTAAGAGAGGCTGGGGCGGGTAGTGGGACGTTATTTGTATTAGCAAACTGGGACTTGAAGTGCTTGACCCAGTGTTCTGGCGGGACATGATTAACCGGGACTGGTTTTGGGTTCCCCATGCCCCACCTCACAAGATGCCAGAAGTCCGTCGAGTCTCTGGACTTACTGGCTGCCAATAACTCCTCCCAGTATTTAGTGTCCCACGTTTTTTTCGCCACATTTTGTGTCCTTTTGTAATGGTTCCTTGCCGCCCGTATAGCTTCCCTATCAGTGGATCGCACTGCATCAGCTAAAGATTTGTATGCAATCCTGCAATTTTTATCATACCATGATTCCTGTTTTCTTTTCCCCTTACCAGGGTGCCTCTTCCTAAAATTACTAAAAAATTTACTAAGTTTAAGAAAAAGGGTCGAGTGAATGTGGACTACCCTACTGCAGTAATCCTCATAATCCGACTGCCCCAGCATTTCAGTTGTTGCTTCTTTTACCATGTCATTCATTTTGTTAATAGATTCGGGCTTACCCAGACACTCGGCCCATCTAACCCGCCGAGTTTCATTTGTCATGATGATATCATCTATCAAATCTTCTTGTATTGACCTCAGCCCTTTGTGCAGCTGCAGCTCAAGACTGAGAGGATTATGGTCACTTTCGATACGCTGTATTACTATCATATCATGTATAGCAGACCAAAATTCGAGATTGACCAGAATGTAGTCAATTCTACTAGTGCTCAGTCCATTATTGAAGGTTGGATTACCCTGCTTATCTCCTCGTGTCCTGCCGTTCACTGCTCTCAGCCCATGTTCTAAACTGAAGGTCTTAAGTTGTAGGGCTGCCTGGGTCCACCGTTTGATAGGGGTTAAACTGAGGGAGGGGATTTGCCAACAGATATCCTCTGCCTCCGTGAGCTCTAGATCGGTTTGGTTCAGAGGCTCATAGGAGCAGTTGAAATCTCCGCAAATTAGCAAATTGGCACGTCCCCTCCAGATACTAATATAATATATAATATCCCAGTGCCACCACAACTTCTGATGGTTTCCCTCCTGGCTTTCCTCTGGCATACACATTGAAAATGATAAGTTCGCCAAACGATGGAGATTTTAACTTAACCGCCAGAATGTCCCTTGAGTTGGTTTCTAGTTGTGAAGTTGTAAAACCATCGTCCTGTTTTACCCATGTGGTCAGTCCCCCCTTAGGTCTCCCTCTGTTTGTTTTGGTTGCAGCTATTGCAAAGTGAAGATACCCTGATCTATGCTGGGGCTCTAATGCCCATGTTTCTTGCATATTGACTATCATAAAATTATCAATGAAAGTAGCCCAGTCCCTGGAGGACAACTTATTTTTAAGACCTGCCACATTCCACGAGACCAGAAACTGGGTCTCCACATTGCTGCTTAAAGCATTTTGAACAGTTGCAGAGTCTCCTGTACTGCTAATATCCAACTTTCCCTCTGTCTCTGATCCGCTAACCTCCACCAGACAACCAGTATCGATTGGCTTCCCTGGAAAGTTACTAGGTGTAAAGAGACCTGTAACTCCAGCGACAGCCTCATAATTAGTTAGACCATGAATTATTGTATCACTTGCACAGTCACCTTGGTTATTTGTTTGTGTACTATGCTCAGAGTTCATTGGCACATTGGTGGTGACACCAATCAAGTCAAGACCTCTGTCAGGTATATTTGGATCAGTGGGTACATTCCTATCCAAAGCCTCAACCACACCCACTAACTCCTCCCCAGGTAACTGTAGACTTCAATCACAGGCATCCAGACCACTAAAGATGTCAAACCGATTAGACACTTCCAGTGGAGTGAATAGCACTGGATAGTCCATGCTCCTATGATCAGTGATACTTGGCCTAGTAGGTACTATATTCCACCCAGACGATTCTGGAATTATGGCTGCAGGTTGCACATAGGCAGGGTTCCTATTATTGACCGTGCTGGGGAATTTAATAGTGGGTAAAAAATTACCATTGGCCTGGTGGGTTGAAAATACTACAGATCTTGGGTAAAAGTAAGTCAGAGGACGTGGAATAATGCTGCTATCAAAATTTACCTCTGGCCAATTCAGGATATAGCGTACTGCATTGTGGTCTCTGAAATTGACCACAACCACATCCCCCCCAATGTCTTTAGGTCTTCCCCCCAGCCACTGGAGCCGGCGCACGTGAATTATTTCGCCATCTATATTACTGGCGATTGGCCTATGTAATGCCAGCCAGTGTGTTATTTTATTCTTTAGTTGGGAGAAACCCTCTCTCTTGTTCACTGGGAGCTCTGGAACCCCCGTTAGAATCACAACGTATGGTACGGCCTCGGGCGGAAGATCCGGTAGTGGTCCCCTAAACTGTTTCCCCCGGATCTGCCACAGGCCTCCCTCCTCGTATCTTTTTGATCCATTCAGACAGTTACCCATGTCTCTGGTAGATTTATTTTCAGAGATTGTTGGATGGCAATTAGTTTTAACTGTTGTATTACACACAGGAGCATTTATCAGATTGGTGGTAGAATTGCTCACATGGGATTTAGGGGCAGGAGCTGACCCACTCAATAGATGACTGCTAGAGGACGGAACATCTAGTATAGGGTTAGTTAAAACTGTGTTTACAACTAGCCCAATTTCAGTAGATGGTAGTCGAGATTTGTTAGTGGATTTATCCCCTGGGAAGAGAACTGGGACCTGATTAGACTCCGAATTACCTTTTAATTGTGTAGGACTTGACTTCCTACCCAGGTCTACTTCTATTTTCCCTAGTCGGTTCTCTATTTTTTCCAATCTTTCCACTATTGCGAGGGTATAAGATCGCATAATCATCTCGATACTATCCAAAAGATTGCTGGTGTCTTTTATATTAGACCCATTATCTTTGAAGCTGTGTTTAATACTATGTTCCCCCTCTATATGCACAGAAGTCAACAAAGATATAGGAACAGTATCCAAACCAGTCCCATCCTTAGGGGTTGCAGCGGATGTAGCCTTGGTACTAGGAGGGATGACCTTCTTCCCAAATTCAGTGTAGCTCGTCTTCAGTTTAGTAGGTTCCATCCTATTACGTCTCTTCTTATTAGGTGGTGGACCATACTTTGTAGATTGTACAGCTTTCTTATGTCTTTGTCTTATAGACTTAAGGGGAGTGGGTGTCACAGCAGTCGAAATTCCTGAAGTACTGGATGGATCGTGTGATAGATTTGTAATATCTATTCCAGTAGAAGAAGTAGTAGGTACTACGCATTCTCTCAACAAGAGAGGAACACCTTCTGTACATAAGGTATCATCAGCAGGGGCTGGTACTGGGATGAGCTCGTTTTGAAGAATAGCTGCGGGATTAGGCTCATACAGTGCCCTATTTTTAATATTTTCTATAGAGCGTCTACGCTCAACTCGGCGCTCTGCGAGGGAAAATTCTGTTGAGCCTCCAGATGGTGTTCTAGTAAAATAGTTATCCAGGGTGCCATTCATTATAGTTCCCACTCTGTCAACCACCGTTGTTATAGGACTCAGCACAATCGTGGACATGTTAGTAACTTTGTTGGATAAATGTTGTTGCAATAACATATATTGTCAACTTACGATGCGTCGTTTTCTTATGGCTCTCAGTTTGCCCAGAGTGCTGTGCCCAGTCAAGTCTCGTCGGTCCTCGGAGGGCCACAGAGGGCCCGCCCTTTGCCCGGGCTTAGCCCGGCGCAGTCCCGCGCGTGTCCCGCGTCGCGGGGGAAGTCCTCGATTTAAACGCCTCCTGGCGCGCTGCTGCCGAGGGCGGGCTTCCGCCGCTAGAGTGCTTGGGAGTTGTGGTCCCAACTCGAGGAGGATGGATGGCTGCAGCGTCGGTGGTAGTGGCGGAGAGACGAGGTAAGAGCCCCCCTGGAATGCTCACACTGATAAAAATACAGGCCCGGGATTGCAGCAGGAAACACCTGCTCTGCCGGGAAAGTCCTCGATTTAAACGCCTCCTGGCGCGCTGCTGCCGAGGGCGGGCTTCCGCCGCTAGAGTGCTTGGGAGTTGTGGTCCCAACTCGAGGAGGATGGATGGCTGCAGCGTCGGTGGTAGTGGCGGAGAGACGAGGTAAGAGCCCCCCTGGAATGCTCACACTGATAAAAATACAGGCCCGGGATTGCAGCAGGAAACACATTATATACAACAAGGCCATAGTTGCTGCTTATTTATGTATTTATTTACCATTGACAAAACCAATAGTCTTGGCTTATGGTAGGTGTAATGTTACTTGTATCGTATATCTGGGTGTAATGACAGAAGCAGCAGTTTTAGCGTATGTGTTTTTAAGCCACGCCCTTAATTACGTCGACCACGCCCATTTGAGAGTCCCACCAGCTTCTTCATCCCTCTTAAATACCTGGCTCTCTCCCAAAAGATGTCCTTGGGAGATTCCACCGAATCTGTAACATTACTTGCGAGGTACATGGTCGTTGATCCTCCCGGAGGTCAACCACCCCTCAACTGACATTGGTAATATGGCGTTGGCATGCAGGCAAATGCATTTCCTCATTTGCTTGTGTGGCCGCATAACCATGCAAATGAGGTAACAGGCATGAGGCGGCCCAAGTGCTCGATATAGCAGAACGGGCTGCAGTCGCGTATGCTGCTGGGCGAAAAACGCGAGTGCAAACACTACTTGTGCTCTGGGGCACTTCCACAATACGTCCCAGCAACATTTTTCAAGCGGGTCAAAATAACATAAGCACGGCTTTTTGTTATAATTTTTTTCAAATAATGTTACTTTTTGTTTCTCTAAAATGTACATGACGTATCCTTTAACTCCCCGTTTTCCTTTGTTAAATTTATATACATAAAAACAGTCAATTGTATTGCATTAGTTTATTGTTTAAAATGGAACAATACAGAAATATGATTTTCTTTTGAGCGTCTAGTCCTGTTTTCCCTCATAACAGTCAGACTAATAACAGTGTATATTGACTGCACGAAAAGTTTAAAAACAGAGGAACATGATTTTCAATGAAGTTTAATTTGCTGCATTGTGCAGATATCCAGATGTTCTTTCAATACTCTGCTGATGTTTTAACGTAAGCGTATTGTTTTATTGTATAAGGCTGCCCAGCTGTACCGACATTAAAGAGTGTGCACAGTCATCAGTTACATAAATGTGAAAACAAACTAGCTGCAACTTATTTTTTTCTCTGGAAAAAAACTACCAATTAAATGAACAAAATGTGCATAACTGGAAATGTAAAAAAAATAAAAAACATAAAACCGGATGCCCTGAAACTTGAAATCACGTACTGTAAATTTCCCTTAGTTCTCTTAGGTACCATAAGATGTCACTGTTAGGGACATCATTAGAAATTATGGAAACTCCATTCATAGCAAATGTTAATATATTTCCTTTGAGTGGAAAACCGGTTTTTACTGGAGATATGGAATATCACATTTTGCTAAGTTTTAGCCAGACAATTAATGCCCGATTCCCAATTGCTTGAACATCATCTATTGTTGCTAAAATTTCTTTGCTAAAAGGTTTTACTGGTGCGTCAGCGGCACCTTGCGCAAACCCATTGTTTAATTACCTTGCTAGTGGACTGGACTGGAAGTAAGAATGAAAAGCTATATGACGTTACAAACAAATACGGTAGACAACATGCAAGAGGAAGGGAGGGTTCCTCAATCTGGCTCGACCAGTAGAAGGATACTTATAATAAAGAAATCAATCTGTACTCAGTCAATGGACAAACACATGAAGTTTAAGGCTGAGCAATGAGAACCAAAGAAATGGGAGTGACAATGAAGCCAACCAATGGTAAGTAATAGGTGGGCTCTGTGAGAAGCTGGCTTGGTATATGATGTTCACTTATGTAAGTGGGCATCTTGCACCAGTCCAGACAACACTGATGGTGATTTTAGTGGTCTTAGTCAACCTTAGAAAGCTCTCTAAGTGGTAGCTGTGGAGAGCAGCCTTCAGGCTTAGTCAAGAAGTGTAAAGCAACTTGTTTTATCAGAACATAACCTTGTAAGTATAGATTATGTGAAAAGGAACCACACAGTGTATTTATAAAAATATGTATTTATTATAAGACACTCACTACCACATACAGATATCTCCTAGCCGGAGATATACACAATGCACACAATACTTTTCAATAGAAACAGGTAAGTAGCACGAAATACACAGTGGTGTATCAGAAAGATGCTGCTGCTGGAGAAGGTGAAAGTGTCCGGTGGAACCCAAAGGTGAATTCAAGCTGTGAAGAACCTTCAAGTAGTGGGGACAGAGTCTATGCCACTCAGGAGTGACCAGGAGGCACGGAAGACGAATGCCCACTGATGTCGAGTGTTGCAGGAGAGCTGACGGTGATATTAAAATGACAACTGTGTGATCCAGGTGATGCTGTGGAAGACCAGGAGCCATGCACGAGCTGTCCCACGTCGGATTTCGAGAGTTGAGGGATCGATGTCCGGCGGGAGCACCAGCAAGCCTTGGCAACTGCAACCAATGTGGAAGTTGAAGAAGGTGAAATGTCGGGACCAGCAAGGTCCAGGAGACTCACCACAGCATGAGAGTCAGGGCAGGCCTGAGCAATTAGGGGAGCTCAAAGAATTCAAAGAAGACCCTCAAGAGGACCCACAGGCTGGAGGCACTGGAGTCGGAGAGGACCTCGAGCAGCTCACCAAAGATGCGGGCCCACGGTGCAACTGATGTGGTGAGGATGAAGATCTTGGTAACTGGAAATGCTTGAGGTGGGGCTACTTGGAGCTTGAAGATCTTGGTGTAAGGAAGCCAACAAGCCTTTGCAACTGCAAGTCAATGCGGTGCACAGGGGTTCAGCTCCAGCGTCTCCGACGAGGGAAACTGGCGTCAAACTTGTTGAGAGGACAGGGCAGGCATCAAGGGATGTGAAAAACTACCACCTGGGTTTCTGAGCCTTTCGGAGTCCGTGAGAGCTTAGGATCAGCAGACCGGTCAGCTTAGTTGCATTGCCTGAAGATGCAGGGAAGTGACTCCTTCACTTCAAGGGAGATTCCTTCAGGTGTCTTGGATGCCCACAGGCCTTGGAATGTTCCTGTATGGTGCACAGGCACAGACATTGCAGAAGATGAGCAGGGCGACGAAATCAGGAGCAGCAGGAGTCTTCCCGGTTGCAGCCTTGATGCCCAGAGTGAAGTCCAGAGTGCCCGGATAGTTGAAGAAGTGGTGTCTGAAATTAATCTTGTCCCATGACGAATCTAGGGACCCACCCTGCACGAATACACTAATCCCTGTCTGGGAGGTGGTCACACCTTCCTGTGACAGGATACCTATTGTTCTGCCTTCCCCTGCCCGAGCTTGGCTCAGCAGCAGGAGGGCAGAAATATATGTCTCTGGCCGGCAGCAGCCCTAGCTTGCTGTCTGGGTCTGGAAATTTGGTAACGGGAGCACTGAGGGCCTCTCAAAGGAGCTTTACAGTGCATGGAATCATACCTCCCACACCGTTTACAGTGTGGAGGGTGTGATTACAAAATGTTTGATACTAAACATGACCGGGTTCATTACAGCCAGTTTAGTGATGGTCATCGCATAATGACGCGGTGCCCCTCTATATGTTATATGGCTGTCTCTCTTACAACCCAGGAGAATGGACTCTGTAGGCTGTAGGGGTGCCCTGCTCATGCAGGGGCACCCTTACACATAGAAACGAGCACCCTGCCTTCAAGATTGAAAGGCCTGCTTTAGGGGTGACTTATAGGTTTTAAGTGCAGTGACCATAGATATAGGTGAACCTATATCTTTTGTAAGTGATACTAGCACCAGCTTACACAGGCTGCAGTGGCAGGCCTGTAGTTACAAATTGAGTGGTCTCCCATGGGTGGCATAATACATGCTTCCACCCATCGGAGACCCCTGGTGTACCTATGCCCTGGGTACCTTAGTACCATATACTAGAGACTGATAAGGTTACATCATTGTCCAATTTGGGATGTACCGAAGTACTTACCAAACCAATTTAGGGGAGAAAGCACAGAGACTGGGGTCCTGGTTAGCAGGATTCAGTCAGACTAGTCAGAAAACAGCATTACATCAGCAAAAAGTGGGGGTAACCATAAAAGTAGATCCTACTTTCCTATAGGCTCTAAGCGCCCTTTTATGTTAAGTTAATAACACAAGCTTTTCTCGAGGGACAGTGCATGCGCTTTCTCAGGCGAAAAAAAACTAAAAACACTGGCCTGCAAAACCGAAACAAAACGGAGGCAATACATATTGTCCTAAACGAGCGATACTATACAATTTAAATAATAGCATAGAATGCATCGCGAATGGCAGTTTTAATATGTAAAAAATGCTCATGCGCAAAAAAAATCTTTCGGAGTCGCTGCCCATTTCCGTCACTGGCCTTACCCACTTCATCACTAGTGCAGGCAGGCCTTTCATTAATAGAAAACTCAGTTTATTGTGTCTGAAGAAGTTGTGGCTGACCAGCATACCTAATACAATCACCCACATCTCAAGTACCAGTTCAGTCACAATATATGGGTGTTCCTACGAATGCTTAAGCTGCATTTTTAAATTCTGCAGGTCTGACTTTCATAACAGAGCCACATTTACCAGTGATTTTTTTCCCATATAATTCTTGATAATCAGGACTGCGGCTCGTGGGACCATTTTAAAGTGTGGTGAGCCCCTAAACCAAGTGCAGGTGGTGCACACTGGCAGTGGCTCGAATTAAGTACTGATGTCAGGGTTGAAATGTGGTCAAAAGGGCAACAATGTAGTGAATCTGGAGGCACCAAACCTTTGAGGAAAGAGAATACTGAGTTAATAATCCCCATTCTAAATCTTAAAAGGAAATGCTCAAAATAACCTTACCCCAGATTAAATAAAGCTTTAGGTCAATAATATTTTTCTAACTAAAATGCTAACTCTCAGCAAATGTATTTAAATCACAAATATCTCCACCCATATCTCTATTATCCTATAAATGCCTTTGCCTGCATCTGCTTTAGAGCATCTACATTTTAAGCAAATAATGTAATAAATATGGGCACACTAATTCTGTAAATGCCTCAATTAGTGTTACCCAAGGAAGTTTAGAATGCTCATTAAGGCTAAGACAATATACTACATTGTTATGGCTTAAAATGTTGCAGGGTTCGTCCAGACTTAGACCCATAACAGAAAGGGAGCCACTTGGATGCTGTCCTCAGGGTACTCCAGATCATTATCTTCATTTGTACAAAAAGAAGTAGGAGGGGCCTGGCTTAGAAGCCGCCGTGATTTTTTTCAACCTGTACGGATAGTTGATATAACTAAAAAAATGATGGACGGAGCATCAGAACCAATCAAACTCTTCCTAGGACCGGTTTCTGGCATTTCCGGTCCAGGGTGTGAGTGTTTGATTGGTTCTGATGCTCCGTCCATCACCACCCCCTTTTGTACCGCTTTATTTATTTATTTATTTATTTATTTAGACATTTGTAAAGCGCGAAACGAAGGCCCGTGGGCATCTCGGCGCTAGGTAACTGCAATGTTTAGCCAGAAGGGAACTGGGAGGTCAGTGATTAAAAAGCCAGGTTTTGAGGTTTTTTCGGAAGGACCAGAGGGACGTGCTGGTCTTGATGAAGTGAGGCAGTGTGTTCCACAGTTTTGGAGCAGCCACCAGAAATCTTCTGTCACCCCAGTTAACAGATTTGGTTCGGGGGATCACCAGATCCAGGGAGCTGGAAGAGCGCAGTGCTCTGGATGGACAATAGGGGATAAGGTTCTGAGTGAAGAACGCTGGGACAGCGTTGTGTAAAGCCTTGTATACCAAGCACAAGGTTTTGAACATGATCCTCTTCCTCACCGGAAGCCAATGGAGTTGTTTCATGGTAGGTAGAACCGGATGGAATTTGGGGATTCGCCCTAGGAGCCTGGCGGCCGCGTTCTGTATGGACTGCATTTTTGTTAACACTCTCTCCTGGGCCCCTAGAAACAAAGCGTTACAATAATCTAGGGTGGAAAGCACCAGGGAGCTTACCAGCGTTTTCGCCATGTTTTCAGGTAAGAAGGGCAGAATTTTTTTGATGAGCCTCAGTTTATAAAAGGCTGAAGAGGATATTTGATTGGCGTGTGGTAGGAAATTCAGACGGTTGTCAAACATAACTCCCAGGTTTCTCACTTTATCCACCGGAACTGGGGGCTGGCCCATAGATGACGGCCACCAGCGGGAGGACCACTCCGGAGAGAGATTGCCGAAGATTACAACCTCCGATTTGTCGGAGTTTAGCTTCAGACAATTGTGCGACATCCAGTTCCCGATGGCCGACATGCCCTGATTGAACATGTCGGCTTTCTGAAGGCCGTCATTTTTGACGGCTAGGACCAGTTGAGTGTCATCAGCGTATGAAGTAAGGCTCATCCCATGTGCCCTGATGACATTGGCAAGGTCCGACACATAGATGTTAAATAGTGTCGGACTAAGGGATGAGCCTTGGGGAACTCCACAAGGTAGTGACAGAGGGGAGGATTCAAAAGGTCCCACTGTGACGACCTGGGTCCTGTTGGCCAGGAAGGAGGCAAGAAGATTTTTGGCGTTACCTTGGATGCCTATGCTCTCGACACGGTCGACCAAGATGGTATGGTCGACCGTGTCGAAAGCCGCCGACAGGTCTAGTAATATCAGGACGGCGGTACCTCCCGCATCCCGGATAAGTCTGATGTCGTCCGCCGCTTTCACCAAGGCCGTCTCGGTACCGTGGAAGCGACGGAAGCCAAACTGTGATTCATCTAGGCATTTGTTATCCTCGATGAAGGAAGAGAGTTGGGCATTCATGATTTTTTCCACAATTTTTGCTAAAAGTGGGAGACTGGCGATGGGGCGGTAGCTTTTGGGTTCATCTTTATCAAGGGTAGATGTTTTGACCAACGGTTTTATAAGGGTTTTCTTTAGTGTCTCGGGATAGATGCCAGTGCTAAACATGGAGTTACAGATGTTGGTTATGGAGGGTAGAACTGTATCCATAATAGGTCTCAGGACCTTCAAGGGACATGGGTCGAGGGCCGATCCTGATTTAATGGTGGATACCGTTGTTAGCACCTGCGGGCACGTGACCTCACTGAACTGCGAGAGAATAGGTCCTTCAGGTTGAGTAGATGGGCTGTGGGAGAGAGTGACGTTATTGGTGAAGACCCTGTAAATGTCGTCCACTTTACTGAAGAAGAACCTAGATAAAGCGTCGCAAAGGGTTTGAGACGGGGGAGGTGTGAGATCCACGGAGAAACCCGCCAATTGTTTGGTGGTCTCGTATAGACATTTATTAGAGTTTTGTGCTGTTTCAATTTTGTTGCAATAATACTTTTTGTTTTGCATCCAAGATGAGATGTTTGTATTTTGCTACTGATTCTTTGTATAGGAGTTTGGCTTCGGGTGTGTAGTCCTTCCGCCAATGTCTCTCTCTATGTCTGCACTGTTGTTTTTGGGTACGCAGTTCCTCTGAGTACCATGGGGCCGAGGGGGTCGATCTGTTGCGTGACCGTTGTTTAAGTGGGACCAGATCTTTTGCTGCTGTGCTCACCCAGTTGTAAAATTGGGACGTAGCATTATTGGGGTCCGGAGATAACGCGGGGAGGGTATCTTTAAGCAAGGTTTCCAGCCTGTGTACATCTAAGTCATCCCATGCCAGGTAGGGGGGACAGGAGTTAGAATGGGGCTTGTCGGCCTGGGGGTCGCCCACTGGAAGTGAAGCCAGAATGAGATGGTGATCCGACCAAATTAAAGGGAGTATTTCTGTAAGTTTGAGGCCCGAGGCATTAGAAAAAATGCCGTCTAGTGTGTGCCCTCCTTCATGCGTAGGGGAATGGACCAAGGGGGATAGACCAAAAGTGGACATGTCAGCTAAAAACGTGGCTGTGTCAGGATTGTTGGGCACATCAAAATGGAAATTAAAATCACCTAGAATGGTGAAGGAGTTCTCCAGTGCGGATGTTTCTAGGAAGGATCTATGAGCCCCCAGGAAGTCACACCTGGGTCCCGGTGGTCGATAAAGAAGGATCCCTTTGAAGGTGTAGGAAGGGGTCAGTTTTATTGCGAATTCTAAGGCTTCGCAAGAAGTCTGAGGAATTAGCGTGTGCCTTACAATGTAGGTGTCTCGGGCAATGATAGCAATGCCGCCACCTTTTTTCTCGGTTTGCCTGTCCAGCCTATAAATGGCAAATCCAGCAGGAACGGCTATGACAAGATCCGGATCAGATGCTTGGCCCATCCAAGTTTCCGTCATGAACAGGATATCTATTTTGTGGTCCTGTATCAGTTCATGGATGTCCTGGCTGTGTTTGCTAAGTGAACGGACGTTTGTGAGCGCAATGGTGTAAAATTTCGTCAGATGGTGCTTACCAGTCTGAGAAGATTTGCAAATGACCGGTAAAATGGCGTGACAGCCAGGGCAGTATGCTTCATGCTTTGTAAGCAGGGCATTAGGATGGAATGTGCAGCATGAATGACTGGTCGGGGGGCGAAAAGCCTGTAGCTGAGCGGCTGAGTAACTGATACGGGGGTAGGATGGAACAGACCAAGGGGGGTGGCCCTGGGCCCGGGCCAGGCGCGGACGGGCGCAGACGGGCTTGCCTTTGGCGCGCCTTCGGCGCGCCGCCGGCGCGCCCGCTGTGCCCGCCCGCTGCGCGGTCGGGCGGCTCTGTTGTTAATATACATAGCGGGGCGGGCAGGAGGAGGGTGGGAGGGGCGCCGAGCAAACCGGGCAGCCTTCCCAACACAAGATGGCGCCCAAAGTCAAGCTAATAGCTCCCCAGCGCGTGAAAAGCGTCGCTGAGGTAAGAAATGAACCGGAGCCTCTGCGAATTAGTCTCGCCTGGGTGGGGGGGCGGGAATATAAAACAGCGCCTGATTAAAATAATTACAAGGTTAAAACGAGTATAGCAGTCAGTCGTTTTTCAAATACATCCAACAAACACAGAGCAAACCTCCGGCTTCCGCCTCAGAGGGAAAGCTTTGTTCGCCATAAGTTGGCAGGGTATGCTCAGACGTGAGTCCCTTGCTCACTTTGCCACTGGATTCAAGCAAGCCTGGCTGAAGACGGCTGAAATGCCAGAAACCGGTCCTAGGAAGCTTGTTTCCGGTCCAGGGAAGGCATGGCTTGGCAGTTCGGGCTGGACTGTTCCCATGAGGCACAGGGTCAGTCTGATTTGCATATGGCCATGTCTGAACTGGGGTGGCAGAGTGGGCTAAAGAACGGTGATGGATCAAACCCAGATCTGTTGACTGGGTGTGAGTATTTGATTGGTTCTGATGCTCCTGTTGATGGAAAAGTCACGCATTGCTGGAGTCGTGTCGCAAGTACGACGCAATTCCAGCAATGCTCAGGGGCGTCCTATGCCTAACATGCTGCGTCACTCCTTACGCCTGCTTCAAGCAGGCGCAGGGTTTTGACGCAGCATGGACATAAAAGTGACTCAGTGAAATCTTGTAGATTTCACTGCGTCACCTTTACCAGGCTTCCTGCGACGGAACGCCCACTCTGCATACATTAAACCTGATGCAGGTGTAATGTGGCGCAGGGCTTCACAACGTGACGCATCTCCCTAGATGCGTCACGTTGTAAACAGGCCACAACTTTTACGCTGCCGCTGCGTCACAAAAGTGACGCAACAACAGTGCAAAAGTGACGCAAGGGGCTTGTAAATCTGCCCAAAAGAGTGGATTGGGTCTGGTAAGCGCTTAACTTCAGACTTAGAAGACATTTTGAAAAAATGTTCTTAGAAGGTTATGTTTAGCAGGGTAAGGCTGCAGGCGGTATCCGAGGAGTGAGTGTCGTCATCAGGGAGCTGCTGGACAAGCTGCGATGAAAATTTCTTAATTCAGACTTAGGGCCTGATTTATATCTTGGCAGGATGGTCCCGTCATCGATTCTTTAGCGTTCTTCCTGCCTGCCGCCTTGGTGGTCTGCCCACTCAATTTAGATGTTTGTTGGTCACTGGAGGGAAGACTGCCACAATCCAGCCGCCTCCAGCATGAAATTTCACCCACGTTAACAGCATCAGAGGCTGAAGCGGCTGAAGCGCCTTTCCACCGAGAAACTATGGCGGGGAAATCTCCAAGCTCGAGTTGGGAGAAACAAAGTAAAAGAGGTGAAACCTCACCTTTTTTGGGGGTCCCACCACCATTACGTCTTCAACGCCATTATCCAGGTCTTTGTTGTGCTGCTGCTACTTGACCACGACGCTCACCCACCCTGTTGTAGCCAGCATCTAAGGGAGGCTTTTGTGGTAGGTGTGCGTGTACATTCAATGTTTTTTACGATTAACTGCCCTGCAGTTAATACACTCCAGAGTAAGGGGAATTGCTCAGCTCAACTTAGAGTTGGTGCTAACATTGATCCAAACTATCTAAAGCAGCTGTTAATATCGTCCACCCCCTAGCTGTCGAGAATTCTGAGCTTGCAGCAGAGGCATATACTAACTGGCTCAACTCTGCCTTTGCCCAAATAGTCCCTATAAAGAAAAAGGGTCAATGTGGGACTTGTCCGTCTGCCCCCTGGTTTTCGGAGGCCTTCAGGAGTGAAAAGGCTGCAGACGCCAATAGAGGAAATGGAGAACCCAATATAACTCCCATGAGAGAAATTGATAAACTCTCACTAACCAAATACAAAACCCTTCTTATAACAGAAAAATCAGCGTATTTCTCATCACAAATCGAATCAGATAAAAACTCAGCCAAAAAACTTTACCAAGTCATTAATAGGCACACTAGACAACCAGATTACAAAGGGGATTGGGTTAGCCAGTCCTTCTGCGATAAGATTGCCTCGCATTTTATGTTTAAAACGTTTTTATTGAGACAAAACAAACCATGGGGGAGGGGGATAGGAGGGCAGGATACATGGAATACAGTCAAAGAAAAAGGGTGCAACTCCAGAGGGTTGGCAATAGGTAGCGCGGTGGGTCAGGGGGAAAAACACAGTAAATGAAAGCTAGAAATACAAGCTGTGAAATCCCCGCACGCGTATCCGACACCCCAAATCTAAGCAATAAAACCCCCCCCCATCAACACCTCAATAGAACACAATCCCCCCCTCCCATCCCCCATCCTCCCAGTAACGACACAACAACACTCCCCCCCCCCCCGTCCTATGGTCCCGCATCAGAGTAATCCTAACCAGGAAGCCCCGCACCCCCCTCCCCTCCCCGGGGGGTCCCCGTCTCACATGTAAGCTAGTCCGCCGGGGTCACCGGCGGCGTCAGCCTGAGAAGTCTAAGATACCTCGGGCAGGTGAGCTCCCGAAATTCAGTGGACAGCAGCGCTAGAAAGGGTTGCCATAGCTCTTCAAATTGGTCTATCTCCCCCGCAACCGTAAGCGACAGCTTCTCCATCCCCAGCACATGCCAGAGCCTATGCAACCAAACGGTGATGGAGGGGACGGTGGTTGTGCGCCAGTGGATTAGAATGTTCTGAACCGCAGACCCCAGCGCGATTGCGATCTGCCTACCCCTACGGGACTTCAGTGGGTACATTAGGTCATTGGGGAGGCCCAACAGGACATACGCCGGGAGTCGCGGCAGCTCTATCCCAAAGTGCTTATCCACCTCGTCCAAGACTTCCTTCCAGTAGGCGGTCAGCACTGGGCAATCCCAAAGAATGTGTGTAAGGGTACCTTCCTGCCCGCAGCTCCGCCAGCACCCCCTGTCAGTGTGTTTATGCATTTCATACAGTCTCTCCGGGGTGTAGTACCAGTATGTGGACACCTTAGTAAAGGTCTCCGTAAGGCCCGTGTGATATGCAGAGTGCCGCGCCCGATACGCAATTTTGTCCCATTCCTTGTGGCTGAGTGTCCTACCCAATTCCCGGTGCCAACGCTCCCTCCCCGGGTTGTAATAGTGAAACGGCGGGGGTTGTAGGTATTTGTACAGATCGGTGATCAGTTTAGCGTCGGAGGTCCGAGTGGCCAACCACCTCTCATACGGTGTAATTGGACGGGCGGCGGTGGCACGCACCTGGGGCTGGAGGGCCCAATGCCGAACTTGCATGTAGCGCAATCTGTCCAGCTCCGTCAGGCCGAACTCCTGGCGGAGTTGCTGAAAAGGAACCACTCCTTCCGGGCTATAGATCTGGAAGAGTGCCCTGCAGCCCGCCTGCACCCAGTGGGAGAAAACCCCCGGCTCCATCCCCGGGGAGAAGTCCGGGTTGCCCGCAATGGGCGTGAGCGGCGAAGGGAAGGTGGTAAGGCCCCGGGCCTCACAGACCGCGTCCCACACACGCAGGGGGACCCGCGTAACAAAGGAAGCGTAAAGATTAGGGGGGCGATGCGCGCGGCGCAGGAATGGAACCTCTTGTAAGGTGCGGCCCGCCACTGCCTGGTCTTGGAAGAGCCAATGTTTGTCGGACTCCCACCTGCTCCACTCCACCAGATAGCGGAGCTGTGCCGCCTGAAAGTACTTACGGAGGTCCGGAATGCCGAGACCCCCCGCTTCCGGAGCAAGCGTGGAGAGGACCCTCTTCATGCGTGGCCTGCGGCCCTGCCAGACAAAGCGAGAGATGTCAGCCTGCATTTGTCGTATCCAGCCCACCGGGGGTTGGAGCGGAAGGGCCCGGAAAAGATATAGTATCTGGGGCAACACCGTCATCTTGACCGCCGCGATTCGCCCCAGCCAGGACAGCAGGCCTTTGTTCCAGCGGCCAAGCTCGTCCTTGATCTTCCTGCTGAGGGAGGCATAATTGGCCGTAACCATCTCCGGTAATGTAGGCGCCAGCAGAATCCCCAGATACGGCACCGTGGACGAGGACCACTGCATGGGGAAGAGCCGCTGAAGATCCCTCCTGGTTTCCGCAGCCAGGGACACGTCTAATGCCATCGACTTGCTCATATTCATTTTGAAGCCGGCCACCCCCGCAAAGGCGTCCAGCTCTCGGAGGCAGGCAGGCAGCGACCTCCTAGGGTCGTCCAAAGTCAGCAGGACATCGTCCGCGTAGAGACTGACGGTGTGGACGTACTGGCCCATCCGGACCCCGACAGCATCCGGATTATTACGAATCCGCTGAGCAAACGGCTCCATGTAGAGGGCAAACAAGAGCGGCGAAAGAGGGCAGCCCTGCCGCGTGCCGCGCTCGATGGCAAAGCCACCGGAGCTACACCCGTTAACCCGCACCGACGCTGAAGGATGCTTATAGCAGTTAAAGACCATGGTGCGGAACTTATCGCCGATTCCCAGTTTCTTGAGGACCAGCTCAAGATACGGCCAGTGAACTCTGTCGAAGGCCTTCTCCGCATCAACGGACAGCAACATCCGCTCCCCCGAGATCCTTGAGGCCTTCTCCAGAACATGCGTCACCCTCTTGGTGTTGTCAACCGTCTGTCTGCCGGGCACAAAACCAGCCTGGTCCGCCTCCACCAGGTCGGGGAGGTGTGGACTCAGCCTGGACGCGAGAATCCCCGTGTACAACTTGAGGTCGACATTTAAAAGCGAGATGGGTCGGTACGAGCCGCAGAGGGCCCGGTCCTTCCCAGGTTTCGGGATTACCGCGACCGTCGCCCTCAGGAGATCCGGAGGGATGGCTCCCGGTTCGGAGAAAGAGTTAAATAGCCGAGTAAGGACAGGGGCCACGGCCGTGCAAAAAGTCTTGTAAAATAGCGACGTGTACCCGTCCGGGCCCGGGGCCTTGCCATGTTTCAGCCGCGCGATAGCTGAAATCACTTCCTCAACATGGATGTCACGCTCCAGGTGGTCAGCCTGAGCCGGATCCAGTACCGGGAGGGTCACCGACTCCAAATAGCCGTCGGCATCCCGTGGCGAGGAGGGCTCCTCAGCATACAGCGCCTCATAGAAGCCGCGGAAAGACTCCGCTACCTCCACGTCCCCGGAGACAAGCCCCCCGTCCGCGCCCACCAATTCTTTCACAACGCTGCGCTGTTGCGCGACCCGGAGCCGGTGTGCTAGGAGCTTGCCACATCTGTCCCCCCCAGTGTAGTAGGCATGTTTCAAGCGTAGGGCGGCGTACTCCGCCCTGTCAAGATCCAGAGCCGACAGGAGCTTCCTCGCTGCCTTCAACTGCCTCCACACCCTCGGCGCCCCCGTACGGCGGTGGACCTGCTCAAGCTCCCGGACTTGAGCTGTCAGCTCATCCCTCTTCCGTTGCCGCTCCTTATTCTCAGCTGCAGAGATAGAGATGAATTCCCCCCGGAGGACGGCCTTCAGTGCCGCCCACTGTGTCGCCTGCGAGGTGTCAGTGTTGCTATTGTGGGTGAGATAGTCCTGTATGACCTCCCCGATGCGTTGCACCACCGACTTTTTGTGTAGAAGTGTATCCCGGAGGCGCCACACACCCCGAGAGGGGGAGGCCGCCGGCCACTGGAAAACGCCGGTGACTGGGGAGTGGTCAGACAGGGTCAGGACCCCGATGTCCGCCGCCGTGGCAGCGGCACGCATCGGTCCACTCACCAGGAGGTAGTCCAGCCGTGAGTAGGTTCGGTGTGCGTGCGAGAAGTAAGAGTAGTCCCTATCCGTGGGGTGCATGAAGCGCCAGAGGTCGTGCAGATCCATTTCCGCAATCCGGGCCCTCCCAGCCTGGGACAGTTCCCCCGTCTGCGGGAAGCGCTGCGCCGATCTGTCCATCACAGAGTCAAAGACAATGTTGAGATCTCCCCCCAAGATAATGTGGCGGTCGGGGGAAGCAGTGACATCCACCAGCGCGGAATCTAGGAAGCGCTCTTGGTGATCGTTTGGGCTATAAACGGAGCCGACCGTAAATGCTATGCCTCCCAGGCGCATGCGATACGCAAGGAGCCTCCCCTTCTGTTCAGCACACTTATGCAACACCTCCCCCCGAAAGGAGCTCGCTAGGAGAATGGCTACCCCCGCCGTCTTGTTCGCTGCCGAGGAAAAGAACTGGGTAGGGAACTTAGCAGAGCGCATCCTATGGCAATCTCGGGGCAATAAGTGTGTCTCCTGCAAAAGGCAAATGTCCGCCTGCGTCCCCTCCAGCAACGACAGGATCGCTCTGCGCTTCACCGGGTTGTTCAGACCCTGAACATTAAGGGTCACTACCTTTAGGCCCGGCATTCCTCGCGGGGGTCGGGAGCGCCATGCAATGGGCAGGGAATCAGCGGGTGGGGCGCGCGGGGCCGCAGCGCAGGACAAGCCAAAACAAAGCGGGCATAGACAACAGCGGACGGGACCTTCCCAACCCCAAAACAACCCCCTCCCCCACCCAAAACACAACCCTGGCAACTAGCCACCCACAAACTCAAACACCCCATAGTCTCAGTCAAGCCCCAAAACGGGCAAGTCCGTAGAAAAGAGCGAAGTGGACGTCCAGCCATTCACCTCCAACCGCTCCCCCCCAACCCCCCCGCCCCGTACCAAGCATGTAACGAAGCTAAAGACATCTCCCCCCGGAGTGTGTGTTAGGCCGTCAAGGCCACGCTAGAGGAGCCGGTCGAGTCCCCGGCCGCCGCCCTCAGGGCGTCGGCCATGTCCGCTCTGATGGTAGGGGAGTCCGGGCGCCCCACACTGGTCGCTGAGCGCCGCCTCGTTGACCTCCGCCGGTTCCGTCTCTCCGAGGACCTCCACGACGGCGTAGCTCCCTCCTCCTCCGCCGCCGTGAGCCCCAGGACACCACAAATGTCTTGCAAGGAGCGTAGCTGGTGTAACACTCCGTTCCACCGAAAAATCAGGCGGAAGGGGTGACCCCAAGAATACGGCGTCTCATGCTCGCGCAAAAAGTCAGTGGCAATCCTAAAGGACCTACGTTTCTGCAGAGTGATGGCGGAGAGGTCCTGGTAAAGCGCCACCGGCCGATCCCGGAAAGTCAGGGGCTGTTTCCTGCGGGCTTCAGCCATGATGCGTTCCTTTAGTGGAAAGTCGGGCAGGAAGGCCAGAATGTCCGGTGGAGGTGCCGATGACTGGCGCTGCCGGCCAACCCTATGCGCCCTGTCAATGCTGATGGGAAAGTCCGCAGCTTCCCCCAGGATCTCTCGGAACAGGGCCCGCAGGTAGCTCCCCAGATCGGACCCCTCGTCCGCAGTCGGCACGCCACGCACTCGGATGTTGTTCCTCCGAGATCTGTTCTCAAGGTCCTCGGAGTGGGCCTGGAGCTCCACACACTGTTCCCGGAGGCGAAGAACGTCCTGCTGGAGGTGGACTATCTCCTCCGCTCGCTGTTGGCCCTCCGTCTCCACCGCTTCCACACGCTCGCCAAGGCCCTCCACCTCCCTGCGCACTTCTCGGACCTCGCTGGCCACCTCCCGCTTCAGTGTCTGGAAGTCCTCCCTGAGGGAGCTGAACAGTTCCTCCATAAAGGCCCTCGTGACGGGTGGCTCCCCTCCAGTCACATCCGCCGGAGCCCGGGAGGGCCCCGGTGAGGGCTGCGTCCTGTCCCGCAAGTGCTGGGCCCTGCCAAGCATGTCCGGCAGGGTACGGTCCCCTTTCTTCGGGCCTCCTCTTCCAGACATCGCTAGCTCCGCAGTCGGGCACCGATCCAGGCGCTCCAGGGATGCTCAGCCGCCGGCTAGCACTCGACCTGGGTATCCCCCACGAGTGAAGTCGCTGCGTCACAGGTGACAAAATGGCGGCCCAGTCCGGTCACCGTCAGCCGCAAGAGCTTGTGTGAGACAACCAAGGGGGCCGCAGCAGAGGGGTCTCATCAGCACATCCCTCCGGTAATCAGCCCAGCAGCAGCGGGGGTCACTTGCATCCAGCAGCCAGGACTCCGGCGAAGGCTGCCACCACTGCTCCTTCGGGGACAAAATGGCGGCCGGGCGGAGCAGGCCAAAACGACCAGGCCCAATGACACCACCGGGGCCCCTGAGGCACCCCACAGTAAAATAAGTTCCACCACCGGCCCCCGTCTGTCACGCACAGGGGCCCAGATGGTCCAACCCCATCAGGGAGTCCGCTGTACCTCGGCTAGGGGTTAGGGCCTCCGCAGTGCGAGGTGTCGCCGTCACCAGTCTGAGTGCCAGGGCACCCGTCCCAAGCCTTCCACACCGTCGGGTCCCTTCCCGCAAGGCTCCTTCAGTCACCGTCGAACGGCGGGCCAGATCCCCTCCAGATCGCAACTTTCAGCACCAGGCCCAGCCGAGGCGCCCGGACAGCTCTCCAATGCGCTCCGCCCCTCGGGCTCGCCGTCGCCGTTCCTTGGTCTCGATCGAACTTTTTGGGGGGGTTCCCCCGAGGCGATCCGAACCAAAACAGCACCAATGTGCACCCCTGATGCTCCGCCACGCTCCTCTCCCGCGCTGAGCCTCAGCGGGGGGAGAAAAGCATAAGAAAAGGGCTCTAGCTTGGCCGGGCCGGAGGAGCTACGGGAGGAAGCGTCCGCTCACCCCGCCATCTTGGCCACGCCCCCCTTGCCTCGCATTTTAAAGACAAAGTAGATTCAATCTTCAACGCCTTTGATCACACTGACAACCATCATCCATCATCCTTCTCCCAACAATTGGAACAATCAAAACAAGGGGTTTAGCAATCCTAAAGTTGACGCGACTATGAACACTCTCGAATCTTTTTCCTCGGTCTCTTCCGCGCAAATAAAAGACCTTATATTGACCATCAAATCAGACTCTCCAAAATGATCCTTGCCCGCCTTCAGTCATCAAGTTGGTCACCGACATTATAGCAGATCACTTTTGAAACATATTTAACAACATGTTTAAGACAGGTATTGTTCCTCCTCAATGGAAACGAGCCTCCATTTTGCCCCTTTTAATCTCCTTGACCCCACCCAATTTGGGTTTAGATCGGAGCATAGTACAGAGACTGCCCTTATCAAGGCCATGGATTAACTAACGTTCATCCTGGATGAGGGGGGGGATCAGCCGCTCTAATTCTGCTGGACCCTTCTGCGGCATTTGATATAGTGGATCACTCCATCTTGATCCACTGTTTAGAAGCAAAAGGCATTAAAAACCTTGCTCTGAAACTAGTCTCCTCCTTCCTCTCAGACAGGAAAAATGTGATCAACATTGATGCTTTTTCTTCCCAGTCTTTTCTTCTGCCCTGTGGGGTTCTACAGGGCTCTTCACTTAGTCCCACCCTTTTTAATGTTTATGTTGCAGATCTAGCTCCTATGGTCTAATCCTTCGGGTTCACTTTTACATCATATGCGGACGACACCCAAATTGTGCTATCAGCCACTAAAAAAACATTAGACACCAGCCTCCGCATTCATAACTGCATGAAATACATCCGTGATTGGATGAACAAGCACTGCCTTAAGCTCAACGCCGGGAAGACTGAGGTGATAATACTTGGCAATAATCCTAATTTCTGGTCTGCTCCATGCTGGCCTGCAGATATGGGACCCCTTCCTGTCCCCACCAGAAAAGCCAAAAGTCTGGGGGTCATCATAGATCACCTACTTTTAGGAAATCAAGTCAATACAGTGGTCTCCTCCTCCTATAACATCTTGAGAATGCTAAAAAAAAAAAAAAAAATCACCTTTCTGCCTATCTCAGTCAGCGGTATCCACCGTAGTATTTTCAAAAATAGACTACTGTAACAGCCTCTACGTGGGTCTGCAAGTCCAATACTTGAACAAATTGCAGGCTCTGTAGAATTCTGCAGCCAGTCTTCTACTAGAGATACCCAGACATCATTCAGTTTCCGCCGCACTTAAAGACCTCCACTGGCTGAAGGTCAAAAACAGAATTAAGTTTAAGGCCATCTGTTTAACCTAGAAAGCGCTACATGATTCTTTGCCCACATTTCTGATGGAAACCTTTGCTTGGTACACCCCAACTAGAAACCTAAGATCATCAGACATACGGAGAATAAACTCCATTAGATTTAAAAAATCAAAATGGGGTGGCAGCAGCTTTGCGGTCAGAGCAGGTACATCCTGGAACCTCCTGCCAATCACCATAAGATCTGCCCCTTCCTTGCTTCAGTTTAGGAAACCTCTGAAAACCTGGCTTTTCAATCAGTAGACTGTATTACTCTGCTCACCGTCTCTCACAGAATCAGCGTCAAGACACCTTCGGGTATACGTCGCGCTTTATAAATTGGGTAACATAACATAACATAACAAATAATGTGTGTATGTTGTTGGTGTCCAATGCAGTATGTAAAAAAAATGGGCAGTACACATTACCTACATATACATATTGGATCAAAACAGAAGGATCAGCACCCCTAAATGTAGGTATATGACCAATGCCTTCGGCTGTGCTGCGAAATTCCACCTTAAATCTTCATTTGAGCTTAATGCACAGACTCCATTTCATTTGTCTTTAAAATAGTCATTTTATCCACATCTTCTCTCTGTTCTAATAGCAACATGAGACTTCTTCAGGGCTCATTGATTAGGCTTCTTGATATTGATCGAAGCACCCATTGACCAGTCTGGTTATTCAATGTATTCTGGGTTCGCCTTCCCTCCTAGTTCGATACTCGTACTGTCACCGAGGGTCAGGCAGGGGAGTGTTTGCCTCTACAGTATTCTGGGTCTGTCTGCGTCGCTCGTCGCTGGCTACAGCCTGGCCTCCCCGCCCTCTCACTGACCCGGGCTCTGTTTTGCCTGTGGCATGTTCACAATATATATGTGAATTGAGATGAAAATAAGTAGTACTTACCGGTCTCCACACCATCATTGCCTCATTCCTTCAGGACTCTGCTGCCGGGACACCACCAGCACAACGGGAACATATAAATCAGCTAGGCGCAATACCGCTGGCCTGACAGCAGCGGAGTTCTGTTAGCCAGCAGAGAAGACCGCCGCAGTGGCGGGAAGTTGTCTATTGCAGCAAAATCTAAATATGGCAGGCGTACTGCCCTAAGCTTGAAAAAGTACTTGTGACCACAGTGGGACGGCGGTAACAATGCCAAGATCTAAATCAGGCCCTACGTCACTTTTTTGGAAGTCAAAAATCTCCAGCAGGACAAAGCTGGAGATTGAAGCCAACAAGAGTTCCAGGAGGCCATGTACCCCCATGAAAAGGACCACTGAACATGATTTGTTGCTGCTGAGAAAAACATAGCGGGATCTGCTGCAAAGTCAGAACAAACGGCGATGCACCTTGGGCAAAATGATGAGCAGGTTGGAGACTTCTCTTGGTTCTCAGAGCAGCTTTTAGCCCCAAAATATTTAAGTCTCAGGATTGGATTTTGGCTATCTGGAGCAAAGTAGTCTTGTGGAGTACACAGCAGGCCACAGCAGCAGGTAGTCCTCTGAGAGTCCTTCTGCAGGTCCAGAAGGTGAACTGAAGAGTGGGTCTGAAAGTCCTATTTTAATACCTGCCAGTTGATGGCCATCTAGGCACACCTAAACACTCTGTTGTATGGCTGTCTGGGAGGAATAATTAAAGTCCAACTACTAAATACACCTAGACATGTGACCCAAGTATAGGCTGCAGGCACCAAATAGGCATGATCTGAGCATCACTTCCTTACAGGCAGTGTGCTCCAGTCATTTCCTAGCAAACAGTCCACCGGCATGGCAGGGCTAACAGCTACCCTAAGAGAAGATGAGACTCCCTTCCCCCTATTCAAAGGGAATCAGAACAATGGGGTAGTGGCTTTCCCGTTTATCTACTACTACATCCGGGTGGAATGTATTGGGTATCCATGGCTCTGAAGATACCAGATGACACCTGACCGTAGTAATACTGCCTCCAGTACCCCTCAGAATTCAACTCTATGCCCACTGATGGTGACTCACTGCATGTACAATGTATCTATGTCATAGGTACACAAATGTGAAAGCACAGGAGTGAGAGTGAACAGAGCAAAACTGCCCCAACAACTGAGGACACTCACTCTGCTGCCCGAGGGTCAGAGTAGGGGAATGGTTAACACCCTCTTCTGACCCATTGTGCAGACAGAAGGTCAGGAAGAGGTTCGCTCTCCTCTTCCACCCCTTCATCTGTCACCACGAACCTGGGGTTTGAGGTGATTGATGTGGAGTACCCTTAAGGGGTCTCGAAGGGTCTTGAGATCAACAAGGTAGGTGGACTCCCGATCCACTACTTCACCTAGGATGGGCCAGTCCAGAGCTCCTGGAGAGCTCTGAGTGCCACAGGCTCCATTACCCACACCTTTTGGCCAAGCTAAAACTCTACCAAAGAGGTCTTCTGGTCATCCCAGAGCTTCATCACTTCCTGACTGGCCTCAACATTGTCCTTCACCTTTTTCCAGAAGCGCTGCATCCGGTTGAGAGAGGCAGCATGTAACTGATTATATCCTGTCTGGGTTTCCTGGGAGCTTAATTCCACCCCTCTATCACAAGCCTGAGAGGTCCCCTAACAGAGGGTCCATAGAGGAGCTCGAATGGGCTAAACCCAACCCCCTTCCATGGTACTTTCTTGTAGGCAAACAATAGGCATGGCAGGAAGACATCTCACTTGTGCCTTATCGGCTCGGGTAGGTCCATTATCATGCCTTTGAGGGACTTATTGAATCTATCTACAAGCCTCTTGATTTGGGGGTGATAGGGTGTGGAAAACTTTTAAGTCAAACCACACTCATCCCACATGGACTTCATGTAGTCTGACATGAAGATAGTGCCTCTGTCAGACACTACCTCTTTAGGTAACCCTAGATGAACCTGTTGCCTAAAGCTGTCTTGGGATCTAAGGGACTAACAGTGTGGATGCCCACCCTCTCAAAGGGAGTGCCAGTGACAGGAATGGGGGTCAGTGGGGCCTTAAGCTTTTTCCCTGATTTCCTACTGGACTGGCAGGGGGGACAGGACCTACATAATGCATCTGAGGCAGTCTTCTAGGGCCAATAGAAGTGGGAAAAAAGCCTGGCAAAGGTATTGTCCTGCCCCAGTTGTCCTGCTAGGGGATTGTCACAAGCCAACCCCAGTAGGAAGGTCCTGTCCCACTGAGAGACCACCAGCACACAGGCTGCCCAGGTCCAGATACCTTAGGCTCACAGTAATGGAGGTTATTCTCTTAATTGATTGGATGATCTCCAGGGGTATCATTTGCTGCCTGGGCCTTAGCTTGCCTCCTCAAGGCCTCAGAGTGGGGCACTCCTTCTGGGCTTTGCATAATTATTCTCTGGTGGGTCCACCCTCAACTTGCCATCCAGCGAGCTAAGGCAGGTCTCTCAGGACAGGTGTGCCCTCCCCGGTAGGCTCTAGAGCCTCCTCTTCAGGTGCCTTGTCAACCTGGACCGTGGGAACTTTAGGGTCCTTAGTTCATGTGCCCCTTGCCCTTATTATTCTTGGCAGCTGCCTGGGCCATTCTGCCAGGCTTCAGGCTCTCTTGACTCCCTTACTGGGCAGCCATGAACCTTATGGTCATACAGACCCATTCAGGCAATCCTAACATCTCCAGGTGTGACCTGAGCTCCACCTCTTTCCAGATAGTGTGCTCTAGATTGTTGCCCAACAGACAATCTACAGACATAGAAGGACTTGCAACTAATTTTAGCAAACCTGACCCCTCCCTAATCAAAGGGAACCAGAACTACCAGTAGATGAGTCTTGTGGTTGTCTCCGACTATGACTTGGTGAACTATTTCAGGGAAGTCCTGCTCTTAGGACACCAGCTGACACCTTACAGTAGACATGCTGGCTCCTGTGTCCCTCAGAGTTCCACCCGTAGCCCATTGATGGTAGCCCCTTGTTTATACTTAGAAGCATTGGAAGGCATATTGACTTTTGGCACCATCTCCTTATCCCCAAGGGACACTAGAGTAACCTCTGTCTGACCTCCCAAGCTAACTAGGGCCACCGTCTTCCCAAGCGCTACACTTGCCAACTCAGTTGTCTGCACACCGGTGGAGAACTGTCCCCTCCTGGGACATTTGGTGTCTCCCTTGCAGTGCCCATGCTTGTAGCACTCAGCGCCCTGGGGGACAAACTTCCCTGTCTGTTTTTCAAAGAATACTATCACAAAGGGGAGACAAGAGGGGCGTTATGGGGCTCACGCCTGCCCTTACTAATTCAAACACAAAAATTGTCGTGATACCCTCAGAGAAATGCTGTTTGCTTAATCAGCAAGTCAGCAGGTTAGTACCAGAGACCCAATAAGGTCTCTGTGTGCTGCTAGTTGTTACCTAAATTCAAGTCAATTCCAAGAATTGGATGAGGATGGCTCACTCACGTAATGTGACATGCTTCATCATTTGCAAAAACCAAAGGAAATGATGGACGGAGTGTTGAACATTGCAAGCACTCACCCCCAGTCAACTGATCTGGGTTTAATCCATCACTTGCCTCGTTGTTCGCCATAAGTTGGCAGGGTATGCTCAGACGTGAGTCCCTTGCTCACTTTGCCACTGGATTCAAGCAAGCCTGGCTGAAGACGGCTGAAATGCCAGAAACCGGTCCTAGGAAGCTTGTTTCCGGTCCAGGGAAGACATGGCTTGGCAGTTCGGGCTGGACTGTTCCCATGAGGCACAGGGTCAGACTGATTTGCATATGGCCATGTCTGAACTGGGGTGGCAGAGTGGGCTAAAGAACAGTGATGCATTAAACCCAGATCAGTTGACTGGGGGTGAGTGTTTGCAATGTTCAACACTCCGTCCATCATTTCCTTTGGTTTTTGCATGCTTCATCTTTTGCCACCCCGTCTCACCCTAAGATGTTACTACCAGGGCGGACTCAACAACAGAATTGGGCTTTTCTGAGGGAGTTCTTAGATATTTCTTCTCTCAGGACAATGATTTAGTTCCAGTTTATGACTTTAAAAAAAACATGGGATAATCCACTAAAGTATCCTTTAATTTGGTGGTATTCCTGGTTGATTAAAAGATTACCAAGGGGTAAATACAGGAGGCATACTCAGGTGTAAGGACCTGTATGCGTCACTATACAAATAATTCTGCCAACATGTTTCTGCCTCTAATCAGCCGTGGGTCTAAGGTATTTGTCAGGGCCATGTCTATGCCCCCTACACTGCAATTAGTAAGTGCTGGTTGGGCTTAGATATAAACAGAGGACCTACCTCTCAACTGGTATCATAATTAGTGATAACCTATGAGATAAATTAGCAAAAATTGTTGTTCATGAAATAGGTGAACAAGGAGTTACAGTTGACTTAACTTAGCACAATATTCGACCAGGGAAATGGTCACTTTTACCAAAAATGTTTAATATATGGAGCACTATATGACTCTGTTAGACCTGTCAGCCCTTTGGGTGGTCCCTCCTCATCATTATTTATTTTGTCCCACTTTTGCCTCAAACCCTGTTTGAATTTTTCCTTTTTGGGAACCACCAGACTTTTTAGTGTTGCTGCAGATTCAGGGAGCCATTTTAGCTACCCCTGAAACTTCTGTCTGAGGGCCTGAAGCACAAAATGGTGGCCACCTGTGACATCACCAGCATCCACTGGAACCTACCAGCACCTTCCAGAACATTCCAGAACTCTGTGACAGTTGGAGGCGGTTTGGAATGTTGGGGAGTTAAGAGAGAGAGTTGGCAGTTGGAGCTGGCAGTTGGCACCTGACTGGTGAAGAGAGAGCAGCACAACAGTGAAGGAGGAAGGAGTGAAGCAGCAGGGGTGGAAACTTGTGCCTGGAGTGGGGTCCATAAACCCACCCTTGATACTTGTCCCTACTGATGGATCCCAGCCTGTAGCCCTGTGTGGGAAGAAGCCAGAAAAACTCATCCTAAGGACCTGGACAGCAGGAACAGGCCTTAGAAGCAGAAAGCAGCAAGATCCTGACCTGGAAACTGGTTTCCCTGGAGTCCGGCGTCGAGTAGCCTAAGACCTGGAGCCCGAGGTGGAGAAGCGGCGCTGACTGAAGTAGCAGACGTCGTACCCGGAGCCGCCTGAGGTCGTGAGAGGGCGCCGACGGAGGTCGTGAGGAATACCAAAGGTCGAGGAGGAAGTTAACCGAGGTCGAGTGAGCGGCGTCATCGGAGGAGTGGAGTCCGCCCTCCGGAGTCGTCGGAGACCGAGGTGAAGTGTACCGGAGGTCGGGAGTGAGGATCGCACTCCGGAGTCGCCCGGAACCTGAGAGGAGGAGCACCGGAGGTCGGGGGTGAGGATCGCACCCCGGAGTCGCCGGAAGTCGACATCGAGGCCAGGCCGGCCGACGTCATCGAAGCCGAGAGCGCCATCGGACCGGAGCCGCCCGAAGTCGACATCGAGTAGAGACTGCCCGACGCCGTCGAATCGGAGGTCGAGATCGAACCGAGGCCGCCGACATCGGACCGGAACCGCCTACCGGCGTCGTCTAGAACTGACATTGTGCCGAGGCCGCCGAGACCGAACCGGAACCGCCTCACGGCATCGACACGACTCCAGCGGCGTCGGAACATCAGAAAAAGGGCAGTAAGTGGAGTAGAGGGCGCCTAAGGCCCTGTGGAGACCTGAGAGACTGCTCTAAGGGGCTAGGGAGGTGCTGGAACCAACCTGACTGTGCCAGGGGTGAATTGGGACTAACCTAGAGAGGTTGTGTGGAGAGAGAAAGCCAGGGCACTGGTATTCCCCCCTTGATCTACCTCAGTTTAGGCCTCAGCCTTGTCCCAGCCAGGGAGTAGAACCCCTCAAGCCTTCCACAACCCTACAAGCTGTGCCTGGGCCAAATCAGCCCTTAGGAATTGAAAAGTGATCTGATTACATGAGTGCTGCTGTATACTTTTAATTATTTATTGGGGGCACTGTATTTATTGAGTTTTTACATATTTATTGCTTCACTATTTATTGGTCTACAGGACTTGTTGGTGTACAATATTTATTGGTTCAGTATTTAATGCCTCAGAATATTTAATTGCCTGTATTACCTGCACTTATATTTATGTCCCTTGTATTTATGATCATCCCTATTTATTGAATCTCCAGACAGTATTTATTTGACCTGCACTACTTATATTTGTATATTGTGATTGTCTTATTTATTTTTCCAATCAGCAACCAAGAGAAAAAGATAAAGAAGATTATTTTCATAATTTTTACGGTGTAGAGTCGTTTTTGGAACGGATGCACGCATGGTTATTGTATGGGTATATTGTATGCTTAGCACGGTGCCTGTTTCCTGACCACTCGAGCCAAGCTACCACAGTGTGTTCGGGGAGTCCACCACCACCCTGCGGAGTGGGAGTGGGCTGTTTCCAACATAAATTGGTGGCAGCGGTGGGATTGAGCTGTGCCTACGTATACTCAACAATAACTGTGGGTAGTCCATAGGCCTACACCGGGAGTTTTCTCAAGAGCGGCCTTCCTAATTGTGGGTTTTTGTTTTTTCCAAATTTACTCTGGTGGTGGGAGGAGGTATTAATAAAGGTACCCCCCTGCATAGTTACTGCACAAAAACCTGTCCTCTAACCTGAGTGGGCGAGATGGAGTTTGTACTAGAAAATCTAGAAACGTACACGGTGGCCCAACTCAGGGAGTTTTGCCAGCGGGAGGGGGTGTACTGTCCCCCAGGAGCAAAGAAGGGTGCACTCCAAACCAGCTTAAGGGCTTGGGGGGAGGCACGCCGAGAAAGCAAGGCTGAGGAGGAGGACAGGGATAGAGAGCCTGACACCGAGGGGGCTGAGATGTACCAACCTGAGGTGGGGAACCTGTCAGCAGGGCCCAGAACCATTTCTAGGAAGGGCAGCAGTGCCTCTAGCGGTGGCTTGTCTGAAGTGGAGCTAACAGACCGGAGGGAGAAAAGACAGCTCACATGGGACTTAGCAAGGCTGGAAAAGGAGAAGGAGGAGCAGAGGATGGCCCATGAATTGCGACTGAAAGAGATAGATCTTCAGATCTTGAGAATCGGGGCACAACCTGTTCCTAATGGTGGCAGCCAAACCCAAGAGATCACCAGGAAACCATACCTGCCAAAGGACATAGTAGCTAGCTATGGGGTGGGTGATGATATCGCCAAGTGGCTAGCGGCCTATGAGGTCTCATTGAGGGCCCATGGGGTTCCAGAGAAGTACTGGGGAGGGGGATTGTACAAATACATGCCTCCAGCTGGTAGGGATGCTTTATTGGCCCTCGAGGAGGATGAGCAGACCCACTACCCCACCATGAAACTGGCGCTCATCAGAAAGTTTGGACTAACACCTGAAAAGTACAGACAGAAGTTCAGGGGTAGTCACAAGCTGGGCACGCAGAATTGGGTGGACTTCCTGGACTATGCGAAGAAGGCAATGGAAGGTTGGATTCAGGGCAGTGAAGTGAGGAACTACGAGGAGTTGTTTGACCTAGTACTGAAGGAACACCTGCTCGAGAAATGTTTCCCTGAACTGCGGCAACACCTGGTGGATAGCAAGCTGACCAGTCCCCGGAAGCTTGCTGAGGAGGCGGACATTTGGGCTAGTACCCGGGTGTCCACAAGGGGGACTGGAGGGGATACTCAAAAGGCCGGACAGGGCGCCCCCCAGAAGAAAGAGGGAGGGGAAAAGAAAAAGGAGTTCTCCAAAGGCCCCCAAAATAACTTCCAAGGAAAGGGAACAGGATTCACCCCTAAGGCTAACCCGCCCAGAAACCCTAATCCTGGCCAGAGTCAGCAGCCAAGGGTTGTCCATTGCTATGAGTGCGGTGGCGTTGGACACTATAAAGGAGATCCGAAGTGCTTGAAACGACCACCCCCTCCCACTGGAGGAAAGACCCCCGGAGTAGCTAGTGTAGTGCTCGGGGAGGAGATGCCCTTAACTAAGGGAAGGGAGTGGGCGGGTGTCACTTTAGTGTCCCTGGGAGAACGGGAGATGGTTCCTAAGATCCAGGTGCCCGCAAATACCGCAAAGTATGGGCAATGGGTCACCATCAACGGCCAAAGAGGGGAGGCTCTGAGAGACACAGGAGCCAGTATGACTATGGTGCGTAGCCAACTGGTGTCTCCAGAGCAGGTAATTCCCGATGTACTCCACCCAGCCGCGATGGCTGACGGCAGAACAGGCCACTATCCCGTGGCCGAGGTTCCCTTTGAATGGGGGGGGGTTGCAGGTTCACTTCGAGTTGCCGTAAGCCCTGCCGTGCCAGTCGATTGTCTGCTGGGGAATGACATGGAGCACAACGCTTGGAAGGAGGTGGAATACCGGACTCACACTGAGATGCTGGGTACACCTGATTGGGCCTGTGTGAGCACAAGGTCCGCGACTACCCGAAGAGGGAGTTCATTTCGGCTGGAGCCTGGAACAAAGGCCCAGCCAGCTGCCAGTCAAGGGAAGAACCGAGGACAGGAGGAGCCTGCCTCGGCGTCTCCACCCCGTAGGACGGATAGGCCACCGGAGGTGGTGGACCAGGAGTCTGCGGAGGGGGACGTTACCAACCTGGAGGACCTACCCATCCCGGCCGAGTGGCACGTGGAGGGAGGCCCGTCCAGGGAGGAATTCTGCCAGGGCCAGAGGGAGTGCCCTACCCTTGAGGGGCTGAGGCGACAGGCCGAAGCCCAGGCAGCAGGGAACGTTGAAGGGAACTACAGTGTTTACTGGGAGGATGGCCTCCTCTACAGTGAACCCAAGGCACCCCTACATGGATCGTCACGAGCCTTGGTAGTTCCTCAACGTTATCGAGCCTTCCTTCTGGAGTTGGCTCACGAGATACCATTGGCAGGACACCTGGGGCAAGACAAGACCTTCGCCCGTCTTGTCCCACACTTTTATTGGCCTCAGATGAAAGTGTCGTCCGATACCTACTGCCGGACATGTGTGTCTTGCCAAGCCAGTGGGAAAACAGGGGTGAAGCTGAAAGCTCCCCTGGAACCACTTCCTGTCGTTAGCACCCCCTTTGAAAGGGTGGGCATCGACATTGTGGGTCCGTTAGATCCACCGACTACAGCTGGTCACAGGTTTATCCTGGTTCTGGTGGATCATGCCACACGGTACCCAGAGGCAATACCTCTGAGGACCATAACAGCACCTGTTGTGGCTAGGGCCCTGATGGGAATCTTTACCCAAGTGGGTTTTCCCAAGGAAGTTGTGTCCGACAGGGGGACCAACTTCATGTCAGCGTATATGCGGGCGATGTGGAAGGAGTGTGGAGTGACCTACCGGTTCACAACTCCTTACCACCCCCAGACCAATGGTCTGGTGGAGAGGTTTAATAAAACCTTGAAGGGCATGATCAGAAGTCTGCCTGAAAGCCTGCGGAGGAAATGGGACGTCCTCCTACCCTGTTTACTTTTTTCCTACAGGGAAGTGCCACAGAAGGGAGTGGGCTTCAGCCCCTTCGAGCTTCTGTATGGGCACCCTGTACGTGGACCTCTCAACCTGGTGAGAGACGGATGGGAAAGAACTCCCAGAAAGCTTCCCCAGGATGTGGTGAGCTACATGCTGGCCTTCCGGAGCCAAATGGCTAAGTTGTGGAAGCAAGCTTCTGACAACTTGGAAGCCAGCCAAGCAGTGATGAAGGCGTGGTATGACCACAATGCTCACCCGGTGGAGTTGGAGCCTGGCCAGAAGGTGTGGGTGATCGAACCGGGAGAGCTTAGTGCCCTCCAGGATCGCTGGTCAGGACCCTTTGAGGTGTTGGAGAAGAAGGGTAAGGCTACCTACTTGGTGGACCTGAAGACCCCTCGTCAGCCCCTGCGGGTGCTGCATGCCAACCGCCTCAAACCCCACCACGAGAGGCCCGAAGTCATCTTGATGATGGTGACTGACGGAGGAGAGGACGTGGAAAGCGAGCCTCTCCCTGATCTGTTTGCGTCTCAAGAGAAGGATGGGTCGGTGGAGGGAGTGATTCTCTCCCCATCTCTAACTCCTGAACAGCAGGAGGACTGTCGCCAGGTCCTGGGGCAGTACTCCTCGTTGTTCCCCCTTGTCCCGGGTAGGACTCACCTGTGCGTCCATGACGTGGACACAGGAGACAGCCCACCTGTGAAGTCCAAGATCTACCGGATGTCAGACAAGGTGAAGGCCAGCATTCATAGTGAAGTCACTAAGATGCTGGAGCTAGGAGTGATCGAACCTTCTAGCAGCCCCTGGTCTAGTCCGGTGGTGTTAGTACCGAAAGCTGCACCACCGGGTGCCCAACCAGAACTGAGGTTCTGTGTGGACTACCGGGGACTGAATTCAGTGACAAAAACTGATGCTCATCCGATCCCTAGGGCGGATGAATTAATTGACCGGCTGGGAGCTGCCCAATATCTAAGTACCTTTGACCTTACTTCGGGGTACTGGCAGATCTCTTTGACAGATGGAGCAAGGGAAAGGTCAGCCTTCTCCACGCCCAATGGCCACTACCAGTTCTGTGTGATGCCCTTTGGGCTCAAGAACGCACCTGCCACGTTTCAGCGCCTGGTAAACCAGATCCTCACCGGAATGGAGAGTTTCTCCGCTGCTTATCTGGATGACATAGCCGTCTTCAGTAACAGCTGGGAGGATCACTTGCGTCACCTGCAAGCTGTTCTCCAGGCCCTGAGACAAGCTGGATTGACGATCAAGGCCAGCAAGTGCCAGATCGGGCAGGGGTCGGTAGTGTACCTTGGACACTTGGTGGGTAGGGGAGCGGTGCAACCCCTCCAGGCGAAGATCGAGGCCATCATGGCCTGGGAACCCCCCAAGACTCAGACTGAGGTCCGAGCATTTTTGGGCCTCACGGGATACTACCGCCGCTTCGTGAAGGGGTACGGTACCATCGTAGCCCCCCTCACGGAGCTCACGTCCAAGAAACAACCTCGACGGGTAGTCTGGACGGAGGCTTGTCAGCAAGCCTTTGAGAGATTGAAGAAAGCTATGTGCGAGGCCCCGGTCTTGAGGGCCCCAGACTTTTCCAAGGAGTTCATTGTCCAGACAGATGCATCAGAACATGGCATTGGGGCAGTGTTATCGCAACTCAACGAAGAGGGTCTGGATCAACCTGTGGTCTTCCTATCCCGGAGACTACTTCCCAGGGAACAGAAGTGGAGTGCAATAGAGCGTGAAGCCTTTGCAGTGGTATGGGCTCTGAAGAAGTTGCGGCCATACCTGTTTGGCTCGCACTTCCTGGTTCAGACCGACCACAGACCCCTTCGTTGGCTGATGCAAATGAAGGGGGAGAATCCCAAGTTGTTCAGGTGGTCTATTTCCCTACAGGGGATGGACTTTCAGGTGGAACATCGGCCTGGAGTGGACCACGCCAATGCAGACGGTCTCTCAAGGTATTTCCGCCTTAGGGATGAGAACTCCCAAGGGGTTGGGTAGCTCTCCCCACTTTCAGCTGGGGGGGACGCGTGTTAGACCTGTCAGCCCTTTGGGTGGTCCCTCCTCATCATTATTTATTTTGTCCCACTTTTGCCTCAAACCCTGTTTGAATTTTTCCTTTTTGGGAACCACCAGACTTTTTAGTGTTGCTGCAGATTCAGGGAGCCATTTTAGCTACCCCTGAAACTTCTGTCTGAGGGCCTGAAGCACAAAATGGTGGCCACCTGTGACATCACCAGCATCCACTGGAACCTACCAGCACCTTCCAGAACATTCCAGAACTCTGTGACAGTTGGAGGCGGTTTGGAATGTTGGGGAGTTAAGAGAGAGAGTTGGCAGTTGGAGCTGGCAGTTGGCACCTGACTGGTGAAGAGAGAGCAGCACAACAGTGAAGGAGGAAGGAGTGAAGCAGCAGGGGTGGAAACTTGTGCCTGGAGTGGGGTCCATAAACCCACCCTTGATACTTGTCCCTACTGATGGATCCCAGCCTGTAGCCCTGTGTGGGAAGAAGCCAGAAAAACTCATCCTAAGGACCTGGACAGCAGGAACAGGCCTTAGAAGCAGAAAGCAGCAAGATCCTGACCTGGAAACTGGTTTCCCTGGAGTCCGGCGTCGAGTAGCCTAAGACCTGGAGCCCGAGGTGGAGAAGCGGCGCTGACTGAAGTAGCAGACGTCGTACCCGGAGCCGCCTGAGGTCGTGAGAGGGCGCCGACGGAGGTCGTGAGGAATACCAAAGGTCGAGGAGGAAGTTAACCGAGGTCGAGTGAGCGGCGTCATCGGAGGAGTGGAGTCCGCCCTCCGGAGTCGTCGGAGACCGAGGTGAAGTGTACCGGAGGTCGGGAGTGAGGATCGCACTCCGGAGTCGCCCGGAACCTGAGAGGAGGAGCACCGGAGGTCGGGGGTGAGGATCGCACCCCGGAGTCGCCGGAAGTCGACATCGAGGCCAGGCCGGCCGACGTCATCGAAGCCGAGAGCGCCATCGGACCGGAGCCGCCCGAAGTCGACATCGAGTAGAGACTGCCCGACGCCGTCGAATCGGAGGTCGAGATCGAACCGAGGCCGCCGACATCGGACCGGAACCGCCTACCGGCGTCGTCTAGAACTGACATTGTGCCGAGGCCGCCGAGACCGAACCGGAACCGCCTCACGGCATCGACACGACTCCAGCGGCGTCGGAACATCAGAAAAAGGGCAGTAAGTGGAGTAGAGGGCGCCTAAGGCCCTGTGGAGACCTGAGAGACTGCTCTAAGGGGCTAGGGAGGTGCTGGAACCAACCTGACTGTGCCAGGGGTGAATTGGGACTAACCTAGAGAGGTTGTGTGGAGAGAGAAAGCCAGGGCACTGGTATTCCCCCCTTGATCTACCTCAATTTAGGCCTCAGCCTTGTCCCAGCCAGGGAGTAGAACCCCTCAAGCCTTCCACAACCCTACAAGCTGTGCCTGGGCCAAATCAGCCCTTAGGAATTGAAAAGTGATCTGATTACATGAGTGCTGCTGTATACTTTTAATTATTTATTGGGGGCACTGTATTTATTAAGTTTTTACATATTTATTGCTTCACTATTTATTGGTCTACAGGACTTGTTGGTGTACAATATTTATTGGTTCAGTATTTAATGCCTCAGAATATTTAATTGCCTGTATTACCTGCACTTATATTTATGTCCCTTGTATTTATGATCATCCCTATTTATTGAATCTCCAGACAGTATTTATTTGACCTGCACTACTTATATTTGTATATTGTGATTGTCTTATTTATTTTTCCAATCAGCAACCAAGAGAAAAAGATAAAGAAGATTATTTTCATAATTTTTACGGTGTAGAGTCGTTTTTGGAACGGATGCACGCATGGTTATTGTATGGGTATATTGTATGCTTAGCACGGTGCCTGTTTCCTGACCACTCGAGCTAAGCTACCACAGTGTGTTCGGGGAGTCCACCACCACCCTGCGGAGTGGGAGTGGGCTGTTTCCAACAGACTCTAATTAATTAATAACATCACCCCATGCCTTATTAGATGAAGCCTTTAAGGAAGAAATTAGGTCTGACATCAGGGAATACTTTGATCTGAACACGGGCTCGGTTAATACCGAAGCCTCATTGTGGGAGGCTTTTAAAGTAGTGATCAGAGGGAAATGCATAGCTCGCCAAGCGGAAGTACTCAAGGCAATCAGGGGACACTTGCCTCGTTGGAGACCAGCATAAGAGCGCTGGAAAGCGAATTTTATGCCACAGGGGACCTGCAGGTGACTGGCTTGATCAAAGCTAAATTATTAGACTATTCTGAGGAGGCGCAGCGGGAGATCAAGTTCCTGGGAAAGCATGCAGAGGCCAGGAGGTATGGGGAGGGAGACAGACCAGGGCGAATGCTGGCAGGCATGACAGGGGCGCCCAGAGCTGCAACATTCATACATGAAATCCACACTAAGATTGGGGAGGTGCTTCGCGGTAGGGAGGAGATTTTGGCAGCCTTTTCGGCCTTCTACGCTAGTTTATATAAAGCTACGCTGACTGACTGCCCTGAGGGTCTGCAATAATTTCTAGACTCAATCGCACTAGCCTGGTTCAATGATAATCACAGGAAATACATGGATCTTCCATACACGGCTACTGATATTGCGCAGATTATAAAAAGTTTACCCCTCGACAAGGCCCCGGGCCCTGACGGGCTGACCACAGCTTTTTACAAGGCCTACGCTGACGAACTGGCGCCAAAGCTGCTAGAAGTATATGGGGAAGCCCTGGAAACGGGAGTGTTACCTAGTTCAATGAGGGAAGCTATCATAATTACGCTACTAAAGCCAGGGAAAACAGAATCCCAGTTGGATTCGTACAGGCCACTTTCACTGATCAACGTGGACGTCAAAATCTGCGCTAAATTGATTGCTAATAGATTACAGCCATTGCTGCCCATGATTGCGCTTCCTGACCAATCCGGGTTCATTCCAGGGCGTTCGACTTCGCACAACCTATGTACCATTTTTTCAGTATTACATTATTTGCATCCTGAGGTCCAAGCTGCAGTGGTGTTTCTTGATGCCACAAAAGCATTCGACACCTTGGAGTGGCCTTTTTTGTTCACAATTTTAGGTCGTATGGGGTTAAGTCCGCTTTTTATTAATAGTGTACGGCTGCTTTACAGTTCCCCCAGGGCCAGGATCAAAGTTAACGGGCTGCTGTCTGACCCACTCTTGATATCCCGCGGTACCCGACAGGGGTGCCCCCTCTCTCCACTTTTGTTCGCAATAGCGATGGAACCACTCGCTGCGCGCGTACGCCAGCACCACACGGCACGTGGGATTGGATTTAGTTCTAGATGCCTTCTGATATCGCTATATGCGGATGATGTCACCCTCTTCCTCACTAACCCGAAAGAAAACCTGGACCCCGTTTTGAGGGAATTCATCAGATTTGGGGGACTGGCTGGGATAACCATCAACTGGTCCAAGTCGGTAATTTTCCCCCTAACAGCGGGTACGCTGCGATCGGACTCCGAGTATCCGTTAAAGTGGGAGGCGGGAAAAGTAAAATATTTGGGAATATGGATTAGCCGGGATGTGCAGGAGATCTGGAATTTAAACTTTGGGAGAGCCATGACATGGCTGGAAGAGAAGGTCAAAATATGGTCGAAGCTCCCCCTGTCTCTGACCGGTCGACTGGCTTTAGCTAAAATGATCGTACTACCTAAGTTTTTGTATTTATTCACGAATGTCCCTGTTCCCTTGACATCGCACTTCTTCAACACTCTGAGGTCACATCTTGTGGCACTGGCGTGGGCGGGTGGACAGGCGAGAGTATCATGGGATTTGCTCACACTCCCATTGCGACAGGGAGGAATGGGAGCGCCAGATATGCGTTTATATGCGCTGAGTGCTCAGGCCCAGTACTTACACTTTTGGGTGCACCCAACACCGTTCCAGCCGCATGTGGCGGTGGAGTGTGATGTGATTGCGCCTACTCCGTTAAAGGTGGCAATATGCAAACCTGCTGGCCGCCCTAGGGTGGACATAGACACTGCAGGCACGCTTAGATGGGCTTGGGAGGAACTGCGCAGGAGGGCGGGGACCCGGTGCTCTACGCCCCATCGCTGGCACCATCGCGGAATCCATTGTTGCCATGCGTGGTGGACGGAATCGATAGCACACTCGTGCAGAAACTGGGGCTTCGCACCCTTGCGGACCTGTTCCCTGACAATGTTTTTAGACCCCCCCCATCTGGGGAGGGAGGCCGTGAGGTGCCCTTTGCTGAGAGATTTCTGTACCATAAGCTCCGGGCGGCATGTAAAGCCCTTAGTGGGGATTTTCCGGCTGCCCCGCCGGTCCTGGCCGCCCTGGAAAACGTGGTTGGTTCCCCATCCCCTCGTAGGCTGGTAACGCGGATTTATAAGATCACGCAGGACTCGGCCCCGGTGGTTAGTCCCAAGTCCTTGCAATACTGGAATGATGAGCTGACCCTCCCGCTGTCTGAGGATAAGTGGAGGTTCTGCTGCGGGCAGTTAACTGAGCTGTCGCCAAATTACAGGTTACGTTTAATTCATTTCAAGTTTCTGCACAGATTTTATAGGACTCCTATAGGGCTGCACAGGATGGGGTTGCGCGCGGATGATGGGTGCTGGAGGTGTGGTTTCTCCCCTGCTACGTTTCTACACATGGCATGGGAATGCCCAAGGTTGACGGACTACTGGGCAAAGATATTTACCTCTATTAATCAAATAATTGGTAGATCTGATGTGCCTACGCCCGAAGTGGGGCTACTGGGATATGTCAAAGATACCCTGCCGAAAGCGCGTAAACTACATGCTCTGCTATTATTGTTTGCAAAAAGACAGGTGGCGGTGTGCTGGGGCGGGAAGCGGCTGCCGTCGATGGAGGGCTGGCTCGCTGCGGTAACATATGGACACACACAGCTGTCTACATTTTGGGAGCTCATGCCACCCACGTCCAGGCCGAGGGACATCTGGGAGCCCTTTCTGCAGTGGGCACCAAACCAAAGAGACGCGGATATGTAGATGCGAGGGAGCTCTTGGTTTGGGATGGCCCTGGGGGGGTGTGGGGGCCGGTAATCTGGCGAGATTACCTGCTCTTACACATACATTAACAAATGGTGCGCACACATGTATAGGTGTCACGAAACAGATGTGATAATCTGCGTAATTCTGCCGGAAGATACAGATGTAGAGCTGTAATGGAGGGAAGATATGACACTGCTGGCTCTTGTAGGGTTAGATACAGGCAAAGACGCAACTATGCATAAGGTAATGCAGATAATACCCAGATAAATGTGTGTTTTAATGATACATCCTTTATTCTCCAGGATTGCCCCACGTACCGAACATAAGTTGATGTGGTGATAAAATGTCCAACTGGCTTGTTTGTTATGTTGTTGTAATGTGATTTACATTATTGAAAATGCCAATAAAAAAAATAAAAATAAAATAAAATTAATTAATAACATTATATATGTCACCAAAGGCTAAAGTTAGTCTACTCACCCTAATCACTCATCTGCTGTTAATTAATTTGTGGAGGACAGCAGACAAGAAAGGGGCTGCTGCTGGTCATATTCTAAACTTAAAAACAAATGAAGCCCGTCTGGGCGCTGCGATATCATGGTGTATATATAATGGATACCAATCTGGACACGTCACATGTGTCTTTATTTCAATACATCCAAGGCTATCCGTTCTGTTTTAGTCCTGAGAAAGACCCGACATGATGTATAGTCAATAACACTTGAAAGCAGGGTCGAAACGTTGACAACATTACGTTATGTCCTATGTCAGCTATACTTGGAAATCTGTGATGAAGATATAAGCACACACTGAAAAAACTTGTTTGGACATTTTGATTATATGTGGTTCCAAGGTCTCCTGTCTGTGTATGTGATAACTGGTAGATTTTGATTTTCAATATGTATATGTTAATGTGATGTACTGTTCTTTATTTTTTCTGGCCAGCCGTCTAAAAAAGAGGAATATATGAAAAGATATATGTATGTTTTGATTATCTGAAAAATAATATATTTAAAACATAATTGATGTTTGTATTGTGTTGTTGGGTTTAAGATATTATTCTCTTCAAAGACTGGGGTTATTTGAGTCAGGGGAAGTTTCCCAGATGTTGAAAGGGTTTACTTATAGGCACTTCCAGTATTTAATGTTTAATGTATAACATTATTTACAATTCCTTTACCTAACGGAACTGTTTCTAGCTCATAACTATATATCCAGGTTCAGAGGGACACAGGATAACCCCATTAGATTTAATGCCATGGGAGATGCCATCAGTGGTTCAGCACATTTCATCAGATTCCTGGAGGGCTCCCCTTTCAGAAGCAAGAGGAGAAACACAAACAAACATACACCTCTATCCATACAGCAACAGGGCCAGAAGTATTAGAAGAAGCTAAGAAAGATTATTGTAAGCACATGTACTACGCCAGTGAGCATCACATATTTAGGGACTTCGTTTGAAGAAAAGGCAAGCTCTATACGGAAAGTGTCCTCTGGTTGCATTCTAGGTTTTCAGCAGTTAGGACCACTAGGTTCTGTGAGAAGGTAAGGACTTCTACATAGGGATAAATGTGGGGTGTACGCTCCTCCAAAGCAGAGGAAAATCCCCTTGCAAGCGTTAACTATGTCACATGAGAGGTATAAGAGGCTTGACACTTGGCTCCTGGTCCACATCAAAAAAGTGTATGTGATATGGTTGAGACAGCCCATAAGACTGGCAGCATGTATGACTACAGATCCTTTATAGTGCCACAAGAGTGAGCACTTACAAAGGTTTGCAAGAAATTGAGCAGATTCATGAAATTCGGTCGAGGAGAGCTTGCTGAAACAGACCAGTATTCCTCTGTTTGGGCCACAAGGAGTTTGCCGGGCTCTATGTCCTTTGATCAGGAGAGCTGAATACTGAGGAGGGAAAGATTGAGACACACAGGTTTGAGAGCAGAAGAGAATACTGAGGATGGAAAGACTGAGCCATATAATTTTTTTTTTTTTTAAAAAAAAAAACCTTTATTCGTATAAGTCAGATACACAGCTATTCAGCCGACATCCCGGAGGTTCGGCAGCTCATCAATCGACACATGAAGTCATCCATAGCTCTTATGCAGGATAAAGACAAAGGTTTCAATTTTTGAAAACTATCTAGAATGAACAAAACAAGCAAGGCAGTATACATCATAAGTTCGTGTCAGTTCCCAACGAGGGGGCGGCCCCATTTCCAACATCAGATCAAAGCCACCGATCGAGAGGATGAGGGAGAAGCAGAGGCGCTAACATTCTAACGGAGGTGCATCAGAAAGACCCAGGTTGGAAGTGAGGCTAGGGGGAAAGTTGCTCCTCTGGTGGTTCAGTGGCAGGAGGCAGACATATGCCCCCCCTATACTGGTTCCAACCTCCCCATACCTTATGCCATTTCTTAGGCCTCCCCCGCGCAATATACACCGTTTTCTCCCGAAACATGCTCCAGTCCATGTTGTCCTTCCATGCATCCAGGGTGGGAGGGCTATGAGAGCCCCACAGTCGTGCTATATCTCGCTTAGCCACCATATTGCCTAGGGTCACCCATTGAGTCTGCGCAGCATCATAATCTGTAGGACCCCACACATTCAAAAGACAGCGCCGCGCCTCTGGATGCAGTACAATACCCGTGACCTCCTGCATCACAACGTGAATCCGCTTCCATAACTCCGCAATCACACCGCACTCCCATATAATATGTAGAAAGGTGCCCACCATCCCGCAGCCCCTCTTACACAGCCCATCCTCGGAAAAACCCATATGGACCAGCCGGGGCCCAGTGACATAAACTCTATGCAGTATCTTAAGCTGGACCAGCCGTAGCCTGGCGGGGATTGCGGCCTCCTTAGGAGAGGAGACGGCGTACTGCCAATCCTCATCGTCCAGCTCAAGGCCGTCCCTAGTCCACTGATCCCGCACCCCCAGGAGGAGGTCGGTCCGAACGTTCACAAGCTTTTTGTAGATTAGGGAGATTGTGCTCTCCGGCATATGGCCGTCCAGGATCCGGTCCTCCAATGGAGAGGACTCAGGCACCTTTTCCCCCTCAACGAGGACCGACCGCAGCGCATGGCGCACCTGCGCATACCGGAAGTATTCCGTGCCCTCCAGCGCATATTCCTTCCGCAGCTCGTCAAACGACTTAATCCGCCCCTTGGTCAGCATGTCCCCCACCCTGGAGATGCCAATCAGATCCCATTTCTCGAATCCCTTAGAGTGCCAAAGTTTCCCCAGCACGTCGGAGTCATACAACGGAGTGGCGAGGGTGAGCCTATCCTTCCAGCCCAGTGAGTTCGTGACTGTCCTCCACACGTGCACCGCCACCCCGGTCGGCCCCGTGAGGGACCCAGCCGGGGGCCTCGAGTAAAGTGCTCTATAGTAGCCACCCCCACGCAGCAACCACCGGTCCATAGCAAAGCCAGGGCTAAGCGCCGGGCCGTAGACTCCATGATTGATCGCGCTCAGTTGGGAGGCCCAATAGTATCTTCTGATGTCGGGAAGCGCGATACCCCCATCGTACCAAGGGAGAGTTAATTTTGCTATCGCTATACGCGGACGGCCGTCCCACAGCAGCGTGCGCTGTAGACTCTCAACCTCCCGAAAGTAGCTGGCCGGCACCAGCTCCTGGGTGTTCTGCAGGGCATAGAGAAAATGGGGAAGAGACATCATTTTGAATAGCACAGCACGGCCAAGGAGGGAAAGCGGCAGCCGCCGCCAGCCCGCCACGTCCCGCCGCAGGCGCGCCAACGGAGGGAGCAGGTTCCTCTCATACCGTACCGTTGGGTCGGCAGAGATATAAATCCCAAGATACATGAAACCCTCCCGGGCGATCTGGATCGGGCAATTCCGCGGGGGAACCGGGACGTCTCCACACAGGGCATACAGATATGACTTACCCCAGTTAATGGTTAGTCCCGAATTCCTCCCAAAGGAAGTCAAAATGTCGCAGACAACTATGAGGGACTTCCGGGGTGAAGTGAGATAGAGCAGAATATCATCGGCATAAAGGGAGATGCGGTCTTCGTGGTCAGGTGACCATTGAATCCCCCTCACATCTGGGTGCCATCGTATCCAGGCCGCCAGCGGCTCAAGAGCAAGAGCGAACAACAGCGGCGATAGAGGGCAGCCCTGCCTGGTACCCCTCCCCAGGTCGAAGGGACGGGACGCCCTACCGTTGACTGCGATTTTAGCGAGAGGTCCTTCATATAATAGTCTCACCCAGCCCACAAATCCGGGTCCGAAGCCGAATTTCGCAAGCGCAGCCCACAGATATGCCCACTCTACCGTATCGAAAGCCATCGTTGCATCGAGCGCTGCCACAATGGCCGGCTCCCGCATCGTCCCCACCCTTGCGATCACTCCGTGGATGCGCCTAAGGTTCAACGCGGTGTTACGATGCGGGATGAAACCAGATTGGTCAGGGTGGATCAGATCACCGATCACCCTGACCAGACGGTTAGCGAGGATTTTGGCGAGGATCTTCGGCTCGGCATTAAGGAGCGAGATCGGCCTATATGAGCTGCACCTGTTCCTAGGCTTGCCATCTTTATGAATGACCACGATTGTTGCCAGGCGCTGGTCGAGCGGGAGGCAGCCCGTCTCCCGCGCCTCCACAAACATAGCTCGCAAATGCGGAGCGATCTTATCCGGCCGGAGTTTGTAGAACTCAATTGGCAGGCCATTCGGGCCCGAGGCCTTGCCCGTACGCAATGAACGGATAGCCCCCGCGATTTCGTCGACTGTGATATCGCCATCAAGATCGTCCCTGTCTATGTCGGAGAGGCAAGGCAAAGCAAGATCGCGCAGGAGTTCACACAAATCCCCCACTGGCCTGTCCGACACGGAGGTATAGACCGTGTGGAAGTAATCCGCAAAGCACTGGACTATGCCATCCGGCTCCGCGACCACGACGCCATCCTCTGTCACGAGGTCTGGCACAACACGATTGACCAGCTCCTTTTTATCCAGCCACGCGATTAATTTCCCGGCCTTGTCCCCGACGTCGTACAGACGGCCCCGCTGTTCCCTACTCAAGGCTTTGGCCGCGTCCGTCACAAGGGCCTTGTACTCCGATTGCTTAAGGCTCAAATTGTGCAGCGCCGCCGCCGTGACCTCCCCCTCCAGAGCCAGCTCTAGATCCGCGATCTCCGCCTCAATCTGGGCGACCTCCGCGTCTCTCCGACGCTTGGCCGCTGCTATCAAGGAGAGGGCCTCACCCCTAAGCACTGTTTTGAACGCTTCCCACAAAGACACCGCCGACGTGACCGAGCCGAGATTTTCCTGGAAATAACGATCGACCGCCTTCAGCACCGCACTGCGAGTCGTAGGGTCCCTGAAATACCACGGGTTAATTGGGGCCACCCTACCCCCCACTCCGCAACCAACATCCATACAGATCCACACCGGCGAATGGTCAGAGATACCCCGTGCCATGTGCCTGGCCTCAGAGACAAAGGAGGCGTGTGCAGCTAGGGTAAGCACATAATCAATTCTGGAGAGACTGCCATGCGCCCCTGAATGGAAAGTGTATTGTCGCTGTGTGGGATGCAACAGTCTCCAACAATCAACCAGACCAAGGGTATCTACAAACTCCGGAAGCCACTTCTGAGCCCCCCCCCGAACTCCTTGGCGGGTGTCTGTCAAGCAATCCGGAGCCAACCGCATTGAAGTCGCCACCCACCACCAACATTCCCTCTGGGAGATCCAACAATGTCCTCTCTAAGTCCGCAAGTGTAGAAGGCTGCAGTGCAGGAGGGACATAAACCGACACCAGGACCAGCGTCCTGCCCTCCCACCTCCCCGCTACTGCCGCAAAGCGTCCCCTGTCATCAACAGTAGTGGAGTCGACCTCGAATGGCAGAGAGGACCTGACAAGTATTCCCGCCCCTCTAGAACCCGAGGAAAACCCGGAGTGTGCGACAAATTTGTAGCCTTTCCTGTTGAGTGCATAGCACGTGTTACCAATCAAGTGCGTCTCTTGCAATAAGACAATATCAGGGGTACATCGCTTCAGAAATTGCAGGACAATCCGACGCTTAATACGATCCCCCAAGCCATTTACATTCCAACTGAGTATTTTTAGGCCCCTACCCCCCATCCCAACATGTAAGGAGAACACCACCCCCCGCGTGGAACCGCACTCGAGTCACAGAAGCTTGCATCTTTACGCCTTGCATAACCAAAAACAACAACAACCCCAACAACAACCCCCATCCACCCCCCACCCTGCACCCCTGCGTAAGCTCTAAAATGCCCCCCAACTTGCAGTGTGCCTGTCGCCCCATACAAAGACTAATCTACAAAAAGAACCCCAGAGGAGGAAAAAGCTCCCATACTGCCCCCGTTACCCCCCGGACTATCACCCTCCCGGGGGAACCGGAGTTCTAGTACTTAAGTCCTGGCTCATTGTTCATCCCCACCACCGTCTGCTCCACCGGAGCGTTCCACGCCAGTCCGTCCTTGGGGCAATGTGTCCAGCCAATCTCCGACCATGTCCGGTGATTCAAAAAAGAAAGTCCGCTCTTCGAACACCACACGCAACCTGGCCGGGAAGAGCATGGCGTATTTCAGTCCCATCTCTCGTAGCCTTCTCTTGACCGCCAGGAAGCCTTGTCGTTGCTTCTGCACCATCTGGGTAAAGTCCGGATAGAAACTTACGGTAGTGTTCTGGAATGGCATCGGGCCGGACACCCGCGATGCTTGCAGAATGGCATCTCGGTCCCTGAAGTTAAAGATCCTGGCGACAATCGGCCTCGGAGGGGCCCCCACCCTGGGCCTCCCGCCAGGGACTCTGTGGGCCCGCTCGACAGTAAAGAACTTACTGAGGCCTTTGGGCGCCAGATGGTTCACCACAAGGTCCTCCACAAACAGGTCCACCGACTGCTCCTCCGAATTTTCCGGGACCCCAATAATGCGCACGTTATTGCGCCTTGCACGGCCTTCGAACTCTTCCAACCGTCGGGCAAAGTGATCATTTGCAGTCCGCAGGGTACGGACTTCCAGCCGAAGGCCGGAGACGTCGCCCAGGAGGCCGGCAGTCTTGAGGTCCAAGGACTGAACCCGCTCATTAGTTTTCCCCAGGTCTGCCCGAATCAGATTGACGTCGATCGATATGGCGTCCACTTTATGCGCCAGGGTCTCAAATTGTTGCCCGATAGAGGACTTCATCCCTTCAATGTCCCCCATGATATCTTGCAGGGTTGGTTCCGCGGAGGGGGGCGACACGTCCTTCAAGGCCTCCAGTGCCCGGCCCGATCCGCCCGGAGACCCCTTCTGGTGGGCATAGCGGTCCATGTTGTTAGTCTGGGTGTAGCCTCCCCGCCTGGTACTCTTGGGCTTCTGTTTTTCGGCGTCCGATTTGCTCGACATCGCAATCTGCCGCGGAGACAATCTCCTTGCCCACACAGAGTAGACAAACCTGCAACCAGTGACTGGCACTACTCACGCCCAAGCCCGGGCGCGGTAGAGACAGGAAAGCGAAAGTGAAAGTGAAAGTGAAAACACCTTCCTTCCGACGACTCGCCCCTCGCACGGCCGCTGTTGTTCAATTAGTGCACGGGCACTGTGCCAACGCAAGTCCCGGGCACCTTTCGGGGAGTAGGCCACAAACTTCCAGGCAGTACAACTTCGGTCTCCGGTGGGCGATTTCGATCCGGACAGCGGCTCTCGCCTCAGCAACGGCTCCCCTCCAATATTCCGGGCGTCGAAAGCAGGATAGTAGACAGGATAGCTGCCGGAGGGAGCGAGGGTCTCGGGAGCTCTAGGCTCACGCGGCCATCTTGATCACGCGCTAAGCTCCTCCGAGCCATATAATTTTTGATTGGTGTTAAGGACAGCCAAAAAGGGAAAATTGCTGCAGTAAAACAGGGAGTCAGTGGAGAAACTTGAATCTCTTTAGTCAAAGATTTGATGAAAGAGGTCAGAGATAGTGGTTGCAGAAGGGTGAGTAAAAGTTAGGGGTTGGGCTCTCAATAGGATGTATTTTAGTTTGCATTTTGCAGTGTAACTCATGCTGGTATTAGCAAATATTGTGGCAATATTTGGAATCAAAAATCTATTACTGTTCATTTCACAGAGGTCATTGTCACAAATAAGCCCTGCAAGAGATGTTGGGACCAATTCTCAAAGAACTGAAAACGTGTTAAAAAAACATTGACATGCCATAGTTTTCTTCCTATGATTTATGTTCTGCTGTAAGGGTTCAGTTATTTGTATTAAATTATAGAAATACAAATTTAGGGATACTTGCCCAGCAACCGTACCACCAAGTTCACTTTTTCACAGCCTCAGCTCATCTTCTATACCATGCACTTTTTTTCTTTTTTATATAACAGGAACTTGGCACAAGGGCATTAGAGTGCTTTACATGAGCACGTCACATTTGTTTTGGCACTAACAGATTAAGTGATTTGCCAAGAATCACAGGACTTGAGCTAATGCCAGGACTCAAACCTGGGTCGCCAGTCCCAAAACTGGCAACTTTTGCCATTAGTACACATCTCCTCACCTATGAAGCATCCTCCACTTAGTCATTAGGGCTCATCACACCTACCAACTCCTGCTACACCCCAACAAATCCTACTCCAACTCTGTCCAATATTCAAAGTGGTCCCTCCCCTCCAAGTCTGTTCCTCCCAAACTATGAGTCCCAGTAGATTACCATCCACCATCATAAGTGCTCTAAGAGATTGAGAGCATGTAAGGGTGCTGCACTCTTTCAAGAACCAGTGCAGCACTGGTTTCCAAATTATACTAAGGATTTCTCTCTCCCACACAGAATGTTAGTGATCCTTTGCCTGCATGGTATTGTGAAAGATGTTTGTGCATTTATGTTTTTGTGCAATATTAACAACGTGCAAAAAGTGGTAACTACATTTCAAGGTCCTTCCATTAGGTCACTGTACCCTTTTCATACATTGATAATAGTTTGTTCATGTATCAATTTTGTTTCACTATTTCCGGATGACTTTAGCATAGAGGGGTAGAATAATTATTCATATTTAAGTAGTGGAATACTGCTTAGGTACTACGGCAATATGATGTTTTATGAGATTGTGCTCTGATTTGCTATAGATGTATAATTTTCAATAATACCAACTTGAATCTGCACGTCTGTTACTTTCATATGTGAAAAGAATGTATGCAAACTCTTGGTCCTGTTTTACTAGGGATGCTGTCTGTTTCCTTCCCAATTTTGCTGCTTATTTGGGATTTAGAATATTTTTAATTTTATTTTTCTCAGTAATATTCTATTTGCTGATTGCCTTCATTGCAATTCACCTGTATAACACTCTTGAATTTTTGTTATAAATCTTTAAACTATTCCACTGATCTAGAAGTCATTTATTGAGTGGATCCTTTCACTTAATTGGCTGTATTTTCTGATTTTTGATGTGTTGGGAAGTGACTCCCTCGGGGGATCCATTGCCTCATAAAGCTAAGGCTTAGCATCATCTTTAATTCATTGAAACTGTGGGCTTAATTTTTAGGTACATTTTGGGTTGTCAAAATTGTGAGGACCACGCGCACACAGTATATATCATATTTTTGCATGCCATTTGCTACCATTTATCCCTGACCAAGCCAAAATCAATTGTTTCACACTCATTAACAATAGATTGATAAATGAATATAGGCCTTTCTTCTGACTCCTTCCTACCTCCAACATCCACAAAGAAAACACAACCTGAGATCATTGGTAGATGCACCTGTGTCATGGACATGATGGTGGTGACCAAAGGATTTGAGTTATTGTGTCCACCTGGGTTCAGTTCCCGATGGGTCTATCACGTGCATTTCTTTTGGCATCCAGTGGAACTGGAGGAGGATCTCAGCTGCTGTGTTCCTGCTCTGTTCATGTGAAATGCTCTTATAAATATTTTGGAGCAGCTTGTCCTACTGTGACTCCACAGAGAACTGACCAACTTCCTCTTCAAATTTTTGTTGGTAACCCCCTTCCCTAACGTGTTGCCTTTCTGGAGTATTTCATATTTTCTAGATATGTCCACCTGTCTAAGAAAGTTTTCAACCTGCATCAGCGGGCAATTGGCTACTGCTCTGTGTAAGGTGAAACTGTTTGTCTTCCTAAAATACAATTTCTCTCTTTATTTGTCTAAAAGGGCTCATCATCCTCTTTTTCATATTTCCCAGTTTTTTGCACTCACCAAAAAACATTCCTTTCAATACCTGGACCAAACTCGAAGTTTCCCAGGATAGATGTATATGGAGATATGAAACTTGTTAGGCCCTGTCTGATCCCTATCCTATTCTACACTGTATGTGGCAATTGTTATCAGAGACCTGATCATATTGAAGAGTCTCATCTTTGTGAGGTATCCAAAGAAGCACCCTGCTACTGAATAGTCCAAGAAGGACCAAGTCTTCTTGGTCTACACTTTACAATTCTATACTGTAGCAAAGATGTGTCACCTGGTCTTATAATAATAAGTGAGGCATGCCCAGCCATTCTTTGGCCCAAACCTTGTGATCCAGCGAAAAGCCAGGATAAACCTTTCACACAGCAACGCATCATTTACAATGGGCTCATATACACATTCAGATTTCCTGACTTTCGCTGGGGGTCAAGTTTTTTTTTCTCTTTGATCTGAATTAGTCAATGCCTAACTAATCTTCACAGACCAACACTCTTGCTTTGGTCAATGGACCATTAGTTGAGTAGTTGATGATGATATTAACAAATTCATTAATTTATCTTATAACTTTTCAGTAAAATGATCACAGACTCCAAGTAAGATTCAATAGATTTTATCTAATAATTCAATCAAAATGAACTCGCATTTGTACAGCTTCACAGGGCAAACTCCATCAAATTTCATGGGAGAGAAAATGAATTTGACAAATAACATTCAAATACACAAATACATTCAACAATACCAACGCATTAGGAGTGATAGATGAAGAGACAAAAGACACAATAACTCATATTTCAAAGAATCTGCAAAAATTTAAGATGAGGAATAATTACTTAAGTAAGAAACGGGAAACCCAACCCATGGCCAAAAGGATTGGTGGAGGTCGCCTGATTTAAGAGTCAGTTGATAAAGACTATAGAACAGGTGTAGGATAGGATTATACTTACTACACTTCTCTAATACCCGACGCACCGGAGCGCATCCTCTCTTACACTCTCTCCCTCTTTGATATTCTTCTGCAATTCTTCAATCTATTTAGGTTGTCTTAAGCATTGAATCTTCTCAGTCTGTTCTTCCCAGTAGCAGTTCTTGCCCACTCCTCACTCAGCATCAACGTCTCTTCGTAGCAGCTCTCTTTAGCTTAATCTTAAATCACTCAAATTATACCCTTTAATTTTGCATGTCTGTAATGAAAGGTCTCAGATCTCCCCTGGACCAAGGCACTTTCCCAGGGAGAGAATATCAGTTCCAAACTTATAGAATATAACATATACACAGCACTTCCTAAGGTTGGCAAACTTTCAACACTCCCCCAAAGGCAAGGCAAGAAAACAATATACACATGAGTCTCCTCTAGACTAAGGTAACGCACACAACACTTCTCTAGTGCGAGATATACTTTGCACATCACTTGCCAGGAGTAGAACAACTTCCTATAACACAATTACCTACTAGAAGGGAATTCACCCATCCTTCTACAACAGAATACTTGGCCAAGAAGAGTCCACACCTCCTGCTACAAGGAAAAGAAGAATTCAAACATATGGAATATATACATTTATTAACACAATACTTCAATCACGGGCAGGCCGAATATATGTTGATCATGGCAGACTCTCACATACCAAATAACCGAATGAAATACACAATCAAAGCAAATATATATGTAGAAATATATATGTATGGATATAAGAATCAGAAAATAAGAAGGAAAGGAAAGAATCAGTAAAGAATCAAGAGACAGTTAGTAGCAGAGACACCTCATCTACTGCTTCATCATTTCACCCCACTTTGCTCAAGGAGAGTCCATTGCTTGAACCGGGCGAAAGCTCAGAGGTGACACCAGCCTCCACTCTTCCGTGACAACACGTCTGCTCCACGACGTGAACTTCCCTTCTAGTAGGTAATTGTGTTATAGGAAGTTGTTCTACTCCTGGCAAGTGATGTGCAAAGTATATCTCGCTCTAGAGAAGTGTTGTGTGCGTTACCTTGGTCTAGAGGAGACTCATGTGTATATTGTTTTCTTGCCCTGCCTTTGGGGGAGTGTTGAAAGATTGCCAACCTTAGGAAGTGCTGTGTATATGTTATATTCCATAAGTTTGGAACTGATATTCTCTCCCTGGGAAAGTGCCTTGGTCCAGGGGAGATCTGAGACCTTTCATTACATTTTGGCGTAGTCGGCAGGATGTGAACGTTGATTTAAAAGGGGAAGAAATATGTTTTCTAGAAATTAAAAGCTGGCTCTCAGATACCAATTGATTTATTTGAATGGGGGTAGCCCATATGGTGTGCTGGCTCGTGAAGTGAGCTAATTGTGCTGGGTTGAGTGAGAAGTGGTGTTTGTGTGTTTAAGTGTGTTTTGTAAAAAGTGCTTATAAATAGCTTGCTACGTTAGGCAGAAAGGGCTGGATCCCTTTCAAGTGTTTGTTAAGGAATGCATATAAAATGTTTTCACGTGGGAGTCCTCCGAGGTTACAGACTCTGGAGTTGCGATGAAGGGTGTTAATCAGCAGGAGATTAATGACATTTTAGACAGAGACAGCGGTGTTATTTTAAATGTGTTGGTTGATATGCATCAACCATTTGAGCATTTGCAAAAAGAACACTGTAAGCTGAAGAAACAGTTAGCTGATACCCAGTTTGAAAATATATTTTTGAAGACAGAATTAAACGTGTACCAGGCTCTAAAACCATTTGTTTTGCCCAGCTATTCCAATAGCCAAAATAATTCAGATATGAAAAATGTGACAGAGAACCCAGTCAGACTACAAGCTACACAGACGGTTTTAATTAATTCTTCTGAGGAGGTTTTTCAGCCAGAAAGGAATGTGCAGGGAGGTAAACAGACCAGTGTTTTAGTCTTAACGATCACCGGTTGCGGAGATAAATCAGACATGACAGTGAATGATACATTTTGCTTCAAAAGAGAAATGCAACAATATGATTTTGAATGTGAAGAACAGCAGATTGTGTACAATAATTCTGATATGTGGTTAATTCAGAAATCTGAAAATGTATTTTGTGAGTTAATTCAAGAGCAATGTGCCCTTTTTAGTTACAGGGAAGTGCAGGGTAAGAAGAGGTCACTTTTAAATTCAGATGCTGGACAAATGCTGTGCTTTTGCGCACTAAAAGATCCTGGACAGAACAGAATTGGAGAAACTGTGATTTGCCTATGGGAGGAAGCAATGGTTCTTAAGTGGCATGTACAGACAGAAAAACAGTTTGCACAGGATTTAATAGAAGGTCGAGAGGCGGAGTTTGAAACACAAGATTTCCAAGTGAAGGTGCCCCATATTACAAAGGAAATTCATTTGAAACAGTACAGAATGCCAGATGGGCGTGAAGGGATCAGTGAGATCATGCAGGGCTTGACAGATGCAGAGGTGGTGACCCTAATCACAAATGCTTGAAATGATTTTGTGTAACCTGTGTGCAAATGTGATAATTCTTGGCGCATGCCAGTTGATTATTGCGAATTGGACAAACATACACCTTCTTTGACTGATGCTGTCCCAGATATTGTTACAGAAGAAGCATGGGACTTGGTATGTGACTTTTGATATTGCCAATGCCTTTTTCTTTTTGATACCAATAGCCCCTGAATGTCAAGAGCAGTTCAGTTTTTTTTTCATGAGGTGGTACACAAATGACAGTTAAGAATTTGCCTGAATTAGTTAGACAGAATGGTGGAGCATTTTCAGATTAAAGAATGTGAAGTCTTGCTGGAGGTCAGGAGAGGTTAAAGCTGTTTTTCCTCTCTGACATGTAAAGAGTTGTTCTGGGAGTGGGTGCACGTAGAAATCTGGCACACGGGAAGAAATGAAATACACTGTTGGTGCTTCATTTGAAAGCGTCTTTGAGATGGATGTTTGGGAGGCTTGCAGTGAGATCATCCAGCAATGCTGAGAACAGTTCAGGCTTTCTGTGAAGACTGAGGAGGAATTCCTACAGGAGAGGTCATCCCAGCTCCTCGCCCCAGTAGACAAAGACAGCTTCTTGGAGATAGATGTTTGGGAGGCTTGAAAAGGCGCAGGTTTCCATCCCCCCATGAGGAGAGTTGCAGAGCAGATAGGAGCAGGCATATGCAAACCCATCCTACATTAAGGCTAGGGTAACATAACAAACTTAAGTCAGTACAAAATGGTGGTGGTTGAGGGTCATCATAGGGTGTCAGACCACAAAAGTGGCTCATTCACTACAATGTCCCACCCTCAAAGGTTGCAACTGTCTGTGAATCCTGAACTGTGATTCGGCCAGGGTAGGGGAGTTGTCATCACCTCATGCGGTCATCCCAAAATTCTTAATTAATTCTTTGTATAGTAAACCCTTCCGACTTAATTTATTCAATTCTCATGACATGACACTTCCTTTCACATGCATTTCACAAAATAGATAGATCCCATTTTAATATCATTTCTTCAGTTGAGGAATTTTCTCAAGCACACGTCCTTGGTTCTTGGCAGCCTGTCAATGTTACGGGCAGCAGGTCATTTCCCAGATCTTAGTGCGCAGACTCAACTTGAGTTACGTTTCACCTGCCATCTTTTCTTTTGGCTTAGCACATCAGGCCCAAAACATTCACTATTGACGAAAAAACAAAAACAGATGTTAGGTTCTCAAATATGTTATTATCACTGTTTACCTCCCCCTTCTACTCTATCCCATGTTATTTATTTCTTTGCTAAGCAAAGCGTTAGTAGCAAACCTTCTTGTTAAAATTCAGGTGAGCATATGCCAGGCATGCAGTACTTCAAGACCTACAGTTAGCAACTTATTGCACATGCGAGAGACTTTTCTTCTCACATGGGTTAACCACGTGGTTATTAACGCAGGTCGGGTATGCACATGCACAAGGTGATTTTCGGTTTCAAGGGGGATTTCAGTGATGTTGCAAATTATTCTTTGTTATTTAAGCAAGCAGAAAGCCTTTTTCCCTGTGTATGAATGTTGTGTGTATATTAATTTTCTTTCAAGTCTCTATTCCTACTTGTTAGTACTTGTTAACGTGAGGTTGATCCGAGCAAGTTTCTTTTCTTTGAATCCTTGCTCCATCAATTATAGTGATGCTCATCTTCCTTTTACCCTAGATAAAGGCAGAGCAAATGGGCTGCAGGTGGACTGTGAATCTGTGCTCTAACCATATGGACATGTATGGAACAGGAAGAAAATTAGCAGCAGAATCACAATTTTTACCAGACTATCCTCCATGGTCAGAACATGGCCTGGCTCTGCCATTTTCGTAAATCATTCCTAATCGACTCAGCCAGCTGGGGAAAGTTAGCTGAGATCAACACTTGGTATAGCTGATGTTAGAGTGGATGAAGTGGGTCATCTAAATGGGATATTTTGTATTAGCCAAATTAGTTCCTGAGTTGAGATATAAAGGGTAGGGCCTCCAACTTACATATGTTCAATCTGAAACTGGATACTAAGTAGAAATGGTCCAGTTCCCTCAGTAAGGGCTTAAACGAGTTCACAGGATCACCACGCTAAATGTGTATATCATCTACAAACAAGTGGACATCAACTCATTTATCTGTAGCTATATCTCGGTGATGTTTCTGTTTTACCGAATTATTTGAGCCAGCGGCTACTACTAAAGTGCAAACAGCAGCGGAGACAATGCACAGGCCTACCTAGTTATGTGGCTGATTTGTATGTACTCTGTGTTCCTGCCATTGACTCAGACTATAGTCGAGGGGGAGATATAGCCCGCCATGAAAAAACACAGAAAACCTGGATCTAGGCCTCTCTCCTGCACGGTCAATGTCAAAACATTAAAGCTGATAGAGACTTCTAGCTGCAGATTCCTTACCTTTGAATTTCCCGGGCATCAGGCTGAATCTGGAAACTTTTGCTCAGCAATACCCCTTGCGTGCTTCGTCTGGTGGCTCTGTTCGGCTCCAGCGTGACATCACCTGCGTCGTTTAATGTTGCGGTGCCTATATAGGTGCCACCCAGGCGCGGGGTGTCAGTTCTTTTCTTTCTGCGCCAGCAGCTGCAGCCGCTGCAGTTAAGAGTGGTGGGGCCAGGTGAGAGGGGATTTTGAGAGACGACCACGAGAGAAAATTAAACAAATAATACATTTTCCATCGTGTTTGTCTCTCGAAATCCTCCCTCAGTTAGCCCCACTGCTCTTACCTGCAGCAGCCGCAGGTGCGTGCCAGTTAAGCGCAGACCCGGGAAGAGTTACTCCACTACTGCCGCTTTTTAGCAGGTTTTTTCTCGACTTTTGTAAAAATTGTGGGATTCTGACTTCGTGTGTGAGGGATGTCTTCGAGGAAGACCGGTTTCAAGCCATGCGGGACTTGTTCCCCATGATGTCTGTCACCGATCCTCACCGCGTATGTCTGTGCTGTATGGAGCCCGACAACAATACGAAGTAGTCTTTGGACTGTTAGGCGATGGCTCCATAGACCTTGACGGGGCAACCGATGAAGTTACTCGCTGCGTGGCAGTTGACACCATCAAGCAAGACTCAGAGGAGGTCACGGTCACGGTCGAAGAAGAGGAGGGCGTGGGACCACTCACGCAGCCCTAAGTCCTCTTCCTCTCATTAGATGTCCTCGGAACACTTGGGGAAGAGGCATATGAAGAAGAAGAAGCCCAAGCAGACTTCGTCTTCACCTCAGCTGGCATCCCTCGTTGAGAGAGGTAAGGAGCACCGACGCTCTAGGCACGGTTTCACAGAGCCGAAGCCAGAGTCAACTTGACGTCTCCCACCCTTCCTGGGAGCTGGAGCGATTCCCGCTCAGATAAGAGTTTTACGCGGCCATGCGGCATGCATTTGAGTGGAAGGACCCCCTGGTGTGCCTTCAGGCCCCGCGGAGTGGGAAGGGACCCCATTGGGTTTGACGCCGTCTTCTCTGACCATGACGCCGTTGCTGCCCCAGGGATACAATCATGGATCCGGTTCGACACCTGGTGTGCCAACGCGACCTTCCCCGATGTTGAATCCAAAGTCGGTGCCAACGACGTCACCAATGCCCATCAGTTGCACAAACCCCATCCTCATCCCAGATGATACTGAGCCAGAACAGCGTCGATTGACGCCGATTCCGATGTCAACAGAACCCAGAGGTTCTATGTTGTCGCTTGAGCACTTTGAGGATGTGCTAGGCTCAGGAGAGGAATAGGAGGGGTCTTGGGACCCTCTTGAAACCCAGGAAGTCTCTGAGGAGGAGGATCCTTCTCTAGCATGCTCGCTCCATTAACAGTGGCTACGGTGGAGGGGGCATCCTATACCATGGTGGTTAAGTAGGCAGTCAAGGTCCTTGGACTGTAGCTGCCCTCTGTGCAGGTCAGGACTAATCTCCTGATTGAGGTGCTTCAACCTGGGGCTTCCACTTTCAAACCCTTGTTGCCCTTTAATGAGGCACTCACGGACGTCTTTCTGGGAACATTGTCCAAACCTGGCACAGGAGCTCCTGTGAATAGGATGATTGCACACCGCCTTTGCCCAGCACCGGGCAACCCTAGGTTTCTCAGCCAACATCCCACCCCAGAGAGTCTGGTGGTGCAGGCTTCTACGTCCCAAGGCGCATTCCTTTCCACCCCTCCAAATAGGGAATCCAAGTGGTTGGATGCATTTGGGAAGAAGTTGTTTTCTTCTTCCAGCCTGACATTGGGGTGAGTACCGCATGCTTATTGGGCTGTTTCTCCTATTCCTTTTGGGAGACGGTTGCACAAGTGCTTCCACAAGTCTTGGAGAAGGTCCCGCCTGTGCTCCCCTAAGCTGTCAAGGATGGGAGAAATGCAGCAAAATTCACCATACGTTGTGGCCTAGATACGACCGATTCGTTGGGTAGGTCGATTTCAACGATGGTGGCCTTGAGGAGCCATGCCTGGCGTCATACAACTGGCTTCTCAGGCAATGTCCAAGCCAATTCGATGGACATGCCCTTTGATGGAACCTACCTTTTGGGGGGAAAGGCAGACTCAGCCCTGGTCAGGTTCAAGGACTCTCGAGCTATGGCCTGATCCTTGGGCCTCTCCTCCACCCCGTGGCCAGTCTTCCTTTTGCCTCTTTTGTGGCAACAGAAGGGGTTTCCAGCCACGTCAACCTCATTCTAGCCACTGCCCTGCACTGACTGCCCAAGCCATGCGAGGACGTGGTGCATTCCGACCTCGGAATGGAGGCCAGAAGTCATTGGCCACACTGCCCCTAATAGCCGCAGCCTGCAAGCACTCCTAAGCTGATTCTTCAGGACCACACTACTCCAGTTGGTGGGAGAATTCATCCTCATCTCCCCCGATGGAGATCCATAACATCGGACAAGTGGGTCTTGCAGATTGTCCAGGAGAACTATTCTCTGCTTTTCCTTTTCTTTCTTCCTCTTATTCTGCCAAATCAGGAATGGCTAATGGAGGATCATTTAAAGTTGCCCCAAGAGGAGGATACGACTCTCTTGGCCAAGGGAGCTATAAAAAGGGTCCCGGTTTTAGAAGTAGGCAGCGACTGTTATTCCAGCTACTTTTCTGAATTCGAAGAAGGGGCTACGGCCCATTTTTGATCTTTGGACCGTCAATCTCTTCCTCAAAAAGGAGAAATTCAAAATGCTTACTCAGGCTCAGGTTTTGTCTGCCATAGACCAGGAAGACTGGATGGTAGCATTGGACAAACAGGATACGTATTTTCACATTCCCATCTTGCCGGGCCACAGGCACTACCTTTGGTTCAAGGTAGGCCATGAGCACTTTCAGTTTGCCATGTTCTCTTTCGGCCTTACCAGTGCCCCTCGGTGTTCACCAAGGTGATGGCGGTGGTCACATCTCATCTGTGCAGGTTAGGGGTGTCAGTCTTCCCCTACCACGAAGACTGGCTGTTGAAGGCGTCCCCGCCCAGGCAGTTGTCTCCCACCTTCAGACTGTGGCCAACCTTCTGCATTCACTGGGTTCTCTATAAACATACCGAAGTCACACCTGACTCCTTCTCAGACGCTTCCTTTCATCCGAGCTGTTCTCGCTTATCCTCCCGAGCAGCGAGTCCAGGATATTCAGGCTATGATTCTGATATTTTAGCCTCTATCCTGGATTTCGGTGAGGCTGACTCTGAGGCTGTTGGGCCTCATGGCCTCCTGCACCCTGTAGGTAAGACACACCAGATTGCATATGCGGGCTCTGCAGTGGGACTTGAAGTTCCAATGGGCCCAATATCGGGGAAATCTCTCCGACGTGGTTCAGATCCGGGAAGGAACTGCAAAAGATCTGCAGTGGTGATTAATGAACCACGATTGGGTCAATGGCAGACCTCTCTCCCTTCCCAACCAGATATCACAGTCCTGACAGATGCGTCACTTCTTCATATTTCCCAGTTTTTTGCACTCACCAAAAAACATTCCTTTCAATACCTGGACCAAATTTGAAGTTTGCCAGGATAGATGTATATGGAGATATGAAACTTGTTGGGCCCTGTCTGATCCCTATCCTATTCTACACTCTAAGTGGCAATTGTTATCAGAGACCTGATCATATTGAAGAGTCTCATCTTTGTGAGGTAACCAAAGAACCACCCTGCTACTGAATGGTCCAAGAAGCACCAAGTCTTCTTGGTCTACATTTTACAATTCTATACTGTAGCAAAGATGTGTCACCTGGTCTTATAATACTACGTAAGGCATGCCCAGCCCTTCTTTGGCCCAGACCTTGTGATCCAGCGAAAAGCCAGGATAATCTTTTCACACATCAACGTATCATTTACAATGGGTTCATATACACAGTCAGATTTCCTGACTTTCGCTGGGGGTCAAGTTTTTTTTCTTTGATCTGAATTAGTCAATGCCTAACTAATCTTCACAGACCAACACTCTTGCTTTGGTCAATGGACCATTAGTCGAGTGGCTGAAGGTGATATTAACAAATTAATTAATTTATCTTATAACTTTTCAGTAAAATGATCACAGACTCCAATTATGATTCAATAGATTTTATCTAATAATTCAATCAAAATGAACGCTCATTTGTGCAGCTTCACAGGGCAAACTCCATCAACTTTCATGGGAGAGAAAATTAATTTGACAAATAACATTCAAATACACAAATACATTCAACAATCCCAACACATTTGGAGTGATAGATGAAGAGACAAAAGACACAATAACTCATATTTCAAAGAATATGCAAAAATTTAAGATAAGGAATAATTACCTAAGTAAGAAACGGGAAACCCAACCCCTGGCCAAAAGGATTGGTGGAGGTCGCCTGATTTAAGAGTCAGGAGATAAAGACTATAGGACAGGTGTAGGATAGGATTATACTTACTACACTTCTCTAATACCCGAAGCACCGGAGCGCATCCTCTCTTACACTCACTCCCTCTATGATATTCTTCTGCAAATCTTCAATCTATTTAGGCTGTTTTAAGCATTGAATCTTCTCAGTCTGTTCTTCCCAGTAGCAGTTCTTACCCACTACTCACTCAGCATCAACGTCTCTTCGTAGCAGCTCTCTTTATCTTAATCTTAAATCACTCAAATTATACCCTTTAATTTTGCATGTCCCACCCTCAAAGGTTGCAAATGTCTGTGAATCCTGAACTGTGATTGGGCCGGGGCAGGGGAGTTGTCATCACCCCATGCAGTCATCCCAAAATTCTTAATTAATTCTTTGTATAGTAAACCCTTCCCACTAAATTTATTCAATTCTCATGACACTTCCTTTCACATGCATTACACAAAATAGATAGATACCATTTTAATATCATTTCTTCAGTTGAGGAATTTTCTCAAGCACACGTCCTTGGTTCTTGGCAGCCAGTCAATGTTATGGGCAGCAGGTCATTTCCCAGATCTTAGTGCGCAGACTCAACTTGAGTTACGTTTCACCTGCCATCTTTTCTTTTGGCTTAGCACATCAGGTCCAAAATATTCCCTATTGACGAAAAAACAAAACAGATGTTATGTTCTCAAATATGTTATTATCACTGTTTACCTCCCCCTTCTACTCTATCCCATGTTATTTTCTTCTTTGCTAAGCAAAGCGTTAGTAGCAAACCTTCTTTTTAAAATTCAGACGAGCATATGCCAGGCATACAGTACTTCAAGACCTACAGTTAGCAACTCATTGCACATATGTGACACTTTTCTTCTCATATGGGTTAACCACGTGGTTATTAACGCAGATCGGGTATGCACATGCGCAAGGTGATTTTCGGTTTCAAGGGGGATTTCAGTTACGTAGCACATTATTCTTTGTTATTTAAGCAAGCAGAAAGCCTTTTTCCCCCGTGTATGAATGTCGTGTGTATGTTAATTTTCTTTCAAGTCTCTATTCCTACTTGTTAGTACTTGTTAACGAGAGGTTGATCCGAGCAAGTTTCTTTTCTTTGAATCCTTGCTCCATCAATTATAGTGATGCTCATCTTCCTTTTACCCTAGATAAAGGCAGAGCAAATGGGCTGCAGGTGGACTGTGCATCTGTGCTCTAACCATATGGACATGCATGGAAAAGGAAGAAAATTAGCAGCAGAATCCCAATTTTTACCAGACTATCCTTCATGGTCAGAACATGGCCTGGCTCTGCCATTTTCGTAAATCATTCCTAATCGACTCAGCCAGCTGGGGAAAGTTAGCTGAGATCAACATTTGGTATAGCTGATGTTAGAGTGGATGAAGTGGGTCATCTAAATGGGATATTTTGTATTAGCAAAATTAGTTCCTGAGTTGAGATATAAAGGGTAGGGCCTCCTACTTACATATGTTCAATCTGAAACTGGATACTAAGTATAAATGGTCCAGTTCCCTCAGTAAGGGCTTAAGCGAGTACACAGGATCACCACGCTAAATGTGTATATCATCTGCAAACAAGTGGACATCAACTCCTTTATCTGTAGCTATATCTCGGTGATGTTTCTGTTTTACCGAATTATTTGAGCCAGCGGCTACTACTAAAGTGCAAACAGCAGCAGAGACAATGCACAGGCCTACCTAGTTATGTGGCTGATTTGTATGTACTCTGTGTTCCTGCCATTGACTCATACTATAGTCGAGGGGGAGATATAGCCCGCCATGAAAAAACACAAAAAACCTGGATCTAGGCCTCTCTCCTGCACGGTCAATGTCAAAAAATTAAAGCTGATAGAGACTTCTAGCTGCAGATTACTTACCTTTGAATTTCCCAGGCATCAGGCTGAATCTGGAAACTTTTGCTCAGCAATACCCCTTGTGCGCGACGTCTGGTGGCTCTGTTCGGCTCCAGCGTGACATCATCTGTGTCGTTTGATGTTGCGGTGCCTATATAGGTGCCACCCAGGCGCGTGGTGTCAGTTCTTTTCTTTCTGCGCCAGCAGCTGCAGCCGCTGCAGTTAAGAGTGGTGGGGCCAGGTGAGGGGGGATTTCGAGAGACGACCATGAGAGAAAATTAAATAAATAATACATTTTCCATCGTGGTTGTCTCTCGAAATCTTCCCTCAGTTAGCCCCACTGCTCTTACCTGCAGCGGCCGCAGGTGCGTGCCAGTTAAGCGCAGACCCGGGAAGAGTTACTCCGCTACTGCCGCTTTTTAGCAGGTTTTTTCTCGACTTTTGTCAAAATTTTGGGATTCTGACTTCGTGTGTGAGGGATGTCTTCGAGGAAGACCGGTTTCAAGCCATGCGGGACTTGTTCCCCATGATGTCGGTCACTGATCCTCACCGCGTATGTCTGTGCTGTATGGAGCCCGACCACAATACGAAGTCGTGTTCGGACTGTCAGGCGATGGCTCCAAAGACCTTGAGGAGGCAGGCGATGAAGTTACTCGCTGCCTGGCAGTTGACACCATCAAGCGAGACTCAGAGGAGGTCACGGTCCCGGTCGAAGAAGAGGAGGTCGTGGGACCACTCACGCAGCCCTAAGTCCTCTTCCTCCCATTAGAGGTCCTCAGGGCACTCAGGGAAGAGGCATATGAAGAAGAAGAAGTCCAAGCAGACTTCGTCTTCACATCAGCTGGCATCCCTCATTGAGAGAGGTAAGGAGCACCGACGCTTTAGGCACGATTTCACGGAGCCAAAGCCAGAGTCAACTTGACGTCTCCCACCCTTCCTGGGAGCTGGAGCGATTCCCGGTCAGATAAGAGTTTTACGAGGCCATGCGCCATGTATTTGAGTGGAAGGACACCTGGTGTGCCTTCAGGCCCCGCGGAGTGGGAAGGGACCCCATTGGGTTCGACGCCGTCTTCTCCGGCCATGATGCCGTTGGTGCCCCAGGGATACAATCCTGGATCCGGTTCGACACCTGGTGTGCCAACGCGACCTTCCCCAATGTCGAATCCAAAGTCTGTGTCAACGACGTCACCGATGCCCATCAGTTGCACAAACCCCATCCTCATCCCAGATGATACTGAGCCAGAACAGCGTCGACTGAAGCTGATTCCGATGTCAACAGAACCCAGAGGTTCTATGTTGTCGCTTGAGCACTTTGAGGATGTGCTAGGCTCAGGAGAGGAATAGGAGGGGTCTTGGGACCCTCTTGAAACCCAGGAAGTCTCTGAGGAGGAGGAACCTTCTCCAGCATGCTCTCTCCATTAACAGTGGCTACGGTGGAGGGGGCATCCTATACCATTGTGGTTAACTAGGCAGTCAAGGTCCTTGGACTGTAGCTGCCCTCTGTGCTGGTCAGGACTAATCTCCTGATTGAGGTGCTTCAACCTGGGGCTTCCACTTTCAAACCCTTGTTGCCCTTTAATGAGGCACTCACGGACGTCTTTCTGGGAACATTGTCCAAACCTGGCACAGGAGCTCCTGTGAATAGGATGATTGCACGCCACCTTTGCCCAGCACCGGGCAACCCTAAGTTTCTCAGCCAACATCCCACCCCAGAGAGTCTGGTGGTGCAGGCTTCTACGTCCCAACGCGCATTCCCTTCCACCCCTCCAAATAGGTAATCCAAGAGGTTGGATGCATTTGGGAAGAAGTTGTTTTCTTCTTCCAGCCTGGCATTGGGGTCAGTGAGTACCGCATGCTTATTGGGCTGTTTCTCCTATTCCTTTTGGGAAACGGTTGCACAAGTGCTTCCACAAGTCTTGGAGAAGGCCCCGGCTGTGCTCCCCTAAGCTGTCAAGGATGGGAGAAATGCAGCAAAATTCACCATACGTTGTGGCCTAGATACGACCGATTCGTTGGGTAGGTCGATTTCAACGATGGTGGCCTTGAGGAGCCATGCCTGGCGTCATACAACTGGCTTCTCGGGCAATGTCCAAGCCAATTTGATGGACATGCCCTTTGATGGAACCTACCTATTGGGGTTGAAAGGCAGATTCAGCCCTGGTCCGGTTCAAGGACTCTCAAGCTATGGCCTGATCCTTGGGCCTCTCGTCCGCCCTGTGGCCAGTCTTCCTTTTGCCTCTTTTGTGGCAACAGAAGGGGTTTCCAGCCACGTCAACCCCATTCTAGCCAGTGTCCTACACGGACTGCCCAAGCCATGCGAGGACGTGGTGCATTCCGATCTCGGAATGGAGGCCAGAAGTCATTGGCCACACTGCAAGCACTCCTAGGCTGATTTTTCAGGACCACACTACTCCAGTTGGTGGCAGAATTCATCCTCATCTACCCCGATGGAGATCCATAACATCGGACAAGTGGGTCTTGCAGATTGTCCAGGAGAACTATTCTCTGCTTTTCCTTTTCTTTCTTCCTCTTATTCTGCCAGATCAGGAACGGCTAATGGAGGATCATTTAAAGTTGCCCCAAGAGGAGGATACGACTCTCTTGGCCAAGGGAGCTATAAAAAGGGTCCCGGTTTTAGAAGTAGGCAGCAACTGTTATTCCAGCTACTTTTCTGAATTCGAAGAAGGGGCTACGGCCCATTTTTGATCTTTGGACTGTCAATCTCTTCCTCAAAAAGGAGAAATTCTAAATGCTTACTCTGGCTCAGGTTTTGTCTGCCATAGACCAGGAAGACTGGATGGTAGCATTGGACAAACAGGATACGTATTTTCACATTCCCATCTTGCCGGGCCACAGGCGTTACCTTCGGGTCAAGGTAGGCCATGAGCACTTTCAGTTTGCCATGTTCTCTTTCGGCCTTACCAGTGCCCCTTGGGTGTTCACCAAGGTGATGGCGGTGGTCACATCTCATCTGTGCAGGTTAGGGATGTCAGTCTTCCCCTACCTCGAAGACTGGCTGTTGAAGGCGTCCTCGCCCAGGCAGTTGTCTCCCACCTTCAGACTGTGGCCAACCTTCTGCATTCACTGGGTTCTCTATAAACATGCCGAAGTCACACCTGACTCCTTCTCAGACGCTCCCTTTCATCCGAGCTGTTCTCGCTTATCCTCCCGAGCAGCGAGTCCAGGATATTCAGGCTATGATTCTGATATTTTAGCCTCTATCCTGGATTTCGGTGAGGCTGACTCTGAGGCTGTTGGGCCTCATGGCCTCCTGCACCCTGTAGGTAAGACACGCCAGATTGCATATGCGGGCTCTGCAGTGGGACTTGAAGTTCCAATGGGCCCAGTATCGGGAAAATCTCTCCGACGTGGTTCAGATCCGGGAAGGAACTGCAAAAAATCTGCAGTGGTGATTAATGAACCACGATTGGGTCAATGGCAGACCTCTCTCCCTTCCCAACCAGATATCACAGTCCTGACAGATGCGTCACTTCTGGGATGGGGCAGCCATCTGGAAGAGGCGGAGATCAGGGGACACTGGTCTCCAGCAGATTTGGGGCTCCACAATAATTTATTGGCGCTCCGAGTGATCCGATTGGCATTGAAAGCATTTCTTCCCTCTGTCAAGGAGAAGTTAGTGCAGGTGTTCACAGACAACACCACCGCCATGTGGTACTGTAACAAACATGGTGGGGTGGGGTCATGGACCCTTTGTCAAGAGGCTCTTCGTCTCTGGACACGGCTGAAACAACCCTGTTGGTTCAACACCTGGCAGGTTCTTTGAATACCAAGATGGACGAACTAAGTCGTTGATACCTAGCAGATCACGAGTGGTGTCTCCAATCGGAGGTGGCGCAAGGTCTCTTTCAGCAATGGGGAGAACCTTGGTTAGATTTGTTCGCCTCCGAAGAGAAAGTGCAGTGTCAGTGGTACTGCGTGCTGGAGTTTCCAGGGCGGCTATCGCTCAGCGACGCCTTTCGTCATAAGTGGAGCTCAGGCCTTTTGTATGCCTTTCCACCCATACTACTCCTGCCCAGAGTTCTGAAGATCAGAAACGACCGGACCCAAGTCATTCTTGAGGCTCTGGACTGGGCGAGGAGAGACTGGTATCCAGAGCTTCTGAGAATGAGTATCGATCCTCTGATCAGGCTGCCCCTTCAGGAGGATCTTTTGTCGCAGCAGCAGGCGAGGGTTCTCCACCCGAACCTGTCAACTCTGCGCCTCCATGCATACAGATTGAGCGGAGGCAGTGATAGCTTTTGACCTACCTCCCGAAGTCTTAACGTTATTCTGGAGGCCAGGCGGCCCTCCACTAAGATGGTATACGCCTGCTGTTGGCAGAAATGTGAGTTATACTGTACAGAAGGTCTATTGACCCTCTTCCGGCTTCTTTCTACTGTCCTTTTATTCATTCTAACCCTTGCCCAGCAGGGCTCTGATTTTGGGGACTCAAGGGTTACCTTTCTGCTCTGTCGGCTGTTTTACGGCTGCCAGACCAGCGATCTCTCTTCAAGTCTCCAATTGTAAATAGATTTTTAAAAGGGCTGGCTCACTTTTTTCCACCTACGTACTTTGTCATGCCACAGTGGGACCTTAATTGGGTCCGTACCTATCTAATGTGTGCTCCTTTTGAGCTTTTGCCCAATTTTCGCCTCTGGCTGTTGTCTGTCAAAACAGACTTCTTGGTGGCGATCACATCTGCCTGGAGGGTGAGTGAGTTGCACGTGTTTTCTTGCTAGCCTCCATACCTTATGTCCTTTCCTGGCAAGGTGGTGCTTTGCAGCAGAGCTTCATTTTTGCCAAAGGTTGTGACCCCATGCCATCTGGGTGACTCCATCACGCTGCCCAGCTTCTTTGCTCCCCACACCCTTCTAAGGAAGAGGAGTGTCTCCACCGACTGGACCCAAAAAGAGCATTGTCGTTCTACCTCGACCGCACAAAAAAGTTTCGGGTGGATGGCCAACTCTTTTTGGGGTACCTGGGAGCAAAGAACTGAAATGTAAAAAAATGTAACTAAGACTGTCATTTCCTTTTCAGCGTTCAATGAAAGAATAAGTACTTCTGTGTGTTTCTTAAGTGGTATATGCAACCTGCCTCTTGGGTATAAATTCTGCTTAATGGGATGTAATAATTGTGGCATAAACCCTCATAAAACCTTGTTGTTAGGACAATGGCAAAGACATTCACATAAATATTTAAGAGAGAAATGGGGCAATATGACTCACATGGCTCTGGATCTTTGCGTGGCTTCAGAAGGACTGAGATCCTTGCCTCAGCCATTGGAGGAATGACATTTCTCATTTCAACAAAGTTAATAAACAGTTTAGACATAAAATTTGACATCCCTATCCACATCGCTTTGTAGAAAGGGAGGGGCATTTGGATTTGTCACTTTCTGAGGCTAGAGGAATTTCAGCACTTCAATCACCTCTTTTTGAGTGATGGGGTGCTTTAGGTCTTCCTGAGCTAAATCTGATATTTAGTCCTGCCTTTGTCAGATAGCCATATTCATCATGAACCTTGAATCCCGGATGTATAGCTGCTGTTAATAAGTATGAAATGCTCTGAGCCTGCCCACCTCACCACAACTTAGATGAAATATTTGTATTCATATGCTGTCCAATCTCTGCTTCTATAGCTATTCAAGAATGTTGTATTTCTTCTATTTCAGCACTATTGCTCTATTTCACATTTGATCTTATCATCCTCTATACACATGTATAAATTGTTCAGTTAGCTGTTACCTGGGTGATACCCTTGCCCAGACTATTGTGAAAGGTTCTATCTTTGCTCTTTTTTATTTTAAGACAAACCATATGTTTTAGTAATGTGACAAGCATTGCAAATACACATAATGCATTTCTTCTCTTAAATCTGATAGGAACAATAAGATCTTTCATTCAAATGTCCTCTTCCCTGTGTTTGTTACATCCTCTAAACGTGTACTCCCTTTCTAACTTTCAAGTTTTGTGTCCTTTAGGGAGGCAGATGTTGGTGCATTTTTCCCTCATTGCCCTGTAGAAGAGAGCCTACTCTTAATGTTAGTGCATATCATCTCTGCTTCATCCTCGTTCTTCCCTTTTATTTTATGGAAGGGATTTGTTTATCAAATCCTCATTAGATGTCTACCTAGCAACCAAATTCTTTGAATATTTTAATTTTCGAAATTTTGAATTGTTTTTTTTAAATTTGGTATCTCATCTGCCTTTTTATTCTTGCCCATGTCGTTATTCTTGTCAATCTCTTTTAGATTATACTGCAGCCGGATCTCTTTTAAAAGTTTTTTTGTAACATTTCCGGCTATATAACCACCTTAATGTACTCTGGAGCGTTTTGCTTAATCTTTTGTTTTTGCAATTTTATATAGCATGGACCTGGCCCGAAGGCATCAGAGCACTTTACAACAATTGAATGATGCAAGGGTTACTGTGGTATTCCATGATCTTAGTTTCTTGCTGCTCAGCCTGTGTGAGTGTGATGCAATAGAATGTTTATGAGTGCATGGTTTGGATGAGTGGTCAGCTGGAATGAGTGGGGCTGAGCAGCATGATGCTGTTCCCAGTGGGGCTGTTATCATCTTTACAGTAACTGAATAAACCTACATATTATACACTAATGGCTACTGGACTGATTACCTACTAGGACCTTACTTCGTTTCCAAAAGTGGTGACGATTGGAAAAGAAGAACCACGTGTGAAAAGCCAAGAAATTGCATAAGAAACTAAAAGAAGATTGTTGGGTCTGAAGAGAAGCTTGAGCAATGCCCTGGATGCCCCTCCGGTGTCTATTACAACCGACGGCCTACAGAATAGAAGTATTGGGGGTTCAACCTGTGTGATTTAAAGACTGTCAGCTTATAATATTTGTTTGACATATGTGGCTTGAAGCCAAACAGCCTACAGAATTGAAGTGTTAGACGTTGGTTATTTGTGCCTTGAAGTCGCAGAAGCCTGCTGTCATCTGATGTTTGGAAAGCCATATGCAAGTGTGTTATCGTGTTTCAAGTAAACTGCCAGCATTTAGTTTAATGACCAACCAACAGCCTTCAATTGGAATTGCATTTGAATGTTTTGACCTGCTCTGACCAGCTTTGATGCAGCTCACAACAATTACCTTTGGAAATATTGAATTCGGAATGAGACCGGTTGAGCTATTGCACGGTCTGATTGAACTGTGCTGTTGTCAAACTTTTGAAGACAACCTGCTTCTATGTAGGCGGCGAGCAGTTGGCAGTGTGCTTATTAGGCAGTGCTTCTGAGGAGGGGAGTCAGTAACTTAGGCCACGCTGAAATACGTTTGTGTGCATTAAAGTTTGTCTGCTGTAACCCCAGAGTACAAGCGACATTGTCTAGCTTTAAAAATGTGAAGAATGCACTCATGGGTCCTTCAACAGCAACATCGCAACTACAAGATACTGCTGCTTCCATTCTGGAAGCAGCACTGTGGGAGCACAGGCGCTGCTGCCTGATTCTGCTGAGACATCAGAGCAGCCCTTCTGGAATTGCACTGTGGGTGGAATGGGGTTTCGGGGGGGGGGGCGGCCGACCAACTGTAGGCCTGCCCCCCCCGGGGAGTTTTGGGCCGAGGGGGCAGCCGTAGACACGTACTGCGTGCCTAGGGGTCCTTTTGGGCTCGTTGGGCTGGGGTTGAGTGGTTTTTGGGCAGGAGGGTTTAAAACCGGCCATTTCGTATCGCGAGCCACCATTTCGGTGGCCGTGACACGACAGCTGGTTCGAGGGAGGCGGCCAGTGGTGTCGGTTTTTTGTTTCATAGGCCTTGGTGAACGGAATCGGGGCGTTTTGCAGGCGAAGTTTGCTGCAGGGCATTGGCGGCGAAAGTTGGTTGTCATCGCCACGTTTGGAGTCTGAGTGCGGGGACCGGCGTTTTCCGAGGCGTGCGATGGCCACGTGTGACGATCCGCGAGTAGCAGAGGTGCTTCGCTTGCTGGAGGTCGCGGGCCGCATGGATCTAGTGCAGCCCGACGTACGGGTAAGGCCCCCCAGGCGTGCCGCGAGTGGAGTGGCGGCAGCGGTGCAAGCGTGCACCGGCGGATGCAAGGAGGCGCGGCCGTGTGGCGCACGCAGCCGCCCCGGTGAAACGTTTGAGGGCAGGGAGGCGGGCAGGGTCGAAGCCGGTATTGAGGTTTATGGAGGGGGCGGGAGGGGCGGTGGTGACGCAGGGCTCGAGGGGTGGGTCTGTAAACACTGCCACAGCTACCAATGCCTCTTCAGGGGCCAAGGGGGCAAAGGGGACAGGCGTTAGGCGTGGTGCGGGGGCTAGGGGCGGGGGGGCTGTGGCGGGGCGCAAGGCGGTCGGGGCTGGGGAGGCCCCCATAGCAGGCCCCAGCAGGGCGGTTTCTCCGTTGCTGATCGAGAGTGAAGGTGAGGGGGCAGCGGAAGGAGGAGGCATGGTGGGGACTTCAGTAGTAGGGAGGTCGCTGGTTCGGGAGTGTGAGGGGTTAGGGCAGGAGCGGGGGTTCACGGGGGGGCCTCTGGGGGGGACGGGCCCGGTAGTCAGGGGGAGTACTCACGGGGGCCTGGGGGCGCGGGGGGCTGGGAGCGGGGTGGGGGGTGTTCCGGGGGGGCAGAGAGCTGGCGCGGGGGGTCCTCGTTCCGTGTTGGGGGTTGGGGGAGGGTGGGGAGGGGGGGAATGGTGGGCGAGAGTGGGCCGGACATGGGGGTGCGGAGGGGGGTGAGAGGTGGCGTTAAGGCGGGCGGCGGGGGCGGCACGGTTCAGTGGGAGGGGGAGGATGTGGGGTGGAGCGGATGGGGGAGGGGTGGCGTGGGGGGTCTAGTCCTCAGGGGCAGGGGGCGGGATGGGTGGGAGGGGCTGGGGGGTCGCTGGGGGGTGCGGCAGGTCAGGGACAGGTTTACCACCGGCATGTCGGACGCCACTTTTTTCTTTCGGCAGGTAGGCGTGGAGAGGGGCTCGGGAGAGCTTCATGCGGCTCCAATCCACCGAGGGGATGGGCTGGCTCTGCCTCATGCGGGAGGCCGCGCTCCGACGAGGGACCTGTCACGGGCGCCATCCAGGAGTCGGGGTGGTAGGTCCCCGCCAGCCTCACCTCGTAGGGTTGATGTTGCCTCCGGGGGTGGGGGCCGGAGTTGCTACAGTCCAGGCAGGGCACGCGGGCAGGGCACAGAGCGGAGGAGCGGGAGTGTGGATTTAGAGGACTTGCTGCAAACATGTAGGGAGCGGGCGAGGTTGAGCCGGCTGGAGCCCGTAGAAAGCGGTCGGTGGCCGGAACGTGGGCCGACAGGGCTGGAGTCCGAGGAGGGCGGCCCTTACATTTGGGATGAGGAGGGGGAGAGTGTGGAAGAAAGGGAGATTCGGGAAAGGAGGGGGAGGGAGGGGGGGAGCGTAATAATGTTTGTGCTAGTTCATTGCAGCCCCTCCTGCGCAACTGTTTAGGCGGCGGGATCCGGTGAGGACGCCGACCTTGACGCCAGGTAAGGCGAGACTAGGAGTGGGGACGGGTGGTGCCGCACCGGCGGGGGTATCGGTGGGCACGGATGCGAGGGGCGATGATGGGGGGGTGCGTTTGAACAAGGGTGTATACGTGCGGGACACAGGGGTGTGGACAGATGGCGCAGGGAGCGAGGGATCGGGGGCTTTGCGTGATAAGGGGGTTGGGGGGGAGCCCGCAGTGGGTACGGGGAAGGAGAGTCATGAGGTGCCAGTGCATAAACTCCCGTATATATCCCATTTTTTGTGACCTATGTATCAGGGCACTTTACCATGTTTACCATGTTACTGGAACCACTTGTCTTTATCCGATCCCCACTCAGTTCTCACTTTCCTCTAGCTACCGTCAACCTCTCCACCATTTTCCACTTTTCCACTCTTTTACTAGTTTTTTTACCGCCCTCTATCTTATTTTTGCTGAGGTTTTCTTTTTATCATCCTCATTCCGTTTACTCGCGTTTATTCACTATTCCAATATGGCGCTCATGAGTATTTTCTCTTTAGAGTAGTCCGCTCTTTGTTTGCCATTGTTTACCATGTTACTGGCATCACTTGTTTTTTATCCGATCCCCACTCAGTTCTCACTTTCCTCTATCTACCGTTAACCTCGCTACCATTTTCTAGTTTTTTTACCGCCCTCTATCTTATTTTTTCTTGAGGTTTTCTTGTTACCATCCTCATTCCGTTTACTCGCATTTATTTACTATGCAATATGGCGCCCTTGATTATTTTCTCTTTAGAGTAGTCTGCTCTCTTTGTTTACCCAGCCGGGACGTGTTTAAAAATCGGCGCTTCTGAGACCGATAGTCACCATCCTTTGCTGCGGACCTCACATTGGAAAGCTACGGTTCATTGATATAGGTAAGCGTTTCCATTTGGCGCTTCGTTCTTCGAGCGACCTGCTCTACGTGCAGCACGCTCTTTACCTTGCTTACACTCGCTTTCATCCCCATTTTTAGACTTTGCACGGCGTTGAATCCCGATCACCGCATGTATCCGTTTTGTTCCGCTTGGTCATCCTTAAGGTAACCCTCAAATGTTTACTTATTACTGAGGGGTTCACATCACTTGATCTTGTTCACCACGGGCTTCACTACGTCAGAGTCTAGATGTTTTTTACACGTTTTTCGTTCCGTTTCTAATTCATCTTTTCACGGCTGGTTCTCGGTGCACGTCATTTTCTTTGCTTTTCCTCCCTGCCATGAACTTTTTGCACTCTTTTTTCCACTCGGGTTCTTACCACACTTCTCGCTCATGTAATGACATCTAGTTGTTCACACAGTACACGGTTTTAATCTTTCCTCTATGTGTTTAATATTATGTTATTCAGGATTATGAAGCATGGTATTGTTTCTAAGCTGTTCTTACCCTAAGGTCCTATGTCTTGAAATTGATTGCAATCCGTTTATTTACCTATAGGATTACTATCCCCTGATGAAGAGTCCTTTGACTCAAAATGCATTGGGATTATCCAAAGGATACTTAAAGTAACTTGGACATTCAAGATTTGCATTGAATCCAATATATATTCACATATGAGAAGTATCATTATGATGAATGACATTGACAAATAAAGAAGAATTCTTGGAAAACTAAACTACATAAAGGCTTCTGTGGATTTGATTTAAAACTTAGTAGGTCTTTTGCAGACCACTTGCAGAGTGCAACAGAAGTACTTTACATTTTTACAGGACATGTATATTCTTCCACCTTTAGTCCTGTTTATTTTGTTTTCTGAAGGAAGGAGATATGTTGTATTCTATGATCTCTCAGTTCCTTGCTGCTCAGCCTGTGAGTGTAATGCAATATAATGTTTGAGCATGGCTTGGATGAGTGGTCAGCTGGAATGAGTGGGGCTGAGCAGCAGGATGCTAATCCTAGTAGGGCTGTACCATCTTACCTGTGACTGAATAAACCCACATAATCTACACTACTGGCTACTGGACTGATTACCTACTAGGACCTTACTTCGTTTACGAAAGTTACAGCGCGTTAAAGTAACACAAAGTAAACTCAGGCACTTGCTTCAGCAGATGTGACTACTCAATTGTAGCAGTTGGTCAAAGGTCGTACACAGTTCAAGCATTGATTAAGATGGTGGGGTCACATAACAAATGTAGTTCATATCCTGATGGAGAGAGTACTTAAGTATGGTCGAGGGTGTCTATCAAATAGGAGGAGCATGAGGTCCTTTTTGTAGGTGAATAGGCAGGTGGTTTGGCAGAGGGAGGAAGAGAGTTCCATATTCTTGTGGCACTGCCAGAGAGTGAATGTCTCATGTACCATTCTTTTTTAAAAATATATTTCTTTTTTATTAAATATTATCGACATGACATACCACATTGAAACATGTTTAGGAGACAGCATACATTTTAAGTATTTTAGTTCTGGGTTACAGAATTCAAGTCACAGTGCACAATATGTAACAATCAGGGGGGTGTAAGATTCTCATCTTCATCCAAGAGTGCCGGTGGGGTGCAGATATCTCCCCTGTACGAGTTCCAAGGCCCCCAGACCCTGTTCCATTTCTTGGGACACCCTCTGGCTATATAGACTCACTTCTCCCTGAACATGCACCAGTCTAGATCTTCCTTCCATATTTCTATTTTGGGTGGTTGGAGAGCTCCCCAGTGTCGTGCGATGTTCCTCTTTGCGATCATTACTGCTAGTGTTGCCCATTGCTTAGTGTAGGAGGTGAGGTCTGTTGGTTTCCAAATGTTCAGGAAGCACCTGCGTGCCTCCGGGCTCAAGTCTATTGTGAGCACCTCGCTGAGTGTATGGCATGCCAGTAGGTTTGTATTTGTTCACACTCCCATATAATATGGATAAAAAGTCCCGTCTTTCCACATATACGTCTGCACTCCCCACTGTCAGCCTTACCCATACAGACCAGTCCTGGGCCAGTTATGTATATCCTGTGGAGAATCTTGAGTTGTACTAGTTGCAGTCTGGCTAGGATCGCCACTTCCCTTGGGGAGGAGACTGCCTCTTGCCAGTCTTCCTCGTCTAGCTCAAGGCTCTCTTATCCATTTCTCTTTGAGAGACTGGAGTGGGTCTTCCATATTATTAGTTAGTTTTTTATAGATCAAGGAGATGGCCTTTTCGGGCAGGTGGCCATCAAGTATTCTATCCTCCAAGGGAGAGGCATCGGGGAGGGAGGACCTCCTAGTGAGGTGGGTCTGGAGAGCATGTTGGATTTGGAGATATCTGTGTTCAGTGTCCGCCAAGCTATACTGTTGTTGGAGGGAGGCAAACTGGAGGATTTCATCTTTAACCGAGAGATTCTTGATCTGGGAGATTCCTATAAGGTCCCATTTATCAAAGCCCCTGGTTTGCCACAGGCTCCCCAGTTTTTCAGAGTTCCACAGGGGTGTTGCCAGGGTGAGCCTACGGTCCCAACCCAGATGTTTGTTCACGACATGCCATATATGGACCGGGTGTGAGGTTGGTCCTGTTAGGGGGTATTTACAGGGTCTAGAGTAGAGCGCTCTACTGTAGTCTCCCCCTGGGAAGAGCCATCTGTCCATGGCGTATCCCGGCTCGTCAAGGCGACCATAGGTCTCCTGATTTATGGCCGCTAGTTGGGTCACCCAATAGTATTTTTTAATATCTGGGAGGCTGATGCCTCCGTCGTACAAATTTAGGGTGAGTTTGGTTAAGGCGATTCGGGGTTTTCCGTCCCACAGTAGATCCCTCTGGAGGCTTGAAAATATGATTTGGAGACCGGATCCAATGAGTTCTGGAGGGAGTGGAGGAAGCGGGGCAGTGCCATCATTTTAAAGAGGGCGGCTTTACCCAGCAACGAGAGGGGCAGAGACTTCCAGTTCCCTATGTCCTGTTTCAATCTCTGTATTGGTGGCAGGAGGTTTCGGGCGAAGCGGAGCGGGTGGTTCAGCGAGATAAAAATGCCCAGGTATTGAAAGCCATCTGTCGTTAACTGGATTGGACAGTTCCTCGGGAGGACAGGTGGTTCTCCTGGTAGGATATAAACAATGGATTTGGCCCGGTTTATGGTGAACCCGGAATATCTGCCAAACACTGCTAGAATCTCCATTGTGCATTTTAAAGAGGCTCTTGGGGGAAGTCAGATATAACAGTATGTCATCTGCATATAGGGATATCTTATCTTCCCAGTCTGGGGACCAACGCATTACGTGAATAACTGGGTCCTTGCGAATCCACGCTGCCAGGGGCTCCAGAGCAAACAGGAGTGGGGACAAGGGACACCCATGGCGTGTATAACGGCTTAGTTGAAATATCTCCGATTTGCGATTGTTCACCACAACTTGAGCCATTGGTTCTGAATATAGTAATCGGATCCAGCTCACAAATTCTGGCCCGAATCCCATCTTGTCGAGTACAGGCAAAGAGGTATGGCCACTCCACCATATCAAACGCCATAGTGGTGTCTAGCGAGACCAGTACTGCTGGTTCTTGGATAGTAGCTGCTCTTCCCAGTACTCTGTGTACTCAGCACAGGTTTAAGGTTGTGTTGCGATGTGGCATGAAGCCTGATTGGTCAGGATGTATTAGGCTGTCTATCACTTTTACTAACCGGATCGCCAGCAGTTTTGCGAGGATCTTGGGTTCTGCGTTGAGAAGGGATAAAGGCCTATATGAGGCACAGCTGGTTTTGGGTTTACCTTCTTTGTGAATGACCACAATGTTGGCTATCCTTTGATCCGTCGGGAGTGGCCCTTTTTCTTTGCTCGCTATAAACATCGAGCGAAGGTATGGGGCTAACCTGTCAGGTCCAAGCTTGTAGAGCTCGATTGGTATGTCATTGGGGCCTGAGGCTTTCCATGAGTGAATCCCCCGTATTGCCTGAGCTATTTAATCGTCTGAAAAATCAGACTCGAGGTATTCACGGTTTTCGTCTGTTAGAGTGGGAAGTGAAATATCATGAATTAAGGCATGATTGTCTTCTTCTGTGTATTACCCTTTCGTGCGGTACACTGTCTGATAGTGTTTGACAAACCGTTCAGCGATTTCTTGTGGGTCAGTGATAGGATCGGTATCCTCTACCTGTAGCTCATGTACAAGACGGCAGGCCCACTCCTTCCCCGCCTTATTCCCTTGCTCATAAATTTTACTTTGTGTTTCCCTCCCTTGAGCCCTGGCTCTGTCTGTTGCTAAGGCTTTGAACTCATCTCGTTTTAGATGCAAGAGGTGCAATTTCTCAGGGGTTACCATCAATTCTAGCTCTTCTTCCAATCTAAGTACCTCGTCTTCTGCCTGTACCATGTCTTTCTGTTTGTCTTTTTTCTTACCCGCGATCAGGGATAAGGCTTGCCCGCGGATTACCGATTTGTAGGCTTCCCATAGTGTTTGGGCAGATTCCACTGTACCCACATTTTCATGAAAATAATGGTCTGTGGCCTGGGTTATTTTCATTCGGGTGTCAGGGTCTCTGATACCACAAATTGATGGGGGCGACTCTCCCAGTACTCATTCAAAGCGGTGAGTGACGATCGGAGATACCCCTGCCTAAGTGGCGGATCTCTCGAATATTGAGTGCTTGCAACGCTGTGATGGTCACCCGACAAGGTGTATTGGACCCTATCTGGGTTATGTATCCTCCACCCATCCACCAACCCCATGGCCTCGAGAAAGTCGGGTAGCCACCTATGTGCATGTCTGATGTCTTGTGGGGGGTGTCGATCCAGTGCTCCAGAGACCACTGCATTAAAGTCCCCCCTATCATAAGGAGGCCCTCTGGGAGCGACAATAGGATTGCACCCAGGTCCCTAAAAGCATCACTCTGAAAGCCTGGGGGTACGTACACTGAAACAAACGTAATGACTCTACTCTCCCAGAGACCTGAAATTCCTATCTATCTACCCCGGTCGTCGGACCATGTGGATTGTATGGTGAAAGGGAATGAGTTCTTAATTAATATGTCTGCTCCTTGCGACCCGGTTGTGAAACCTGCTTGTGTCGACATTTTGTATCCTCCCCTGTTCAGTGCCTTACATGTGTTCCCCACCAGGTGCGTCTCCTGTAAGAGGATAACATCAGGGGCCTGTCTCTTTATGTACTGGTGAACCATGCTACGTTTGACTTTATCGCCAAGCCCATTGAAGTTCCAACTGAGGATCTTAACCCCCGTGTCCCACTGTGTACCCATCTGAATACATGCAAGTGTACTGCTCCTGTGCTGCGCTACATTTTGGTGTTGTCGAGAAAACAATTACTACATAAAACTCAAAACTTAACAACTTTAACGTCCCTTCCCGACCACACCCCCTCCCTGTGTCCCTGCACTCTGGGCTTCAAACTGCCCATGATTCAACTTGCAGAGTGCCTGTCGCCCCACAAGTTACCTAAACGTAGAAAAGTGGGGCACGTGGTGCTTCCTCCCCCTCCCTATTACAGATATTACTATTGTGCAATGCCCTTATGTGCAGGCCGGAATTTACTCCGTTTTATACATTAGGAAGATTCTTATCTTATATATGTGTCCTACGGCATGCTCCGGCGCGCTCCCCGATCCCACGCCACGGGCAGATGTCCCTTACAAGCTGATGCTACCATTACCTTCGTCCGTCGGCTCACACCCACCCCATCCCATTAATGTTACCCCACATACTGCATGGACTGCCGTTCAACGGCTTTCCAACCAGTCCGCTGCTGATTCAGGATGTTCGAAGAACCAGGCCCTACCATCAGCTTTCACCTGAATCCTGGCTGGGAACAACATGGTGGTCTGGTATCCTTTGTCTCTCAGTGTCTTCTTGATTCCCAGAAAGGAGCGTCTTTGCCTCTGGACCAGCCGGGTAAAGTCCGGAAAAAAGGTTATGTCCGCGTTATCACACCGAAGTGGAGGTCCTGTTCTGGCATGTTGGAGTATTACGTCTTGGTCCTGGAAGTTGAGGACTCTGGCCAGGATGGGACGAAGAGGGGCCCCAGATTTCGGATGACCCCCGGGGACTCTGTGAGCCCTCTCGATGACAAAGAATTTCCCAAGCCCCTTGGGTTGCAGGTGGTTGAGGATAAGGTCTTCAATGAAAAGATCAGTGGCCTGCCCTTCTGATTTTTCAAGGACCCCTAAAATGTGTACATTGTTGCGCCGTAGACGCCCTTCATAGTCATCTAGTTTGGCTTCCGTGAATTTCCGAAAATATTACAATTATTTGACGTCTGTTTGCAGCTGGGAATCTTCCACGAGGCTCGCGGTTGTGTGCTCCACTTGTTTGACTCGCTCACTATTTTTGTTCAGGTTCCCTCATAGCAGGTTGACTTCCACGGTGATCGTGTCCATCTTTTGTTCCAACGATGTCTTGATCCCCGCAATCGCTTCCAAGACGTCTTTGAGTGTGGGCTCTGGATCTACTTCTCCCTGTGTTCCTCCGTTCTTGCCCATGGGTGAAGGATCAGGCAAGGGTGTTTTGGGGAGAGTGTATCGTCCAGCCTGTTCTGCTGCACTGGTTTGTTGCCGCTAGTGGATGACATCTAGGCCTGGGCTACAAATCCGTTCCGCTCGCGGAAATTGCGATAATTTGACATTTTCGCGTTCCGCGGAGAGCGCGAAAATGTAAAAATTTCCGTAATCCGCATTTTACCGGAAATTTTTCGCTTGCTTGCGCTGTAAAATAATACATTCTCGCGTGCGTGCGATCGCCTTACCTGAATCCCCGCGTTCGCCGACAAGTTTTCCCGATCTGGTTGCGTTCTCTACGAGATGTTGGATTGTTGGTAGCCATTTGCGCTGTCTCGCGACAGTTCGCGCCCGCAGTAACGTCATTCGTCGCGCGATCACGTCTTTCTTCTCGCGATCATGCACCGCGAGACAAGTGAAAACAAGATGGCCGCGCAACGAGCAACCGCATGGGTAAGGTGGCGAGCCGCGACCACGCAGAAAATACCGCGAACGGGCGGGAAAAAAACTTCCGCATCTTCGCGATATTTCCGCGTGTTTGCGGAGATTTTTAACATTTTCGCGATAATTTGCGAAAGTGAATTTCGCAAATTCCGCCCACCCCTAATGACATCATGCCTCGAACAACTGTCTCAGGCGCGCCGGTAGTGAGAGAATGTGACAAGGCCAGCAATCTGCATCCACTCTGGGCGTTGAGGATGACGATTCCACTCTGCTCGGGGCTGCTGATGGTATCGTGGGGCTGGTCTTGTCTTTAGGAAGATGCTGGGCAGACGATTGGAATTTTGGTCTCATACCTCGTGCACCTTTCCGGCATCTAGTATGAGTTGCTGTTGCTTTCACCTGTGGAGGTCTGGAGTGTAGTGGCAATAGGGTGTTATACCAAAGGGGAATTTAGTGGTGTTTACAGAGCAGTAGAGCCCAGTGTTTATGTACTCTAGATAGTCACAGGCTGCTTTTTGCTCCAGTCCAGAAGTCTGTGAAGTGCACTGGCAGCTATGAATTCAGGGGAAATGTAGTTAATTGGAGCTCACTCTGGACATAGCGTTCGTGTATCTGTGGCAGTCCTGATGTGCTAGCCTACCACGTATTCTCCATTGTGATTGCCGTGAGATGCAGGGTGAAGCCAGCGTCTCTGTTCCCGTTATGGGGCCACGCGGCCTCTGCCCCCGGCCTGTCTCGAATTGATGGCCTGTGATATGGTGGAACTTGGAGCCAAGCGGTGCGGCGGACGTGAGATCCGCGAATCAGCCAGGCGGGGTATGTGCGCACACATGCCGCCTCTACGCGAGGCCCTGGCACTCTTTCCTCTATCAGGCCGCAGTCCCGGTGCGCTCCTATCTGGGGCACTGAGCACTTCGCAGAGACCGCTGCCCTGGGAGGAGACGTCAGATGCTCTCCGGTTGTCAAATTAGTTTACTGACTGTGCAGATCCGGATTTTGTGGCTTGGGCCACCGGGGTACCTGGACATGCGCTCCGTTTCCACCTCCACGCGAGGTCCTGGTGAGCGCCCCCCAGCAGGCCGCAGTCTAGACGTGCCGTTCCCTGGGTCTCCGGTTGATGCGCAGAGCCCGCCACTTCAGGATTTGGTAACGGATACCTTCCGATAGACCAATTCCACTTCTGGGCTACAGATAGATGTAGCGGATAGGCGGGGGAGGATAGGGAGTCACCTAACCTCGCTAAGCAGCGGACATCGCGCTTCGCAGCTCAGCCATGCCCCTCATGTACCATTCTTGACTGAAGGTGAGGGGGTTCCACAAGCAGGGATTGGGAATTTATGGAACCCCTATTTGCTCCATAGATTTTCAGTTTCTCGTTTAGCTAGGAGGGTGAAGAGGAGCACTCTGTGGGAAATGCAGGCGGTATTGAATTGATGATTAAATGGGAAGCCATTGGAGGGTTTGCAGGGCTGTGGAAATGTTGTCAAATTTCTTGAGACCTAAAACAAAGCTCCCTGCTGCATGTAGTGTGCGCTCAGTGGGCCTATGTAAACTTTGGGAATGCCTGAGAGAAAGGAAATTCCGTAATCCAGTCTGGAGAGAACGAGAGATTGCACCAATGTTTTGAGGTCTTGTTATGTTACTAATTCTTATAAGGCGCAACAGCTACCCGAAGGTTTCCCGGCACCACCTGATAGAAGCAAAAGAAGATGCAAGTCTATTGATTAAACAGCCAAGTTTTTAAGCCCTTTAGAAAGTTACCATAGACGGTTTCATTTCGAAGTGCCAGGGGAAGAGAATTCCACATCGAAGGACCCAGTCAAAAGAAGGACCGACCACCCACTTGCGACAATCTGCTCCTAGGGACAGAAAATTTGGCGTGAGTGGTCGATCTAAGAAGGCGAGGTGGTACATAAGGACAAGCTAGGGCATTCAGGTATTGGGGTGCCTTGCCCAATTTGATCTTAAACATGTAGCTCAGGGTTTTGAATTTTATTCGATTTTCCACCCTGAGACAATGGAGCTCTCGGAGATAGCCTGAGATGGAATACATCCTGGGTACCTGGCACAGCAGCCTAGCAGCCGCATTTTGCACCACCGGTAATTTGCGTATCACACCCTTATTGGCTCCTAGATACAAGATGTTACCATAATCCATTCTAGAAGTAACAAGAACATGAACCACCGTTCTTTGAGTGGAATCAGGCAGCATCCAGAGAATTTTGTTGAGCTATCTAAGGATCGTAAAACAAGTTGAAGCCACCTTAACCACTTGTTGCTTCATCTACAATTGATCATCAATGATGAAGCCTAAATTGTGGACTTGGTGTTTAGGCTGCGTTAGAGCACCCATTTCAGAAGGCCAGTGTTGAGGACCCCAAAGTTCTTTATTATTCCCCAAGATTAGCACTTCAGTTTTCTCGCCATTAAGCTTAAGCAAGTTGGCTTGCATCCAACTTGCAATATTCCGTAATCCACTTTGCAGGGAAGATGGCTTTAACACCTGTTCAGCAGAAAGGGAGAAGATTATTTGGGTGTCATCCGTGTAGTAAAAAATAGACAACCCAGCATCTTCCGCAATGGCAGCCAGAGGTCTAACATATACATTAAACAACAGGGGGCTAAGACTGGAGCCCTGCGGTACCCCATAAGGTGTAACATGGGATTTGGAACTGGCCATAGAGGAAAGTACCTGGAAAGTGGGGGGGTCTCTGTCACTTTCTCAAATTGAAGGGTTCTCTGTTTGGGATCCTTCCATCCCATGCCTCACCTATGGTGCCAGGAGTGGTGCTGTGCCGGCAGAGTTCTTGCCAACCGGCCTCATTAACGCATCAAATGTTAGTCATGCACCGTGGGGAGCTGCGTAACTGCCGTGTAGCGGCTGGTGAGCGGCAGACTAAGCTGAGAGCAGGAATGCAGAATGGCGAGCCCCCGGCGAGGCCATGCAATGAAACCAGCGTGGAACAAAGCCTGGCGTGTATCTTCTCAAATACTTCTGAGGAGGTCTGCAGGAGGTGAGACTGTTTATAAAATGGCAGACCTTAAGGTTTGTTCTGGCATTTAAACAATGGGTGGCTTCACCATGTAGCACTCGATATGTGGCACCGCCCACATTGCTGAGGTACCCCACATGCACTGGGGGTAGTTGCAGGCCCAGGTCTGCAGCGGGCTAGTTATTTTCAGGGCAGTGTGTGGCAGCAGACAGGTGTGGTATCTGGCCGGCTGGTTTCTATGGCATCCGTCCCTTGTTCAGCGGAGCTCCCTCCCGCCGCCCGCGCCCCCGATCGCTGCAGCATGCAGCCCTATCTGAACGCATGGCAGCACACACCAAGGGGGGGTCGCGGGGCTGGGCCGACAGCCGGACAGCATGGGCGCGGGGGTATAAACTGGCAGGGGGTCGGGAGAAACACCGGGACAGTACACACTCACCGCTCCAGCGCCCAAGTCCGTGCGCGTTACTTCCCTCACTCTGAGGCCCGTCAGCACGCCAGTCCGCTGTAGCTCTGGGCACCGCGACTCGGGCTCCTCCCGGTCTCACCCGAGGTGTTGTAACTTCATGACGGCTGCCGATCCAGAATCCACAAACGATCACCGGCGTGCAGCACCGCTTCATCCGCTCAGTACGCCACTGCCCGCTCAGAATGAGCCGCGATGTTCAGGGGAAATTTCAAATGGGCCTGTGCGGTCCCCGGAGCTCCTCTACCAAGCGGCCATCTAAGCCTCAGGCTTAGCCCTCCCCTCATCTGTGGCCTCATTAATATCAATGTGCGGTGTAATCAAAATTAGGGTAGGAAGGGCCATAATGGCCATGGCTGGATGTGTCCCTGAACCATATTCTGTCTTTCTTGGGTTGCCCGGATGTTTTGGTATATGAGCCAGATAGAGTGAATGGGATCTGCTTGTGGTCGAACCAGTTAGCTGGAATGGGATCGTATGACTGTAGGTTGGGGAAATTGGAGATTATCAGTTTCAGAATGGCGCATTTGTGGTGGGTGGGTTTATGGCAATGTTGTTGGAGATTATTGTCTTTGAGAAAGGAGATAAAGATGTCCAAATAGCTATTACCCTCGTTTCCCCAGTGGATGTTGAAGTTCACCAAGGAAGAAAGTGTTGTCCGAGATAAGTTGAGAGGTGAAGAGATCTATACATTCCTTGATGAAGGAGTAGTTTTCACCTGAGGTAAATCACATTCAGTCTGATGTAGGAGGCAGAGGATGTGGGCATTTCCAATGATATGCATTCGAAAGACTGAAAAGGAGTCATTGGGAGGGTCCCGCATCTCAGGGAGTTACTGGGGAATGAGTGCAAGACCTCCATCTTGTTTATCTTCTCAGTCTTGACGCAAAATGGAATGATTGGTAGGAAGTAGGTCTAGATGGTGGTTAGATGAGTTGTTGAGCCATGTTTCAGTAAAAATCTGGGTATTAAGGTTATGGCCAGGATCACGTCCGATATCTCTAGACAGTGTTCGATTGAAGACCGACAAGTGTGTGCCATGTAGTTCAGGGAGAAGAGGTTGTATTTCTGTGTGGCTGTTCAGGCAGGAAAGTTGGGATTTGTATCAAGTTAAGGGGGAATGATCATAAACCGGGACGGTGTCTGTGAGTTTGACTGCAGTCTGAGATGATGATGGAAATTGGGCGGCCCACTGCATGAAGAGAGGAGGAGGGGGTAGTGGAAATTGAAGCTGAGTAACTTTCTAGGAGATAGGATAGCTCTGAGTTGTCTCGGGGAGATCGTGTTCATTTGGCTAGACGGCTGTCTCTCGGTATACTGGAAGATTTGGGGGGAAGGGTCAGCGGGGGTGATGAGGGGAGCAGCAACGATAGGACGGAAAGACTTTTAGATGGGATAGAGCCGATGGGAGGATGTTGATTCTTCGTGAGAGGTGTTAGAGTGAGGAAAGTAGCTTTTTGACTGGAGGCCAATTGTGTTTCTCAATTATGGTTGGGAGAGACGTGGGTTGTTGGTATCTGGTGTTGGGAGAAGTTAATGCAGTGGTTGATAAAGGAGGGAAGGCTTATTGGCCGACTGTTTGGCGGAGACGAGGGTGGAGGAGGCAACCGGAGGAGGTAGAAATGGTTTGTGGGAGGTTGGAGAAGAACGGTGCAGAGATTGCCTGTGGGTGGGGGGTGTTGAAGGTCTGGTATTGGCGGTGAACAATGAGTTGAGGGGGGCATATCAGATTGCAGAAGGGTCCAGGAAGAGAGGGGTTGTCTGGGTGGACCATAAGGGGAGGAAAGTGAGTGAGGGGTTTTAGGGATGAATAGAGAAAGAGAACATGTGGATCACTGGAGGGTTTGATGGTGATATAAAGTTGATCGTGGTCAGGATTGTGTTGTTGGCTTGGAACATGATTTTCCCGTTATTGCCGATGAGGCCAAAGGGGAAAAACATTTAAGTGTGCATCCAAAAGGTATGTTAGAGAGAGAGTTAGATGGGAGGTAATTGCATAAGACCTGATCCTTAGGTCAGTGTTTTGTGTGAATAGGGGGAGGTTGGTTTTGAGGGCGCCTTTGCGTAGGCAATGGTATTGGTCTGCAAAGAGTGTTTCTGGGTAGTCTCTCGAGGTCCTATGTTTAGGTTTTTCATTGCGTGTTAAGAGGGTATTTGATCTTGAAAGCTTTGGTAGCAAACATGGAGGGATGTGATAGGTTGAGGCTGGGAGCAATGGTCAGTGCCATTATGTTGGAGACTGATACAGGACAGCTTTAACACTGGCATTGACAGATCCACCAGATCTTATCAAGAGAAAACTTCACTTTTGAAGCACTTAATATACTGGGACTTGTTTTACCATTTCAAAGAGGTGGCAGGTGAAATGAAATTCCATATTTGTAGCTGTAACTCTCTTTTTGATACTGCTTATTGACCATGGGCAAAATTAGCCCCATTCTTACTTTAGTTTTTCATCAAATATAAATTTGCAAGTGATGGTCAGCAGAACAGAGTTGTGGAGTGTTCTGTCACCCTTTTTTTGCTTGAAACTCTGATGTTGATATTTTCTTTGACCAAGCCCTTTCAAATGGTAGATATTCAATGTTCATAATTTCTTAGTTGTTAATTTTATATGCATTATTTTCTTGCTAATTTTATGTGATTTATGTCTTAAATGTAATTTCTTTCTTTTTAACACAGTGATTGCAAAGTGCCTCAATAGAGGACATCCAGCCTCTAATGACACTTTCCAACCAGCATTTTATGTTCTCTGTGTACCTTGGCTCTCAGCCGCATTCCATCAAAAGTCCCTGCTTCCCGCTCCATGAATAGGGACGTAAGCTTAGAGTCTTTCTTTAGTGTTTAGCACAAGAGATTCGAAACACTGTAAAGGTCAGCAAGATGAAGTTGTTGTACTTCAGGTTTTAGCAAAGTGAATGCTATGCACAGAAGAAAGAGTGTGTGGAAAACCGAGACACCCCTCTGCAGCTGAGGAACTGGCAAAGGCTTGTTATGAAAAGATGGGCCAATCAAAATCTTCTATCACTATGTATACAACTGTTTCGTTATCTAGCCTCACAGGTTTGGGATTCTGAAGAGACAGGTAGAAGATGTTGCAGCAAAAATCATTTGTCATGAAAATAAGTCATATCACTGAGAATGTAGTTCTCTAGATTTGTATGTCTTTCACAGTACACTCTCAGCACAAATATGACAAAATCTTTCTTTTCAGAATTGTTTATAAAGCCTCTGATTCAACAGTTCTGAATACACTCATGGATTGGAAATAAAAAATATTATGTTTATATGATTCAGAATTTTCACCTGAATTCTTCATAAGGGATTACTATTTACAGTTATAATTTCATTGCTATTTGAATTGATGCAGTAGTAAATACTTGTGAATATAATTTTTTTAATGTTCTAACCTGTGAAGTACTGAGGTAACGATGTTTAATTTTGACAGTTTACCTATGCCTAATATGTCAGAATGTATGTGGTTTGGGCTAATTTGTATTTGGAAATGTTTTGCCCACCTATGTCCAAGATTTAATGACCGATGTAACATTTGTTTTCTTTTTTTAAAATTATCATTTATTTATTAAATGTTAATGATTTCTTTTATTTCTATGGTAAATGTAGGTATAGTTGAACAAAATATTGACATGATAATAACATGACCTTGCTGTGTAAAGTTAGTACACGTTCACAAAGGACACCATTTGAACTACTACATATAAACATATTTTAAAAACGAGCTCTGGTGGAGTACTATCACTTTCTTTCATGTAATATTTAGTTATAATTAAGGCTCCCTGTTTTCCGTTTTTACTGATTTTTACATATAAATACAGACAGAAAACATTTATTTTCTTGTCTGTATTTATTTATTTATTTATTTATTTATTTTTTTTTTTAAAGTTTTTATTGAACAATAATTCGATTACAAGCACGGGCCTACAACCACCAGGGCCGGCCGCTAAGTACAGAATGAAATATACATTTATCAAAGCTGCAGTCGGTTCCCGGGGGTCGGCCCCGTAGTGAGTCCGGATAGTTCTAGAGGCACAGGAGACTTAGATCCAAAAAACACAGAAAACTAAAAGAAAAACAAAAGGCGAGGCATAAAGACAAACGGCGCAGGTCAGGCTTCCTCCGGGGAACTCCAGGTCAGACCATTAAGCAGCACACGAAAGGAAGGAGTACCGGGAGGCTGGGGACGGGGGGGGGGCCAAGGGAACTGAACGTCCATATGTAGTCATTCCGAAAGGTGCCAGGAACCGTCAAGGGTCAGGGGGACATGGCGATATCGGTGTCCACCAGGGGGGGCGTACAGATACCCCCGCGATATGCATTCCATTGCCCCCAGATTCTGCCCCATGTCCCCGGCCTACCACGGGCAACATACACAGTCTTCTCCCTGAACATACACCAGTCCATATTCTCCTTCCATACTGACACGGTGGGCGGCCGCTGGGCACCCCAAAGCTGCGCTATATCTCTCTTGGCAATCATGTTCCCCAGGGCCGCCCACCGAGTCTGAGCCGCGCTATAATCATTGGGCTCCCACACATTCAGGACACAGCGACGCACCTCCGGCAGCAGCACAACCCCAGTGACCTGTCCCATAACCGTATGTACCCGGCGCCAGTAGTCCGCCACCTCGCAGCACTCCCACAGGATATGGAGAAAGGTGGCACTGAGCCCACAACCCCGCTTACAGAGCCCATCGTCGGAATATCCCATCGAGACCAAGCGAGGACCTGTCACATACACCCGGTGAAGAATCTTAAGCTGTACCAACCGGAGACGGGCTGGAATGGCGACCTCTTTGGGGGACGACAGTGCAGACTGCCAGTCCTCGTCGTCCAATTCCACCCCATCCCCCGTCCAAGCCTCCCGAAGGCGCACCAAGAGGTCAGCCCGATGATTAATCAGTTTCTTATAAATTAAAGAAATAGTGCTGTCCGGGACATGTCCGTCAAGTATGCGGTCCTCGAGGGGCGAGGAAACCGGGATCGTGGTCCCCTCTCCAAAGACCGAGAGCAGGGCGTGTCGAACCTGGGCATAGCGGAAGAACTCCCTGTCCGTAAGCTCATATTCGGCCTGAAGAGCCGCGAAAGTCTTAACCGCGCCCTTATGCCACAGGTCTCCCACTTTGCTGATACCAATAGTGTCCCACTGGTCAAACCCCTTCGTAGTCCAGAGGCTCCCCAGGCGATCGGAGGCAAACAAAGGAGTAGCACATGTCAGTCGCTCACCCCAGCCCGTGGCCGCAGTGGCGGCCCTCCAGGTCCGCACAGCAATCTTAGTAGGACCCGTAAGGGTCCGGCCAGCCGAGCGGGAGTACAGCGCCCTGTTATAGTCCCCGCCGGGAAGCAGGAACTTGTCCATCTCATACGCCGGGTTCAGGCCAGGCGCATACGTGGCATGGTTGATGGCCGAAAGCTGCGCGGCCCAATAATACCTGCGAATGTCGGGAAGCGCGATGCCCCCGTCATACCAGGGGAGAGTAAGCTTAGCAAGAGCAATACGCGCCCGCCCGTCCCACACCAGTCTCCTCTGCAGGCTCTCTACCTCCCGAAAGTAGGCCACTGGGATGACGTCGAAGGAATTCTGGAGTGCATAGAGGAACCTGGGAAGGGACATCATTTTGAACAGCGCGGCCCGACCCAGCGGGGACAGGGGCAGCCTGCACCACCGGGCCGTATCCTCTCGCAATCGCCGAAGCGGACGCAGGAGATTCAGCTCATAGCGCGCCACCGGGTCCAGCGAAACGTGTATCCCCAGATACTTAAAGCCGCTCAGTGATACCTGGATCGGAAGCCGAGGCGGTAGGAGTGGAGGACCACCGGAGATCGGATAGACGCAGGATTTAGACCAATTGATCGTGAGACCGGAATTATTCCCAAAGGAAGTCAGAACGTCAAAGAGGACGTTGAGCGACTGCCGCGGTGAGGTGAGATATAGGAGAATATCGTCCGCATACAGCGAAACCCGATCTTCAAAGCCCGGGGCCCACCGGATCCCTCGAAGCGAGGGCTCCCAGCGGAGCCAAGCCGCGAGTGGCTCCAGGGCGAGAGCGAAGAGCAAAGGGGACAACGGGCATCCCTGCCTCGTGCCCCTGCCGAGGGCAAAGGGCCGAGAGACCCGCCCGTTCACCACCACCTGAGCCATGGGTCCCGTGTACAGAAGCTTCACCCAGCCAATAAATCCTTCCCCAAAGCCAAATTTAGCCAAGACAGCCCAGAGGAATGGCCACTCGATGGTGTCAAAAGCCATCGTGGCATCCAAAGAAACCAGCACGGCCGGTTCGGAGAGGAGCTCCGCCCTGGCAAGGGCGCCATGAAGACGCCGCAAGTTAAGAGCGGTGTTACGATGCGGGATGAATCCGCATTGGTCCGGATGAATCAGATCGCACACGACGCTCAACAGACGATTGGCAAGGACTTTCGCCAGGATCTTAGGCTCCGCATTTAGCAGTGAAATAGGCCGGTAAGAAGTACAGCGATCTCGCGGCTTGTCCTCCTTGGGGATAACGACTATCGTGGCCAAACGCTGATCGGCCGGGAGGGAACCCGCCGCCAGAGACTCACGGAACATGCGACTGAGGAAGGGCGCAAGCTTGTCAGGGCGCAATTTATATAGCTCAATGGGCAGACCGTTGGGACCCATAGCCTTGCCCGTGCGAAGGGAGCGCATCGCGGTCGCTATTTCATCCACCGACAAGGGGGCGTCCAGCCGCTCACGGTCCTCAACGGACAGGAAGGGCAAGGCGATATCCCTCAGTAGAAGGCGAGAGTCGTCCTCATCCCTGTCAGTCACTGGGGAGTACACAGCCCGGAGGTGGTCGGCAAAACATTCCACAATCTCGTCAGGCTCCGTCACACACACACCATCCGCAGCACGCAACTCCGGGACCACACGATTCACTCTCTCCTTCCTGTCCAGCCACGCGATCAACTTTCCCGCCTTGTCCCCGGCATCGTACAGTCGACCCTGCTGCTCCCTATACATAGTTTTGGCCGCGTCAGTGACCAGGGACCTATATTCAAACTGTTTCAGGCTGAGGGCATGGAGCCCGTCCGGAGTAACATTCGCCTCCAAGGCCGACTCCAGCCCCAAGATGTCAGTCTCCAGCCTCACCACTGCCTCACTCTTGACCCTCTTAGCCACCACTATCTGGGAAAGGGCGTGTCCGCGGATCACGGTTTTAAAGGCTTCCCACAGGGACATTGCAGAAGACACCGACCCCTCGTTATCCAGGAAGTATTGGTCCATAGCCTTAACCAGGCTGTCACGAGTCGTAGGGTCTCGCAGGTACCATGGGTTAATGGGAGCGATCCGCCCTGCAGACCGCGGCCCGGTGTCAAAAACAAGCCACAGCGGAGAATGGTCGGAGATACCCCGCGCCAGGTGCCTGACCTCTCGAATCCGACCAGTCTGCGCCGCGGGCATAAGGAAGTAGTCTAACCTAGAGAGACTCCCATGCGCCCCCGAGTGAAAGGTGAATTGGCATTGGGTCGGATGCATTAATCTCCAACTATCCACCAGGCCGAAGGTCTCCAGCATCCCACCCAGCCATGCCTGGGCAGCGGGGAGGGTCCTTGGTGGGTGACGATCCAGTTCACCCGAAACCACAGAATTAAAGTCCCCGCCCATGAGCAGGAGGCTGTCCGGAAGGTCAAGCAGCATTCGACCCAAGTCAGTGAAGGTGGAGTTCTGGAGGCCCGGGGGGACGTAAACTGAAACCAGGGCAAGGGGCTGCCCCTCCCACCTCCCAATCAAACACACATAGCGCCCTCTGTCATCCGAGACTATCTTAGTGATCTCCACCGGAAGTGAGGTTCGCAGCAGAATGCCCACCCCCCTGGAACCAGTTGTGAAACCAGAATGGGCCACGAGGCGGTATCCCCCCCTGTTCATTGCATGACAAACATTGCCAACCAGATGCGTCTCCTGGAGAAACACCACATCAGGAGTCAAACGACGCAAATATTGCAGTACTACACCCCGCTTGATACGGTCCCCCAACCCATTAACGTTCCATGACATAAGCCTCAACCCATCCCCCCCATCCCCCCCAATAGATCAAGGGTCCCCCAGCCTGCAGCACAGTTCCCAAATGTGGACAAAAATCAGTACCTCGCCCTGTAAACAAAAAACACACAGCAAAACAAACCCTCCTCCCCCCCATCCCCACCCCAGGACCAACTCCCCCCACCCTGCACCCCTGCGGGCCAAAAAACCCCCCCAACTTGCAGTGTGCCTGTCGCCCCACTAACCCCATTCTACGAAAAGAACCCAGAGGAGGTAAGGGACCCGTCCCCGCCCGCCCCCCTCACTGGTCCTGGTAAAACACAATATGCAAATGAAATAAGACCCGACTGTACAGTGCAAAAAGGCAAAATCAAGGACCAAAAGTCATTCTAAAGGGGACCCATCACCTGCGGTGCCCGCAGAGGGTCCGGGACGGCCACCTCCGTCCGGCAGAGAGTCCAGCCAGTCACTTACAGCCACAGGAGAGTCAAAAAAGGCTGTCCGATCCCCATGTTCCACTCGGAGTTTTGCAGGGTAGAGCATCGAATACTTTAGGCCCAGCTCACGGAGACGACGCTTCACCCCTTGGAATCCCATCCGTTGTTTCTGGACCAGTTGCGTGAAGTCCGGGTAAAAATTGATGGTCGAGTTCTCATGACGAACCGGGCCGTGGGTCCGTGAGGCCTGCAGAATAGCGTCGCGGTCCCTGTAGTAGAACAGTTTGGCCACGATAGGCCTCGGGGGGGCCCCCGGCCGTGGCCGACCGCCCGGAACTCGATGGGCCCGCTCCACGGCAAAGAACTTACTTAGGCCAGCCGAGGACAACTGTTTCAGGATAAGTTCCTCGACCACGAGGTCAACCGGGCGGCCGTCAGAGGACTCTGGTACACCTATGACGCGGATGTTGTTGCGTCGGGCCCGTCCCTCGAAGTCCTCAAGCCGCCGGGCCATATGGTCGTTAACCACCCTGATGTCTCCAAGCGCAGCCCGCAGATCCGACACCTCCGCACCGAGGGTGGAGGTCCGTGCGTCGAGAGCCTGGACCTTCTCGTTAGTTTTGGAGAGGTCGGCCCGGATCAGGGTGACATCGATCGCGACAGTGTCAATCTTACGGGCCAGGGCCTCATATTGCGTCGCGATGGTTTCCCTGATGCCATCAATGGCGCCCATAATGTCCTGCAAGGATAGTTCCGTAGTGGCGGTCGCGCCTCCTTCCGCAGTATCCGAGGGGAGGCCAGCAGCGCCAGAGGGCCCCCTGCCCTGGGTGTAGCGGTCCATGTTATTGCTCTGGACTGCCCCCCCGCGGAGGGAAGCCTTGGTCTTGCGGCCCTCGGGACCCCCTTTGCCCCCCATGTGAACACGGTCACCCGAGGGGACCTCCAATCAAGAGGTGTAAGGCACCAGCAAGAAGACACAAAATGTCGGTATAGGGGGTCCGAGGCGATAGGCGCTCTAGTGGCAGATGAAAGAAAACCTCATGCAGAGGCCCAGGAAGCACCTCTCCACCCCGAGCGCACCTCCCTGCCGGTCTCCTGAAGTGCAAAACCGAAACCGAAAGTGGTGGATCGGCAGCTGGCACCGCGCTGAAGCCGCTGTTGTTCAATTGCAGCCCGGTCCCTCGGGTCACCTTCACCCCGGTCACCTCCGTCGGGTGGGTCCCAAAAGTTCCGACGACGACAACTCAGGATTCCCAGGTCCGATTTGAGTTTTGAAAAGAGATATACGCTCAGCTGGTCTTTATCTCCCAGATTCCATAAGCCACGTCAGGATATTCTCAGGATAAATTCCGAGGAGCAGAGAGGGTCCGGGGAGCCCTGTGCTCACGCGACCATCTTGGATGCGCGCTAGGCTCCTCCCCCGTATTTATTTTTAAATGTGGATAAAAATAGAAATTGGGTTGCTTTTGGAGTAATTCTAAATACTGTCTGCCATGATTTCCAGGCCAATAGCTGCATGGATTGATAGGTAAGGGGTTAAAAAAGAAAGTAATGTTAGTAAAGAGGATTTAACAGCAGTAGATATGCACAAGGTTGATACTGAAATTGATCATATTTTCATATAAGTGCATTGATTTACCTTCTGCGGATGTTCACAGCATTGAAACCTGACAGGTATTCAAGCATGAGTGCATATTTATCGGTTAAATAAATGTGAAATATACTAATTTCAGCTTAATTTCTCCACAAAACACAAAATAAATATGGATAAATACAGATAAAATTAGCAAAATATAAATATGGATAAATGCAGACGGAAATGTTAAAAAAATAAATACCATAAAACCGGGAGCCCTAGTTATAATCTATTTGATATTAATTAACTGCTAAGGCTTTTAATTTCCAGTGTCTTATTTGTAATATTAATGCAGGTAGGATTTAAATGTATGGCTTCGGAACTGATTTGCCTTTGGCAGGACCTCGATTCACTGTGCCAGGAGTGGCTAAAATATACAAATACAAACATCACACCATGATAGCTGGCTCCCTCTACTGACTCCCTGGCTGCAAGACATCTACTCTGATGAAGAAGGACCAGGACATTCACATGAAGTATATAAATTTGGCATAAATTTGAAAAAGTAATGAATGCCTACTTTGATTACTGAATCCTCATCTCTTGCTGACCATAAGAAGCAGTTGGGAATGGAAAGAGTCCTCTTAGTCCTCTAGAGCACTATAGGAAGTGGAGCTAGTACCTTACCTACCGTCCTCCCTCTCTGTCTACCATCTACCTATACCTGTGCACTGTTTGGAACATTTTGAAAATCATTACAATTATTATGGGCCTCATTATGATGGTCGAGGGACCGCCACCGACAGGCTGTCAGTGACGGTCCATCTGCGATTGTAACAGGGATCTCCGTCCGCCATATTGCAATGGCTTCTGGACGGTGACAGGCGGTCTTTATCTGACCGCCTGTCGAACCTCCCTGATGTTCCAGAACGGCAGTGGTGCCTGTCAGGCATGGCCATAGGGATTACAATATACCTTTCTGCCGCTCTTTCTGCGGCGGCAAAACCAGAGCAAATCGGCAGACGGAAATGGATTTGGGGCCAAAAGCTGCCCCCCTAACCTCCTGGGCCAGGGACTTAGGCCCTGGGGGGATCCTATGGTGCCCCCCTTCGTATCCCTACACCATGTGGTAGACACCGCATGGTGCCTTCCACATAGTGCAGGGATATGTGTGGGGTGTCTGTTTTGTCTTGAGGCGGGTGCTGCAGAGCGCAGCACCCGCCGCAATACAAAACATGGACAATGCGACAGCCAAGGTGGTGGACGCATCCTAATGTGCCCTGTGGGACAGCCGCCTTGTAGGTGGGCGGTCCCAAATACAACTGGATGGCGGATGTAAGAAAGTCTGTCCACCATCCTAATGACCCCCTATGTTATGAATTTATTTTTAGGAAAAATTCCTTCTTGGGTTTTAACTGTGGAATATTGCAGACTTGCTTAAATAAACTGCTTTCCTTAACTCTATATTTCTTCCACAGTATATTCCATCAAGACTTCCTTTTCAAATCAAATCTTTCAACTATAAATTTGGGAGCCTGACATAATTTACATGCCTCAGCAGGGCAATGACAAGAGATATACATTTCATAATATGTTTTAAAACATGTCCTTGAACTCAGAGCAACTAATCCCAGGAGAGCCTTCCCTTTTTCCCACAATGGCTTCTCAATTGATGTCAAACACCAGCAAATGGCGCTATTCTCAACGTGTAAGAGGAATACGAAGTATTATGAGTGAAAGCGGATGAAGTAATGGTTAAACATGTGCATTTCAAATCACTATTTGAAAGATTTCTCTACCATACTTTTTTGCTACTTAAGTATATTTCGTTCCCCACCCATCGTTGGTGTTTTCCTTATGCTGGTCCGAGAAATTAAAACATGTTTATGAAAGAACCCATACAAAGTATTCGTTTTCATATTTGTTTTGCTGGGTACTCAATTCAGTTATCGGGACATAGGCCCTGAATCTAAAAATAGCATGTGAAAAAGAATTTTTAGACGTTAGGGCTAGTCAACCACCAAAGAGTAAAACAAGTCGTATTAATATGCTTTAGGAAATGTGTAAATAATGATTTTAAATAATTAATTTGGATGGAGGATGTTTCATTATTTGCTGATCATTCTGAAAACCTAGTTGGACTTTACTATGTTGTGGGTCGAAGAGTCCAGCCCTAATTTGTCTGAGTAATGTTTAACTTTCATCCCATAATATTAGCTGTTTATTTGTTCAAGATGTGTTGTAGAGAGCAGCATGCTGTCGAAGATGCCCCTAAACTCCTTAATGAGGATGTTTGTTATTTAACTCGAAGTGAAACTTGTCTGTACTAGGGCAAGAGATGTAAATGCAGAAAAATACAGATAGGCAGCGGGACGAATTTATAATCTGTTATCAAACATGGCCATTGGACTTCCAGACCCCTGTGTTCCTGCATTTCTTCATGCTGCTTCTGCACAATAGATGCCACAGTTATCCTTAGCTGTCATGACTGCTAGGTGCTTTTAATATGAGGCTTCCTTTAAGGACCAGATAAGGCAATGCCACAGTGATGCTACGGGCGTTGACGGAGGCATCCATGCTGAAGGCGCATATGCACCACCAGAAGAAGGAGAATGGTTGTGTTCCAGGTGATCTTACAAGCACCAGATGTGACAGCGGCATCAGTCACCAGAGCTGGCAGTGACCCAAGGTCACCAGGGCTGCTGGAGCCACCAGAGTTGCCATTGACACCAGAGCCACTGGAGCTGCCATTGAGACTAGAGCCAACAGTGCTACCAATGAGATCAGGGCTGCCAGTGGCACCAGAGCCACTGGAGCTGCCATTGAGACTAGAGCCAACAGTGCTACCAATGAGATCAGGGCTGCCAGTGGCACCAGAGCCACTGGAGCTGCCATTGAGACTAGAGCCAACAGTGCTACCAATGAGATGAGGGCTGCCAGTGGCACCAGAGCCACTGGAGCTGCCATTGAAACTAGAGCCAACAGTGCTACCAATGAGATGAGGCCTGCCAGTGGCACCAGAGCCACTGGAGCTGCCATTGAGACTAGAGCCAACAGTGCTACCAATGAGATCAGGGCTGCCAGTGGCACCAGAGCCATTGAAACTAGAGCCAACAGTGCTACCAATGAGATGAGGCTGCCAGTGGCACCAGAGCCACTGGAGCTGCCATTGAGACTAGAGCCAACAGTTCTACCAATGAGATGAGGGCTGCCAGTGGCATCAGAGCCACTGGAACTGCCATTGAAACTAGAGCCAACAGTGCTACCAATGAGATGAGAGCTGCCAGTGGTACCAGAACCACTGGAGCTGCCATTGAAACTAGAGCCAACAGTGCTACCAACGAGATGAGGGCTACCACTGGAGCTGCCATTGAAACTAGAGCCAACAGTGCTACCAATGAGATGAGGGCTGCCAGTGGCACCAGAACCACTGGAGCTGCCATTGAAACTAGAGCCAACAGTGCTACCGATGAGATGAGTGCTGCCAGTGGCACCAGAACCATTAGAGCTGCCGGAGCCATCGAAAGCACTGCCAGGGCTGCTAGATCCTCCAGAACCGCACGTAGCTGCCGCATCTGTTAATGCAAGGTAAAATATTGTCATATGTAGTCACCAAAGATTTTACCGATAACATATGAAAGAAGACATTTGAAATTATCATCACCAATAAGTAAACATACTTATAATGATCATAAACATGGACCTTATGTGCAATCAGACCTCCCTTGAACAGAATATATTTTTGAACTGGGACAAATTCCAGGCAGAACAGGTTAATTTTGCTACAATTATAGACTACATTGATTTACATACAAAAAGAAAACAACAGTTACAAATGAACGATGCATTTGGAAAAAATCAATATTTATTTGTGATTGCAATCATTTGAACTTTTAGCCATGCTAGTGGATCAGCTTTATACAGAGGGCTGCAATAAGAGGCAATGTCATACTATGTTATATACTATATATGGAGCACATCAACATCTACTGGCTTCTTGGTGCATCTCAGCGGCAGATTCCTGATTCATGAATTTAGTAGATGCTATATCTGGAGAGCTTCGGGGATTTCAAGGTGATTTTCTGCATATCAAGGTAGACATGGGAAGGAATCCCACTCTGCAGGGTGGTGATCAGTTCCTGTATGGCCTCCTTTTCCTTCAACTCTTTTAGCCACCAGAGCTGCCACATGTAGCTGAAGGTTCTGTTAACACAAGGGAAATACATGGAAGTGATTGTAGTTTTTCTTTTTAACATAAAGAATAATAACAACTGACATCATCAAGGTGTTGAAGTTCTGAAAGGTTGTGCAGAAATCTAGTCCTTTTACTGCTAAGGAAGCTTAAGGTGTCCTGAGAACATGCACAGCTTTGGCCTCCTTCTCTTTGAGTAAATGAACAACTTTTCAAAAGCAAAGGGGAGTGTGTGGCACTCACCTGCTCTTTCTGATTCCCACTTGAAAATCTGGAATGAGTGCAAGTTGCCCTCAGCCACAAGTGGTTTGTGGCACAAACTTGTCTAGGTATTAACAGATTTACCTGGAGGAAGTTGCACAGGAAAACAGTGTGGAAATGGTGAGACACTGGTCAATAAACCATAGAAAACCTGGATGTGAAAAGCGTCTGGGGGAATACTGTGACTCTGCGGTATTTCTTTCGGGTGTTTTACCAGCCCGTTGTCTCACGAGTCTCTGAATGAATCCGCGTGCAGAGAGGCGTACTTAGATAGTCTGCCACGGAGAACACCTGAACCCTGATAATAAAAGTCCTTGCAAGCAATAGGAAGGGCTTAAACTCGATGTGCAAACTAATAGAGAAGCACTGCATTTCTTGCAATTCAGAAGGAATGTGATCAACTTAACTTGCTCCAGTGAGGAAACCAGTGACCACATTTTGAAAGCTCTTAATTTACCCGCAATCTGTCCTTACCCCAGAACATCCAGAGTATGCAACCTGTGGGTTGACTGATTTGACTCTAAAACAGTTGCACACTGTATTGAAAACACTGATACCATGAGCCTCAGACAACCAAACAGTAACAAAACGCATTTCTAAAGCCACTGCAGTGTCTACACATGATGCAAGTACACACAGGGGCAGATCATCCAATTATTATCTTTCGTCTCTCAAAAATGTCACATCAACCTAGAAAACACAACAGGGCATTTGTTAAGCCCATTCCCAAAAAGCACTACAACAATACAACTCAGGAAGATACCAACTACAGATAGTATAGAGGCAGAACAGACCTACAAAACACTTTAGATGCAGAGACCTTTGTGGCTAACTTGTACCAAAGATATATCTCCTGAAGGAGAATTACCCCCACCTAGCAATACTTACCTGTTAACTTACTCACTGTAAATACCCAGTATCATTCTCTTGGGCTCCTGCCCATTGTGTAAAGCTCTGTTGCTTCCCATCAAGGTTCAGACTATACACACATATCACGGCATTACTAATATCCTTGATAATCTGCCTGTCTCAAATCAAGAAAACCAAACAAGTGGTTCAGTGATGAACTGGCCCAAGATAAGCATTCAACAGTCTGGAATGCTGTTAGAAAGTCATCCTTCTCCTGGTTCATCCTCAATTATTTTCTAAAGGACACTGGTGTTCACTGACTCTTACTGTACCCTGGGCTCTGCTAACCAGGCTCAGGGCCAGTGCTATGTGTGAAAAAGTATACGTAATAGGGTACGCTTACCATTGGCAATGATAGACCCTATAAGTCCCTAGTAAATAATAGGGCCAGGGGGTGAAAAGTACTTATAGACCCTAGTATATAATAGGGCATTGAAGCTTAGAGGCTCAGCAGATTTTCTGCACTTGCATGTGCATGCTGTGTGCATGCTGACCTTTTAAGGGCAGTCCTACCTTGCAGCCTGTCTTTTAAAGTCAATTCTCACAATTGGTATTGACACAACCTATAAGTCCCTAATATGCAAAGGGACATGGAAGTTTAGAGGCCAAGCTGATTTCCTGCACTTGCATGTGTGCAATACCAAGTGCCTGCTGTCATTTTAAAGGCAGCCTGGCTTTGCAGATTGTTTTTAAATGTAAAGAGTGTTCCAACTCGGCTTTGGTGGTATAGGAACTTAAAACGTGATAATCTACCTTATTTTTTATATATTAGTTACTCCCATGGTCTCCCTTAGTTTGCCCAGTGGTGGGGGGGTCCTGTAACTATAGGCAGGGGCATATAAAAGATGTTTTATAAGCCGTAGTGAGGGGGGAATGGCAAATGTCCTTTTTCCCCATTGTAGATACTTAGCATTATTTTATTTAGCTCTAAATATTGCTAGGAAATGTGTAAAATATCGTTTAAGGACTTACAAGATTGGTGCTGAATTTACCATAACTAGCACATAAGAGAAGTTATTAAACTTTCTCTTCTGTAAGTCAAAATCCAGCTTTCCAGTGGTCTCTGCTGATTGGTCAGCTTGAACAGGCTGCTTTGATTAGGTGATAAGTGGCCTGGCTGGAGCAGAGTTTATCTGATGAAGAGAGCTCTGATGCTGAGGAGAATGGGTCCTGCAGAAGTGTCTCAGTAAATCAAACTGAGTTCAAAGAGGAAGCAGATTAGTAAGGAATATAAGGTGTACATACCTTCACATCCTGTGCCCCAGCCAGATGACAGGTTTAGAACAGGAATTTACAGAGGTCAGGGGGAGAAGGACTAATGGAAATGAGGCACACTGTGGGTTGGTTTAGCCAGCTCTTACTCCTCAGGAGAGAAATCATCCATGTTGGATTTTGTAAGTGCAGTGCTTTGTGGGGCAAGAAGATGCCGCACTCTGGAGGAAGTTGTCATTCTTTTGGCTGGCACCCAACATCTCAATGGACAGAGGTGCCCCCTCCTTGACACCACAGAACACTGAATAAATATCTAGAAGTTGCATAGTCTCCCAGATCTGCTGCCAGAAACTACAAGGAAAAGAACGACTGCCCTACCCACCGGGCTTGAAGTGAACGCAGGCAATCTTGGTGGGACTGGTGTCGACGTGGGGAGCGCCCGTGGCGGACGGCTAACGGCCCGATTTACTGCGCCATAGAGACTGCTGCGAAGACAAGATGGCGGGTGCCGGCGGCTGCGGGCGGCTGCAGGCTTGACCTGCTCACATAAGGCGGACGCATGATATGCTGCGGTGAGTGCCCGGGCAATTAGTGGGATCATTGGCACTGCAGAGGGTGGTTGCTGAAGATATACCCACGACGATCGCACTACACAACTGCTGGCGGAGCCTTGATCGGGGCTTTCATACGAGGACGCCTATGCTCCTGAGCCCGACGCTGCTGCAATCCCTACTGTGTATAGTGCATGACTGACTGCCTGGGAGCCCGTCGGGGACGGTGGGCTGTAGTCGCTGCTCCCGCCTGTGTGCGTAAGGTAGAGGGCTGCCACTGGGACCGGGGAACTGCATTGCTGCCACGGCCGCTGCTGTACATTGGCAACTCCTGCCCCCTACTCTGTGGACAAACACACTGGCTACGGTGGCAGCCCCTGCCTGATTGGTGCCCTGGCTGTGGAACGTGCTCAGGAGCGAGCTGGGGGTGCGTTTGCAATGCCACCGATGGGACCGGCCAATTGACCAACATTTGTGAGGGGCCCGGAGTTGCTGGTGGTGCGCTCTAAGAGACCGAGCCCGGTGCATTGCTGGAAGTTGTGGCCCGAGGCGCACTGCTGCAGGCATTACTTGGCTGAGCCTTTGGACTGAGCCTATTTGTGGGACTATAGCTGTGGAGGGAAGTGCCCTGGTGGCCCCACAAGTGCACATCCTGGAGCAAAGACGTACATACTGATGCCGTGGCACAATGGGCCGCACTAAAAACAAACAAGCTGACGCAGCCGCCAACGAAAATGCGCAGTCTGCATTTGGCACTGACCCCTCCAATACTTCGGATAGCGTTGTGATACCTCCTACGGGTACAGATACCCACGCTGCTAAGCTGGATTTAATTCCAAAGGAGATACATGACTCACGGTCAGCACTTGAAACACAAATGGGGGCGATGTCCACCAACCTGGGCTTACTACAGGCGGATGACAAAAAGCTTACCGACAAAGTCAAATCGAATGAATTAGCTCTGGACGATCTCATACCCGAGCAGACTATGCACACCTCCTAACTAGAACAATTCCAGTGCCAACTGAGGGGCTTGCAGGATAGGGGGAACAATGCGGAAGGGAGGTCCCGCCGCAACAATGTCCGCATCCTTGGAATACCGGAGTGCAGCGAGGTATCCAACCCCACTCAGTTTGTAGAGGACTGGTTGAGAGATCATGTGGCGAAGGAAGGCCTAACAGCCCTATATAGTGTGGACCGAGCGCACCGGGTGCCGCCTAGTCCACCTCAGTCGGGCGCACCGCCCCGCCCACTGATCGCACGAATACTGCACTATCAGGACCGCGACACGATCCTGCGGGCCGCCAGAGAGAATGCTCCAATATGTAGAAAAAGGAACCTACGAGCGCGCAACTTGAAATATGCACTGCTTTTTCCAGCCCGACTAAAAGTTGTATACAGTCAAAAATCCATTTTCTTTGACAGCTCGGAGGAAGCGGCGGACAGGCTCAAAATAACCTTTACACCGGAGACCTCACAGACCTCACTTCAGTCGGTACAGCTGCGTCGAACCTCTCCGCTGCGGACTGCTGGGATTCACATGCTGGGGAACAGAAGTGTTGTGGAAACTATAGACGCTGACCCAGCTTCGGAACAGATCACAAACAGCCAAAAACATGCGCTTCTGACAGCAGCGGCGCTGGCCACTCACGATGCCCAGACTGCAGCGGCTACGACACACTCATCGGATGCGGCCACAGTGCGCTCTGACTCTGAGACTAGTCTGACATTGTTCCCCCCGATCACTGCACAAATTGCCAGAGACTTCTAGTGTTGCGATCTGGGATGGCCGGGAGTGGTAACGTATAAACTGCTTTGCAATATACATTGCTGTTGGTGACTGCTTTAGTAGGTCTAGTGTAACTAAGCTGTATAGGGGAATGTAACGACATAACAAGTTAATTTTTTTTCTAATGGGCAATGTGAAGTTTGTAAGGACCGTAGCAGTTTATGCCTTCACCCCCCAGGCGTTTGCGATATGGCATTTATTGTTTAGAGTCCATGTTGGACTTCTGTGTCAAGTTTGGTCCTCTGCTGTTTTATGGGGGAACCTAGTATTGGGGAGTTCGTTTGGTAATGCATGCTCGGCCCGAATGCAGCTACTATTTGCAGGGCTTCGATCTCCACACACTACATGGCAATCACACTACCTGCATCACGATGGCATCACATAATAAATACACCTACTACACCTGGAATATGAGGGGCATGGGTTCGATCCATAAGAGGCACCAAGTCCTGGCGCAACTAAATAGAAGGAGGGTTGCTTTAGCTTTCCTGCAGGAAACTCACCTTAACGCTGATGAGGCAGCTAAGTTACAGAAGTAATGGAGGGGACAACTGTTTGCCACAACATACTCAGCTTTTGCCAGGGGGGAGCGATATGGGTGCAAAATAATGTCCCTTTTAAGCTACTAGAGCAAAAAATAGACCTCAACGGCAGATATGTCCTGCTCCATGGCTTGTTGGATGGGGCTCATGTGGTTATGGGATGCATATATGCTCCAAACACTGGTCAAGATAGATATCTGGCGGCTCTAGGTGTGGTCCTAATGGACTGGTCTGACTATCCCATGGTGATAGGGGGCGACTTTAATGCTGTATTGGACATTGAGTTAGACAGATCTCACCCCCCTACACGCAACAGAAAGCAAGAGACAAGCTGAGGCATTCAGAGGGTGGGTGGAGGGTTGGGAATTACGTGACACCTGGCGAGCAAAACACCCAGGGCATAGAGAATATTCCTTTTATTCACCACCACACAGACTGCATACTCGGATTGATAGGTTTCTGTGTTCTAGGAACTTATTAGGTTCCATTACTGCAGTGCTCCACATGGGCAAGACATTGTCAGATCATAACCTGGTGGAGTTAACCCTTCAATGGGGTAAGATCCCCACACCGATACCGACCTGGAACCTGCAACCCATGATGCTGGAAGACTCGGTCTTCGGTCATGCACTCTCAGATGCGATTGCCCATTATTTCTCGGAGAACACAGGGTCTGCTAGTACACGCCTGTCAGAACAGTTATAAGGGGAGTGGCCATTAGCACAAAGACGAGAGTTCAGCTTGCTTTAATAGAACGGCTCACTGAGCTTGAGGGTAAACTGGCTACATTGGAAGAGGAAGTGACGGGGACAAATGAGCAACTGATGCAGCTACGAAAGGCTAACATACAATATGCGGAGCTCCTTGAGAAGCTGCGTGTTGTGGATCACCGGCTCTACACACAAACAACACACGGACAGGTCAGGACCGCTACTGGCACGACTAGTTAGAAATGCTTCCTCGCCCTCACCTATACTAGAAATTCAAAATAGTGAGGGTGATATAGTTAACACACAACTAGATATAAATACCGCATTCAGGCAATATTACGCGCACCTCTACAGACCGCCAGCTGGACATACTTACACGGACTTTGAACCCTTCTTTGATGGGTTATGCTTACCACAGCTCACACAACAGCAGAGTGATGAATTAACACGACCAATAACAGGGATGGAAATCCGACAGGCGATCAAAGCTCTACCACGTAATAAGACCCCGGGGAACGATGGCCTGCTGGTTGAATTCTATGCGGGATACACTGACTTGCTGATACCTCATCTACAGTGCATTTATCATGAGTCGTTGGGGACAGGTGTGCTCCCCGCTACTACACTACAAGTGGTGGTAGTTTCCTTACTGAAGCCTGGGAGGGATGGACTAGACCTTTCGAGTTATAGGCCTTTATCGCTCCTTAACTCGGATTATAAAATCTTGAGTAAATTGTTGGCTAAGCGACTCTGTCAACTTATCCCCAAACTGATACATAGGGACCAATGTGGGTTCGTACCTGGTAGGAATACGGCACTTAACATCAGAAGCCTGCACCAAATAATGCTGGGCACGCTCGGCACGGGAACCACGGAGGGTTGCGTATCGCTTGATCTACGGCAGGCGTTTGACTCATTGCACTGGGACTATATGTTCTATGCCCTCTCACGATTTGGTATACCAGATGAATATATCGCGTGGGTGTAATTATACACGAACCCCACTGCACGGGCGCGCACGGGTCCGCATATCTCACGACAATACACTGTGGCTCGGGGTACCCAGCACGGATGCCCACTGTCATCGTTGTTATTTATCCTGGCGCTGGAACCCCTTCTGCATAGACTCCGTTCTTTCTCAAGTTGCAGGGGGATAATACGAGGTCATACGTCTCATGTCATTTCCGCTTACGCGGATGACCTCATTCTCTATATCAAAGACATGGACATGGACCTTCATCCAATGCCTTCCACCTTTGTGTCATTCCAGGAACTTTCTGGACTGGCTATCGATGCTTCCAAGTCTTATGCTTATTTCTTTGATGGTCCCGCACGGAGCGGTCAGTTTACGTTTGGCCCCTGGACCTTTCATATAGCTCCTGATACTTTTCGATATCTCGGAGTACAGGTCTACCGCGATGCCGCAGATCTTCTGGATGGCAATTTGACATGCGCAATAACTGCTTTTAAATCTCAAGTTTATTTCTGGACTTCACTGCCCCTGTCAGTGGCGGGCCGTCTAGCCATTACTAAAATGGTGTTGTTACCAAGGCTGCTTTATTATTTCACCAACTTGCCTATACTCGTGCCCACTGGGATTTTTAAATCACTGAACTCTTTACCGATAGAGCTAGTCTGGGGCGCAGGACGCAGACGTATCAGCCTAGCGAAACTACAATTGAGTACCAAACAGGGGTGGCTGGGAGTACCAGACCTGCGATCGCATTGTTACGCTAGCCAACTGCAATGGCTGGCATATTGGCTAGCAGGATGTAATTTACAGGAATTGGATATGTCACAGCGAGACAGGGATAGGGGGATCATCCACAGGCTCTTGCTGCCCCAGGCCTTGCTTCCGGCATCAACGCCCCACTTACTACGGATAGCAATTACATACTGGAGGAACGCAGTGAGGTACACTGGACGGACACCACCGTATGCTCCCACCATTCCGCTGCTGGGTATCCCCATACAAACAGGGTTGGTTACTAGCCGTGCTCTGCGAGCGTGGACCGACGCGGGCATTACCACCGTGGGAGAGTTCTTCTCTGAGGGTATACTAATGTTGCATGAAACATTTATACGCGAGCATGGTGCCCCTGATACACTGTTCCTATTACATGCACATATATCCAGATTTATACGCACTACATGGTCACCAGAGGGTACCGAACCCGCCACAAATACGCTGCTTACCATGCAATATCTAATGGGCCATGGAGCACGCCTGACGAAATGGTTGACTTACGGGATCCGTACTGAAACAGCGATCTCACTGCTATCACTACGTGACAAATGGGAAGGGGACGGTGGCCGCGAATTCACAGACAAGGAATGGGACACCATACTGGGCTACCCTAAGAAGGAGTCTCGTAACCCTAAATTTAAATTTATACAATTGATGTTACTCCACAGAGCCTATCTGACCCCGTGTAGACTGTGCGCTATGTTTCCAGGCGCAAGTGCTATATGCCGGCGCTGCTACACACCCAACGCGGGACTGATACCCATGGTGGGGGTCTGTCCGAGACTGGGGCACTACTGAACGACAGTATGCAAGATAATGAAGGATATTGCCCCAGTGCGCAATAACGACACGTTGGAATATTGCATACTGGGACTAGGGCCCGAGGGAAGAAGGGTAATCCTATTTATAGGTTTGCTGATCTTGCGCTCCTGCTAGCTAAAAGGACCATTACCACATTTTGGAAGGCCGCTAGGTCTCCATCTCTACAGGATTGGCATGCGGAAATGATCAGGTGGGGTAAGGTGGAAGGGGCTGAACTACAACGAGAGGAATACAGAGGCCTACGTAAAACACCGATAGCGATGAGTTGGAATGCAATGATGGAGGAGTATGCAGCGGTAGATATATTATCCTACTGAGGGATCATGCTAACAGCTGTTAGGGCCTCGGACCACGGACAAAGATCGCGCAGTCTCCTTGCAGTACCAGTAGGTCTATTCTTCAATATAGCAGGGATACAGGGTACACACGGGACTGATTGTGGAGTTAGGATGCACGCAGTATCAAGAACTGGGCATGTGATTATGCTGCTATTGGAAATAGCTGGCCGGGCTTGCGGGGAGGGGGAGGGATGGGTAAGTTTTGTTAAGGTGGTATAGTTATAATAGGAAATGATAGATTTGATAGACCAAATATGTTATACTGAACTTTTCTGAGGCAGGTGAGTGTGATGTAAATCTACGCAATGTTTTACAGTCAAGGACTCATTCCATGGTTTCAAGACTTTCTTGCAAATATTTAAAGACTCTCCTAGATCCTCTGAAATACAACTGTGTACTCTGCTTGCTTTGTTGTAATCATATGTAACCAGTGCTGCACACGAGAACGTTAATATCTTCCATTGCAATGTCTGGATAATTGCTGAGAAAAGTCAATAAAAATAATTAAAAAACAAAAACAAAGGGACTGCCCTACTGGAATCTGGATCTGCGCCAAAAGGCCTTCACTCGGAATGACTGTGCCTGCAGCACAATCTGGTACTATAGCCCTGGGGACTCTGCCATGCTTCAAGAAGGATTAAGGAGTGGACTCCCCGCAAGCTGCAGGTTAACAGAGCCCACCTGCATCATTTGCACCGAGTCCCTATCCTAGAGTGCATCCAGTGGACTTTTAAGGATTTGGCCAGGGGCAATGTGGGAATTGTGGTCCAGACTTTCCAGAGTCCATCTAGGATATTCCATACCTTTGGACTCTGCAAGGAGAGCTTCAGGAAACATCTCCTGAAGTTTGGAGAACTTTTGAGAAAAAGCTACATAAGGTGACCGACCCGACCGTCAGAGTCAAGCTGACTACCTTCATCTGTGACCCGGCAAGGATTTTAGGTTTGTACCACTGAAACCTCTGGACATCCAGGGTTTGACCAGGGCCTCACGGAAAGTTAAGCCGGCGAACCCTCTCCGAATTCAGCCTGCTGTGGAGGCTCGAGTGCCGTCGGAAGAAAAAGCTCCAGATAAGTTTTGAAGTGTGAAGGTAAAATTTTGACCGGGGCCTCCGACCAGGATTCCATCACGGTCAGCCTGAGACATTTACTGGACCTTATATCATGTTAGTTGACTTATTATTAGTGGTAGATGCATACTTACCCCTACCAATAACCCACTTTCCAATAAATGCCAAAGAAGCAAACCGCAAATCACAACCTGAGGAGGACAAGCCACCCTGCAAGAGACATAGTTGGAGCCACCACCAAGCCATCAAATTTAACAAAAAGCTTTAAATCCAAGAAAATTGACAAGAAAAAAAATCAAGCAAAGAAACAAAGGGAATTTGATTGGCTGGTCATGGAGTACTGCGGTCTCAGGCTTGATGTGAGCTGTGATTGAGTTCTGAAAAAGAGTGAGGTCAACAATGGCAGATCAATCTTACTAGGGTTTAGGTATCCTAGGCAGGCCTTTGATAGCTAGGCCTATGCAGCAATATACACTTTCAGAGAAACGCGCAGGAGGCATATGTAGTAATGACACAATAAAAATATGTGGAATCATAATTTAAGGTTACAGCTATAAAGACTATCATTAAACACAGAGGTATTGCAGGAACAAACTAAGGGTCTGATCTAATAATACCCATTTGCAAACCAAGATGTGCAATTTGCACACCGGTTTGCGAACAGATGCATAATTTGTGATGCAACCTACATACTTGTCGTAAATTGTCTCTTTGCAGGGAGTCCCAAAATGACCTGCCGCATGAATATTGCTTAGACTATTTGCTACTCCCTGTGATTGACTATAATAATTTTATGTTAAATATAAGTAACTCTTTCTATATATTTATTTTAAACGTGTAACAAAATGGGCTGTTAAGTTAATTTTTAAATACATCTTTAATTAATGGAAATATATTAAATGTAAAAAAAATTGGGGAAGTTTATACTAAACCATAAATTCCCATCTCTTTTCATAAAAAGTATTGTTACATACATTTTTTAATTCACATAGGGTATTAAAATAATACAAATATCCAATTTTCTATATTTTTTAACATAATTATATTTATTTATATTTTTAGCTATTTCAAATAATTTAATTTTATTTAACATTATTTCATGTGGGACTTCATTTTAATGTTCCTACCTACATTTTGCTCCGTGGGAGGTTGTTGTAGTACCAGCGGTTGCTCATGTGTGGCGCTGCACTTACTACTGTTTTATTTTTAGTAGTAACTTACAGTCAGATTTTTTGCATAAACAAAAAGTAGTAAACTTACTCAAACCTGTAAATTGCTCAAAAGTATATTTTACCTTTGTGAATCAGGCCCACAATCTACAGGCATATTTGAGCATAAAGCTAATCACCTCTGGGCAACTGTTACCTCAGCACTCAAACCTGATCAGGACCGAAGGACATTCACATTCTGTGTGATGGACAGTAACTAACTAGAAGTCTGAAGCCTTACCAGCACCCTGGTCTGATTGGCTCAGGTCACTCACAGTGCATTCACAGTGTCCCAACTCACTGAGGTCTTTTGGAGGTATATTACTCTGTTCTGGGGCACACTCCACTGATCCTGAGGGACCACGGAAGACAAGAGAGCTCCCCTTCCACCTTCTGTGCAGACTGCATTAATCTCTGGTCCCAGTCTAGCTATCTTTTTGGTTATCCCACTAAAAGGAGGCTTCTTGGTGTACATTGCATCCCATCTCTACGTCATGATTGACGATAGTCAAAATACAACACCTTTATAGGGCTTCTCACCCCTTAGTAATTACCCGCTTATTCTCTGAAGTGCCATGAGACACCCCTCCTTTACTCAGGTTTTGTGGACCATAGTAAGCTCAGTTTCTTAATTTCACGTCCGCCAGAGTTCTTTGGTTTGGGGAACTGGTTCACTTTTGTTTTGATCCCACATTGTACGGAGTAGATTACACTAACCTATGTGGAAGCCTACCTCCCTATCACACTGAGGTCGGCGAGTCCAATAAATAAGCACACAACTCCAGGAAACAGTGACTCAAGATCTGCTCCTTCGTCTTCAAATTAAACATCAAAGGGAATAATATTGTAATCCTTCACCGAGCCACATAGTGCTTTTGAATATGCATCCACCCAATATTTCTAGGTTTGGTCACACTGTTAGGGATTGCCCCCACAATTCGCTCAGGTACTTTTCAGAGGTCAGCCCAAACCTCCTAATAGAAATGTATGGTTTGTAAGATTGTAGAGTTGAAAATTTCATCTGTGCTCCCTGTAGGCAACTTCCCATTAATCACTACATCACTACCCCCTGCCCGAAAAATTTCTATTCTGTCCAAGAACAACCTGGCTCATATATGGGGAGGCAATTGTTGATGCACCGATGACATAACAGGATGCCACTTCCCAGTTAAAGTGGGGCTTAGATTTGCTCACTCCTGCTCATTCACTGTCAATGCTACCACTACACCTTGTGCGTTTGTCTTCTGGGCTTCAAAATCCAATCTTCATATGCTTTATGTGCCCTCTTCATGATCCAACGCTTTTGTTTCCTCAATTACTTCCTAGCTGAAGCTACTTTCATTTTCTCTATTTCTTATAAAGTTTCTTTCTCTTAGGCCAATTGAAGCTGAAATTTCATTTTGGCTTTTGTGTACAACAACCTCAAGCCTTTGCTCTAATTGAGCTTTCAACTTGCTACAGGAGTTCTGCTGCTGGGGTTTGAGATGCTATGGCTGAAGGGCACAGAGGAAGAATGATGGGTCCATGCTGTTGTCTTTACATTTGTTGTTCTACCTTCCTCTCATGGAACTCCATGGTCTCCATATGTAGCTGACCCTGGCCGGTTTTCCACATCACTAGAGGATGGGTCTACAAGCAGAGTATGACAGGATTTCAGTGCTACAGAAAACAACTTCTCACACAATAGCTACATCATTAAGCTCAAGCAATGAGTATCACTCAGCTGAGGAGTCACCAGAGCACATTCAGGTCACATATTTATCAATGTAGGGATGCACAGAAAAGCACTGATTGGACAAGTGTAGAACAAGATAAAGCTTTGTAATAGACTAAGCTGGGCATTGCCCTGTGCTCCACTCTATTCCAACACAGTTCATGCAGGGCATTACACTCTTTGGTGAGGAATATCATTATCTCTTCTACAATGTTTCTTAAGGTTTTTGTAGTGTTTCTAGGGGACATGGAGTGTCAAGTAACAGGTAGATGTGGGAATGATACCTCAACATTCTTTCCATTCACCACTACTATCTCACTGTTTACAGCTAGACATGTTGAACTTTATGCAACTGCTTACCTTATTGGTTCTTGTCAGCGGTAGCAGTGTAAGCACATGTTTCCATCATGTAGTTTTCCTGGAAATTCGTCGTACATCCCGATGGCCATCTTATGAGTTGCGCTCTGTACAGGGGGACTTGTGGCTCGGAGTCTCATTCAACTTTAATTCTGAACTACTCTTCTCTGCGACTGTGTTGCAGTGTGCTGATGAATACTCACTGATGCCCTCCCATGTGGCTTTCTGCAGAGTTTTCTACTGCTGGCTTGAATGGCAGAGCTTTGTGGTTTTCAAGGCCTTCATGGGTCGAGACACTTTGTGGACACCAGTAGTGAAGCTAGTATCATGGTGGGCAAAGCCATCTCCTGGGTCCTGGAGGGCATGTGCAGCATATATCATCTGTCTTTTTGCCCCATGTGAAGGCAGTAAGAAGTCAGATTCAGGAAGTGAGAATGTCAGAGAACTATGTAGGGTTGGTAGGGTAACCACGGCTGTTTCTGGAGTTCTTGAAGGTGTTTTCATTTCTCCGAGTGTTACTATCAAAAGTCCCAGGTAAAGGTACATTTAGATGCAGCGCCATCTTTGGTTTTAAAAGTGCTGACCTTTTAAGCTTGTTGCTGCAAACTCGTTCTTCTTGGTTGCACATGTGTATTACCACTGCCTCAGACCAGCCATGTGTGATGGGTTTGGAATTTGTTTGTCTTGTGGTGGGTTTGGAATAACTACAAATGTATTCCTGCTTGTGCAATATTCACTTCTGATTAGGTCATGGCTGGCGGCTGTATGTTGGTGCAAGACTTGTTTTTTGTTTTTTTAATGAAAGCTGATAGGGAGGTGTATATAGTGTTCAAATGGGTCATCCTGAGTATTGTCTCATGGCTTCTCTTCGGCAGATGTAGATTCCTCTATCAGGTGGAGAGGTCACATAGCGGAAAAAACGTTGTGGTAACTAGCATATTCATTTAGCATAATGATTGATCCTGGCGCTGTAGATTACAATGTTCAAGTGGTATGCTTAAAGTTGTTAGCTCAGTTGTCCCATGAACTCAAGGGGTTGTTATGGAGTTCAGAAGGTAGATGACATTTGGCATTTCAATGAAATGTAGTAACATTTATAGGTCGAGTAGTATAAGCATCTCTAATGATGTAAGCAGCTGGTGGTAAATTAGTCCCTTGTGTGCCACTTTTGGTTTGTGTCCAACTTGTTGGTTGGTATATGTATCCATGTTGGTTCTTACGACACCTGTACCATCTGTCCATCTGTGTTCTTGAAGTCTGGGACACTAAAGCATGTTACATTCACTCTTTTCTGTTGCTTGTTAACTATGAGATAGCGTAAGCTGTCTGAAGTGTAAATTAACTTGGTATTGGCTGGCTGGGATGCAGCTTTCAGCTGCTGTTCTGTTTGGTGCTATTTGAATGCTGTGACATGTCAGTGAGGTGCAGTGATGCTTGATTTGGGTGACATTGCAACAGATGTGAGAAAAAGTGGAGCTATGCACTCTATTGGTTCATGCGATTGTGTGAGCAAGTGCGTTGCAGTTTGTCCTTTAGAGTTTGTTGCAGCTTTTTTCTGATCCGACATACTCATGCTGGTTATCGAAAGCCCTTTTATGGTGTAAATAGGTTTTTTAGTTCAGTAGTACATTTTTACAGGAGTGTTTGTCTGTGCACTAGATGTACGCACTCACTTAAATGTCATTATGTTTTTGTAATCTTTGATTTTACTTCATATGGGTCTCTCACTCCAGCTTTCTTTTTTGCTGCATACTATCTTTTAAATTTGCCATTCTGTTTGGCAAGGATCCTTCTTCTGATGACAACAGGTGGCGGCTCCTCCGCTAAGGCGGAGGAGAGTCACCCCACTGCTCGTTGAGCAGTGGAAAATAAAAATAAAATGACAATAACAAGACGTTATTATCATTTTAGTTTTCTTTGCAAATCCGACCATGTCGTGCGGGGCTCAGCTCCCAGCCATCAGAGGGAGCAGGAGTGGTTTGCACTGCGCATGAATGTTTGGCCAGCCTTCTGGGGACATGGGCCCTTGGACTTCTCTCCACTGGGCTGGCTGGAGAACATGGTACTCCCAGGTACTGCTTGAGCAGCCAAACAGGCCACTCTGACCAATCACAACGCTGCTCATGGAGTGTTGTCATTGACTGGGAGAATCCGGGAGCCTGGGTGCTTTTGGTGCAGCAGAGGAGAAGATGGAGGAGAGACATGCGGCAGCAAAGAAGAAGAAGGTACGTTTATTTTATTTTTTATCCCTTGCCCCCCCACCCCGCCACCCCCGTTCCGAGGCAGCCACCACTGATAGAAAGTATCATTGGTCACAACCTATGGAAACCAAACTAGCAGACATCTTTCTCACTAAGCAACAAACCCACTCCTTGCAATGCAAATAATATCACCACGTTTATGAAATGTCTGATGAATCTACACTGTTGAGCAGACTTGTCTCTGGACAAAAAATATATATTTATGAGAATGTCTGCTTCACAGGTCTTTCGAAGTGCCAATGGAAACTCCTTCATGAAACCCTGTAAAGTGGTTCATTTAAATCCCAGGAGAGAAAGTGTTACTGGAGAAACTCATCTAGTTTTTACCTATCTTGTCCTAGTATCAGATTCAGATGACCAAACTCCAATTTTAAGTTGGTGAATCTATGTTTTAAATCAATAACATGTTTTAACATTATGTCGCAGATTGGCACCAATGTAATACATGTATGGACAAAATATTTTTAAAGAGAGATAACAGATGAAAAAAGAGATATAATAGCAGCTCTTTTGACTATCTGGCGGATTGCTGTTTACTCCCTAGTAAGGTGTCGATTCCGATCCTGGAGAAACCGGGTACGAACCATCGGACGGAGCATTTTCTCCGTCCGACTCGTACCCGGTTGTAACACCTTACAAATATGCAAGTACGATTCGCACGGAAATACTATTTCCGTACGAATCGTACAAAACACCGACCGACGAAAATAAACATACAAATGTGATCCGGGAAAGCGCCGACGTGACGTCGGGACGCATGCAGCCTGCGTTTCACGAACCAGGAAGTACGATTCGTACCCACAGCAGTCCGGACGGCAATATTTTTACGGCACCCAAAAAGTGCCGGGAAAGCGAAGTACGCCGCGAAACGACCAGATTAGGGGGCCCAGTACGCACCGTACCCCCACCCGTGTATGTACACCCGTGTACATACGAGTCGTACCCCCACCCGTGTATGTACACCAGGGTACGTACGCACCGTACCCCCACCCGTGTATGTACACCAGTGTACGTACGAGTTGTACCCCCACCCGTGTATGTACACCAGTGTACGTACGAGTCGTACCCCCACCCGTGTATGCACACCAGTGTACCTACGCACCATACCCCCACCCGTGTATGTACACCAGTGTACGTACGAGTCGTACCCCCACCCGTGTATGTACACCAGTGTACGTACGCACCATACCCCCACCCGTGTATGCACACCAGTGTACGTATGAGTCGTACCCCCACCCGTGTATGTACACCAGTGTACGTCCGCACCGTACCCCCACCCGTGTATGTACACCAGTGTACGTACAAGTCGTACCCCCACCCATGTATGTACACCAGTGTACGTACGCACCGTACCCCCACCCGTGTATGTACACCAGTGTACGTACGAGTTGTACCCCCACCCGTGTCTGTACACCAGTGTACGTACGGACCGTACCCCCACCCGTGTATGTACACCAGTGTACGTACGAGTCGTACCCCCACAGTGTATGTACACCAGTGTACGTACGGACCGTACCCCCACCCGTGTATGTACGGCGCGAAACCCCAGCGCGTAAGGGTTTCGCGCTGTACATACACGGGTGGGGGTACGGTCCGTACGTACACTGGTGTACATACACGGGTGGGGGTACGACTCGTACATACACTGGTGTACATACACGGGTGGGGGTACGGTCCGTACATACACTGGTGTACATACACGGGTGGGGGTACGACTCGTACGTACACTGGTGTACATACACGGGTGGGGGTACGGTGCGTACGTACACTGGTGTACATACACGGGTGGGGGTACAACTCATACGTACACTGGTGTACATACACGGGTGGGGGTACGGTGCATACGTACACTGGTGTACATACACGGGTGGGGGTACGACTTGTACGTACACTGGTGTACATACACGGGTGGGGGTTCGGCGCGTATGCGGGCACATGTCTCCATGGTTGCTATGGGAGTTCGGTCCGTACGGTGTTTTTTTCATACGGTTGTAACATCGGACGCACGGGACGGATCGTACTTGCGCGCTCGGACTTCACTTTTCACATTTGTACGTAAAATCGTCCGGGGATGTGTCGGACACGTTTTCTGACCCGAGGACGTGTGGGGGAATTTTCCCAATGCGATTCGTATGGACTTTTTCCCATACGAATCGTACTTGGCAGTTTGTACGGTACTTGTACGATTCGTACGGTAAAAAATCCGGATACGATTCGTACGGGGAAATTTTTTCCAGGATCGGAATCGGCCCCTAGGTGTGGGGGAACTTTGTTGTCTGAATCGCAAATCAAAGTATCACTTTGATTCCCTCACTCAACATTCGTAATAGTTTGTCCTTTAAATCTGTAAGTGTGAAAGTGAAGGCCAGCTTATACCTGAAGACATTGTAGTTTGTCTTTTTTATCTTTTTAAAGGGGTGTCCACAACTCCACAAATTTGTATCAGAGATGCATTGAGGTACATAAAGCAATATCACAAATCACATTCATATATAACCAGATTAAATATTAAATATATTGAGATCCATATTATATAATAAATATAGTGCACTGATACAACTTGATGGTTTAAACCAAAGATAGCTTTTAAATATATTTAAAGGGTGAAAGTACCAAGTACTAAGAGTGTAAGTTTTTATTCACTCATAGAAACAAACAGATCCCAAAGCTTAAAACATTTTGAGGTAGAACTTTTTTGGGATAGCAAACAAAAGCTCCCAGTGCCTAACTCTATTAATTTTTCTGATCAAGCATCTCATTAATATTCCATTTATCTATATTCAGCTTGCACAGAATTTGAATCATTAATAGAAATTATACATACTGAAATATAGAAGACAACAGTTTATCTAATCTAGTGCATTCCCATATAATATAGGACCAATTTTCTACATCCGTATATTAATATCTAAAACAGTTACCAGGACACTGTGGATTGATATTATTTAAAACTGCAGAGTGTGACATATCAACCATTTAGGATAAAGTTATTTAATTTAATTCCAAACGTCAGGAGCTAGAATTATATTTTCCTGTTTGAGTATTTGCTAGAGATTTGTAGAAAGGTAATTTTTTGATTAATAGTCATAAAAAAAAATTCCCAATCCCTTAACTTCCTAGACACTGAATGTTCAATCAAATTGATTACTATTTCCTTATTTCTAAGAATCTAGCTTGGATCGATACATTTTAAAACAGAATATATGGTATTATATGACCACTGTAACCAGTTTTTAATAGTGGTACCTTATCAATGTCTAACCAGATTAATCATCTATCATTGAACAGAAAGTCGGATAATTTCACAACAAATGTATTGCATAGTTTAAAGACAAGCAGACTCTGTTAGACCAGTTGCGGTGTATTTGGCAACATACACAACCAGGGTGCACTGTGAAGGCGCCAAGGCTGGTAGACGTATTGCCCTGCTGATAAAGGTGTATCGCCTGGACACCCACATCATAGCCATTAAAGATGAAGCAGGTAAGCTGGCGCATAAAGAGGGTGAGATTATTCTACAGAGCCTTCGAAGGTTAATATGTCACTTTATATTCAGGCATGGAAGACCCTAGTGATGAGACTCTAAATAGGTTCCTTAATGAAGTGGGTCTCCCTCGGGTACATTAGAAACTCGTAGATGTGATGGAATCCTCAATATCTGATAATGAGGTTAGAGGCACAATTTAAGTACTGGCAAGGGGTAGGACGCTGGGGTCTGATGGAGTGCCAATAAAGCTTAACGCTACTTAGGCTCAATTAATCCTTAGGTTAACTAATCTCTTCGTCTGGAAGAGAGTGGGGATAGCTCCCGACAACAACAATTATTTCTCAATACTGAAGTCATTGCCAGATTCAGTAAGTATGTCTTCATACTGGCTGTTACTACCTTAAATACAAAGTACAAGGGGGGGTTGTGGCTTGCACGCTGACGAAGATGGCCACCTTCGTGTGAAGCTCTGCAGTGGACCAGGTGCCGGATCTTTTCTGGACAGACAAGTATTCCCTGCACTGTCAATATCAGAGTCCTTGAAGCTATGAAGGGTTCCGGACCACATATTGAACAACAAATGTGCCTGTAGTAAGCAGTTTGCTGAGGTTTTTTCTCACTTTCTGTCAGGTGCGTTTCTCTCATTGAACTCGTGCCTTCCATTTTGAATTCAACCCCTTCAACACTCTGCCTGCCTCTTCCAGTATTTTTGAGTATTTACAGCTTTTGCCCGCATTTTTTTCAATCTTCTTTGACTTTAGTTCTCTGCCTGCCTTTTCGAATGTGTGAATAACAGCTGTTATGTTGCCTGTAACTGCTTTCTGGGCATTTTTGCATGATATTAGGAGTGCTCATTAATATATCTATTGAGCAGGGCTTATTTCTATGGAAAAGTATTGTTTACGCCATATTCCTGTTTGCTTAACAGGCTGTAAGGTGCGGTTTTACCTACATATTTTTTCTCCTATTCTTTTGCTGGCTTTTCCAATATCCTTCTAATTTTTTGAGGAACCTTGACTAGTGTATGTCTCCAGTTCTTTCTGGTTTCCACATACACATTTTTTCCCAGACTCTTTGAAGTATTGCCTTATTGCCCATTCCTGGGCTATTTTTGTTTATGGGGAAACAAAACCTACTCAACTTATTGTTACTACTACTCCTATTTCTCCATCTTTGGCAGACTATAATCCTTTTAGTATTCTTCAAGACAACATGGAGCAGTACCATCTAACATTCTGCTTCCTTCATCTAAGCCTGCATTTAAGTTGATCTCCTCCTCATCGCTTTCGTCAAGCAAACTGATTAAAAAAGATCCTCCTACGCCTGCTCCATCTCCACCCCCAATATCTATGGAATTAATTCTTGAAGAGATACAAGCACTATAACCATATATGGAAGAAACATATGCGTCTCCAAACCATGATGATAAATGGTCAAATATGGAGCACAAAGTTCACCAAATGGAGCACCGAATTGACTCTTTTCAACATTTTGTGAATCAAGTTCCTTTTATTCATGTGGAAATTTCACACCTAAAAAACAAGTTGAAAACCTTGAAAATCGTGACAGACGCAATAACTTACGTATTACGGACTGATGGTGGGACTTGAAGGTTCCAACCTTCTCTCCTTTTTTCAATCTTTTCTTCCCAAAATTCTTGGTTTTCCTGAAACTCCAACATTAAATATCCAAAGAGCACATTGTTTGGGCCATAACCCACGTTCTGCATCTTTGTCAGGCAAACCAAGGGGCGTTATTTTGATTTTTGGGAATATACTGATCTACTGAAGGTGTTACAAGCAGTAAAACTGAAAGGCAAGCTCTCATGGCGGGGATCTACTCTTTTCTTTTCTCAGGACTATACTAAAGCAACGGCAGACAGGAGGACGACATTTTTGCACATGAGACCTGAATGAGGCCAGATATGGCCTTTTCCATCATTGCCTTTTTAAGGTGACTTATAGAAACAGAACCCCAAACTATGAGCATCCTGATCTATTGCAGCAGTTCTTGGATAATTGTAAAGAAGAAGAAATGGAAGTTGCCCGACTATCTAATGTTTGATTATTTGTTAAAATTTCTTTTTGAGTATAACTTTTGTTTTCTGTCATCTTTTATCACTTTGTTGCTATGTTTTTGTATAACACGTTTTCTTTCTCTTATGTTAGTTGTAGTTTTCATGTTTGCTCAGCGCACCTCCTAATCCGTCCGGATAATGTCTTCCCTTTCCCGTTCTTCGTCCTGGGATTCCTACTCGGTTGTGTTGTCTTCCTTAAGTGGATTCACCCCCCTCATTTTCTGTGTATGTTCTTCGTATGTCCTTTGTTTATTCTTTATATGTTTTCTGTCTCTATTTTTTCTATCTTCTCTTGCAGCTTTTATTCTATTCATATTGGCTTTTCCCATGGACTTTCCACATTTCTAACATGTATTTTTCTTCTTTCTTTCTCCTTTCATTCTTTTCCTTGTCTCTATTTACTTAATATTTCTTGCTTTGTGATTATGCCCTTTCCTCACATATACTATCCATTTCTATTGCTATATTGATGTTTTTTCTATGTTGATTTTCACTACATATCTGATATTGTGTGAAACATCCCGAACAACAAGGTCAGAGCCACGAATTCCCAAAGCCCGCAAGCATAACCACGCTTGTCCGAACAATGACTTTGCCTTAACCACACATGTGCGTGGTTAAGACAGAGTCGCTCTAGTGTTCGGGATGGTCGGGGAGAGAGGAGGGTCAGAAAGAGGACACAGACAGGTAAGTGGGGTTTCAGGGTAGTTTTCAAGGGGGTGTGGGTTCAGAATAGTTTTCAGGGGTGTGGAGGATCAGGGTAGTTTTCAGGGGTGGGGGTTTGGGGTAATTTTTAGAGGTGGGGTTAGGGGTAGTTTTTAGCGGTGGGGGTTTGTTCTAGTATTTAGGGGAGGTGGGGGCTCTGGGTAGTTTTTAAGGGGTGGAGGGTTTGGGTAGTTTTTAGGGGTGGGGGTTTGGGTAGTTTTCAGGGGTGGGAGGTTCGAGGTAGTTTTCAGGGGTGAAGGGGTAGTTTCATGTGTCAGGGGTTCGGGCTAGTTTTCAGGGGTTGGGGTTTGGGCTAGTTTTAAGGGGTGGTGGGGTTTCAGGGTAATTTTTAAGGTAGGTGAGGGTTTGGAGTAGTTTTCAAAGGTGGGGGTTCGGGGTAGTTTTTAGGGGAAGTTGGTTTTTGGGGTAGTTTTCAGGGGAGGTGGGGTTTCAAGGTAGTTTTAGGGAGGGGAGGGGGTTCAGGGTAGTTTTTAAGGGGTGGGGGTTCGGGATAGTTTTTAGGGGTGGATCGGGTTTGTGGACATTTTCAGGGGGATTCGGGGGTAATATTCAAAGGAGATGTTTTTATGGCTCAAGGAAGGGTATGATATTATTGTTTTTTGCTGATCGTTGTTATTGGTTTAAATCTTTATATCTGTTATCCATAGTATAGATGACTTTGAGAATTATATCCTAGAATGTTAAGGGTTTAGGATCACCTATAAAACGCCAAATGGTTTTGTTACATGCCTCTAATCTAAAAGGTGATATTGTTTTATTGCAAGAAACTCATGTAACTCAGGAGGAAGTATCTAAATTTAAACATCAATGGGTTGGGCATATTTTCGCCTCTGCAGGTTCAGGGAAGCATAATGGTGTATTCATTCTATGTGATAACTGTTTGGATATACAAGTTATAGGTCAAGATGCTGATACTGAGAGCAGATGGGTATCTGCCTCCTTATTAGTAACTAAAACTCCGATGACAATTTTTAATTTATATGCTTCGACCATTCCAGATGAGTCGTTTTGGCCCCAGATATTGTCTAAATTAATGCATTACAGTGATGATTATTTATTAGTAGGTTTAGACTAGAGCATGGTTTATGACCCACTTATTGATAGACGTTCCAAAACCAAATTCATTCCTTCACACGTACATTCTCCATTTACATAAACTGCACATCAAAGGTCCCTTGTTGATGTCTGGAGATTATGTAATCCTACTCTCCAAGAATATACGTTTGTCTGTCCTGTACATTTTACTCAGTCCCGAATTGACTATCTGTTCCTTTCTAAATCACTTAGTCTCATTCTGATATAGACTTCATATTAATTTAAGACCATGCTGCTGTCACGCTAGATTTAGATCTACTTCCACCCATTCAGAGTCTTAGGAAATGGAGATTTAACAACTCTCTTCTTTTAGATCCCATTTTTACTCCAGATTTTCAAGAATTTGCTAACACATTTTTTGTAGAAAATGAAACTACAGATAGTTCTCCGCAGATTGTTTGGGACATCTTTAAAGCTGCTTCTAGAAACTTCATTATTTCTTTAGTTGCTCATTAAAAAAAAATCTTCATTGAAAAATTCGCAGTCACTTAATTTGAGAATTAAACTATTAGAACAATCTTTTTATCCTACAAATGCGAACACTTAGCTTGAGGAACTAGGTAATGCTAAATGTACTTTTAATACACTTTCAACAAAAATTGCTAATTTGTATTTACTTAGATCTAGTGCTAAATAAAATGGAGGTCAGAATAGGGCAGGGAATATTCTTGCTTATTACTTAAGATTAAAAATGAACGTACTAGGATTGATTCCCTTCTAACTTCTCCTAATCACATTGTTCATAAAAATTAGGATATACTCTCAGAATGTACTCATTTCTTTAAGACTCTCTACACGTTGGACCCTCTTTCTTATCAGGATGATATTCTTCAATATGTATCCTCTGTCACTTCTCCCTCTTCTCTTAATGTAGATTATTCCTCTCTTGATGCAGAAATCCAGATTCATGATATTCTTACCACTATAAAAAGCCATTAAAAGAGGGAAAGCTCCTGGTCCTGATGGTTTAATTGCAGCGTTTCATGTCATTTCTCACAAATTCGTATTCCTAAATTACATCAATTGTTTGTTCATATCTTCCCAGAAATCTGGTGGGTCTTTTCAAGAAGCTTTAATATGTCTCTTTCCCAAAGATAACAAATACCATACATTGTGCAAATACTATAGGCCTATTTCTTTAATTAATTTAGATTGTAAGATATTCGCAAAAATACTTGCCCTCCGTTTAGATATTTTATTGCCCCAATCGATTGGAAAGAAACAATGTGGTTTTGTCAAAAGTAGACATATTTCAGATAACTCCAGATTATTTTATATTGTTCTAAGTCAATTTAACGCATATAAACACTCATTAGCAGCTATTTCTTCAGATGCTGAAAAGGCTTTCGACCGTGTTAATTGGTCTTGTATTTTTTCAACGCTTTCTTGGTTTGCTGTTGGTTCCAAATGTATTAATTATGTTTCTTTGCAATATTCTTCTCCTAAATCTTCTATTTTAGCTAATGGAGTTGTTTCTACATCATTCCTCCTTTATAGAGGTGTCTGACAAGGCTGCCCCCTATCTCCCTTATTATTTATTCTTTCCCTAGAAACTTTTTTAATAAAAATTTGTATGAATTCACATAAGGTTTTATCTATGGGAACACTTTGCTCTTTATCTCACAGCCACAAACTTCTTCACCAGCTTTTTTAACAGAGGTGGAGAATTTTGCTTTAGTTTCCGGCTTCATTTTAAATGTTGATAAATGTGAAATTTTCCCCCTAAATAAATTATGTTTTCATGCAGATTTTACAGCCTCTTCTTTCCACTGGAATTCAGGTAAATTTAAATACCTTGGACAGTGGTTTAGCTCTTCTATTAGAGAGAATGTCACCTTAAATCTGAAAGAATTACAATCAGTATTACTTTTGTTTATATGTCATTGGCATCCCTTGTTTTTATCTTGGTGGGGTCTTCAAAGTTCAAGTTCAAAAGACCTTTATTCGAATTTCATAAAATCCATAAAAGCACAACAATAAGAACAATTCGTTTTCGCAATAAATCAAAATACAATTTCATAATTATTAAAAACCAATACAACTCTCATCAGTCAATTTTCAGGGGTTTTCCATCATTTTACGTGTGCGTATTATCAGTCTAAAAAAAGTGCTAGTGCGAAAAATTAATTCATCTGTATCCAGGGAAAATAACATTGAGCAAGACTCCCCCAGAGAGAGGGGTCTTTGTTTTCTAAAATAAGGAGTTAAAAACCAGTTAATATATTTTAAATAAAATTTACAGAAGAATAGGAAGTGCAATTCATTCTGTGTACTAGTGCCATCGCACGGACATGGGTTATATTGTGTTGTGTGGTGATACTCAGGTGGGGTCTTATAGATACTATCAAATTAATGTTAGCTCCTATAATCTTGTTTTAACTGTCTAATATTCCTATAATATTTCTAATTCTCATTATAAAAAAATCTATAATATTTTATCCAAGTTTTTATAGAACAACAAGAAAGCTAGAATGTCTATTCTTAAATTCAAAAGACCTAAACCACTGGTCTCCAACCATTTCTGTACTGAGAGCTACTTATTTTCAATGAAACACATTGAAAGCTACTAGTATTATTACTGCTGTATAATCTCAATTTCTTTATATGTAAATTTAATTCAACCAAGCAAAAGCTTTTGAATTTAATAGGCTGGGCTGCACACAGGTGATCAACTCAGAGGTAGCTTGAGAGCTACAGTAGGTCAGCAGCTACGGGTTGGAGACAACTGACCTAAACATACGGGAGGTATCAACGTTCCCAATTTTCATTCTTATCATGCAGCTTTCGCTTTCTTTCTTAAACAATCTTCTTTTTTGTTATCTGACAATGATTCTGCAATCAATCCTTTGTGGGTAGATCTTAAAAAATCATTTCTTCATCCATTATCTTTTTAGGAGTATCTCTCCTTAACTTATAAGCCTTTATCATTATCTCTTCCTATTTTTAAAAATGCTTGTAAGGTCCTCCAGCCAATTTTCTATTCTCATCAAAACACTAAAACTCAATTTTTAACTTCATCAATTTGGTAAAATAAACATATTAAAATACATAATAAACCCATTTTTGGAAAGACTGGTTTGCTAAAGGACTTAGATGGACTTCTCAACTTTTTCAAGATGGTGTTTGCATTCCTTTTACGATGGCTCAATCACGTTTTTCTTTCCTTCATCTTATCAAACTAAGTATTTATCTTTAATCTCTGCGGTTCAGTTCCATATAATCAGTTTTCTCCTAACTATATACCTAACTCTCCTGCATCTAGTATAAAATTGATTAAATGTTCCTCTCCTTCTGCATCTCATATCTATACACACTCAACTTCATTTCGAGATAAAACAGAGGTGGAATGTTCTTGGGAGTCCGATTTACAAACCTCTTTTTAAACTTTATTATGGAATATAATTTGGAATAAATAAGTAAGTCTTCCAGAGCAGCAAATACAACTCAAACGTTATTTTTTATTTCCAATAAACTCTTGGGTAAACCAACTAAATTACATAGATTTGATCCCGATATTCCCTCTACTTGTTGGTCCTGCACCAGTACTCCAGCAGATCTTAAACATATGTTATTTGAGTGTCCTTCTGTCCATAATTTTTGGATAAGAGTTTGGCAACAGATAAATACTATTTTTCACACACAAGTTCCATTTTCCATATCTAATATTTTTATAGGCAGCGTTTGTGAGGATTTGTCAACTTAATCTAGCAATTTTCACATAATTGATTTACTTCTTGCTGTTGCTTTTCAGCAGATTACCAAGTCATGGAAGCATGCTTCTTCTATATCTTTTCAGGCATGGTTATATGAAGTCTGATATCATCACAAATTAGACAGAGCATATGTACCCCCAGTTGCTCTCACTATTAAAAGAGATTACCTCTGGTTTCCCATAACAAATTTTTATATTTTTCTGCAAGCAGGTCATGTACACGTAATCCTCGAAATTATGAGGTAGCTAAACCTCTGTTAACTTTTTCATGCTTGTTATTTATAATTGTACCATATCTGCCAGTTTTTATGTTTCTTCCTTTAGTAATATTATAGTTGTTCAATTTGCTTTGATGGTATACGATTGCTATTTTTCCTTCCCCTTCCTCTTTTTTCTTTCTTTTTCTTGCTTTCCCTTTCTACCATTGTTTATGCTTTATTCATTATAATTATTGCCCCAATGATGTCACTTTGGGTGATACAGCCCTTCGCTAAAATTGCAGCTTCTATGCCTGTCCATAGACGGAAGGAGGGTGGATGCCTAACAATGGGGGACTAGGAGGATAAGATGATCTGTGTACTCCCCATTCAGATAAAATGGGCAACAGAAGTGGAAGGTCCTTTAACAGAAAAAGATTGGATTAAAATACACAAGGGGGTTAAACGAATACACGGTTTAAACTGATCCAATGCAATTTTGTGCTTCAAACCCCCAAAATGCTGAATAGAATATACCCAGGGAAGTCCGGGCAATGTCCCCGCTGTGGTGAAAGGTACGCAGATTTTATACATATGACCTGGGCTTGCTCAACTTTAGACCCTTATTGGACCAAAAGTTTAGTCAAACTAAGGAAGCCACAGGATGGGTGATCCCTAGGGAGATCGGTACGGTCCTGTTGGGATTACTTCCTAATCCTAAACACAAAAACCTTAGTAAGAAATTCATGATGCTAGGGCTTGAACTTGCAAAGCGCTGTGTAGCCATATCCAGGATGAGTCACGCCCGCCAGGAGCAGCGATGAGGGTGAAGGATGCTTATGAATGGGCAACAGCAGAGGCTGTTCGATTGTAACAAATAAGACATGATGAGAAAATAGAAGATGATGTACGGCCTGGGAGGCAATGATCAAAGATATATGGGAAACGTAACTACCTGGAGCTCCTTTGCCTTTGAATCCTATTTCTGGGAACACTCAACAGAGAATAGAGTAGTGACTAACAACAGCCTGATGAGCCATGAGCCACTATATATTGTTTTTTAAAATTGAGCTCTGGTGTCTAGTGGGCTTTCTTTCCCCTCGGGGGCAGATTGGGGGTAATCACTCCCATCTGCCCACCCGGGGAGCAGAAAGACTGTCAGCATAATTATTGGGGGAGTGGAGGCATGGTCATGCTCATGATGGGCAGCCCTCACCCCGATATTTATTTTTAAATGTCCCTGGTGACTAGTAGACTTTCTGCTGCCCCAGGAGGGCAGATGGGGGTAATCACCCCCATCTGCCCCTAGGGGTAGCAGAAAGACTACCAGCATATGTTGTTAGGGGGACAAGGCAATGTCCATGATGGGCAACCTCCATCACTATTCTTTTTTTAATTAAGCCCTGGTGTCCCTGGTGGGCTTCCTGTTCCCCAAGGGAGGTCCTCTTGGGGGTAATAACTCCCATTCACCCATGCGGAGCAGAACGACTGTCAGCATATGTTATGGGGTGTTGGGGCATGCCATGTCCATAGAGGGCAGCCAGCACCCCTATATTTTTTTTCTGTATATCCCTGGGGTCCAGAGGCTTTTTGCCCCCCCTTGAGTGGATTGGGGGTAATTACCCCATTCTACCCCTAGAGGGACATTAAGACTGTCAGCTTATCTTTAGCGCTGGGGTCATGGCCATGCCCATGATGGGCAGCCCTCCCGTATTTTTTTATATTTCTCTGGGGGTTAGTGGTCTTTCTGCCCCCAGGGGTGGCAGATTGGGGGTAATCACACCCAATTGCCACCTGAGAGGGGCAGAAAGACTACCAGCATAGTTTTATGGTGGAGTTGGGGCATGGCCATGCCCATGATGGGCAGCCCCACCTCTATATTTGTTTTTATATGTCCATGGTGTTGAGTGGACTTTCTGCCCTCCCTGGGAGTTATATGGGGGGTATTCAATCCCTCAGCCCCCCGGGGGGAGGGGCAGAAAGATGCCAGCACATTTTGTAAGAGGTGGGGGCAAGGCCATGCTCTTAATGGGCAGCCCCCACCCTATATTTTTTTAAATTATTTCCTGGAGTCTAATGAGCTTTCTGTCCCCCCCCCCCCCCCCCCCACCCCCAGGGGGCAGATCGGATGTAATCACCCTCGCTGCCAGCCGAAAGACTGTAAATATCAAATGTAATGGTGGAAGCACAAACCCTTGCCTAGGAGGCCGCTCCCCTATCCCTGGTGTCTAGTGGGTGGATCCTTGCTTGGGAATCACTCTCCTGGGGCGATCCCCGAGCTGCGATCCACAGGGCAGGGATATCATTGGAAAGGAGGGGATTCTTCCCTTGCTGATATCTTTCCCACCCCAATCTGTGATCAGGCTGAGATATACCCCACGAGCACCGATGGAGTCAATGTAAAATGAGCCCATCGGCTAGTTTTACTTCACTTTAGTGTAATGACGTAAGCGCGCCCTGCGTGCTGATCGTCATTACAGTAAAGGTTAAAAAAAAGACACAGGCTGATCGGAAAGCTCTTGCAGAGCAGCCCGAGTTTAAAATATTATAAAGGGGTCCCGCACCAGAGGGTCATTTAAATACCTCCCCAGTGTCGGCCAATGGCTGAAAGATGCACTGGGAAGATAGTACAGGTGTCGACCATTGGCCGACACCCGCACTCAAAGGGTTAATTTAAAGTTAGTGTTAATGTAGATTTATAACATACTGTTCAAACCAGTGCAACCCATGTTAGGTTAATAGTTTTGGTACTAAGAGAAGAGTAACAGGAACAGCAGGGGTAATACTGCTCCACAGCATGCATCTGTATTATTCAAGGCTCTACAGCTCTATGCAATACTAGAATGTGTGAAAAACAAAAGTGTACCTCAGGGTCTATCTCTTTTTGTATTGTAGATATCAATGTGTGACAGAAGCCTGTGTGGTCGCTGTTGTGCTGAAGATTCTGGAGTTAGCCATACCGAACTACTGTGACATCATCCATGGAATGAATGCTGATAATGAGGTGAAAATGAGGGTTGTGATTTCATTAAACAATTTCATGGAACACCATTACTGTGAAATCATTTCACCTAAACTTTTTAATGTAATTTTTTTAGATGAATGGCATTTACCAGAAACCAATTTTTTGAATATAATTTTTTCTGAAATTGGCTATTGCATGTTTATATTTTTAATGTGTGAATGCAATGGTTGCAGGTCTTACTTACATTCTTGTCCCTGGTATTTATTTCAATGCTTTACTTCAGGGGACATTACTTCGGATGTATTTATTTTACGCTGGCAAATGATTACTTTGGATGCTTGGAACTGGCTGACCCCTTACCATCCCTAAACACCATTGATCCCTTTACACCTGCATCCATGCCCACTCACCAAGCCAAATCGACACCCTTCCCTGACACTAAAAGCCCCTTCTAACCCAAACTCCACCCACCCCTGTACCCTAAAAATTCTTAACCTAACCTAAACTACACCCATCCCTGATCTCTAAAACTCCACTATTCCTGAACCCTAAAACCCTCTTAATATCCTAAACTCCATCCATTCCTGAACCACAAAAACACATTTTTATGTCTAAACCTCACCCACCACTGAACTCTTTAAATCCCTTACAACCCCTAATCGCCAACCATCAAAACCCTTTGCCATCCCTAAATATCACCCATCCCTGACCCCTAAAACTCCTCGATACTACTGAACACCATCCATACCAGACCCCTTAAAAACCTTTTTTAAACTTAAACTCTACCAATCCCTGATAACTGAAAACTCCTTTCTACTTCTAAACTCCACCCATCTCTGAACCCTTAAAACCTGCACCACTTTAACTTCCACCCATTACTGCAGCCCCAAAACCTTTCAGCACTCCTAAACTCTACACATCACTCAACCTTAAAATCCAATCACAGCCCTAAATTCTGGCCATCTGCGAATACTAAAAAATCTCTTAACACTCCTACACTCTGCCCATCTCGGAACCCTAAGAACCCCTCACCACTCCTAAATTTCATTCATCCGTGAATCCTAAAAATTCCTAAGCACTTCTAAACTCCACCCATTCCTGATTCCTAAGAAATAATTTCTACACCAGAATTTGCATATTCCTGACCCCTACAAACCCTCATCACCACTAGTTAAGTTCAGTTCAAATAACTTTATTTGGTCTAGTTAGACCATAAAAGTATAAAACAATCACAAAGCATAAAAACATATCAGTGTGTGGTGATCCAAAAATAAATAAATCACCTTCAGCCACTTCACCTTCCGGAAACTCACCACGCACCTCCGCACTCAACAGATCCCCTGCCGCAGCTGGAGCAAAGTCACCGAAGACCAGCTCAACACCACCCTTGCCCGAAGCTCACCTGCCGACCCCACTGACCCCGACACTGCCGCCTGCAACCTCAGGCAATGGATCGACGACTGCTCCAACACTATCGCCCCGATCAAGAAACCCTCCAATAGACGCACTGACAGGAAAGCCAGCTGGTTCACCACGGACCTCCAGGCCTCCAAGCAAAACTGCTGAAAACTCAAGAAGGAATGGCACCGCGAACAAACACTGGACAGCTATGCAACCCACAAGAACGCCATCCGCAGACACCATCACCTCATCCGATCCGCCAAAATAGCCTCCTTCAAAGACCGCCTCGACAACAACGCACACAACAGCAAAGAGCTCTTCAACATCGTGAAAGAACTCTCCAACCCCAGCTACAACACCAACGACATCCCACCATCGCAAGACCTGTGCAACTCCCTAGCCACCTTCTTCCAAAGCAAGATCGCAGACATCCATGACAGCTTCAACAGTAAGACAGCCACCGACACCTCAGACCCTCCGGCCAACATCCACATCGACACCCTGTTCGCCTGGACCAACGTGGACCACAACAACACCATCAAAATCATGAGCGCCATCCACTCCGGCTCCCCGTCAGACCCTTGCCCGCACCACATCTTCAACAAAGCCAGCGCCACCATCCCACCCCATCTCCGCAAGGTCATCAACACCTCATTCAAGACCGCAACCTTCCCAGAGAGCTGGAAGCACGACGAGATCAACGCCCTACTTAAGAAGCTGAAGGCGGATCCGAGAGACCTCAAGAATGTCCGGCCCATCTCCCTGCTCCCGTTCCCAGCGAAGGTCATCAAGAAGATCGTCAACGGACAACTGACCCGCCACTTCGAGGAGAACAACATCTTGGACCCATCCCAGTCCAGGTTCCACAGCAACCACAGTTCCGAAACCGCCCTCATCGCCGCCACCGATGACATCAGGGCCCTGCTGGACAATGGTGAAACCGTGGCCCTCATCCTACTGGACCTCTCAGCCACCTTCAACACAGTTTGCCACTGCAACCTACGCACCCGTGTCCACAACGCAGGGATCCGAAATAAGGCTCTAGAATGGACCACCTCCTTCCCCTCTGACAGAACCCAGAGTGTCTGCCTCCTGCCTTTCCGATCCAAAGCCTCCGAGATATCTGCGGCGTACCCCAAGGATCCTCCCTCAGCCCGACACTGTTCAACATCTACACGGCACCTCTCGCCCACGTAGTTCGACTGCACAACCTCAACATCCCCTCCTACGCCAATGACAGCCAGTTGATCCTCTTCCTCACCAAGGACCCCGTCACCGCCAAAACCAACCTCCACGAAGGAATGAAGGCCGTCGCCGAATGGATGAAGAACAGCCGTCTGAAGCTGAACTCTGACAAGACGGAGGTCCTCATCCTTGGCTCCACCCCCTCAGCCTGGGACGACTCCTGGTGACCGACCTCTCTGGGAGCAGCACCGACACCCACCGACCATGCACGCAATCTGGGGTTCATCCTCGACTCCACACTCTCCATGACCAAGCAAGTCAACGCCTTCGCATCATCCTGTTTCAACACCCTCCGCATGCTCTGCAAGATCTACAGATGGATCCCCATCGAAACAAGAAGAACAGTTACCTAAGCCCTCGTCAGCAGCAGACTGGACTACGGAAACGCCCTCTACGCAGGAACCTCAGCCAAACTCCTGAAAAGACTACAACGCATACAGAACACCTCTGCACGCCTGATCCTCAACATCCCTCGCCACAGCCACATCACACCCCACCTAAGAATCCTGCACTGGCTCCTCGTCAACAAGAGGATCACCTTCAAGCTCCTCACCCACGCACACAAGGCCCTCCATAACACCGGACCGGCATACCTCAACAGACGACTCACCTTCTACACCACGAACCGCCAACTCCGCTCCACTGGCCTCACACTCGCAACCATCCCCCGCATCTGAAGAGCGACCACCGGCGGCATATCATTCTCCCACCTCGCCGCGAAGACCTGGAATACCCTCCCCATCCACCTGTGGCAGACCCAGGACCTACTTACCTTCAGGAGGCTACTCAAGACCTGACTGTTCGAGCAGTAGCAGCACCCTACCACCCCCCCAGCGCCTTGAGACCCTCACGGGTGAGTAGTGTGCTTTATAAAAGCTCTGATTGATTGATTAAAACATCACATAAGAACAGTCGCCTTCTGTTTAATGGCACGTTTAATGTATACAGCAGCAAGAATACTGATCTTGATGGTAGGCAAAGTTTGCAGATAAATGAAAGCCGCTCTGCAGTAGCGAATATTTGCCTCCCTAAGAATGAGCAATAGATAACATTGCCTCAACAGCAAGTAACATTTACCAAAAAAATAAAATGTAAAGTAGGTTGTGGTGATTGATCATCACAGGGGCGCAGAGGTAGTTGTGAAAAATAGGAGCTTTATGATGGAAAGTCAGCCAAAAAGTGCTGACTAGTAAAAATGTGTGATGGTTGTTGCCTACCGATACTCAGTATGGCACAGGACTGACGACCAGACTAATCCCCATAAAAGCCTGACTGTTGGCTTATCTACACCCTTCAGCATTCTGCCTTCAAGACATCCCTCTAAAAACGTGTTCTTCAAAGTAGCAATGCAGCTGGCTAGCGTTCTACTGGGAGGGGGAAACAAATCCTCCCACCCCAAGCTGCGCAGATGCTCTGAATATACTTTATCCTAGGAATAGGCAATGGTCGAGTTTCAGGCACTCTGCAAGCACAGCCCTATTAAAGAAAGTCTGGTTTTTAGTCCAAATTCTAAGCCACTGAAACAGGACTTGAATTTTTATAAGATCGCTAATGTTCCAATCCCCACTTCTGTGTGCCAAATAAGGGAGATAGCAATTTGGGGGACAGCTAAGAGCTTCTTAATAAAGCCATCCTCAATTGTTTCAAGGCACCCCTGATCTTCAATGCCCCACAACCCTGCCCTGTAAGAAGCAATACAACAAACAAATGATGGACGGAATGCTGACAATGCAGACATTCTCCCCCAGTCAAGAGATCTGGGTTAAATCCATCGTTCTTTTGCCCACTACGCCACCCCAGTTTAGACATGGCCATATGCAAATCAGTCTTGACCCTGTGCCTCATGGGAACAGTCCAGCCCGAACTGCCAAGCCATGTCTTCCCTGGACCGGAATCAAGCATCCTAGGACCGGTTTCTGGCTATCAGCCGTCATCAGCCAGGATAGCTTGACTCCAGTGGCGTAGTGAGCACGGGTCCCACGTCTGGGAATACCCATCCCACTTAGGGCGAAAAGCGTTACAACAAACAAATGATGGACGGAATGCTGACAATGCAGACAGTCTCCCCCAGTCAAGAGATCTGGGTTAAATCCATCGTTCTTTTGCCCACTACGCCACCCCAGTTTAGACATGGCCATATGCAAATCAGTCTTGACCCTGTGCCTCATGGGAACAGTCCAGCCCGAACTGCCAAGCCATGTCTTCCCTGGACCGGAATCAAGCATCCTAGGACCGGTTTCTGGCTATCAGCCGTCATCAGCCAGGATAGCTTGACTCCAGTGGCGTAGTCCTGGGGTGGTGTAGTGGGCAAAAGAACGATGGATTTAACCCAGATCTCTTGACTGGGGGAGAATGTCTGCATTGTCAGCATTCCGTCCATGCAGGTCAAACCCCTTATATTGGTCATAATTCTCCACAGTATGGACCTGTTGACAGAGTCGAAAGCAGAACTCAAATCCATAAATGCCAGGTTCAACTAGCCACACTTGGCCACAGTGTATTTGGCAATAAAGAAATATAGATTTAATGACTGCGCAACTGTGCCTTGGCCGGAGCGGAAACCAAATTGGAGTTGTGAATGTGTTGTGCTCCTCATAACTGCAAGCAGTCAAACAAGATTTTTCCCATGATCTTTGCCATGGAATTAATAAATAAGATGGGGCAATAACATTGGGGATCCGTTGGGGGGGACCAGTAACTAGGGCTGCATTGAGGACATTTATCAAGAGTGGGGCCCAAAATTAAGTGTTAGCTTTAAACATATCAGACGGAAGCCCATCTGGATCAGGGGCTCGCCCAACCCGACAACTTGCCACTGCCCACAAGACCTCACCCCGTTCAAAAGCTGGACCAGCAGAAAATTTAACGGAGGCTGCGAAACGGTAGAAGGGCTGGTCGGCGGCTGAGGTAACACTGAAGGAGTATAACCAGGGGTTTTAGAGAGCAAGGGACAACATAGAGCTTGGTGAAATGGGCAACCCAGATATCAGGTGGAATAACAGTATCAGTACCAGGATCTTTTTTAACCTCAAAATAGCTGCGATTCACTGTCGCTCAATAAGTCGTGCATTCCCTTAACTTGCTAGCCTGCACTAATGAGGAAAAAGCTGCCTCTCTAATGTTACCCTTCCTGGTTCTAAGGATATCTTGACACAGAGCTCTGCATCTCGCACAGCATCCTGATCTCTATGGATTTTTTTCATGGCAGCGAGTAGCTGGTTATGTGCATAGGTGTAGTTAACATCAAACACCTTTGCAGATGGCTTATAACTCATTTTAGCAAGAACCAGTAGGAGGTCATATGCTGCTCTGCAGAGATTATCAAAACTATTATGAAGCACTGGACCCGACCCCGATTATGATCAACTGCTAAACAGACCAGGAAACTGGCGATGTAGAGACCATTAAGTGCGCTAAAAAGGAAGGTTAATCAACCTTGGGCCAGGCCTTGATCACCCCACGATTCCTAGAAAATGATAAGCGAGAAGGTTGGACCACTAGAGACATTCTATGCATTTCATGCAGAGAAAGAGACAAAAGTCTATGGTCGCTGAGGTGGGAATCAGCAAGATTATAATCCAAAACCCAATCTCTTAATGATTTAGAGCAAAGAATAAAATCAATGTTGCTTGGGGTACCTCACCCCAAAAAGTGGGTATAATATTTGATTTTGAATTTAGGGCATCAAAGCAAAATATCAGGCTAAATTTAGTCAAGAAAAGATTAAGTTAATCCCCACGAGGACAATGTACAAAGTGGGATAGAGGAACCCCAGCCTCACCCTCCAATGCACAGATATTTTCCTTGGTGAACTGGCAGGCTTTTAAGGTAAAATCCCCCAACAATACCACAGCACTGCCCCCTTGAATAATACTAATACATTTCTCAATATCCTTAAGCAGAGAGCACGCTAGGTCAACCTTGGAATGGTCAAATACATTATTATATAAATTTATCAGCAGCAATCTTGTTGCATCTGATAGTATATTGAGTCACAGGTTGGCCATGTCACCTGTGCCGGAAATGTAAGTGAAATGAGCATGGTGAGACCATCCTTGGCCCTGCCCGTAATCCCAGCCACCGCAGGTGTATGGTAAGTAGCATACCCGTCCACAAAAATAGGGTCAGTAAGCCAAGTCTCTTGGAGACAGGTAACAGTATGGCGTTCAACAAACCTCAGGCAATCATGCCTGTCCCATTTGCTAGCTAAACCAGCAATATTTCACGGGGCTATGGACAATGATTGCTTTATTTGGCTATCAGTGTCCTCAATGGAAATAGGCATTGCTGCTAAAGGGCATAAGGGGCGTAGATTCAGTGTTAGGCCCAACCATAATGTAGTAAAATGGGAGGCAGGTAGTGGAATAGGGAAATGTAAGGCTGTTAAAGACTGAGAGCCTGATTCACAAAGGTAAACTTGCGCTTCAAAGTAAGTTTAAGATTGTTTGCTATTCACAAAGGTATTTACTAGTAATATATTTATGAGTGCAGAGTCTCAACACATAAAAAGGTAGGTCTTTTGATGTGCAGAGATTCCGCACTCGTAAAGATACTACTCATAAATCACTTTGTGAATAGCAAACAATTGTAAATTTACACAAAACTGTAAGTCTACCTTTGTGAATCATACCAATGGAAAACTGATTAAGTGAGGAGGAGTGGCATTGGGCAGTTCTTCTTTCCCTCTTCCATTACAGGCTTCATCAAACCACTTTTATTAGGTAGAACTATGTGGAGTGTTATGAAGACTTACATCACAGGAGAGGCGCAGCATTCTCAGATAACAGCAAACCACAATGGTACAGATCACCATGTGTCACGTTAACATTTGCCGCCAATACTACCAGCTAATGATGATGTTGCTGCTGCTTCTTCCCAACATTGCTGCTATTTTACAGGCTTAAAACACTAGTGTAGAGGACAAGATATGATGACGTGGCACAGGTAGCACAGCAAGGGTGCTGTGAGCCTTGCTGCAAACAGAGGAAATGGATAACCATCCACTGGTTTAGTAATAAACACAATGCCTAATTTGTGCCGGTGGTTTATGGTCCTCGGCACCGGCACTTAATTGCCGGCACCTGAACTAAATTGCCTCAACCTGCACTTATGACAGCTGCCACATGAGTGTGATGGTTAGTAGTTGTGTAAATACAGACAGTGACAATGTGTGGTGCAAACTGCGGTGGCCTTCTGATGAGGGCTCTGGCAATTATTTGATTACAAATTAAGCACTGAATAAAAGAAATGCTACAATGGGGGTGCAGTGGGCATGCCACTGCATCTGGTGCACTATTGTTAGTTACGGTGCTCTGTGGAGCTTTCAAATTATAGGTGGAATTGCAGCACTGTACCTCATACCTTCACCTCTGCATTGTGGCTCCCCAACAATCACCTAAATTCATATGTTCTGGGAGCTCTGGTGCAGCAGGGAGCATGAGAGATGCAAATGACAAGAATGCTGACAAAAGAAACAGCGGGAGGCAGCATGTTTGGATATGTCTACTACCATGCACACTCACATCCGTAACATACAAGTTCCACCTGCGGCCACTCTACCATATAGAGACTCACTACCCAATTTGGCCTAAACAATTTAGGGCTATATTCAAGCTACATTACTCATCAGACCTTAATAAATTACTATGTATATCAAGTCAACAACCATTCACTGTGATCAATGCAACACTATACATAGTATTTATTAGCTCATGTTTAGGTACTGATTTGCACTTACTGTACAGTACTGACTATATATGTATGGCAGATACACATAAGTAATAAATAATCAAATGTATGCATGCTTTGGCTGTTAAAACTGAAGGAGAAACTGCTTTAGAATCATCACAAGTGTTTTGGGACCTATTCACACATGTAAATTTACACGCAAGTAGATCTACCCATGTAAACTTACTCTTACACTTTGTAGTAAATGTACTTTTCTTGTTTAGTCACCATTTTCGAGTGTATTTACTACAAAGAGTAGACTTGCATGTCGCTACTTTCTGAAACAGGGGGTGGAACCAAATGTGTGTGTGTGTAAAGTTGCTACTAGTAATGTTTCACATGTAAGTGGAGGTCTCCGCCACCGGGGCTCCATATAGTAAAGAACAGGGAATTGTTTTCAATGTATTAAACTTTTTTTTAAATTAGTCAAAATATTATCATGTTACACGTTAATGCAAATTAATTGCATATGTTTATTTTAAATGTAGAGCTAAAAGTAATGCTACAGTACTATTAACTGAATTTTGAACTAAATATTAATGTTATTTAAATGCATTAAGTTTAATAAAAAATAAATTAAGATGTATTAATACAATTCCCACCTAAAGTAAAATGTTTACATGCAATTATTGTGAACTAAAAATTACAACATGTATTTATAGAATTAGTTTGAATTAATTATATTATTTAAAAAAAAAGTTATATTTGGTTTGAAACTAAAAAGGCTATTAAAATATTTATAATAAAATAATAGTTTTTGTTATTCATATATCTATTTTTATAACATTCAACTTAGAGTCAATATATTTCCAGAGTCAAAATAAATATTTTATTTTAACGTTATTTTCTATGGGGTCTCCATCTATATTATTTTCTATGGGTGGGTGTTGCAGTGCCAGTGGGTGGGCTTATGTGGTGGTCGACTAACTCCTGAGCTGGAGTACAGTTACCTTTTGGGACCTCTTTGACTGTAGTAGTTTCGGAAGTGCAGTTTGTGAATAACAAGGGGATTTTGTGGGTGGGTGGTTCTTTGTCCGTCTCTAAACTCTTCACCCTGCCCTAAGTTCCTCTTTACTCCCCCTAGTGCCGCCTATTTAGTGGTAAGTATTCCCCATTTTCCACCCACTCCACCGTTTCACCCAGATTTTTTACTAAATATAGACTTTCATGTGTGGAGGTCTCAGCAAGCAGGATGGAGACCACAGCATAGAACAGACAGGAGAGAAGGAGGCTGAGGTTTCTGCATGTAGATTTATGAAGAGAATTTTGTAGTATGTGAGGAGTATTATTGTAATTCTGATAAAAGTAGTGCAGTTAAGGAATAAGCCCCATTGTTTTTAGTTTAACTATGACCAATGTTCTGACTTTTAAAACGGTCAGAGAAGCAAAGTGGAGCCCAGTTTAGCAAAACATTAATTTTGATTACATATGAAACAATAATGCAGATATTATAAGACAGGTATGTTATCATCACAACGCAACCAATGCATCGAAATACAGTTACAACGAATAAGAACGCATTGTCATGTACCACTTTGTACATGTATTTGTGGTAACCTCTGATATCTTATAAGACACCCTGAAAATGGTAATGCATTGTAGACTTTGTAACACTGTTCACCAATTGAAAACACTTTGAAAATATAGGACTGTCTAATGGACAAATCAAAACGGGTGTCAAAGCCTCCTTTCGTTCTAGAATGGGTGGTAGAGCAGAGAAGGACTTTTTATTGTCTACCTGCTACATGAGAAAGTGAAGAATTGTAAGTCCCTCACTACAAGTTAGGTGTCTCAAAACAATATAATCATAAATTAACTCACCTCTATGTACAGTGAATGTTACTCCAATCCAATATGTGTTAAAGTCTTTCACAATAGTTGACCTGTGAAAAGAGAAAAGACTGTTAGGTAAGATTCATTTAATTGCTATTCTTCCATGGTGATAGTAGGGCAGGTTCATTTAATTGCCTTTCTTCCATGGTGATGGTAAGGCAGGTTCATTTAATTGGTATCCTTCCATGGTGATAGTAGGGCAGGTTCATTTAATTGCCTTTCTTCCATGATGATGGTAAGGCAGGTTCGTTTAATTGCTATCCTTCCATGGTGATGGTAGGGCAGGTTCATTTAATTGCTATCCTATCATGGTGATAGTAGGGCAGGTTGGGTTAATTGCTATCCTTCGATGGTGATGGTAGGGCAGGTTTGTTTAATTGCTATCCTTCCAGGGTGATGGGAAGGCAGGTTTGTTTAATTGCTATTCTATCATGGTGATAGTATGGCAGGTTCGTTTAATTGCTATCCTTCCATAGTGATAGTGGGAAAGGTTAATTTATCTGCTATCCTTCCATGGTGATAGTGGGGCAGGTTCATTTAATTACCATCCTTCCATGCTGATAGTGGGGCAGGTGCATTCAATTGCTATCCTTCCATGGTGATAGTGGGGCAGGTTCATTGAATTGCTATCCTTCCATGGTGATAGTGGGCCAGGTTCATTTAATTGCTATCCTTCCATGGTGATAGTGGGGCAGGTTCAGTTAATTGCTATTCGTCCATGGTGATGGTAAGGCAGGTTTGTTTAATTGCTCTCCTTCCATGGTGATAGAGGGGCAGGTACATTTAATTGCTCTCCTTCCATGGTGATAGTAGGCCAGGTGCATTTATTTGCTATCCTTCCATGGTGATCGAAGGGCAGGTTCATGTAATTGCTATGCTTCCATGGTGATAGTGGGGCAGGTTCATTTAATTGCTATCCTTCCATGGTGATAGTGGGTAGGTTCATTTAATTGCTATCCTTCCATGGTGATAGTGGGGCAGGTTCATTTAATTGCTATTCGTCCATGGTGATGGTAAGGCAGATTTGTTTAATTGCAATCCTTCCATGGTGATAGGGGGGGCAGGTTCGTTTAATTGCTCTCCTTCCATGGTGATAGTAGGACAGGTTCATTTATTTGCTATCCTTCCATGGTGATCAAAGGGCAGGTTCATTTAGTTGCTATTCGTCCATGCTGATAGTGGGGCAGGTTCACCTAATTGCTATCCTTCCCTGGTGATCGAAGGGCAGGTTCATTTAATTGCTATTCTTCCATGGTGATAGTGGGGTAGGTTCATTTAATTGCTATCCTGCCATGGTGATAGTGGGTCAGGTTCATTTATTTGCTATCCTTCCATGGTGATAGTGGGGCAGGTTTATTTAATTGCTATTCTTCCATGGTGATAGTGGGGTAGGTTCATTTAATTGCTATCCTTCCATGGTAATAGTGGGTCAGGTTCATTTAATTGCTATTCTTCCATGTTGAGAGTGGGGTAGGTTCATTTAATTGCTATACTTCCATGGTGATAGTGGGGCAGGTTCATTTAATTGCTATCCTTCCATGGTGATAGTGGGGCAGGTTAATTTAATTGCTATTCGTCCATGGTGATGGTAAGGCAGGTTTGTTTAATTGCTATCCTTCCATGGTGATAGTGGGTCAGGTTCATTTATTTGCTATCCTTCCATGGTGATAGTGGGGCAGGTTCATTTAATTGCTAGTCTTCCATGGTGATAGTGGGGTAGTTTCATTTAATTGCTATCCTTCCATGGTGATCGAAGGGCAGGTTCATTTAATCGCTATTCTTCCATGGTGATAGTGGGGTAGGTTCATTTAATTGCTATCCTTCCATGGTGATAGTGGGTCAGATTCATTTATTTGCTATCCTTCCACGGTGATAGTAGGGCAGGTTTTTTTAATTGCTATTCTTCCATGGTGAAAGTAGGGCACGTTCGTTTAATTACAATTCTTCCATGGTGATAGTAGGGCATGTTCGTTTAATTGCTATTCTTCCATGGTGATAGTGGGGCAGGTTCATTTATTTGCTATCCTTCCATGGTGATAGAAGGGCAGGTTCATTTAATTGCTATTCTTCCATGGTGATAGTGGAGTAGGTTCATTTAATTGCTATCCTACCATGGTGATAGTGGGTCAGGTTCATTTATTTGCTATCCTTCCATGGTGATAGTGGGGCAGGTTCATTTAATTACCATCCTTCCATGCTGAAAGTGGGGCAGGTGCATTCAATTGCTATCCTTCCATGGTGATAGTGGGGCAGGTTCATTTAATTGCTATCCTTCCATGGTGATAGTGGGGCAGGTTCATTTAATTGCTATTCGTCCACGGTGATGGAAAGGCAGGTTTGTTTAATTGCTCTCCTTCCATGGTGAGAGAGGGGCAGGTTCGTTTAATTGCTCTCCTTCCATGGTGATAGTCGGCCAGGTGCATTTATTTGCTATCCTTCCATGGTGATCGAAGGGCAGGTTCATTCAATTGCTATTCTTCCATGGTGATAGTGGGGTAGGGTCATTTAATTGCTATACTGCCATGGTGATAGTGGGTCAGGTTCATTTATTTGCTATCCTTCCATGGTGATATTGGGGCAGGTTCATTTAATTGCTATTCTTCCATGGTGATAGTGGGGTAGGTTCATTTAATTGCTATCATTCCATGGTGATAGTGGGTCAGGTTCATTTATTTGCTATCCTTCCATGGTGATAGTGGGGCAGGTTCATTTAATTGCTATTCTTCCATGGTGAGAGTGAGGTAGGTTCATTTAATTGCTATGCTTACATGGTGATAGTGGGGCAGGTTCATTTAATCGCTATCCTTCCATGGTGATAGTGGGGCAGGTTCATTTAATTGCTATTCGTCCATGGTGATGGTAAGGCAGATTTGTTTAATTGCTATCCTTCCATGGTGATAGTGGGTCAGGTTCATTTATTTGCTATACTTCCATGGTGATAGTGGAGCAGATTCATTTAATTGCTATCCTTCCATGGTGATAGTGGGGCAGGTTAATTTAATTGCTATCCTTCCATGGTGATCGAAGGGCAGGTTCATTTAATTACTATTCTTTCATGGTGATAGTGGGGTAGGTTCATTTAATTGCTATCCTTCCATGGTGATAGTGGGTCAGGTTCATTTATTTGCTATCCTTCCATGGTGATGGTGGGGCAGGTTTTTTTAATTGCTATTTTTCCATGGTGATAGTAGGGCATGTACGTTTAATTGCTATCCTTCCATGGTGATAGTGGATCAGGTTCATTTATTTGCTATCCTTCCATGGTGATCGAAGGGCAGGTTAATTTAATTGCTATTCTTCCACGGTGATAGTGGGGTAGGTTCATTTAATTGCTATCCTGCCATGGTGATAGTGGATCAGGTTCATTTATTTGCTATCCTTCCATGGTGATAATGGGGCAGGTTCATTTAATTGCTATTCTTCCATGGTGATAGTGGGGTAGGTTCATTTATTTGCTATCCTTCCATGGCGATAGTGGGGCAGGTTCATTTAATTGCTATTCTTCCATGGTGATAGTGGGCTAGGGTCATTTAATTGCTATCCTTCCATGGTGATAGTGGGGCAGGTTCATTTAATTGCTATCCTTCCATGGTGATCGAAGGGCAGGTTCATTTAATTACTATTCTTTCATGGTGATAGTGGGGTAGGTTCATTTAATTGCTATCCTTCCATGCTGATAGTGGGTCAGGTTCATTTATTTGCTATCCTTCCATGGTGATAGTGGGGCAGGTTTTTTTAATTGCTATTCTTCCATGGTGATAGTAGGGCATGTACGTTTAATTGCTATCCTTCCATGGTGATAGTAGGGCATGCTCGTTTAATTGCTATTATTCCATGGTGATAGTGGGGCAGGTTCATTTATTTGCTATCCTTCCATGGTGATCGAAGGGCAGGTTCATTTAATTGCTATTCTTCCACGGTGATAGTGGGGTAGGTTCATTTAATTGCTATCCTGCCATGGTGATAGTGGATCAGGTTCATTTATTTGCTATCCTTCCATGGTGATAGTGGGGCAGGTTCATTTAATTGCTATTCTTCCATGATGATAGTGGGGTAGGTTCATTTATTTGCTATCCTTCCATGGTGATAGTGGGGCAGGTTCATTTATTTGCTATCCTTCCATGGTGATAGTGGGGCAGGTTCATTTAATTGCTATCCTTCCATGGTGATAGTGGGGCAGGTTCATTTAATTGCTATCCTTCCATGGTGATAGTAGGGCAGGTTTGTTTAATTGCTATCCTTCCATGGTGATAGGAGGGCAGGTTTGTTCAATTGCTATCTTTCCATGGTAATAGTAGGGCAGGTTTGTTTAATTGCTATCCTTCCATGGTGATAGTATTTATTTTTTATTTATTGTGAAGGTTTTATATAGCGCAGACAAGACCCTTGCGGATATCAGAGTGCTGTACAGGCATAAATAGGGAACAAACAGTTCAAAGACGCACACAATGGTACTACAAGTTATATACAGAGCTCATGTGAATTTCGATAAAAGAATAGATTTCACTTATTTTTTTAAGAGATAAAAGACGGATTAAGTCTGGTTTTTGTGGCACTGCATTCCAAATCCTGGGCGCTGGCCCGGGTATAAGTTTTCTTCTTGGCAAAACGTTGTGGTTTCAGTAGATGGTTACTGGAGCTCCTGGAGGATCTGTTGCCACATGCGGTTTTTAGCTGGATCCTGGCTTCAAAAGGTAGCCAGTTGAGGGCTCTAGGGTCAGGGGAGATGTGACAGTTTCTTTTTGAGCCTGTGATAAGTCGGGCAGGTTCATTTAATTGATATCCTTCCATGGTGATAGTACGACAGGCATGGGCCAGGATGGGCAGCTCTTGGCCATGTTGCCTAACTGACCTCCGGTAGGCAGATTTGGAAGGCGCAATCTGCAAGATGCAATGGGCCTGATTCCAAAATATGTTTGCAGATTGAGGTGGAAAGAGGGGCCCAGATATACTAATACTTGGCACAGAGTTTGCGTTACTTTTGGAACACAAACCTGACGCATAGTGTTCTGCTGGAATTTACAATTTGTGTTGTATAGTTTCCCAAAGTAATGCAAAGTTGTGCTGTGTGTGCATGAAATTTTGGTAAATATGGGCCTGGGTGCGCAAAAAAACAATTTACGAATAGTAAATTCTTATCAAAGAATCAGGATTAGGAGGGCTTTACAATCGTAAATTGGTTTTTGTTTGAGTTAAACCTGCCTCTGTGGTGGATTTTCAATTTCTGGCGTGGTAGAGACTCCCAGCAAAATGCAGCGAACACTGTGAACTCGCAGGTTGGTGGGACCCACAAACATTTTAGAGAGAAACGCAAGCTCACTATTTATGAGACAGGCAGGTCTAAGTGTCTTTCTAAGGTGTCTTCTGCAGGTCCCGTGCTTGGGGAAAGGCTGTGTAAATGCTAGCAAATTCAGACATGTTGCGAATAACACTCACATGATAATCATGGTTTTTGCACAGTTCTTATCCAGAGCCACCCAGTGGTACGACGTTGAGTTTGTCTTCGGGTCCCTGTTGGCATGAGTAATTGCAGATCCATCCATTCCAGAACACTAGGAGAAAACATTTTCTGCATAAAATAGTTGCAAACAGAGCAGGCTACATTTCTGCAACGTATTTCAATGAATAAGACAGGCTGTCTGTGGGAGACCTCCCGGGGTGCCCCACCAGGCGCTGGCACAAAGGCCTGGGAGGGTTCTAAAGCCTGGCTTTGCATGAATGCGTGGCATGGAGTATCTGTAGCACTCCAAGAGCATAAGAGGTGGATACGTCCACCTCTAGTCAATATATGTTAAACAAAGGGATCCACCCTTATAAACATTAAAGCATAGTACCTCCGTCTCTATCCCAACCTTTAATAATACCAGCTTACAGGAACATTAAATTTATTTTTCTGCTGAGCCAGGTATTTTTTAATTATTCATCACTTTCTCTCACTTCTGACCCTTCCATTCACACTCCTATATCACACATAGTATTGTAATCAGTGCTCCCGCTTAGTCGTAGGTCGTAGCACGCCCCGTCCCGCAGCAGGCGGGATGACCCTGATGATGAAGCATGCCACCAAGGGTCCTTTTGGTGGGCGAGGGGTATTTTAACAAAGCTGTGTGCTTTCCCTGAACGTAGAAGACACACAAATTCTGGATGGGCACTTTTTTCCATTTTGTTCCATGTTTATAAGAATGGATCCCTTTGAATTCCAAATCATGTAATATGTCGCAGAGCATAATCGTGATGCAATACAGTAAAAAGAAAACAAAGATGTAACAACCAGACTGTAAAAACACGTTAGAACAAAACATGGTCCCAAGAAGTGCACGAGTCCCAAGGCACAGCGTGGAGTCCGAGTACTTCCCGAAAAATATACATCTTTAATCCCGAGGACAACAGGAGAGAAACTACCATAATCCCTTTTAGAGGTCTCCTGCATTAATATATGTACAGGAGCACATAGGCAAACAAGATTCAGTAATTAACACCCAGGCCATCTGGCAATATGTTGGGTCTAGCCTCTCACACCACTAGACAAGAGATGCCACTCTTCTTCTACCCCCTCACTGTTTCATGTGTTGATTCCCTCTGCTGCTTACTGCCTCTAGGAGCATTCAGGGCGGTCGTGTGTCCTCTTTGACATTCAGCTTAAATATCACAGCATCCCACAGCGCGATTCTGCAATGTCATCTGCCAGCGGGCTCTATACCATGTGAAACTTAACCTCTACAGTTACACTACCATAAATGTCCTTGGATAAATCCCACAAGTGCCTCCAACTGCTCTTCACTCTCCTTTCACTATCCCTTTAAAGGTCCCTCATAATACCTCTTTTGAAACCTCTAGCTCCAAGTTCCTACAGTGGGACCCATGCAGACATCTGCAGTGCACCCTATGAGTCGAAAAGCAAAGACTGAACCTCAGAGAGCCCTAGCAGCAGGGTTCAGTTCCTTCAACTCAGAAGAGTCTGGCTTTCAATTCCCTGCACAGCTGCATGCAGCCACAAGGTGTGTGCTCAGTTGATTAGATGTATTCATGTGCCACCCTGCCCTGTGTAGGGAAGGTGGTTCGGTCTGGTGCCTGGAACACTGGCCTATAGGACTGAGCCCCAGCCCTTTGTGTGAGCTTCATCTACCGCTCATTGGTGCTTCTTGGAGCTGCGAGCGCCCAGAGGAGCACTTGACTCACCACCCTGAGTACCACCCTGCCCAGGGTAGAAATAGTGGCTCTGGTCAAGGTCTACCGTTGTGACCCAGGGGACCTGTGCCACAGGCCTCCATGCAGAATTCCCCTCCTCTTACTGGGGATTTTTGGAGCGGGTGGGCCCAGAGGAGCACAAGATTTTGCCCTGCTCAGGCACCAACCTGCCCTGGGAAGAGAAGCTGGCTCTGGTTGGTGCCTGAAGCCCTGGCCCGGAAGATGGCCAAGGCTTCAGGCCGCCTTGTAGGCTTCACCTATTTTTAAACATAGCTTCTTGTAGTTGAGCAGCCCAGAAGAGCACAAGACTCCTCCCTGCTCAGGCAACACCCTGACCTGGTAGGGAAGATGATCTAAACCCCTTGTTGGGGATAGCAGGTACCTTGCACTCACATAGACTACAGGCTTCACCAAACTGCGACTGGGGTTTGTTTGACCTGGTGGCCCCCCATACTCGCTTGGAACGGCCAGCCTATTTGTTCAGGCCTGTATGCCCAGGTGTGCAATCTGCCTTCTGTGAACCAAGGCCTGCTTAGCCAATGAGGTTTAAGTCTTCAGCACCGTTCGGCACTATCCAGGAAACCATCTTCCCTCGACTATCAAGTACCACAAAGTTGGAGAACCCAGAGGGATGCTAGAGATAGCCATTCCTGTCAGTTCACCAGTTGTCTGTAGACAGCTGGTGGCAATATGGCCTTGTCTAGCCTTTGTGCAGATAGCCCAGGCTCACTGGAGTCACTGACTAGAGTTCCAAGGCCTTCTTGAGCCGATGAGCAGCTCCCCTCAATCAGTACCCATGCTGGACATATGAACTTCATGCAAATTTTCAAAGGGAGTGTGCACTTAACCCTGTGCCCGGGCAACCTAAGTACCCTGATGCATGTGGCTATGTGGTAATGGTCTCCCCCAAGACAGGGTCCTAAGGTCTGCCCTAGGTGCCCTAAGGGTAAGGGTACATTGTTATAAAAAGAAGGGGCAATATAAAATATGTTTTATATGCCCTTGTTGGGAAAAACTATAACTATTGTTTTTCCCTATTGTAGTGCTGCTAGTCCCATAGGCTAACATGAGAAGGCTTTATTAAACTTTATTAAAGACTGACTTTTGAATTGTTTGATTGGAGTTAGGTAGCAATATGATTCAAAGTATCAAAATAATTGTTACAATAAATCCAACAAGTTGCCAAAGACGGATTTATTATAACTATTACAGGAAAGTAGTTTTAGGACTTACTATCCTGAAGTTACCTAAAACAACACTGAAGCAGCGTCTGTTGATTGGCCAGCCTTTGACATCCTGAGCCGGTGAAAAGAGGCCTGGGGCTGAAACAATGCAGCCATTTACTGGGAGGAGATTTGCTTCCTGGAAAAGCAAGGTTGAGGTGGAGATAAGCTGGACTTCAAAGGCAGAAGAACAGTTGTCACAGATCTAAACCAGCTCCCACTTCCATGATCCTCAGCCAGATGGAAGCCCCCTAATTAGGTTAGGAGAGGAGCTGGAAGGGGAGTGTAGTGAATTGATAGCCACATGTTTGGGTTGGGTTTATTTTAGTATTGTTTTCTTTTATTTTTAGTCATTTGCTTTTTAATAGCGCGGACTTTACCCAGAGGTGTTAGAGAGAAGAAGGTTACATGAGAGATTTAGAGTAACAGTGTATTAGATGAATACGTATGGCTACTAAGGTTACTCATGGTGAGAGTTACCTACATACAAATTTGATATTCATTACAAATTACAGATTTAGAAAAGTTAAAACAAATAAGGTTATACAAATAAATAATATACATTTACAGAGTAGAAACAGGACGTTATAGCTCTTGAGAGTAACATGTAACAGTCAGAGTGACACCAATAAGTGTGAGGGAGTATGCCTAGTGAAAGGCTACTGAGGAGTGTTATTGAGAAAATGTCTTTGGAAGAGAAGAGTTTTTAGGTCCTTTTTGAAGACCTGGAAAGAGGTGGTGGTGCGAAGTTTTGGAGGTAACTAGTTCCCAATTCCAGAAGGGGGATGGGAGCACACTGCTACCTCCCAGCACAGTTCGCCCCTTTGCATCCTGGTACATGCAGTTCAATTTAAATGCTTACTTGAAATTTTGCAGAGTGTCTCACCAAAGTTGGTGCAGGTTAGTGCTGTTAATCTCTAGACACATGTGTTTCTGGATTTCATCCTTCTTCAGTAGAGATAAAACGAAATTCATCTGGGGTTTGCTGAGAAAGCTGCCACAATCCTCTCAGGTCTCTGTACCTCTCCCTGGCGCACAGGTGCCTCCCATGAGCTCGTCAGCTCAGTGGCTCAAGGGAGCCTTTTTGAAACAGAAGGGGGATGGGAGCACACTGCTACCTCCCAGCACAGTTCGCCCCTTTGCATCCTGGTACATGCAGTTCAATTTAAATGCTTACTTGAAATTTTGCAGAGTTTCTCACCAAAGTTGGTGCAGGTTAGTGCTGTTAATCTCTAGACACATGTGTTTCTGGATTTCACCCTTCTTCAGTAGAGATAAAACGAAATTCATCTGGGGTTTGCTGAGAAAGCTGCCACAATCCTCTCAGGTCTCTGTACCTCTCCCTGGCGCGCAGGTGCCTCCCATGAGCTCGTCAGCTCAGTGGCTCAAGGGAGCCTTTTTGAAACAGAAGGGGGATGGGAGCACACTGCTACAGTTCGCCCCCATCTCCCTTATCTTTCAAAAAGGCTGCCTTGAGCCACTGAGCTGACGAGCTCATGGGCGGCACCTGTGCACCAGGGAGAGGTACAGAGACCTGAGAGGATTGTGGCAGCTTTCTCAGCAAACCCCAGATGAATTTTGTTTTATCTCTACTGAAGAAGGATGAAATCCAGAAACACATGTGTCTAGAGATTAACAGCACTAACCTGCACCAACTTTGGTGAGACACTCTGCAAAATTTCAAGTAAGCATTTAAAATTGAACTGCATGTACCAGGATGCAAAGGGGCGAACTGTGCTGGGAGGTAGCAGTGTGCTCCCATCCCCCTTATCTTTCAAAAAGGCTCCCTTGAGCCACTGAGCTGACGAGCTCATGGGAGGCACCTGCGCGCCAGGGAGAGGTACAGAGACCTGAGAGGATTGTGGCAGCTTTCTCAGCAAACCCCAGATGAATTTCGTTTTATCTCTACTGAAGAAGGATGAAATCCAGAAACAGATGTGTCTAGAGATTAACAGCACTAACCTGCACCAACTTTGGTGAGACACTCTGCAAAATTTCAAGTAAGCATTTAAAATTGAACTGCATGTACCAGGATGCAAAGGGGCGAACTGTGCTGGGAGGTAGCAGTGTGCTCCCATCCCCCTTATAGTTCCCAATTCCAGTTGCATTACCTGAGAAAGATTGTGCCATAATTCTTTCCCTTTTGAAAGTTGGATGTTTGAGCAGCAGATTTTCCACATTTGCATTTCATGAAGGTCTAGAGTCACCTGACATCTTGAGTTTGGTTGTTAGGTAGCGATGGGTGAAGGTGTGATGGCTTTATGGGTAATACAAACAGTTTTGTATATGGTCCTAGTTTTAATAGGAAGCCAGTGAAGATTTATCAACATAGATGTGATATGGTCGTTACTTTTGGCCCCGTAGACGAAACACTTATCGGAGTGGGGGATTGATTTTAAAGGAGATAAGTGGATCTTCGGGAGGCCTGCAAGGAGGGAATTACAGTAGTCCAGTCCGGAGAGTACCAAAGACTGGACAAAAGTTTTTAGGTATTGCTCAGGAAAGTAATCCCCCAAAGAAGGATATAGGAGAAAGCAAGCATTTTTGGCCAAGGGATTGATTTGGGATTGGAGGTTAAATCTTTTGTCCAAGATGACACTTCGAGATTTGACACTGTCAACGATGGTAGGTTTACCGTTAAAAATGTTCAGATTATCCATCCATGATTGAAAAGGAGGTGGAGAATTTGAGGTAGAGATGAGAAGGAATTCAGTTCAGTTTTAGAGGGGTTCAATTTTAAGTGCTGGGACATTGTCCATTTTTGGATTGAGTTGAGGGTGGTGACAAGAGGTGAGATCTTGCGTGCGGAGGACACCTTAAGACAGTATTGAGCGTCATCAGCATAGAGGTGAAAAAGGATCCTGGCCTCTTTTAATAGGGATCCTAGTTGTTCAATTTAAAGATTAAATAGGGTCGGAGCAAGGATAGAGCCTTAAGAGACACCTTGATCCACAATTTGTGGAGTTGAGTGACAGTTTTCAATATTAATCACCTGAGATCTCCCTGTGAAATAAAACTGAAATCATTTAAGCATTACACCTTCATTCTTTGTTTTAGTGTGCTAAGAAGTGTAAGATGGTCTACAGTCTCAAAGGCTGCAGAGAGGTCAAGAAGGATCAGAAGGCAGGAGCTGCCCGAGTCTCGTACTCGAAGGGCATCATTGATAACCTTAAGCAGTGCTGTTTTGGTGCTGTATCCTTGACTGAAGGCGGATTGAAATTCGTTTAGAAGATATGTTGAGTGTGTCGCTCTGCTACACATCTTTCAGTGATTTTGTCGAGGAAAGGGAGGTTAGTGATAGGGTAGAAGTTAGCCTGAAACTTTGACTTTGATTTTGTCCTGGACCAGCGAGACCGGATAACCTTGAGTGACTTTTTATTTGCACTACAATGCATATTTTTTAATTTAATCTTTAACAATTCATATCTCTGCTCCCCTATATTGAATTTTTGTCATTTTGAAAATAAAAATATTTTATTTTTTATAAATTGGTGTTGGATTTTTATTGTGTTGTATCTTTTACTTATTTACTTACAAATACCTGTCTCCTAAATTAATCCTGACTGCTCGTTGCCAAGCTACAAGGGTTGAGCAATTATTTATTTACGGAGACTTGACTGGACCTCATTTGTGATTCTGGTATTATTACTAACTGAAGGCAAATACCCCTACCTACTACAGAGAGGCTCAAGATTAAGGAATAGGACAAACCCCTGAATGCAGGGCCTCCACCTTACTCCCAAAGGGGTCTTTTATGATGTGCTATTACTCACAGATCATGGGAGTAGGGAAGCCTCCAAGCCCCGGTCATGGAAGGCAGTGGCAGAGCTAGAGGAGGGCAGAGAGGTTGGCTGCACCTGGTCTCTTCCTTTTCCTATGCTGTTGTTGGAAATTGGGTTTTTGATTTGGGGGAGATGAGACCCCTTCTCAAGCAGAATCCACAATCCCTATCAGGGTGAACCACAAAAGTTAGCATTTTAACCTGTGTAACACTCTGGCAGTGTGGTAGAAAAAAGTCAGGCTTAACTTGTTTGAAGTGTTTATGCAGCACACAAACAGTAATAAAGTGAAAACTCAACTGTTAGAAATGGGGTCTCTAGTTGGCAATGGTTTGCACCTTTGTCCAAGTAGGGACCCTTCGTCCTAGTCAGGTTAAGGGAGCTGCACTTCTAAAATAACCCCTGCTCACACCCTTAATAGCTTGGCACGAGCAGACAGGAAGAGTGTATAGCATTTGTGCACACATACAGTAATACAGTGAAAACACTACAAATGGACACCACACCAGATTAGAAAAACAAGTAATCTTTATCTAAACCAAGCAAGACAAAATCGACAAAAATTCAAAATACAATAAATAAAATGTGACATTCAAAAGGTAGAAATAGTTCTGTTCATAGAAAATGGTGGATGCGACACTTTCAAACACATAGTACCGTGGATGCGTCAAAACAAGCAAAAAAGGGTCGCGGTGAAGGTGATGCATTGGTTCCTTGCTCCGGGGAAGGTGATGCGTCGGTTCCTTGCTGGTGCGTAGGAGAGGTGATGCGTTGGTTCCTTATCGGAGAGGAGTGATGCGTCTGTTTCTTACCACGTGGGGAGGTAATGCGTCTGTTTCTTACTGCATCCCACAGCTATGAGACAGACCTGATGCTTCAGTGCAATGCGTGACGATCGGGAGAATGTGATGCATGAAGATCCAGGATGCGCTGCGACGATTCAAGCCGTGTCCCCTCGATGCGCCGGTTCTTACGCAGCAGGGCCTGTGTCAGTCGGTGCGGTGATCTCGGACATCTGAGATTGGTGCACAGGACTCGTTGCACAGGTAACAAACAGGGGAATGATTCAGTCCAGGAAGAGCAGAGATAGGAATCCTAATACATGTGAGAAAAACAAAATACCTCTGACACCATAAATTGCAAATCACTTTTTTCCAATAGGATTTTTTAATTATCCCTGGATTATCATCATATATGTTAAATGTGTATTTTTCACTTATTTTTTACAAAACATGAAATCCCGAAACGGAACAAGCTAGAGCAACGCCTACTTGCCTTCTTTTATACAACAAAATCATAAAGATTTTGATCAAGAACATTTACAGTGCATAAACAAAACATAAACACTTGTACTTTTTTTTTCAATACATAAACCTTATCGTTTGTAAGATCCAATATACAAATAACATCCTGGATAAACATCAGGCGAAAAAGTAGTCCCACTAATTTTTCCAATAAAGAAAATCCAAGGACTGTTTTACTTTTCTGTCCTCATCCTCACAACTGTATAAGCCAATGAGAGGTCCACAAGGTGTTCAGAACTCAATGATAGAACCCTTCTCAGTGAGCGAGCTCTTTTTTGTCCAATTTTGGGACCTAACTTATACTTTGTTCTTAAAGGAGCCACTCAATTGTAAAAGGCAACGCGTTTCGACCTTCTAGGTGGCACGTCTTGATGGGAAGGTCTTCATCAGGGAGAAATATTTTCAAAAGGGACTTGTGTATCTAATTAAAATGAAACATAAAAATAAAAAACTTATGTGATTGTTGGTCTAAATGTGCACTAATTACAAGAGTGTGTATTTTAAAAGAGGAAGCTAGCACATACCATGTCAAAATTTGCATCTTGTGAATCGGGGTCGGAGAGAACCTCTGTGTTATGTTGCACCATTGATGTTTTCTGGAAAATCAGATGACTGATATAATTTTAGGGGCAAATCCGCTTTGCTAAATACATCTAGCTATCAATCTTTTAATTATGGTTTTTAAGTTTAGTGGGAGGAAGCGGTCAGGAACAGTGTTAAAGTTTTGTGTGACTAATTGCAGCTGGTGCACCCTTTGGACTCGATGTTGTGGGGAAAGAGCAGTCCTCTACTTAATAATGTTGAGCATATCTCACCCGTGCCAATGAGAAAGTGCTCCATGCACACAGCACGTATCTTAGTGAAAAACAATACCTTGTCTCTTTTCAAATGGGGAAGGCTATCTGCTATTTCTCCTTCACCAGCATTCCGGACAATGTTGGGCGAATCCTGTCACTTCTGCATATTTCGGTCGTAATTGACGTAGTTCCTATTGCTCGCAAAATTGTTTGGCAGGCAAAGTTGTGCACTTTGAAAGTGATCACCTGGATGGAATGTCGTCCGTCCGTCTTCTAGTGCAATAATTCCCGGCGACGCTTGCGATCTCGAGCTTCCGCTCATCGCAACGTAACTTTGTTTGCCTGACCTTGTCCCACTTCCGGTTCTTCGTTAGCGAGCTTCCTTATTTCCAGGCCTCAGAGCCGGTGTCTTGTACGATTAGATAACTACCCACTTAGCGATGAAATACATTTTTGTTGATTAAAGAGACAAAAACTGAAGTTGAAAAACCTGTGGGGCCGATTCACAGAACTAACTTAAGACAAAATCCTAAACTTACTACTTTTGGTATTCACAGAAGTTAAGATTTTGTCTTAAGTTTGTCTTAAGACAAACTTAAGACAGACTTAAGACAGACTTAAGACAGACTTAAGACAAACTTAAGACAGACTTAAGACAGACTTAAGACAGACTTAAGACAAAATCCTAACTTAAGTCTGTCTTAAGTCTGTCTTAAGTCTGTCCTAAGTTTGTCCTGTCTGTCTTAAGTTTGTCTTAAGTCTGTCTTAAGTCTGTCTTAAGTCTGTCTTAAGTTTGTCTTAAGTCTGTCTTAAGTCTGTCTTAAGTTTATCTTAAGACAAACTTAAGACAAACTTAAGACAAAATCCTAACTTCTGTGAATACCAAAAGTAGTAAGTTTAGGATTTTGTCTTAAGTTAGTTTTGTGAATCGGGCCCATAGTGTTTAGTCAAACAATTTAAGCGATAGTGAAAGGATGATCCCCAGTATTAACACAGTCTTGTGCTATTCCAGAAACCGGTGCTTGTTTTTTAATATTATTAACTTAGAATGCATAAGGGTTCTGCATCTAAGCACTTCTAAAATACTGAATCAAATAAAGAGGGGGAAAGAAGAGCCACAAACAAATGTTTTCTAAACCCAATGATTTATCTTGCTCATCTTATTGAGTCCATTATCAATTGTGTTTAAATATATAATGGTTTTAGCTTCAAATCTTGATAAAAGGGTGTCATTGTTGTTACCCGACACATGTTTCAAAATAGTCCATTTTATGTCATTGGGACCATGATGATGTTCTATGCAGTGTGCTGCTATGGGTGCAGTTATGATGCCACATCTTATTCTGAATCAATGTTGTTTGATTCTTTTTTTGATGGCTTGAGTTGTCTTCCCAATGTACGCTTTGGGGCAAGGGCACATTACACAGTATATTATATTGTGGGTGTTACAGTTTGTAAACTCCTCGTGTTTCACAAACTTGTTGCCATATGTAAATATGGAGCCTTCTAAAGTACTTGCACACGATGAACAGCTACCACATCTTCTATGTCCTTTGATTGGTAGTAACGAGAGAAGAGTTCGAAGTGACTGGCTGGTCTTTTTCTTCGCTGTGTTGGCCCGCACCAATCTGCCTCTTATACTCCTATTTTTCTTGAGGGCAAAAATGGGGACCTCTGCCTGTGGATTCAATGCTTTCACTGTACTCCAATTTTTACGTACAATTTTCTTTACATCGTTAGTGATTCCCAAAAAGGTTGTTATGCATACTAGTGGAAGTGACTCCTTGGGAGTATACCAAGCTCTCTTCATCTCTCTTTTGAGGAGTTTTCTTGGGTAATTGCGTTCAGCCAATTTTTCCAAGAGTATTTTGGCATTACAAAAGTAATCATCCTTCATGGTACAATTTCGTCTTGTCCTCAAAAACTGGCTGAATGGCAAATTTTCACGAAGGTTCCGTTGGTGGAAACTTAAGAAATGGAGTAGAGTGTTCTTGTCTGTTTTTTTCGTGTATAGTGTAGTATACAGTATTCCTTCCTCATGTTTTATTAAAAGATCTAGGAAGTTCATCTCCACTTTGTTAAAATTGATCGTGAACTGAATGTCTCTTTTCCTATTGTTTAACCAAGTCTGACACTCCAACAGTTGTTCTTTTGTACCCCTCCACAGCATAAAAACATCGTCAATATAACGACACCACATTTTTATGAGGCCATCGTATGGGTTACGATTGTAGATCCATCTGTCTTCAAATAAGGCCATGAACATGACTGCCATTTCTGGTGCAAATGGACAGCCCATGGCTACTCCCTTGACTTGTAGAAACTGGGACTCATTGAAAGTAAAGAAATTATATTTTAAACAAATTTCTGCCAGCTGGAGTAAAAATGAAGTTGGCACATTATGAGGTCTTACTCCTTTTTCTAAGAAAAATTCAATGGCTTCCAGTCCTGCTTCTTGGGGGATATTAGTATAAAGACTGGTAATGTCCAATGTTACTAAATATTCCTCCTCTTTTTCAAAATGTTGGCCCTCCAGTAATGTGATAGCCTGCATCGTGTCCTTTATGTAGCTTATGGTCTCACCTACTAGTGGTTTTAGGAAGGTGTCCAAATATTTAGCCGGTCTTTCTAGGATTGATTTTGTATGTCCTTATGGATTTGTGGTAGGACATATGCCAAAGGTATCCTCGGATTGTCATTAATCAGGTACTTTGCCTCTTTTTGGGATAGCCATCCTTCTGTTTCTCCAAATGATGTTAGCTGGATCAGTTTGTCTTTAATTAGTTTTGTAAAATCTTCACCAGATCTTTTATAATGGTCCTGATTGGACAGCTGCCGCTCCACTTCAGTCTCATATTTTTCACGTTGCAAAATTACAATCGCGCCGCCCTTGTCTGCGGACTTATTTATAATTTCGTCATTCTTCATCAAATGATCTAATGCTGATTTTTCTTCTCTCGTTAAGTTCCATTTTGTATAGGTTTTTTTTATTTTCCAATGTGTTCAGGTCTCTCATTACGTTTTTCTCGAAAGTTAGTACTTCGATTGGCATCAAATCAGCAGCAGGAAAAAAAGTTGCAGGATTTTTTAATCCAGAATAGTTTTTAGCTTCTGTCTCTAATTTTTCAGAGTAAAAGACTTTAAGTCTCATTTTTCTGAATAGCTGCAACATCTCCAGTTTTGTTTGCCCGATATCTGGTTTCACTGTATGTATAAAGGACAAGCCTTTTTGTAATACTTGTGTTTCTTCTTGTGATAACACGTGATTAGACAAATTGTAGATTGAGCTCTTGGACTCGTCTACCATCGATATACCTTCCTCCTGGTCGTGATTTCTCCTTGAAATTGTTGAGGAGGTGGTGGGCAATTATACCACTGTCTTGGTCTTGTTCTCCCTGTTGGTCTTCCACGTCCACTGTCTAAAAAAGGCCCCGGTTGGTAAAATTGCCTGGATTGGTTACCGCAGTTGCTGGTGGTAGGTTCTGAATCATTGGAGTTGTCTGAATACGAAGAAGCATCAGAGAAAGTGATATATTGTCTTCTGCTCCTGCCTCCGTAGGTGCGGAGCATGCGAATATTAGCTGGCTGTTTGTAATATTCCTTATCTAGATAAGGATAAGTCTTCTTCTCTGTGAAATTACTGATATCTTTTTGAAGTTTTGATCTTTTTAGATCTTCAGTATTTTTTTCGAAGATCTCTTTCTCTTTTTCTAGTTTCGTCAAAAGTGCTTGGGCATTCTGTACCGCTGTGTTGTTTAGGAATTCTTCTTCAAGTTCTTTTATTAATTCAAGTTTCTTTTGGCATAATCGTTCAGCTGTCTTGATGGAATGGAACATCCAGTCCCGTGAACATTTTGTTCCTATATGACTGAATCCATCTAAGTATTCTGGTTGATCTGTGAAGATTACTGGTACATTCTTCACCTGCAGTCCGGCAGGTATGGTGCCTGCCCTTAGATGTTCTAATAAGACTTCTCCATGTAGGGCCGTGCGTACTTGTCCTTTTTTTAAGCATGTGATTTTTTCCAGATCTGACTGTTGTCCTGGATTTGTTAATTTATTTATTTGCGAGTTTATACCGCGCTGGAATCGACTCCCAAAGGAGTATCTCCGCGCCTTTGGCCAACCATAATACAAGAAAAGAGTCCAAGCAGTATATCATGTTAGTCTTGAAATAGGAAAGTTTTTAATTGTTTCCTGAAAGGGAGGTGATCATCACAGAGTCTCAAAGATATTGGGAGGCTATTCCATAGAATTGGGCCAGCAACTGAAAGGGCTCTAGCTCCCTGTCTTGCTTTTTTTGCTCTGGGTACACACAGCAAGGCCTGTTCACTGGATCTCAGAGAGCGCGTGGGAACATAGGGGGAGAATTTGTTGGACAGGTAAGCAGGGCCTCTCCCATGTAAACATTTGTGTATAATAGAACAGATTTTAAACTTCACCCTCTGTTTGATGGATAGCCAATGAAGCTTGGTCAGCAGAGGTTTGGAGGGAGTGCGAGGGGGCCGGTTTAAGACAAGACGAGCAGCGGTATTCTGGACCACCTGGAGTCTGGAGATTACTCCTTCATTTGCCGACAGTAATAGCCCATTACAGTAATCCAATCGACTCAATACTAGAGCCTGCACCAAGGGTTTTCTAGTAGAGTCTGGCAGCAAAGGAAACACTTTCCGCAACAAACCAATGATGTGGAAACAAGAGCCCACCACTTGGTTGCCATGATGTTTTAGGGAAAGCTCCTGGTCCAGTTGAACCCCATAGATTTTTCACTACCTGCTTGGGCTCAGGGACTGGGCCGAGATCTTGAGGCCACCAGTCACGAGTCCACAGGAGTTTGGCCTCCCCGAACAGCATCACTTCCGTCTTGCCAACATTACATTGCAGGAAGTTAGATGCCATCCAGTGAGCCACTGCTTTCATCCCCTGGGCAAAGGAGTTCCTAACCTCAGCAGTGAGGATTTTAAAAGGAAAGAGGAGTTGGGTGTCATCCGCATATGACACTGGGATGAAACCGTGGGACCTCATGATGTTGGCTAGGGGGGCCACATAGATGTTGAAAAGAGTGGGGCTCAAACAGGAGCCCTGTGGCTCCCCCTTAGAGATCCCCAACTCCTCTGACCGATATGCACCCAAGGTGACCCTTTGGGTGCGGTCTGTTAGGAAGCTCCTCAACCAAGCCAAAGCCTTGTCTTCCAGGCCGATAGTAATGTGTTACTAGGATTCAATTTAGATGGGCGCTTCAGTAGTTCCTCAATTTCCTCCTCCCTAATGCTTAGGGTTTTTGGTTCTGCCATAAAAGAGCCTGATGATAATGTAGTTGGTGATGTTTGATAATAATACTTTGTGTGCTATGTTCCCATAAGCAGTGAATATTGCAATGGAGGATGGAGATGCCTAGCATTTGATGGCTACTGTGACAGTGAGAAATCTGTTTTGCAAAAAAATACTATTACATCAAAAAAGGTCTCAAGTACCTTGATGGTGGCACCTATGAATGGGCCATGTTATTAATTTTTATAAACCTTGCCTCGTAGGCCTGGTGCCTACTCTCAGAACAGGTAAAAAATAGGGGAATGATTCAGTTCAGGAAGAGCAGAGGTAGGAATCCTAATATATGTAAATGTGTATTTTTCACTTATTTTTACAAAACATGAAATCCCGTCACGGAACAAGTTCGAGTAACGCCTACTTGCCTTCTTTTATACAACAAAATCATAAAGATTGTGATCAAGAACATTTACAGTGCATAAACAAAACATAAACACTTGTACTTTTTTTTCAATACATAAACCTTATTGTTTGTAAGATCCAATATACAAATAACATCCTGGAAAAACATCAGGCGAAAAAGTAGTCCCACTAATTTTTCCAATAAGGAAAATCCAAGGACTGGTTTTACTTTTCTGTCCTCATCCTTCACTACTGTATAAGCCAAAGAGAGGTCCAGAAGGTGTTAAGAACTCAATGATAGAACCCTTCTCAGTGAGCTCTATTGTGTCCAATTTTGGGACCTAACTTATACTTGGTTCTTAAAGGAGCCTCTCTATTGTAAAAGCCAACTCGTTTCGACCTTCTAGGTGGCACATCTTGATGGGAAGGTCTTCATCAGGGAGAAATATTTTCAAAAGGGACTTGTGTATCTAAGTAAAATAAAACATAAAAATAAAAAACGAATGTGATTTTTTGGTCTAAATGTGCACTAATTACAAGAGTGTGTATTTTAAAAGAGGAAACTAGCACATACCATGTCAAAATTCGCATCTTGTGAATTGGGGCCGGAGAGAACCTCTATGTTATGTTGCACTACCTGATGTTTTCTGGAAAAATCAGATGACTGATATCATTTTAGGGGCAAATCTGCTTTGCTAAATACATCTAGCTATCAATCTTTTAATGATGGTTTTTAAGTTTAGTGGGAGAAAGCGAAAGACACACAATTGATGGACAGAATGCAGAACAAATCAAAACATTCTCCCCCAGTCAAGAGATCTGGGTTAAATCTATCATTCTTTTGCTCACCATGCCACCCCAGTTTAGACCTGGCCATATGCAAATCAGTCTTGACCCTGTGCCTCATGGGAACAGTCCAGCCCGAATTGCCAAGCCAGGTCCTCCCTGGACCGGAAACAAGCATCCTAGGACCGGTTTCGGGGTTTCATCCCTCTTCAGCCAGAATAGCTTGATTCCAGTGGCACAGTGAGCCCGGGACCTACGTCTAGGCATACTCGGCGCACTTAGGGCGAGAAAGCAAAAGACACACAATTGATGGACGGAATGCAGAACAAATCAGAATAGTGGGAGGAAGCGGTCAGGAACAGTGTTAAAGTTTTGTGTGACTTATTGCGGCTGGTGCACCCTTTGGACTCGATGTTGTGGGGAAAGAGCAGTCCTCTACTTAATAATGTTGAGCATATCTCACCCATGGACTCGTTGCACGGCAGACACTTCAGCCGCAGGCAGGCGCTTGCGCCGATTCTTCGGTGGCGGCGATGCATCGGAAATTCTTCTCGCACTGCTGTGATGCGTCGGAACCAGGCGATGTATTGATTTTCACAGTTCTTTAGTTTTTTGCAGTTCCCAGAAACAACCACCAGAGGCCCAGAACACTGGCAGGCACCTATTGGGAGGTCCGAACTCCCAGTAAAGTTGTTCAGGTGGGCCTGGAGGTGAAAACTTTGTGTCCCTGAGACTTCAAAACAGGAGGCAAGCTCTACTTCAAGCCCTTGGAGATCGTCCTCAAGCAGGGGACTCAGCACACAGCAAAGTCCATGTGCTTTCCATGGCAGAAACAGCCACTGAAGGCCAACCCCAGACAGCACACAGCAAAGGGGCAGTACTTCTCCTCAGTTTCTCCAGTTCTTCTCCTTGGCAAAGGTTCCTCTAGAATTCCAGAAGTTATCTAAACGTCTGAGGTCTGGGCTCCACTCCTTATAGCGCAAATGCCTTTGTTCTCTGGTGGCAGAGAAGCTATTTACCCAACCCAAACCAGTTCTGTCCTCTATGGGTCAGCTTCCTGGCAGGAGGTGGAGATGGCATTATCCAAGGCAGACCAGGCCCATTCAGGTGTGAAATAAATCTTCTCCCCCAACTCTGAATGCAGCCCAGGTCAGCCCTGACTCACCCTGGAAAGGCAGGACACACCTCACCCCCCAAGTGGCTGTCTGAACAGAATGCACATCTCCAGCCCCTGTCACTCCAAAGCCAGACAGTCACTACACAAACCTAGCAGAGGCACACTGGATGGCTGGGTAAGAAAATACCTACTTTCTAAAAGTGGTATTTTCAAACCCATAATGTAAAACTCACCCTTATTAAAAGATGCATCTTTACATTCTGAGTTCAGTCTAAACTCTATTTTCCAATCTTGGTCTAAAAAACTAAATTGGCAGTATTTTACTTTCAGGACCTACCACACACAAGGGTATGTCCTACCTTTCACATACACTGCACCCTGCCCACAGGGGTACCTTGAGCCTACCTTAGGGGTGACTCACATGTAAGAAAAGGGAAGGTTAGGGCCTAGCAAGTGGGTGCACTTGCCAGGCCGACATGGCAGTACTAGACTGTAGGTGGATGCAAGTGATGATACTATCACGAGAACCCTCATGCGAACACTGTATTACCATTAATTCAATCGTATCGAGGAAGACTGCAAAAACACATAATCAGAAAGATAACAAAACCAAATGGTCTAATTAAAAAAATCTGATTTCACAGATAAATTTATTAAATATTCACCATATATAAAAAAAAACACAGGAATTAGTTCATCTAAACAGTAATTCAACATAAATACCCTATAAATTGTGATAAAAATGAACAACCTATGCTGCTAAAACGCACAATATAACAATCAGATATACAGTATTAACTAGTATTTGAGAGTCAAGAATGGGGTCTTGAAAAAGATGGAACTATAAATTAAGCCATCGAAACGCGTCGACGCCTACTCTTCTACGCAAATCCGTTGACACGGGTGACAGTCAACGAGTACTAAATATAAAAAGTACCTGGTTCTACGCCCGACATATGGTCATCACGGATGTGTAACTGTTTCTATGACATATTTTGTCTGTCTATACTTGTGACTCTTAGCAATTTCGTTTGTGTATATGTGATTGTTATATTGTGCGTTTTAGCAGCATAGGTTGTTCATTTTTATCACAATTTATAGGGTATTTATGTTGAATTACTGATTAGATGAACGAATTCCTGTGTTTTTTTATATATGGTGAATATTTAATACATTTATCTGTGAAATCAGATTTTTTTAATTAGACCATTTGGTTTTGTTATCTTTCTGATTATGTGTTTTTGCAGTCTTCCTCGATACGATTGAATTAATGGTAATACAGTGTTCGCATGAGGGTTCTCGTGATAGTATCATCACTTGCATCCATCTATTTGGTCCAAAGGGTATCTCTTTTTTCATTACTTTACAGTGCCTCATCCCTTTGACTTTGAAGGGGCCCCTCTTTTTCTTGATAAAAAAAAGTACTAGACTGTACACAGACACTGCAATAGCAGGCCTGAGAACCTTTTGCAAGGCTGCTTCCGTGGGTGGCACAATCAGTGCTGCAGGCCAACTAGCAGCAGTTGACTTACAGGCCCTAGGCACACACAGTACTGGGACTTAGCAGTAAGTCAAATAAGCCAATAGGGACTTAGTAGTAAGTCAAATAATAACAATTTACAGGAAGAGTATATGCACAATAGCACTGATCAGCAGTGGTAAAGTGCCCAGAGTCATAAAACCAACACAAACAGGTCAGAAACAGGAGGCCAAAAAGTCTAGGGACAAACCCGCTTAAAAAGCCAGATCTAACATCAACACAAGAAAAATGAACACAAATTTAGAAAAATAGAGTAAAATTGAATAAATTATTTGACACCAAACCAACAACAAAACAATCAGTAGAATTGTTGAAAGTTATGGAGCGGGATTTGGATGCGTGAAGTGGATTGAGCCTGGTCTCTGCTTAAATTCGGAGTTAGAACAAATTTTGAAGAAAAATATTTAAGTTCAGCAAGGCCAGGCAGCCATCAACGTCTGAGAAGGAAGCGTTGTCACTGAGGAACTGCTGGACGAAGCAGCGATGAAAATTTTTACATTTGGACTTGGTCTCATTTTTGGAAGTCGAAACTCTTAAGTGGGACAAAGCTGCAGGCAGTAGCCAACAAGGGCTGCACGAGGCCAGATACCCTTTCCACGAGGAGCTGCTGAACAGGATTTGCTGCCTTGGGCGGCTCTATGAACAGGTAGGTTCTGGTCTCCTCTCAGCTCTCAAGGGGCACAGTTTGCCTGAAAATGTTCAAAGTTCCAAGTTTTGAATGTTTGGCTATATGGGCACCTTCAGCACCACTTTCTATGGTCCAGGATGGAATGGGAACCACTTGGAGGGTAGGAATCCCTTTAGGCAGGGACCAGGTGCATGGTTCAAATTGCTGGATCAGTTTGTGTGCCTATAACTAAGAAAAGGATGTCAGTCAACTAGCTCTTGGAAAAACTTAGGTAGTCATGGGTTCAAGCAGCAAGGCAGTCCACCAGCAGCAGGGTAAGTCCTGTGAAGGTTCAAAGCAGGCTACAGCAGAAGACCCATCCTCTGTAGTACAAAGCAGAAATCAAGCAGCAGGATAGTCCTCTGAAGTGCTGGGCAGTCCTTCTGAGTGTCCTCTGCAGGTTCAGGAGTGAACTGAAGAGTGAATCTGAGGTTTGTTACACCTGGCGCCAGCTTTGAAGTGGAAGAAACTTGTGTTTTTCCCCTACATATGTTCTGAAATTTCCCTCCTGTCTGCTCTGGTCCCAAGATGTCTGGGGTGACAAAAGGCTAGTGTGAATTTATGTGTGAGTATGCTGAGGCAGCTCCTTTGAAATGTAAATGGGGTGTGACCAACTCGGCCCCTCCCATCTTGGCAGGATGGCCCATAATGCCAATACTTAGTCCCCCTTTGAGTCACTGTCTGGGGTGTTATACAGAACGGCTAACTGCCATTCTAATCACAGTCATGTGATCCAGGAAACAGGCGGCAGGCACCAAATGGATAGGTTAAGAAAATGCCTATTTTATAAAACTGAAATCCAACTTTACCATTATAGAGGATTTTAAATTATAATAACAACACATGAAATTTCTACCTATTACCAAACACAAACGATCAATTATTAAATGTAATAAGGTAACCCAATGTTATCAAATAGGATAAGTAGGGCTTGCAATAGTGAAAAACTAATTTAAGACATTTTCACTACCAAGAAATATAAAATATGAAAGTACATCTCCAACTCTCCCCCCGAGTGCGAACATAAAGATAGTACTCATAAATGCCCTTTGTGAATTCCCAAAGTTGTAAAATTAGACGTTTGGTCTAATTTTAATCCAGACTTCTAAGTTTACCTTTGTGAAGCTGGCCCCTTGACATCTGCTGCCCTCCCAGTCCTCCTTGTTAAAGTGTGCAACCTTTGCCTCTTTTCTGGTGAATAATCAAATTACTGTTCCAAAGTTGGGAGGGCACCTGGGAGGAGTATATCCTTATAGATGGAAGACGTCCTATTGTATCTGGCAGACCAGGAGTTGACCATAGATGTAGATGTAAGATTTATTTGGGGATTATTCTGGTTTCGGCATTAACTGGGAGAAATTGGTTTTCTATCCACTGTCGGGGATTCAAATATCCAGGAACCTATATAACGAGGGAAAGGATTCTTACGGAAGAATCTGTACAAAGTCTTAGACACATTCTGGAAGTATATCACACATTGGTGAAGTTTGCACTGTTTCACCTAGGAAGGGCTGCAATGTTTAAGATGATGGCTCTCCCAAATTCCCAAAAGTACTCCGAACACTCCCTATTGGATACCAGCAGAGTTCTTTAGACAGGTGGAAATGGAAGTGAGGACACTGCTGTGGGATGGGATTGATCTCCACAATGTACAGGCGTACTACTGGGCCTCTCACCTGGCAAAAATTCACAAATGGGCCATTGCCCTGTGGAAGAGCCTGCACTGAGGATCAACAGACATGCAATGAGCAACAGGAGTTATCAGCCTGCGCTAAATAGGCAAGAGAGACAAACTTTTCTTCGACAGCATACTGTGGCAGTGGTTCGGACCTGGGAAAGAACATGTTAGAAGTCGGAGATCCCGCGCGCACCGTTGTTGTCAAGTGCGCGACCCGGACCCCCCTGCTTCCACGTTAGGCCAAGAAAGGACACCGTCCGAGACAGCCCTGCTCACCTCCTTAGTAGCTTCAAACGAGCAGCCAGGCTTATCTCCAAGGCACGAGTGTTCAGTATGTGCAACAACGCCCACAGCAATCCCAATGATGTCATTACAAATGGACTCCACACAAGTTTGTATAAAACGAGTATACTTTATATAGAAAGATATACGAGATGGCCACACAATACAAATCCAACATATACACAATGGGTTATATTGTTTCCAGTGGGTTGGGCGGTCCTAATCCCCAACCACCGCCTCTATCCAACAGTTACACTGACTTTTAACCGTTCTCAACAGGTTGGGTACGTTGTATCTCTAGAATCACACATGTTGCAAAATAAAAGGAATACTGCCCTACTTAACAATGGGTTCCTGTTCAATGCCACAGTGAAACAATGCAATGCGTAGCGTCACGATCATGTACTGAGTCAACAAAAAATAATGCAACTTGGATTGCTACCAGCATGCCCTGTTCAAGGAAGAAATACAGCAATGTGTCACGCTGCAATTACGTACAGTGTGATAGGAAGACAATGCAATGCGTATCACCACCAGCATGCCCTGTGCAAGGAAGGAATAAGGCAATGCGTCACCGTGCAATTCAGTAGAGTACAGTAAATAACCAATGCAGTGCGCCACGCTATGATCCTGTATCCTGCGAAAGAAACATAACGAAGAGCATGGCACACTAACCCCTGAGTTCGTTAAGCACCACTAGTGTCAGACGTTGTTCAATAGTTCGATAGTTTGTTAGCAGCAAATATGCAAAGTGTTATATGAATGTTTTCAGAAGTTGTGCGACCAGTTGCCCCCAAAACGGATCAACGATGACACCCAAGTTCCACTCCAGGCCCTGCCCCCTGTACTGCCCCGTCCGAGACCAGCATGGACCGAGATCTGGGCCGAAGCAACAGGCGCACACAGCTGCCAGCAGCGAGAGGCCGAGAGAGTGTTCCGCCGAGCCCGCACCCCGCCCCAGGCGATGATCCACTTTACCTGGGGGGTTGCGACCCCACTCTCCTCTCCTGCAGCAGCGGCTTGGCCGCCCTTCAGAACCTTGTCACCACGGGCAAGCCGCACTCTGGCCGGTAGTTCAGCTCCTGCGGGGCTGCCAGTCCGGACCCCCAACGTTCAGCACAAACTCCTTCCACACAACGCTGGTGCCAACCCACATTGCCTTTGAGGGCCTAATCACTTGGCCCTCCTCTCCAGCGCTGTTAGGACTTCTTCGCTCCCCGGTGCTCACCGCTCCCCAGTACTTCTCACCAGCACCTCCAGTGGCACCTTCGACACGCACCCCCGGCACGTCCAAGACTCACTCCTCCTCCGGCCTCCGATGACCATGCGCACCCCACTACGCCTCGTCTGGCACTTTGACACGCACTCTGCGCGTCTGAGTCTCGCTCCGTCTTCTGGTGCACACAAGCTTCAGGCACTCTCCTCTAGCGCCGCAACTGCACCCCCACATGCACCCTGCGTGCTGGAGACCTACCTCGTTTCTTGGTGCACATGACGACCCAGGCGCTCTTCACTAACACCCTGGCCACACCATGACATGCACACTGCGCGTCTGAGTCTCACCTCTCCTCCTTGTGCACACGAGGTACCAGGCGCTCTCCACTAACACCCTGGCTGCACCACCACACGCCGACACGCGTGTCGGAGACTCACTCCTTCTTAGTGCCCACGATGTCCCGGCGCTCTTCACTAGCACCTTGACTGCACTGCGACATGCAGCCCCTGCGTGTCCCGAATCTTGGCCCTCTTCCACGATGCCCACAATCCACAGGCGCTCCAACACCTGTAGCCGCATCAAGACACGCACCCTGCGCGTCAGTCTTGATTTGCTCCGGGTGCCCAAGATCACCTTAGGCACCCCTATGGAGGTCTCAGGCTGCCACGACACGGTCCCACCACCACGCCACTTGGGACTTCCTGGAAACTTTTATGTTCCTGTGTTTCCGAACAGGGAGCCAGCTCTCCTCGGGCCCTTGGGGTGCAGGATGCAGCACACAGCAAAGTCCTGCTCAGGAAGAAGGGGGGGCATGACCCACTGCAGCGCCCCTTCAGTCTCTCCTCGGTCAGGTGCTACAAACTGCCCACAAGCCCCAGATCACGAAGCAAGGGTCAAGAGTCTCCCGCAGCCTATTTAGCAACTCTATCTGAGGCAGGTTTTCTTCCCGATCGTGGACAGGTCAAAGCCGCCAGAGACTCGACCAGTCCATGGCGTCTTCAAAGCGCTCCCAGCACTTCTCTGACCGATACCGAGACCGTTCTCGACGACATCATCTACCTAACCAAAGTCTTGGGGTTACAGTTCTTCTAGTTATACCCCTTATTGTCTTTGAAGTTTACTTGTGCTCTGGGGTCCCTGACCCCTCCCTAAATCAGTCTTGCGTATCTCCCCCCCAGTGTCACCGTCCTCCCTTTGATACTGGGGGCCTGGATCTTTAATCAATCAGAGGGAGATGGGTCTATTGTTTATGGCTCTAAACCAGGCCTCTTCACCTCGCAAAGCCACTCCTTCTCCCCGCTCCAGGTGCAGGGCAGCCTGGCGCCGTCTCCACCCCTCCCCTGGGGCACGACCTCCCTCAGCCTTTCTCACGTCTTCCAGATACAGACAGGTAATTCACATTTTGCTGAGTCTAAAGCACAAACTCAGCCATTTTCTCAAACAGCGGCTTCTGGACACAAAGCGTCAAAACCATCTACCCACAAAGATGCGTTATGACGCTGTGAGCTCAGACATACCAAACTTCACTGTTCCATTTCCAATTCTTGGGAAACTAGGCTAACAATACTTCACCCAGCCTCCCCAATTCAGTCCTATGGGCAGGATGGCCTTTCACCAGGGAAAATGAAATGGAGCATTTTCCACTGTCAGGGCCTAGCACCCACAGTGGCACAGGTCCTGCCTTTTACCTACACTGCACCCTGCCTAGGGGTTACCCAGGACGTCCTACAGGAGTGCCCCCATGAGTATACAAAAGGGAAAGTAAGGCCTGACAAGTGGTAGCACTTGTCCGGACAACATGCTAATTTAGCATAATGCACACAGGCCCTACACTAAAGACCTATGTTCCCTCTCTGCGCATTTCTTTAGTACTAGCCCTGGCACACACAGTGCACATCACTTAGGGATCTTGCTAGTAAGGCAAACATACCAATCAGAGACAACCAATCACCCCTAAAATGTATACAGGGAACATCTGTACGTGCACACTGATTAGCAGTGGCAAGTACCTACAGCATCTAACTTCGCAACTCTCTGACAGGAAAACGGTCTAGGGGAAAAGCAAAAAGTTTAAGTGAACTTTAGCCAAAAAGGCCAAGTCCAACAGAACACTACACCATCTCAAGTGGAACAGGACCTTAACAAAAAAAACTTTCTGTGGAACAGTGATATGCTACAGGATGTGGGGAATTTGCAGGGATTTGGTAAATGGGACCGGATCGGGATTAGCAAATTAGGAAATGTATGGGGAAGAGAGTGGACCAAAAACCCTGACAGACACTGTAGAATTTAAGTACTTGCCATGCCTTGGTGGGTCACATCCCCTAGAGGCGATTCCCCCAAGGATGCAACCCCATGGAAGACAGACTTTTGTCACAAGGGAGTCCACAGAAAGCCATATCTTTAATATATTGTACCATTATAAACAGTACCCCTGACCCACTAGTGGATCTTAAGGTGAAATGGGAAGGAGGCATGGTTCTCTTAAAGAAGGGGGAGTGTGCGAAAGAGATTGCTGCACCGAGTAAGGTGGCCATACGGTCTAGCTTCAGATTGGTGCTGTTAAAGATCCTGCACAGGATATATGTCACTAGATCACTTTTGGCCAGGATTGGCTATGCTCCTACCGATCACTGCCTACGCAGAGGGGGACTCTCTTACATACCCTGTGGGACTGTCGGGAGGCACTTTGGTCAAGAATAGTACATTGACTTACAGATATAACTGGTATAATACGCCCTCTCTCATCAAAATTGGTACTACTTGATATCTTGGGGGATGCAGACCTACAACGTTATGCGAAAGTCTTTTGTAGGGTAGGTCTGAAGGTTGGTACAAGAAATGTAGTCCAAGACTAGAAGAAAATGGAATTGGAATGGTGCTCCCTGCACGAGAAGCAAAGAAGATGATGCCCCAAAAAATGGGAATGGATTTGGCAGTCAAGGGCCACACTGCAGACTGTGCCTTGACATCTTGGATCCTGGAGCATGATGTTTTCAGTAGGGTGGAAAGAATGGCTCCTGCATGCATGGGGTAGTCACTTACTGCTGTGTAAATGGTGGGGAACATGTGCAACTTGCTTATTGCTCTACATAGTTAGGCTGTTTGTGTCTTTGTTTTTGTGTTGAAAATCTTCAACACGATTTTGTAAAAAAATATATATATATATATTGTTCCAAAATATTGTGGTACAACAATTTTGTGTCAAAAATACAGTCAAGTCAAGAACATCATAGGACAGAGTATCAAAGATAAGGATATCGTTTTTAGGTATAGATTATGTTTATTATTTTGTTTTTTCAAATATTGTATATAATAATTCTTATTTTACTATAGTTATATTAAATATTATTTGTTAATTAATTTAATGTACATTATTTATTATAGTATTTTTTGGTGTTAGCATTGTTATAATACCTGATATTTTTGTTTTTTTGTACACTTTAGAAATATTAATAGATCAAAATGAATCCAAATCTCTACGAATGTTATGCGTGGAAATGGAAGCTCCACTCCAAATAGTTACACCAGTTTATTTGTGTCACCAAGAATGATGCGTTTCGGCATTTGGTACAGTAAACATAGGTCGCAAGCCGTCGCGGGCACCGGCATCATTTGGCTAGTTCAAGGTAAACTTTGGCACCTGGAGTGAAGATTAATAATATATATAGTTTTTTTACATTTAAATATTATAAATTATTACATTATTTTTAAATTTAGTAGTGGGTTGGTTGATTTGTAGGGGATTACAGTGGGAACATATTTATTGTCACTGTTAATTTACTATTTAACAGGTAAATAATTGTGTAAACCATTTAATTAATTATTATTATTATTTTTTTAATCATTTGTGATTTATTAAAGATTTATTGGGTTTGTAGAGGTTTAGGGCGAACATTATTGGTAATACAAATTATTGTTTTTTTGTTTAAAATGAATCAGTTAATTAATTAATAGATTAATTGATTATGGAAATTAATTGATTAATTAATTTAAATATTTGCTGTTTTCTAATCAATTGTTAAGTTGTTGACCAATGTATTTAATTAAAAATAATTATTGTATATGTATTTTTAGATCTATTCTTTCATTTAATAACTAATTTAATATTTCAATTATTGTATTTAAAATACCTCATTAATTTGTTTTGTTTCCTGGTGGGGTTTTTTAGTCAGTAGGTAAAGAAATGCAATTATTTTAAACATTTTTTAATTATTATAAGTTTTGTATTTTGAAATGTGTTATATGCATAATATTTAAGTGTATTCATTAATTAGGCATACTTTTACAAAAAAATTGTTTTAATATTTATTTTTCGTTATGCATTTAAATGTGTTCTAAAACAATTTTTAATTGGAATGGTATTGCTAATACTTCCAAAGCACAATGCTTTTCTTAGTGTTGCTTGGATTAGAGTGGAAATAGTAAATCGAAGCCCTCCAAAGTCCAACACGTTCCCTAAATTTGCACAGATTGGAGAATAATACATCTAACCCCTCCAAAATACAATGCTCTCCCTTCTGTTTTGTGCAGATTGTAGTGAAAAAAATATATATAACCCTTCCAAAGTCCAAAACTTTCCCTATTGTTGGTTATACCGTAGTGGAAATATTAAATCTACTCTCTACAAAGTACAACACTTTATCTGTTTTTGCTCATGTTGGAGGCGGAATAGTAAATCTAATTCCTCCAAAGCCCATCCTTTTAACTATTTTTGCTTAAATCTGAGTTAGAACAAATTCGTTCATAATACAGTACTTTTATTAGTGTTGTTTTTTTTTGTATTGCTGTTATTTATTATTTCTTTATTTTTTTATTTAATGTTTAACCTATTTTAAAAATTGTATTGTTATATTTTTTATTACATTTTTTATATTAATTCTATTGTTTGATACCTTTAATTTTGCAATTCGCGCAGTTCTTGGATGGGAGGTAGAACATCTCATGTAGTAATTAGTGGTACAAGTAATGTGTTGAGGAGGTAAAAGGTATGACCTGCGACTGCCTGCAGTCAGCCAAGAGAGAGAGGTATTACAGAGTTTCTGTGGGACGCACTTAGTTCCATGTTTGCTCTGTGCGCCCCATGTGTGAAAGACCAAACATCTGGTGACATGGGAGCTATCATACTTCTTCGAAGATTCCAAGTGAGAATGATGAATGATGCCAATGCCAAAGGAGGCACCTAGGCACGTTTGCTAATTCCCTCTACTTCAGCTCTGGCTCCTTTTATGGTGAGAGAAGCACATCTGTCTCTATGCCTGTACTGAAATATATTGAATACATAATTCTAAAATGAATGCCAAGGTACAAGATGCTGCTGAGAGAAGTCCCTCATTCTAAGCTCCTGAAGAAAGATGTGTTATCAATTTTCAAGATCACATTGCAGATTACATACTTATCATCAACTTCAGGATCCAGGACAATCTGGATTTTGAGTGCTTAAAACTCAGATGTACCGAAGAGAGGGAAAATCAGTCAATAGGGATGTTTCATACATAGGTGTATCATCCAGCTAGGACCTGCATTCTAGCTAAGATGAATAGAGGGGAGAGATTCTGGTTCAATTAAACAGATGATAGACAATCATGGGTGGTGCATCTATTGTGTAGTGTTCTCTGAAGAAGTGGGTCTTTTGACTGGTCGGATGTAGACAGAAGTGTTGTCCCATGTTGTGGGGGCACAGATGGTGAACGCTTGTCTTCTGTTACTTCTTTTATGTATTTTTTTGTTTCCAGTTTTATGATGTCATGGCTTCTAGTTTGGCATTGTCTGCCTGGGTGGTTATTTTCTCTGCTGACTTTGTATGCAATGTAAATGGTCTTGAAAACGATGCAAGCTTCAAGGTGGAGCCAATTGTAGTTTGTTCAATATTGGGTTAGTATGGTCTAAATTGTTCAGGTCTTTACTGAAATATGCTGTAGCATGTAGGATGACATTAAAGGGGTTTACTGTGGTGTTGGGGGACAGTAAAGCAGAGAGATGTCTCTGTCAACATGGAGTGAACCATCAAATGGACTGAAAATGGATGCTGCCACACACTGGGGAATATGTAAGAAACCATGTCAGCTGCACATGGTGATGGAGTACATGGACTTCTGCCACTGAGTGCCTCAGCCTGTCACAGAATGTGAGGGACTCAAGACAAAGGGGCCAGGTGTGAACCTTATGGGGGGTGTCTAACTCACATGAAGCTCACTTCTCCTTGAAGGACCTGCATAACATTCAGTGTCAAAGACATTTTGCCAGAATATCTCAAGCAGCAGAACACCTAATTCTGACATTCCACCAGCAAAGGGTAAGCAGATCACTACTTTATGAGGGTGCTGCAAATGCCTTTTTAGAACCAATAGCTGATGAAGAAGAAACAGATGATGAAGATGGGAGTCTTTAGAATTTCCAAAGTGGTGTCTGGCACAAGAAATAAGCGAGACAGCCAAAGTGCATGGTGATGGAAGGCCACATGAAGGTGAAGGCTCTCACCGGCATGGGAATATCTGTCAGTTTGAAGATTAAGGCACAATTCTTGAACTTCATGCCAAGACCAAAGCTATTTTCCACCAGGAGGAAAAAACATGTTTTTGGTGCTACCCAAATACGATGCTTGCTAATCAAGGTGTTTTTGAAGACTCAACAGGTGACAAGACTCAGAACAAGGTTTTAAACTTCCATCACATGGCCAACCTAGACAACATTCTTCAAATATTCATTCAACAGCTCTGCATACCTAAAAGCAAGGAGGATAAGATACACAATGATGACACTGTACAACCTATTGATTTGTTACACATAACAAAACCATTTCACTTCACTTTTGACCTCTGATAAAGCTTGATAGAAGTGTGTCCAAAATTCTAATAATTCAAGTTTCTCCTCTGATATGGGATTTTTCAGGTACAAGCGCTTGAGTATCACCATCTCAACAGACATGGAGTTTCCATAATGAGATCACAGAAGTTTTGTTTAGCAAGCATGTTTCCATCAACCTTAGCCAAGACATTTGGGTTAATGTCTTCTTTTATTCAGCACAGAAGCATATAGAAAGCAAGATGTCAAATTGGTAGTGAAACCCACAAATGTTGTGGTTTCTTTTGAGAGGTGACTTTGTCGCAGTTTCATTTCTGGGCTGATAGCCATGACTCACACTCACAAAGTACTGCAATGTGGGGGGCAGACCATTGTAAGATCTTCGAGGATATCAATGCCCCACTTATAGCTCATACGACATAAGGGTATTTTGATCAGACCAAATTCACCAACTTGTTTTTGGATGACAGACATCTTTGTTTGAGGTAACACTATGCAGATGTGCAGTTCTGAGCTTTCAAAGCGATGCGTTGGTTCAGAGAGCGATGCGCTGATGGTACTCCTGCAACCGGGTTGATCCATCGGTTCTGCTACACGCCGACTGGAGTTGGGTCGATTTCTGTGATGCAAGTATCTGGCTCCACTTCCAGTGAACCCCAGGAGCAGGGGTAGAGACTTTGATATCACTGAGTCTCAAGCAAGAGGAGGCAAGCCAACAAGCTATTGGAGATCACTTTGCTGCAAAAGCAGAGTCCAGCTCTCCTTAGTAGAGTCAGAGGGCAGCAGACAACAGGGCAGCACAAGAGAAAATCAGGTCTTTCAGGTCAGTGGTCCAGCATAGTGTCAGTCCTTTATGCAGCACAGCGTCAGAGTCAAGTTGGAGGTCCTGAAGTATCTACTTTGAGGGGGGGTCAGAGGCCAAGTACTTATACCCAGTTTTGTCTTTGAAGTGGGGGTGACTTCAAAGAAGGCTCTTGGAAATGCACAAAGGTCCTTTTTTTCTAATTCTGTCTTCAGACTATCAGTAGGGGGTAATCAGCCCTTTGTATGGGGGCAGGATACGTATACAGTTGTAAGTGTCAGCTCTTCCCTCCCTTCCTTCCCAGGAAGGGCCGTCAGAATGCAGATGAGGGCTCAGACAAACCTAACCTTCCTGTGTTTGTGGCTGTCTAGAAGGAATGCACAAAGTGAAGCTGTCACCTTCCCTAGATGTGTATTGCAGACAAGCTGAAGGCACACAGAGCAGTAAGGGCAGAATAATGCCCACTTTCTAAAAATAGCATTTCTAAAATAGTAATGTTAAATTCAACGTTACCAGTAAAGAGGATCTATCTTCACAATCCCAAAGATATAAAACATGATACAGCTACTTCTTTCTAATCAGGAATTACAGCTTTAGAGTGTATTAAGGAATTCACAATGTCAACCTATGAAAGGTATAGGCCTCATAGTAGTGAAAAATGAATTTGGGTGCTTATCACTACCAGGACATGTAAAACTTAAAAGTACATGCCCAACCTTTTACTTACACATCACCCTGCTCTATGAGCTACCTTGGGCCTACCTTAGGGTTGATTTATGTGTAATAAAAGGGGAGTTAAAGGCTTGGCAAAGGGTTTTAAATGCCAAGTAGAAGCGGCAGTAAACTACACACACAGGCCGTGCAGCGACAGGCTTGATAATGGTTTGATAGGCTACTTGTGTGGGTGGCACAATCAGTACTGCAGGCCCACAAGTCACATTTAATTTACAGGCCCTGGGTATATGGTATACCACTTTACAAGGGACTTACAAGTAAATTCAATATGCCAGTTGTGTACACACCAATGTTACCAAGTTTTAGGGGAGAAGCACATGCACTTTAGCACTGGTCAACAGTGGTAAAGTGCTCAGAGTCCGAAGGCCAATAAAAAGATACAGCAAAAAGAGGAGGTAAGCTGGCAAAATGTGATGAACTGCATGATGGTATGTTGTTGTCATTTATTTTCATCTTACTAAACATAGTTTGAAGCATTCTTGGAAGTTAACGATAGTTACAATTCTAATTGGACATAAAATGGACTTTGAATCAACACATGGATCGGTTGAGTGCACGTTTGCACAAGAGTCATGTGCACAGATTACTACATGTGCCTTACTTTGCACTTCTTGTATTTGAAAAATGGAAGTGCGTGATTGAAGTGTTATCTTCAGCTCCTCCATGCATATGTACATAAGTCAGGAGTTTGCCCAGATTTCATGGCTCAGAAGTGGTACACCATCTCATAAGGAGGCTTGCATGAGACAATAGGCATCCATTCATCATCACAACAAGGAGCCTGACATTAAATCAATCTTCCTCTCATACTATGATCATGAATATACATACAAAATGATGAAAAAGTGCAGCTTTGACAAATCAAGAACTAATATAGGCCACAGGAGTGCACCAACGCTTGACTGAACAGACACCACCATATGAAATGCAGTGGCCACTTCCACTTGAATAGGAACATTGAATACATCTGTCCAAATTATTCTTACATATAAATATTCATGGCTGCTTGCACTCTTCAATGCATAATTCCACATATAATGGTTCTTCTACAGTTGTTAGAGGGAAAACAGTTTTAATAAGTGCATGCGTGTTGCAGATGTGTCATGTTCGTTTTAGACAAACCTTTGAGTAATATGGGCTCTTCTGGCAAACATCTCAGCAAACACATGCCTATCAAATTGCGTATACTCATAAAGTACTTTGGATATGTTATTTTTAGTATTAAGTGTGGAACTCCAGCCAACAGAGTCAACTCTGAGCTTCCATATTAACATTATATTCTGCACATTTCAAAAATTCTCAAATCAGAAATCACTGGACGGAGTTCACAGAAGCAATAAAATTATAATCTGACCAGCGACCTGAGTATCTTCGTATAGTAGACCTCAGACATGTACAGGAAGATCGGAGATGGGCTAAGGCAAAGCAGAAATGAGGAGTGTTGCAGGTTTGTAGGTTAATAAGTTGGAAAGAGCAGTCATGAGTAGTGCAGGAAGGCCAGTGGTCACGTTTTGGGAAGAGAAGCAGGTGGAGTGAAGGCACTGATTGAACAAAGGTCACCGATTACGCATTCTGAAGCACAAGGCAAATGGAAGGAGATTCAAAGCAACCAATCACAGCACTGAAATAGTGTATGGCAGCGAAAGGGAAGGGGAGGCAACTCCAAAGCCCTTAGTTGAGTGATATAGGCTTGAGCTAAATTTCTGTATGGTTTACCTGGTGCCTCCCCAACACAACAGTAGATATATTTGTTCATTTATATTGATGCTTAGCTTGCATTGTTATTTCTATATATCTATATCTATATATCTATCTATCTATCGATATATATATAGATAGATAGATATATACATATCTATCTATATCTAAATATGGTACAACTGTGAAGATTCAAAACCCATAGATGGGTGCTTAGAAGCAGTTATTACAATAAGCGGGCAACATCCAAGTCTTCACGCTCACTCGCTCAAACCTACCTGCAGGAGCCTGGTGTTACCAGGTGGGTTTTTCCAAGCGCCCAAAGGTTTTGTCCCGTTAACTTCTTGAACTTTTATAAACATCCCCATATAATCTGGACCATTAATATGAACTGTGAATAAATGACAAGGCAATCATTATACATAGCCATTACCTTTTTACTATTTCTAAATATCTCACGATGTCCAATTTTTGCTAGAATAACACCACTGAATGGAATGACTTGAGTTAGCAGGCACTTTTTTCAATTGAAGTTTTATCGCTTGGTAAAGCCACAATATCACACCTACTTTCTTTAATTTGTACACCTGTGTCTATCACACAAGTTTAACAATCTGTTAGCTAGACTGAACACGAAGTTGAGTGACTCTGCATAGGACAGCTACCCAAATGCCCTCTGTTCCTAATTGTTAGTCGCACAGGATCATCTCAGTTCAGACAGCAGTAAATCTACCATACCGAAGCCATCATTCACGCATTCTAACTTTATAGTTATGACTTATTTCACAACCTACACTAGTCCAGTGTTTTAACTGCAGACATAATAGGACAAGGAAAACTGTTCAAGAACAGATTCAAAAAATATTTGCGACCCCACCCCCCTTCTTTTGCTTTATTCTAGATATCAACACCTTCAAAAATGCAGCTGGAACATAAACCTTATGTATGTATGTATATGCAATGTATGTAGTATATGTACAGCATGAACCTAGCCACAAGAGTCGAAGACAGAGATACCATTAGAGGGATTGAAGGTGGGTGCTCTGGGATGAGGTGGATTATTTACTGTGTTTCGATATAGTGTTCTTTAAAGAGGTGTGTCTTCAGCTGTTTCATACATTGGAGCAGAGATGAGGCAGTGCTTATGGATACGGGGATGTCATTCAGATCATGTATGCGTAGATGAGTGCCTGTTGCCTAGAGCTTCTTGCTTGCACTTCTTCATCTCCAGTCTGAAGGTGTACTGGCTGAAGATGTGCTGAGACCCACCAGAAATGACAAGCTTATCTACAGACTTGTGGGCGTGTCGGTGGGGATGGCTTTGCAGATGATGCAACTGCCACTGAAGGTAATGTGGGCCTGTAAAGGGAAGCTAAAGGAGTTCCATATGGGTGTTGGGTTGTGGTCATTTGTTCTCAGGCCCTTGATGAACCATCCTGCAGGGTGTATGATGCCCTTACGAGAGGATAGGGTTGTGTAAAGAAGGCCACAGAGAAGGCCATTACCACCATCCAGATATCAAACTTTTGAGAGCTTGAACAGCAGTTCTAAAGTTACTGTCTAGAAGAATGGTTATAATTTCTCTAGTAGAGAGAGCTGACATCAAGCTGTCTTGGTTTCTTAGTAATGTGTTCTTTTAAGTTAAGCATGGTGGTTCGATGGTGTGTTAGAAGGATATTGCCTTGGGCAAAAGCTGCAATTTGAATCTATCAGGGTCTATAATGTTGAACCAGGTTTGGATTACTTGACTGCAGTTTTGCCGAATATAAGCAATTAGGTTTTGGTGCAGTAAATTTCAGGTTGGTTATGCACATCCATTTTTGGTTGTTAAGCAGCCATGCTTGAGGCATTAGATGTCTAGCATGGAGAAACCTTTTATGTAGAGTTGTGTGTTGTTTACAAAGTGATAGATTTTAATGCTGCTATCCTTGAATACAGTTCCATACATAGGATTAATATAACTTGGGACAAAATAGATCTTTGGGGATCACTGCAGGTGATGTGGCACTTGCAGGACATTGAGAAACAAATGCCAATGATGAGGTGTTGGTGGAGAGTTAGGAGGAAATCCAGTGGAGGAAGTCACCACTGAATCCCAAACCAGACTTTAGGATGTGGCTTGTTCATGGTGGCAAATGCTGCCCAAAGGTTCAATAGTATCAGGAGGCAGGTAGGTCATCTTAATCTGTGGTGAGGATGGCCTCATTCACAATTTGTAAGGTAGCTATTTCCCCAATACAGCATGATCTAATGTCGAAGTGGTAGCTGTCCAGAAGATGGTTGGCTCTGATGTGATCTTGGAGTTGTGTGAAGAATACTTTTTTCAATGATCCTGCGGATGTGGGATAGGTGAATGATAAGCCAGTAGTTTGTAAGGTCAAAAGGGTCTACTGGAATCTATTACTTATGAAGAGATCCTGTGTCACGTGTAAAGGGGCAAATCTGTAGGGCTTGGGTACTCTGTACTTTCTTCACACCACGTGCAACAGTAGCCGTCCAGCCTCCTGTACTTCCTGCCACCACCCCTAATGTGGGTTTTCTCGTATATAACATTAAATTTCCAAGGATAACAGTCATATCTTCTATTTCCTTAATTGACACAACACTAGAAAACATAGTTCTATGTCACGCCAGGTTTACTCTATGTTGGGTTACAGTATATTTGGGGCTGGAAAGACAGTCTAAAGTGGCGACCCCATCCCTGTTGCATAGTTATTCCGTCTAGCACCCACTCCACATATTATTAGTAACATCCAGATGGGCAGTCTTCAACAGTTTCCTAGGGTACAGCAATACCATTCATGTTTAGTGCATTTAATATAACGCTAAACGAAAACAAAACTTAAACTTGTGCAGAAGGGTGTCATGTACAAAAATCTTACAAATTACATTAGGATGATTTCAATGCAAGGGTCTCACAACAGGGCCGGTGGTGTCTCCCCTTGTGTGGCCATTCATCTCTTCCCTCTCCACTTGTTCCCAATAGTTTAACAATCTTGGGGCACTTGGTCTGTCTCTGCTCCATAATCCCTCTGGTAGGAAGGGGCCATTGTATTCAGCGCCTCTACATCAAACTACTCATTCCTCCCCCTCCTCCTCACTAGTTGTACTTGCTGGTCTTTCCCAGGACACCATAGACTCCTTCCATTGGTCAGCTATGGGGCGCTTACGCATTCCTTTAGCCTCTTCCCAGCGCAGCACTCTACCCTCTGCCCCGGCCCAGCCAATCACATCTTGGTTCCACGTTTCAACTTGGCGTCCAGTCACTGATTTCCATTCTTACGCTATTCTTCGTTTGGCAAGTGCCAGGGCTAAGTCTATCAGCCTATTCCCGACTTTGCATTTTTGTGGTCGAGGGAAGAGACCGAGCAGGCATACCTGCACTGTTAGGGTTAATACCCTTCCCAGTTTACTTTTAATCTTGGCCAGGACTGCCTCCCAGTAAGGACGTATGCACTGGCATTCCCAAGTCATATGCATGAAATCTGAATCGGTTTGAGTACATCTTGGGCATTTTCGCATCTCCCCCCATAAGTAACATAAAGATGGTGGGGCATCATGTAGGACATGTGTATAAAGTTGAATTGAATATACTTTATGCACGATTTATGGAAGATCTTTTTGGGAACTGCAAGATCATACCCCATTCTGCATCTGTGAGCTCCCTACCCACATTTCTCTCCCATTACCCCCGCAGTTCACACAGGGGGCCGAGGGACGCTGCAGTTAAAGTAGCATAGAACCATTTCACTTGATGCCCCGCCAAGCCAAGGGTAAGGCGTGCAACACTGGGTGCGTCTCAGGTTCTTCCCTCCCTCTTCCCCATAGTTGCTTGAAGGTGAGAATCAGGGCCTCATATTGCAGAAACTGCCCTGCGGGGAGTCCGCAATTGTCCAATAACTCCTCAAATGGGATCAGATTTTTTCTGGGTAGCAATTCCCCACATTTCCCAACCCCGCCTCCGTCCTGAGCGCCAACTGTTCGGCTGTGAATATTGTCTTAGGGCCACCATGGGGCAAGCCCACAAGGGGCAGCCTAGGCATGCATCTTGGGGTCTGCTGTAGCTTGTTTTGGCATCTTTTCCAGGCCTGCAAGGCAGTGCACTGCAGTGGAAAGCAGCATGGGATGGGCGTTGTTGATACTAACAGTTTTGCCTTTAGTAGGCTAGTGCGAGGATCCGGATCCGTCAGACAAGTGCCCACCTCATTCACACCCTCTATCCACTGTCTCAGCCATTGCAGTTGGGCGCCCAATATGTAGAGTTCAAAGTTCGGTACTGCCAATCCTCCCTCTGATAGGGGGCATTACAGAGTCTTCAATGACATCCTCGGGCACCCGTCACCCCACACCAAGTCTCGCAATAGGGAGTTCAGCAAGCAGAACCAACTAGCAGGCATCAAAACCGGTAGGTTAACAAAAAAAAAGACAATAGCCGGGGTAACATAACCATTTTAGATAATGAAATCCGAGCCATAATAGGTAACTATAAGGTACAGTAGAAGTACTCACAAGATCAAAGAGATCGCAGGGCCCTGTTCAGATTTCCCTCTCTCAGATCCTCTAGGGAATGGAAGACATGGATACCCAGATATTTGAATGACCTAGGGGCCCAGAGAATATCGGCCATCAGGGTCTCAGGCCTGGGCAGAGGGCCCGCCACAGGGAATAAGTATGTCTTGGTTTTGTTAACCCGGCGGCCTGAGCACTATGGAAAGCTTTCCAGTAACAGCACAGCCGAGGCGTTTCCCATCACCGCCTCTTCCAGATAGATCAGCAGGTCATCCGCGTATAAAGAAATATTATGTGTCCGTTCACCCACTCAGAGTCCTATCCTCTCACCTCCCAATCGGATTCTCTCTGCAAGTGGTTCTATTGCTAGGGCACACAGGAGGGGTTACAGGGGGCACTCCTGTAGAGTTCCCCCGGAAGATCTTTTATTATTTGGAGATCGTTTTGCCCGTCCTAACCCTCGCCGTGGGCAATGCATAGAGAAGCCGTACCCATTTCACCCAACCTTCCCCTAAGCTCATGTGCACCATAACTTCAAACAAGTACTCCCGGCTAACCGTGTCAAAGGCTTTTTCCAAGTCAATTGACAACACTACTGCCTGCTGTTCAGTTGGTGTTTTCATGTGGTAGAGGATAGAGTAGAGTCTGCGGAGATTATAAGAGGTGTTACGAGAGGGAATAAATCCATTTTGGTTGGTATGAATGAGAGATCTCATGTGGGGGAGTAACCTTACTGAGAATTTTTAATTCTAAATTAAGCATGGTTATGGGCCTAGAATCCACTACCATAGCACTGGCTCCTTAGTTTTAGGGAGGGGGATCACAAGCAAGTTTTGGGTCGATTCGGGAAGCTCCCCTCGCTCAAATGACTCCGCATATAGCTGCGTTAGTTGTGGGGCTAGACTAGCATTGAATCGCTGGTAAAATTCCACCAAGAGGCCGTCAGGCCCCGGTTTTTAACCCAGAACCTAGGGCTGTATTGGCAGCTTTAATTTTTAGTAAGGTTACTGGACCCCCCAGTTCTTCCTGCACCTGATGATCTACAGACCGGAGGGGCAGGGGATCCAGGAAGTCCCTAGTGTGTGACGGGTGGGCTGCTGCCAGAGCAGCGTACAGTTTTTCATAATATTCTTGGAAGGAGTCATTGGTTTCTTCGGGATCATCTCCTGTATCTAACCGGAACTGTGTAATTGATGACCCACAAGATTCTGGTTTAATTAACCTTGCCAGGAGTCGAACAGCTTTCCCCTCCTCCCTCAACACCTTATCCAGATATTCCTTATAGCTATAACACCGCAGTCGTCCCAGTACTTCATTGCAACTTGCAAGAGGTTCTTGCAACCTTATAGAGAAGTGGTATCTGATCCCTGAGCATTGTCCAACTGGCGTAATTTTCCCTCTAGATCTAGGATTTCGTGACAGATGTTCCATTGTGCCATGATTAGATTGTCTCATGCAGTGACCCCTTACTACCACTTTGTAAGCCTCCTACTCCACTTTGGCAGAGGATGCTGTATGGGCATTTATGGGGCAGAATGTTTCGGTAAGTGTATGAAAAAATGATCTAAAAGGGGAATCTTCCAATGACAAAGGGTTTAGCTTCCATGAGGTAATTGGGGGCCACCTCCCCAGGGTTAAAGCGTCATCAGTAGTGGGCTGTGATCAGACAGTGTGCGCCCCAAGTATTCAGTATGCGTGATGGAGCTGTTGAAGGCCGGTGTACAGAGGAAGGTGTCAAGCCTGTTATGCATCTAGTGGATCAGTGAGAAAAAGGAGTACTCCCTATCCCTATCATGTTGTACTCTCCAAGTGTCCTCAAGGCCCCAGTGAGATGGCCAATCCCGAAACACCGCCGCCGTGCAGTGGGATTGTGCACCCGGCATCGGAGGGGTGAGAGCGGTCAGCCGCGATATCCGCAACACCGTTGAAGCCCCCCCCCCTAATATTACCTGTCCATTTAAGTAGTCAGCCATCTTAGCTGAGAGGGAAGAGAGGAAAGCAACCTGGTCTTGATTAGGAGCATAAATGTGACCCAGCGTCACCTCCCGACCCTCCAGTCTCCCTGCCAGAAGGACATACCGCCCCTCTGTGTCTATTAACGTACATGTAGGATCAAAGGGGACCCCGGGCCTTATCCAAATCAAATGTCCTCAAGCAAAAGCCAACGAGGTTGTTGTAAAAACCTGTCTTCTCCACCATCTACATAACTTCCCGGCTTCATCTTTGGTCAAGTGGGTTTCTTGGAGGAAGTCTATGTGTATATCTCTATGCCTCAAGCAGGAGTAGATATTATGGAGCTTAGCCATGGACCCCATCCCACGTATGTTCCATGTTAGGAACCGTATTGCATTGTGCGTGTGTGCCATGTTTTTAGGGTATCACTCAGTGGCCACCCTGCAGGGTCCTCCCTCATCCCTGACCTTTGTAATGTAAACCAGCAACAGAAACCCCACGCTGAACATCTCCCCAAACCCAGGGCAGTCCGATAACGGTCGGCCGCCCAAACTTCATGTGAAACATCAAGCACTAGATGAGGCCCAAACCCAGCAAGGCAAGGATCTCAGTGGGGTATGGCTAATCAGTGATGTTGTTTAAGACATGTAAGTTGCGTTTAGCGCATCGGCCCAGTACTGAGTGAGCCAGTCGGGGTCCTGGGTTACCCACCAGAGGACTCCAACCTCCCAAAGAATCCACAGAAGCCACAGAACTGTCTCCATATCAAATGATCTCATCGGACGTCTTTGAAGTCACCACTGGCAGTTTTACACTATCACTGCGGGAGGTGTCCGAATCAATCTCCTCAGTCTCCCTCAAGGAGCAAGTCCCGGCCTCTGAGAGGGGTTTCCTGTCTTGCATAATTTCCACCACTGCATGTAGCGCCTCTGCTCTCTCCTTTTCGGTTTGCGAAAAAGTCGGTTTCTTTGTGGCACCCCGTTGGGGGCGCCTTCTGGATCGTCTCCTGGGCTCCCGGTTTCATGGTAATTTTGTACTTGGTCAGGCTTTCTGGGGGACCCAAGCTATGTAAGCTTCTATCCATTCCCACACTGTCTTTAGATCCTCACAGAAGTGTGCTTTCCATCAAGGAGTATACGCAGTCAAGCAGGAAATATCAGAGAGTACTGGAGGCCCTCCTCCCTTAGCGCCTTCTTAACCTCCAAAAAGGAGGCTCTTCTCTTCTGAACTTCCAACGTATAAGCAGGGAAGATGGAGATTCTGCTGTTGCCCATGGTGTCAGTCGGCGCTCTTTGTAGCAGGATGTCCCTATCTTTGAAATGGAGAAGCCTGGGCACTACAGGGCGTGGCGGTCGACCAGGAGCCAGCGGCCTAGCTGGCACTTGGTGAGCTCTCTCAAGGGTATAAAATGTTGACAAGCCCTCTGGCGCCACCACTGTTCGGAGCCACTGCTCCAAGAAGGCCACCATGATGTTGCCCTCTGCTCCTTCCGACAGGCCTAAGACCCTAATATTGTTCCTCCTGTTGCACCCTTCCGTGTCTTCAGCCCTCCGCTCCAGCAAGTGGACTCGGTCCGTGAGTTCCCCACCTCCGATGACAGTGATCTTTGTGCTGGCACGATATCTACGATGCTGGTCTATTAATTTTACCCCCTTGGACAGCTTCTTGTGTTCCTCTCTGAAGAGGCCAAACACCCTACCGATACCGTGCTGATATCTTGATGCAGAGTGGCCTTTGTTTCAGCAATGGCCTCCAGTATTTTAATCAACTATTGCTGCACCGGGTCCTCAGGGACTTTCTGCATTTGTTCATATAGGTTTTCCTCTAGGTCCTGAGCAGGATTCAATCACTATAGTCCATGCAGGGATGTTTTAGTGGCTGTTGCTCAGGTTCACCCTTCAGCGCGGCAATGTACCCGAAGATCGCCTCCCAGTCTATGGGCACTCAGCGCCAGCAAGTTACCATTCAAGTTCCAGCATGGAGATGTCGCAAATTCCCGGGGGTAAGGCTACCTCTCCTCACTTGCTGTGGCGGCACTCCACCCCAGTGCCCAGTGTGTCCCTACTCGCTCAGCAGTGCTTTCTCGTGCCCAGTCATAGCCCTCAAACAGCGCTCCCAAACAGCGCTCCACTGATGGGTCAGCCTCCAGCTCTCGGAGACTTAGACTAGGGCCCAGGGCTGTGCTCTGGATACCGGAAGTGTGCACTCTCATTCAGCAGGTTCCTTAAAGATCACCAAGGCTGTTCTCTCTTCTGGTCGTGCTAGCATCTGGCATCCCCGGCCCCAATCCGGGCCCCAACTGGCCGCCCTGGCCGAATCCTTACCCCTTCTCTGAGTCTCGCCGTCTCAGGGCGATCCGAGTGTGTGCACACCCGCCCTGGAAACTCCACTGCGGTTTCTGCACTGCGACCTCAGACGGGCTCTCAGAACCCCACCCGCATCCCTTTCAGTTCTTCCGCGGGGGGAGTTTGATCCTAACAGGCATCTCGACTGTCTTGAGGTCGCCTGTTTCCTGCTGCGGTCTTCAGTAGTTGGCCCGCCATCTTGGGAGCACTCTGTCCGGGCCGCCGCCACCGCGTCTCCGCTGCTTCAATTTACCAAGTCTGCGGGCATTCTGGAACCACTTCCGGGTCCCCCACTGTCATCGGGCCCCCTCCGGCACGTGCCCCCAGGTCCCGGCTGACACTGATTTTTACGGATAATCGGCAGGCCGGCGTGTAGCTATAAGCACACGCGTCTGCCATCTTAGGCACCGAGACCACGGCCCCCCATGAAGTGTAACTCTTTTGTCACTCTTGTCGTCACTATCTCCATCTCAATTATTCTAAATTTTCCATGTATGACATGCCATCCTACAGGTCTGTGTTACACATTCATGTCCCACACATCCCAGGTCAAGGAGCCATGCATTCAAACTCTTAGTCATCTTGCAACTCCTGCCCCGGAACATCAGCCCACTGCTGCTCCTGATACCAGGGCGGGTGTTACATCTTGTGCTGAATTATGGTGACAGTCCTGTACCAACAGTTCTGTACCAGCTGTGCACATGCATGATGACAGAGGGCCCATCTATGAAGATGTGGATGACACTGCCACCTTTTACCACAAGCTGCACATTTTAGAAATTCACATTTACAAATCTTACCTTCACACCCTTCCTGCTATCAGCTATTACCATTGCAGCACATTTTATTTTATTTATTTATTTAAGAAGTTTTATATAGCGCTGGCCTGACCCTAGGGTATCGGAGCGCTTTACAGCAGGAAACATTGCATAGATTCACAACAACACAAAACAGAAGAGTGACACAATAACAGTGCAGGACAGACTTAGTCTTTGGAGTCCTTCGGAGCCTTGGCGTTGGAGCAGTGCGCGGTGTCAGCTAGCTGCTCCGATTGATCCTGTCCACTCCCTAGGGAACGGTTTGTTGCAGGGATTCTGCTTATGCACAGAACTATGCGCAGGAAACCAGGACCTCAGTGAATTGCGGTGTACCAAAAACTCACCTCAGAACCCAGAACCCCTTATCCGACCAGCATCAGTGTCCCATTCGTTATCCGAGGTTTAGCTCGGCGGTCCCAATGTATAGACAACCCAGAACACGCGACTTAGGGTATTCTCAGGAATGGTGGGAATCAGAAATACCTGTTCGTAATTATTCTCATATCAGTCCACAACAGAATAAACAGAGACACGGTAAAGTTTAAAGAGTTTATTTTATAAACCTCGTGTCCTAAGATGCAGTACTTTGGCTAACATAAGCAGACAAATGATTAAGATCAAAACCATCAGCATTGTTACAATACCATAGAAAATGAAAGGAGTAATCATAATAAAATGACAGTGGATTTCAGCCACCTTCCTTTCGCTAGTAAACTAATAATATTATTATTAGACTAATAAAAGGTCTCTAGGCTCGAATGGGGGACCCCATACCGTAAAGATCAGCTTAGTGGAATCACATCACGGGATCAGCTAGAATCTGCTCCTGGGAATGCTCTTCTTCCGAATGAATCTAAAACATGCTGCACTGCAATATTAAAAAGCACTCGTCTTTCAGGTATTAGCAGCTGCGTGCGTGTTATGACTAAATAGTGGGCCGATCAACCTGTACCCAACAACATGCACTGTCTGGTGACCCAGACTGTTTCTTTACACAATGTGCAGACCAAGGTCGCTGCTCACTGTTAAGGATGTTAAAAACAGACAGTTCTCATGTGAAGCAAAGTCGAGTAAGCATTTCTCAATTAATAACATGCAACCACAGTGTCGTGTGCAAAAGCAGCAAAAGCTGCAAGATGGCTTTCTAACATCTAACGCGGTTGTGCTAACTTAGCATTGTACATATGTAGATAGTAATCTTCACTACACCCCCCCTTGATCGGACCACTAACCAGTAGGGGCGCACTTTCTAGAATGCAGAGTTCAAGTTTGATAGAACGGAACCAAGGGCATGAACTGTAAGTCCATATAAGGTAAGTGAAAAGTTCGAAGAGAAAAAAGAAAAGAAAAAAAGAAAAATGAATCGTGAAAAAAACCATGTAAAGGGAGAAAAAAATAACATCGATGGATGCACAATGAAACGAAGGGGAAAAAAGTCAATCCATCAAGGTATATGCACAATAAGTTACAACAGCTTCCAAGAGGAAATCATTGGAGCGTTCTGCAAAATTATCTGCCATCCAGTTTAGCAAGGGGAAGGACAACCGGAGCCTCTAGCACCATTCGAGGAAAACTGGTATGTTCTTCAAGATAACTTCTCGCCAAGAATTCTGCTGCAGCCGCTCCAATGTCCCAATTCCCAAGGACTCCATGTGCTGCTCCACAGGCCATAATCCTGACGCCAGAACAGTCCAACTCATGAGCCACTAAGGGGCTCATTAGCTGATCATAATCCGGGGCAGGAGACACTGAGTTCGAAAGGCACAAATCCAGAGCCCATTGGAATGGACAATCTAGGCAATGAAAGACGGGCTGCACACACATAAAGTAGGGAAACCGGAAGGACAATCCATAGGCTATGCTTAAGGTCGCCAGTGGTAAAGTGCCATAGTATTCAAGCATCCGGTTACGAAGATGGAGCAGCCGGGGCATGCTGTCTTGTAACACAAGTTGTGCATCCATAGCGTAGTACGCAGATCAATAAAAGCACTCCAGCTACGAGTGCGAGAAGCAAAGGAAGACCTCTGAGGACGCTGGAAAAAATAGAATGAAAAAATGCGGGGATCATACCAAAAATAGTTTGAAAGGAAGTCACGAGGCCGGAGCCCACAATTTTAAAAAAATGAGCCAGGCCAATTGTTGACGAGGCATTAAAGATAGTCTGAATCAGGGCGCCAAAATGAAGTGGGAGATCAGTATTCAAAAGCGCTTGCACCTCCGTGCGTGTGTTTGCTACGTGAAGGACGAATGTTTCTCGGGATGAAGTCAACGCGACTTCTTTTTGAGACAATAGAGCCCTTATTCTGCTCATCTTGTTGAACTCTGCTTTCAAGGTTGGAATGGAAGGCCAGATGGATACATCGAGCCGTCCATGCGGGGGTGGGAAAAGGACGTTATTACAGCAAACTACCCTCTGTGATACCGTCACTGTGTAGGGAATTCCCACTAGCATCCCACAGCAAGCTTCATTATTTATTAGCAAATAACTACCGTTAGCAAGCAGCTTAAAAGGCGGAGTTATAACTGGCACCGGAATCCCTTTCAGGACGCAAGCTAAATTAGGAGCGTGCACATTACATGCACCATGCAATTGAATGTGCCTACACACTACAGAGTGATCTGGGGTGGAAGTGCACTCTTCACCTTTTAAATAAACCTCCTTGCCGTCCCTCACGCATCTATATGTGAATGGGAGTGACCAAACTTCGTGCAGGAAGGCAGTACCAAGTTTTTCATATCTGCCCAGGGCATAATGTTTCATGCACGAACTGAACTTAAACAGGGGGAATGGTAACGTTATCAACCCGTGGATAAGCCACACAGCGGAGTTTAATTCAGCCACAGAGAAAGGTAAAGGTTCTAACTTTTCAATGTGCAGCAATGAGTATGTAGCATGAACTGTTGTTTTGCAGTTAAATTAAAAGGGAGGAACAAAGATGAAGTATTCATGTAATCCCAAGAGACTTTCCCAGCCTTTAACGTTTGCAACGTCCATGCAAACTGCATAATGGAACGCAATTGATTTTAACCATGATACAATACAGACAAATCATCCTGCACAATGTCTACCACAGATGAAACAATATTATCTAATGTATAAATTCTGGAAGACAGGGTGTTAATGCTATTATCTATTACAGCCAATACTTTCTCCATATTGGCTTGGTCAATAGCTCGTAATCTGGATGCAGCTTCGATCTTTGAAAGCTTCCAAACTTCGTTGTAAATAGCATATACCCATCTTTTGGACCTGCCAACCGAAGGACCCTTAACAAAATCATTCAAATCTATTTTGTCGTTCAATCGTGATAAATGAAGTTTAACAGACGCTAAGGTGGAATGTTGCAGCCAAGACTGGCATAACTTCCCTACCGAGTAGGTAGTCACTGTGTGAGAAGATTCAAAACGGGGGTCTACACGAACCTGTGTATATCCCGGTGCTAAATCCAGAAACCGATGTTGACAGGAATCTGAGCTCGTTTGCCATACCAACCACCCTTCAGGATCTAATTCAGAAATATTGAAGGATGTGTTGGAAATGTATGACTGTAACTTAGCAAGAGACAGATCTGTATGATTATCCCAATTAGGATAAGCACCCAGATCCGGAGTGGAGGGAATTAAATTTTTTAGATGTAGCCAATCCAAAACAGGTGGTCTGAAAAATTGACGAATTCAAAAATAACATGTGGTTCGGGATGAGGCAGGCACGATGCAAGGCTTCTGTTCCCTGTACCTGCCACGGTCTAGAACCCCAAACCTATTTAAGATCGATAGTAGCTTTCCACAGATCATAACCTCCGATTGCCAATTCGTCCATAAAGGACTTGGAATACAACAATTTGGTGTGTGTCAGTCTAACTTTAGAAGCAGACTCAGCCGCAACCTTAAAATAAAAGGAGGGTGGATTCGACACACTAAAATCAGAAAAGTATGTGAATTTGTCCACTAACGTGGTGGAGCTGCCAGGCATAGGGGCTGGACAGTGTTCCAATTGCTTATAATTTACAAAATTTCTAAACGTATTTGCTCTGTGTAGGAAATGTGTGCCATAATGTTGATAGCAGAATTGCTCATCATAATTTGCAGTATCTAAATACAAATCTTCAGCATCAAATGCAGCATAATATTTCAAATCAGAAAACAGTGCTTCTATTGCTTGTACATCCCAATCATCCGAGCGGATGTTTTGTTTAACTACATCACCCATAGAAAAACGAAAGACATTTGGCACATTGATTACTTCAATGGGGCCATGAATTTGAAATTTTACAGCATCCCAAGCGATCCCATCACGTACAGGCCAGGCAGTAATGTTCACAAAAGTCTGGTCCCTTTTCATAATATGTGATGAGGAGTGGGGGGCCAAAGTTCCATCAATTAGTCCAATTGTAGATCTTTCATTCAGGTAGTGTTCATTTATTAATCTGAAAAACACTACCACAAAACCAACGGACATAAACAAAAAAACACATGTGAGCACCAGCCAAATGTAAGTCCAAGCGAGTAATAAAAAGTGTCTTTTGAACCAGGTCACAAAAATCGAAACTTTCGATGGGGCAATGGAAGTCATTGAATTAGTGTCAAAGGAGTAACGTGACTGGTTAACTGTGGTGGATTGTAAAAGAGGCAACGGGACATCCGCAGGATAAGCATACTCAGCATCTTCAGGTAGACCACCAGGTGTCGGTGGCAATAAAGGACCAGTAACTGTATGCATCTCGACGGCAACATCAGGCAAGGTGTTAGAAGCTGGGGCCACAACAGAATTTCTCAGCATCGAAGGGCAAGAAACCGCTGGTGTCATACTAAGAAGAATCGGCCACTCGCTGTAGCTTGACATTGTCAATAGAGATGTACCTGTTATCCTTGCGACCAGGAAGTGGAGGTAAAATGACTGTACGTGTACCCTGTACTCCAAGCACCGGAACTGGTGCACGATAAGAGGGGCCGAACTCCTTCTTGTTCTCCACCTTCTCACGGACCAGATCACCAACTCGAGGTAGCCAGCCGACTACCGGAATCTGAAGCGCAGCTTCGGATGTGGAGGGTACGTGTTCCTTCGCTAGACTGTCTCTGGCTTCTTGAAGATTCTGCAATACAGCACAGTGATCATCTACGTCAAAGGGTGCGGCTGACGCCGCCATGTCTAGACCATCAAGGTCCGGGACAAACATTCGTATGCCAAAGAGCATCATGTATGGGGTCCGCCGACCCAGAGACCTTCTAGGGAGATTATTAAGTGCACGTTGCACGTCATACAAGTGGGCTAGCCAGTTCCGGCCAGTACCTAAAACCCTGGCTGTCAAAGATTGCTTTAAGTCACGGTTCATTCGCTCCACCACACTAATACCCTCAGGTCGGTATGGAGACGAAAATTTGACTTGGACCCCCAAATTTCTCATGGCATCTTTGTACGCCTTAGAGGCGAACGCAGGGCCCTGATCAGAATGAAAGGTACCACATGCAAAACTTCCAACAAAGACACGCAAATCCTTGATGACAGTACGGGCATCAGCACTCCTTTGTGGCCACACCCACAGAAAAAGTGTGCACGAATCCACTGCAACCAAGATGTATTTGTACGCAGTATCAGAGGTAAAAGGACCGCAATGTTCTAGATCTGACAACTGAGTTTGTGGTGGGCGCGCCGCAGATGAAGGTTTTATCTGCTGGCAAATGTCACAATTAAGAACATAGGCGCGAGCTTGTTTGTATAACCCAAACCACCAGTAACGTTGTTGTAACAGAGATACGGTAGCTGCAATGCCGGGATGCGCGGATGCCATGCCCTCGTGAGCTGCTAATATCAAAGAAGGTCTGCAGTCCGCGTTGGGAATCAATCTGCCACCAACGTCGTTAATCCTCACTAGTGGGACGTTATCAGGACTTAAGCGATAATGGTAACGAGAAGGGAAACCTCTTGGATATTTTGTTCCCTTCTCTGTAGCAGCAATAGCTGCCAAGATGTCATCATCGATCTTACTTTGTGATCTTGTAACTGCTGCTACTAAGTATGTCGCCACTGCTGTTTTTGCTGCCTCGTCAGCCAAGCTGTTGCCGACAGCATGGACGCCAACTCGTTGGTGAAGAAGAGTGTGAATAACATTCACAAGAGGCAGAAGTTCTTTAAGTTCTGCCACTCGAACCCAAAGCGTTTTATGCTTAACTGTGCTACCTTTGAAATCACGATAGTCATTTTGAATCCAAAAGTGTAGATTGTCGTTGTAAGATTGAACACAATAAAACGAGCCACTCACTATAAGAGTAGTGACTCGAGGATCAGCAAACTCCAGTGCAAGCACCAGAGCACGAAGCTCCGCCAATTGTAAGGTACAATCACCCAATGACTGCGTATGCACGACATCGGATTGGAATTCACCATTCACGAAAGTACCGACCACAATTGCGCAGGCCGCTGAATAAGCATGCTTCGATCCAGTAGCCGGTTGCGCAGAACCGTCAATGTAAATGACACAATGGTAATCCTCGAGCGGGCGCAAAGACAGAGGAGCTGGATGAACGAATTCATACTGCAAGAACTCCTGTGTCTGTAGTGCCGCGTCAAAGATATATGTGACGTCAGGCGATGTCAAGGAAGTGGCCCATTGTTTCCACCTTGGATGCAAAGCCTTAGAATTAGGTACACTTGCCTTCGTCACCGCCTCAAGGGCAGGATACGGTGTTACCACCAACATGCGTTTCCCCTGCGATAGCGCTCGTTCTTTCAGAATCGCCATCTGCACTGCCGTCAGAGCCTTCTCGACAGCGGAAAATCGCAGTTCAGCCGAAGTGTACAAGTGTGAATTGTAGGCAATGGGGACGGTGTCGCCCTCATTGAACGTTAAGTACGTGAAACCCACTGCGCCCGGCACAATTCTAATGACCAGGTTAGTGTGGTTATCACGCGTCAGTAAGTATTTTGAAGCAAGAAGATCAGCTTGCAATGATTGCAATATAACTGAATGCTCCGGCAGCCAACAAGATTTGGAAAAAGTAGGTTGTACCAAGGCATAAAGTGGCTTGATACGCTGGGCATAATCAGGAATGTACTTTCGGACGAAATTCAGAAAGCCCAGTAGGGATTGTAATTTCTTCAGTGTCGTAGGAGCACGTAGGCATGCACATTTCTCTAGGAAGTGAGGAGCCAATCCACGACCTTCATTGTTGAGTTCGTATCCCAAGAACAACACTGTGTATTCCGCAATATGAGACTTCGCAAAGTTAAATTTGTAACCGAAGTCTGCAAACAAAACGATAATGCGATCAATGCGACGCAGATGTGGTAACAACTCGTCATCTGTGAGATAAATATCATCCACATACGAGTACGCATCAGGGTCTATGCTCTCTAACAGAGAGACTACACAAGCGGCAAAGACACCAGGGCTGTTTTTATAGCCCATCGGTAATCTTTTAAAATGTTTTTGTTTGCCACCCGAGGTAAACGCCGTCCACTCACTACTGAGAGAGGACAGGTTATGGCTATAGAAGCCGTTGGAAATGTCAAGTGTGGTTTTAAACCGTTTTCTCACGAGACTATCGATGAGAGCCGAACTGTGGGTATTTTGTACTGCGCATGTCCGGCAATGAGAGTTTAAATGCCGGTAATCCAAAACCAGGAATTACGACCCGTCAGGCTTCGTCACAGTGAATAAAGGATCATTCATTGGTGACACACGTTTCAATTACACCTTGATATTCCAATTGTTCAAGGATAGACGCGACGTGAGGTCTTGCTTCGCGACGCATGGGATATTGGGGTTGCCGCTGGGGCGTGGACCGCAACGGAATCTCATGGCTGGGAGACAATTTATCCCAGCCAACCTGATTACGATACAACGCAGGTGCAAGCACCTGTGCCCACTCCTCGGCAAACTTTTTAGCTTGGTCCTTTGGCACTGTGTGCGCAAAGGATGGGAGGATCATCTCCTCCCCTCTAGGAGCATCTAAAACGAAAGCCGGAGGCCAATCAGCCTCCACCAATAGAATATCATAGGTAGAGGTCAGATTATCCCAAAAAATCCCTTGAATTGTGCGTTGTATGTCACCCTCAATTAAAGGGACTATATTATACAGTCTGTCAGGGGGAGCTACTCGAGTGTCAGCAGTTTCAACAGTTACGAATGTATCAGTTGCTGTCGCCACCAGATATGGACGCAGTGCTCGTCGCACTACTGTAACTTCCGCCGCGCTGTCGAGCAGCGTTAGTGCCCATGTCAGGTTATGAAGCTGCGTCCGTACTATCTGTGGCATACCTCGGTGTTAGCGCTGCCACTTTTTTCTTCTGAAACGGGGGTCGTTGATGTGCAGACTCGTCCTGCTTGCCTTTGCCGTCAGTCTGACGGGGTTGCTCACGACCTTGGGCACCCCTTCCTTTCCCACGGTCTCCGCCACCGGATTGTGAAGCCGATGTTTCCTGTGAAGAACGAGGAGAGCGTTGTTCAGAAACCTGAAATCTATCAGGTGACTTAATACGAGAGCGTTCGCTAGACGACTGGACGGGTGAGGCAGGACGAGACCCCTGTTTCTGTTGCTGCTTCCCCTGTTTCTTTGCCCGCCAACTTTGTTTAGGAAAATTCGGGCGTTCGTCTTTAGTAGACGAGCTCACCTTAGTTTGCTGTACTATATCAGGAATTACCACGGTTGGTTTAACACCCAAAGCACTACGGACCACGGTCCTGTAGGCTTTCGCAATTATTTTAGCGAACTCCTTGGGCTTGTCGAGTTCATCCACGAGGTCCAGCATATTAGCTACTTGGAACTGCATGGCATCGCCTTTGAGGTTGCCCATTACCATGGAAGCCACCACATCGACACCTCCGACAAGCCTCATTCCCAATTCAACAGCAGCCTCCGCACCGTGATTCTCTTGAACACGTTTGATGACGGAGGGTAGTACAGACATAGACGGAGTGCCGTAGCACTTCGAATAGGTTGCAGCAAAGACCGTGCCCCAGTTTGTGCAATCGGCCATATCCGGGACCAGGTCTTTCGGCAAACTAATGGTGAGAATCCTGTGTTTCTCCACAGGAGTGGTATGCGGAAAAACCGCCTCCAGTTGGTCAAATTTCTCAGCAAGCCAATAAGGAAATTTATCCTTACTTTGGGGGCGCTTGCCCACTACCGAATTCACCATAACAGGACTAATAACCACCGCGTGGTGGTCCGTTGGTTGTCCCGCAACAGCAGGTGCCCCCACCTGCATGTTGCGTGACACGTACTGCACCAAAGCCCTATGAACTGTAATCAGGGCTGTGTGTAGCACCCGCAACTCAGCCACCGCCACCGTGAGATAGCGGGGATGAGGCGTAAAGCCGGCCAGCACCGGCCATGTGGCCCCTGCAATAGACAACGGGCCCATTCTAGCCGGTGCAACCGCATGGGGAAGGGAGCCATTAAACCAAATGGTATGCTGCCAGGCAGAGATAGGAATCTCCTGTGTCCTATACGGGCTATAGACCGCAGGTAGCTGTGTGGGAGTAAAGGAATGAAACGTATCATCGTCATCCACTGCCGGAAAAGTCACCCACGAGTAAAACAACTCATACGGGTAAGACGCATCAGCGCTCACCACAAAAATAACAGCCATCCCTTCATCGGGCACCCCATACATCGTCAAATGACGGCGCAGAGGGGTACGATTATGTGCGGCTATGTCGACCGCCATAAGGACACACTAAGGAGTATCAACGATATCTACAGTAGCACTGGGGTTCAGTAAAAATAACCTTTTTAATGATCAAGCTTGAAAGAACCTATTAGTCGAAACCCAGGTAGGTTAAACCGTCACTCCCGTTAACCGGAAACCAGAGTGAGGGTGTCGTGGACTAATATAAGCACTACTAAGGCGTTTCAAATCAATAGACCAAACATTAAGTGCGCCATGTTGCAGGGATTCTGCTTATGCACAGAACTATGCGCAGGAAACCAGGACCTCAGTGAATTGCGGTGTACCAAAAACTCACCTCAGAACCCAGAACCCCTTATCCGTCCAGCATCAGTGTCCCATTAGTTATCCGAGGTTTAGCTCGGCGGTCCCAATGTATAGACAACCCAGAACAAGCGACTTAGGGTATTCTCAGGAATGGTGGGAATCAGAAATACCTGTTCATAATTATTCTCATATCAGTCCACAACAGAATAAACAGAGACACGGTAAAGTTTAAAGAGTTTATTTTATAAACCTCGTGTCCTAAGATGCAGTACTTTGGCTAACGTAAGCAGACAAATGATTAAGATCAAAACCATCAGCATTGTTACAATACCATAGAAAATGAAAGGAGTAATCATAATAAAATGACAGTGGATTTCAGCCACCTTCCTTTCGCTAGTAAACTAATATTATTATTATTAGACTAATAAAAGGTCTCTAGGCTTGAATGGGGGACCCCATACCGTAAAGATCAGCTTAGTGGAATCACATCACGGGATCAGCTAGAATCTGCTCCTGGGAATGCTCTTCTTCCGAATGAATCTAAAACATGCTGCACTGCAATATTAAAAAGCACTCGTCTTTCAGGTATCAGCAGCTGCGTGCGTGTTATGGCTAAATAGTGGGCCGATCAACCTGTACCCAACAACACGCACCGTCTAGTGACCCAGACTGTTTCTTTACACAATGTGCAGACCAAGGTCGCTGCTCACTGTTAAGGATGTTAACAACAGACAGTTCTCATGTGAAGCAAAGTCGAGTAAGCATTTCTCAATTAATAACATGCAACCACAGTGTCGTGTGCAAAAGCAGCAAAAGCAGAAAGATGGCTTTCTAACATCTAACGTGGTTGTGCTAACTTAGCATTGTACATATGTAGATAGTAATCTTCACTACAGGTTGAGGAACAAGATTTTGAGTTGGCTTTTGAATTTTATAAAGGAGGGAATGGTTCTGATGTGGGTGGGAATAGAGTTCCAGATTTTTGGAGCGCTACCGGCGAAGGACTGATCTGCAGTTTTTTGTTTTCGAGTTTTTGGTGGGTTGAGTAGAAGGGAGTTTGAGCTTCTGAGATTCCTAGCCTGACCGGCTTTTTTGAGTTTTTTTGCCAGATATTCAGGTTTGCCAGTGTGTAGTGCTTTATGTGTGAGGCAGGCTGTTCTGAAGCTAATCCGCATTTCGACAGGAAGCCACTTAAGTTCCCTGAGTGCAGGAGAAATGTGGTTGAATTTCTTGATACCGGTGATCATTCTGGCTGCCGCATGCAGCATAGTTTTGAGGGGAGCCAGGTGTGATTTTGGAATTCCAGATAGGACTGCATTCCCATAGTCCAGCCTTGACAGTACCAGAATTTGGGTGGCCTGTTTGAGATCACTGGGAGGAATGAAGGGTTTTATTTTGTTCAGTAGTCTGAGGTTAAGGAAAGCGCTCTTGGCCGAATTCTTGATGTCTGGTCATGTTCAGTTTTGGGTCTAGAGTGATGCCTAGTGATTTGACAGAGTCTGCTATAGTGAGATTTCCTTTGAGCGCATCAACAGCCTTCAGCCATTCAGCAATTTGGGGATTTTCTTCCTTATTCGAGATGAGGAGTGTCTCAGTTTTGTCCGGGTTTAGTTTAAGGTGGTTGCATGATAGCCAGTGTTGAACAACTCTCAGTACGTCATTGAGCCTTTGAATGTTTTTGAGGGAGGTAGTTTCCAAATAGATCTGAGTATCATCAGCGTAGAGATGGAAGCGGACGTTGGCTTTTTTGAGTAGTTTGGAGAGAGGCTCCATGTAGATGTTAAAGAGTTGCGGGGATAGCACTGAGCCTTGCGGGACACCCTTGTTGACTTGGTAGAGGTCGGAAGTGAAGTTTTTGATTTTTATTTTTTGCGTGCGATTATGCAGGTGGGAGGAGAACCATTGGAGGACCACTTCGCCAAGGCCGGCTCTTTCTTGGAGAGCCTTAAGGAGCAGATTGTGATCTACCGTGTCAAATGCTGCTGAGAGGTTAAGGAGAATGAGGAGGCAGCATTGGTCAGAGTCAAGTGATCTGTGGATATCGTCAATGATGTTGAGGATCATCGTTTCTGTGCTACAGCCTTTTCTGAAGCCACATTGGTGGGGGTCCAGTAGGTTGATGTTGTTCAGGTGTTGGGTTAGTTGTTGGAGAACGCATCTTTCTAGGGTTTTGGACAGAAGGGGGAGATTCGAAACAGGTCTAAAGTTATTCAGCTCCGTAGTTTCAAGGCCGGGTTTTTTCAGCAAGGGTGTGACTTGTCCCATTTTAAGGCAGTCTGGAACGACTCCATTTTTTAAGGAACTATTTATGATTATGCACCAAAACGGGGGTAGGCCGCCCTTCAGTTTTCTGATCAGTAGGGGAGGAATGGGGTCTAGGACATGAGCTGATGGTTTGGAGGTGGAGATCAGCGTGACAATCTCGGATTCTTGTATGGGGCAGAAGCTGAGCCAGGGATTGGAGGAGGTACAGGGAGAGAAGTCGAGCGACCCGGACGTGATGCTTCTTGTAGGGTGCGTATTGATGACGTCGAGTGCAAGTTCGATCTTAGTGATTTTATCCTTGAAAAAGTTGGTGAAGTTGTCGCAGAGTTCTTTGGACGCCTGTATAGAGGAGTTCACGGGTTTGGAGGTTTGTTTCCTGATGATGCTATAGAGCTCCTTAGGTCTTTTTTTTCCGCTGTCCAGCGCTGATCGGAAAAAGCTGGATTTCTTGTTTTTTATGTGGTTGTTGTACTTCCTACGGGCTGTTTTGAGTTGTTCGCGGAGGATGGAGGGAGGGTTATCCCTCCAGCTTCTTTCATTGGCTCTTAGTTTTGTCCTTTCAGAATTGAGGTCAGAGTTGAACCATGACCTGGATGGAATGGCTCTGCTTTTTTTCAGTTTTATGGGAGCTAGCTGGTCAAGCATGGTCACTAGCTTTGAGTTGTAACGATCGGTGAGTTCAGTTGTGGAGAGGAGGTCGTTGGTTTGGGGAAGAAGTGAGCTTATCCTTTCTTCAAGGACTACCATGGGAATCTGTGAGAAGTTTCTGATCCATTTGGGAGGCTCTTGCATAGACAGTTGGGAGACAGTTTGTTGGTTGATGTGGAATGAGATCATGTGGTGGTCCGACCAGTCCACGGGGAGTATGTGGTTGATTGTAATTGCGTTTCGTTGAGCGATGATGGCATCCAGGGCGGCTCCTTTGTAGTGTGTCTCCTCCTTGCAGAATTGGGTTAAATTGTTGTGAGGAGATTGGAAAGCGTTTGAATTAGCAGGTTGTTAGTTTCATTCCACCGCAGGTTAAGGTCACCAAGGATTAGGTTGTTGGCATCTCCTAGTGCACATTGAGCTATCAGGTCAGATAAGTGATCCCCGAACACGGAGGTGTTGCCTGGTGGATGGTAAAGAAGGTGGCAGAGCAGAGTTCCGTTATCTTTGGTCTTTATGTTGGTTGAGAGACATTCAAATGTGTTGTATTTGCATGATTCTATTTCCGAGATGACCATGTTGTCTTTATGAATGATAGCTACCCCTCCCCCTCATTGGTCTTTTATGTCTTTGTTAATAATGGAAAAACCTGGGGGCACAAGCATGTCTAAGCATGGTGAGGAGAGCTTGTTGAGCCAGGTCTCCGTGATGAATGCGATGTCGATGTCCTGTGAGAGGATGGCTTCTGCTAGTTCCTTAGCATGCATGGACGCCGATCTGCAATTAATGAGCAAGCAGTTGGTGGAAGGCTCTTCGTAGCTGGGGATCTTTGCTTTGGGGGCCCTAGTTAGGGTGGAGAGGCAGGACAGTCTAGGTTTTTTTTTGCAAGGAAGGTCTTTTTGGAAACCCATGATCACTTGGATTTTGGGGAGTTAGTGTGAGGTGTGTCATATGAGGAGGCTAGATCAGCTGCTTCTTTGTCCGTCATTGCTGCTTCTGTCCTAGTGGGTCTTGAAGTCAGAGGCTCGATATTGGTATTTGAGCGTCTCTGAGCCAAGTGTGGAGTGCTGAGTTTCTCAGGGATATTTGAGGCCAGGTTTCCACGTCCGGTCTTGGTAGCCTCTGCAATCGTGCCCCGGTGGTTGCTGAGGGCCAGGTAGGGCACTTGTGGTGGTTGGTGTTGGATGTAGAGGGAACCCGGGGGGGGGGGGGGGGAATTGGTTGGACCTGCGTTCCTTGTCTAGGTTGGTGAGGATTTCGGACAAGCCCCGGGAGATCGAGTCTATCTGGCTTTCTAGTGACGCGAGACGCTGTCCCATGGAGTTGTGTGAGGGGGTGAGGGCATCTTGGGGGGATTCGCCCTGTGTGGTGTAGTTCATGTTTATGGAATGTTGTCTGTCCTTCATTGTGTAGGACATGGTGTCGCTTTTTGGGATCATGCGAGGGGGGTGAGTTGGGTCATGATGTGAATTCGGATTTCTGAGATCTGTGCGGGAACTAGTGTGGTTAAAGGTCACTGTCGGCAGAGCTTGTTCACAGGGTTCTGGTGGGTGGGTCCAGTTAGGAAGAGGGTTAGTACTTTCTTTAGAGAGTTGGAGAGCAAGCTTTGTGGAGGCGCCGTAGTGGGGTGTGCCTCGGGGGAGGTGGGCAGCGGGGGCGCAGGGCGGGTGGCGATAGTTTGTGTATCATTTGGGAGCTGGGAAAAGGCGGGTCGAGGCAGGTGGGGGAGAGCGGAACGGAGTGTGGGAAAGAGGGAGTCGAAAGCCTCTAGGTTCTCGTTATTTGCCTGAATGAGGACAGTGCCGTTAGTGTAGATGGTCACGGACGTGATCCCTCTACTTGATGAACGATTAGGGAGCAATGATGTTAGTTTGCAGCTGTGTGGGGTGGTTGTGGTTTTGGAGATGTAGAGTTGTGCTCTGAGAGTGGTGTTCCAGTCTTCTGGTCTCTCAGTGTGGAAGATTAAGTCCATCTTAATCAGTCCTTTAGAGGAGCAGTGGTATATGTCTGTAAATAGGGTTTCCCTGTGCTGTCTAATCAGTTTCTGCTTGAAGTTTCGTCACGCTTTAGCAGACAGATTGGGGGGGAGTTAATAGTGTATGCGTTCACGCTGTGAGGTTTCAGGTGGGTCGGTAAGGGTTGCTTGGGGTGAATTAGCATGTCCAGAGCCATAATGTGATTACTACAAGATGGGGGATCGAGCCTCTGAGAGGGAGTTTAGGAGATTTTGGTTAGATAAGACAGATCAGTATTGAGTGAGCTATAGCTTGTCGCCGAAAGGATGTGTCAGGAGGATGCGATTGTAACTGACACACCAGTAGAGGGTGATCCTGTGGTACTGACTTCAGGAGGTCACCCTTTTTCAGGCCTCCAGATCAGGTGTGAGGGTGTGAAGGGTCAGCAGCCGTAGATAGGAATCCCCCTCGCCTCAATTTTTTTTTAGGCGGTTGTAGCTTCTGACCAGTTAATGGCGGAGCGAAGCTGCAGTTGTTGAGGGAGGAGTTTGATTATAATTTACCAGGCCTATCTAGTTGGCAGTTGACTCGAGCAGGAGGATATGGAGGATGACTGACGGGGTTGAAGTCCTTTTAATATTTTCTTAGGGGGGGGTGAACACTGTGGTGGTGAAGATGACCAACTTGACACAGGTGAGGGAATTGCAAGCTGGGGAAAGAGGTCAGCGTAGCGGCGTGATAATTATAAACGTATGGGTGATTAGACTCGGTACTCGATGGTCGGGGCCGTCCATCTTAAGGCCAGGCAAGGTCCTCAGAGGGAGAGTGGCTCCGTGGTGGACTTATGCGCTCTTTTCCAAGTCTTCTTTTGTTAGGGATAGAGCCCGTTATCTCCTTGTATAGAGCCCTTGCATCTATTGTTAGGCTTAGTGAAACTAATCAATTCTATACATCCTATACACATAGCTGTCCATCCACACTTATCATTCAATGAACTTTGACTATTGCTGTGAGATGTACAGTATCTTAAGGAACTTCTTGTACTGATGTAAATACATGTCAATAACATGACATGTTAGATAGTAAGTATAGAGAATAAGAAAGCTCCAAAAGGAATAAGTGAAACGCAGGGCTAGAGTATGAACATTTGGAATATTAGGAACACAAATAATATTATAAAAAACTAACAATGCAAACCAAGGCCATCATTCTAGCTGTGAAGCAGAGATTGGGGTAAAGGTAGAAAAACACAGTTATAAATGAAGTATATGAAAAAACAAACAACGGAAAAAAATCAGATGCGCAACAAAAGTCAATCATCATCAAAATATTTTTGAAAAAAAGACTCCTTTCCAATCATTGTTTACAACACTGTAGCAAAAGTTATGGTACGTCCACACCTACAGTGAGCATTACCATATCCATTTATTCTTGTTCAGCCAGAGTGACCTGAAACTTGGCACCTCCACATAAGCATGAAGTGGAAGAGGTTTGCACGGATTAACATGGTTCACAATCTGTACTTTTGGTGAAGGGGCAACTTTGTAAGAGGATAAGGAGAGGATCCCTTGACCCTACGATTGTGCTAGTAAGGGATACAGGTGAAGACCACATCTACCCAAGCAGAATCCCAATGGGAAAACTGTTAATCCCCCTAATTACCTGCAGCGCTATGGGGAAGCGTTCAGCAATCATTGTGACAAAGTTGTAATTTCTTTCTTTTTTTTTTTGCAGCTTTATATATGGAGAACTCGACCCGAAGGTATTGGAGCATTTTACATGAGCACCATTTACATTACACAAGGCTACATTCTTTTTTTTTTTTTTTTGAGGCACGGGGAGATTAAGTTATTTGTCTAAAATCACAGGATGTCGAGCCTACGCCGAGACTTGAACTTGGTTCACCATTTCCAAAGTCAGCAGTCCTCGCCAAAATGCTGCATCCTCTATGGATTAAGTCTGAAAGAATATTGTTGCTATTTAAAACCTTGATAAAGAAAGAGGCAAAGAGGAGCAGGAAGTCTTCAGGCTCAGGACCACCAACCTGAGAGTATCAGCTATGGGAGGGTCTCACCCACTACAGAAAGTGATGAAGGGGGTGAAGGGGATGGAAGGTCAAGTGCTCATGGCGCAAGATGAAGAGGAGGAGAGTAACAAACAAGGACCTGGGTGTTGTATCTCCTACCTCAAATCTACTATAAAGGGACAATATGTGATGGTAAACATATTTTGAGTTCAAACGTGGCCCTAACCACGATGTGTTTATGGCTCCAAGAATGTGTTATGAATAATGTGAAATATTGTATAAACTACAAACCATGTTAATAAAGTTATTAAAGGAAGAAGAGAAGGCTATAGTCAGGGGGAAAACAGCAGTTCTGGGCAATCTGCAGTTCCTCTTGGAGATCCATCCCTCAACTTCCAAGGCTTTGGGCGTCAGCTGCCCATAAACACGATTCCCAAGATGCTCGTGGTCTTTAAGTAACTTTCACTCCTACCCCACTAGAGGCCTGCTTCCCACTTTTATATCTGTGTGGAAAGCAGTGCCGCTGACTCGAGTGTCTGATACAGAGCCAATTGTAACATCAATACTTAGATGGCATATCTGATTGAGATCTCAGCAAGGTGCTTGAGCATGGATGCCAGAGAGAAGAAAAACTGCAGACCAGCTCCTTAGCTCTTATTTCTCTTGGAAACAACTGTAAGTGAGGTTGATGTGTTATATGGTATGATTTAGAGTTGGTTGGATGGGTTACTCCATCACAAATGTGATTAATATATCCCTCACCTTATTACAAGTGATATAGGATATAACACACTTTTAAGAAGGAGAAGCCATCAAGCTTGCAAGGGGGGAGTAAATCATCTGCCAAACGCTTAATCAGGCACTTATGCCTAAATTGAATATATATAAATGCCATCCTACCTCCATGAGTTGCAATAGGCCGGAAAGTCTTTGTATCGTGGGAATGGGCAGCTTCTAACAAATCCTCCCACATCTTGTTTTCCCAATTCCTGCTTGCCAACCTGAGTCTTTTTATAATGTGCCCTGGCTTCAACTATTTTAGCATTATCTCTTATTTGATTGCAAAAAATCAAAGAATTCCTACCTACTCTATAAGTGTGCATTAAAGAACTTTTCAGTTTTAAAGAAAAAACACCAGCCGGACATTGATTTTTTGGGGTGTTAATGTTGTGCATTCTTGTGTTTTGAGTTGTTAGCACATGACAACTTGTTGAGACAGCCTGTGACTGCTCTGACTCAATATCCTAGAGATTCAGATTTTATACTGTGAACTCTTTCACAAACGCACTATGAAGTGGGGTTACAGTGCTAACTTTTTAAGCAATGCAAGACGAAAAGTTTACATTTACAACTATGTTACATCTATAATCTGAAGTTATTCCCTTGATCAACACCTTAGAGAAGGACTGTATGTTGCTTAGCACTAATGAGACCTTCTGACACAGATCTCTAGTTTAGGTGGTGCTAGATAGGTCTCAGTTTCATTGAGTATATTTATAATTTTATGTTTAGTGTTTAGTTTGCATGAATTAAGGTCCTTTTTCCTTTTAAAAGTAAAACCACTGGACATTGACTAATTAAAAGTATTGTGCAGGTGGCTTGGAGCCCGGCGGTGATGGCGGTGCCGTAGTGAGGCTCCCGGACCGGAGCAAGAAGACATCGCCGTTTGTGCATCATTCTGGCCAGTTTGCGAAGCGGAATGCGGGTGAATTGACACTCACAGAGATGCTACGGCAGTGGGCACTCTCCCGGTAATTTTCGCTCTTTTTTTTTTTGTCAAACTGAGCGCATCGGCAGAATCGTGCTATATCGGCCGCCATTTTGTTTTTTACGCTTCCTTTTGTCGTGGCTGACAGAACCTGTATTTACATACCAAATGGGCATTATTCATCATTTATGCCTTCCTGAACTTCAGTTTGGCCATTTCTATCCTTTTATGGTGGCATGTGGTGGCGCAGCAACCTAATTTTACCTCGATACCTCTGGATGTTGCAGTGATTTGGATGTAGCCGCCATTTTGCCGTGTCTGCTGTTTCTTCTGCGAATGCTCCTGAGTCGCTAAGGGAACCCCTGTCTCAACGGTTGCTTCATGTACGTTGAGTGGTCAGCATCTTCCTATCAACTGGTGACTTTACAACTTAACATCTACCTCCTCAGGCAGGGTGGTCCCTCTCTCCTCACACATTAACTGCCTCACGCAGTCTCCTCAGGCTTTCAAATTACCGTCCTGCGTTGGTGACTAAATAGACTCTAGATCAAACCTAGGTCCTATTGCTTATTTTTACTTACTTTTCTTTTGTTTATTTATTTACTTCTTCTTCCATTGCTCACTTCACGGTTCCTCTGTATTCCTCGTGGTTTGGGTCTGTGTCCTGCATTTCTACCAATAAGGATCTATGGGACGTACAAAAGGGACTTCCTCTGTCACTTTGAAACCCAAACGTATCTTTATTAAAAACTCAAAAGTTTTTTCAGAACTTTCCCATTTGACTACCTCAGGTCTCCTTGTACCTCATTTGTGCAACGCAAGTATGGATCCTACACAATCCGCTAATGGAAAGGTTAATATGAAGCGTCTTGAAAACCGGAATAGAAGGAACAACATGCGCATTTATAATTTGGAAGAGGGAGTTGAAGGTACAGATCCTATCGCTTTCTTCAAGTCCTTTCTCCCGAAGGTTCTCCATTTACCAGAGGATACTATGCTGAACATACAACGTGCTCACAGGTTGGGTCGCGTTGCCTCTGCAGCGGCGTCCTCACAGAAACCGAGGGGTGTTATTCTCTACTTTTTGGAATACACAGATTTGTTAAAAGTTCTAGCTGCTGCCAAAGCTCGTCAGAAGATTTCCTGGTCAGGAGCTACATTATTTTTTGCGCAGGATTATTCCAGAGCTACGGCGTCGAGACGCAAGGCCTTTCTAGACATGAGACCGGTTCTCCGATCCATTGGCGCTAGGTATGGATTATACCACCCGTGCCTGTTCAAAGTTACCTACAATAACAAAACCACTTCCTACGAGGATCCAGTGCGTCTGCAAAGCTTCATCAATGCACACAAGATAGACTTAATGGATTCTTCGAGACCCTCCTCTTCACATGGAACTTGATTGGTTTGAATTTTCCTGTTGAGATTGCTCTCTCTTATTTACTTTGTTTTTTCTCTTGTCGATTGCAGGAGCTATGTTGTTATATATTTAAATAATTACGTATTTTGTTCTCATCTTAGAAATGGTTAACTGATTTCTTAATCTTCATGTTTCTTCCACAGCCACGTTTATGTCTTGGCGTGTCTTCCCATGGTTCCGGTTTGAGCTTCACCGGATGGCCCGTCTGTTTCACCCTGCTCCACCTTACCCCACCTTCTCGTTCCCTGATTGTAGGTATGTCTTTCGTTTTGTATTTCGTCTTTTGTTTAGTATTTCCATTTTCCCTTATTCTAGCTTCTGGTGTCCTATCTATGTCTATTCATTCTTATTTTCTGCCTTATTTACCTTCCTTCACTTTTTTACTTTCTACTCTTTCTAGTCTCTGGTCTCACTACTTTCCCCTCACCAATAATCTGTCATATTCTTTCCAGATCTTCCTCTTTTCTTCAACATTCATGCTTTCAGATTATCCTTTTTATTTCTTATCTGAATTTTATTCTTGTCTCCAACTGTTTCTATTTTCATTCATTTGTATTCATTGGTGTATTTATAGACTGATTGTGCGTCCCACAGGTTTGGGTTACTATTTTCTAAGTTATTTATGTCATTGAGATGTATTTCATGGAACGTTAGGGGTATGAATTCGCCCATCCAAAAGGCAGAGAGCCCTCGCTCATTTAGCCAGATTGAATGCTGACCTGGTGTTCTTGCAAGAGACTCATTTGAAGGACATCGAGTCATCAAAACTAAAAAGAGGGTGGGTGGGAGAGGTCTTCTCATCTCCAGGTGATGGGAAGCGTAACGGAGTAACGATACTTTGTCGCAAGTCACTTCCAATTTCACTCTTAACGAAAGAATCTGAGGGGATGGTAGATGGTTGCTTGTCAAATTGTTGTTAAAAGGAGTCCCAGTATCTCTTCTTAACGTTTATGCTCCTACTTCGGGTGAGTCTTCCTTTTGGTCTACATTGGCTAGACAGATTACACATGCTATGGAAGATAATTTTATACTGGCTGGTTATTGCAACCAGGTTTTTGACCCATTTATTGATAAGAATTCCAGATTCCCTTTTGTTCCTACCAAACAGCACAAGTCCTTTGTTCATACCATTAACCAACACAAACTTCTAGATGCGTGGCGCTTGTGCAATCCTACTATTAGAGAATACACTTTCTACTCTCCTACTCATCATACCCAATCTAGGATTGACTATATTTTTGTATCCCATAACATTTCACAAACACTTACACATGCAGAGATAGGCCCTATTTTGCTTTCAGACCACGCTCCCGTTTTGATTAGTGTTGATATCTCACCCAAGTCTTTAACCCCTAGAAGATGGCGCTTCAACAATGCGCTTCTCTTAAACCCAGAATTCACTGCTTCTTTCACTGCTTTCTCTGACGAATATTTTCAACTCAATCACACTGATTGCCTACCGTTTTCAACAATATGGGATGCTTTTAAGGCCTCAGCTAGAGACTTTATCATCCGTTTTGTTGCTAAGAAACGAAGAACTGTCCGCTTACATACCAAGAATCTTCTCCATGATATCAAAAAGCTGGAACACTTGTATTACACATCTCACTCAAAAGATTGTTTGACAGCTCTTATTAATGCTAAAATGCAGTTCAACAAAAAATCGACAGACGACGCTTCTTGTACTTGTTGAAATCTAGTGCAAAGTTTTATGGTGGCAAAAATAAGGCTGGGAAAATACTGGCTAATTATTTAAAAGTCAAGCAAAACAAATTAAACATCGATTCAGTCTACGATATTAATTCCAATCTAAAATTTAAGGATGTAGAAATTTTCAATGAATTCTCCCGTTTTTACCAGTCTTTATATTCATCTGAAACGCAACCCACTGCGGATTCCCTCTCACACTTTTTTTCCACTATACCAAGACCAAATCCCTCCTCTCTGGATTTGTCCCCTGTGGAGTCGGACGTTACGCTACAAGAATTAACAGATGCACTTCAACATCTTAAAAAAGATAAGGCGCCTGGCCCGGATGGTTTTACCATTGAATTTTACCTTCATTTTTCCAAGATCCTTTTGCCCAAATTGTACCTTTTAACACAGTCCTTTAGTTCTTCCAAGAAATCCTCTGGCTCCTTTTCTGAGGCACATATTTGTCTCATACCCAAGGAGGGTAAGGATTCTAAATTTTGTAAAAATTATAGGCCCATTTTCTTAGTTAACATAGATTACAAAAAGTTTTCAAAAGCTTTAGCTATTAGATTGGATTCTTATTTGCCGAATTTGCTGGGGAAGGAACAATCTGGCTTTGTTAAGGGGCGTTATATCACTGATAATACCCGCCTTCTCTTCAACATTTTGTCTAAATCATCGCGGTTAACGCACTCCTTAGCATCAATAGCATTGGATGCGGAGAAAGCGTTTGATAGGGTTGAGTGGACTTATTTGTTTTACACTCTTAATTGGTTTGGTCCTAAATTTATTTCTTTGGTTTCTCTCCTTTATTCTAATCCTCGCGCTGCAGTATGTGCTAATGGTTTAGTCTCTTCCTTCTTTGATTTAGGCAGAGGAGTTCGTCAAGGATGCCCCTTATCCTCTTTTTTGTTCAATCTTGCTTTAGAGCCTTTCCTTTCTAAACTACGCCACGACCCTAACATACACGGCTTTCAAACGTCCAACTCTCATATTAAAATGGCTGCTTATGCTGATGATATTTTGCTTTTTGTTTCTAAACCAAATGAATCGATTCCTGCTTTTCTAGCTGAAGTCAAGGCATACTCCCTCATCTCTGGATATAAGTTAAATAACGACAAGTGCGAAATTTTACCCCTAACCAAATATACTTTTCAACCAGATTTTAGTGATTCCAACTTCACATGGAGCCCCAAGCACATTAAGTACCTAGGATTGTATATTACACCTAATATCATGCACAGTGGCCTTGTGCATGAGCAGGTGTACTCAGAAGCTTTCGGACCTGACCATTAAGTGGCATCCCCTCTACTTATCCTGGTGGGGACGTTTAGATACAATTAAAATGATGTTGTCACCTACAGTCCTATATACTATATCTAATATGCCTGTTCCGATTCCTGTTAGGTCACTTAATAAGATTAATTCTATACTAGTTTCCTTTCTATGGAACAAGAATAAGCCCAGAATGTCCTTGCAACGGTTAATTTGCTCCAAAGATAAAGGTGGAGTTAACTTTCCGGATTTCCGAACGTATCACCAGGCATTTCTTTTACGCCAGGCATCTTTTTGTTTGCTGGAGTCCACGGATGATTGTCCTCTATGGACTTTAATCGAGCGTCTTTCTATATCCCCTTTTTCTTTTCAGGAATACCTGGCCTTTTCACGTCCACCGCAGTCCATTTCTACTCCCATAATCAGACTGACTTCCAAACTTCTCCATTTATTGCATCCCTCTGCACAACCCGCTAAGGATTCCTTCCTCCAATCACCCATTTGGCATAACAAGAACCTTCTCATTCGAAATAGGCCCTTTTATTGGAAGACTTGGAGACAGAAAGGACTTCTATGGGTCCACCAGTTATTTTCTCATTCTAACTTTTTATCTTTTCCCTCGCTTAGCCAACTATTTAACTTACCTCCTTCATTCATTACCAAATATAACCTTTTAAAGGTAGCTGTGATGACTGCTTACACCCATTTACCCGATGCACCAAACCCTGCCAATAATCTTGACTCCCTTTTACAATTTCACAACATGTTAAAGAGTACTCCTAAAGATTCTACCATATATAGTTTTTTGCAGGAGACTCACGTAATCAGACAGAAATCAAAAACAGAGGAAGCATGGGAACATGATCTTCACACCTCTTGGCCAATTCCTCTCTGGAAGAGCATATGGATAAAGATTCGTAAATCCTCTAGGGCTGCCAATATCACGCAAACATTGTTTTTTATATATAACAGACTCCTATTGACACCGCATGCCTTAAATAAAAGTTTTTCGGATGTACCGGATGCATGTTGGACGTGCTCTTCCCCAAACGCTGATTTGTTCCACATGTTATTTTCTTGTACGCGTGTATGTGATTTTTGGAAACAAGTCTGGGCTCAAATTAATCTAATTTTTGGTACTGCATTTTCTTTTTCCTTTACTAATGTCTTCCTCGGCAGTCTCTCTCCTGTCTGGGAAAACATAATGTCCAATGTTAAGATTATTGATTTGTTAATTGCAGTTGCTTTTCAACAAATTACTGTTAATTGGAAAGATTCTACAAAAATCTCCTACAGAGCATGGTGGTATGCTGTCTGCCATAACCATAGACTGGATACGGCTTTTGTTTACCCTGCACATTTGGCAGCAAAACGTCTGGCGTTATGGTCGCCTGTTACACAATTTCTTGATAAGAATGCTAAACAGTTTTCTCAAATGCAACCATCACAACAAGAGGTTCTCAAACCCCCCTGATCCCCAAATTGTTCCGAATTTTCTTTATAAGTAATGGATACTCGATTTTTTTTTTGTGTATTATTAATCTGTATTATTAATTTCTCATTTATTGTTATTCATTTATCAGTCTGTATATTTCTGAATATGCTTATCTGGATATGCTGAAATGAGGTAGATGTTATGTATTCTTTATGGACACCTTTATGTTTCTTAATAAAAATTTCTTTTTGAACTTAAAAAAAAAAGTATTGTGCACTTTGTGGAATGGATCATTTAACTTTCATTATTACCCCTTTATTGATTTAACTTATTCTTTTTGCTTTACCTTTTACCAAGGTGTTAATATCCAATTCCAGATACAACAAGCATTTGCAATGCAATAGGTTGCGCATTTACTCGAGTTTAAACTATTGGCATTGTAAATGATAATGCCTTTTATTTATGTTTTAAAAACGAAAACAAAAATAAAAGACATTGTTATTTGCAATGTCAATAGCTCAAACTTGCGTAAATGCAAGATCTATTGCATTGCAAATGCTTGTTTAAGAGCAGGCATTGGTCCATGAGACAACTGCCTGCTGTTAAAAAAATATGTTTTTAACATTATCAAAGGGGTTCACAAGAGACCGCTTACCATTTGCCGATGGGTTACTACCAGTTTTAAACGGGTGGTAAAGTATTACTGTTTTGCGACCGGCATTTGATCACAAAACATTAATACATATTTGGTAGCAAACTGCAATTAGGTAAGAAGTTACCGGTTTGCAATTTGCCTTTTGTACAATTTAAACTTTTTTGGGAGGACGTAAAAAAAAGCTTTGTACATCCGGCCCCACGTCATTTGCATTTCTTTTTATGCAGTAGCATAACTCTTATTTAAAACTGCTTCTCTGACATTGGTCGTTATTTCACGAGATGCACAGGGGGACCATCTTTGCTTGCTACAGTCTTTTAGGGTACGAACTGTGGTGAGGAGAATGGACGAGGTGTTAAAGAGCCAATTGCTTGCTTCAAATTTTTGATTACCCTTATATCTTCAGATTAGTTCCTTGATAGTAGCCCTCAACCTGTGGATGTTGAGGACTGGAATTAAAAAGGCGGAAGAGGTTTAGGCCTCAATTACTTCTTGCACGGAACTGGTAAACCCTCACCTGCAAACACTGGTACCATGGCGGCAACACCTCACCAGTAACATGCAATTATTAATCAATTTCCACAGAAGGGGAATAACTGTGCAACCCGGTCTGGGCAGAATTATGCACAGTATTCACTTTCCCATTAACACATTTAGCACTTGCATGGAGTGATGGGTCATTGCAAAGTAGTAGAGGGAGGGTGTGGGGAGCGTGGGCGAGGGAAGGAAATGACATTGCTTGGTAGAAAGGAAGCACTAAATGCTTCCCCTGTGCCTTGGTAGGTGGTTGAGCAGGGATCATGATGGAAATGGGCGGGATTTCATTACAGCCCATTCCCAAGACAATTGCACCAGGAGGATTTTTATTCTATGTTTTGGGGAGCAACCAAGTTGCCTTTCACCAGGCTGAAGCCTTGCTCTTGCAAAATAAGGTCAGTAACACAGAATGCTCGGACTCGGAATACTGTAGATTACTAGTAAATAATATTGTCAGCATTTTCCTTCCCCACAGCGTTACTTTTCCTGATTTAATAAAAAACTATGGCAAAAGGTTACTCAGCATCTTATCATGCCGGAAGCAGGCCTATGAGGACGATCTTTAGTCACCGCACCCTCCCTAGCCTCCTCATCAAAGTACATTCAATCATTGTGTTTTAGGAGGCTTCTGGATATCGAATCAGTTATTGAAAGGTCTCCATGCATCTGGAATGTCTGATAGCGTCACAATCAACAACAGGTAGTCATGCATAATGGCAAGAAAAATTATTCCTGGAATGCCTGCGGTAATTAGACATTGAACAAACTCAATAAAGCAGACCTCGGCTCAGGTTATCGTCTTGCCGTTTCCTTTCATGCAGTCACGTGGCCTGGCATGCTTAATTTCGTCTAAGTACGCTCTTGCCTCGACAATGCAGATGGGGCTGCGGTTTTCTTTCCCGAAACAGATGTCATTCGTATCTAAATCAACATCTCTATCAACGCTGGTGCGGCTTAAATTGCTCTGTGTGAGATTCAATATGTTGCAGGCACAGGCTCCTGTGAAGAGGAAACAAGCATCGCGGCACCGACGCTTTACTTTTAATGTTAAAAGTAAAGCGCCGGTGCCGCGATTATACCAAAAGTAAAGAAATAGATTTTTTTTCTATTTCTTTACTTTTGGTATAATCGCGGAACCCGCGCTTTACTTATAACATTAAAAGTAAAGCACGGGTGCAGCGATTATACCAAAAGTAAAGAAATAGAAAAAAATATATATTTCTTTACTTTTGGTATAATCGCGGCACCCGCGCTTTACTTATATCAAAAGTAAAGCACGGGTGCCGCGATTATACCAAAAGTAAAGAAAACAAGCGGCACTGAAAGCGATCACGTCGCGATCACTATTTTCAACAACTAGTGGTGCGCGCACACCACAGCGGAGGGGGAGGGAGCGTGACAGCAAGGCGAACGTGCGCTGCTGCGCGTGCTAGCCACTGTCGGGAATGGGCGTAGCAAAGGTGGGACATGCGCCCAACTTTGCCCAATCGCATGCCTTTTTTTTGTAAAAAAAATCACCCACAAGCCAATGCCTGACGGCGAAAGCTGATCACACTCACGAGCATGTGGTCAGCTTTCAGACCCCATACAAAAAGGCTCTCGCACCGCAAGCAGTGCTGCGCACTGCAACGCAGGCACGAGCCCTAAAAAGGGGTAGTAGCTCTAGCATAACCTTAAACTTCTAGAGTGCCTTGCTTCAGTCACATGTTTGATGACTAATGACTGTATTAATTGTAATGCTGATAAAACTGAGGTGTGCTTCTAGACCTGGACCTCTGTTTGACGGTCACTGGGTCCTAGCCTAGTCATAGTACCTGCGCGTATTAACCAACATGAGGGTGTTACTATCAAAGCTGGTCGTACCTTCTGCCAGATTGTCAACAAGATTGCTACTCCATGTTACACAATTTTGCAGAGATTATTGAAAATTCGTTCTTGCTTCTCAGTTGTAGGAAAAAAGTTGCCAATCCAAGCACCTATCTCATTCTGTTTGAATTACATGAATGTAGATTTGCTTGGCTTACCTAAATATTGTATCTGTTACCTTCAGATTGTGCAAACTACAGCTGCCATGTCTGTTGCTTAATTTACTTCTCTGAGCTTCAGTTAATTCCCAGTTAGACTTCCTCCACAGGTTACCAGTAAACAAATGCATCTTATTTTAACACAATTTGCATATCACACAAGGCACTTGCAGACACTTGTACTGAAAGTTGCGGCTAGCAATACTTGCGGTTAGAGGGTAGTAGGGGGTCGTGCGGGGGTTCGTGCGGTGGTGGCAGGGGTCCCACGCCGCCTCTCCCACATTTGGTTTTCCTGAACAGGAACGGGCATGCTCCCTCCCCTCCTGTGAGCCCTCTCATGAGCCAATCACAACGCTGCAATGGCAGCATTGTGATTGGTGCGGACAGCCTGTATGGAGGCCGTTTTCTCTATGTAGGCTGCATGTAGCCTACATAGAGAAAATGTAGAGTGCGCATGACTGGTTTTGTCGGCTCCAGAGGGCCGACCAAACAGTCAGGGTACTCAGAGTGGTGCAAGACACAATCCTCCCTGGCCTGCCCCCGACCAGGCATACCCTCCCGCCGTCCCTCAACCAGGCATACCCTGCCTTCTGCTTTCTCGCAGTGTGAGAAGCAGAAACATAAAATGTTATTTAAAATACCATTTTATGTTTCTGCTTCTCGCACTGCGAGAAAGCAGTAGGGCAACGCTCCACCGCCCTAATGAAGGAGCCGCAGCCACACCCTGTGTCCTGAGCATCTCAGCTTTCAGCTTCAGTTTTAAGTGCTCTCTAAGATGCTTGGTTTCTCTTCTTATGCATTTTTTGTTGTTCCAATGTTCCATCCAACCACAACAGGCAGATTCTCTTTCTTGGTTCTTGCTCCAATTCCCAGTACACCAGAAGTAAAATACTCTGCTCATGCCAGTGCAGGGTGAGCAGTGTGCTTGTCAGAGTGCAGGGTGCATCATATTAAAGCCAGGCAGACTGGCATTGCCAATGCTTGCCTTTTAGTTGGTGTATCATTTCAACTCTCCAGGGAGTGCTTCCACAGGGAATACCTTACAATGGAAAAGTAGAATCAATCATCATGCTGCTTGCCTCAGCCAATTAATTTTTTTATCTCCTCTATGCCTTACAGAAACAAATTATTTTTTCACTGGCAATGCCAATACGTCAACCTTTATTGTGACAAACAGTATTTGTGCATGTAATGCATGTAAACCAAATACCTGAGTGCCTGTGTTTACATGTGCTGGCACATCAAAGTCAGACATCAAAACTTTTACCTGGGCCGACAGATCCCCGAGACTCAGGTACAACACGACCACCTGCCCTCTGCAACAGGAAGGATTGGTGGTTCCCATTATTCGCCTCTACTACCTGATGGCACCAGAGAGATATGTGGTGGAGCAGCTCCAAGTGAAAACTGACAAACCATGGTGCTTTATAGATTAGAGTATGTCTGACCGACCATTAGCTGAAGTTCTCCAAGCTCTGGCGGTCACAACACTGTCTCAGTCTTTACCTGTCCTTGGTTACAAGGGTCACCCTGGAGGCCTAGGACTATCGGTCTAGATACAAGGGCATTACGGATTATCCATCACCGCTCACCCCATTACACAGGAATAGAACCGGCACCCCCGGTTTAGATAGTTCACAATTTTGAATATAGATTGAATGCACTTGATACAGGCTCTGAGACATGTTTCATGAAGTTAGCGTCCACACCTTTAAGGATATTAAGCTCACATACTGCATCTCGGAACAAGAGAGATTTAATTACTGGGAAATTAGACATTGGGTCCCTCAGCCGGCCCTAAAAGCAGTAGCCATGAGAACCCTCACATACTTTGAGAAATTCTTGCAGAACCTCTCCGCAACGCGACACTTAGTCACTCAAATCTACTCCACTCTGCTCCTCAATACCCATCAGACGTGCAGCGCATACAAGATTAGGTGGGAGAAAGACCTGGGTTCTGCTCTGGATGGCAATTAATGGAGTACTATACACACCTGCACAAGTAATTTCAAGAGATATGCCCAGGGTAGAGAAGCCCTTTATAAGAGCTTGTATAGATGGCACTATACACCCGTTCACCTACATGGGTGGAACAATAGCAGGTCTGGAGACTGCTGGAGGGGTTGTTGAGGTACGGGAACTCTATCTCATATTCTGTGGTTCTGTCCCCACCTAGCCCAGTTCTGGGGGAGGTTCTGGAAACTATTGTAGCTATGTAGGGGAGTCCTTTGATTGGTGACCCAGTCCCCATTCCCGAGACTCCCCCAGAAACACTCCAATCCACTTCATTTCCCTAAAGGGGAGAGGATATCCCACCTCTTCTTGGCGGCAAAACAAACCATCTTGGGCCTCTGGGGAAGGGACAATATTTCGAACACTTCAGGGTTGGATTAAAAATCGGCCCAGGCACACTAAAAAAAGTAGCCCAAATTTTCGTATTGCCTTTCCGCAAAACACTGCTTTGGCAAAATATTATTAAAAAAAAGGGGGAGGTTAAAAAAAAATGCATGGATTACTGTACACTGGTGAAACACACCTGAAAACAAGTGAGGCCACTTTGCTAAGGCCCCCTAACCCCCCCCCCCACCCCTCAATATGCATAAATTAATGGGCCGGCCCAGCGATAGAAAGGGAGTGACACCTCTGCCGTTGATAAAATGAAGTTAATCAACCCCCATCTGCCTCCGGAAAGGCCACTCAGGCACCCACTGGGGGCATCGAACAACGCAGAAACCGCCCAAATCGGCCCACCAGGCTGCTCAAAAAAGCAGCCCACAGCTGGAATTCGGATACCGGTCCCTCGGGCATTGCCCGAGTGCCCGCATTACGAATCCAACGCTGGAACACTTCCATGTGGATGCAGAGAATCTGTCGGCTCTTAGCCAATGAAAATGTAACCTATGATATGCAGGAAGCTCTGGTAAATTCACTAGGATGTAGGACTCCATCCTAGAGTTACTCAGTCAATGTAATAGACCTCACTTGCCCAAGTCGCCTTAGAGTACTAGGCCTACTGTCTCATCCGGTGGCGAGCTCGAACGGCACCTGATAGTATGGGGGATCGGACACACCACGCTCTTGCTCACCCCGCTTAGTTGGGCTAAGGTGGTGGCATAGGGGAGGGGGTTCACGTTGGGGATCAGTTCTGTTTTCGAGGTGGGTATGCCCGCCTTAATGTTGTATACTAAAACACCAATAAATATGATGGAAACTAAGTCAAATATCTTGACTTTGGCAAAGAAGGTTTTCATGAATAACCCAATCAGTTATGACCAGGAATTAAATGAATGATAGTAACATGTCCTAGCGCCATGCAAAATACACTAATAACCACCGAATCCCGAGATACTAAAGCACCAGTTCAACAATCACAAGTACCACTATTTCTAGAAATAAAAAACCTGCACATCGTATTACCGTCAAATGCTTCGGCGTTCTTGGCGATGTTCGTGACGTCTAAGTAGTATGGCGAAGGGCCGTCCTGAGGCTTGTTTCCTGGGTGCCCGGGCGTCATATCCTCGCAGGCTGTCAGGGGAGCGCCGTCTGGGTAGGCCACAGAGAAGGGCGCAGGACAGACGGCCAAGAGAGCGGCGAGCGCGGAGAGAGCGGTCCTGGCCATGGCTGGGGAGCGCGGCTTCCAGTCAGAGCTCTGCGCAGCCACTGAAGACGGAAGCACCGGGGCTTGCAACGCTCAAGAGGCGGTGAGAAAGGGAGGGGCGCACTCTTGCAAAAGGTGCCTGGGAGTTCCCGTTCCGTCTTTTTCCACTCCATAATTAATTACATCATTCTTCCTTCTTGAATGTAATTAATTGCTCGGTAAAAAAAAATAAAAAAGGTAACATTTTAAAACAGAATATTTCTCTCTTTTGATTTCACGTTTCAGGTAAAGTGACTTTAGAAACTTTGTCAAGATAAGCAAATGATCGAGCACTTTGATTTGGATAAACGGGATGACCCGAAACGTACCGTCCTTTGGAGTCATAATGACGTGGTTGGCAAAAGTTACAAATGCTAAAAATAATAATAATAATAATAATAATAATAATAATTCTAGGGTGTGCCCGAGTCACGCTGAAGAATACACGATTTGAGATTAACAAATGTCTCTTTAACTGTTGGCGGGTGCCGGGGTTCCTCCCTTACACTTCCCGCACTCGCTGCTGAAGAACAGCGAGTCCCTTGCTGCCGCCCATCTCTGGGCTCTGCTCTGCAAGGACTTTGAAAATCTGTGAGGTCGTCAGCATCATGGCAGGTCCTAGAACTTCTGGGGCCCAGGCGAAAGAAAAGATGTGAGGCCCCTCTAATTTGTATGTAACATTACAAGAAGTGACATCACAGAAAGTGACACCCAGGACTGTTGATCTTTTTTGGCATCACTGAAGAGACCTAATGTGGATATCAGTAACATGGGAAAAAAGATAGATATAGAAATGAAATAAGTCCAAAATACCTTAAAACTGGATTAAATGAATTACATTTGTCGCATTGGATGGAAAAGCTAGGTGCAGCTCTCACAAAGATGGATATGTTTTACTCCATGTTAACTGATTGTTTCCAGATGAGTACATGATCAAAAATTCCAGTTCTGTCTCAGGAGAGATCCCGTTGAGGTAATCAGGGGCGGGATCATTCAAAATATAAAATGACACAAGAGAAAACCTCTCACATCATTTCAAAAGGCTCCCTTATCTTTCTGTGCCATTATTGTGCCATCTTAGGATGACATTAATACTTTAGTAATATGTTTTAACGTAAATCCTCTCACCAGTTTCACACACGCACATGATAAGAGTCGTAGGACAATCTTTTTTGTGTGTGGGCTCTTTATTCGCCAGAATTATGTTAAGTGCAAAAACACAACGCATACAATACAAAATTACAAGACACCATTGCAAATAAATAAATAAAGATTGTACATAACTAAAAAAAAGACTTAGAACAACTGAGACCACTGCTAAATCATACATTGACTTGAAGGTATGCTGCAGATTCAAGGGGTTTTCAAATCAACGTTTTTGATTTGGTGTTAGAACTGTAGGAAGTGGAAGTGGCCGGCTGTAGAGCTGGTGGAGCCCTTTGCGATAATGTTTGCTGGTGCCACTCAATTACTCCCTCTGCCACGGTTTGCCTCACTACCACCCTTTATCAGTCTCCCTCAAGTCTCCATAACCACATTCTCGCTCAGATACATTTAATTTGATTTACATGATTCACACACATTACAGAGACAATCAATATTACTTGTATAAATCACTGTGTAGGAAATGTTTCATAAGATAAAGGACTACAAGGTGTAGGAGTCACATGACAATCATACTAGTAGGCAGTATAGTTTAATAGTGATTGGTCTGGAGAAACACAAACTCTGAATTTAGAACGTAATACCATGGCTGGGGATTCTCTTTAATAACCAGAATGATTTCTATCCAAATGAACTCTTTTTGCAACATTAGGATTGTGGTAAATATTTCATTACCGGTACTATTTTTTATGCGGTAAAGTCTAGTAAGAATAACTCAGTAAAAATAAGAGGCAGAATCCGTGGTATTAGAGGTTCTGAAAGGCTTTATTCCTCTACAAAGGAATTACGGTTCGAACCGTAGGCTTCAAATTCCATCACCACGAAGGTTCAGGAAGGGAAGGCAATACATTATTGACAAGTAATGATATTTATATGAAAAGTATTACATTAAGACAGATGCAGGAGGCGTAACAGCTGATAATACAGATAATGATACACATACGTAATGAAAAAAGGCGTACATATAGGCGTAACTAGATACGTCATTAAACATGATGTCACAAGTGGGTGGATCCATAAGAGAATCCTGCAATGTCAGCAGAAATATTTGGCAGAGATGCGCGCGCAGCCGCATGACGTGTGATTGACGTGCAACTAGAGGGTGAAGGGGACTTGACATTTAGCTCTACATGTGGAGACAGAAGTCTGAGGGGTCATGTCAACCTAATCCCAAATCATATCTAATATCTTATGTTTAAAGAACTGTATTATCCAAAAGGAAAGGTCTCTAGGACGGAATCTATTCTATACTGACTGTTAGTGCGTGTACAAGCGTCTAAGTGTCTACATGAGATGCGAGGGGGCAGGAATCTTCCATGGTAACAGAGGCTATGATTTACTTGCATGAGGACTGTGAGGCCTGGCCCTTTGCTCGGTAGCTGGAAGAATGTTTACCTAAACTACTAGACAGGAATGCATCGGATGAGGAGCGGAGCAGATAATCTTGAAGGTGAAATACAGTTTTTGGCAGGCAACGGCCGGATCAGGCACCGTTAGCCGCGCAGGGAGTAGGACAAAGTTCATGGATACAGATGCGGGCTCGGACTGGAGCTTTCAGAGGCAGAAGGCAGGAAAAGGCTTGATGGCAGAATTCAGGGCCTACTCGCCTGAATCTGTAAAATGTGGAAAGTGAACCACATAGAGTCGGTGGCCTTTCATACTTAGGAATGGAATATCTGACCCATTCATGGCGGATCTGAAAGAGGACATGTTGACGGTGGACGCACATGTATTTGCGTCTTCATAACTGGAACTGGAGGGAACATACATGTACTTGTAGCATGCACATGGAGCCGTTGGGGTCTACGATAGGGGACATAACTGATCACAAAATTCATATTTCCTCATTCCCTCCTTGTCCCCTACGGACCCTCAGGAGATATCGATCTTCATCAATCCATCGATCTGTTCATATAGCATCATTTGTTCTTCTTTCTTCTTCCGGGATCTTGAACGAAAACTTGGATGCGGGATACACGATGTGGCACACAGACCACAAATCGCTGGCCCACATTGTAGACATAAGCAGCAACTGAATAGTATGAGAAAGCCAATACCTAGGAAGGATAGGATCCTCCATCCCCAGGCTGACAACACGCTCCAGAACCAACCGGACCAAGTCCAGGTGCCTGGACTCTGGTGTATCTGGCTTATAATCTTATGAAGGCGAGTTATGGCTTTATATACTGACGGCAAGTTTTCTGGTATGAAAACACAGCAACTTGATCCGATGACCCTACAAGCTCCGCCCCTATCGGCCAGGATGACGTCAAGGACAAGACGATTTTGAAGCACAACAATCCGCATAGCAGACTGCTCTTCTGTTAAATTGCCTAAGGCGGAAGTAGTCTCGTTCACTACTGCTTCAAGGGTTCTAGTTAATCTACGTATCAGTTTACTATTAGTGACTGTACCTATATAGGGAAAGAAACCTTTATTGAAATCTGTGTATTGCTCCCATGCCGTTTCAGTGTAATCGACAATCGGGAGATCTCTCTGCTGTCTATTGTGTATTAAATGGGTATTTCTGTGATAATCAGGAGGGGCTAGGAAAACAGGTGGCAGAAGGAATGCTATGTAACAGGTACCATCCCAATCTAGAGGTAAACGTATATATGCAGTCTGGCCACATATGAAGTAGGAATGACGAGAGGCTCTGAATGTAGACTTGCCTTGATCACTGAATTTTATTACAGTGGTGCATTTACTATGGCCCATGTGTATGGAACCATTCTTTCTTACACATAATTCTCCTTTAACTGGAAATACTGACATAGCGGGCAAGATTGGTGTAGCTTCGGATTCAACATTCAGAATCATGAGGTTAAGTGTAAAGTTACCTAATCCATATACTTCATTTTCTAGATCAGTTCCTGTTCTTTTGGGAAGTCCCTCCTTGTTAGGGTAGCAGACTTTAAGCAAAACTAGGTTCAGGTTTCCCCATACCCAGTTGTCTTGATAAACTGCGGAATTTGAATCTAGGGAATTAATCAAACTAAACCATGCTCCACAGGAGCCATTGTGTGTGAACGGATACGGAAAGAGGGGCAAAACTCCCTTATAGTTCTGATAGGGAGGGAGTCGGCCACATATCCAACAATTGGTAGCATTGCTGGTCTGATGGGAATGATGTAACATACTAATAAATGTGTTGTTGCGCAGCGCAAATCTATAAGACAACTCATGCGGAGGTAATTCGCTAAAAGAATGTTCAGCAGTAACATTGTAAGCACGTTTGGAAATAGGGTAATACATATGTAGCAATACACTAGAAATGATGATCAGAAGACTTAGAAAAAACAAAATTAATAATGTCACTATGCAATGACTACGAAGCGATTTACAGTACGCATGTTTTCTAATCTGTATCTGTCTATTTCTCTCTCTATTTCGGTCTAGAGGATACATGTCAGAGACAAATTCAACCGATTCACCTTGGAGAGGACTTAAACAATCAAATTGTCTGACTTGCTAGACCTTAGTTTCAGTTTATAGAGTTCGTTTTTTGTCTGTTCAACCAAGGGGAGCTTTGAGTCTGTCTGTGAGGGAATGCAGGGCTGAGTGTTCACATCGGACGGTAGTCCATAAAATTTCTTGATATGACTCGAATGCAACCACCCTTTACGTCCCTCAATCTTCACGGCTGTCCTGGTTGTCAGCAAGACGAGTTTGGGCGACTTCCACCTAGGCTCCAGCTGGGTCTTCCGGTCGAAATTCCTCACAAGAACCAGATCCCCTGGAGCCCTGTTCGTGCGCCAATTTATGTGGTAAATATTTCATTACCGGTACTATTTTCTTCATTTCTAATAATTCAATTTTAGTTATAGGCGTGTACACAAACACGCGTGTAAAGTTATTATCTTCACCTCTGATTGGGTGCACTTCGCGTAAGGGATTCTGTCTATCTATGTGATACATTTTTCTTCCCATAGTGGGAACTGGAACATGTTCTGGGCATACGAAAACTATATACTGGTTTCGAAATTCTAGAATTTCTTTAATTAAATCAGTACCTGAACCTCTCCATTTATTCGTGAGTAATTCGGTCAATATGTCAGGTAGGGGTCCAGGATCGGAGTGTTGGCTTTTATATAATATAAGGAGGTGTTGAATCATATATATACCAGCTAAACGCTGTTCGTATGGGGCAAGGTTCAGAAACGTGTGTGCTAGTGCATCTTCACTGTATTTGTCGGGACTGTCAGCCCATTGTACTGCTGACCTGGCTAATTCTTGTTCATCCATGGAATCGAGCATATGGTACCCCCTTCGGTCTCGGAGTAATTTATCAGCGGCTTGGAATAGGTGTTCAGGAGACCTTGTATTTAACATAGGGGCTTGAAAATGTCTATTACATTCTGGACGTATCGGACGTATCGGATCATTAAAGCATCTGGTATTATTAAAAGATCTTCCTTTACCTACATAAGCCATCGTTTCTAATTGTCCTGTAGGCATTTCGTCTTCCTCTCCCTCTGATTCATGTTGATCTGACTCTAATCTTTCTGTATGTATTCGTTCTACTTCTTTGCGAATCTTACGGCACATAACTACTATACATGTCTGTTTATCATGTTTCCCTTCTGATATATTCTGGCCCCATCTGTTAAGTACCTGCATTTCCTCCGGATCTACCCCAGGCCTATCTCTGTTTCTGATCACACAGTTTATGAAGAAGCGTAACAGTTGTCTCTGTACATCCACTTTCTGGTATTCCATAGCTTCGTCAATACTTTCAGGGCCTCGCCCTGATTGGACAAAGTGATATATATTGTCTAAATGTGCCACCATTCCGGGTAGCGTCGCTAAATACCTTGAAGCTCGTCGTATACGTAGTGATGACAACAGCATACCGTCCCGTCTACCGGGCACAGGATCATATCTACAATCCACTAGATGCTCTTTAAACATGTCGGAAGTTGCTAGTTGGGGTGTACGTTCGTATGCTAAATCTCTAAGGGATAATTTATTTCCTCGGGGTGGCGTGGCAAAAATTTCTGTCGTACCTCCTGTCGCACCGTCTGAGGTGCTAGGCACGAAAGGGTTTGTTGGATGTAAGATAGAAACTGTAGATGTAGGAAAAGCGGTAGAAACAGATGGACCTGTGGGAATGTGCGTAGGAGTTTGTTGTTGCGGGGATACAGACGGATGATATTGGCGTTGAGCACCATCGGTGGGCGGTGTGTGTGGCGGAGCATTAGCATATTCAGGAGCTACATCATCTAAATAGGAAGAAAGGAAAATATCTTTTGCTGTTTTGGGATGTGCTTTTATCGGGAGTAATGGAGGTGTCAAGTTTTTCGGTATTTCCGGGGTGGCCTGAGGTAACCCTTCGGCCAGAAGAGGATACATACCATTCATAAGAGTGTTTCGTTGTCTGTCTACTTGTTCTGCTTTTACTCGGGTACCTTCCTCAATTAATAAATTTTCTCGGGTTTTATTCGAATTCTCCCTACCTTTCTCTTCCTGTCTGAGCGCTTTTTCTGTACGTCTATATGATTCTTTACGCCATAATTCAATGGCATCTTTCTGTGACTGTCTGGCTTTCTTTTTCCATAATTCTTCTTCTACTCTCATGATGCAATCTGCATCCCAGGTCCCCGCTGCGGGCCACCTCTGACTCTCTGGTAAATCCTTGGTGTAGTCCACCCATAGATCAAGAAATAATACGGCATCTAGTCCATGCTTATGATACATAAAGTACCCTGGAGTGTCCCTAGGTGGAATGGGAACAGCTTCTTCGAGTACCCCTTTTCTGGTTTTGATCTGTCTTAATTTTGAAAAGAGTGGCATTTTTAGACCTTATTATTTGAACACACCTAATACAATAAACACAATAATGAACAATCATTCACACCACAATATGTAGAACGTATTAAAACATTTAACATTTAACAGTTTAACGAACGATGATAACTAATAGAAAACTAATTACTGACATAATACTAACACTAGATAATACTGAATTATATGCAAGACATACTAGATATACTGCTAAACAGTACAGATACACTGCTGAAACAGTGCAGACCGGATTTGTGTACCCAAACCCGTCTTGACCGGCACAACCTATGTGCACGTTTAAATGCCTCCCCGGCAACGGTACTCACCGGGTAGCGCGGAACGGAAGGCCTCGGAACTGAACTGAAACTGGACCGGACTGGACTCGACTCGACTGGACTCGGAACTTCGGAACCTGGTGGGCCTCTGTATACCTCGGATCTTGCTCTCTCAGCTAGGCTCTGGTCGGGATACTTCGCACTTCTCACCGCCTCGTCTGGGTGTTGATCGCAGCCTCAGTCACCCCCGCTTGGCCGGAGGGAGATGCAGGTACGCGTTTTTGTCCGTTCAGCTGTGGCAGGAGACCGGGCCTGCAACGCACCTCCGGCGCCTGAGATGAGAAAGTGTCCCTGTTCGGGCGCCAATTTATGTGGTAAATATTTCATTACCGGTACTATTTTTTATGCGGTAAAGTCTAGTAAGAATAACTCAGTAAAAATAAGAGGCAGAATCCGTGGTAATAGAGGTTCTGAAAGGCTTTATTCCTCTACAAAGGAATTACGGTTCGAACCGTAGGCTTCAAATTCCATCACCACGAAGGTTCAGGAAGGGAAGGCAATACATTATTGACAAGTAATGATATTTATATGAAAAGTATTACATTAAGACAGATGCAGGAGGCGTAACAGCTGATAATACAGATAATGATACACATACGTAATGAAAAAAGGCGTACATATAGGCGTAACTAGATACGTCATTAAACATGATGTCACAAGTGTGTGGATCCATAAGAGAATCCTGCAATGTCAGCAGAAATATTTGGCAGAGATGCGCGCGCAGCCGCATGACGTGTGATTGACGTGCAACTAGAGGGTGAAGGGGACTTGACATTTAGCTCTACATGTGGAGACAGAAGTCTGAGGGGTCATGTCAACCTAATCCCAAATCATATCTAATATCTTATGTTTAAAGAACTGTATTATCCAAAAGGAAAGGTCTCTAGGACGGAATCTATTCTATACTGACTGTTAGTGCGTGTACAAGCGTCTAAGTGTCTACATGAGATGCGAGGGGGCAGGAATCTTCCATGGTAACAGAGGCTATGATTTACTTGCATGAGGACTGTGAGGCCTGGCCCTTTGCTCGGTAGCTGGAAGAATGTTTACCTAAACTACTAGACAGGAATGCATCGGATGAGGAGCGGAGCAGATAATCTTGAAGGTGAAATACAGTTTTTGGCAGGCAACGGCCGGATCAGGCACCGTTAGCCGCGCAGGGAGTAGGACAAAGTTCATGGATACAGATGCGGGCTCGGACTGGAGCTTTCAGAGGCAGAAGGCAGGAAAAGGCTTGATGGCAGAATTCAGGGCCTACTCGCCTGAATCTGTAAAATGTGGAAAGTGAACCACATAGAGTCGGTGGCTTTTCATACTTAGGAATGGAATATCTGACCCATTCATGGCGGATCTGAAAGAGGACATGTTGACGGTGGACGCACATGTATTTGCGTCTTCATAACTGGAACTGGAGGGAACATACATGTACTTGTAGCATGCACATGGAGCCGTTGGGGTCTACGATAGGGGACATAACTGATCACAAAATTCATATTTCCTCAGGATAATCAAAGACTCGGGAAAAATCATAATGCTCTAATTTACACCTTGGAGTTTGCATGCATCTATTAATAGCTCACTGTTCTATGTTAGGATTTTGACTTATAAACTGCAAGTAACAAAAGAATCTCTCTGACAAAAGCAGTAGCCCACTGACTGATTCACATTATGTGCACTTTGTTATCTGCATGGCACATGTTCTTTGCAGCAGGCACATTAACCCTCTGCACTACCTTCCCACAAGTCAAAACTTCCACTTGACAAATCTCCATTTCTCTCTAGGAAGAACATTAATCACCAGAGATATCATGATAGATTTAGTGGCAGGGATAATGGAATTCCCATAGCCCAACGCCCGGGACATATGGCTTGGGTTCAAGGGCAACAAGTTTTCACGTGTATTTTGTCCTTAGGACAAGAAGGCACAACCCCCTGGAGCACGAACCCTTCGGCTGCTAGTTTGCAGTGCCATATTATGGATCAGGGAAGGGCACTGTCAACAGTTAAGGTAACATTTCTGCCCATATGCTATTGCTATTCAAACTTATATTTATGGTTCATTATTTGAAAGCCTTTATTATTAGGGGGAGTGCTCTACTGCGCTTCTGACAGTGGTTCCTGTATCAAAATGTGTACTCAAGTTTTTAAAGTTTAACAATATGATGCTATGTATAATATTCCCAGAATGCTCTCTGATTAGATGCAAATATTTGGAGAAGCGTGAAAGCAAGATTGATGATTCTTTGCTTTCAAAATAAAATGTTCATTAAAAAAATGAAAGTTGGAAAAACAAATTTGCTATACTACTGTAAAATTTCTGGTACCAATTCTTTGCAGCATCATTTAGCAAAATGTGTTGATGCATGCTAGTATTTTCCAAAAATATTCATAATGGAAAATCCGTGTAACCAGTTTCAATAAGATTATGGGAAACATAACAATAAACAAGCATTGGCAAAGCCAGTAGGTCTGAAATTGGTGGTCAGCTTTTTAGTTTTGTCAATGTTTGACTTGTTTTGGAATGGTTTTTGTAAAACCTTATTGGTGTGGGAGCTGGCGGGCCCTCACCATTATAACAAACATTGGGAAAAGCAAAAATGGTTTTGGTCTCAATAAGCACACACTGCCACAGTAGTTGCTGACACTGAACAAAACTACTTTGTGTGCTGATATGCTCCTTGTGAAAGAGCAGAATGCTGTCACTCACAGTGAAGCCAGCCGATACAGAGAGAGAGACAGAATTGTAATAAACACAAAAGGTCATGGTTAACGCCAGACCAAATTAGGGGCCCAATTATTAAAGAAAGTCTCAAAAGTGTACCCATGGTATATGTCCTTGCATTTTGTGCAGCTATACAGCTTTCATGAATTCCCAAGAATTTACAGAAGTAGGACAAGAAATACTAATCCTAGAAAATATTTGTGAACTGCATTTTAGCATGAGCAAATGTGCATGCGCAGATTTGCTCATGCACAAATCTTAGTGTTTGTAAGTTCACTTTCCCTCCAACCACTTCTTTCTCCAACTCTGGAAAAAGGTTTACATCTGCACTGTCAGGAGTACATTTCCAACATTTATCAGTATGGGAAAAGATTAGAGAAGAGTTTTTGAAAACCTTCAAAACATGCAAGTTAGTAGGTTTGCACAGACTCAAAAGGGCATCCCTGGAACAATTGCTTACCACTACCTTCATCCTGCAGTATGTAGATCTGCGGAAACGTGGCAACATAAGTGGATTGCTAGTATTCAAACACTACTATGGTATGAGTCTTGGCATAATCAGAGAGGCTATATCAGAACTCTTATATATTGAGATTGCTGCCATAATCTGTTGCCGCACTACATGGCACCAAAGGGATAAGTTGATTTTGTTACAGGACAAGTATATTTGTGAAGCAATCTGCCCCATTGACAAGTAGATATTTTATTAAATTCCACCCCCTTAAAGTGCTTTTAAAAACATAATATACTTGCACACATAATGCCCCCAACCAAAGTCAGCGCTCAGTGTGATCTCACAGGTCGCACCACCCTAGAGCCTCCCTGCTCAAGGGTCCTGTGATCTCAGTGACAGAGTCACTGTTGCTCTAGGCTGTGCTGCTTCGTAGGCCTGCCCAAAAGATTGGAGGTGAGCTTCAATAGGGGTTGTGGGGGACAGCCTTTAAGGTTAACCCACACTTGCCACTGTTAGGGTCCACCTGCTGGTGCTAAAACACCAGGGCTTCTAAGGTCTTGCAGGCCTTCTAAGGTCTAGCAAAGGAATGTGCCCCCTCAGGAGAGTGGACTGGTCATAAAGGCTAAACCTGGTTCCCCAGCTCCAAATTTGGCAGCTGTCACCATAGTGCAAATCATCTCCCCCACTGAACACCATACTGCCTGTTGGACTTGGCCCTTTGTGGCTAAAGTTCCTTAAACGTTTTGCCTTCCTCCTAGACTTTTTTCTGACATTATGTTTCCAACTTAGATGCTTTGGGCACTTTGACACTGCTGATCAGTGTCAAAGTGCAAGTGCTCCCTGTATAAAGTGTAATGGTAATTGGTTGTCCATAATTAGTATGTTTGCCTTACTAGTAAAGTACACTATATGTGCCAGGGCTTGCAATTAAAATGCTACTAGTGGGCCTGCAGCACTAATTGTGCCACCCACACAAGTAGCCCTAAAGAGAGAACTTAGGCCTGCCACTGCAGTGCCTGCACGCAGTTTGCTTACTGCCATGTTGTCCTGAAATGTCTTGACCCAGGGGAGGAGTAGGTGAGACAGCAACAGGCTGACCCGCATCTGGAGTGTAGGGGGGAGGAGTAGACCCCTTGGATGTGAAGAGGCCTGGGCTGCTGTCATAAAAGAATGGCTCCACCTCCTGCTGAGTGATTGAGGAACAAGACCCCCACTATCAAAGGAAGAAGGTGCCACTGGCAGCAAGACACCCAGAACTGGTTTGGACAGGGGTCAGTGCCCCCTGAACACAAAGACTTCAAAGACATTTAGGGGTATAACTATGAGAGCTGAAACCCCTGGACTTTGGACTGATCAAGACTGAAAAGGATTGAAACTACTTCGTGGTCAAGAGGATCCTCTGCCAAGGAAGAACAGCTGAAGAGACTGAAGAGAAGGACTGGCCCTTGCTCTGTGTTCTGGAGCTGGCCTGCAGTTTTCTGATTTAATTAAGTAGAGGCTAAGGGACTTTGCTGTGTGCAGTGTACTGAAGTAACTTGTCTCCAAGGGCCAGAGGAGAGCTGGCTTCCTGTTGTGGAAACGCAGGAACATCAAACTTTCCAAGTGTGTCTCAGCGGCACTGTGTGTGTGTGCTTTTTGCAGCCTGAGACCTTTGTAAGAATTGCCCCGGGACTGTGTGACCCGAAGCCCAACCGAGTCTCAGCGACGCTTTGAGCGTGTGCAGCCTGAAACTGCCGTGGGGTCCGTGGTGCTGGTTGGAAAGTGCCCCGTGACTGCAGTGCCCCCGCAGCGTGAATCATCGTCCATGCTGCTGTGTAGCTGTTTGTGGCCCGAGCAGTCATCGTAACTGAGGCTGGGAATCAATATCGCCGCAACGTGCTGAAGGATTTCGTAAAGCTAAAAAAGTCGTGAGGTAATAGCGATCGTTGTTCGCAAGAGGAATCTGCCCAAGATTGTCAGAAACGGAGAAGGCAGTGCCGTAGTCTGTCCGGGTACAGTGTCGCCTTGCATCGGAGCTGCGTCGTCATCGGGAGCGCCCAGTAGGACGTCCAATGAGCGGGGAGAGAGAGAGAGAGCGAGGCAGCGCATCCCCCAGGTAAGGCTTGGACTCCGGTCAGGAGCCGCAAGCGTGTGTGGCCTGGGGAGGTGTGCAGGAGGAGTACAGGAGTGCTCACTTCTCTCTTCCGCTGCACTGTGTTAGACGCGCTGAATCCTCGATTGGCCCGGACCTTCCCGGCAGTACCGGGGCCGCCCTCAGAAGTTCAGGACTGTTGTCTGTGGTTGGGGCCTCGTGGTGCCCGCGCTAATCACGTCGATTGGCCTGATATTATTCCTGCATTACGAACCTCCTTATTACTTGCATTAGGATTGTATTAGTCCTGCATTACGAACTGCCTTATTACTTGCATTAGGGATTGTATTATTCCTGCAATACAAACTGCCTGATTATGTGCATTGAGGATTGAATTATTCTCACATTACGAACTGCCTTATTACTTGCATTAAGGAGTGCATTATTCTTGCATTACGAACTGCATTAGTCTGACAATACGAATTGCATTACGAACTGCATAGCATTGCATTAGGACTGCATTTGAATAATGTGAACTGCTCATTAATACCACAAGAACCTACAAGTGTTTGTTGGCCTAATAACCGGCAAAGTGAAATATTACGAATACGCATATGTAGGATTTTTATCGTTTAGTCTTACCGTATTTTTCTTCTTGATAAAGATCCCGCTATTTTCATACATCAGTGTGGTGTCCATTTGTGGTGTTATCACTGTGTCTCTGGGAGTGTGGTTGCAAATACTTTTCACATTGCCTTGAAGAAAAGCTTGGCTGCTCGTGCCAAGCTACCAGGGGATGAGCAGGGGTTATCAAAGAGCGTGTCCCTCCTTTCCCTGACTAGAAGCAAGGGTCCCTATTTGGACTAAGGTAACTGCCTCAGCCAACTAGAGACCCCCAGTTCTAACACTGCCCCACTGAGAGAAACTCTCAATACCTTCAACTGCAACCCAATTGCGCCCCACTATAAACACCTAGATGCGACTCAATTCAAATTACGCACTAGACAAGAGTAATATGCTCTCAACAAAAAGAGGGTGGGGACCGGGAGCATAATTAGAAAATAGGTCCAGTACCCATGCTCCCTCAAAATCACGTATTTATATTGAGAGGGTAGCTGTTCCTAAAGATAGAAGTAGAAAGATCTGCTGTGTGTGCTCTGAGATTGGTTGGGCCGGAATGAGTGTGGGGAATTTCTCCTTTGAAATTTAGTGCCCTCACACACCCTTTCAGGTGTCCTGCTTCATCATAGGGCGTTGCTCCTCGTGGGGGTGGCGCTGCAGTCCCCCACGGGCCCCGCAAGAGGGCTCTTTGTCGGAGTTCTTTTAGGAGACGCCGCAGTTGTGCATGGGGGTGTGTGGGTATGACTATGAGGGATGTGAGTGGTGCGTTAAAACTACTAGGTAGAAACCAAGACCTTTATTCACGGCTCTATCTAGCATTGATTAAAAATGATCCTGGAGGTCCTCAAAGAACAATATAATGAGGGCAGATATAAAATTTACTGCAACTCTCAGGATAGGTGAGTGAATAGGGAGTGAAAGTTCTAGAAAAATAGGGTCAACATGTTTCGCGCTTCAGAGTAGGTCCTTAAGGGATCCGATCGCGCTTCGTCAGGACCAAATCAGACAGGTGTATCTAAAAAGTATATGAATGAGAAGAAATAGGCTCCAATGAAAATGAAGTACTGTGAACCTATAGTACCTTGATAGTAAGGGGAAATTGCGTCCTCGCGCTGGTAGGTGCTCCTTCTTATTGGAAAACCTACACCCAACCCTATGAGATGAAAGGGAAGGGCTCCGTCAGCGGTTCGGATTAGGCGACAGAGAAAATGTGCTCAGTCGCCTATGGAGTGGAAACCTACCCCTCCTCCGTTACGCGCCGGATCCCGTCGCCTAATCCGAACCGCTGACGGAGCCCTTCCCTTTCATCTCATAGGGTTGGGTGTAGGTTTTCCAATAAGAAGGAGCACCTACCAGCGCGAGGACGCAATTTCCCCTTACTATCAAGGTACTATAGGTTCACAGTACTTCATTTTCACTGGAGCCTATTTCTTCTCATTCATATACTTTTTAGATACACCTGTCTGATTTGGTCCTGACGAAGCGCGATCGGATCCCTTAAGGACCTACTCTGAAGCGCGAAACATGTTGACCCTATTTTTCTAGAACTTTCACTCCCTATTCACTCACCTATCCTGAGAGTTGCAGTAAATTTTATATCTGCCCTCATTATATTGTTCTTTGAGGACCTCCAGGATCATTTTTAATCAATGCTAGATAGAGCCGTGAATAAAGGTCTTGAGGCCCGATTCACAGAACAAACTTAAGACTAAATCCTAAACTTAGTACCATTCTGGTATTCACAGAATGCACCTAGTACTTCTGGTATTCACAGAATGAACTTACTACTTTTGCTATTCACAGAATGAACTTAGTACTTTTGCTATTCACAGAATGGATTTACGACTCCTAAACTTACGTCCGCACTCGGGCCGGAAATTCCGGCACGGAGGCGGAGCTTCCGGCCCGGAGGCGGGGCTTCCGGCCCGGAGGCGGAGCTTCCGGGCCGGAGGCGGAGCTTCCGGCCCGGAGGTGGAGATTTCAGCCATAGCTAAATCGGCCGGAATCCCCACCTCCGGGCCGGAAGCTCCGCCTCCGGCCCGGAAGCCCCGCCTCCGGGCCGGAAGCTCCGCCTCCGGGCCGGAAGCTCCGCCTCCGGGCCGGAATTTCCGGCCCGAGTGCGGACGTAAGTTTAGGAGTCGTAAATCCATTCTGTGAATAGCAAAAGTACTAAGTTCATTCTGTGAATAGCAGAAGTACTAAGTGCATTCTGTGAATACCAGAATGGTACTAAGTTTAGGATTTAGTCTTAAGTTTGTTCTGTGAATCGGGCCCTTGGTTTCTACCTAGTAGTTTTAACGCACCACTCACATCCCTCATAGTCATACCCACACACCCCCACGCACAACTGCGGCGTCTCCTAAAAGAACTCCGACAAAGAGCCCTCTTGCGGGGCCCGTGGGGGACTGCAGCGCCACCCCCACGAGGAGCAACGCCCTATGATGAAGCAGGACACCTGAAAGGGTGTGTGAGGGCACTAAATTTCAAAGGAGAAATTCCCCACACTCATTCCGGCCCAACCAATCTCAGAGCACACACAGCAGATCTTTCTACTTCTATCTTTAGGAACAGCTACCCTCTCAATATAAATAAGAGTAATATGCTGCCTACAAAAAAGTGACAACATCCTGGTAAGAGCAAACAGACATAGGGAATGCAAGATTAAGTAAAGCATGTGAAATGTAAAAAAGAACAAATTGGTTACCTTAACGCTTTTGCACTTATTATTCAGAAATCAATGAGTGCTTTTGCATGAAAAGTTAAGGACATGACTACAGGGCCCAGAAGGGACCCATTTCAATGTCCATTGCTTATATCCTTACAAAACGTAAGCAGTATGGTTTAAAAAGACCACATTCGTGACTACAGAGCCGCAGCATGCATTTTGTTTTCCAATCCACGCATCAAGCAGGTATTGCAGTACATCCAGGAATAGTGCACTTCCCCACCTGGGGAAAACAATGCTGTTCAGAGAAAGACAAGAAAACAAAAGTAGCGCTTCACTCTGAAGGAAAGAAAAGAGGGAGTAATGGCTACAAGGACCAGGGAAGGGGGGGCCACACCTGCACCTGACAGCTTGTTCCAGTGCTTAGAGGCCCAGGGAAAGGGGGCCCCCTCCACTGGACCTTTAAGCAGTAACGAGGCATTTTAAAAACATTGCCCTACCACGGCAGTTCTACATACATTTTAAATACACATTCCCATCAAAAAAATCTTTGCTATGGATGATGCAAAAGTTAACAAAAGCCAGTTGATCTGGCTGCTCCCTCCTCCCCTCACCAACCTCACCTTACCTGTGTCCGGCTGGTCCTAAAAACAAAGGGGCCTTTTGTCGCCTAGAAACAAAATCCAGAAAGGGAATGGCCGGTACTTAACAGAGGTGCTGCTGGCCCAGCTGCTGTGCCTGGGCCCCATTCTGTTGGTTCCTTCCCCTCACCTGTGCACCCCCAGGAATGCCACCACGCCCTGACCAGCAAGGTCAAGACATCTCACATTTGTATTGTGACTGTGTGGGGCAGGGGGCCCTGGAGGAGCAGGTGGGCTACCTGTGAAAGTGTGGCCTTTCACAGTGGAGCGGGCCCACTGTTATTTAGCTGAGTGTGAGGCCCTGGGCAGCTGCCCACACTGCCAGTATCTAGTGCTGGCCCTGGTCAGCATGAGTGACATGCTGGCGGCTCCTCGTCATGAGACTGAATCTAAAAAACATGTCTGAAAAGTGTATGTGTAGCATAAAAAAACTTTTGGAGTAACTTTCTGAGTTGGACTTTACAAAGAATTTCAGGAGTAGTTTTGAAGAGCTGTTGGGAATTACGAGCTAATAAAAAGTGAAAAACATGTTCACTCGCATAATTGTTTGAAGTGTAGATTTGCGCATGCAAAAATATACTATTCAAGTGTAGTTGCACTTACTAACGTTTTAAATGCATTTTTTTCAATAGGCAAACTATTTGTGCCTGGGGAGACATCTTACTGTGACAACTGTAACATTGTCGGTTGTGTTTCCCTCTTATTCCTACCCTGGTTACCAAATTACTTCTGCACTTGATAGGAATAAATCAATTGTATCCAGAGTAGTAATGAGCACCTTAAAAGCATTGACTTCTATTTACTTTCTTTTCTCTCCTTTTTCTATCCCTTTCTCTTTTCTCGCTTTCTTTTTCTATAAAAAATGTATACAATATAGATAATAATATAACTGGTTCATTTTACTGTTTCCCTATTGTTTGATTTGTATCATATATCTTCTTGATTTCTTCAGGGATCTCTCGACTAAATGCGTCTGTTGACTTTGTACTTATCCAATCGTTATACTTCGTTTGACTACTGTATTGTTTATTACTCTTAATCTTAAATAAAAAGTTATTGAACAAAAAAAAGGATTGACTTCATATTGGCACATGTGTGATGGTGATTAGAAGCATGGATAAACATTTGTAAATAGTCACGATTTTACTCTACCATGCAAAACGTCTATCGAACAAGAATCTGCACAGACCATTGCGAGACACTGGTCTTAATACAACCTGCCCGGCGCTACTAAACCCAACAAAGGGAACCTGCCTGCATGCACTAACAACGGTCTAGATTAAGTTTTAATAGAAGTGGTGGGCAAGCACACCCTTTTAACTGCATCTTCAGCAGCTGCGCCTCCGTCTCAAATGAGATGTCATCTAGTATATTGCAAGGTTAAAAACACAATTTCAACGAGTCGTGTCGCATCTTAAAAAATATCATTTGTGTTTGGATAGTCTGAGCCTGGAAACATCAATTACATTTTTTGGGGGGTCTCATAAGTATAGCATTTACCATCTGGAAAACTTAACTTGCATGCGTAATTTTCGCACATTGACCCGTGTTATCGCATGGAACAAACAAATATGCTCAGAACGTGTATAAAATGACATAGAAGAACAGAAAAGATGTCATTTTCTGTTGCCAACTAATTTGCCATTGCACTATAAAGCCAGAAGCCACTATCCAAGTGCACGTTGTGTTGCCATTTGGACCCAAACTCCACTGCAGACAAGCACCCTTTACTCAAAAAAAGTGTGGATAACCTGCACACCCTGTTTTTAACAAAATCAAACACAAGTATAATTAATTATAGTAAATGTAACCTATGAATTATTGGTGGTGCTGCCCTCAGCAAAACCTGAACGGCCCCTGTCAGGCAACAAAAGTTCACTATATGTCAAACAGAAAACTGTCTGAACCTGAGGACGGACTTTACACAAGCCCAATATGGTGCTTAAATCTCCACAAAATTTGTTGTAACTGGATCAAAAATTGCATCAAAATATTCAAGTGAACAAGTTCTCTTTACAATGTATTCAATGATGAAATGTAAAGAGTACTTTTCAATGAAAATATGTAGCCCAAAAAGTAAATAATGCAGAAAGACAGGGGGCCCGATTCACAGAACTAACTTAAGACAAAATCCTAAACTTACTACCATTTTGGTATTCACAGAAGGCACTTACTCATTTCGATATTCACAGAAGTTAGGAGTCCTAACTTTAGGACTCCTAAATGCCTTCTGTGAATACCGAAAGTCTTAAAATTAGGATTTTTCTCAGTTTAGTAGTAGTATAGTTAGGACTCCTAACTTTAGGACTCCTAAATGCCTTCTGTGAATACCGAAAGTCTTAACATTAGGATTTTTCTCAATTTAGTAGTCCTAAGTTTAGGACTCCTAACTTTAGGACTCCTAAATGCCTTCTGTGAATACCGAAAGTCTTAAAATTAGGATTTTTCTCAGTTTAGTAGTAGTATAGTTAGGACTCCTAACTTTAGGACTCCTAAATGCCTTCTGTGAATACCAAAAGTCTTAAAATTAGTATTTTTCTCAATTTAGTAGTCCTAAATTTAGACTTAGGACTACTAAATTGAGAAAAATCCTAATTTTAAGACTTTCGGTATTCACAGAAGGCATTTAGGAGTCCTAGAGTTAGGAGTCCTAACTATACTACTATTAAACTGAGAAAGATCCTAATTTTAAGACTTTCGGTATTCACAGAAGTCATTTAGGAGTCCTAAAGTTAGGACTCCTAACTTCTGTGAATACCGAAATGAGTAAGTGCCTTCTGTGAATACCAAAATGGTAGTAAGTTTAGGATTTTGTCTTAAGTTAGTTCTGTGAATCGGGCCCAACGTGACTGCATGAATCAAAGAAACGACTGCGCCAAACACAATCATGAACAGTTCAAAGCACTGTGTCCTTCTTTATTTTCATTTTTTGTCTTTTCATATCTTGATAGCATAGAACGACATCAAAACAGTTCACAATGCATTTCGGTGTAAAAACACCTTTGCCAGGGGAATGCTGTGAAAAATATATACAAAGCAAATGTTCAAAGTGACTTGGAAATGGTAAAACAAATACACATTTAGAGCAATAATATATGGAATTGACAGGCCAAGCCAATATGCAAGAATAAAAGAAGCGGTGAAAACCAGTGGAAGGAAAAGAAACAAGAGCGCTACCTGAGCGTATGCTGTATTTATATAATAAGTGTTTAAAACTGCGCAGAATAGACAAATGTACTAATCTCCTGTGCTCGAAAGAAACCATTAAATAGCAGAGAGCGAATGTTGTAAACAAAATCAAACGTGGACACACCTATGCCCTCGTCACCCCAAACAAAACAAGTCCTGAGGGACTCACCTAAATGTATGCCATCAAGATCTGCGCAAAATGAAGTGCGCGTATTCGACGCTGAGAAAGTGACCAACAAAAAATAATATGAATAACCAAGTGAATTGAATGTAAAAAAAAAACGTGCCAGACCGTGATACACGTGTTTCGTCACAACGTGTAGCTATTTACTGATACTGAAAGGCTGATTTATTGGTCTGAATTCAAGAAATTTTGCTCATAATACGCCTGATGTCGACCTTTGTGATTACATAACAAGAAACTTCAGACATCTATTTGATTTTGATGGGCACGCCCAGAACGCAATAATTTTTCATACGTGTGCACAGGACTTCATTTCCTTTTGCTTGATGTGGGCCATGACCCACTCATTAGCAGGGGTTATTTCCTTGGGTTTGTTCCCCCTGACCTGGTAGCACCGGAAACACTTGATCTCTGTGACACCAAGCGCCAAGCTTCCTCAACTTCAACCAAACCCTCACCTCTGCTACTATCATATACTGCAGGAAGGGCAGCCGCATTGCGATGCAAACAAACTTCTGACATTTCATTCAAGCTCTCTCTCATTGATATGGATAGGGATAAGGTCGCATCAGATCTCTTCGAGAATCTAGCCAAAGGCATTCCGCTGACCAGCACAACCACTAACAGCAACACCCAACGCAAGGAAGGACTCAAAGACAAGTTCATTAAATTGGAAAGACTAAAAAAGACAGAGAATTCTCGTTGGTGGGACAGCGCCTCCTTGAAACAATACCTAAGGTTGAACAGAGTCCCTAGAGGACTACGCTCGCAAATATTCCCAACATTTGACGATCTTGATGACGACCTGTTGGGGAAATGGGAAGAAACCTTAACCAATAACTCAAAAACACTAATTCACATCCTGATAGAAAATGCGGAACGAAAAGTAACTAAACTTCAATTGGAAATCACAAACCTGGAAAAAGAAATAGAAGAGCTTAACTTGAAAGAGGCAACTGAGAAAAATTACGTCATCCTTAACGAGATCCTAGCTAAACACCAGAACGACATAAAAGAAAGAAAAACCAGACATCTCAAAAGAGACGAAGCGGATTACAAGGAAGGCCAAGTCTTCACTTTTGCTCGCAAATACGACCAACTGGTTCACAATCCCACCAAAGCTGATAATATTTCTAGATCCTCTGTCTCCTCAAGTACATCATCTCTCAATACGATACTCACAAGCGACAGCGATTCAGAAAATATAGGACAATCCAATCCTAAACCAACAACTTCCAGTTTTTTACGCGAGGTACAAGCTATCAGACGAGAGACCAGAACACAGCAGAGACTAGGTACAGGATACAAAAAACCCGCAGAGGGAAAAGATCTGGAAAACTAACAATACAAAAAGAAACTGAGATCTGGGGACGGAAAGAAACAACAATAGATAACACCAACATTCAAGTAGTCAATCTCTCCTCCATACCACTCAACACTAACATGATCTCTCTCCTGAACAAAGGCCACAATTTCAATCCATACGAAACTGGAGATTTGTGTAGATCCAAGATAGATCTCTTCAAATTCATCAGGAATCTGAAACTCAAAATACACTTTGAACTCATGCCCCTGCCAACCAACAGAACAGGGAGTACTCATAACATCAGTCACATGGATTCTCAAACCATTAAAGATGTCAATGACACACATCTACTCCTGTCCATCACTGAGACTGACGATCCACCACGCAGTTTAGAATCACTATTACAAGATCTAGACATCGATCCATATGGGACCATCCCCAGTGGCCTAAAGACCAAGTCCAAATGGACACCCTCCCTCCCTGGAGGTAATGCCATCGATGTTTTTCACAATCTTATACTGGAGGATCTTGACAAATATGAAAAGAGATTCATGAGCAAAACTCATAGAACCAAAGACAACCTAACCAGAGGTGAGAGATTGGCTCTCAAAACGCTCAGTGCTGACCCTAACATCATCATAAGAGAAGCAGACAAAGGTGGAAATGTGATTGTTATGAACCGTGTGGACTACCACAATGAGATATTAAGTCAACTACAAGATGAGACCTGCTATGAACATCTTAAACATAATCCCATTGGCTCCTTGAGCAATCTCATTAACAAAAGAATACAAACCTGGCAAACCCTTGGTATCATTGATGAAGATGAGGCCCAATACTTGAAAGTAGCCAAACCTACCTATCCTATACTATACACTCTACCCAAGATCCACAAACAAGCACCTTTTCCCCCAGGATGCCCGATAATCTCGGGCATAGGGGGTCCCACAGAAAGACTATCACAGTATGTTGACCTTTTTCTCAACCCCATTGTCAAGAATCTGCCATCCTACATACAGGATACCAAACACATACTTAGCATCCTCGCAGACATACAGTGGCAACCCAATATGATCATGGCTACTCTGGACGTAGTTTCTCTCTACACATCCATCAAACCGGACCTAGGACTAGAGGTAGTGACCAAATCTCTTCAGCACCGATCAGCATCATTATGGGAACACACCAATATGATCTCCAGCATGATGGAGATCATACTCAATAACAATTATTTTCTGTACGACAACCAATGGTACAAACAGATAAAGGGAGTGGCTATGGGTTCAAAATTTTCACCATCCTTTGCCAATCTATATATGGGTGCCCTTGAAACAGAATGGTTATGGGGTAAAAAAGCAGCCCAATGGACAGATTATATCGTCTATTGGGGACGGTATATTGATGACTGCTTGTTGCTTTGGTCAGGCTCACAAGATAAGCTTGACTCCTTTTGCGTATACCTCAATTCCAACAATATGGACATGAAATTCACCTGCCAAGCTAGCAGTAACTGTGTCTCTTTCTTTGACATCGAACTATACGTTAAAGATGACATCTTACACAGCAAGCTCTACCGCAAAGAGACTTCTTGCAATGCGATCCTACATGCCAGCAGCGCACATCCATTGCACCAAATACAAACAATTCCCTATGGAGAATTCTCAAGGGCGAGGAGAAATTGCAGTGAGGATACTGAATTTAGGAGTTGCATAAACGATATGCAACACAGATTTTCCCAGCGTGGCTACAAACCACAGATCATTAAGAAAGCGACCAACAGAGTCAACAATATCCAAAGAGTCACGACTCTACAACCAAAACCCCCCAAAGAAACAGACAAACAAACTTTGAGACTAATCACGGATTACAATGCCATCAGTACCACCATGCGAAAAAGCTTCAATAAACATTGGGGTACCTTATTGACCGACAAATCATTAAAGGATAACATAACTGCTCGACCACAAATCACCTTCAGAAGAGGAAGAACTCTTGGCAATAGGCTATGTCCTACAACACCACGCTCTGTAGCGATCTCGTCTTGGTTGACCAACCACACTGTTGGTTTTTTCAAATGTGGAAACTGTGGAGTCTGCAAATGGGCCATGAATGGCACCAAAGAATTCAGTGGCTGGAATGGTAAAAAATACAACATCACCTGCAACATCAACTGCAACTCCAGTTTTGTCGTTTACATCCTGCAGTGCACTTGCAAACTACAATATGTGGGTAGCACGATCAGATCTCTGAAGGAACGTATCAGTGAACATGTCAGGGCGATGCACAATGAAGATGCCAAGTACCCTATGGCTTCGCACATAGCGACATGCAAAACACAAGGACCACGCAAGAGTTTATCATTCTTTGGAATAGACATCGCCAGGAACAGTGTAAGAGGCGGAAATCGCGAATTGAGATTGAGAAGACAAGAGGCGTCATGGATCATGCGTCTTCAATCGGTCAAACATGGTCTCAACATCGACCAGGAACTTCAATACTTTCTGGGTTCATGATCCCTCCTACCCAGCCTTTATCTCTATGTACTTGCATATGTGTTTTTGCTTTTCTCTTTGTTCTTCCAGGTTTTGCAAGCTCTCTATCGTCAAACTCTCTTGAATATGGTTGTCTACCCATTCCTGTGGCTCACCTGGCATCATACAGCACCAATCCATTGCATCATGTGATATTGCAAGTAGCTTGTTCTGTTACTTATGCTTTTTTAGATACTGAGGTTTTACACTTGTATCTCTTAGATTTGTCCTATTACGGAACCCCACCCTTCTTTCTTATATTCATCTCTCCAAAATCATTTTCTCATTAACCTTTGCAATTCTCCTTCCTATTCTATTTTTTAACAACTCTGCCACTTCTGTGATTTATCGCCACTTCTATTTCTCCTTTTGCTACCTGTTTACCACATCCCATGCTCCATACCCAGTCTCATTCCACACGCTCCTTCACTATAATTAGCTAGTCTGTTCTATTAGCTTTCGCCCTATACTCCGCGCTTATTTACATTTGTCAATGCCTTACTATTTTGTTCGCGCACGGCTTCACCATAGCAACCCTTAATGATCCTCACTTCCGGTTTATGCACCGGAACTACCGCCACACATTCTAGTCTTTTGACTCGCCCCTGCTCATTTACTTAACTTCCGGACTACCCTTGACGCTTTGTCCTGCACCCTGGAATACAATGAAGATCCCGTATCCGAGATCTCTCTCTCACTGGTAAGCTAACGCGCCTCTAGCCCCGTGTTAATCTATTTTATTGCGCACCATTATTGCTTTCCCTCACTTTCACAACCTACCCCCCGTTTTTATGACAGACCCAGATCAAACCGTACGCACTCGTCCGGTTTTGGCTTACCGCCGTTCATTTCCTTGTGGGGAGTTATTTTCCTCCTCACGCTGAGTTCCGGCCACCAGTACCCTTTCGACACAATTACGAATACCCTCAAACAGGTAGCTCTTACTTCTTCTTACTTCCTCTTTTTCCTTCTCTACTTTTGACTCTACCATGTCCTCACCAATTTGTACTGTTTTTACAACGTCTGTCGCTCTCCTGACTATATCGTCATATGTTAATTATCATGGTACACTAGATCACCCCTCAAAATGTAGGTGTGCCTGTACCTTGTTATGCCACGTTGCAGTTCACTCCACGTATTTTAATATCATCATTTGTTGTGCATTTACTCATGTGTTGACTAAGTTCTGTACTTTGCATTGAGCAATACTCTCTCATGACTGCTATGATGACAAATTGATGCGTAACCAGCGTCTTCCATCACAATAATTACCTAATAGAAATGTGTCTTAGAATGTTTTAAATCTTCGTTTGTGTACGACTATTATGTACACTCTAAGTCACCTAAGCATATAGCTCTTTGCACATCACATTGCCATGGTGACAAATTGATGCGAAACTAGCGTCTTCCATCACAATTATTGCCAAATATAAGTGTATCTTAGTTTGTTTCAATTATCATTCAAGTACGAATTTTATGTATACTCCAATTCACTTAAGTATATAGCTCTAGCACACTACGCTGTACTTCACTTTCCTTCCTACGTTAGGATGTGATCTATCTTCCACCAGTAGTCTCAGGTGCTCTTTTTCTGCCTGATCTACGCTAAATATTGGACTGTCAATATCACTACATGTGATCCTACGCTTCACGTGTCATACACACATTATGTGTACGCACCCTACGTTTATTATTTATTTTCCAATGATCGTGGTTCTTACCTTTGATTCACACCCACAAACTTTCCTTGTGGTGTCCTTTTGCTCTCTTCACGGGGATGTAGTGTTCTGACAGCATTTGTTTGGATACTTTTCTCTGTTGCTGTCTTTAAGTGAATCACCAAGTGTATATTTATATGCAACTTTCACAGTACATTGGTCTCCACAGTTTATCCTGTTTTTCATTTCTCTTCACGGCGTTCTGACAGTGGCTCAATGTGTCTTAGTTTGTCTTTATTTTATTGCATTTTCTTATCTCTTTTTCCTTTGTTCCTTTTGTCCTTCCTAGCCCTGATGAGTCACAATAGCAACACGTTGTGACAAAACACGTGTCGGCTGATTTACTTTCATGTTGTATTGGTCTGAATTCATGAATATAAAGAAATTTTGCTCATAATACGCCTGATGTCGACCATTTGTGATTACATAACAAGAAACTTCAGACACCTATTTGATTTTGATGGGCACACCCAGAACGCAATAATTTTTCATACGTGTGCACAGGACTTCATTTCCTTCACCATGTGTTTGGAGTACCCTTCCATGTCCTGGCAGTCCCAGTTTATTATTTGCCACACTTGCATTTTTTCTCTAAAACCCTCATTGTATTGCAGCCATGCATCGCCCTGATACTGTTGCTGCGCCTCGTGCACTTTTGCTTCATACAGGAACAGGGCCGCCACTCTTTGGGGACATTTTTCAATGAATACCTATGCTAGTGTTCTGAATGCCTTCAGCCAATTTTCTATTGACCTTTCTACCCTGGGTTTCCGGGGGGCTCTCCTGTCGTCGTCCTTTTTATCCTGCACCTTGAGGTCTAACCCTTCCTGCCATACTTCCAAAAGTGAAAAGATGTCTATGAATTCTTTTCTCCAAATTCCTCCGCTCCAGACCTTTCGCCCTGACGCGCCTGGCTCACCGCGCCTGCCTCTCTCTCTGTTGCCCCTGTTGCGTGGCCTCCCTTGTCTGCCCGTTCGTCTGGTGCCGGGCTGTTCCCTTGGCCCCCAGGGCCCCATGCGGTGTTCCCCTGGAAAGGAGCCCCCATCCCTGGCCATTGCCACCAGGGCACCCATGTTGTTGGCTCTGCTGCCGCCTCAGTCCACTCCTCCCCCCGGAACTCAGGTCTCCCTTGGTTAAAACCCGACTGCCACGGCGGGTGCATGGGCCATACGCCTTGCATCGCCACGTTACTCCCCCCTAATTGTATACTCATGTTAACGTTTTGCCCTATGTTGCTTTGCGCTGTTTGCCCTTTCCCGCACCCCTGCGCGCTGGGCAGTGCACCATGCTCACCATTTCCCCTGACGCTTGTGCCATCTTCTCTCTCGTGCCTCTTTGGAGGGGCCGCCGTGCTGGCCACAGACCCCTCCTCATCGCTGCTCCCTTCTTGCTCCGAGCTGGACACTCTCACCGGCGTCGCCGCTCTCTTGCTCTTGGCTTGTGAGGTGCCCTTCCCCTTGTTGCTTGCCACCTTTCTGTTCTTCCCAGGGGCCGCTGTTCTACCTGCAGGCCCCTTTTTTGCTGCCTTCGTAGACTTTCTTCGTAGGTTTTCTTGGGCCCCCTCACGGATTTGTTGGTCCATCCAGCACCGTCCCTTTAGCGCCACCAGGGCCATGGTCTGCTCCAGCATGGCCTGCAGATCATCATCGAGGTCCGGTCCTGATTCCTCGCCGCGTCTCATCTGGCCTTTCTTCGGTGGTGCTGGCCGTTCCTGGTTCTCCCTGAACCGTTCCGGGGGCTGTGCCTTTCTCCCAGGTGCTCTTTGCTTCCCGGCCATCCTTGTTTGTTCTTGTGATCCTGTTACCAGTGGTAGGCTTCTGCCCACTGCAGACCACGTGGCCTGGTGCAAAAATCCAGCCGAGTGCGTTATAAGGCTGTGCAGCACTGCCTCTGTTTCCTTCTGTCTTTCTTATCTGCCTGCTCCTGTGCCACAAGGTTGATGGAGTCCGCCCTTGGCGCCGCACGTGCTTGCTTCTGGCCAGCTCGGGGGCCCAGGATGCACTACCAAACCAGCCTGCCAGCCACTTTTCAATTTACGTTCTGTCCTGGAAGGCTGCTTATGTCCCTTTAAATAAGATGCGAGCTCCTTGGGCTGGCTCCGTCCCCTCGCACCGTTTGCCTCTGCTGCGAGGGGCACAAAAGTTTTCTCCCGCTCCGCTGCTCTCTTATGCCCAGCGGGATGTAGCCCCGCTCACGCCGCGACCCTGCCGGTCGTGACTGGAGGTAGGGGGGATGTGGCGGGAGCCCGAAAGCGGGAACCCACTCTTGCTGCTGGTGGCAGGGAGAGGCTGTGTCTGGAGCCTGACTCGGAGGCAGAGGGATGCAGCGGCAGCCCGAACCGGCCACTCACTTTTGTCCCAGGTGCTGTTCCCGCCTCGCACACAGTCCGGTTGCTGGGGCGCACAGAAGCTGGATGCTTTTTGTTGTGCCGGCGGGGGTGGAGGCTCCTCTTCGCGCTGTTCCCGCCGCAGGCTTCACTTCAAAGATGGCGGGGATGGAGGCTCTTCTTCACGCTGCTCCCTCCGCAGGCTTCACTCCGGAGACGGCGGGGGTGGAGGCGCCGCTGGACAGGGGTGACAACCGGCTTGGCCTGCACCGGACCGACGATCCGATGGTATTTGAATTGTTAACAGGTCTGTTCAAGTAAGTGTTCTGTATGTGCAATGTTTGATTGAGCTGACAAAACAAGAATAATAGCGGTGCAGACTATAATTTCTCAGAACAACAGTCCTCACAAGAGGTTAGCTCACATTGTTTTTACATTCATCTGGTTTTGGGCATGTTGTTTTATGATTTAGCCAACACGACCAACAGTGAACTCAGTGATAGAGCAAGGGCACCTGGTAGATATGTGGAGTAGAAAACATTTAGGTGCCGTTTCCAATCCTGTAAAACCCGGGTACGAATGGTCGTACGGAGCGTATTCTCCGTATGACTCGTACCCGGGAAATCCACCTTACAAACCAGCAAGTACGATTCGTACAGAAATACCATTTCCGTACGAATCGTACAAAACTAAGTACGGCTAAAAAATACCAACAATTCTGATCCGGGACATCGCGTACGTGACGTCCGTACGGAGTCAGGCAGCGTTTTACGGACCAGCAAGTACGATTTGTGCCTACGTCACTCCGCACGGCTCATTTTTTACGGCAGCCAAAAACTCCCGGGAAATTGAGTACGACGCGAATAAAGAGCACCGGTACGCGACGGAAAGCCATGGACCCCATCCTACGTGTCATCCCGGCCCTCCTAGCCTACGACCTGGTGCACCGAACCCGACGCACACGCCGCAGAAGGTGAGAACTCCCATGGGTCAAGGGGGGGTGAGGGGCATGAAACATACCCCCTACCCAAATTAAAACAAACAATATGGAGGACATACATTACCTCCAGGGTCTGGTCACTTCGGGGGGCGTGTCCACCAATCCCTGAGTACCGCAACAACGGAAGTGGACGTGTACGCGTACCCGTCACCACTACAATGGTGGTACGAACCGTACCCACGCTCTGAGGGTGTGGGTACGGTCCGTACCACCATTGGAGTGGTGCCGTAGGGGTACGCGTGGTACGGACCGTACCCACGCCCTCAGAGTGTGGGTACGGTCCGTACCACCATTGTAGTGGTGATGTAGGGGTAACGGTGGTACGGACCGTACACACACCCTCAGAGCGTGGGTATGGTCCGTACCACCATTGTAGTGGTGACGTAGGGGTACGCATGGTACGGACCGTACACACGCCCTCAGAGCGTGGGTACGGTCCGTACCACCATTGCAGTGGTGACATAGGGGTACGCGTGGTACAGACCGTACTCACCCTATGAATGCGGGGGTACGGTCCGTATCACCCGTACCCCTATGGCACCAGTACATTTGTGACACAAGATGTACACACGCCACGAATGTTGGCTTAGGGCCTGGTGCAGCATATAACCAGTATATTGGGGTGTGTGTATGCCCAGGACAGCAGTGTACTGCACCAAGGGTGCGGGTGGGTGGGTGGGTGGCTGCCTAGGATTCCCAGCAGTGGACAAAGACGTGAGGTGTGGGTGCCTATCACTCCCAGCAGTGGACAGAGACATGTGAGGGGTGGGTGCCTATCACTCCCAGCAGTGAACAGAGACATGTGAGGGGTGGGTGCCTATCACTCCCAGCAGTGGACAGAGACATGTGAGGGGTGGGTGCCTATCACTCCCAGCAGTGGACAGAGACATGTGAGGGGTGGGTGCCTATCACTCCCAGCAGTGGACAGAGACATGTGAGGGGTGGGTGCAGAGGAATACCAGCAGTGGACAGAGACATGTGAGGGGTGGGTGCAGAGGAATACCAGCAGTGGACAGAGACATGTGAGGGGTGGGTGCCTATCACTCCCAGCAGTGGACAGAGACATGTGAGGGGTGGTTGCCTATCACTCCCAGCAGTGGACAGAGACATGTGAGGGGTGGGTGCCTATCACTCCCAGCAGTGGACAGAGACATGTGAGGGGTTGGTGCCTATCACTCCCAGCAGTGGACAGAGACATGTGAGGGGTGGGTGCCTATCACTCCCAGCAGTGGATAGAGACATGTGAGGGGTGGGTGCCTATCACCCCCAGCAGTGGACAGAGACATGTGAGGGGTGGGTGCAGAGGAATACCAGCAGTGGACAGAGACATGTGAGGGGTGGGTGCAGAGGAATACCAGCAGTGGACAGAGACATGTGAGGGGTGGGTGCAGAGGAATACCAGCAGTGGACAGAGACATGTGAGGGGTGGGTGCAGAGGAATACCAGCAGTGGAGAGAGACATGTGAGGGGTGGGTGCAGAGGAATACCATCAGTGGACAGAGACATGGGGGTGGGTGCCTATCACGCCGCAGTGGACAGAGACATGTGAGGGGTGGGTGCCTATCACTCCCAGCAGTGGACAGAGACATGTGAGGGGTGGGTGCAGAGGAATACCAGCAGTGGACAGAGACATGTGAGGGGTGGGTGCAGAGGAATACCAGCAGTGGACAGAGACATGTGAGGGGTGGGTGCAGAGGAATACCATCAGTGGACAGAGACATGGGGGTGGGTGCCTATCACTCCCAGCAGTGGACAGAGACATGTGAGGGGTGGGTGCCTATCACTCCCAGCAGTGGACAGAGACATGGGGGTGGGTGCCTATCACACCCAGCAGTGGACAGAGACATGTGAGGGGTGGTTGCCTATCACTCCCAGCAGTGGACAGAGACATGGGGGTGGGTGCCTATCACTCCCAGCAGTGGACAGAGACATGTGAGGGGTGGGTGCCTATCACTCCCATCAGTGGACAGAGACATGTGAGGGGTGGGTGCCTATCACTCCCAGCAGTGTACAGAGACATGTGAGGGGTGGGTGCCTATCACTCCCATCAGTGGACAGAGACATGGGGGTGGGTGCCTATCACTCGCATCAGTGGACAGAGACATGGGGGTGGGTGCCTATCACTCCCAGCAGTGGACAGAGACATGTGAGGGGTTGGCGCCTATCACTCCCAGCAGTGGACAGAGACATGTGAGGGGTGGGTGCCTATCACTCCCAGCAGTGGACAGAGACATGGGGGTGGGTGCCTATCACTCCCAGCAGTGGACAGAGACATGTGAGGGGTGGGTGTCTATCACCCCCAGCAGTGGACAGAGACATGTGAGGGGTGGGTGCAGAGGAATACCAGCAGTGGACAGAGACATGTGAGGGGTGGGTGCAGAGGAATACCAGCAGTGGACAGAGCCATGTAAGGGGTGGGTTTAGAGGAATACCATCAGTGGATAGAGACATGGGGGTGGGTGCCTATCACTCCCAGCAGTGGACAGAGACATGTGAGGGGTGGGTGCCTATCACTTCCAGCAGTGGACAGAGACATGTGAGGGGTGGGTGCCTATCACTCCCAGCAGTGGACAGAGACATGTGAGGGGTGGGTGCAGAGGAATACCAGCAGTGGACAGAGACATGTGAGGGGTGGGTGCAGAGGAATACCAGCAGTGGAGAGAGACATGTGAGGGGTGGGTGCAGAGGAATACCATCAGTGGACAGAGACATGGGGGTGGGTGCCTATCACTCCCAGCAGTAGACAGAGACATGTGAGGGGTGGGTGCCTATCACTCCCAGCAGTGGACAGAGACATGTGAGGGGTGGTTGCCTATCACTCCCAGCAGTGGACAGAGACATGGGGGTGGGTGCCTATCACTCCCAGCAGTGGACAGAGACATGTGAGGGGTGGGTGCCTATCACTCCCATCAGTGGACAGAGACATGGGGGTGGGTGCCTATCACTCCCATCAGTGGACAGAGACATGTGAGGGGTGGGTGCCTATCACTCCCAGCAGTGGACAGAGACATGTGAGGGGTTGGTGCCTATCACTCCCAGCAGTGGACAGAGACATGTGAGGGGTGGGTGCCTATCACTCCCAGCAGTGGATAGAGACATGTGAGGGGTGGGTGCCTATCACCCCCAGCAGTGGACAGAGACATGTGAGGGGTGGGTGCAGAGGAATACCGGCAGTGGACAGAGACATGTGAGGGGTGGGTGCAGAGGAATACCAGCAGTGGACAGAGACATGTGAGGGGTGGGTGCAGAGGAATACCAGCAGTGGACAGAGACATGTGAGGGGTGGGTGCAGAGGAATACCAGCAGTGGAGAGAGACATGTGAGGGGTGGGTGCAGAGGAATACCATCAGTGGACAGAGACATGGGGGTGGGTGCCTATCACTCGCCACAGTGGACAGAGACATGTGAGGGGTGGGTGCCTATCACTCCCAGCAGTGGACAGAGACATGTGAGGGGTGGGTGCAGAGGAATACCAGCAGTGGACAGAGACATGTGAGGGGTGGGTGCAGAGGAATACCAGCAGTGGACAGAGACATGTGAGGGGTGGGTGCAGAGGAATACCATCAGTGGACAGAGACATGGGGGTGGGTGCCTATCACTCCCAGCAGTGGACAGAGACATGTGAGGGGTGGGTGCCTATCACTCCCAGCAGTGGACAGAGACATGGGGGTGGGTGCCTATCACACCCAGCAGTGGACAGAGACATGTGAGGGGTGGTTGCCTATCACTCCCAGCAGTGGACAGAGACATGGGGGTGGGTGCCTATCACTCCCAGCAGTGGACAGAGACATGTGAGGGGTGGGTGCCTATCACTCCCATCAGTGGACAGAGACATGTGAGGGGTGGGTGCCTATCACTCCCAGCAGTGTACAGAGACATGTGAGGGGTGGGTGCCTATCACTCCCATCAGTGGACAGAGACATGGGGGTGGGTGCCTATCACTCGCATCAGTGGACAGAGACATGGGGGTGGGTGCCTATCACTCCCAGCAGTGGACAGAGACATGTGAGGGGTTGGCGCCTATCACTCCCAGCAGTGGACAGAGACATGTGAGGGGTGGGTGCCTATCACTCCCAGCAGTGGACAGAGACATGGGGGTGGGTGCCTATCACTCCCAGCAGTGGACAGAGACATGTGAGGGGTGGGTGCCTATCACCCCCAGCAGTGGACAGAGACATGTGAGGGGTGGGTGCAGAGGAATACCAGCAGTGGACAGAGACATGTGAGGGGTGGGTGCAGAGGAATACCAGCAGTGGACAGAGACATGTAAGGGGTGGGTTTAGAGGAATACCATCAGTGGATAGAGACATGGGGGTGGGTGCCTATCACTCCCAGCAGTGGACAGAGACATGTGAGGGGTGGGTGCCTATCACTTCCAGCAGTGGACAGAGACATGTGAGGGGTGGGTGCCTATCACTCCCAGCAGTGGACAGAGACATGTGAGGGGTGGGTGCAGAGGAATACCAGCAGTGGACAGAGACATGTGAGGGGTGGGTGCAGAGGAATACCAGCAGTGGAGAGAGACATGTGAGGGGTGGGTGCAGAGGAATACCATCAGTGGACAGAGACATGGGGGTGGGTGCCTATCACTCCCAGCAGTAGACAGAGACATGTGAGGGGTGGGTGCCTATCACTCCGAGCAGTGGACAGAGACATGTGAGGGGTGGGTGCCTATCACTCCCAGCAGTGGACAGAGACATGTGAAGGGTGGGTGCAGAGGAATACCAGCAGTGGACAGAGACATGTGAGGGGTGGGTGAAGAGGAATACCAGCAGTGGACAGAGACATGGGGGTGTGTACATCATTATCAGATGACCACAACTCCATGGGTGTATGTACGCATCCCTAATTTTTGACTATGTTGATAGTGCCATAACAACACATCACTGACAGCAGTGTCCCTCTCCCATGAGGATGGATGTCTTTCCCCCACTGCATGACACACCACATGTGGGTGTGAGGACAAATGACACATGCATACCCACCCCTGGCGGATGCAGCACAATACACACACAGAGATCATGCCACAAGACTGTATAGTCATGTCAATGCCTACTAAACTAAGAGAGCCAAAGGGAACACACACTGTCACGCACATCCCAGGACTGATAGGAATGTACAGGTGCTGGGACAGCCACCAAGATGTTGTCTCTCATGGAAGGAATAGGGTGGAGTTCCCACAGATACAATGCCCACAATTGTGAGTCAGGTGCCCAAATACCCTTCAGAACAAGTACCATATGTGTGCTAGGCTGGGATTACACACATGCATAGTGCGGAAAAGGGAGAATTTCTCCATGAAGGCATGTCAACATACTCAATACACAAATGCAGTGACTAGCAAGGATGGCACAGACGATGCAGCCGGAGACATTGCTGAGCAGGCATGGCCATAGTTGAAGGGATCCGTCACCAACAAAGGGAATGTATACAAAGGTCAGCACAACAATTGTGCAACTCTCTGCAGGGAAGATGTCAGGTGCCACGGAGGAAGGAACACTCCTTGGTACAATGTCTCAAAAAACAAATAACACACACGACCAAAGATCCTTTGCAGAGACATTGTGATGGCACGCAGATCCCATGGGCCACCTCATGACCATCAGACTCGAACCTTTACCAGAAACATAGCACATTACCACAACCCCAACTCCTGGAGCATCAGCACCAACATCAATACCTGAAATGCAATAGTGTTCAAATTAAAAAGAAAATGCTTTAATCAGCATAATTTGTTTTTTTCAAGAACACTATATACAAAGGCCAATGGCCAGTCCAGAATAGAAGTCCTTGGGGGGACACATGGGCACGCGTCTCCCCTAGCTTGCCTGCACAGTGGAACCCTCAGGTTCGTCGACTTGGGGGGGGGGGGCATCATGTGGGGAAGGACCAGGCACCGCAGGGACAGGAGGTGTAAGGGTAGGTGTGGTGGGTGCAGGGCCGGATGCCTCCACCACAGGGGGTGGGGCAGCGCCAAAGGTGGAGGTGAGCTCGGCGCTGCACACTTCTGCCAGGACGTCCAGAGTATCCCCTGCACCGGAAGAAACCACAGGCACAAAGGAGGGGGGGGGGGGTCGGAGGGATGGGGTGCAGCGCTTCTGGGGGAGGGGGTCGACATGGGAGGGGACTCAACTACCCTGCCTGGGGAGTCCCTTGCCCGCTTGCGGGCTGGTGACACAGTGGGGCTGAGGCCCAGCACAGACATGTAGCTCTCCTTGTCTGACTGTGTGGCAGGGGAGCCAAGGGGAGTGCTTTTGGAGGGACTGGGTAGTGAGGCATGCGGACTCAGACTGTGGCTGTGTGTATGTCTGTGTGCCCCAGACCCAGTGGGTGTGCCTTTATCCCCCTGAGTGTGCGTGCCAGGAGGTGTGTGCTTGCCCTTATGTGGTGGTGTGCTGCCTGTGGGGTGCGTGCTTGGGAATGTCTGGGTGTGCATGGGACAGGCATGGGAGTGGGAAGTGTGGATGGGGCTGGGGTAGGGGGGGAAGAAGCGCTGCAGGAGACTCACTGCTGCCGTCAGTGAAGAGTCCATGGACCTCAGCAGCATCCGTTGGTCAGACATCGTTGCTGACATGCCCTCCATGAACGACACCATCTGTGTCAGCAGTGTGGTGTGGCCATGGAGGACATTCAGCATCGATGTCTGGCCAACCTGCAACTGCCGCTGAATGTCCACAGACTCTGCAGTGAGGGCAGCAGGGGTGACGGGGCAGGGGGTGCGGTGCCTGGCATGAAGGAGACATGGTGGTGCCCTGCACGGACAGAAGGGACCAGAGCAACTGGGAGGGCGGTGATGGGAATGGAGGAGGCGGGGACAGATGTTGTGCTGCTGCCAGGTGTTGTAGCAGCCTCCGCCCCCTCGATGAGTTCAGACTCGGACCCGTCAGCGTCGTAGTTGGTCTCGCCACCAGACAGGTCCTACGCCTGACTCCCCTCGCCCTCCATGACACTTGCTCCCGCAGACTCGCCAGCACTGGTGGTACCGGTGCTGGATCCCTCCTCCAGGTCCGTGCAGGTGTCTCCCTCGGTTTCCTCCGATGATGCTGTGGGCAAGGTGAAGATACAGAAAATAATCAGTCACCTGTATACATCTGACACATGAGTCAAAACAAAATAGGTCACAGTGCATATCAGGCAATGCATCATGAGTAACATCTAGATTACTCCGCACATATGTAAGCCCTGTACTCCCCAGTTGGTTGACCCACCATGCCACTTGGAAACAAGGAAAACTAGGACACAACAGCCAAAAACTTGAATTAGAAATATACTGAGAAGCTAGTGTCTGGGAACAGTTGAGCACAGCAATACTATGAAGGCATGCCACCTCTTGTTTACTGTGAAAGAAACAGTATTGGTGCACCCAAGGCTAAATAACAGACCTCAATGCTAAAGGTGTCCCCACACTCAGAGACCTGTAAGTACTTTGGAAACCCAAACGAAATACATTTTGATCCCTTGGGAATCACACCACTTTACACAATATACATGTTTAGAATGTGTGAATGTGCCACTTTGTGAACAGAACACACATGTGCCTGTATAAAAGAAGTCACACAAGGAGGTGCACCCAAAACTACATTTACACAGTCATTGTATGAGCTGCCAGCCTTATTCAAAGAAGCCACTGTTAGAAAGAAATGGGGTTTCAGAAAGTACATATACATGGGACCACGGCGGTCTGGATGACTTGACACTCGTAAGTTGGTATCACCAACAACCAAGGACTTACCCAAATGCCACCACACTGTGGGAACATGGATATGTATAATCTGAAAAACAGTCTTATTCGAACTGCCTTTCTTTAAAATGTGCTAGCGTGTTCCCTGAAAGTGTAAAGGTGGTTTCTTGTGCACTTCCTTGCGAGACATCTGTCATGCAGGCACATTATTGTCCTTCACAACAAAACATCAAAGTCAAGCATTGAAAACATGAAGATATGTTGACAAGTGTAGTGAGTGCCAAGGTACAAGACTTTTTGACTAACAACTTGAATCATGCCACCTGTCACATGGCCATCCGTACCATGATGACACAGTTGGCAACACATCTGACCCACTGCCTGTCATGTGGAATGGCACACATGTCCAAACACAGGACAATGCATGAGCTAATGGGCCTGCAATTGTGTTGGAATAAGGCACACCTGCACTGAGGAGACACCCTCATGGCAAGCCAGAATGTCCACACAGATGTCAGCACACAAAGACAAAACTACGTAGCATCTGGACCACACACTGGTGCCAAAAATGGATGAGCAGGAATCATGTATTTAAACTTTTGACACATGCTGCAAAGCACAAACATTAAACCCTGCACAACATCACTGGGTCACTGCATGTTGAGTGTCTGTCCAGACAATTATCACACACAGGTCAGACCTGGCAAGGAGACATAAGGTTTGGACATGTAGGCCTCGCACGCACAAACCCCCATACTTGAGACAATGTGATTGAGACAGATCAAGAAGTATCAAACAACAACCTGAACTAGTCAAGTAAAAGAACCTAACCTAGGGGGATGGGAGGTGTCAGAAAACCAATTGATTCTGAAGCACACCAATTATAGAAAAGGGGAAAAATTGTCCTTTTCTTGAGTCCCCTCACTCACCAGGGTTTCCCCACGGTGACATGCTTCATCATTGGGGTCCTCCCAGTCCTCTACGGACTGAGGCGTGCTGCGAATTGCGAATTACGTAGGAGCACTAAAAAATCATCAGACTATGTGTAGATAAACAGATCAAGAAGTGACACCTCTTAATCAGGGTTTACAAAAATGTGCATCAAGAATTCCCAAATGTACTCCTCATCACCTCGTGAGGCTGCCAACACATATTTGTGACAAACAACCATCAACAGATAGTTGTGAATAGAAACATAGGCACTGCCCAGTGTGAGTATGCACAAGCCAAATGGGGTCACCCTGTCCAGTGAACACATGTAGCACACTTTAGATAAATACAAATGAGGCCAGGGAACAATGCCACAGAGGCCAACCTATGCTGAACACACAGAGAATGGGCACAGTGTTGGATGACACACATGATTACGAGGCAAGAGTGTCTCAGGGGACTGTAGTGGGCACACTGCTCCATGGTCCTGGAATGACCTGACTGTAACATGAGCAACCGTCCCAGCACTATGCATATCTCCCACTCATGCTCATCATGTCTGAGGCCACAACATCGGTCATGCATGCTGCAAGTCTGTTCATTTGAAACCTCACACTCCTATGTTGAGACTCAGCATCAGTGCCAACAAATATGGACCCCCAAATGACTGAACAGGACAGGGCACAGGCAAGGTACCAACACATGTCACAGACCACCCCCACACATGATGCAGAAAGCAATGTGCACTTGGATTAACTGGCAGCCTAGATGACCATGTGCAATAGTGATTACACACAGACCAGGGAACACATGTCAAGGAGGGGAAGGGAGGAAGAACAGCACCGGCTGACTTGGGGGAACAGGATATGCACTGCACATATAAACCCTGGCAGTGTATCCAGGCGACTGAGCACTTCCAAAAGCTGGTGACACACAACAAACACAGATGTACCTACCCCCTCCTTGCTGCTGTCTCTCCTGTAACTACCTATCCATGTCAGGGAAGACCACCGCCAGGACACGCCTTATCTGGTGGGTCAGGCGTCGGCGCCCACCATGGGGGCGTGGAGGTGAGTCCCCCAGCTGGACCCGGGCAATCCTCCGGGTCCAGCACCGGATGTCCTGCCACCGTTTTCGGACTTGGGCTAGTCGCCGACTGCGACCCTCCACCGATCTCACGGCCCTGACGGCCCACTTCCAGATCTCCCCCTTCTCGTAGGCAGTTACCTGTGAGGATGACAAAGTGAGACAACATCACTACACCTGCTCCATGTCAGAAAGAAACACATTTGAACATCTTTGATATGTTGAACAGGGCATAGGATGCTGCCAAGGAATAGCATCTTTGTCATATGGACATTGGCCTCTGTGGAAGCCCCAATGCACTACATGGCATTGAAAGTACAAAGGTGGCATGAGGGGTGCGACACACTCCATGATCATGGCACACACTGTGCATCACAAGCAACACCAGGCTGATGGACAGCACCTCCAAGCAGTTACATGCCCCAGGCCACTGACGCAACCTCAGCAGAGTACACAGACACACACAGGCACAGATCAATCACCTGCCATTGGCAACAGTGGATACAAACCTCACTCTGCACATGTGCCACTTGCCTGTGGGGTGTCACAGGTGTGGGGCTAGCTCAGCAAGTCAGACACACAGCACGGCTTACTTCTCACATCAGATGGGTAGAGCTGTTGCCTCCTCCATGCAGCTGTGGTGCAACACTTCACATAGACACTCACCCACATGACAAGGAACATTCACACACATCAATGTCCAGGGGGCGTACACATCACTTGGACACTCTCACCACAGCTCCACTCAACTCACACACATCTGTGGGTACAGTCACCTGTCACACCGGGGGGGACCACTGAATCACCTCAGGACTATAGACAAAAAAAGCCACAAAGGATTAGCCAGGCTGAATGTGTCATGCACTATGCAGTGAATGTCACAGTAAGCACAATGCAAGTGAGGAGTGCACACATGAACTACATCATGCTCTGCATGGGATACATAAGCAATTCCCCCCCCTGGGACCCACTCTAAACAACATTGCATGTCTGTCACACCTGGACACAATGCCAGAAGTGACAGTCACAAAAAAGGTGCACAGTCAAAGGTAGTGGAGTCAGCACTCACCTGCTCCCCTGGTCTCCCATACAGGCTGGTATACTGTGGGAGGATGACATCCAGCAATGCCTCATTCTCCTCCTGGGTGAATGGCTGGGCCCTCTCCACATACCTTGACATGGTGCCAGAGGGAGCAAAGACAGCAGCAGTGTTGTCAACAGGAAAGTTGTGCAGGCAAGTACCCTCTCATGGGTTCTGGCTGACTTATGTCTGTCTTGCTGAGGGGCATTCATTTGGAGGAGTACATAGTGATTGGTCAGATTCATTCGAATCTTACGTTTACTCCAATCCCTTTCCACATACACCAGTGACAGCATTTGCATCGTTCAAATTTTGAGCATCATGTCAAGTCAACAACCACTTTGCAACATTGTATTTTATGGCCAACTGACTTTTCCAGGACACCTGATGGAAAAATTTAAACAGAAAACTCGGTATCCATGACAAACAGCATGCATTTGTCCCTTATGTGTCCCCTATGTAATTTTCAAATCCACACACAGGTACGGTGCGTTTCACACATACCCCTACGGCACCAGTTGCACAGTGCGTTTGACACGTACGTGTTGGCACTGGTAGTACATGTACCCGTACATGTACTACCAGTACCTACACGTACGTGTACTACCAGTGCCTGCACATACGTGTATGCACTGGTAGTACACGTACCCATATGTGTACTACCAGTGCCTACACGTACGTGTAGTACCAGTGCCTACACGTACGGGTACGCACTGGTAGTACACATACGGGTACGTGTACTACCAGTGCCTACACGTACCTGTACTACCAGTGCCTACACATACGGGTACGCACTGGTAGTACACGTACGGTATGTGTACTACCAGTGCCTACACGTACGTGTACGCACTGGTAGTACACGTGGTAGTACATGTACCCGTACGTGTACTACCAGTGCCTACATGTACGTGTACTACCAGTGCCTACACGTACGTGTACGCACTGGTAGTACACGTACCCATACGTGTATACGTGTACTACCAGTGCCTACACGTACGTGTACTACCAGTGCCTACACGTACGTGTACTACCAGTGCCTACACATACAGGTACGCACTGGTAGTACACGTACCTGTACGTGTACTACCAGTGCGTACACGTACGTGTGGGCACTGGTAGTACACGTACGTGTAGGCACTGGTAGTACACATACCCGTATGTGTACTACCAGTGCCTACACATACAGGTACACACTGGTAGTACACGTACGGGTATGTGTACTACCAGTGCATACCCATACGTGTAGGTGCTGGTAGTACACGTACGTGTAGGCACTGGTAGTACACGTACAGGTGCGTGTACTACCAGAGCCTACACGTACGGGTACGCACTGGTAGTACACGTGCCCGTACGTGTACTACCAGTGCCTACACGTACGGGTATACACTGGTAGTACACGTACCCGTATGTGTACTACCAGTGCCTACACGTATGGGTACGCACCGGTAGTACACGTACGGGTACGTGTACTACCAGTGCCTATACGTACATGTATGCACTGGTAGTACACGTACCTGTTTGTGTACTACCAGTGCCTACACGTACGGGTATGCACTGGTAGTACACGTACGGGTACGTGTACTACCAGTGCATACCCGTACGTGTAGGCGCTGGTAGTACACGTATGTGTAGGGTCTGGTAGTACACGTACGTGTGTACGGTCCGTACCACGCGTGCTCCTACGGCACCACTACTATAGTGATATGGACCGTACACACGCCCTCAGAGCGTTTGTACAGTGCGTTTCACACTCGTACACTGGTGATAGGATGCGCACACGAAAGGAATGGAGGTCTCAGACTCACACAAGGATGTACATCAAGTCATTGTCATTGCAGTCCTACATGTACAGGGCCTAGGTGTGTCAGGCAGTGATATTGCACATGTCTCCTCATGTATTTGCACAATTGATGTGTGATGACCTGTGTACACATGTCATGTGTGATAGGGCACTATGTGGCACACTTCCCCTTCATACTTTGCACATATCTGCATGTAGTACAAACGGGTCAAGCACATCATCACTGGTATGGCACAGTCACCACCACCTGCAAATGTCCCCTGATGCCAGGGACAGGGACACTAACAACTGACATTTAATGACCAGCGTGCCCCGATGTGACTATGTCATGGGTGTGTCATGTGTTCCCATGAGCTTGCTGTTGGTGTTCCGTCAACTGCATCTGCTGTTGCTGCATCCAACATGTGTCTGTGTGTAGATGGGCATGGCACACATCTACGCACACAGTGGATTCCCACGTAACGTGTGTCTGTATGCATCGAACATGATATTTAGACATGAGGACATATCTGCGTCGTCTCAATGTCTGTGTTTTCTGTTTTCACGTGTACCCCTTCATCGCAATGTGTGTGATCTGTACATTTGACATTCCATGTGACCTGTGCGTCTAGCTTGCCGTCAGGTGTCTGTGTGAGATGACATCCTTCAAATGCAGATATGTGGATATATGTCACTCTTGTGATGTCTCTGGCTGTTCACTTACACTGGCCCACAGCTCGTTTCAGGGCATGTCATGTAGACTTGCCAATCAACGGGTGTAGCTTGCTTTTCGTAGGAGTATCACTTGGCTGGCATACGTGTCCTGGATGTATTGCACAGACCAGACTCTGTATTTAGCAGATGTGTATTAGCAGTTGAGCATGTGCTCAGTTCATTGACATTGATGTAGTTATGTTCTCACTCTTCGTTCTTCATTCCAATTTTCTGCAGGGCACCGCCTGTCCCCAGACCAATGCCAGACTTGGGTGCCATGAGGGAACGTGACTGCATACGACGTTACAGATTCACCCAACAGTTGATTGAGGACCTGACTGGCACCACACCTCCAACCGTGACACAGGTATCCTACTGTGCTGACCCCCAAGATGAAGGTGATGGCAGCCCTACATTTTTTTGCCACAGGTACGTTTCAATTCACCATAGCTGATGTTGGTGGCATGTCACAGACGATGTTCAGCCATGTCCTGCATGATGTTTTAGCAGCCATGTTGGAGCATCAATCAATCAATCAATCAGGACATTTATAGAGCGCACTACCTACCCGTAGGGTCTCAAGGCGCTTGGGGGGGGGGGTGTCGCTACTGCTCGAACAGCCAGGTCTTGAGCTTCTTCCTGAAGGAGAGGTGGTCTTGGGTCAGGCGCAGGTCGGCCGGGAGGGAGTTCCAGGTCTTGGCGGCCAGGTAGGAGAAGGACCTTCCTCCTGTAGTGGCTCTGCGGATGCGTGGGACGGCGGCGAGGGCGTGGCTGGCAGATCGGAGGTGGCGTTTGGGAGCGTAGAAGTTGATGCGGTTGTTGAGGTAGCTCGGGCCTTGATCGTGGAGAGCTTTGTGTGCGTGGGTAAGGAGGAGGAAGGTGATTCTCTTGTTGACCGGGAGCCAGTGCAGGTCTCTTAGGTGTCCGGAGATGTGGCTGTGTCGTGGGATGTCAAGGATGAGTCTGGCTGAGGCGTTCTGGATGCGCTGGAGTCTCTTCTGGATCTTGGCGGTGGTTCCGGCGTAGAGTGCGTTGCTGTAGTCCAGTCGGCTGGTGACGAGGGCCTGGGTGACGGTCTTCCTGGTCTCTGTGGGGATCCACCAGAAGATCTTCCGAAGCATGCGCAGGATGTTGAAGCACGACGAGGAGACGGCGTTGACTTGCCTGGTCATGGAGAGGGAGGAGTCCAGGATGAAACCCAGGTTGCGAGCGTGGTCCGTCGGTTTGGGTGCGGTGCCCAGGGCGGGGGGCCACCAGGAGTCGTCCCAGGCGGAGGGCGAGGAGCCCAGGATGAGGACCTCCGTCTTATCTGAGTTCAGTTTCAGGCGGCTCGTCGTCATCCACTCGGCTACCTCTCTCATCCCTTCGTGCAGGTTGGCTCTGGCGGCGGCGGGGTCGTTGGTCAGGGAGAGGATCAGCTGGGTGTCGTCGGCGTAGGAGATTATGTTGAGGTTGTGTTGGCGTGCGATGGCCGCGAGGGGACTCATGTAGACGTTGAAGAGAGTCGGGCTCAGTGAGGGTCCTTGAGGGACGCCGCAGATGACTTCGGTGGCCTCTGACTTGTACGGTGGTAGGCGGACTCTTTGTGTTCTTCCGTTGAGGAAGGAGACGATCCAATCCAGTGCCTTCTCCTGGATTCCGACGTTGCTGAGGCGCTGCACTAGGGTGCGGTGGCAGACCGTGTCGAAAGCCGCGGAGAGGTCTAGGAGGATGAGGGCCGCTGTTTCTCCGTTGTCCATCAGGGCTCGGATGTCGTCAGTGGCGGCGATGAGGGCGGTCTCGGTGCTGTGGTTGGCACGGAATCCAGACTGCGATGGGTCGAGGGATCCATTCGTCTCGAGGAAGGTGGCCAGCTGTTTGTTGACGGTCTTCTCGATGACTTTGGCTGGAAACGGGAGTAGAGAGATGGGGCGGTAGTTCTTGAGTTCGGTGGGGTCTGCTGTAGGTTTCTTAAGTAGAGCGCTGAGTTCGGCGTGCTTCCAGCTCTCGGGGAAGGTGGCGGTGTCGAAGGATGTGTTGATGATGTCTCGCAGGTGGGGTGCGATGACAGCGTCGGCTTTGTTGAAGACGTGGTGAGGGCAGGGGTCGGTCGGAGATCCGGAGTGGACGGAGGTCATCATGTGGACGGTGTCTTCGGTGTTGACCGGGGTCCAGGCGCGGAGGGTGGTGGCGGGAGGCGTTGCTGCGGTCGTGGCGTGCGTCGGTTGAGTGCTGAAGCTGTTGTGTATGTCTGCGATCTTGTTGTGGAAGTAGGAGGCGAGGGAGTTGCAGAGGTCTTGCGATGGGGTGATGTCGTTGTTTCCGGCGTTGGGGTTGGAGAGCTCTTTTACGATGTTGAAGAGTTCCTTGCAGTTGTGAGCGTTGTTGTCCAGTCGGTTCTTGAAGGCCGTTTTCTTGGCGATGCGGATCAGTTGGTGGTGTTTCCGGGTGGCGAACTTGAGGGTGGTCCTGTTGTCCGGCGTGGGTTCCTTTCTCCAGGCTTTCTCGAGGGCTCGGCAGTTCTTCTTGGATCAATTCATCCATTTTCCGACTCCTGAGGAATTAACAGGTGTCAAGGGTGATTTCTATGTCCTGGGAGGGATGCCCCATGTAATTGGGTCCATTGATGGGACACATGTGGCTTTGGTACCACCACAGGCACAGGAGGTCACCTATCGCAACCGTAAACATTACCACTCTATGGATCAATTCATCCATTTTCCGACTCCTGAGGAATTAACAGGTGTCAAGGGTGATTTCTATGTCCTGGGAGGGATGCCCCATGTAATTGGGTCCATTGATGGGACACATGTGGCTTTGGTACCACCACAGGCACAGGAGGTCACCTATCGCAACCGTAAACATTACCACTCTATAAATGCCCTTGTGGTGTGTCTTGCTAACATGCTGATTGCCCATGTCTGTGCACGTTTTCCAGGGTCAGCACACGAAGCCCACATTATGAGGCATAGCAGGGTGCCACAAATGATGCTGCGGCTGCACAACGAACGAGCATGTCTTGTGGGTGGGTATACTCTGTTTGTCCTGTGCTTTGCGGTATCTTTGTATCTTACGGCATCTCCTGACCCACTTCTTTACATGATGTTTCCATGTAGGGGACTCTGGCTATCCCAACATGCCATGGCTGATGACGCCTCTTCGCAACCCAAGATCAGCTGCAGATCACCGTTACAACAATGCACACGGGCAGACCAGGCGAGTGATTGAGAGGACGTTTGGCCTCCTGAAGAGCCGATTCTGGTGCCTTCACAAGACAGGTGGGTCCCTCCCATATGCACCGGCAAAGGTCTGCAAAATCTTCCTCGTCTGCTGCATGCTGCACAACATGGCAGTGGAGAAGGCAGTGCCACTCGTCCTGGAGCAGGATGAGCAGGAACACCCACCCGTGGAGGATGAAGGGCTTGGTCACGAGGCAAGTAAGGAGGAGGAGGAGGAGGAGGAGGATATCCAGAGTCATCTCATACGCGACTTCTTCTCATAATGGTGAGTCACTGGGTCTGAGTGTGCACGCTTTGAGCCTTGTGTGGCATGTGTTGCAATGTGTGTGTCCAGCTGACTGTATGCTAAGTGACTTAGATGTGTGTTCTGATGTGTCACTCGAGTGATGATGTCATTCCACACATTTTAGCTGAGACACTACATTTTCTATTCGCATGGTGACAACATTGACCATGTATGCGGATACCAATCTTTTAGCTGACTTCTTGTGTGTCTGTCATCCACAGGTTCTTGCGCATGTTGTCTGGTCGTGTCATCGTTGGCCTCCTGCTATTCCTCATGAGTATTGCAACGTGTGCTGAATCAGCGTTCCATGCACGGACATGGGGAAAAGTCATTTTGGGTAAGGATTGCAGCAAGGCATTTTGGGGGTGGTACGTGTTTGGAATGTGTGGGGACTGCTCCTGTGCATGTTGTATTACCATGCATACATATCGACTCACCATGGGGCACATGACATGTAGCATGACTCCCATGAATTGATAGTCAACCTTTGTGACAGTCATCTGTAATGGTTTGTGGATTCTGATGAAGGAATCAATGTGTGTAAAACTTCCCTCAGAAACATACGGGATGCTACGGGTGGACATAGTGTGGGACATCCCCATAAGAGGCTCAATGGGGAATTGCAGCCTCTCCGTGTGCAGCAGGGGGTGTTTGGCTCATCCCCTTAACTTGTGTGCCAGTTCATTTGGATTTACAACATCTGTGTTGTGAAGGGGGTGTCCAGCGTAGGTCCCACATGTTCAGCCAAATGACCTGTGAGTCTGTTCATATTGATGCATTTCCCTTAGTGTGAGCCTGAGTAATAAAGGTGTTACTCACCCTCCAAGGTGCCTCATCTCTGTCAATGCAGGTCTCTTGCCACTTCGCATGCGGCATCTCTGGCATAGTTGTCAAAGATTGTGCATATGAGTCTATGTGTAGTTTGGCAACATGCATGCAGTTCTTCATGGGTTAGAATCTCTATTGTGCATGAAGTCCATGGTTGTGTATATATTTGGGGATGTTTGTCCCCACAACGGGCCGTCAACGCATGCTGAGGGTGTGTCTCCTGTGCGCAGCTCGGCCTTCTTTTTCCTGATCCTGTGTCAGTCATCTTTGGTGATTGTGCATCCATTTTCTCTGGGTGTGCCATGGGTAACCGGACACTTCTTCCTTTACATAAGCCTGTTGCAGTTGTCCTTTCTGACATCCTTGTCTTTGTGTGCTACTTTTGGCATAGTTTCCAGGACATGCCACCTGCTGCTGCGGCCCCTGCAGTAAGGGTCCACAAAGTTGCCGGATTTGGCAACACACACGCCTCAAGGATGCTCCTCCCTTCCTCCCTCCACCCATTAATTTGGCTGTCATCAGCTTGTCTGTGCCACTGTTGCGGCCACGCGGTGCCAAAGGCAGGACCGTCAGCGCATGCAACATGCACATTGCACGACCCACATGTCCTTGCATGACCCACATCACACTACAGTCTGATGTTGCAGCCACCCTCCAATCAATGTCCATCCGAAAATCAACTGCCTGCTCTCAGGCATACCCTAAGCGCACACACGACACCTTTGCATGCTGAGTGTGCAACTCCAACTGCTTACACAGCGCTGCCCCGCCTTCCAGGCCCTGTCACACCAACCACGTCATGTCCCTCCTACTCCACACCGGCTCCGTACACCAGCAAGGCCATGGGAGTGGGACTCAAGCCTTCAGCATGTAGTATAGTGGCGTCATCTGGCACATGGCCCAGGGCTCATCTCTCAGCGTGTCAATCTTCAATGTGTCCAGGACCCCCCTCTCCACCATCACATGCGCACACAACCTCATTATCAGCTCGTATGCCATTGACAGCCAGGTGCTCCTCACCCTCACCACAGACGCAGCCATTGCCAGTTCCAACATTCAAGAAGGCATGAGGTCCGTTGATGAATGGCTGAACATCAGCCACCTGAGGCTGGACTTTTACAGGACTGAGTTAATCATCTGAGGATTGTCCCCTTACAGCTGGGTCAACTCCTTGTGTCCCACCCGCCAGGGCCCTACACAAGCACCCAGTGCCCATGCACACAAGATGGTGTGCATCATGGATTAGTCGCTCACATTTGCCATGCAAATCACCAGCATCTGTACCTCATGCTGCAACACCCTCTGCATGATGCACATGATCCACAGATAGATCCACTCCAAGGAAAGACAGACCATCCCCCAGGTCCACGACAACAGCCGTGTCAACTACTGCCCCGCCCTCTTCGGAGCAAGTACATCCAAACTCACGGGAAACTTTTCCACATCCAGGGTGCATCTGCACACCTCAGCTTCAACATCCCGCACCCCAACCACATCACCGTCCACCTGAGATAGCTGCAATGGATCACTGTCTGCTGCAGGATGACATTCAGACTCCTCAACCACACTCAGGAGGCAGTCCACAACCCCAGACCCCAAACAAACCTTGGACGTCTGTCATCCGAGACCCCGTTGGGCCAACTCCGTGCATCCAACCTTGCCCTGGCCACCATTCTTCACATCCACCGTACTCCAGCATGCAGGACATAGTTCTCCCACCTGGCCAAACATACCTGGTACTCCCTCCCCGGGAACATCCACATGAGCCATGACCTCTACGCCTTAATGATACTCTTCCAAATTGGTCTGTCCGCACAGTATTGCAAGCCCCCCCTCAGCAGCTTGAGGCCATCACGGGTGAGTATTGTGCGCCATGTCTGTATTGGATGATACATTGTGACACATGTGTGTCCTGTACCAGACTCAGATCCCCGGGTATGGATGGCTGGAGGTAGCTCAACACTCAGGCATAGTTTGACATTTCCTCACACGTAGGTTGTGTACTCATGCAAAATGACTGCAACATATAATTAAAGAAATTTACTTTTATTCTCGGTGGGGGGCATGTTTAGTGTGGAAAAATAGTTGCTATACAGTGTGCATAGAATCCAAAGTTCACAGGGGGAGATGGGATCCTTGTCATTTGAAGTCATCAGAGTCCAGACCACAGTGTTTGGCATCATTGGTCAGACTGTGACCAGCAAGTCCATGTGGCAGAGAATGTCATTGAATGAGGTGCTGCTGTTGCGCATGAGGGCCAGGTGCCAGGCCAGGTGACCTTGGAGATGTGGATGGTCCGCTGCCTCTCACTGTCTTTTCCGTGGACGACCCACCTTCCTCCGGGGACCCTCAGATGCAGGCCTTGACGATGCTTGGGACGCTCCGTCAGACGAATCCTCCTCCTCCTCCCTCCCTGTGGCTGGTGGTGGTCTTCGCCTGGGGGCACAGGGAGGGGTGGCCATGTTGTCGGCGATCCGACGGAGTGAACGGCTTATGTCCATTTGCACCGCCAGGAGCTCAGCCAGTCTTGCCTCCATCCGTCCTTGGTGTTGTTGTTGACTGGCGTGTTGCTCGGCCTGCTGGTTCTTAATCTCTGTGAGGGTCTCCACTACCTGGCTGATGGCCCTGGTGTCACGCCGGTATGTGTCCAGGATGTGGCGTATGTGTGACATACCGGTCCCTTCAGCTGGCTGGTCAGGTTCTCGCCTCCGCCTGCCTCCACTCCCACCACCCCTGCCCACACGAGCCTGGCCTGCCATTGTGGGCACATCGGGTCTACGGGACCCCTGAGGGATGGCATTTGCGGGGTTGTCTGCCTCCTCCTAGGTGCCCGGAGAACCTTGTCCCTCCAGGTCAGACTGGCTCAGTTGTTCAGTGCGGGCAGGGCTCCTGGGTGTCTCCTGGGATGTGGCAGGAATGGGGGTGGTGGTAGGCACAGATGTACCTGAAGCAGGTGCTGCAGGGGCTTGGGCACCAGAGGGTCCAGGTGGGTTGGGGTCATCCAAGGAGTGTTGAGAGTCGTCGCTGCCGGTGGGATCATCTTCCTGCCGAGCCTGGGACTGTGATTCTTCCCCCCCATTGTTGGGGGGAGATCCATGATGTTGCCCTGTGTGTGAGAAAGAGACAATGTTAATGCTGTTTCATGCGACATCCATGTTTCATACATATTCAAGTTGGCACAGTTCCTCCAGGTAGTTGGATGTGCCTAGCATTCCTCTCAATGTTCACTTGTGGATGGGTATGTTGCGGGGGACAGATTGATATGTTCTCATGAGTGTTTGCCATGTAGATTTTTGGCTGTGATGCTTCTTTGGCTATGGATTGATCTTGTTGTGTCACATGTCCATTGTGAGAGTGGGTAAATCCATTGCCTGCCCTGGGGGTGTGTGCTTGTGTAAGGGGTGTGTGTGACAGGGCCTGCTGTTGGGTGTAGTGTGATTTGGCATTGGGTCTCCCAGGTGATGTGTCTGTCCCCTCATGGAGCATGCTGGCATGACAGTGAGTGTGAGTTCCTGTCCTAGAAATCTGAGCTTGTGGCGTTGGTGTTTGAGTTTACAGTGGTCACAGGAGGGCCTTGTGCTGCCTACAGCAGGGCCAAGTGTCAGCTACCTTGTCAGTACTTAGCCAGTCCCTGTGCATTGAGCATGGTGCATGGGTATGTACCTGGGCCATATGGGCTGAGGGCAATGATGACTGCTTCTGAGTTGAACAATGTGTTTTATGAGCCCCACCCTCCCAGCATCACGGACATCCAGTCTTGTGTTTGTGGTTCGTGTAGCCTGGGATATGGCCTTGCTTTGTGAATGGGGCATGCACATGTTAGTGGCATGACCGTTGTTTTTGAGTGTGGTTGTGTCAGGTGAGGGCTTGGGGGTAGTTGCGTGCATTTGGTGTAGTTGGGGTGTGGATGCCATTGCCCCATGTTACGTAAGTTGTTGGTGTACTCACCAGGCTCTGCAACTCCTTCGACTCCGTGTACTCCCGCCGGCGGAAGCAGGGCCATCACCTTCTCCTCCCAGGGATGGTAATGTACCGGTCTGCGGGCAGCCCACCTCCAGTGATGTTGCTCTGGGCGTAGTCCTCGTTCATTTTGCGCTTGACTGCCCTCCGCAGATCGTACCACCTGGCTTGGCATTCATTCCTGGTCCTTCTGATGGGCGCAACAGCATTCACCCTATCGACGATCCTCTGCCACAAGCGTGATTTTTCGGCTATGCTGGTCTGTCTGACCAATGTTCCAAAGAGCTATGGCTTGACTTCGTTGACAAGGATGTCCAGCTCCTCCCTTGTGAACTTTGGATTCTTGTCTGTGGGCATGGTGTGGGTTGAGGGTGTGGATGGTTGTGGGTGTGTGGGTGTGAATGTGACGGTGTGGGTCTGAATGTGAAGAGGGGGTCTGTGTGAAGGAGGTTGTGTGAAGGTGTGTAAGTTAAGGTGTGTTGGACCCGGCCTCGTGGCGTGGTCCTTAACCCCCTGGATTGTGCCCGTTCCCCGCCCCGGCCTTCACGGGCCACCCGTCTGAACTGCACCAAGGCCCTTCAACCGGAGCTGCACGTGGTCGCATACTCCTCGTGGCTCCGCCATCTTGTTGGCATCCACGTCACACCGTGCACCAGCCGGCGCGACCCCGCTCAACCCGGCCTCGACCCCAGCGAAGCCCCGACATCGAGGCACCACGAACTAGCCAGGGGGTGCCGCAGGAACCATTCATCGCCCCCGGCGGAGGACAGTATCGATGGGACCCCCAACTGTCCTCCCCTCTCGAGGTGTGATCGCCCTGCAACTCCCATGGGCCTGGCGCCTCTCCTGCTGGGCGTCTGGCCACCTCCACCCGGCCACTCCGCCCCCTCGGGCGCATAGGTCCGGACATCAAAGGGCTCCAGACCTATATCTGGGCCGACCCCACCACAGCTCGGCAGTTGTATCCCGGAGTCGAGAGCCCTGCTGATTGAATCGCGGCTGACCCTACGGAGAAGAACTCTTGTCGGAACCATCACGAGCCCTGCTGACTGCGTCGCGGCTCCTTCTTGTGAACCCTTTCTGAACCACCTGGAACATCGGAGCCCTGCTGACGCTGTCGCGGCCCAACCTCGCTGAAACCTTCCTCGGAGCCCTGCTGACGACGTCGCGGCTCGAGCTGAGCAGAAACCATCTTGAGAGCCCTGCTGATTGAATCGCGGCTCTCCACGAACTGTACGCCAGAGCCCTGCTGACGCCGTCGCGGCTCGACCCAACCGAGATCCGGAGGTCCTCCAGCTTGAGGATAAGAACTGGGCCCAAGGTACCCTCGTACCGCATTCCTGCCAAAGACTGTCCCGCTACCCCGACCCTTCCAAAGAGACACTGAGACTTTTGGTGGATCCCTCGATCCCTTCGTGTAAATATTGACCTCGTAACCTTTTTATTGCTGATAAAGAATTGCTTGTCACAAGACAACCTCCTTGAGTCCTGTGTGGTGGTGTTACTGTGCTAGTACGTGATAGGAGAAGGATCTCTCAGGAGACTTCTCGGCAGCGCTCGGCTACTTCGTGCAGTGAGGGGGCCCCCCCTTGGTGGTCTCACCGACTCCTCGGGGTCCGCCTTCCAACATTTGGTGGCCAGCGACGGGATCCGAGCCGAACGCAGTACGTACCAGCCAGTACCCACTAGCTACCCATCCAAACGAACAGCATCATGAGCAGCCAGGAAAACAACGCGACAATGGAGTTCCAGCCCGAACGGCTGGAAGAATATACGCACAAAGAATTAAAACAGTTCTGCAAAGACAAAGGCATTGCAACCACCAGCCTAGGTACCAAAGAGGAGATGCAGAAAGCTCTGAGGGCATGGTTGGAGGCCGGGGCAGGCCCCTCCCAGGAAGAAGGGCCCTTGCCCCTGACTGAGACCACAGCAACCGCACTGACTCCGGCAACCGGAGGAAGAAAGAGCCTAGAAACCGGCCTCTCCGAAGAAGAAATACGAGAGCGGGAAAAGGTCCGGAGCCACGAGCTAGAGCTCGCCCGACTGCGGCTGGACGGCGAACTCCAGCTGGCAGAAAAGAAACTGGCCCTAGAGCAGCTACGCCTTCAAGAAGAGATAGAGGAGAAGAGACGACACCGGGAGTTGGAGGAAAAGAAACTAACTCTTGAGCACGAGCGCAGTCTCAAGGAGCTCGAGATCAAGGCCAAGAACGGAGGGACCGACACCCCCAGTACTAGAGACACTCTACCGCCTTCCGAGGCCAAGGTACATATCCCGAAAGAGGTCGTCAAGGAGTATTACAAGAATGACGACATCCAACAATGGTTCAAGGCCTACGAGGTGGCCATGACCTCTCATCGGGTGCCCCGAAAAGACTGGGGCGCGGGCCTGTGGGGGCGGTTCCTGAGTGAGGGGCGGGACACGCTGCTCCAGCTACCGGAGGAGGTGATGACCTCCTACGATCACATGAAGGAGGCCCTGCTCACCCGCTACGGGCTAACAGCGGAAATGTACCGCCAGCGGTTCAGAGACTGCAAGAAAATCCCGGGTACCACATGGGTGGAATATGTGGACTTTTTCAGTCGGGCCCTAGAAGGGTGGATCAAAGGGAGCAAAGTAACCACCTACGGGCAGCTGGTCGACCTCATCGTGTGGGAACACCTTTCCAACAATTGCTTCGTGGAACTGAGACAGCACCTCCTCGACAGCAAAATGACCGACCCGCGAAAACTTGCCGTCGAGGCCGATCGATGGGTCAACTCCCGGGTCCCCCGGAACTCAATGGGGGAGTACCAGAGGAACCCCAACGGACCCCCCCGCCAGCGCGGTGGGGGGGAGGGCCGAACAGGAACCGAGACCCTCCCGCCGGGGCCCCCAGGAGCCCCCCTCGAGGGCCACCGCAGCCACATCTCTCCCCGAGCCTAGCCCGAAGGGTGGGCCCGGCCCGGCCCGGACCACGGCCACCAGTGACCTGCTACGGCTGCCAACAAACCGGACACTTTGCCAGCGATCCGGCCTGCCCTCTGAACCGAAGAAACGGGGCCGGCGGGCCCCCGCCCCGGCAGCTGACAGCCGCCGCCTTGGGGGGAGGAGAAGAGGAAGAGGAGGCCCTCGACCGAGAGAACACTGAGTGGGAGCCGGCAGCCATGTCCCTGGTCTGCCTGGGTAGCCGAGAGATGGTACCCTGCACCCCCATCCCAACCAACACCCAGAAGTACCGGCAGCAGGTCATGGTCAATGGACAACGGGCCGAAGCCCTTCGTGACACAGGCGCCAGTATCACCGCTGTCCGCTGCCACCTGGTGACCCCTGAACAGATTCTACCGAATGTGCTGTGCCCCGTACGGACGGCCGACAACAGTGAAAGCCTATGCCAGATGGCCCTGCTCCCCTTCGAGTGGGGAGGGGTGACGGGCCTGCTGAAGGTGACAGTGCGCGACGACGCCCCGGTCGACTGCCTCCTGGGGAACGACTTGGAAAGTTCCCCCTGGGCTCAAGTAGAGCGACGAGAGCACCTCCGAATGTTGGGACTGGCGGATTGGGCCTGCGCCATCACCCGGTCCATGACCGCCCAGGCCCCCCGCTCATCCTCGACCTCCGGGACCGCCCAACCCGAGGGGCTCACACCCCCTCCCACCAGCAGCGAGGAGGAGGCGGACACCGACCCTGGACCCAGCGAATCCTCCCCTGAAGAGATGGCTTCTCCGAGCGCCCTACCAGAGCTGACACAATGGCGACACGAAGGGGGCCCCACCCGAGAGCAGTTCCAGCAAGAACAACAGTCCTGTCCCTCTCTCGAAGGGGTCCGACAACAGGCGACCGCGCAAGCCAACGGTGACCAGACCGGCACCCACTGGATCTACTGGGCCGAGGGCCTGTTGTACAGTGAACAGAAAGTAGCAGAACTCGGGGCCAGCCGCGTGTTGGTGGTCCCCCTCCGCTTCCGGGAGTTCCTTCTCAACCTGGCCCATGATGTGCCCCTCGCCGGACACTTGGGGCAAGACAAAACGTACAGTCGTCTGGTGACCCACTTCTACTGGCCCCGGATGCGGAGAGATGTGGACAACCACTGCCGGTCCTGCCAGACCTGCCAAGCCAGCGGAAAGACGGGGGGTCGGGTCAAGGCCCCCCTCCAGCCCTTTCCAGCCGTCAGCACCCCGTTCGAACGGGTCGGAATCGATATTGTGGGACCCCTGGACCCCCAAACCGCCCTGGGCCACCGCCTCATCCTGGTCCTCGTGGACCACGCCACCAGGTACCCGGAGGCGGTCCCGCTAAGAACTATAACGGCCCCGGTGGTAGGCCGGTCCTTGATGGGGATCTTCTCCCGAGTGGGATTCCCCAGCGAAGTGGTGAGCGACCGCGGCACGAACTTTATCTCCAGGTACATGCGGTCCCTGTGGCAACAGTGCAGGGTCACATACAAGTTCACGACCCCCTATCACCCTCAGGGGAACGGACTGGTTGAGCGGTTCAACCGAACATTAAAAGGGATGATCCAGGGCCTGGAAGAACCCCTCAGGCGGAAATGGGATGTCCTGCTGCCCTGCCTCCTGTTTGCCTATCGGGAGGTCCCGCAGAAGTCCCTGGGGTTCAGCCCGTTTGAACTATTGTATGGACACCCGGTCCGCGGACCGCTCAGCCTGGTCAAGGAGGGCTGGGAGATGAAGCCCCGAGGCGCCCCTCCTGACGTCTACCGATACCTCCTGACCCTCCGAAACCAGACCCGCAAGTTCCGAGCCATGGCCGAAGCCAACCTCGAGGCCAGCCAGGAGGACATGAAGCGGTGGTACGATCGCAACACCTCTACTATAGAATTCGAGCCAGGTCAGAAAGTATGGGTCATGGCCCCGGTCGAACCCGGCGCCCTCCAGGACAAGTGGACCGGGCCCTTCAGGGTGGTGGAGAAGAAAAGTCCCGTCACCTACCTGGTCGATCTGGAGTCCCCCCGGAACCCCCTCCGGGTCCTACATGCCAACAGGCTAAAACCCCACTTCGCCCGGACCGAACTGAGCCTGCTGCTGGAGACCGACGAGGGGGGCGAGGACGACTCCGAGCCCTTGCCCGACCTCTTGCAATCCGACATTCACGATGGATCGATCGAAGGGGTCCAACTCGCCTCGTCCCTGACCCCGGAACAGCGCAACGACTGCCAGCAATTACTGCGGGACTACGCAGCCCTCTTCTCTCTCACCCCGGGGGTGACCCACTAGTGCGTCCACGACGTCGACACCGGGGAGAGCCCCCCCATACGACACAGAGCCTACCGGGTGCCTGACCGAGTGTGGGCCTGCATCCAGGCCGAAGTAGCGAAGATGCTGGCCCTGGGGGTCATCGAGCCTTCCGACAGCCCGTGGGCCAGCCCTGTCGTCCTGGTGCCCAAGGCCGCAGCTCCCGGTCACCCCCCGGAGTTGCGATTCTGCGTGGACTACCGAGCCCTGAATGCAGTAACCAAGACAGACGCACACCCGATACCCCGGGCCGACGAACTCATCGACCGCCTAGGGGCCGCTCGCTACTTGAGCACGCTGGACCTCACCGCCGGGTACTGGCAAATCCAGCTCACCCCCGGCGCCCAAGAAAGATCCGCCTTTTCGACCCCGGATGGGCATTACCACTTTCGGGTGATGCCCTTCGGAATGAAGAACGCCCCGGCCACCTTCCAAAGACTGGTGAACAAGGTTTTGGCCGGGCTTGAGGCCTTCAGCGCGGCCTACTTAGATGACATTGCCGTGTACAGCAACCACTGGGCCGAGCACCTCCTCCACCTGAAGGCCGTCCTGGCCGCCCTCCAGCGGGCCGGGCTCACAATCAAGGCCAGCAAATGTCAAATCGGCCACGGATCCGTGACCTACCTGGGCCATCAAGTGGGGAGCGGGCAGGTGGCCCCCCTCCAAGCGAAGATAGATGCCATCCAGACCTGGGAACCCCCCACTACCCAGACCGCTGTCCGGGCCTTCCTGGGCCTCACCGGATACTACCGGCGGTTTATCCGGGACTATGGGAGCATTGTTGGCCCCCTCACAGAGTTAACGTCCAAAAAGCAGCCCAAGAAGGTACACTGGACACCCCGCTGCCAAACAGCCTTCGACACCCTAAAGACAGCCACGTGTACTGCTCCGGTGCTGCAGGCCCCGGACTACCAGAAGGAGTTCGTGGTACAGACGGACGCCTCCGAGTATGGGATCGGGGCCGTCCTATCCCAAGCCGACGAAAAAGGGCTCGACCGACCAGTGGCCTTCATCAGCCGACGACTACTGCCCCGAGAGCAACGCTGGAGCACTATTGAGCGTGAGGCCTTCGCTGTGGTGTGGGCCCTCAAGAAGCTCCGGCCCTACCTCTTTGGCACCCACTTCCGGGTCCAGACCGACCACCGGCCCTTGCAATGGTTAATGCAAATGCGGGGCGAGAACCCCAAGCTGCTGCGGTGGTCCATCTCGCAACAAGGAATGGACTTTGACGTCGAACACCGGCCCGGCAATGACCACGCCAACGCCGACGGCCTGTCCCGCTTCTTCCGCCTTGGCGAGGAGAATCCCCAAGGAGATGGGTGACTCTCCATGCCTTCGGCTGGGGGGGACGCCTGTTGGACCCGGCCTCGTGGCGTGGTCCTTAACCCCCTGGATTGTGCCCGTTCCCCGGCCTTCACGGGCCACCCGTCTGAACTGCACCAAGGCCCTTCACCCGGAGCTGCACGTGGTCGCATACTCCTCGTGGCTCCGCCATCTTGTTGGCATCCACGTCACACCGTGCACCAGCCGGCGCGACCCCGCTCAACCCGGCCTCGACCCCAGCGAAGCCCCGACATCGAGGCACCACGAACTAGCCAGGGGGTGCCGCAGGAACCATTCATCGCCCCCGGCGGAGGACAGTATCGATGGGACCCCCAACTGTCCTCCCCTCTCGAGGTGTGATCGCCCTGCAACTCCCATGGGCCTGGCGCTTCTCCTGCTGGGCGTCTGGCCACCTCCACCCGGCCACTCCGCCCCCTGGGGCGCATAGGTCCGGACATCAAAGGGCTCCAGACCTATATCTGGGCCGACCCCACCACAGCTCGGCAGTTGTATCCCGGAGTCGAGAGCCCTGCTGATTGAATCGCGGCTGACCCTACGGAGAAGAACTCTTGTCGGAACCATCACGAGCCCTGCTGACTGCGTCGCGGCTCCTTCTTGTGAACCCTTTCTGAACTACCTGGAACATCGGAGCCCTGCTGACGCTGTCGCGGCCCAACCTCGCTGAAACCTTCCTCGGAGCCCTGCTGACGACGTCGCGGCTCGAGCTGAGCAGAAACCATCTTGAGAGCCCTGCTGATTGAACCGCGGCTCTCCACGAACTGTACGCCAGAGCCCTGCTGACGCCGTCGCGGCTCGACCCAACCGAGATCCGGAGGTCCTCCAGCTTGAGGATAAGAACTGGGCCCCAGGTACCCTCGTACCGCATTCCTGCCAAAGACTGTCCCGCTACCCCGACCCTTCCAAAGAGACACTGAGACTTTTGGTGGATCCCTCGATCCCTTCGTGTAAATATTGACCTCGTAACCTTTTTATTGCTGATAAAGAATTGCTTGTCACAAGACAACCTCCTTGAGTCCTGTGTGGTGGTGTTACTGTGCTAGTACGTGATAGGAGAAGGATCTCTCAGGAGACTTCTCGGCAGCGCTCGGCTACTTCGTGCAGTGAGGGGGCCCCCCCTTGGTGGTCTCACCGACTCCTCGGGGTCCGCCTTCCAACAAGGTGTATGGGTGCAGTTGTTTGTGTGTGGTGTCTGTCAGCAGTGGGTCTGTTGCAAAGGATCATGGTTTGTGGTTTGTGAGTGTGGGCCCTTTTTATTGGTCCATTTGTGGGTGTGGCTGGGTTTGAAATTTTGGTGGGTGTGTTATAAGAGGTGGTTGTGAGTTTGGGCCTCTGTTTGCCTGTTTGGATGTGCCAGGTCAGTAATTTAGATGTTTTTTCTACTGTAGACGTGTTTTGTGGTGTTGTGCGAGTCGAATTGACCGTCCTTGTGCTGTTTTACAGTTTCCTGGTTCTGTCGTTTTAGCGTATGTAAGGTGCGTACATACGCGATGTTGTTGTACAGTGCTCACATGTGCAATGTTGTTGTACGGTTCGTACATACACGATGCTGGGGTACGGGTACGGTGGTGGGGTACGGTGCGTCCAAGTACGGGGCTGGGGTACGGTCTTGGGGTACGGTGCATACAAGTACGGTGGTGGGGTACGGTGGTGGGGTATGGTGCATACATGTACGGGGCTGGGCTCCGGTGCTGGGGTACGGTGCATACATGTACGGGGCTGGGGTACGGTGCGTCCAAGTACGGGGCTGGGGTACGGTGTTGGAGTACGGTGCTTACAATTACGGTGCTGGGGTACGGTGCGTCCAAGTACGGGGCTGGGGTACGGTGTTGGGGTACGGCGCGTACATGTACGGGGCTGGGGTACGGTGCGTACAAGTACGGTGCTGGGGTACGGTGCTGGGGTACGGTGCGTACATGTACGGGGCTGGGGTACGGTGTTGAGGTACGGTGCGTACATGTACGGGGCTGGGGTACGGTGCGTCCAAGTACGGGGCAGGGGTACGGTGTTGGGGTACGGTGCTGGCGTACGGTGCGTCCAAGTACGGGCCTGAGGTACGGTGCGTCCAAGTACGGGGCTGGGGTACAGTGTTGTGGTACGGCGCGTACATGTACGGGGCTGGGGTACAGTGCTGGGGTACAGTGCGTACAAGTACGGGGCTGGGGTACAGTGCTGGGGTACGGTGCGTACAAGTACGGGGCTGGGGTACGGTGGTGGGGTACGGTGCATACATGTACGGGGCTGGGGTACGGTGGTGGGGTACGGCACGTAGACGTACGGGGCTGGGGTAGAGTGCGGACATGGGGGGGGTACGGTGCTGACATATGCGGGGGGAGGGGGGCTGTACGACTCGTATCCCGGGCACAAGTTTACCCGGATACGAGTGGTACGGTGCTCGCTCCATACGGGGCCTTTTCCATGCGATCGTGTTTTCGGAAGGGCGGTACGGATCGTACTTGCGCGCTCGGACTTCAGTTTTACGATTTGTATGTAAAACTGTCCGGGTACGTCTCGTAGACTTTTCCCGAAGTGATTCGTATGTATTTTTCATGTACGAATCGTACTTCACCGGTTGTACGGGACTTGGACGATTCATACGTACAAAAATACGGATACGAGTCGTACGGTAATTTTTTTTAACGGATCGGAATCAGCACCTTAATGTGACCCTTATCAGCTGTTTTCCTTATTATAGTTTATAAAATAAATGTGTACTATGGCTTCGTGTTCAGGGATGTGGTCTTTTTAAAACCATACTGCTTACGTATTGCACTACACTTTGCAGCAACACAAGTCATATTTTTTAGTAACTTTTAATCCTTTTGAGCTACGAATATTTTTCTTGTTAAAATCCTCAGATTATGCTGCAGATAATGTATTATTTGCAAACTAGAAAATGTTGCCATTCATCTTTGAACTGCTCTTGTGGATAAGGGGAGAAGTGCTGATATCAGAAACGACATGGCTCGGAGGCAAATGGCTTGTGATTCAACTTTTGAGTGTATTTGGGACATTTTATGATTGGAAACATATCCCACTTTGTGAATGTAAATTAATATCAATAGCTCATATTAAACCTTAAATAAACGTGTATCCATTGGTTTAAATAAATACCATAATAAGGTGTAACGTGTTAGTGAAATGCCAAACAAATACTACAAATTGGGATGTTTTGCTCTTTCTGGCCACACCTCTGTCTCCGCCCACTGACCCAGTCTCCAGGTTATTCCCACCGTTTGATTCCCTGCCCACAGTTCCCCTACTTTTTTTCCACACTTCGACCACTGCATCTATCTACGTCGCATGCTCTTGTTCTAGACCGAGCCCCCCTCCACCCTTCTTAGACAATCTTTTGGTTGCGGCATTGCCCTGGGGTGGCAGTGGATAACACCCCCCACACACACAAGCACAATACTACACTCCCTTCCAACAAATTATGCAATCAGAATGTTAGCCTTGTGCTCCTTAGGACTATTCCCATACAGCATGGGGTTCATGAGCCCAGTTTAAATAAGATTTCAAAGTTTATCCTAGCGCCTCAAGTCGGCCTACCACCCGCCCCAGCGACCCTTTCTGACCACACCGCTTTCTAATGTAAATATCAACAGTTAAAACAAGAATCATAAACTCCTACAGCCCCTAAAAGAAATGTAATCTACTAACAGATACCATAGGCCGCTCATTTTAAGCGGGGCTTCTAAGCGCTCTAGATATTGTCAGATAAGGGCAATTGCGTATATGGAGAAACGGTATGTTGACAGGACTACAAAGTGTGGTGAACTTGGGGAGCTGGGATTCGAAGTGTGGTATTGTGCCGCTATATGGCTTTCATTAGTGAAGCAGGCTGATATCCCTGAAAAACCCACTGAACTTTCATTATTGCTGTATTTTATAATTCATACAGCAGCCGGAGGGGGTGAGGGCATTTTCTTCCTTGCGCACTGGCCCACTAGCCACCTCTAACTGTGTATCTAAAACGTAGCGCCATTTATAGAGCCTTGGAAATAATCAGCCACTGATATCTGTCAGGAACCTGAGTGGATGTTTAAAGTAACACACTGTATGGTAATCTGTACTACAGAACCATCCACCTCCAGGCGCTACCATCAAGTGTCATGTTCCAGTAGCAGTTCTAGTCCTCTTTTGTCACACACTCTTTCTGCTCCTCTATCTGCAGTTCATTCACCAATTCATGCACAAACTACCTGCCACTCTCTATCTTCCTTTCCAACTATTCTGTGCAGCTTTCACCTCTATCTATTCACCATGCCGCATAATTCCAACACGCAAGTACACTACACACCACACAATTCCACCACACACAATTCCACAACTAACAATTCCAATCCAACACACATAATTCCACTTCACACCACATACATCCACTCCACTACAAACCAAAATGCATGGGTAAAAGACCCTGTAATTTACAATGCCCATAGCTCTAACTCTCTCAGATGCAAGACTGATTGCATTGCACATGCTTGTTTTAATTTACAATCCATCACAATCCTTCGGCAACAACAGTTATCTATACCTGACAGCCATCCTCGTTCCAATAAATGCCTCATACCACTTCAGAAAGGTCCAGTAATTGGACGTTTGGATCTCTAGAAGTAATCATCGTGTACTAGATAGTCTGAGTCCAATGGCATTACCATCCTGCTGTTGTTGTTTCACACCAATTTGAGCCTGTGGCTCCTAGTCATCGCCATCCGACTCTGCTTCTCCATCCTCCTCCCTGGCCATGGGCACATGTCCCTTCACACAAATGTAAACTAGCATACAACGCAGGGGAGCTTTGTTGCACACCTTGTCTGGGGGGTAAGCCACTGCACCTCCTGGTTGATGAAAGTACCTGAACCCGGCCTGTAGTAAACCAAATGTGTGCTCACTAGTGTTGCAAGTCCAGCTGCTTGCTTGATTATATGCCCTTTCTGCTGCTGTTCCAAGATCCTGCAGTGAAGTCCTGAGCCGGGGCGTCAGTGGATAGCCAGAGGTATCTGGAGAAACATGAGCTGAAGTTGTGCATTTGAATGTAATCATAATGGCACATAGTGACAAAGGCCTTCATCAATGTCAATTCTAGATACAAGTGTTGTATGGATGAGAGTTTGGCAATACAACTACAACTCCCACAATGCTTTGTAATTGAATTCTATGCTAAACCTGTGCCATTAACTATTATTTTTTGGGTGGCATATGTTGAGCACATTGTTGGCATATCTTGTGCATTTGAGGCTTGATTACTGCCAGTTGTACTGTTGTTGAGTTGGGCATTGTATGTGCTCATCTAGCAGCCATGTCCTTTTTGGGAAGGAGTGTTCCATCTTTCTTTATTTAATGATTGAAGATGTAGCGCGGTGCGGCCTGGTGTCTCAGTTACTGTCGCTGCGCACAGTAAAAGGACACGCGTGAACCAGTGTACTGTTCTGGGCTGAAAAAGACCACGTGCGGTCTTGCCCACGTTTATTTATCCCCTCGGGACGAGCCCGCCCCGAAGGGTGTAGGGATGCATGTATAGTGCTACATTGTACAGGCGAGTCCGGGTGGCTCTCTACATCCCTCCTTTCTTTTAGTTCAAAATCCGTGTTCGCCCCATCACGGGGAGGGGCATACAAAGTCTGCCAGTCTTTGACTGGGGATCGGGTTAGGATGGAGGCCAGGCCTCTGGCTTCGGGTGTAGGATACCGGGGTACTGGGCGGCAGAGCAGTCGGTGACCTCTTCTCACCCGGATCCGGACCAGTGGGTCTTTGACAGTCCTCGCCCCCCTGGGGCGACCGCTGGCCGGACACCGGAGGGGACAGCGCTCCGCCGGGAGACATCGGGGCACCCCCATCCGAAGGAGGGTATCGAGATTGGGGCTCTTCCCCATCGGTGCCCACTTCCACAACGACCTTGAAATTCGACACATTCCTTGTAACAACCTGTTGGCCTCGTCTGGCTGTGACCATAGTCCCTTGAACCGCCGTTACGGTCCACACCTCTGGCTCATAGGGGGTCCGTAATTTCCATCCCGGGTGCCGATCTTTCATGACCACTCGGTCTCCGACTCGAACTTGTGGCTCTTGGGCTCTTCGATACTCGCTCGCCTTCCGGTTCGTGCCTTCACGCCTCGCTTGGATGGCCGCTCCGTCTCTATCAGCAGGGACCCACCCTGGATCGGATGGGATAATGTCCCGAGGGGCCCGCTTGAACAGGATGTGGGCCGGAGCACACTTGGTTGTGCTGTGGGGTGTTTGGTGGTACACGCCGAGAAACTGGTCCAAGGCTGCCTCCGGATCTTCTCCGTTGTCCACGGCAATCCGCAGTGCTCGATTGAGCGTCCGCATCAGTCGCTCCACCTCCCCGTTCACCTGGGGCCACAAAGGAGTTACCTTCCGGTGTCGGATCGCTAGATGGGCCAGGTACTCCTGAAACTCCCGCCCCTGGAAGGGGGGCCTGTTGTCCGTCTTGACTTCTTCTGGCAACCCCATCGTCGCGAACACTCGGTCTAGGGCTAGCCTGACAGAGGGAAATGCAGTTGATGCCATTACTTCGACGACCGGGAACTTTGAGAAGGAATCGACGACAACCATCATGTGTCGGCCATCCGGGAAGCTTCCGAAATCCATGCTGAGATGCGTCCATGGTGTCTGGCACGCTGCTTCGGTGATTACAGGAGCAGGGGCCGGGTCACCTCTGGTGATCGTACAGGCATGACATTGACGAACCATCTCGTCTGACCTCGAGTCCATGGCTGGGAACCAGACCTTGTCACGTAGCCGGGCTTTAGTCTTGGCCATCCCCTGGTGACCCACATGCGCCAGTGCAAGAATCCTGTCCTGGAGGCTTTCAGGGACTACAATGAGGCGACCCCTTAGGATTATTCCTTCTTCTCCCACGCTGATCTCACTCCGGACCTGCCACAGTTGCTGGCGCGCATGGCTGATCTCGGGTCGCAGGGCTCGAGCCCCATCCATGAAGCGGGCCCACCCGTTGCTGTCCAGAGCCCGGCGGACGAGCGTGAGGGTGGGGTCGTCCCGCGTGGCTTGACCGATCTCCTCCAGTGTCATGGCCTTGGGGCATGCACCCTGCATGATCATGCTAACAAATGCCTTGGTGCCACATGTGTCTTCCGACGTGGCGGACGGTGTGTTTGGCTCCGGGTGACGGGACAGATAGTCTGCGGGGTTGTGAGCCCCTGGCCGATAAATTACTTTAAAGTTGTATGCCTGAAGCTGTGCAGCCCACCTTTCAATCCTCGGCGGTGCTAGCCTGGACAGTCCGGTGAACAGTGGGATCAGCGGCTTGTGATCCGTTACAACAGTAAAGTCTTGTCCGCACAGATATAGATGGAAATGCTGGCAGGCCCATTTGATAGCCAGCGCCTCCCGTTCAATCTGGGCATACCTCGTTTCAGTGTCAGTGAGGGCCTTGCTGGCATACGCGACTGGCTTCCACACTTCGTGACTATGCTCCTGCAGGAGGACAGCCCCGAGGCCCACCGGGCTGGCATCCACCACCAACTCCGTTCTCCTTCGAGGGTGAAAATAGGCCATGATCATTTTGTTGAGGAGCCCCTCTTTGATTTCTCGAAATGCCCTGTTGGCTTCCGTTGTCCATTCCCATGGGTGATCGTGGCACGTGAGAGCACATAGAGGCTCTGACATGGCGGCCAAGTTAGGGCTGAAACGCCCGCAGTAGGTGGCCATCCCCAGGAAGCTCCTCACTTCAGTAGGGCTGCAAGGCGTGTGGCGGGTCTGATGGCCTCGGCCTTCTTCGGATCTACCAGAAGCCCTTCCTGAGTGAAGGTGTATCCAAAGAAGTCCACGCTGTCTTGGTAGAAAGAGCATTTTGCCTTGTGCAGTGTCAAACCACATTCTGCCAGTCTCTTGAGCGTGGCCCTGAGGTGAGCGTGATGTTCTTCTAGCGTGCTAGAGAAGACCAGGATATTATCGCTGAGGTTGATCACCCCTTGCAGCCCAAACAGGGTCTCACGGATCGCATTTTGGAAGACCTCCGCCGCTGAAGAGACTCCGAAGCTTAGCCTCTTATACCTCCGGAGACCGACATGAGTCGAGAATGTGGTAATGTACCGGCTGCTCGGGTCGAGCTCCAGCTGGTGATAGCCGGCATTTAGGTCTAGCTTCGAGAACCATTTCGCCCCGTTGAGGTCCGCCACAATGTCGTCCATCGTAGGGGTGATATGCCGTTCCCTTTTCATGGCTGTGTTGGGTAGCCGCATATCCACACAGAGTCGGAATGCCCCCGGTTGCTTAGGCTTGGGTGCCACAACCAGCGGGGACACCCAGGGGGTGGGGCCAGACACCTTCTCAATAACATCCAGCTCTTCGAGCTTCCACAGCTCCTCTTCCACTTGAGGGCGTAGGTTGAATGGCACCCTCCGATGCCTAAGGGCTACCGGCCGTACAGACTGGTCTATGTGCAGTTTGAATCTCTTGCTCTTGAGCTTCCCTAGGCCGGTGAAGAGTGTAGGGAACTCTTTGAGTAAGACTTCAGCGTGGGACTCGTGAATCTGGTTTGCGAAGAACACTAGACCGAGGTCTTCCGCCGTGTGACAGCTGAGCAGCGTCCCTTTCTTGCCTTCCGTGACATGAAACTGTGTCTGAGTGGAGTATTCCCCACTGGCGATGGTGGTGCTGATGACGCCACGGAGCCCTGGATGGCGTCAGGGGGGGTCGCGGTGACAGCCGGTCATATTGGTCAGAGTCCATCACGTTGAACGAGGCCCCCGTGTCTATGAGGGCTTGTATCTCTGTGTCTCCCACTGAGACAGAACACATGGGTGGCAGCCTTCGCCGGAAGCCTGTCCGGCTAACGTATGACACCACAAAGACCTCGTCGTCTTCGTCTTCATATATTGGGGCCCGCGGCTGTGGCTGTCGGTCTTGGTTTGGCAGCGGCTCTTCATGTGAGATCTGGCGCACTTGCTGGGGCCCGACCCTGGGCCTCGACGGCGGCTGTCGGAACCGCCCGCCCCGGCACACTCGGGCGTAGTGGTTCATCCGTCCACAGCGGGAGCACGCCTTCCCTTTCGCCCCGTATATGGCTGTTGCTGGGTGGTCATCACCACAGTACCCACACGATCCTCCTGGTGCGGGTTTCGGCGCTTGGCGGGGTGTCGCGGGCCGTCGCTGGATCGCCTCCACCTTTTCTTCCTTGATGGGTGTGCTCTTGAACCCCGACCCCGTAGCCACGGGGGCGTGGAGGGCCGCCTCCATTTCTTCTGCCCGGGCATCCGACAACTCATGGGATCGGGCGAGCATGAGGATCTCATCCAGCGAGATCCCTGGCAGCCGAAGGATCAGCTTGCGTAAGAGCTTGGAGCGACAGCCTAGAATGATCTGGTCTCTGATCTCCACTCTTTGGTCCACGAAGGGGCACGTGCTGGCCAGCCGGCGCAGCCGCACATAGAACATGTCGACGGATTTCGTGTCGGTTTGCCATGCCCTCCGGAACTTGAACTTCTCGAAATCAGGGTTGAGCTGGGGGTCAAAATGCACATTCAGCGCAGCAACCGCTGCGTCGTAATCATCGTCGTTCCCTGTGTTGGGACGCGTGTCGAACAAGTCATAAATTTCGGCCCGCCATAGTAAATGAGTAGTGACCGCTTGACCGTCCCATCGGTCTCCCGGGTCCCCTTGAAATAGTGGTTCAATCGCCCTACCCAGGTCTTCCACCTTGGCGCCGCTGTGGCCGGATCCGAGGTCTCGCTAAACGGTGGCAGCGGTGCTACTGCGGTGTGGGAGACCACCGGTGGTGGCGGTGGATTGTTGCCGGCGCCTTGATTGGACCCACCTGCTTGCGGTGCGCCTGCACCTGCTGCCGGCACCGTGGACATCGTGCGGCAGTACTGGGCGTGGCTGCGGTGCTACTACTGCGTGGTTGGCTCAGGGTCGTCTTTTCCCCACCTAGTTGGGTGGCCTTGCCAATGCTTGTTGCAATTGTCCCTTGCTTGGAAGTGATATTGCCCCCACGTTGCTGGTGTTGCCAATGCTTGTTGATCTTTCCTCCTACTTTTCCTTGTTTTTGTAACTTTGCCCACACTTGGCTGGCTGCGCCAATGCTTGTTGCTATTCACCAATCCTTTTTCCTTTCAACCGGTGCTTTATTGTCCACTCTCCCCTCACTTGTGTAGCTCTCTGCCTCGTTGTGCCCCAAAGGATGCTTCACTCGGAGCGAGCGAGCAGCCAGGCAGGCAGGACCAGGACAGCTCACTCGAGGCCCCCTTCCTGGAAATCGGCCGAGGCAGCCAGCGCGATGAGAGGCACCCACGTGGGCCCCAGCGCCGGGGGCAGGAAGCGGATGAGAGCACGGGGGCGCCCGGGCAGCCACTCACCCCTCAGACGGCGCGTAGCGTCACGGGCCACAGGTCCTTCTCTGGCAGCATGCGGGTGGGCGCCGCGAAGTCCCCGCAGCACAAGGTGAGCGCCAGGGGCAGCGGCGATGCGGGTGGGCTCCGCACCAGCCGGGCTCGCCGTTAAGCACACGAGGTCGCGACCGGCCTCGTCGCCAGTGTAGCGCAGTGCGGCCTGGTGTCGCAGTTACTATCGCTGCGCACAGTAAAGGACACGCGTGAACCAGTGTACTGTTCTGGGCTGGAAAAGACCACGTGCGGTCTTGCCCACGTTTATTTATCCCCTCGGGACAAGCCCGCCCGAGGGGTGTAGGGATGCATGTATAGTGCTACATTGTACAGGAGAGTGGCTCTCTACAGAAGAGTCATTTGTTGATCCCGGGAATTGTGTGCAGAGGTCGGTGACAGGAGATCTGAATCACACACCAGCTATACATTCATGGTGTGGTTACTTATATAGTTTCTATATATTTGTTTTGATGGCTTTGGGGCACTAGGGCTATAGATGCTCAGTCTATAGCCACAACTACATCGGGGAATGAGCCATTGACCCTCTGGGGATCAGCTGGATACATGATGTTCTGGGGCATTAAGGTGAGACATGCACTCATGACCTGCCTTAGAAGCTTACAATATGTTGGCTGTGACATTGCACATAGATGGCAAACAGAGTTCTGGTCTCACCTGTAGACATGCAAAGCAGACAACAGTTTCATAAGGGAGACTGCTGACCTGAAGTTGATGTTCAGTCAAGGGCATCCCCAGTATTACTGAGGAGATAGTGTATAGTATGCCTATCCAGCCCAAACATTAAAAATAAGTAGGATGGGGTCATGTCCAAGGCGTACAGGCAAATTCTGGATATCCTGGCCCCTCTCCTGTCCTTTGGTGCTGTACATTTTCCCCTACACCAATGAGGGCCTGCTGTATGATGATGTGGGTCTCATTTAGCCCCGATAATGTACTGTGGGTGCTGACTGCATGGTCAGCCAGCAAGTGAAAAGTGAGGCTATGGGTATTGAATTCGGTTTTAGGCCCTGTGGGTAATATGAGTCCCCTGAATCCTTTGTTGGCGATGTGGGTTTTTTGTTTTCGCACATGGTATTTTGTGGGTGTGGTTGTTGTGCTAAACAATTTTGGTGGTTTATGTTAGGATATTGGGTATACCTAATGTCTTTTTGCTGGTTTGAGTACATTGATACCCACTCTAAGTGGGAGGAGTGTTTTGATGGAAATTTCTCATGTGGAATAGTTACCGTACAACTTACGTTATCAGTGTGCGAAATGTACGCATGCAGATTCACCACCGTGTAAATTTTACAAATTTTTTCTGCATTCTACATGTGTTTTTTCCCCATGTGGATTTACCACACGGAAGGTGTGCGTGCAAAAAACTTTCAATTCTGTGGAGTGAATTTAAAGCATGAAAGGATGGGCTAGTTTTACACCGCTTGACTGATTATAGGGGCCCTAATGGCTAGAGCTGAAAACAGCAGACTTCATCCCTGAAGAACTTGCTAACTGTTTAAGCAGCAGCAGCACCCAATATTAAAGTCAATAAATAAACTAACAAAATTATAAAACCTATATAGCAAAAAGTTGAACCAGTTAATAACATTGGTCAAAATTGGATATAAATCCATCAGTCTCAGTCAATTATAAACATTAAGGAAATACTAAACATGCCAATGTAAGACATGGTTGTTTTTTGACCTAGGCATGTCTTCAGGTTGTCCAAGATCAAGTGGAAGCCAAGTAAGCATAGCGGTCACTCCGGTCAAAAGTTTACCTTTGAACATGTTTTACAGAAGTCCTACCCCTCCAGCAGGCAGGGCAGCATGATGTAGCCAGTAGGGGTCCCTCAATGTCTGATATGTCAAGTAGGGGCTCTGACTGAAGCCTTCAGTTTTAGCGGTAAAAGCAGGAAAAACAAGGAAACAGAAGCTGCCAGGTCATTCATCAAAAATATTATGTGTATATTGGCTAATATTTGCCGTGGTTATTTTTAAAGAAAACATTTTTATTTTTAGGTAGCGCTTTTTCCACTCCATACATTGTACTTAGAGTTTACATCATACTGTAGTAAACATGTTCTTATTATGTGTCGCTTTAAAGTGTGAAGCCTTTTCCCAAGATGGCCTCTGCGTTCACCAAATAGTTTTCACTATATGTAATTTTAATATTTTCTAGGATGTTGGATCATACAACAGTCAATAGCATGAGATCAGATAATGTGTTCTTCTCTTAGCTAATCTAAAACGTGATTGACAAAGGCTCAAAGCAATTGTTGATGGGTGTGTGACCACACACCTCTCCTCTTTATATTGGAAAAAAAGTTCATGCAAACAGTAGACCTTTACCATAGAAAGACCTACCTAGCAAGCCCATTGAGTGAAAAGGCCTTTGATGTCTTGTCACTGCAGAGACATTCCAGTCTAAATAAATATTAGGCAGATCCCACTTTTGCACATTATTCACCCAGTCCTCGTGAGTTTCAAGTTACTAGTTATGGATAACTCATTTAATTTTAAAAGTACGTTTTTACACGTCAAAACAGTTTCCTTTGACATAGGCTTGCTATGACATTTGCCTGCAGTGAAAGGAATACTTTTACATTCAGAGATGTAGGTGGTGTAAATGTACACAGTCGCCTGCATCTAAGATTTTATTTTTATGCCCCTGATATGTATCCTAGCCTTATTTATAAGTTAACTAAACCAATTGAGGTTAGCCAATTTTACAGCATGGTTAGCATCACAACACATACAATACGACTGCGCTTCCCAAACGTTTTAGAGCCACAACCCATTTTTTAGAACAACAAATTGTCAATTTTCAATGTAATAGTAGGCATGCTTTAAAAATGAGGTGAATTACGAAAATATCATACAGATAAAAAGTTTTCACGTTCTTCTCTAATAGCAATTGTTTGTAAATCTCATGGCTTAATGCATGTGCCTTACTCCTGCAATGGGTGCAATTGCCCTTCAACCCAAAATTCTAATGATGTCAAAATTGTATTTAATCACACACTTAGGACACAGGAATTTTAATTGAATCAATAAGCAGTACAGCAAACTCCACATATATTATCCATACATAAGGTATAAGAAGGTATTCTATACAAATGTCTCTTCTCAGCCTGCAATTGTCATTAAGCAGCTCCAAGGTGCTACACACTCACACAAAAGTTTTCAGAGGTTCCAACACACAAATAACTCAATTCAGTGCCCTCTTAAATGCCTTACGGAAAGCTTATCCTTCAGTTCCTTCACTTATATTCAGCATTCTGTGCACAAGGTTACAATGTAGAATTGCTCCATGGGCGCCTAAACAGTTTCAGGGATTCATAAGATGAAGAGATAAAGGCAACACAGATCTGGAGAAAGGATGCCCTACAGGAAAAGCTACCCATGGTCCACATACAATGGCATATAAAAGTGAAACAAATCATGCTAAATGGAACTGTGCAGATGATTTGGCTGCGAACGTGAAAGAAGATTGGTGCAGACATAGTCGTGGTGATACAGGCAACATTGACGGTTTTCCTTCTGAGTATTCTTATAGCATCACCAAAGATAATGTTCTTATGTTTTTTATACCTTGGCTTGTGAATAGTCATGCACCGTATGAGAGAAAGACAGATTAGGTCTAATTAGGGCGGCTCATGAAGGGTTACCTTTGGCTCATGCAGGCATCAATGCTACTGTATCAGTACTAAAGTAACCATATTGTTAGCCATAGCCACAAAACAATGCAAAGAAATACGTTCAGCAACTTAACATTAGTGAACAAAAGAAACATTCCACTGTTCTAAGACCAGTGGATACTCTCCTTATGATTTACAATAAGCCCTCCAGTGCTATTTATCTCAACCATGTTGGCTCACTGCCAGCAGTCATTCAATTTGAATATACATTGTAAGCGTTTTCTTCCTGCTGTAGATGCTGTGGGTGTGGCAACAAAAGACTACCACTGTTCGAACAGCCATAAAAGACTTGCAGTACCTCTTAGCAGTGGGAGCAGTTCATTCCTTTCATTCAGGCAATGATACTTCTTTCACAGCAAAGCCATTTATGAAGGCTACGTCTAATCTTGAAGTATGAGTGCTATGCTTGTACCAGTTTCATCTGAAATCAACCGGTGTTGTGAAGCGAGCCAATGGTACATTAAAGAAACAGTCACGGCTACTACCCCACACCTGCAGTGGGGCGAGTGGGGGGGATGACCGGGTAAAAAAAACAAAAAAAACATCTCCTACTTCCCAGCCAGCCAACTAGCCGTCTGTCGCTGTCTCTCCTGCGTCGTCTTCCTTCATTTGAGAAGCAGGAACCAAGAAGCAGGTCTCTCACACTCCCTACAGCCAATCATAATGCAGCATTGTGATTGGTCTGAGTGCCGTGACACAGCGCTCAGCAAGGGGTTGTCAGGGTGGGCATGTCCTCCATGCAGGCTGTCATGCAGCCTGCATGGAGAAGGGGGAAAGTGTGCACTTAGGAGGGTTGTAACCTCATCCCCTGCTCTTCAGCGCCACCCCACCCCCTCACTCCAGCTGCTGCAGCAGGTGGACAAAATAAAATGATAATGTTATGTTATTATCATTTTATTTTTGCCTTTCTTTTGCTGCATGAAAGCAGTGGGGCGACACACCTCATCTTAGCGGAGCAGCCACCACTGTAAAGAAAGCCTTTACTGCTAGGTTTTTAGATTCAGGATTGTCATGCTGTCACAATCTCTATGTGGCTCAAAGAGCACTCAATAACTTGTGTAGAGGAGTACCAGGTGGCAGAACACCATATGAAATTCTCTTTGGCATTCTAATGTATGTTTCTGATCTAGATCTCTCTAGAAAAACAACATTTGGTTTGTCAGACCCTGCCTCATGGTTGCACTTGTTGTGGGACATCTGAGAAGTGAAAAAAAAGTTTAAAGCATGTTAGACTACACCATTGAAATCAAAGATGCTTTTGACTGTTGGCTCCCAAATGTGGGAGAGACAGTTCAGGAATGTACTCCTGATAAGAAGGTCTTTCAACAATCCTATAGACCACCTGTTCCAGTTCTTAGGGTAGAAGGCACACACTATAATCCAGTCACTACTGCCTGGTGCGAATTAAAACTGGAAAATGTTGATCGATCAAATAAAGAAACATCATGTGACAATTCTGTTCGGTAGCCCAACACCAATGGCAAAGTGCCTCCAGATTAGTCCAGTACGTACTCCTCATATTCTGGAGTTACTGGAAGAATAGAACCTGCTGAGATAAAATCATTGGTCCTATCCCGGTGACAGATGAGCCTACTGTGTCTCCAGCTTTACATCCATCATCAAGTACTGTTCCAGATGTGGTGCAATCAGTGTCTTCAACGATTGAACCTGCTGTAACATCGACTATCCTTGCTACGATTTTTACTTTCAGTTGAAATGATTCAAACGCAAGACATTTTGCTGTCTGGGAATGGGCTCAATCCAGATGCTGAAACAGGAGCTATTTTCCTCCCGTCTCTTCCAGAAATATAAGAAACATCAAGGGCTACATTTAGTCAATTCTACAGATTTTTTCTTAACTGTTTCTGGGGCTGGGACAAGTGTATATGCCCACCATGGTCCTATATTTGGATGTTTGCTGCAAAAGCATACTTTCTTTTGTGGCTTACCATGTTGATAAATATTTTGTTGATGGTGAAAAGGCATTCTCTTCCTAACAGATTGACACCATCTCCTGTAATACAGGAGTTGCAAGTACAGAGAGTTACAAAAGACTCTCATACAGTTTACATTAGTGCATTTCCATTATCTGATGGGGTTATTTGGGAAAGGGTGCCATTTCAGATTTTGGGCCAATAAGAAATAACAAAAATGTCCTGATTTGAGAATTTTATTAGATGACCCTTTCACACTAGGTTCTTTTGCAGGTTCATGGGACATCAATGACGTTAAACAACTGATGATTGATTTATGTTAAAGAATCTGTATAGTTTAATTTGTATTTCAATGGCCTAGAATTGTGCTTGGTCAAAAAAGGATGTGACATGCCCAAGGTAGGTATTTGTTCCATTCCCATTTTACTCTATACAGATGATGAAGTGCTGAAGTCTAGGACTGCAAGTGGAATACAAAAATGTTAACTGCTTTTACCGGTTATATGGAGAAGCTTTGTTTAAAAATAATTTCGCTAAATCTTTCTGATTTGATTTATAATTTATAAAGTGCATCATATGCCAGGAGGCATCTTGGCACTCCCAGATAGGTGAGTGAATGGGTGCAAGTGGCTCTCTGGCTACTAGTCACAACTGAACAGTCAAGTCTTCAATGCTTTCCTAAGCCCTATTAGGGAAATTATGGTTTTTAGCCCCTGAGGTAAAAAAATCCAATTTTGAGGTAGCACATACGACAATACTTTCTTAGTGATTTGCGGTCCTAGGTCTACTAAGTCACATTCTCTTTCAGAACTTAGGGGCATATTATCAAGCACAGCGTTCACATTATCGCCGGTTTAGCGGCAGAAAACTGCGGCTAAAGTGGTGATAATGGGCATGATAATATGCCCTTGAGAATTCCAATAGAAGTCCATGTTTTGGTGTCAACATGGGCTTCCATTGGAATTCTCCAGGGCATATTATGAAACCCATTATCGCCGCTTTAGAGGCAGTTTTCTGCCGTTAAACCGGCGATGATTTTAACGCCGTCCTTGATAATATGCCCCTTGGTGCTTAGATAGAGAGGGTTCACACATTCTCTTATCTTGGTATACATTTTGATGGAAATTGGACTAACCAGAGAGCCAGCAGGAAACTACAATTTGATAGCGCCATTAAGTCATTTCTTAGATTTGCAAATAATTGGTTCAAAAGCCCTTAAAAGAAATGTGTACACTATACAAATCTAAATGTATTTCATTTGGAAAACTGTTTCTTACTAGAGCCTTAGTGGTGTTGTCTAGTTGTTCTAAATTTATAGGTCATTGGGAATTCGGTCTAGACTATTTAGAAGATTTTATTAGGTTATGCCCCCTTAAGCTGTGGCACACTATATGGTCCAAACCAGAAACGTCATTTATGCCGTTGGTACTACTGAATTGTTTAGCTCTTGATCACGCCCGTCATTTCCCGTGACTATCCTATATAGCATATTTATGTGTGAGGTTGGGGTAACCTGTGCTCTTTAGCAATCCTGATTCTCTTTGTATCATTTCCAAAAACAATATTAGATCCCATTTCTGGACTGGTGCAATGAGAAATGGTTTCAGATACAATCAAACAAAGAAAACAATGCTGCTCATTCTTTGTCCCTAATTTCGAGGGCATGCAATTCTATCTCTCTTGCATTACCAACTTTGAACACAGGTACATGTTTTCCCGCTTCTGCTTAAACATAATACATTATCAGGTTTCTTTTCTGAAAATGGGTGAATGGTCTAGAGATCTCCCTCTTTGTCAGTCCGAAGGAATTTCTAATCAAAGCCCCATACTTTATATGTTTTTTTGCAAATACTGTATATAGTTTATATTATGTTGTCTGTGTCCATTATTGACAATATTTTGGCTTTAGACAATGTAGAACCGCCCTGATATTTTTGCAGCAGTTACAAGTTATGCTCACGTGTTTCCTTATGTGATCTTTTTTTAAAGAATCATTAAGGGTTATGAGACAGCTAACTCCTACCCAATATTAGATTTTTTGCCAATGTCAGTATTCGTTGATATGTTTTTAATGTTGTTATTTTGTTTGTGGTAAATATGAAATTATTGTTGAATTGTTGATTGTTATCTTTTATGGTTGTTTAACCAAATAAAATGTTTATGGATTGACTGACTGATTTACATTTGTATGCTCATTGGCCAATGAAGCTCTGTATCTTTACGCAGACCATTAGGGGCTGTTCATCTTTTATCAGTTTGAGGACTTCTACATTCATCCATCAAATAGCTAAAGAGAAATATATAATTTTACACAGTGGAAACATTGTGCAAGACCACCCATTCAGAGTCCTAAAAGTTTTTGAAATAGGTTTTCCTATTTCAATAATGATAACAGATCAAGCCTGCTTGTATTTTATTATTTGCATGAAGCTGAAAAGTTAAAAAACATTTTGATTGCTTGTCATAGAGGTATATAGTGTATAGATTCATTTTTAGGTCAAGCCTATAGCGGCAGCGCGCATGCGCTGCTCGCTTTGCGAGGCATGTAGTATTCAGTATGGAGAGGAACCTCCACCCACTCTTCGCCCTTCTTTTTTATTGGCTTACTTCCTAAATGCTGCCTTCCCATTGGTTTTAGGCATGTAAGTCCCTCCTTATGATGAGCATGTCGTTATTTGTATCATTTCATGGCTTCCGGCCCCTTTACTTCGAGTGTAGCACAGTATGTTTCATTTATACTGTGAGCACTATTTTCTTCCCGTGCACACGCTCGTAGTCTAGCTGAAATACTGCAAGTTTGTATTTCTTAAGGAATATGATCATCTGAAATGTCTTCAGATGCAAAAACTTACTTGAGAATCGGGAGCCCTCTTATGTAATTTCAAGCCTGGTAAAATGCCCCCGCCTTGCTTAAACATAAGTTTTCTAGCCCGCTCGAAAAAGCTCTCACTTCTCTTCAGCACCTTTGCCAAAACGTCCTAACCTACATCCTCAATGGCGAATTCTAAATCACCATCCAAATTCATGCGCGGAGGGGAGTAACGCAGTTTTATTATTTAAAGCAGCCTGTTTTTCCCTTTTGACGCAGGAAGAAATGAGGAAATAGTATGTACGTCATTAATATGGCGCCAAAATATTTTTCGGATCATTGACAAAATATCGAGAGACACAATATTGTCTTCCCAAAATATCGGGACATAAATATCGATGTAAAAAATATGGACATCCTATCTTCATATTGGTACTAAAATATTGAGTATAAAAATATTGTTGCTAAAAATATCGAAGTACAAAATATCGTTTTTTTAAATAAGTAATACATATAATGTAAAAATAAATTAAACATACATATATAAAATGTATATCTAATTAATAATAATTAATAAATAATTATTTTAATAGATTATAAAATGTTAGAAATATATTACAAAATATAAATAAATATATATATACATACACCTGTAACATAAAAATAGAAATATATATTATAAATTAAAATATTCAAATATTTATTCATTTTTAAAACTACACTTTACACTACATTTTGTGCAACAGTACGGAAAGCGTTGGATAGCAGGGGTGAATAAATTACTATTCCCACTCCAGCAAGTGCAACAGTAGGGAAAGTGTAGGATAGCGGAGGGCAATCATTTACTATTCCTACTCCAGCGAGTGCAACAGTTGGGAAAGTGTTGGGTAACAGAGGGGTAAAAATTACTATTCCCACTCCAACGAGTGCAACAGTAGGGAAAGTGTTGGATAGCGGAGACATAAAAATTACTATTCCCACTCCAGCGAGTGCAACAGTAGGGAAATTGTTGGATAGTGTAGGGATAACATTTACTATTCCCACTCAAGCATGTGATACAGTACGGGAAAGTGCTGGATAGCGGAGGGGAATAATTTACTATTGTCAGTCCAATAAGTGCAACAGTAGGGAAAGTGTTGGATTGAGTAGGGGATACAATTACTATTCCCACTCAAGGGAGTGCAACAGTAAGGAAAGTGTTGGATATCAGAGGGGTAAAAATGACCATTCGCACTCCAGCAAGTGCAACAGTAGGGAAAGTGTTGGATAGCATAGGGGTAAAAATTACTATTCCCACTCCAGCGAGTGCAACAGTAGGGAAAGTGTTGGATAGCGGAGGGGAAATCATTTACTATTCCCACTCCAATGAGGTCAACAGTAGGGAAAGTGTTGGATAGCGAAGGGGAAAAAATTACTATTCCCACTCCAGCAAGTGCAACAGTAAGGAAAGTGTTGGATAGCGAAGGGAAATGATTTACTATTCCCACTCCAGCAAGTGCAACAGTAGGGAAAGTGTTGGATAGCGGAGGGGTTAAAGTTACAATTCCCACTCCAGGGAGTGCAACAGTAGGGAAAATGTTGGATAGCGAAGGGGTAAAACTTCCTATTCCCACTCCAGCAAGTGCAATAGTAGGGAAAGTGCTGGATAGCAGAGGGATAAAAATTACTATTACCACTCTAGCGAGTGCAACAGTGGGGAAAGTGTTGGATAGCGGAGGGGAATAAATTACTATTCCCACACCAATGAGTGCAACAGTAGGGAAAGTGTTGGATAGCAGAGGGGATAAAACCAAAGATTACAACTATTGAACCTAAATCCCCAAACAAAATAAAAACAAAACAATTACCAAAAATATTTATCAATCAATAAATGAATATTAATGATCAACTAATTCATTGAAACTAAATGCCTTTCCACCCTCTACCCCAATAAACACCAAAACACACACCTAAAAGTATTTACACAATTTCCATAACTAATTTTACATTAATAAATTAATAACAATTAACAAAAAATCATTAATTAATTTAAAAAAATCTTCCCAACATTTGCAACTATAAAGCCCACAACTCACACATCAAAATTATTCCACAATTCGCATCTTTAATATTGAATTATTAATTACTTATAAATAATTTACCTCCCACCATATTCCTCTATAAATGACACCACCAATGTTGTAAAGAATGACACAATTAACATAATTAATTAACAATTAATTAGTTAATAACTATTAATAAGCAAAATAAAAACAATTATTAATACATTAATTCACACAATTAACACTATAAAATGATGTTAAATTATATTAAAAATATTAAAAGATTTATTAAAATGAAATAAATTTCCACCCTACTCCCCTTTCAACCCACAACCCGCTCCTAAAAAATGACACAATGAACATAATTACCAAATAATTAATACTAATTAACAACCAATTAATAAATACTTAATAATACATTAATGACCACAAATAACAATAAAATATATTAAATACATAAATATGAATTAATAAAAAATATTAATTAATTTATTTATTATAATTAAATTACTTCCCACCCTATTCCACTAGAAACCCACAACCAGCTACGGAACTAAAACACAAAGGGGTCGATTCCAATCCTGGATTTTTTTTCCCCGTACGACTCGTATCCTTTTTTTTTTACGTACGAATCGTACAAGTCCCGTACAAACCGCGAAGTACGATTCGTACGTGAAAAATACATACGAATCGCCTCGGGAAAAGTCTACGAGACGTCCCCGGACAGTTTTACATACAAATCGTAAAACTGAAGTCCGAGCGCGCAAGTACGATCTGTACCGCCCGTCCGAAAACACAAGCGCACGGAAAACGCCCCGTACGTAGCGAACTTTGAACGACCCCTACCCCGAGTACACTTGTGCCCGGGGCACGCGTCGTACGGCCCCCCCAGCCTCCCACCCCTCCCGCGCACATCCGCACCGTACCCCCCACCCCCATATGTACGGACCATACCCCCGCGTATGTACGGACCGTACCCCCCACCCCCCGTATGTACGGACCGTACCCCCACCCGCGTATGTCCACACCGTACCCCTGGCGTACAACAATCCTCGCGTATGTACGGTCCGTACATACGCGACAATTGGGGTGTGCCTGGGGTACGGTGCGGACATACACGGGTGGGGGTACGGTCCATACATACGGGGGTGGGGGGGTACGGTCCATACATACGCGAGCATTGGGGTACGCCTGGGGTACGGTCCGTACATACGGGGGTGGGGGGTACGGTGCAGACATACGCACCGTACATATGCACTGTTGGGGTATGCACCGTACATGATGACATGTACGATGTGGGTGATGGCGTGTACGTCGCGTACTGGGCCCCCTTTTCCTCGTGCATCGCGGCGTACTTAGCTTTTCCGGCACTTTTTGGCTCCCGTAAAAATATAGCCGTGCGGAGTGCTGTAGGTACAAATCGTACTTGCTGGTCCGTAAAACGCTGCCTGACTCCGTGCGGACGTCGCGTACGCGCTGTCCAGGATCAGAATTGTATGTATTTTTTAGCCGTACGGTGTTTTGTACGATTCGTACGGAAATGGTATTTCTGTACGAATCGTACTTGCTGGTTTGTAAGGTGGAATTCCCAGGTACGAGTCGTACGGAGAAAACACTCCGTACGACCATTTGTACCCGGGTTTTACAGGATCGGAATCGGCACATAAATGTACTTAAAATAAAATTAATAACTTCTAAAAATTTAACACATATATTAAAAAAACAAATGCAATACTTAGACAAAAAAATCTAACACATACCTTTAAACTACATATTAGAATACATAACACTTACTGAAAAAACGATATTTTTAACAGCTATATTTTTGCAAATGATATTAATGACTTCGATATTGTGAAAAAACGATATTACTTACCTTAGACTCGATATTCTTGACCACGATATTCTTGTATCACAATATTTTGCACTCGATATCAGTGCAAGTCGAGATTAAAAATTCGATATTCTGAATGGTTACCAGATTTTTCAATTCGGAGGGTGGATGGTGGTGTGGAGGCTGCAGCAGTAAGAGACTGCTGCCGCTGTGTGTGTGTCGCTTGAACTAAAGGAAACGAAAAGTGAGGGAGGGGGAAAAGAGGAGGGTGCAGAAAGTGGGCTTTACCAACGTGCGTTGCGAAACCAACCTGATCTGACTTGCAGCAGTTTACAACCTGAACCCTCCAAACTGCGTGTGTGTGTTTATATCAGAGAGAGAGATGCGAGAAGGTGGGAGAGGAGGCAACTCGCACTGTGATAAGCAGCCTTTTGATCCTCCAAACAGAGACTTTCCCCGGTTGGTTCCATCTGATAGCAGCGGTCATCTCCTTTGGAAACGTTTCATCTGTGGTACAAACATGAAGTTAGTTTGTATCCATTCCTAGAAGAGGTATGCACGTCTTGTTTTTTTATGGGATAAACTGTTTGGCTGTCCCGGATTGATCTTATCTTTTCGTGTTTTCCAATGACCCCGCTCCCCTTCCCGGCCTTTAATTTTTTTTTGCATTTCCGTTGCATTGTTTCCCTGGCGTTTTGATTGAACTCTAGGACATCGTCGCTCCTCGAGCCTTTAGTGAGGGTGGCACTGTAAGGCAAAAATCTCCCGCCGTCAGCTCGTTCTCACAGGGTGTTGGTGAATGGGAAGAGGGAGTGTGCAGCATGCAGGCTGAGGGATGGTGTATGTTGGCTGGGGCAGCTGCATCTGGATGGGACAGGGAAAGTTAAACAACTTTTTCAATGTTTGCTGGGGGGACGTCATTAATGGCTGTGGCATTCAGACCAGTGGTCGCCCATTCGCGCACTTTGAGAGTATGCAGGGTGCCAGGTGGACTGTGTGTTTTTTGGGAGGGGCAGTGGTTCATGCCCCATCCCCAAAAGATAAAACCATGCGGAGCAGCATAACGCTGGAGAGGGGCATGCCTGTGCGAGATGACAGTGGGAGCGTACTTCAATTTATCCTAGCTTTTTGAGAACATCTTTGGACACTTTGGGATTCTAGTGGTCGAAAAGGTAGTGGATGAACAATCCTCCACGCTGTTGAAAAAGTAATGACGTATTAGAATAGTCACCACCTTTTTTCCTCCTTCCCATAACAAATAGTATAGTGACCACACCGTCATCCGCTCCACTCAACATGCAAGCACAGACGTCACCCAAAGATTACACTGACACTTTCATTATGGGTGAAGAACTGCTGCAGGTTTATTTCCTACAACATAAGTATGACGATAAGTGGGTTATCTTACGGGCGATCCAGGGCAAGCAGCCCCTCGCTGCTCCGCCCGCCTGGCGAGCCAGCACGCACGGTGGGTCGATGCCCGGCAGTGTGGCACATTTTTTCCAGATCCTCCTTTGGATCAGTCTCATACTCCCGCCCCTTTTAACGGGAGCGGAGCGTGTTGTGGCACACCCCCGGTTGGTCAGGCCCCCCAACCGCCCGAAGGACTAACGGGGCGCCGTCGCGGTCTTCCCAGAACCTCCTTCGGCTCCCAGACCTTGGCTCGGGCACCCTTACTGTGCCTGACAGGGGTACCCTTACTGTACCGCCTGTCGCAGAGGTACCCTTACTGTACCCTTCTGCCTCCAGATCGCCCTGTAACTCCGCCTTCAACGCAAGAAAAAACATTAAAACATTCCAATAGCGCGCTGCCTCCGCCGCGCAGGGTAAGCGGAAAGGGTGGGAATTCGCGTGGCCAGGAGGAGCGGCGCGGGAAGCAGAGGAAGAACTGAGGGGGTGAGGCGCCTAAAAGGGGGGTCTAGCCTCGCCCATCCTTGTGGCACGCCTCCCCAGGACAAACCCATTGGGGGCCTCCCCTCCCCGAGGCGCAGCCTACTAGAGAGGCGGAGCAGGGGGGGAGAGGGGGGGAGGCTCCGACGGGCGGCCACTAGAAGGCTGCCCTGCTGAATGTCCCCCTGCGTGGGACGCGGGCAGCGGCATAGTGACCACACCGTCATCGGCTCCACGCAACACGCAAGCACAGACGTCACCCAAAGATTACACTGACACTTTCATTATGGGTGAAGAACTGCTGCAGGTTTATTTCATACAACATAAGTATGACGATAAGTGGGTTATCTTACGGGCGATCCAGGGCAAGCAGCCCCTCGCTGCTCTGCCCGCCTGGCGAGCCAGCACGCACGGTGGGTCGATGCCCGGCAGTGCGGCACATTTTTTCCAGATCCTCCTTTGGATCAGTCTCATACTCCCGCCCCTTTTAACGGGGGCGGAGCGTGTTGTGGCACACCCCCGGTTGGTCAGGCCCCCCAACCGCCCGAAGGACTAACGGGGCGCCGTCGCGGTCTTCCCAGAACCTCCTTCGGCTCCCGGACCTTGGCTCGGGCACCCTTACTGTGCCTGACAGGGGTACCCTTACTGTACCACCTGTCGCAGAGGTACCCTTACTGTACCCTTCTGCCTCCAGATCGCCCTGTAACTCCGCCACAGCTCTGGGGAGGCTTCCGTCGCTGCCAGAGCCCCCCTTCCTCCCTTCGCTGTTATGGGTGCCCTGCCCCTGCGAGCTAGCCTTAGTGGGCTAAATTATGGGTCCTGTTCTGTAACCCGTAAATGACAGCATTAATTTGCAACATTACTCAGAAGCCCAGGGCAGACTAACAAAGGATGTCTATTGGCCCCACTGCCGTTCAGCTTAGACGTGAATGGTGTTCCTAACTTTCTTAGCGATGCCACTGCAGATCTTCCTAACGTAATTATGGGAAGATCTAGCACCTACATATGGAGCCAGAACTGAACCATAGCTGAAATTCTTCAATCCATCTATTCCCTTCATATCCTAGCACGAAAGGTTTTAATTTCCACTTTGTCTACAAAGGTGATGTATTGATAGCGTCATGGTTCCCGGATTGCTGCTGCTCCGAGGATTGCATGATTTCTCGGCAGGGCAAAACATCAACGTAACTGCTATATGGACGCCTTTTATCATGACTCCGGATAAAGCCAATATGACTGACTGAGCTGCCGAAGCATACATCTCTCAGCTCGAGGACCCGAATTTGTGAACGTTTCCCAGCTCCCTGGCTCCAAGGAAAGGCTGAGCGAGAAGAGCAACACCTAAATCTGTTTCTCAGGCTGGAAAATATGGCATGGGTAACAAGGCATTGGTGAAATAAGCGCTTATGGACCTGCACTCCTATTAAGATTTTGAATTGGCCAAATTAGGGGCCTTCCTGGCTTAGCAGTGTGTTCCCAACAGCTACAGCACAATAAGCAGGGTGAAGGTAACGTGTGTGTTAACCACTTTCCCTACGTATATAAACACAAGCTGACATCACGAGTATCTAATGAGGGGATGGGCCCTTAAAAGCTGTGAGCATCAGACAGTATGGGGGCGACAGCCTCTGTCCATGTACTCTCCCTAGCACACGGGAAACATATGCTCACTGTCCCTGGCTGCTTCATGTCACTGTCTCTGAATGGTTACTGCCACAAACCTTAGCTGGTGACAGCATTGTTGGCAAATGATTCGCTGAGACAATCCCACCTTCCTACAGCATGCCAGACCAAATAAATGAACAATCGATAAAACTGCTAACTCTGCCATGTTTACCTTTTTGGCCATTAACTCCCTAAGTTTGCTTAATGTCATTGGAAAGCAGCACATTTCTGGTCATGCTCATTTCAGAAGGTGTTAAGCCCCTTCCATTACTAGAAAGTTTTAGTGCAAAATTCAAGAGGTAAGGTCGCTCTCTGCTCTCTCAATTATTACCATGTAGATGAGGGCATGCCATTCTGGGGTGTCTGGTTGAAGTATGCACAGGTAATTGACACTCGTTCTGGGGTGTCTGGTTGAAGTATGCACCGGTAATTGACACTCTCCCACGTGCAGTGCTGTGAAACGTTTGAAGTAGTTCATCAAATTCAGCCAGCCACCCCCCTAGGTGGAGGCTTGCACTCCCAAACTTCTGCTAGTGACAACCCCAGGGGCCTAATAATGGGCTGTGTATATGCGGCCCAATATCACCATGAACAATTGGCTTGGAGTGGATGGGTGTTAACCTAGACTGGCTGAAGGCAAAACCTTATGTTACGTGAATCAGGCATGATGTATACGTTAGCGTTAAGGGAGAATTGCTATAGCCATGGGGTGCAGTAAAGGAGCTGCTGAGAGGGTGCTGCGTAGGATGAACAGTGGAAATGTACAACACCAGCAGGCACTGGCTGCACGCTTCGATGGGGACTGAAGAGGGAGTGGCTGTTTACCTTCTCAAAACTCTCACAGCTTCACAGAGGACTCCTCTAGGGGCGTTTTACTAGTACTGCATCACTTCTTGTCTTTTCATGCCCTCTCTCCCTTTCCATGGCGTGACAGGCATTTTCACACAGATACTGCAAGCTATCTTCCTTTTTCACCTCCTTACACAAGACACCCATCTCCTTAGTGCTCACACATCAACAAACCACCACTCCTCTAACCACAGCGCTTCACATATTGCTAACAATGGCTTCCCCCAAGCCACAGCATAGCCCGCCTCCTCTACTATTACACCCACACTGCGATCTCCACCCTCCATAAATGCATCACAAGCCATTGCCCACCCACCTCCCTGAACAAAACTGGCACTGACAGCCCTTCTCTCACACATTATGCCAGCCTCCTTCTGCACACTGCGGATACTTAAACAACGCATCTTCCTCAAGCCACAACCTCTCTTCGCACCTACCCAGCCCTCCCACTTTTATTCCACGCCACTGTCTTTCCAGCCCCATTTTACCCTCTAACCTTGCATCCTATAGCGCAAGACCCGCAGTACTACTCGCCCACCTCGCATGTACTCGTCGGCCTTGTTTGTTTAACCTTCCACTATATGATTAGTTCTGTTAAAACAAGCTGCTTAACACTCCTTCTGGACTAAGCCTGAAGGCTGCTCTCCACAGCTACCACTTAGAGAACTTTCTATGGTTGTCTAAGACTACTAAAATCACCATAAGGGTTGTCTGGATTAGTGCAAGTTGCTTCACTTAAGAAAGTGTGCACCATACACTAAGCCAGCCTCCTACAAGTGGTATGACATTATGCCTGTTCAATTAACATTCACCTACATACTCCCTTTGCTCATTTAACAACCAGTGCATGTGCTTTCAAACTCTTTCTAATAACTTTCGTAAACTTCTAATGCAAGATCCTGGTAACATTATGGACAATGAACACACCACTGCAAACAAAAATAAAAAACATTTTCATTTACAGAACCAATAGCTTTAACTTTAACAGATGCAAGACCGATTGTATTGCAAATGCTTGTTAAAACAAGGTTATACATATTGGAAAGAGAATAAAAATGAGAAGAGTGTGTGAGAAACGATATCTTGGCCAGCGCAGGTAACAGAATCCTTGTTTTCAGGGTAAATGTACCCTACAGTGCAAAACAAGGTTCACATATAATATAACATTAATTGGTTGAGACGGGATAGCCTTATGGCCAACAGTAAATAATAGGTTTTGTACTGGTACAGGATTTCTAAAAAATAATTGTTATTGGTTTTGTATTCAGTCCATGCTTAATATTCACATTCGCATTCCATTAATCAGTGGCATTCAACTGCGATGCTTGATGTTTCCTACTCCTTAATTACAAAGTCAAGTCAAAAGATACTTTATTTCAGCCTTACAAGACCTTAAAAGCACATATAAAACAATTACAAATTCATTACAATTTATCAATGTAAAAATTTATGTATACTCATGAGAAAATATAAGAACATCTAAAAAGTTAAAAAGATAAAATATTGAATAGCTTGGTAGGCATTAAGTATCTCGATCATAAAATGCAAAGTCAAGTGTATTAAAAGATAAAACTAATTAAAATGCGGTGTCCGGAGTCTTGGAAAGTGCAGAGGGTGGGCAGTTTAAACTTGTACTTTCTTTAAAACTGCACAACGAGCACACCACATTGTGAACAAATAACGGGAGACAGAATAAACAATTGGCATGCCAGTATCATATTTCAGGATTCTGTAGGCCTGTAGGCAATAGGAAGTTCCAAGGTGCCTACAAAGCTGTCTTAACTAACGAGCCCTTATAGCCTTGTAGGTGGGGCAGAAAAACAACACATGCAAGTCGGTCTCCATGCAATTTTTGCAAGACGGACAATCTTTCGTCGGACTATCCCCCACTTATAGGTAACAGCACATAAGGGGAGTACACCATACCTGAACTGCATGTAGAGTTTTTTTAGCTAGGGAGGGCTGTATGTCATCAATGCTAGGTTCTAAGAGGTATAGGAATTTGACATCTAGAAAGGATGTAGTAAGTGTGTCTGTCCTGGGGCCCCTCTGGAGTAAATTGAGATGGTGACCCTTAAAGTTTTTTATCATGACTTTTCTTGGTGTTACCGAAGAGCTTTCTTCCGGGCTATCCCATAAGTCTCCCATTCCAATGGCTACAAAGGAGTTCTTAATATAGGTGAGCCAGGAAATTTTGCTTGCCACCCTGAGATTGGCCACTTCCCTCAATTCCTCCTTTTATGTGGATAACACTGGGGTACTCCACAGGCGGCGCCAGTAAAGTAGGGGTCTGCGCACACCTCCTGTGCCATTGGGCTCACGCCCAGGTCCATTCGGAGCGGAGTTAAAGGGGTACTATTGGGAAAAACCACCAGCTGTCTAAGGAATGAGTTTTCGATCCTTACAAGTTGTTCGGTTGGCCTATGGCTCCATAATTCAGCTCCGTACAGGGCAGCCCCTCTAACTTGCGCCTTATAGATTTCCAACACCGGCCCCAGCATCTTACGTACACACTTCCTCTGCTGTTTCGCAAGGCCCCCTGACGTTTGCGTCAGCTTGAGACAAACCTTCCTGATTTGATAACCCCTCTCCATTTTCTCATTGAGGATGAGGCCCAAACAGTCACAAGCAGAGACTTTCTCTAAAAATTCCCTGGCTAGTTGTGGATTGGGACGCTTTGAGTTGCCTGCATTGAACACCATATATTTTGTTTTCTGGGTGTTTATTTCCAGGCCACTGTTCTAGAAGAATAAAAAAAAAATATCCAGTGCCCTTTGTATACCCATCGGTGATTTTGACAGCAGGAGGGTGTCATCTGCGAACATCAAGGCAGGTACCTTGCGGCCCGCGAGTTTTGGAGCGTCTGTGTCCCCTTCCGCTGCCAATGCTCTCACTAGGCCATTTATAAAGAGACAAAAAACGGTTGGGGCTGGAACACACCCTGTCTCACACCTCTCTCTATCGGTATACGATCAGTGAGAACTCCATTCTTCCCAAATCTAATTAGGGCGTAGTTGTTCGCATGCAATCTTTTCAGAATCTCGCATAAGTACGGAGGCACCCCTAAATCAGATAGGATAGCCCATAATTTTTCTCTAGGGACAAGATCAATGGCCGATTTCAAATCCACAAATATCATACAGAGACGGCCACCCTCCAAAATTACTGTTTTCAGTGCAGTAATTGCAACCTGAAAACTTGGTCAATTTTGGACGTTTTTGTACGAAAACCGGCCTGAAGAATGGAAAACTCCTCCATCCAGTTCTGCAATCAGTCCAGGAGCAAAGATTTTTTGTGCGACATCAATGAGGCTAATGGGGCGATAGTTTGCAGGATGGAGGGGTGAGCCCTTCTTTAAAATAGGAATAATTTCAGCCCCTAGCCATGTTATGGGGATCTCTATTCCCTGTAGTATAGCGTTAAATATGCTCCAGAGGTAGGAGGCCCAAACACTAGGTTCATTGCGGTAGAGATCACCAGGGATCTTATCTAGCCCCGGGGCCTTAGCAGGTATTACTCGGGCAATTGCAGACGTTACCTCTTTTAGAGATATTGCCGGGGTTTCCGAGCTGACTAGGTGTGTGAGGGAGGTGGAGGTATCGGCTTGCTCAGGAGTGCCCTCTTCCCTAGAGTAAAGTGACTGAAAGTGTGTCATCCAGACCTCGGCGCCCAAGTATGACTCGAAAGCATGTTTATCCTCCTTTGTGTCTAAGCTTATTAATTTCCAAAAGGTCCTCATGTCCCTACTGTTTAGAGCATCTCTCAAGCAATCCCACTTTTCTATTTGCCACTCCTTTTTAGCTTGTTTATTTTCATGTTTGTATAGTATCCTATTTCCTATTATCGCCAGCTTATCATTACTTTTAATAGCTGTCAACAGGTTTGTCTTAGCCTTACGGCATTTGCCACTGTACCAGGAATGTCTAGGAGTGCTGCCTGCCTTTACTTGTATTATTCTTACAAAGCTTTCTGCCAGAGCCGCCACTAATCCTTAGTGATTTTCTGCTATTTTACTGAGGGCGCAAACAGAATCTCCGGACTCACTTAGGTGTCGATTCCGATCCGGAAAAACCCGGGTACGAACCGTCGGACGGAGCATTTTCTCCGTCCGACTCGTACCCGGGAAAACCACCTTACAAACCCGCAAGTACGATTCGTACAGAAACACCATTTTCGTACGAATCGTAAAAAACACCGTACGGATAAAAAATACCCACAATTCCGATCCGGGACACCGCGTACGCGACTTTCGCACGGAGTCAGGCAGCGTTTTATGGACCAGCAAGTACGATTCGTACCCACAGCACTTCGCACAGCAATATTTTTACGGAACCCAAAAAGTGCCGGAAAAGCTAAGAACGCCGCGATGCACGATGAAAAAGGGGCCCGGTACGCACCATACCCCCATCCCTACATGTCCGCACCGTACCCCAGCACCCATACATGTACGCTCCGTACCCCCACCCCAGAACTACGTGCTGGGGGTACGCACCGTACATACGGGGGTGGGGGTATGCACCATACATATGGGTGGGGGTACGCACCGTTCATACGGGGGTGGGGGTACAGTACGTACAGGTACGGGGGTGGGGGTACGCACCGTACATACGGGGGTGGGGGTACGGTGCGTACAGGTACGGGGTGGGGGGTACGCACCGTACATACGGGGGTGGGGGTACGGTGCGTACAGGTACGGGGGTGGGGCTACGCACCGTACATACGGGGGTGGGGGTACGCACCGTACATACGGGGGTGGGGGTACAGTGCGTACAGGTACGGGGTGGGGGTACGCACTGTACATACCGGGGTGGGGGTATGGAGCGTACACGTATGGGTGCTGGTGTACGGTGCGTACATGGGGGGCTGGGGGTACGGTGCAGATGTACGCAGGAGGGGTGGGAGGCTGGGGGGGGGCCGTATGAATCGTACCCCTTGCCCAGGTGTGCCCGGGGTAGGGGTGGTACACAGTTCTCTCCGTACGGGACATTTTACATGCGGTTGTATATTCGGACGGAGCGTTTTACATGCGTTTGTATATTCGGACGGACAGTACGGATCGTACTTGTGCGCTCAGAATTCAGTTTCACGAATCATACGAAAAACTGTCCGGGGGCGTGTCGTAGACTTTTCCCGATGTCATTCGTATGTATTTTCCACGTACGAATCGTACTTGGCCGTTTGTACGGGACTTGTACGATTCGTACGTAAAAAAAAATACAGATAAGATTCGTACGGGAATTTTTTTTACCGGATCGGAATCGGCCCCTTAGTTGGATTGCAACCTCCAAATCAGGCAAAATTGTTCAGTAGAGTGAGGATAATCTGTCTTGGGATTCACATAGGATGCCCCATCTTACTCTCCTATCCTTAATTACATCTGTAGTGGTAAACAGCGATCGTACGTGTGATTGTCTGATGAAATATCAGCAACAAAACATCGCCAAAAAAATTGCCCAAGAAAATATTGAGTTCACAAATCTCTACTTCATATACCTAATAAAGTCAAAAATATTGGTAAAATATGGAAGACCACAGTATTGTCAACAAATGAGTAAGTATAGTAAATTTGAACTATTATACACTTTATTAACTTTACAAGATATATGACCCTTAAAAATAATATTACATTAAAAAAAACCTATAATTTAAAAGTATATATAATAAAGTTATAAATTACAATCATACATTTAAAATATAGTCTTTAAAATAATTGCAAAAAATAAGCATAATATTTAGCAAGCATTTATATTCAAATATAAATATTACAAGAATACTAATACAAATAATAAATACTGAGGGGTCGATTCGGATCCTGGAGAAACCGGGTACGAACCGTCGGACGGAGCATTTTCTCCGTCCGACTCGTACCCGGTTAAAAAACATTACAAGTATGCAAGTACGATTCGTATGGAAACAGTATTTCCGTACGAATCGTACAAAACACCAACCGACGAAAATATACATACCAATGTGATCCGGGAAAGCGCCGACGTGACGTCCGGACGCATTCAGGCTGCGTTTCACGAACCAGGAAGTACGATCCGTACTGACGTCACCCCGCACAGATTATATTTTCCGGCAGCCAGAAATTGCTGGGAAATCAGGACGATGCGCACAAGGAGCACCTGTACGTGATGGACAGCCATGGACCCGAACCTACGTGTCATCCCGGCCCTCATAGCAGTCCACCTGCTCTACAGGAACCGACGCAGACGCCGCAGAAGGTCCGAACAACACCCAGGGGCTAAGGGGGGGGCAGGGGCAGGACACATAACCCCCACCCAAGTCACAAATCAGACATGCCCTGTACATACCTGACCTCCAGGGCCTGGTCACTTCGAGGGGGTGGGGGCGTGTCCACCAAGGCCTGTGTCCGCCACAACGGAAGTGAATGTTGATGCGAACCGGCAACACAATAATTCTGGTACATACCGTACCCACGCCTTAAGAGCGTGGGTACGGGTCGTACCACGCCCACCCCTACGTCACCCCAACAATGGCGGTACGGCCCGTACCCACGTCCCAAAGGCATGGGTACGGGCCATACCACCATTGTAGGGGTGACGTAGGGGTACGCGTGGTACGACCCGTACCCACGCTCTTAAGGCGTGGGTACGGGCTGTACCCTTACATCACCCCAACAATGCCGGTACGGCCCGTACCCAGGCCTTTAGAACGTGGGTACGGGCCGTACCGCCATTGTTGGGGTGACGTAGGGGTACGCGTGGTGCGACCCGTACCCACGCTCCTAAGGCCTGGGTACGGTGCGGACCCCCAATGTTGGGGTGCTGTAGGGCTACGCACCGTACCCAGGCCTTCAGAGCATGGGTACGGGTCGCACCACGTGTACCCCTACGTCACCCCAACAATGGCGGTACGGCCCGTACCCAGGCCTTCAGAACGTGGGTACGGGCCGTACCCAGGCCTGCAGAGCGTGGGTACGGGTCGTACCACGCCTACCCCTAGGGCACCAGTACATCATTGTAACATGGCTACACGCCACGAATGATGTCATAGTGCCTGGTGCAGCATCTGACCAGTATATTGGGGGGGTTGATGCCCAGGTGAGCAGTGTACTGCACCAAGGGTGCAGGCGGGTGGGTGTGTGTCGTGCTACAATCCACAACAGTGGACAGAGACAAAGGGGTGGATGCCCATCACTCCCAGCAGTGCCCAGACATAGGAGGGGTGGGTGCAGAGTTCCCCCAGTAGTGCCCAGACATAGGAGGGGTGGGTGCCTATCACTCCCAGCAGTGCCCAGACACAGGAGGGGTGGGTGCCTATCACTCCCAGCAGTGCCCAGACATAGGAGGGGTGGGTGCAGAGTACTCCCAGCAGTGCCCAGACACAGGAGGGGTGGGTGCAGAGTGCCCCCAGCAGTGCCCAGACACAGGAGGGGTGGGTGCAGAGTCCCCCCAGCAGTGCCCAGACATAGGAGGGGTGGGTGCCAATCACTCCCAGCAGTGCCCAGACACAGGAGGGGTGGGTGCCTATCACTCCCAGCAGTGCCCAGACACAGGAGGGGTGGGTGCAGAGGCCTCCCAGCAGTGCCCAGACACAGGAGGGGTGGGGTGGGTGCAGAGTCCCCCCAGCAGTGCCCAGACATAGGAGGGGTGGGTGCCTATCACTCCCAGCAGTGCCCAGACACAGGAGGGGTGGGTGCCTATCACTCCTAGCCGTGCCCAGACATAGGAGGGGTGGGTGCAGAGTCCTCCCAGCAGTGCCCAGACACAGGAGGGGTGGGTGCAGAGTCCCCCCAGCAGTGCCCAGACACAGGAGGGGTGGGTGCAGAGTCCTCCCAGCAGTGCCCAGACATAGGAGGGGTGGGTGCAGAGTCCTCCCAGCAGTGCCCAGACATAGGAGGGGTGGGTGCCTATCACTCCCAGCAGTGCCCAGACACAGGAGGGGTGGGTGCCTATCACTCCCAGCAGTGCCCAGACATAGGAGGGGTGGGTGCAGCGTCCTCCCAGCAGTGCCCAGACACAGGAGGGGTGGGTGCAGAGTCCCCCCAGAAGTTCCCAGACACAGGAGGGGTGGGTGCAGAGTCCTCCCAGCAGGGCCCAGACATAGGAGGGGTGGGTGCCTATCACTCCCAGCAGTGCCCAGACACAGGAGGGGTGGGTGCAGAGTCCCCCCAGCAGTTCCCAGGCACAGGAGGGGTGGGTGCAGAGTCCTCCCAGTAGTGCCCGGACATAGGGGGGTGGGTGCCTATCACTCCCAGCAGTGCCCAGACATAGGAGGGGTGGGTGCAGAGTCCCCCCAGCAGTGCCCAGACATAAGAGGGGTGGGTGCCTATCACTCCCAGCAGTGGCCATGGAAAGAAAAGGGTGGAGTATCCACAGATACAATGCCCACAATTGTCCGTCAGGTGCTCAAAGACCCTGCAGAACACGTAACAAATGTGTGCGAGGCTGGGAGTACACACATGCATAGTGCGGAAAAGGGAACATGTCCACATGAAGTCATGTCAATATACTCCATACACAAGTACAGTGACCACCAAGGATGCCACAAATGATGCAGGTGGAGACATTGTCCAGCATGCATGGCAAAAGTTGAAGGGGTCCGTCACACACCCAGCAAATGTAGACACAGCTCAGCACAACAGTTTGAAAACACCCTGCAGGGAAGATGTCCGGGTCCACAGAGGAAGGAACACACCTTGGGACAATGGCACCATGCAGTAACAGCTTACATTACCAAAGATTGTTAGCAAATACCTTGTGATGGCTGTGTGGTAAATTTAAATTACCTGTACTTAATTTATGCGGTAAAATTCAATAAGGATAACTCAGAATAAATAAGAGGCAGAATCCGTGATATTTGAGGTTTTAAAAGGGGTTTATTCCTTACAAAGGAATTGGTTCGAACCAGGCAATCGGATTCCGTCACCACGAAGGTTCGGGAAGGGATTGAGCATACTTTATTGACAGGTTATCATATATATAGTCAATGCATTACAGTAAAGGCAGATGCAGAAAGCGTAACAGCTGAGAAGAGAGATAAGAATACACATACGTAATGAAAAAGGCGTTACAATAGGCGTGCATAAGGGCGTGTACTAGAAACGTCATTATGAGGATGTCACAGGTGGGTGGATCCATAAGAGAATCCTGCAAGGTCAGCAGAAATAAATGGCAGAGATGCGCGTGCAGCAGCATGACGTGTGACTGACGTGTAACTGGAGGGTGAAGGGGACTTGACATTTAGCCCTACATGAGGAGACAGAAGTCTGGGATGTCAGAACAACCTAATCCCAAATCGTATCTAATATCTTGTGTTTAAGGAACTGTATTATCTGGAAGGAAAGGTCTCTCAGGCAGAGGCTATCCTATACTGACTGCTAGTGCGTGTATAAGCGTCTACGTGTCTACATGAGATGCGAGGGGTCATGGGCCTACCATGGTAACAGGAGCTATGAATTACTTGTACGGAGACAGTAAGGCCGGGCCCTTTGCTCTGCAGCTGGAAGGATGTTTAGCTAAACTACTAGACAGGAATGTATTTTTCGAGGAGCGGAGCAGATAACTTGAAGGCTAAATACAGTCTTGGCAGGCAACAGGCCGAGCCGGGCACCGTTAGCCGCGCAGGGAGTAAGACAAAGGTCATGGATACAGATGCAGGTCCAGGCTGGAGCATTCAGAGGCAGAAGGCAGGAAAAGGCTCGATGGCAGAATTCAGGGCCTAACTTGCCAGAGCTGAAAAACGTGAAAGGTGCACCATATAAAGGCGGTGGCAAGGCATACTTAGGAACGGAATATTCGACCCATTCATGGTGGATCTGAAAGAGGACATGCTAACGTTGGACACAAATGTATTTGCGTCTTCATAGCTGGAAGTGGAGGGAACATACATGTACTTGTAGCACGTACATGGAGCCGTTGGGGTCTAAGATAGGGGACACAATTGATCATAAAAATTCATATTTCCTCATTCCCTCCTTGTCCCCTACGGACCCTTCATGATATATCGATCCTCAGGAATCCATCAATCTGTTCATGTAACATCATTTGCTCTTCTTTCTTCTTACGGGATTTTGAATGAGAACTTGAATGTGGAATACATGATGTGGCACACAGGCCGCAAATCGCTGGCCCACATTGTAGACACAGGCAGCAACTGAATACTATGAGAAGGGCAATACCTAGGAAGGATAGGCCCTTCCATCCCCAGGCTGACAACACACTCCAGAACCAACCGGACCAAGTCCAGGTGCCTGGATTCTGGTGTATCTGACTTGCAATCTCATGAAGACGAGTTATGGCTTTATATACTGATGGCGCGTTTTCTGGAATGAAAACACAGCAACTCGATCCGATGACTCTACAGGCTCCGCCCCTATCGGCCAGGATGACGTCAAGGACAAGACGATTTTGGAGAACAACAATCCGCATCGCAGACTGTTCCTCCGTTAAGTTGCCTAGGGCAGAAGTAGTTTCATTCACTACTGCTTCAAGGGTTCTGGTTAATTTACGTATCAGTTTACTATTAAAGACAACACCTATGTAGGGAAAGAGACCTTTATTGAAGTCTGTGTATTGTTCCCATGCCGTTTCAGTGTAGTCGACAATCGGGAGATCTCTCTGGGGTCTATTGTGTACTAGATGGGTATTTCTATGATAATCAGGAGGGGCTAGGAAAACAGGTGGCAGAAGGAATGCAATGTAACAGGTACCATCCCAATCTAGAGGTAAACGTATATATGCGGTATGACCACAAATGAAGTAGGAATGACGGGAAGCTCTAAATGTAGACTTGCCTTGATCACTGAATTCGATCACAGTAGTACATTTACTATGACCCAGGTGTACTGAACCATTCTTTCTTGCACATAATTCACCTTTGACTGGTAATACTGACATAGCAGGCAAGACTGGTGCAGCTTCGGATTCAACATTCAGAATCATGAGGTTAAGTGTAAAGTTACCTAATCCATATACTTCATTTTCTAGATCAGTTCCTGTCCTTTTGGGAAGTCCCTCTTTGTTAGGGTAGCAGGCTTTAAGCAAAACTAAGTTCAGGTTTCCCCATACCCAGTTGCCCTGGTAAACTACGGTATTTGAATCTAAAGAATTAATCAAACTAAACCATGCACCACAGGAACCATTGTGTGTGAACGGATACGGAAAGAGGGGCAGAACTCCCTTGTATTTCTGGTAGGGAGGGAGTCGGCCACATATCCAACAATTTGTAGCGTTGTTGGTCTGATGGGAGTGATGTAACATACTAATGAATGTGTTGTTGCGCAGCGCAAGTCTGTAGGGCAACTCATGCGGAGGTAATTCGCTAAAGGAGTGTTCGGCAGTAACATTGAAAGCAGAATGTGCACGCTTGAAAATAGGGTAGTATATGTGCAACAGTATACTTGCAGCAATAATCAGAAGATTTAGAAAAAACATAATCAATAATGTCACTATACAGTGACTACGAAGTGATTTACAATATGCACGTTTCTTGAGCTGTTTCTGTCTATCTCTCTCTCTATTTCGGTCTAGGGGATACATGTCAGAAACTAATTTAACCAATTCACCTAGGAGAGGACTTAAACAATTAAATTGTCTGACTTGCTAGACCTTAGTTTCAGTTTATATTCCTGGGAAGCAGTTTTCTCGGCCAGGGGGAGTTTTGAGTCAGTCTGTGGAGGAGGGCAGGGCTGAGAGTTCAAATCAGAAGGCAGTCCGTGAAATTTCTTGATATGGCTCGAATGCAGCCAACCCTTGTGACCCTCAATCTTCACTGCTGTCCTCGTGGTCAGAAGTACTAATTTCGGCGTTTGCCAGCGAGGCTCCAGCGGGCTCCTCCTGACGAAATTTCTTATAAACACGTAATCTCCGGGAACCACTTCATGGGGCTTCACCTCGGTGTTGTCGGGAAAGGCTGCAGCTACCTGTGAACGGCAAGATTGTAGTGCAGACATCAAGGAAGCAAGGTAATCTGTCAGCATATTACAATCAACATCAGTGATTTTACGAGGTATAGGCGTCCCCCACATATTTGGTGGCCTACCGAAGACCACCTCGTACGGGGATAGCCCTGTTCGAGAATGTGCTATCATTCTCATGTAAAAGAGCGCAACTGGTAAAGCTACTATCCAGTCAACGCCTTTCTCTCTGCAGATTTTAGAAAGTCGAATTTTCAGAGTCTGATTATGACGCTCCACGAGACCTGCTGCCTCGGGATGCCGGACACAGTGGAATTTCCACTGATAGCCTAACAGGAGTGTAATGTGTTTCACTAGCTCGGATGAGAACGGCTGACCGTTATCTGAGTACACGATACGGGGCAAACCATACCGTGGGAAGAATTCACGAACCAGCTGCTTGGCAGTGGTCGGAGCAGTGTAATCTGGGACTGGATATGCTTCTGTCCATCGGGAAAGTGCGCATACAACTACGAGGACATATTTGAATCCTCGACAACGTTCCATCTGGATATAATCCATCTGGAGGACTTCAAAAGGGTGATCGGGAGGTTGAAATCCACCTTGCTCTACAGGAATGCTTTTACCTGGGTTGAACTGACAACAAATCATGCAAGTACGCACTTTCTGTTTGGCTGCTGCTCGTAAGTGTTTATTGGACCAAATGTTTTGAATACTGTCTAGCATAGCTTTCTCTCCTAAATGCGCTGGACTATGTATTGTGTTAATGATAACTTGAACCATGGAGTCGGGGAGAAACCATGTAGATTTTCCCTTCGTCATCCATCCCTGATCTGTTTGGATCCCTCCTAGTTCAGTCCATTTCTTGATTTCCTCTGGTGTAGCATGTGTCTGTATGCCAATTACATCAAGGGCGGGATCCCTAACTGTCATGCAGTGTGTCGATGTCGGAACTATTGTCTTTGTCAAGTCAGTTGCATGAGTCCGATTCTGCGCTGTTTGCTTAGCTGTTCGGTCTGCCAGGTCGTTACCCTGGGAAATGATATCGGTGACTTTTGTATGGGCCTTGCACTTCATGATAGATATCGCAGTAGGCAGATGTATTGCATCTAACAGAGCTTGAATGAGGGGACCGTGTTGAATGTTGGCACCGTGAGAAGTTAAATAACCTCTCTCTCGCCAGAGGACTCCGAAGTCGTGTACAACTCCGAATGCATAACGTGAATCTGTGTATATGTTAACTCTTTTATTTTTGGCTTGAATACAGGCTTGTGTCAGAGCGATGAGCTCTGCTGCTTGAGCTGACAAGGTGTCAATACAATTTGTTTTAATAACTTCGGTGTCTGTCGTGACTGCGTAAGCGGCCACTAACTCTCCTGTACTTGTTCTCATGCATGAACCATCCACATAAAGTGTCAGGTCTGGATCTGGTAATGGAATGTCTGTCAAGTCTTGTCTGGGTTTCGTCGTAATAGTAATGACTTCAATACAATCATGTGCCAATGGGTCTGTTCCACTTAATGGCAAAAGTGTGGCAGGATTTAATGTACTACAGCGTCTGATTTCTATGTGTGGCTGAAACAATGTCAATTCATAACCTGTCAGTCGTGCTATAGTCAAGTGCTGGGTCTGTGTTCGGTTTAAAAGAACTTCCACGGAATGTGGAACTTGCACTGTCAATTGATGTCCTAATACTATGGAATCGCTTTGTCTGATCTCTAAAGCTGTTGCTGCGACTGATTTCAAACACGTAGGCAGAGCCTGGGCTACTGGATCTAATGTGCTAGAAAAATAAGCACACGGTTTGTGTGAACCTGCTTGTTCTTGAGTGAGTACTGACAAGGCAGTACCTTCGCGTTCTGTAACAAAAAGTGTAAAAGGCTTACTGTAACATGGTGTCGCTAAAACAGGTGCTTGACATAAGGCTTTCTTTAAGTCTTCAAAAGCTTGTGTATGTTCCTGAGTCCAAGGGAGGACAGTCGAGGTCGCTGCCTCCTGGGTTGTCAACTGAATGAGTGGCTTTACTAGAAATGCATATTGGGGAATCCATTGTCTACAGTACGAAGTGAGACCTATGAAGGCCCGCACCTCCTTTTGTGTCTTGGGTGGTGGCATGTTTACAATTAACTGGATGCGGTCAGATGTGAGCTGTCTCCCCCCTTTGGACAGCAAGTGCCCAAGGTACACAACTTGCTGAACACAGAATTGCAGCTTCGAAGGGGACACCTTGTGCCCCTTGTCGGCCAGAAAATGTAAAACCGTAAGTGATGCTTTTTCACATTCGGGCTCGCTTCGGGCGGTGATCAGCAGATCATCGACATACTGGAGCAGGGCAGTGTTAACAGGCATGTGAATACTGTCAAGTTGTCTTTTCAGTGCTTGGCTATAGATGCTGGGGCTTTCTGTGAATCCTTGAGGTGCGCGTGCAAATTTGAAGCTTCGTCCATTTAAACAGAATCCGAACAAATATTGGCTTTCCGGATCGATTGGGACGCTAAAGAAGGCGTTCTTGAGGTCAATTACAGTAAAGAACGTTGCTTCTGAATCAATAGCTGTCAATAATGAAGAGATATCTGGAACCACGGGATACTGTGGTACAATACATTTATTCAATTCGCGCAGATCAATAATTAATCGATAAACTGGGGGTGCATTTGGATCAGTACGTTTAAGAATTGGAATGATTGGAGAATTACATACATTGGAGTCGGTTTCCACAACCACTCCTTGTGCAATGAGCTCGTCAATGATTTGCAGCAAAGCCACTACAGCATCTGGAGGTAACTTGTATTGTCGAATTCGTGGTAATACCACTCCTGCTTTGAGTGTGACTCGATATGGTGTGATGTGCATACAACCTACATCAGTGGGGCCTTGTGCCCATAAATGTGCAGGGACATTCTGTAACCGGTGATCCATGTCTCTAAATACGTAGTGACCTTTAAAGTCACGCAAAAATAGTCGTACCCCTTCCGGGGAACAACATATTACAGCTCCTAGAGCTTTCAGTGTCTTTATACCTAACAAGTTTTCTGGGCATGATTTTGTAAGCAATAAATCTGTAGTCCGTGTCAATGGACCAACTGCAAGAGGAAGAGGTTGCGATACTTCGTTAACAATAGGCTTTCCTGAAAATCCAAGGGAAACATTCTGTGAGCCTGAGAGGGGTGCCCCTGGAACCTCGTTGTGACTTATAGTTGTTCTGCTTGCCCCTGTATCAATTAGAAACTTTCTGTCTTTCCCTAATACTTGACTATGTACATAAGGACCCTCTTGATCTACAGGAACCTCAATAAGAGGCAAGCCAACCTCCCTCTCTAGGCTGTTTCATGTGTATCGCTGATAATCGGGATAGTCATTTTGTGCATACTGGTACATCTGTTGTGTCGTGTTTTGTGTTGTGGCAATAGGCTGTGGCTGTGGTACTGCTACGGTCTGTTGTGAAGCTTGCATAGGCTGTACATTCTGAGGTACTTGTGGTTGGATCTGATCCTGTCTAGGTGGACGCGGTCTCTCCTTGGTTTTACCCGTAGAGATATTGTGTTTCAGAACTGCACAATCGTTTATATAATGACCTGGCTGTTTACAATAGTTGCATGTCCCTTTAACAGGAGCCGCTGAATTACTAGACTGTGTCGCACCCTTTTTATGACCGTCAGCTGGAACTGACTGGGCAACGAGCATTTTCATTTTCGTGTCTTTCATACGTCTCTGTTCGTGTTCTTGTTCTTCTCTAATTATATTCTGGTGGTACTGTAACATTTGTAACATTTGTGAAGGGGTATTAGCTTGCCAAGTGCTCTCGACTTTCAATACTCTGTTCTTAACCTGGGGCAGGGAATTCTCGACTAATTTTGTTACAAAAAGATGGGGATATGAATCGCTACTTGCTTTCAGGCCGCTATTAATACCAAAACATTTTTCAAATCGGGAATAAAAATCACTAGTGTCTTCATCGGGTTTCTGTTTGCAGGCTGAGATTGCACCCCAGTCTTCCTTTTTCGTGGTTAATAAGCGTGGCAATACTTGTACTAACAATCCTGGTAACGCTTTAGTTTTGTCCCCAAGCCCTAGGCCTGGAGTTCGGGTATTTTCTTCGTTTTCTAATGCCGTCCAATCAATCTTTTGCTCTCCCACCTCCCATTCTTTTTCTTTGAGTTTCTCGTAAATACCGGCAGGCAATAATACTTTTAATATTTTCATAATGTCAGGATAGATATAATCACCCATGAGTAACATGTCTTTTATTTCACGGTGAAAACCTGCTGGATCCCTGTCATGGCTGGGCACTAATTTTTTCATTTCCAATAGTTCTATTTTAGTTATGGGCGTGTACACAAACACGCGTCTAAAAGTATTATTATCATTTCTAACTGGGTGTACTTCGCGTAAGGGATTCTGTCTGTCTAGGTAATACATTTTTCTTTCCATGGAGGGAGCTGGATCAAGCTGTGGACACAGGAAGGCACTGTATCTGTGCCGATGTTCTAGAATTACTTTAATTAGATCGGTACCTAGACCTCTCCATTTCTTCATGAGTAGTTCTATCAGTATATCTGGTAGGGGACCAGGATCGGAGTGTTGGCTTTTATACACTATAAGGAGGTGTTGTATCATGTACATACCAGCTAAACGCTGTTCGTCTGGTGAAAGATTCAAAAACGTGTGTGCTAGCACGTCATCACTATATTTATCAGAACTGTCAGCCCATTGTACTGCTGACCTGGCTAATTCTTGTTCATCCATAGAATCGAGTACATGGTACCCCATTCGTTCTTGAAGTATTTTATCAGTAGCCTGAAATAAGTGTTCGGGGGTCTTTGGATTTGACATGGCTGCTTGAAAAATTCTCTTACTTTCTGGACGTATCGGACGCATTGAATTATTAAATGATCTTCCCTTACCTACATAAGCTATCATTTCTCTAGCTGGTAATTGTAATTGTCCTGTTGTCGTTTCTGGTTGTTCCTCCTCCTCCGAGGATTCTGTCTTATCTGCATCTATTTCTCTTTCAGGCTGTTCTCTTTCACGTATTTGTTCTACTGTTTTTCGGATCCTTCGGTACATATTTTTTATACTATTCTGTTTATCATGTTTTCCGTCTGCTATATTCTGACCCCATTTGTTAAGTGCTTTCATTTCTTCCGGGTGTACACTAGGCCTATCTCTGTTTCTTATCAGGCAGTTTATGAAGAAGCGTAACAACAGTTTTTGCGTGTCCACTTTCTGGTATGCCATGGCCTCGCCAATACTTTCAGGACCTTGCCCTGTTTGGACAAAGTGATATATTTTGTCTAGATGATCAATCATTCCTGGTAGTATCATTAAATAGTTCGCAACTCGTCGTAGACGTACTGATGATAGCATCATTCTGTCGTCTTTACCGGGTACTGGATCATATCTACAGTCTGTAAGAGGCTCTTTAAGTATGTCGTAATTCGCTGTTTGAGGTGTACGTTGGTGTGCTAAATCCCTATAAGTCAATCGACGTGTTGGTGGTGGCGTATGAAAACCTCCTGTCGCACCTCCTGAGGTGCCAGGTCCAAAAGGATTCGTTGGGTGTAAGGTAGGGAGAATAGGTGCAGGAAGAAGTGGAGGAACAGGCGGAAGGTTTGGAACGGAAGGAGTAGTATGTTGCTGCAGAGGTGGGGACAGATTATCTCGGGGTCGAGCGCCGTTAGCAGGTGGTGTGCGTGGCGGTGGAACATTAACATATTCGGGGGCTGCATCGTCTAAATAGGAAGAAAGGAAAATGTCCTTTGCGGTCTTGTGGTGCAATTTAGTCGGAAGCAATGGAGATGGCAGATCTTTTGGTACTTCCAGGGTGGCCTTAGGTAAACCCTCGGCCAGAAGAGGATACATACCATTCATAAGAGTGTTTCGTTGTCTGTCTACTTGTTCTGCTTTTACTCGGATACCTTCCTCAACTAATACATTTTCTCGGGCTTTGTCTGAATCCTCCCTACTTTTCTCTTCTTTTCTGAGCGCTTTTTCTGTGCGTCTATGCGATTCTTTACGCCATAATTCAATGGCATCTTTCTGTGACTGTCTGGCTTTCTTTTTCCATAATGCTTCTTCTACTCTCATGATGCAATCTGCATCCCATGTCCCAGCAGCGGGCCATCTCTGATTCTCTACTAAATCCTTGGTGTAGTCCACCCATAAAGCGAGATATAATACGGCATCTAGGCCATGTTTATGGTACATAAAGTACCCTGGAGTGTCCCTAGGTGGAATGGGAACAGCTTCCTCGAGTATCCCTTTTCTAGTTTTTATCTGTCTTAATTTCGAGAATAACGGCATCTTAAACCTTGCTACTTGATTCTTACTCGGACTTGAACACAATTAATACAATAAACACAGTAATGAAGATCGAACAATCACTCATACCACGACATTTAAAAACACATTAAAACATTTTAAAACGAACAACGATATTTAGAATAAAACTAGCTAACTGCATAATACTGGATATACTGCTAAACAGTACAGATACACCGCTAAAACAGTGCAGACCAGGTCTGTGTACCCAAACCCGTCTTGACCGGCACAAACTAATGCGCACGTCTAGATGCGTCCCCAGCAACGGTACTCACCGGGAAGCACGGAACGGAAGGCCTCGGAAACTCTGAACTGGACTGGACCGGACTGGACTGGACTCGACTCGTGACGTAGGTACTTCGGAACTTCGGAACCTGGTGGGCCTCTGTATACCTCGGATCTTGCTCTCTCAGCTAGGCTCTGGTCGGGATCCTCCGCACTCCTCACCGCCTCGTCTGGGTGTTGATCGCAGCCTCAGTCACCTCCGTTGGCCTGAGGGAGGTACAGGAAATCCTGCGGGTACGCGTAGTTGTCCGTCCGGCTGTGGCAGGAGACCGGGTCTGCTACGCACCTCCGGCGCGTGGGGTGGGGGAGGAGTCCCTGTTCGGGCGCCAATTATGTGGTAAATTTAAATTACCTGTACTTAATTTATGCGGTAAAATTCAATAAGGATAACTCAGAATAAATAAGAGGCAGAATCCGTGATATTTGAGGTTTTAAAAGGGGTTTATTCCTTACAAAGGAATTGGTTCGAACCAGGCAATCGGATTCCGTCACCACGAAGGTTCGGGAAGGGATTGAGCATACTTTATTGACAGGTTATCATATATATAGTCAATGCATTACAGTAAAGGCAGATGCAGAAAGCGTAACAGCTGAGAAGAGAGATAAGAATACACATACGTAATGAAAAAGGCGTTACAATAGGCGTGCATAAGGGCGTGTACTAGAAACGTCATTATGAGGATGTCACAGGTGGGTGGATCCATAAGAGAATCCTGCAAGGTCAGCAGAAATAAATGGCAGAGATGCGCGTGCAGCAGCATGACGTGTGACTGACGTGTAACTGGAGGGTGAAGGGGACTTGACATTTAGCCCTACATGAGGAGATAGAAGTCTGGGATGTCAGAACAACCTAATCCCAAATCGTATCTAATATCTTGTGTTTAAGGAACTGTATTATCTGGAAGGAAAGGTCTCTCAGGCAGAGGCTATCCTATACTGACTGCTAGTGCGTGTATAAGCGTCTACGTGTCTACATGAGATGCGAGGGGGCATGGGCCTACCATGGTAACAGGAGCTATGAATTACTTGTACGGAGACAGTAAGGCCGGGCCCTTTGCTCTGCAGCTGGAAGGATGTTTAGCTAAACTACTAGACAGGAATGTATTTTTCGAGGAGCGGAGCAGATAACTTGAAGGCTAAATACAGTCTTGGCAGGCAACAGGCCGAGCCGGGCACCGTTAGCCGCGCAGGGAGTAAGACAAAGGTCATGGATACAGATGCAGGTCCAGGCTGGAGCATTCAGAGGCAGAAGGCAGGAAAAGGCTCGATGGCAGAATTCAGGGCCTAACTTGCCAGAGCTGAAAAACGTGAAAGGTGCACCATATAAAGGCGGTGGCAAGGCATACTTAGGAACGGAATATTCGACCCATTCATGGTGGATCTGAAAGAGGACATGTTAACGTTGGACACAAATGTATTTGCGTCTTCATAGCTGGAAGTGGAGGGAACATACATGTACTTGTAGCACGTACATGGAGCCGTTGGGGTCTAAGATAGGGGACACAATTGATCATAGAAATTCATATTTCCTCAGCTGACAGATACCAGGGTCCAACCCATGACCAGCACACTACTACATTTCCCAGACACCTAACACATTATCACCATCCCAAATCATGGAGCAGCACCACCAACAGCAATACCAGAAAAGCAGTAGTGTTCTAAGGAAAATAAACATTGCTTTATTCAGCATGAAAAAATAATTGTTTTCAAATGCACACTATTTACAAGCCCATAGGGCAGTCCATATGTTATATCCTGGTGGGGTACACATTGGGACACGTGTCCCCTAGCGTGCCTGCACAGTTCAGAGTTCCTTGTCTTCCACAGGGGGGGGCCTCATGTGGGGGGGCAGGACCAGGCACCGCAGGGACAGGAGGGGCAAGGGTAGGCGCTGTGGGTGCAGGGACGGAGGACTCCACCACAGGGGGTGGGGGAGCGCCAAAGGTGGTTGTGAGAATGGCGCTGCACACGGTTGCAAGGTCCCCCAGCGTCTCCCCTGCACCCAAAGGAACCACAGGCCCCAAGGGGGGGGGTCGGAGGGATGGGTCGCAGCGCTACTGGGGGAGGGTGTGGACAGGGTGTGGGACTCAACTCCCCTGCCGGTGTCCTGCCTCCACCGCTTGCGGGGTGGTGCCACACTGAGGCTGATGGACAGACTTGGCAGGACTGACCCTGTGCCTACTTCACCCTGTGTGTGCGTGACAGGAGGTGTGCGCTTGGCCTTCCCTGGTGGTGTGGTGCCTGTGTCTGGTGGGGTGCGTGCATGGGTACGTCTGGGTGTGCTTGGGACAGGCATGGGAGTGGGAATTGTGGATGGTGCAGGGGTAGGGGGTGTACGCAGCGCTGCAGGAGACCCACTGCTGCAGTCAGTGTCGAGTCTATGGACCTCAGCAACATGCGTTGGTCAGACATCGCAGCTGACATGCCCTCCATGTATGACTCCATCTGGGTGAGCACTCGGGTGTGGCCATGGAGGACATTAAGCATCGATGTCTGACCAACCTGCAACTGGCGCAGGATGTCCACAGACTCGGCATTCACAGCAGCAGTGGAGACAGGGGCAGGGGGTGCGGTGCCTGGCAAGAAGGAGACACTTGGTGGCCTAGCACGGCGGGAAGGGACCCGAGCAAGTGGGAGGCCGGTGATGGGAATGGAGGGGGCGGGTAGAGATGGAGTGCTGCTTTCAGCTGTGGGAGCAGCCTCCGCCCCCTCAGAGAGCTCAGCCTCAGACCCGTCAGCTTCATAGTCGGTGGTGGGACTGGACAGGTCCTCCGCCTCACTCCCCTCGGCCTCCGTGCCACTCGATGCGCCAGACAAGACGGCACTGCTGGCACTGGTGCTCGATCCCTCCTCACGGTCTGTGCCAGTGTCTCCCTCGGAGTCCCCCGACGATGCTGTGGACAAGGTGAAGAGACAGGAAATAATATACATATGTCACATGAGTCTAATCTACATAGGTCACAGTGCATAGCCTGAAAAGCAACAGGAGTAACATCTACAATACAAGGCACATATATAGGCCCTGCAACACACAGTTGGTTGACCCACCATGCCACAGAGAAACAATGGAGAGCATGACACAACAGCAAATAACTTGATATCACATTAGACAGAGGAGTCAGGCTCTGGGGACACTCGACCACAGCATCTGCACCACACAGCGTTGCCAAAAAAGGGATGAGCAGGAACCATGTATTTCAAATTGTGCCACATGCTGCAAAGCTAATACATTAAACCATGCCCAACATGACTGGGTCACTGCACCTTGATTGTATGTACAGACAAACATCACACACAGGCCAGACCTGGCAAGGAGACTTCAGGTTTTGACATGTAGGCCTTGCCCGCACAAACCACCCCCTACCTGAGACAATATGAGTGAGACAGAGGAAGTACTTACACCTCTTACTCTGGAATAAAAACACATGGCCTGCAATAAATCCTGATTGTACACAAACTACCCCTCGTGCGCCTCTACACATATATCATTGACAAACAACCATCATCAGATAGTTGTACCAACACACACAGGCACTGGCCACTGTGATTATGCACAAGCAAAATTGGATCACCCTGTACAGTGGACACATATAGCACAGTTTACGCAAATACAAATTAGTCCAGGGTACAATGCCACAGAGCCCAACCTATGCTGAAGACACAGAGAATGTCCACATTGTAGGATGACACACATGATACCTAGGAAAAGGTGCCCCAGGGCACGGTAGTGGCCACACTCCTCCATGGTCCTGGATGGATATGACAGCAACTGAAGCAACCGTCCCTGCACTATGCATCTCTCCCACTCATGCACATCATTTCAGAGGGCACAACATTGGAGATGCATGCTGGAAGGCAGTACACTTTTAAGACACACTCCTATGTCGGGACTCAGCATCAGTGGCAACTGACATGGACCCCACAATGACTGAACTGGCCAGGGCACAGGCAAGGTCCCAAAACCTGTTACACACCACCCCCACACATGATGCTGCAAGCATTGGGCACTTGGATAAACTGGCAGCCTAGATAACCTTGTGCAAGAGTGACTACACACAGACCCGGGAACACATGGCAAGGAGGGGAAGGGAGGGAGAACAGCACCGGTTTACTTTGGGGAACAGGATATGCACTGCACATTTAAACCCTGGCTGTGTATCCAAGCAACTGCGCACTTCCAAAAGCTGGTGACACACAACAAAAACACATGTACCTACCCCCTTCCTGCTGCTGCTTCTCCTGTAAGCGCCTATCCAAGTCATGGAAGACCACCGCCAGCACACGCTTCTGGATGTGGGTCAGACGCCGGCGCCCACGGTTCTTGTGGCTCTAGGGTGAGTCCCCCAGCAGGACCCGTGCGATCCTCCTCGTCCATCACCGGATATCCTGCCAGCGTTTCCTCACCTGGGCTAGGCGCCGCTTCCGACCCTCCGTCTTCCTCACAGCACTGACGGCTTGCTTCCATATCTCCCCCTTGGCATAGACGCCTACCTGCAAAAGTGAGAATACTTTAATACACCTGAGCAATGACACAGAGACACACATATTACTAATTTGTCTTGTTTGAACAGGGCATGGTATGCAGCCAACTCATTGCACCTTTGTCATAGGGACATTATCCTCTGGGGAAGGGCTAATGCACTAGGTGGCATTGAAAGTACACAGGTGGCATGAGGGGTGCAACACAATCAATGATCCAGGCTCACACCGTGCATTACAAGCTACACCAGGATTATGTACAGCACCTCAAAGCAGTCACATGCCCCAGGCCACTGACGCAACCTCAGCAGAGTACACAGACACACACAGGCACAGGACAATCACCTGCCATTGCCAACTGCGGGTACAAACCTCACTCTGCACATGTGCCACTAGACTGGGGGGTGTCACAGGTGTGGGGCTGGCTCAGCACGGCAGTCACACAGCACTGATCCCTGCTCACATCATATGGGCAGGGTATATCCATCCCTCATGCAGCTGGGGTGCCACACTCCACATATGCACTCACCCACATGACAGGGAACTTACACACACACACACACCAATGTCCAGGGGACGAACACATCATATGGACACTCTCACCACAGGTACACTAAACAAACACACATCTATGGGTACTGTCACCTGTCACACTGGGGGGGACCACAGAATCACATCAGCACTGAAGAAACAACATTCCCAGGAGGATTAGCCAGGATGAATGTGGCATGCACCATGCATTGATTGTCACAGTAAGCACTATGCAAGTGGGAAGTGCACACAGAAACTACAGCATGCTCTGCATGGGAGACATGAGGCCTTCCCCACCCTGGGACCCAATCTATACAACATTGCATGTTTGTCACACCTGGACACAATGCCAGAAGTCACAGTCACAAAAAAGGGGCACAGTCTAAGCTAGTGGAGTCAGCACTCACCTGCTCCCCTGGTCGACCATACAGCATGGTGTACTGTGGGAGGATCACATCCACCAACGCCATATTCTCCTCCATGGTGAATGGCTGGGCCCTCTCCACAGACCTGGACATGGTGCCAGAGGAATCACGAGCAGCAGCAGTGTTGTGGAATGAAAGGATGTGCAGGCAAGTGCTCTCTCATGGGACCTGGCTGCCTTATATCTGCCTTGCTGGCCTGTTTCATTTACAGGAGTACAGAGTGATTGGTCAGTCACATTAGCATCCTATGTTTCCTCCAATCACTTTAAACCTACCCCAGTGAGTGGCTTTGCATGGTTTAAAAAGTGCAAAAACAACAATTGATGGACAGAATGCAGAACAATGTCATACATTCACCCCAGTACAGAGATCTGGGCCTAAATCCATTGTTTTTTTGCTCACCATGCCATTCCAGTTTGAACCCAGCCATATGAAAATCAGTCTTGACCCTGTGCCTCATGGGAACAGTCCAGCCCGAACTGCCAAGCCAGGTCCTCCCTGGACTGGAAACAAGCATCCTAGGACCGGTTTCGGGGTTTCACCCCTCTTCAGCCAGGATAGCTTGATTCCCGTGGCATGGAGAGCACGGGACTCACGTCTGAGCATACCCGTCCCACTCGGGGTGACAAATGCAAAAACAACAATTGATGGACAGAATGCAGAACAATGTCATACATTCACCCCAGTACAGAGATCTGGGCCTAAATCCATCGTTTTTTTGCTCACCATGCCATTCCAGTTTGAACCCAGCCATATGCAAATCAGTCTTGACCCTGTGCCTCATGGGAACAGTCCAGCCCGAACTGCCAAGCCAGGTCCTCCCTGGACTGGAAACAAGCATCCTAGGACCGGTTTCGGGGTTTCACCCCTCTTCAGCCAGGATAGCTTGATTCCAGTGGCATGGAGAGCACGGGACTCATGTCTGAGCATACCCGTCCCACTCGGGGTGACAAATGCAAAAACAACAATTGATGGACAGAATACAGAACAATGTCATACATTCACCCCAGTACAGAGATCTGGGCCTAAATCCAAGGGGCCCGATTCACAGAACAAACTTAAGACTAAATCCTAAACTTAGTACCATTCTGGTATTCACAGAATGCACCTAGTACTTCTGGTATTCACAGAATGAACTTACTACTTTTGCTATTCACAGAATGAACTTAGTACTTTTGCTATTCACAGAATGGATTTACGACTCCTAAACTTACGTCCGCACTCGGGCCGGAAAGGCCGAAATCTCCACCTCTGGGCCGGAAGCTCCGCCTCCGGCCCGGAAGCTCCGCCTCCGGGCCGGAAGGCCCGCCTCCGGGCCGGAAGCTCCGCCTCCGGGCCGGAATTTCCGGCCCGAGTGCGGACGTAAGTTTAGGAGTCGTAAATCCATTCTGTGAATAGCAAAAGTACTAAGTTCATTCTGTGAATAGCAAAAGTAGTAAGTTCATTCTGTGAATACCAGAAGTACTAGGTGCATTCTGTGAATACCAGAATGGTACTAAGTTTAGGATTTAGTCTTAAGTTTGTTCTGTGAATCGGGCCCATCGTTTTTTTGCTCACCATGCCATTCCAGTTTGAACCCAGCCATATGCAAATCAGTCTTGACCCTGTGCCTCATGGGAACAGTCCAGCCCGAACTGCCAAGCCAGGTCCTCCCTGGACTGGAAACAAGCATCCTAGGACCGGTTTCGGGGTTTCACCCCTCTTCAGCCAGGATAGCTTGATTCCAGTGGCATGGAGAGCACGGGACTCACGTCTGAGCATACCCGTCCCACTCGGGGTGACAAATGCAAAAACAACAATTGATGGACAGAATGCAGAACAATGTCATACATTCACCCCAGTACAGAGATCTGGGCCTAAATCCATCATTTTTTTGCTCACCATGCCATTCCAGTTTGAACCCAGCCATATGCAAATCAGTCTTGACCCTGTGCCTCATGGGAACAGTCCAGCCCGAACTGCCAAGCCAGGTCCTCCCTGGACTGGAAACAAGCATCCTAGGGCCGGTTTCGGGGTTTCACCCCTCTTCAGCCAGGATAGCTTGATTCCAGTGGCATGGAGAGCACGGGACTCACGTCTGAGCATACCCGTCCCACTCGGGGTGACAAATGCAAAAACAACAATTGATGGACAGAATGCAGAACAATGTCATACATTCACCCCAGTACAGAGATCTGGGCCTAAATCCATTGTTTTTTTGCTCACCATGCCATTCCAGTTTGAACCCAGCCATATGCAAATCAGTCTTGACCCTGTGCGTCATGGGAACAGTCCAGCCCAAACTGCCAAGCCAGGTCCTCCCTGGACTGGAAACAAGCATCCTAGGACCGGTTTCGGGGTTTCACCCCTCTTCAGCCAGGATAGCTTGATTCCAGTGGCATGGAGAGCACGGGACTCACGTCTGAGCATACCCGTCCCACTCGGGGTGACAAATGCAAAAACAACAATTGATGTACGGTCCGTATTACTATGGCGTACGCATACGCGAGCACTCCCATAGTGGTAGGGACAGTACACAAGCGTGTACGGTCCGTATTACTATGGCGTACGCATATGCGAGCTCTCTCATAGTGGTAGGGACCGTACACACGCGTGTACGGTCCGTATTACTATGGTGTACGCATACGCAAGCACTCCCATAGTGATAGGGACCGTACACACGCCCTCGGAGTGTATGTACGGTGCCTTTCACACCTGACAGTGGTGACAGGCCCGTACAAAAGGGGGTGGTGATGGACGGAGCATCAGAACCAATCAAACACTCACACCCAGTCAACAGATCTGGGTTTGATCCATCACCGTTCTTTAGCCCACTCTGCCACCCCAGTTCAGACATGGCCATATGCAAATCAGTCTGACCCTGTGCCTCATGGGAACAGTCCAGCCGGAACTGCCAAGCCATGCCTTCCCTGGACCGGAAACAAGCTTCCTAGGACCGGTTTCTGGCATTTCAGCCGTCTTCAGCCAGGCTTGCTTGAATCCAGTGGCAAAGTGAGCAAGGGACTCACGTCTGAGCATACCCTGCCAACTTATGGCGAACAAAGCAGTACAAAAGGGGGTGGTGATGGACGGAGCATCAGAACCAATCAAACACTCACACCCAGTCAACAGATCTGGGTTTGATCCATCACCGTTCTTTAGCCCACTCTGCCACCCCAGTTCAGACATGGCCATATGCAAATCAGTCTGACTCTGTGCCTCATGGGAACAGTCCAGCCCGAACTGCCAAGCCATGCCTTCCCTGGACCGGAAACAAGCTTCCTAGGACCGGTTTCTGGCATTTCAGCCGTCTTCAGCCAGGCTTGCTTGAATCCAGTGGCAAAGTGAGCAAGGGACTCACGTCTGAGCATACCCTGCCAACTTATGGCGAACAAAGCAGTACAAAAGGGGGTGGTGATGGACGGAGCATCAGAACCAATCAAACACTCACACCCAGTCAACAGATCTGGGTTTGATCCATCACCGTTCTTTAGCCCACTCTGCCACCCCAGTTCAGACATGGCCATATGCAAATCAGTCTGACCCTGTGCCTCATGGGAACAGTCCAGCCCGAACTGCCAAGCCATGCCTTCCCTGGACCGGAAACAAGCTTCCTAGGACCGGTTTCTGGCATTTCAGCCGTCTTCAGCCAGGCTTGCTTGAATCCAGTGGCAAAGTGAGCAAGGGACTCACGTCTGAGCATACCCTGCCAACTTATGGCGAACAAAGCAGTACAAAAGGGGGTGGTGATGGACGGAGCATCAGAACCAATCAAACACTCACACCCAGTCAACAGATCTGGGTTTGATCCATCACCGTTCTTTAGCCCACTCTGCCACCCCAGTTCAGACATGGCCATATGCAAATCAGTCTGACCCTGTGCCTCATGGGAACAGTCCAGCCCGAACTGCCAAGCCATGCCTTCCCTGGACCGGAAACAAGCTTCCTAGGACCGGTTTCTGGCATTTCAGCCGTCTTCAGCCAGGCTTGCTTGAATCCAGTGGCAAAGTGAGCAAGGGACTCACGTCTGAGCATACCCTGCCAACTTATGGCGAACAAAGCAGTACAAAAGAGGGTGGTGATGGACGGAGCATCAGAACCAATCAAACACTCACACCCAGTCAACAGATCTGGGTTTGATCCATCACCGTTCTTTAGCCCACTCTGCCACCCCAGTGACAGGCGGCACACAGACAGGAATTGAGGTGTCATACTTGGCCAAGGCTGGACATCAAGGCATTGTCTGTGCAGTACTACATGTGTCGGGCACAGGTGTGTCAGGCTGGGATGTGGCACATTACTCCTGAGGTGTGAAGCTAATAAATGTGTGATGAGCTGTGTACACATGTCATGTGTGATGGTGCACTATGTGCCACACATCCCCTTCACTCCTTTGACATGTGTGCATGTAGTACAGACTTGTTGAGCCATGCGTCACTGCCATGGCACAGTCACCGACACCCGCAACAGTCCCCTGATGCCAGGTACACGGAATATTACACCTGACATGTGAATACCCGCGTTGCACGCTGTGACTATGTCATGTGTGTGTCATGTGTTCCCATAAGTTTGCTGTAGGTGTTCGGTCAAATGCATCTGCAGTTGCTGCAACCAACATGTGTCTGTGTGTAGATGGGCATGGCACACTGTTACGCACACCAGCCCACATGTGTAATCCGACATAAGGTGTGTATGTATGCATCGAACACGGAGTTTCAAAACAAGGACATATCTGCATACTCTCAATGTATGTGTGATCAGTCTTGACATGTACTCCTTCATGGCAAGGTGTGTGGTCTGTCCTTTTTCTATGACATGTGACCTGTGCCTCTAGTGTTCCGCAACCTGTCTGTACGATAAACATCCTTCTTCTGCACATATGTGGATGTCTGTCACTCCTGTAATGCGTCTGCCTGTTCACTTACACTGGCCCACAGCTAGTTTCATGCCATGGCAAGTTGAGCTTGAGAATCCACATTTGTAGCTGGCTCTTGGTGGGAGTGTCACCTGCCTGGCATACCTGTCCAGGGAATATTGCACAGACCTGACTCTGTACGTATCATATGTGTATTGCCTGTTGAACATGTGCTCAGTACATTGACATTGTTGGTGTACTGCAATCACTCTTCGTTGTCCCTTCCAATTTACTGCAGGGCTCCGCCTCTCCCCCGACCACTTCTGGACTTGGCTGACCTGAGGGAACATGACTGTATACGCCGCTACCGCTTCCCCCGACAGTTGATTGAGAACTTGATGGCAAGGCTGGCACCACACCTCCAACCGCTACATAGGTATCCTACTGCACTGACACCCAAGATGAAGGTGATGGCAGCCCTACATTTCTTTGCCACGGGTACCTTTCAATATACCATTGCTCATGTTGGTGGCATGTCCCAAACCATGTTCAGCCGTGTTCTGCATGATTTTTTAGAGGCCATGTTGGAACACCTGGATGAGTTTATAAAATTCCCAACTCCTGAGCAGTTGACAGGTGTCAAGGGTGAGTTCTATGCCCTGGGAGGGATGCCCCATGTCATTTGGTCCATAGATGGAACACATGTGGTTTTGGTACCACCACAGGCACAGGAGGTAGCGTATAGGAACCGCAAGCATTACCACTCCATTAATGCCCTTGTGGTGTGTCTTGCCAACATGGTGATTTCCCATGTCTGTGCTCGTTTTCCAGGATCAGCACACGATGCCTACATCATGAGGCGTAGCAGGGTGCCTGAAATGATTCTGCAGCTGCATGTATTGTTGGTGGGTATACTCTGTCAGTCCTGTATTCAGCGTCATCTTCCTGTCTTACTGCTTCTCCTGACCCACTTTTGTCCATGATGTTTCCATGTAGGGGACGCTGGCTATCCCAACATGCCATGGCTGATCACGCCTCTCCGCAACCCCAGCACAGCTGCCGAGCACCGCTACAACAACACCCATGGGCAGACCAGGCGAGTGATAGAGAGGACGTTTGGCCTCCTGAAGAGTCGATTCCGTTGCCTCCACAAGACCGGTGGCGCACTCCCATATGCACCGGTGAAGGTCTGCAAAATCTTCCTCGTGTGCTACATGCTGCACAACATGGCAGTGGAGAAAGCTGTGCCACTCATCCTGAAACCGGATGAGCAGGAACATCCACTCGTGGAGGATGAAGGGCTTGGTGACGAGGCAAGTGATGTGGAGGAGGAGGAGGCGGAAGAGGACATCTGGAGTCGGCTCATACGCAACTTCTTTGCTTAGTGGTGAGGTCCAGTGTCTGAGTGTGCACGCATTGGGCCGTGTGTGGCATGTGTTACAATGTGTGTGTCCATCTGCATGTATGCCAAGTGAGTCAGAGGTGTGTTTGGATGTGTCACTCGAGTGATGGTGCAATAGATGAATGTTTTTTCAGAGTCATCATTGACATCTAGCATGTTGACATCCTTATACGTCTCGAGTACATGCACATGCATGCGGATGTGCTTCTTTTGGCTGACTTCTTGTGTATCTCTCATCCCCAGGTACTTGCGCATGCTGTCTGCTGGTGGCATTGTTGTGGTCCTGCTATTCCTCATGAACACAGCAACGTGTGCTGACTCAGCGTTACATGCACGGACAAGTTTGAAAATCTCCTTAGGGTAAGGGATGCATCACGGGTTTTTGGGTGTGGTCTTTGTTTTGAATTTGTGTGCACTGCTCCTGTTCATGTTTGGTTACTTTGCATACATGTAGAATCACCATGGGGCACATGACATGGAGCTGTATTCACCTGAATTGATGGTCAGACTTGGTGACAGTCATCTGTAATGGGATAGTGGATTGTGATGAAGGCATCAGTGTGTGTAACACTGCCCTCGGAAACATACGGGTTGCACTGGGTTGACATGGTGTGGGACTTCCCCATTAGAGGCTCAATGGTGTATAGCAGCCTATCTGTGAGCAGCAGGGGGTGTTTAGCTGTAACCCGTCACTTGTGTGCCAGTTCTATGGATTTCCAGCATCTGTGGTGCAGAGGGGGGTGCCAGTGTCGGTCCCACATGTTCATCCACATGATCTGTGTATGTGTTAACAGAGATGCATTCGCATTCCGACACACATGACTAATAAAGGTGTCCCTCTGCCTCCAAGGTGCCTCATCTCTGTCAATGCTGGTCTGTTTCCACTGTGCATGCGGCATGTCTGGCATAGTTATCAGAGATAGTGCCTATGAGTCTATGTGTAGAGTAGCAAGATGCAAGCTGTTTGTCAGGGATTACAATCTGTATTGTGCATGATGTACATGGCTGTGTAGGTATTGTATATTATTATTACAAGAAACAAGAGCGACCCATATGTCCTTGTGAACTGGGTATTTGTATTAAACAAGAAAAAGGTCCACAAGGAACTTATTTAATTAACCACGTTTATCAATAACGAGTAAAAATTATACTCTCAGTCGATTAAATCAAAAGAGAAAAACATACCAAGGATTATTACACTTTGCCAATAGAAATTCAATAGACGTGATTACTTAGGTAGCCTGGAGAATTTATCTACTTCAGCCGAAGTAAATGTACTTTATTTCAGAAATCACAATTGTATCACAAACAGTTTATATTTACAGGCACAGGTGGAAGGAGTGAAAAAAGTGAAGGAGTGAACCCAGTGAAGTGATCATAGCCTATAAGGTGAAAGTATTATTCAAAAGGTCTTTTAAAAACAACAATGAGAGGCATTGGACAACATGACAAATCTTTTTCTGCTCTCTCTTGGTTGGTGTCGACGACGTTTTAACCCACTATGGATGGGGGGTCTCTTCAGGACAATTATCTGGGAACTAAAAATGAGGGAATAGTAAGTGCCGGTGATTGATAGGACCCACTAGTCGTTACTCCAAGGACTCCAGGTTACTGATTGGCTTACCTATTAGTAATCTTGTATCTGCTTGTTCACGAAAACAACCGAGACAGGGCAACTGAATGCATTTAGTCCTATCCAATGAGGCCTATAACGAGAGAAGTAATCATAGGTAACCTTGTTAGCGCATAGCCAATATGAAACCCCATCTCTAAATTCGAACTATATCATAGTTCGTGTCTCCAAGTTACAGAGGAATTTCATATAAGGTTATTGGTTATTCTATAGGAGGTATGACCTAATAGTCAATCAGGATACAATTCACCGTTCTCATAAGGTGAGGCCCTATTTAAGTAAGGCCACAAGATGAGACTATTCCTTGCCTCAGTGCTGTGTCGATAGTTCCTTTACTGAGGCGGGACACGAATCGTTGATTATTTGGAAAACGTGGCTGACCTCTTTTGTAACTAACTCAGGGAACAATCACCGCTTTAATAAAGAACGAGCACTATATGAATACAGGCCACCAAAATGCAAAACTGTCATTCGCCTCAGTGCCATGTCTTTAAAAACTGAGACAAGACACAGGATATGTCGAAGGGATGAGAAACTATAGCCAATGATGGTGTTTTAACAAATACATTTAACACATCTCAAAATTTCACTCACTTGATAAGGAATCTAGTCCACTGTGTCCGTTATCTTTAGAGATGGTTATTTTCCAATTAGATTTGTATCGAGGATAGCGGACTGACAAAACGAGTGAAGCGTCTATGTGAGAACTCTCAGTCAATTCAACGGACTACGAACGGAAAGAACAAAACAAAATGGGGGAAATTAATATGGCGTGTCCGACTCTGAAATGGTAATTGCCTTAGTGAAGGGGATCTAGATAAAAACTCCATAGTACTTACTATTGCGGAGAGGACGAATAAAGCGTCTGTCAGGACCCATTCAATCGGTACCTGCAAGCTGAATACCGCCCGTCACCCGGAAGTAATGAAATTATACCCGGGAAGTCTACACATGCGCAAGAGAGGGAGCAAACTGATTTGTCCGTGGCCATCTTGGAATAGCATACTAACCTTTCGCATTACTGGGTTATAACAGGCAATAAGTATAACCTTTATTTCAAGGTGCAGTTGGTTGCAGTGTGAAATTTTTTTTTTACACAATACTACGTGGCATAGACATTGGCCATCATGATTTCAACATTATTGCACCTATCCTAAATTATATTTATTCATCCATAATCAATAAAATACTTGGGGAGAAATATGTAATAGAAAAATTTGCAAAACATAATCAGTGTTCGTATATATACAGTGAAATAAGGGTAATAGGGAGATTTTCAATACAAAATCAGTGCTAGTATTATACAGTGACAGATGTTACAGCAGAAGCTATATTTCCTCAACTTGGTGATGGTAACCATGTATTCCATCACCTATAGTATGAAAACAGTTGCTCAATTGAACAGAGCCCTATTCAATTACATCATTAATGCAGGCTAATGAACCTTCGCCATTCTTCTAGACTTTTCAAACCTCTGCTTGTTGATTGACATTTGTCAATCCATTTACATTCTAATGTTTGTAACAGTATAGACATATCACCTCCTCTGGCTGGCAACTTTGCCTTTTCGATTACCTGCCATTTTATATCATCGGGTGAGTGTGCTTTTTCTTTATAGTGCTCTACCAATGGAGCATTGTCTGTTGAACACCGTATCCTACTACGATGTTGACAGATACGGGCTTTTACTGGCTGGGTGGTTTGTCCAATGTAGATTAAGTCACACGGACACCAGATGCAGTATATAACATTAGATGTTAGGCAATTGGAAAAGTCACGCAAGGTAAGATTTATATTTTCATGGGAAAGGGACTTTGTTTCCATAGTAAACTTGCATGCGACACAACTTCCACATTTAAAATGTCCAATTACTGGGGGTAAGGCCCAGAGATCATTGATACTGGATTTGGTTCTAATAACACTTGTATCAGAATGGACCAAGTGACCCCCTATATTTTTCCCTTTTCTGAAAGAGAACATTGGTAATTCCTGACCGACTTTGAGAGTATTTAATGTGGGCCAGTGATATTTAATAGTTTTTGGGATTTGTGTACTTAGTGGACAGAAAGTAGTTACACATACCAATTGAGTGGGTGGTGTTTTTACAGTTTTTTCCAAAAGTGTTTCACGAGGGCTAAACCATGCTCGTTTCATAGATGTTTTGACCAGTCTCTTGGGGTACCCTCTCTCTCTCAGTCTTGTACTCAGTATGTTTGCCTCTCGGAAAAAATCTACCTTTTCTGTACAGTTCCTTCTAAGCCTTAAAAATTGTCCATAAGGAAGGCCGTCCTTAAGGGCTCCAGGATGAAAGCTTTTCATATTGGAGAAGGGTATTTCTATCCGTAGGTTTACGGTAGAGAGTGACATTTAGTTGATTATTGTTATGTCTGATCTTAAGATCCAAAAATGGAATCGACTCTCTATCGGAGTTACATGTAAATTTCAAAGCAGATTGACACTCATGCAGATAATTGATGAACAATTCAAGATCTGACTCACTGCCTTTCCATATGAAAAAGATGTCGTCAATTTAACGCCTCCAACATCTTATGTTGTTGATAAATGGATTAGAGGCGTCATAGATGTGTCTTTCTTCAAGAGCACCGACATAGAGATTTGCTAGATTTGGCGCAAAAATTGCGCCCATGGATGTACCTGAGCATTGTTGATAGTACGTGGCATTGCATTTGAAATATTTCATAGTCAGTGATATTTCTAGAAGATCAATCACAAACTCAGTAGGAACCAGAACAGGACCTGGACGGGTATTGAGAACAGATCTAATTACTTCCATACTTTCAATCTGTGGTATGTTCGTATATAACGATTCTATATCCATCGTAACTAATTTCTCATCGATGGGGTTATAATCCATACCTTCTACTAGATTGATCATGTACGTACTGTCTCTAACGTATGCAGGTAGGTCAGGAACATAGTCTTTAATGAAACTATTTATGTAGTTTCCAAGGGGTTCTAGGACCGATCCACATCCTGAGAGGATAGGCCTACCTGATGGATTGGTAAGGTCCTTATGAATTTTTGGTAGAGTATATAGGACGGGAGTCCTAGGAAGTTTCTTATTCAAGTAGTCAAATTCTTGTTTGTTTAAAAATCCTTCATCTACTCCTTTCTTTGTTACAGCAAGTATACGTTCCTGAATTTGGACTATAGGATCCCGTTGTAGTTTTTTAAAGTGATTGTTGTTACTCAACTGTCTGATTATTTCTGCTTCGTAATTTGTTCTCTCCTGAATAACAATTCCACCCCTTTTATCTGCTGGTTTCAAAATAATTGACTCATCCCTTTTCAAATTGATAAGGGCCTCACGTTCCAGTTTAGTGATGTTATATGGAGTATATGTTCTTGATTTCTTCAATTTCAGAATATCTGCAAGAACTCCTTTTTCAAATGCCATAATTTCTGAGGGCATCATACTATTAGAGGGCAAAAATATAGATTTTGGTCTCATCAGGGATCTGACCGGGTCTGGGGCCAGTGTCTCTCTATCGCTAAAAAACACTCTTAGTCTCAATGTCCTGAAGAATTTGTGCAGTTCAGTCTGTAGTTTGAAAAAGTCAGTAGATTCAGTCAAGACATAGGATAAACCTTTGTTAAGTAATGATAGTTCATTGGTGTTTAGTTGATGGGCTGATAGATTAAAGACAGGAATAGTATTGTCTGTGTTTTGGATAGTCGGGAGCATCTGTGGTGCAGAGGGGGGTGCCAGTGTCGGTCCCACATGTTCATCCACATGATCTGTGTATGTGTTAACAGAGATGCATTTGCATTCTGACACACATGACTAATAAAGGTGTCCCTCTGCCTCCAAGGTGCCTCATCTCTGTCAATGCTGGTCTGTTTCCACTGTGCATGCGGCATGTCTGGCATAGTTATCAGAGATAGTGCCTATGAGTCTATGTGTAGAGTAGCAAGATGCAAGCTGTTTGTCAGGGATTACAATCTGTATTGTGCATGATGTACATGGCTGTGTAGGTATTGTGGCATGTCAGTCTCCACGACGGCCACTGTGCTGCATGTGCATCCATTGTGTGTGTGAGTGTGTGCCATGTTGAACCAGACATTCCTTCCTTGACATACACCTTTTGCATAGTTCCTTCCTGAGATCCTTGTCATTGTGTGCAACTTGTGGCATTGTTTTCTTGACATGGCGCATGCTGCTGCAGGCCCTGCAGCAAGGGCACCCAGTGTCCACGCACACAAGCTGGTGTTCATCATGGATTGCTTGCTCACATGTACTATGCTGATCAGCAGCATCTGTGCCTCATGCTGCGGCACACTCTGCATTGTGCACAAGATCCCCAGTTCCATCCACCTCAAGGCAAGACAGACCATCCCCAGGTCAACTACAACATCCGTGTCTATTCCTACCCTGCACTGTACGGACATGTGCGTTACAACTCCCATGATACATGTCCACATCCAGGGTGCATCTGCACAGCTCTGCTTCTGCATCCGGCGACCAAGCCACATCAACGTCCAACAGAGATGGGGGGAATGGATCACTGCCAGCTGCAGGATGACCTTCTCAATCCACGCCCACACTCAGGATGCAGGCCACAACCACAACACAACCTTGTGGCACTGTCATCCAAGACCCCATTGTGCCATCTCCATGCATCCAACCTTGGCCTGGCCACCATTCTCCACATCCAACTGACTCAAGCATGCAGGACATGGTTCTGCCACCTGTCTACACATACCTGGGAGTAGCACCCCAGAACACTCCACATGATCCCTGACCTCTGCGCATGACTGTTGCTCTTCTAAATAGGTCTGTGGGCACAGTTGTGCGGGCACCCCCTCAGCTGGTTGGGCACATCACGGGTGAGTATGGTGCTCCATGTCTGTATTGGATGATACATTGTGACCCATGTGTGTCCTGTGCCAGACTCAGACCGCAGGGTATGGATGGTAGGCATGGTTTGACTTTACAACACACACATGTAATGGAATAATGCAAAATGACGGCATCATCTCTTGTTTGTGATGATTTTTATTTGTGGTGGGGTACGTGTTGGGGGGGGATGACAAGAGGTGCTTTCCGGGTGTGTAGAATCCAAAGTTCACTGGGGGAGTTGGTATCCTTGCCATTGGAAATCATCAGAGTCCATGCCACAGTCTTTGTCAACATTGGTCAGACAGTGGCCAGCAAGTCCATGTGGCAGAGAATGTCATTTGCTGATGTGCTGCTGTTGGGCCAGGGGGCCAGGTGCCAGGCCAGGTGACCTGGGAGATGGTGATGTTCTGCTGACTCTCACGGTCTTTTGCGTGGACGACCCACCTTCCTGCGGGGACCCTCAGAAGCAGGCCGTGACGATGCTTGTGATGCTCCGTCGGATGAATCCTCCTCCTCCTGATCCCTCTCTGTGGCTGGTGATGATCTTCGCCTGGTGGCACAGGGAGGGTTGCCCATGTTGTCGGCAATCCGTCGGAGTGAACGGTTCATTTCCGTGTGCACCGTCAGGAGCTCAGCCAGTCTTGCCTCCATCCGTCCTTGGTGTCGCTGTTGACTGGCATGTTGCTCGGCCTGCAAGGTCTTCATCTCCTCGAGGGTCCCCTTCATCTCGTTGAGGGTGGACACAACCTGGCTGATGCCTCTGGTGTCACGCCGGTATGTGTCGAGGATGTTGCTGACGTGTGACATTACCGGTTCCTGAGCTAACTGGTCAGGTTCGCGCCTCCGCCGTCCTCCACTCCCACCACCCCTGCCCACTTGTGCCTGGCCTGCTGTTGTGGGCACATCGGGTCTCCGGGACCCCTGAGGGATGGCATTTGCGGTGTCGCCTGCCTCCTCCTGGGTGCCCGGAGTACCTTGTCCCTCCTGGTCAGACTGCCTGCGTTGTTGTGTGCGGGCAGGGCTCCTGGGTGTCTCCTGGGATGTGGCAGGAATGGGGGTGGTGGTTGGCACAGTTGTACCTGACGCAGGTGCTGCAGGTGGTTGGACACCAGAGGGGCCAGGTTGGTCAGGGTCATCCACGGAGTGATGAGAGTCGTCGCTGCCGGTGGGATCCTCTTCACGCAGAGCCTGGTCCTGTGAGTCTTCCCCCCCAGTGTTGGGGGGAGATCGACGACATTGACCTGTGTGTGAGAGGGACAATGTTAATTGTGTTACATGCGACATCCATGTTTCATTCATATTCAAGTTGGCACAGTTCCTCTGGGTAGTTGGATATATTTAGCATTCCTCTCACAGTGCACTTGTGCATGGGTATGTCCCTTGGTGACAGCTTCCGACACTTTACCTATGTGTGACACACTCTTAGTTTATGCATCTTTTTGGAAGGCAGTCAGCAGTGTAGTGAGCGGGCGTAGCGAGCCATGCAGAGCCGCCTTACGTGTTGCACTGTACGTGGTCAAATGGTGTTTTTTCCATGCTATTTGAGAATGCAGGTGGGTAACTTATGCATTTGTGACTGGGTTCTAACATACACAGTGAGTGGGTATACTGGGTGTAAGGTTAGGTTTGTGCCTGCAGCACGGATCTACTCATGCACAGATTGACACATGGCCCAGTGTTTAGCAAAGGAAAAAGGGGGGGTTAACGCACTGCCACACCTTGTCTACATGCACACAGTCCACCTGCTGACGAGCGGACATGGCCACACCACCCAAGGGTGACATTGGTCTCCCTCTGTCTCCCTTTCTCCCTCCCTAAGTCACCCTCCTCCCTCTGTCCGTCTCCCTCTGTCTCCCTTTCTCCCTCCCTCTGTCACCCTCCTCCCTCTGTCTGTCTCCCTGTGTCCCCCTCTATCTCCATCCCTCTCTCTCCCCCTCTCCCTCCCTCTGTCTGTCTCCCTGTGTCCCCCTCTGTCTCCCTCCCTCTCTCTCCCCCTCTCCCTCCCTCTGTCTGTCACCCTCTGTCACCTCAGCCCAGCTTCCTGGGCACACACAGTTTGCAGGTCTTTCAAAGGCCATTGGCTTGTTCATGTGGGTTTGTTTCTTATCTCCAGGCACCCATTGGGCGGAGTGTCTGAGTCTGCGCTGCTGCTGTGGCGGTGTGTGCTGACACTCTTTCACAGTGATGCGTCTTCATTAGCTGCTGTTATGTGCAAATAGTGCCTTCATACCCATGTCATCCTGCAACGCGGCCACCATTTGCAGGCAACACAGTACTGTGTGGGGACACACTGTTTGTATGGCTCTGCCCTAGGCCATATGGGCTGAGGGCATTGTTGTGTGCTTCTGAGTTGCTCAATGTTAATTTTGAGGCCCACCTTCCCGGAATCTGGGACATCTCGTCTTGTGTTGGTGTTTTGTGTGGCCTGTGACTTGGCATGGCCTTGCTTGGTGCATGGGGCATGGAGGCGCTAGTGGCATGTGTGTGTTTTTGGAGTGTGGTTGTGTCCGGTGCTGGCTTTGGGGTGGTTGCGTGCATAATTGGGATTTTGGGTGTGGATGGCGTTCCCTCCATGTGAGGTGAGTTGTTTGTGTACTCACCAGGCTCGGCGACTCCTTCTACTCCGTGTACTCCCACCGGCGGCAGCGTGGCCATCACCTTCTCCTCCCAGGGATGGTAGTGTACCGGTCTGCGGGGCGGCCCTCCTCCAGTGATGTTCCCCTGGTTGTGATCGTCCGTCATTTTGCGGCGGACCGTCCTCCGTAGATCGTACCACCTGGCTTGGCACTCCTGCCTGGTCCTTCTGGTGGCACCAACAGCATTCACAGAATTAACAATCCTCTGCCACATGGCAGATTTTTCGGATATGCTGGTCTGTCTGACCAATATTCCAAAGAGCCGTGGCTCGACTCTGATGATTTCGTCGACAAGGATCTCCAGCTCATCCTTTGTGAACTTTGGATTCTTGTTAGTGGGCATGGTGTGGGGTGTGGGTGTGGATGGTTGTGGGTGTGTGATTGTGGTTGTGAAGGTGTGTGTGTGAATGTGATGAGGGGGTGTTTGTGATGGTGGTTGTGTGTAGGAGTGCAAGTGTAAGGTGTATGGATGGTTATAGTATGGTGCAGTGCGTTGTCTCTGTGGTCTGGCAGTGGTGGATCTGTTGCAAAGGATCATGGTTTGTGTGTGTTGGGCCTTTTTATTGGTCCATTTGTGGGTGTGGCTGTGTTTGAACTTTGGGTGGGTGTGTTATAAGGAGTGGTTGTGTTTTGGGCCTCTGTTTAGCTGTTTGGCAGTTGCAGGTCAGTGTATAGGATGTATTTGGGCTTGTTGGACATGTTTTGTGGTGTTGTGCGATTCGAATTGACTGTCCTTGTGTTGTTTTGCTTTGTCCTGGTTCAGTACGAGTGTTTTTTGCGTCTGTACGGTGCGTACATCGGCCATGTTGTTGTACAGTGCTGACCTTTGCTATCGCTTAGTACGACTCGTACATGCGCGATGTTGGGTGAGGGTGCTGGTGTAGGGGCCTGGGGTAGGGTGCGTACAGACACGGGTGGGGGTACGCTCCGTACATACACGGGTGGGGTGGGGGTATGCTCCATACATACACGGGTGGGGGTACGCACCGTACATACACTGGTGGGGGTACGCACCGTACATACATGGGTGGGGGTACGCTCCGTACATACACGGGTGGGGTGGGGGTACGCTCCATAGATACACGGGTGGGGGTACGCTCCGTACATACACAGGTGGGGTGGGGGTACGCTCCATACATACACGGGTGGGGGTACGCTCCGTACATACACAGGTGGGGTGGGGGTACGCTCCGTACATACACTGGTGGGGGTACGCACCGTACATACATGGGTGGGGGTACGCACTGTACATACACTGGTGGGGGTACGCACCGTACATACACGGGTGGGGGTACGCTCCGTACATACATGGGTGGGGTGGGGGTACGCTCCGTACATACACTGGTGGGGGTATGCACTGTACATACATGGGTAGGGGTACGCTCCGTGCATACACGGGTGGGGTGGGGGTACGCACCGTACATACACGGGTGGGGGTACGCACCGTACATACACGGGTGGGGGTACGCACCGTACATACACGGGTGGGGGTATGCTCCGTACATACACGGATGGGGTGGGGGTACGCTCCATACATACACGGGTGGGGGTACGATCAGTACATACACGGGTGGGGTGGGGGTTCGGCGCGTACATCCGGGGGCTGGGGGGTGTTCGGAGCATACATACGGGGGCTGGGGGGTTCGGCGCGTACATACGGGGTCTGGGGTGGGGTGTTCGGCGCGTATGCGGGCACATGTCTCAATGGTTGCTATAGGAGTTCGGTTCGTATGGTGTTTTTTCCATACGGTTGTACATTCGGATGGACGGGACGGATCGTACTTGCGCGCTCGGACTTCAGTTTTCGAATTCGTACGTAAAATCGTCCGGGGACGAGTCGGACACATTTTCTGACCCGAGGACGTGTGGGGAAATTGTCCCACTGCGATTTGTATGGAGTTTTTCCCATACGAATCGTACTTGGCAGTTTGTACGCTACTTGTACGATTCGTACAGAAAAAAATCCGAATACGATTCGTACGGGGAACATTTTTACAGGATCGGAATCGGCACCTAAATATTTAAAAAGTAAAACATAAATATAGACATAAAAATGTGAACGTATATGAAAGAATAAATGTGCTCATTAAATATACAAAAATATACTATTAAACACAAAAAATAAAGCGTTACATTACAAAGAAAAAATGAAAGGTGAAAAACAATTTACATTAAAACATGTATCTACTTAATACACTAAAACAGGAACAGCGACAAACAATTAAAATTATTTAAAAATGTAATACAAATGAAATAATATTAATAATAAGTTAATTAATTATTAATACACTTAAAACATTACATATAAATTCATTAACACACTTTATCGAATAAAAAACTGATTACCTATTATTAAAAATAAAACAAATAACAACTAATCAATTAATTAATTTGCATGATTAATTATCAACCAAAAAACTAAATTAGATAAAGAAATGATAAATTAAAAACAATATCTTATATTTTAAAAAACTTCCCTAATCCGTGACAAACCCTACAACTCGCTACTAAATGAACAATTTCTAATTAAATACAAAAAAAATTATATTTCACATACAAACTTACGAAATATACTAAAACATATTAGTTACAAATGTATATTACCAGTAACTTATAACACTAATATAAAAAAAAATATTTATCAAACTAATAAGGACATTATATTTTATACAACATTACCCAATAAAACAATATTATACACAACTATACCTATAAAATGATAGTCTTACCCACTGTACTGTGGCCCACCATATTGATCTTTATCACAATGCTTTTTACATAATATTTTGTGGGAATACTCTATCCATATCATTCTAACAAGTCATTAATGAATGGAAATGGTCAGTCAGCTCTGTACAAGTGTAACATAAATGCAACAAATAATATATCAAACTGTTCTATGTGTTTCCTATTCTGCATGTCGCCATTGTTTGAAGTGCTACTATTCAGTTACCACTTAGGTGCCGATTCGTATCCGGGTTGGAAAGCACTCCAACCGAGTCGGGTCCGGAGTGTTTTCCGACCGAGCCGGACCCCTACAGTCCTACCGAGCGAGTACGATGCGCACGTATGCTGTCGGAACCGGTTCGGTCGGACCCTCATAGAAGTAAATCGGAGCCAGTTGTACGACGCGTACATGCGCTCCCATTGACTGAATGGGTACGTCTCGAACAAGTGCACCCCCTACAGTGGGTACACGTTGGTGCCATCTGCACCGTGCATGCCTGTGTGGGGGAGACCCATGTGTCTTCCCCTGTGTGTGAGTCGTACGGCTGCGGGTGTCGGGGGGTCAGACGCAGACCCCCGAAGTCTAACTCCGGGAGCTTTTGCGAGCCGGACACTCCAGCTCGCACAGGCTGTCCGACGTGTGCATCGTACTGGCTCGGTGATGAATCGCATCCATTGCACTCCACGGTTAGCTTACGACCGAGTCGTACGGAGCGGTTCGGACCCGGAAACGACTTGGTCGGTGAATTTCATGTAGCTCGCATCGTACTGGCTTGCTCGTTCAGCTGTACAAGTCGGGCAGAAAACACACGTACGGCTCGTAGTTTTTCCAGTTGGATCGCGCCGGATCGGAATCGGCCCCTTAATAAGATGTGCTCGGATGTGGGGGTGGGGGGTTTTCAGTATTACTCATGCAATCACTTTAACTGTACCAAGGCTATTCATCTGCATTGGGTGTCTCAAATCTTAACAGTATGGCATCACAGATATGGGCTAATCGTCTCTTGTGCAGCTTTCTCTTTATCGTGCAGTGTAAAGCTTAAAGACACAGCCAATTTGCTCATATCATTACACCATTTATCAAACAGGGAGAGGGATAGTTCTCAGATCTCCAGTACATAGCTATGTTTCTCTTAGCCAGAACCAAAGCTAAAGCCTTGAATTGAAGTTTGAAGTGAGGGCCGTTATTCCTCCATCTTGGAGGAACTGATCCATCGGTCAGGCTGACTGACTGCTGTCCACTATATTTAACGTTAATATGAAAGACCGCCATCCTTCATGATGGAGTAGTGTCCTTCACCCCATCCTCAGTACTCAGTCGTCCGTTTCCTAATCCTCCGGCCCCAATTACAACTCAGCCTGTGTTGGTATAGTGTACATACATCCGGTACATTTAGAGTTGTCTGCCATCAGAGCGGGATGAAGGAACATCCTGACAGTGTACAGCAATGTTGGATGTGTTTTCAGATGGCAGACACATCCGTCAACACACACACAGCTGCTCTATAATAACTTATCAATCACACCTGCGCCACACACTTCTAAAGTTCCAACTCTTACTTCACACCAGTAGCAAACCCACTTCAGTACTTGTCTTGTCATGTGTTTCCTGCATGGCTCATTGTAGTTTTTCCTAAGTTAGCCTAATTATGCTCGTTGTAGGCTGCATTTTCTTTTGCACACATTACTATATAAACACACTTACTTTTGTGCCACATTTTTCACACGGAACCTGCACATGTTTTCGTGCTCTGTTCTTTTCCTGGGATTTAGTCTGCACATCATAGACAAGGTCAAACACCAATGCTCCTTGTTATTTTCTCTGGTCAGACACTAGCACCTAGACATAACACAAGAATGCTGCAGCTGCTTGTGAGCACACACATTTTGTCATATAACTGAGCACAAAAGATTTAACAAAAACACTCACTGAGCGAGGGTTCTGAGACAGGATTTCTATGCCAGTTGACATGTAGAATGTCCATTGGTGTATGCTAAGGTACGGGGTCCACCACTGATCCCATAGATCTTTTGATATATAATTATTTAGCTTCAGTGGAAGGGGGTTTACGCCACATCGGTCTTGCAACATGATAGGTCTTTATAATATATGGTTCATTAGCCATGCTAACAGTATTTTTGATATGCATTTGTTTTCTAACTGTGGCACGAAAACTGCATCTTAGAGCACAATACTTTAAATAAATATTCTAAACTTCCTTTATGTATTTTGTTTATATTATTGTGGATGAGTAAAAGAGTAAAAGGGTGTATCCAGTAACCACGATCCCTGAGATGGTCGAGAGTGTTGTGTTTTGGGGTGCCAACTCACTTGTTTCTCTGGTAAGGTTGGAGAGCAAGAGAGGCACTGTAGCTAGTCGGACTCGGGCTCCTAGGTACTGAAGTAGTATGGTGACTCAGTTCCTACATGCCGGTGTTCTATGGTCCCAAGGATAGTTCTGTTTCTGAGCAGAATCCCTGCAACAAGAGCACAGAGCACATTCACTTTAGCACTGGTTAGCAGTGGTAATGTGTCTAGAGTCCTAAAGCCAATAAAAACGAATCCAGCAAAAAGGGGAGGAGGTAGGCAAAATGTGTATTTGGGACCATGCAGAAAGGGCCAGGTCCAACAGTTACTAAAACTACCAACATCTTTTGACGCGGCCAAAAAGCTAAATATTGGCAATAGATTGTCTGATAGAGACATTTAATGATTTAATTGATGCACTTAAAGAGACTGATAGCAAAAAGATCACTCAGTATCTCAAATTTCTTGCTGGTGATTCTGTAAAATAAGTCATAAAGAAAATGCCACGAACCTATGAAGAAATGACATATTGTCAGATTAAAGAAAAACTGAATCTAAAATTCAATCCAGTACCAAAAATCGTGGATTACGAATGGTATATTTTCAGTTAAGAAAATCAAAGAACGGGTGAAACTATAGATGCATTTGTAGAGAGACTTTATACCTTCATCAAACACTATAAGTTCAATTATTTTAATGATGAGGAAGCTATGTGACTGAGAGTTATTGATGGATGCTTATCAGATTCATTCAGACGATGAATGCCAGTGACACGGAGGCCAGAGGTTCCCAAAGTGAATCAGACATGAGCATAAAAAGTAAGCCAAATCAAAAGACTGAAGGACACAAAGTGCTGCCTACAAACAAAAAGAAGTTATGTTTTAGATGTGGGTTTGCATTTCCATATGAAGGTACATTCCATCCATTGGACAGATATATAAAGGCAGCGGGAAAGAGGGAATGTAAACAAAATGGAACATAATTAAAATAAATAAAATTACACTTACCTGCTGCTCTGATGGATGTCGTCTCGCCCCCTATCTGACAATTGTCATCTCCAGCTGTACACTGCGCAGGCTCCCAGATGCCAATCCCAGCACTTTTCTCATGCTGGGAATACTATTCCCAGCATGAGAGAAGCGCTGGGATTAGTTTGAGCGGCCTGGGTTGCCACCCAGACAGTAACTGGGAGTCTGTGGTGTTTATCCAACCTAGCTGTGCACCGCAGGCGAGTTGGAGAAACCTAAGTGCGCATGACGGTTTGGCTGGCCGAAGACGGCCGACCAGATTGTCATGCCACCATCACTCCCCCTGCCTTCCATGCCTGTCACAGGGCATTGCCTGTCCCCGCCGCGCTGAAGACTCGCGCCAGCGATGATCTGCCAGGCAAAAATAAAATTATTTTATTACCATTTTATTTTTCATTTTTAGCATGGGTGCCATTACGGAGGAGCCGCCCCTGAGAGAACCATTTGGGGACAGTTTGTAAAGTGAAGGAAAAATCAAGTGCATCACGATGCAAAGACAAAATGTCCACCAGAACATTCCAGCAGCAACGTTCAACGCAACCCTATAAGGCCAAGAGGTGACATCAATTGAGGCAAATTGACACTGAACGTGTCATCTAAGTAATCATCAAACAGTTTGTCTGCCTCAGTATTCAGTGAAGGTGAGGAAGACGGTTGCTCCATGTCAATGTTTACCTCAGAGAAAAAGGTGCTTGTTGGATTGGCTGCATGTGAGGAAAAATGTCAGTCAAAAATAAATCAACATGCTAAAGCATCAAAGTCATACAAACATTGTCTAAAAATAACATTAAAAATAAATGACTGCTCAATACCTTTTATCATCGATTGTGGTTCATCGATAAACAATACCTGAAGAGAAATATCATGAATTGTCTCTATTACATCAATTTATGCCATCCAAAACCAAAGTGAACACTTGGGCTGCATCGATGCCCATAAAAAGTCAAGGTTTATTTGTAGCGACATTGAAACATATGAAAACGCAGGTGCATGCACCCATCCATGTGCTTCGAGGTACAGCAGCAAGTGCTGATATGGGACTGATTTCTGTGAATTACAACTTGAATGCTCACCACAAAATAGTAAGTACATTTATTTAATTATTTAATGGCTTGATAAAGTTAAAGACTATGAAAGTAAAGTTATACATCAGTGAAGATGTCCGTCCTGTTACTCAAAGGGAACGAAGAGTTGCTTTTTCATTTAGAAGAAGCTGTTGAAAAGGAACTTGTGTCATTACTGAAATACAACAAAATTGAGTGTTCAACTGGTCCGATGCCATGGACTTCTCCCATAGTGGTAGTGCCTAAAAAGGACACTGAAGGAGCTGTATGCATATGCATTGATATGCACCAAGCAAACATCATAATTGAACGAGAATTACATCTAGGTCCACATATTGATGACCTGATAACGCAAATGAATGGTGCAAAGGTTTTCTCTCACCTTGATTTAAATAAAGTTTATCATCAGTTGGAACTCAAAGAAGATTGCAGGTATATTACAACCTTTACTACACATGTAGGTTTGTTTTGATATAAAGGCACAGTTTTGGTGTGCCATTGGCTGCAGAACTTTTCCAAGACATCATTCGACGAGTCATAAAGCAGATCGTGAATGCATTCAACTATAGCGATGACATATTGATTGTTGGAGCTACACAAAAGGAGCATGAATGATGCTCTCACTCAAGTATGTTGCTTACTGACTGATGCAGTCTTGACATTGAATGCGGACAAGTGTCAGTTCCACACGACTAAATTAAAGTTCTTTGGCCATATCTTTTCTTATGGGGTATGACAACCAACCCTGCTAAAGCACAAGCCGGGCCAATGCTGAACCCCTACAAGATGTTTTTATGATACCTTCATTTCTTGGCATGGCCAGTTACTGTTCAAGATACATACAAGAATTTGCAACCATAAGCACTCCCTTATGAGAGTTAACGAAGAAAATATGATTATTCAAGTGGTCACAGAAATGCGAGAGAAGTTTCAAGAAAATAAAACAAGTCATTGAAACTGTTACTGAAATGGCTTATTTCAATTTCAAGCTACACACAGAGGTTGTTCTTGAGGCTAGCCCCGTTGGGCTAGGCACTATCCTGGCACAGCATAGTGGACAACCCCATGCTCTAAGGCATATTGTGGCATATACCAGTAGAAGTTTGCTTACTGCCAACCTGAGAAAGAAAAGTGTAGCTGTGGTAGGGGCCTGTGAACATTTCCACCTATTCTTGTATGGAAAGCCTGTTACGTTGGTAACTGATCCTCAAGCCTTATTGACTGTCTTTGACAATCCAAAAGCCAAGATGCCTCCTCACATTGAACGGTGGAGACTCCGATTACAAGAGTATGATTACACCATTGTACATCAGCCAGAGAAGGATTGAAACCCTGCTGACTGCTTTTCTAGAGTGCATATTCAAGGTCAAGGTACTCCATCCCAAATGGCTGAAGCCTACATTAATTTAATTATAATTGTCCAATAAGCCGGCTGCCATTTCGTTGGCCTAGATCATCCCTGCCATGAACTATTATAGTGACATGCTGAATTTGAAAGATATAATTACACATCAATCCTGGAACCGACATGCTTGACTTCTCACCAGTGATGGTGAATACCAAAAGTACAAAAACGTTTAAGATTAACTGTCTATAACTCAGGAAGGAGTTATACTGCGAAGATTGAGAATCCTAATTCCGGAGAGTTTAAGGCAGAAGATAATTGAAGTGGCTCACAAAAGACAATGTGGTATTGTTGCCACCAAAATAGCTCTCCGAAATCGAGTCTGCTTTCAATATTTCGATGTGAGGGTCGAAAAGGAACTCAAGGCCTGTCATCTATGTAACTGCTTCTCTACGAGCATTACTCAGCATACTCTTACCATGTCAAAACTCCCTAAGCATAATTGGGAGAGAGTAGCCATTGATTTTTGTGGTCCTCTCGACAATGGACATAATTAAATAGTAATTGTGGGTGAGGACTCTTGATTTCCATTCATAGAGCATTTCTCATCCACAACTCATGAGAGAGTCATTGAGAGACTTGACAGCATTTTCGCAACATGGGACATTCCAGCCATTTTGAAGTCTGATAATGGCCCACCGTCTAACAGTAAAGAATTCAAGGATTTTCTGGAGCATCTGAACATAAAGCATCAGAAGAGTACAACTTTGTGGCCATAGGCCAACGGTCTTGTTGAGCGTAATATGAGTATGCTAAAGAAAGCAGTACAGCGAGCAAATCTTAAAAAGCTCAATTTGCAGACTGTGTTGAATTCCTCATCCTCCCTAAGAACCTATCATTCAACACCTCACTCAACCACGGGCAAAATTCAGCCACTTTGATGTGCGGGAGTGCCATGACAACTGAGTTACCTCAATGGACTTGCAAAAGAAAAGAACGTGCTGATGCAACTCGAATGAAGGACTTGGTTAATAAAGAAAAGATTAAAGCTTACACTGACAAGAGGCAACATGCAGAGAACATTGAATTTCAGACAGATATAGTGATCACCCGCCAACTGCGAAAGAAAAAATCTTATGCTCCTTATGATGCCGCACCTTTCCATGTCTTGTCCGCCAAGGGACATATGGTGACTGCCCAGCTTCCTGGGAAGTCTGTTACCAGAGACTCTTCTCACTTTTAGCATTTGATTAATCGGTCTTCTGATCCAGATAGTGAAAGAAAGACTCAACCTGAGAACTCAGTGACTGCTGTTACTTCTTCAAAGTCTATGAAGATCTCTGACAGTGAAAGTGACCGTTCCCAGCTTCCAGTAACCAGATCAGGCCGAGTGATTAAAGTGCCATGAAGATTGATTGAAGAAATGTAACTGTGTATATATATTGCGGCAAAATGAGGATGAAGTACTTGAATTGATACTTTTAAAATGTTGCCCTTACCAGAGGACAATAATGAACTATCTGATGTAGTTGATACATATAGTGGCTTCACAGTCAATGAGAGCTGACATGCATACTAAGGTGCAAAGAAAGATTTGGGCACTACTATGTTGAAAGGTACACGCTGTAAGGGTGGGAAAACAACAAGCCATTCTAAGGGAGAGCTGCGAGTCCTCTGTTGTTATTTCTGAAATATCATCAAGTGAAATCACTTAACTGGTATCTAATAGGGTGTTTTTTTACATTTTCAAAGGAACTGACATGAATAAGGCTGATTGCCGGAACACGTTGTCAGAGTAATAAATTCAAGATTATAGTCCATGAGTGCTCCAAGTGGTTCCTTGGGGGAGTATTTGCTGAAACATATTTGCGTGAGTCCACATCTCACGACGGAGGCACATGTTGAAGAGTTTGGAAGTGTTTATGTGGCTTTGGTGGAAGGATTTTATTGAAGCTGCCAGAACCACCGCAAGCACTAGTACGTGATCCGCCTGAACAGATTTGGGACATTACCATAATGGATAGATGTCTGTCACTAGACTGCCACCTACGGATACGATATCGAGAGGCTGAGAATTGCGGCAAAACAAGGATGAAATACTTGAATTGATACTTTTGAAATGTTGCACTTACCAGAGGACAATAATGAACTATCTGATGTGGTTGATACATATAGTGGCTTCACACTCAATGAGAGCTGGCATGCCTACTAAGGTGCAAAGAAAGATGTGGGCACTACTGTGTTGAAAGGTACACGCCGTAATTGCGGAAAAACAACAAGCCATTCTAAGGGAGAGCTGCGAGTCCTCAGTTGTTGTTTATGAGATATCATCATGTGAAATCAATACACTGGTATCTAATAGTGTGTTTTTTGACATTTTCAAAGGAACTGACATGAATAAGGCTGAGTGCAGAAACTCGTCGTCAGAGTATTAAATTCAAGATTATAGTCTGTGAGTGCTCCGACTGGTTCCTTGGGGGACTATTTGCTGGAAAAAAATATTATATATATATATATATACACACACACACACACATTTGGTGATTTGTAAAAAATTCAGATTTTTTATTTAACAAGGGGGAGATGTAGGGCCATATGTAGGTAGGCTGTGTTTTGCGATTCTCTAATTGCAATTTTTAGGGAATCGCAATTAGAGAATAGCAAAACGCTATGTAGGTAGGATTAGCAATTTTGTTTGCGAATCCCACCTATTCCTTATTTGCGATTCTCTAATTGAGAATCGCAAATAAGGAATACCTTGCCATTCATTCCTATGGGCTAAAAGGCCCATAGGAATGAATAGGAAGACATTCTCAATTTGCGATTCTCAATTAGAGAATCGCAAATTGAGAATGCAATTTCAAGGGTGCAAGGGTGTCAACATGACACCCTTTTGCACCCCTGTAATGAGCATGGGTGCACATGTGGCGCACATACATGCCCTAAGGGCATGTATGTGCGCCACATGGCACTTTGAATAATGCAAAAAACTGCATTATTGAAAGAAATCGCAAATTACCATCAACCTGAAGTTGGTGGTAATTTGCGATTCCTTAAGCCAAAATAGCACAACTTGGGTGCTTTCTACATTGCATTTAAGGAATCGCTATTTGGGATTCCTTAAATGCATTAGCAAAATAAGGAATCGCAAATTTTGCGATTCCTTATTTTGCATGCAGATTTGCCTTCCTACATCCCACTTAGCAAAATTGCGATCGCAAATGCCGAAATTCGGCGAATTTCGGCGTTTGCGATCGCAATTTTGCTTTCTACATATGGCCCGTAGTGTCTTGCAATATCTAATGGACTCCATAGAGCTGTAAAGGTAGGTATCAGAGTGAATTGCCATGCACACTTGTTTTTGAATGTTGAGTTTGCAGTTACACACAGCAGAATAAACATGTATAATACTAAGCTCCATGTGGTTATTGTGAGTACCGAGGCTGGAAAGATGCTATGTGTCCCTGATTTGATATACCAGCTTCTCCTGGGTATTTGTTGTGGAGAAGTTGGCCTAATTTATGCTGTCCACTAGTTATAGTGGGCACCCTGTATCAGTCCAAACAGCCATTTATTGGTATAGGTTAAAGACAACCTTTATTGAAAGCTATCCTAGTGGTAGCTATGGAGAGCAGCCTTCAGGCTAAGTCTTGAAGGAATGTAAAGCAGCTTGTTTTGCCAGTCTATAATCTCTTGAGTGCCTAAATGAAAGATAACCACACCAGGTGTATATATATAAAATATATGTATTTATTACTAAACACACCCTCCTAGTCTCTTTATGAGACTAGAGGTCAAAACACATAAGTTACACTTCAATAATCACAGTAAAATAGCACAAATACACGTCAGGCCCTAGGGGCGAGCCAAACCATATACTAAAATAGTGGTATAAGAACCACGACTTAACTAGACACAAGGCCTTGAGCCTGTAGAATCGCAGGGACCCCAAGGAACCACCCAAGGTAGTGACACAGGGGACCCACGGGGGCCGTGTGCAGTGTGTGGACACAGCCGCGAGCTCCCGTTAACTTCTATGGGGAATGTCGCGGTTAGATTTTTAAAGATTAGGGACACTTAGAAGTGAGTCAGGACCAAACCCTTTTGGACTTAGGAAGTTCTAGGGCTAACACCCACGGGAGCACCGGAGTACTTGTGTTACCACACCCATGGAAGCCGGGTGCATAGGTGTCTTTTGGTGTCGGGGCGCGTTGTCGATTTCAATGGGAGCTGGCGAAGAAGTGCTGCTGCCGTGAAGATACGAAGTGGTCGAAGAGATCCAAGCCTGGATTGAAGATGAGAAGAACCTGAAAGCAGAGGGGACAGAGTCTGGGTCACTAGCCAGTGACCAGGAAGGCGATGGACAGATGCCCACCGATGTCGGGTAATTTCAGGTGAAAGAGGTGAAGCTTGACTCTTCAGCCACGAGGACCAGGAGGTGTTGAGGACAACCAGGAGCTGGATTCGAGCTGTCCCATGAAGGGTGTCGAGTGCTGCAGTGTCAGTGCCCGAATTGGACACAACAAGCCTTGGCAACAGCAACCCACGCAAAACAACAAGAAAGATGCTTCGGTGCAGACCGCAAGGTCTGAGGGACTCACCACTTGGTAGGGAGTTGGGGCACTTCTGGAGCAACCAGGGAAGCCCAAGGAAATTCAAAGTTACCCCCTCATGGACCAACCAGTCAATGGACCAGGGATCGCGAAGGGACCTTGAGATGAAACACAAAATGGTGGCCCACGGGTCACTCAGAATGACCAGGCCAACAATCTTCAGTGGATTCAGTGCTCAAGGTGGGTGCTACAATTCAGCCCAAGCACGACTTCAATAGACGTCGAGAAGTTAATGCCCTTGCAGAAATGCACGGTGACCAGGAGTTCCGGTTCCACGCTACTCACGAGGGCTGCGGGTCTCAGCTCTGCTGGGGACTCGGGTCGGCCTCTGAGATATCTGGAAATCCTCTTCCTGGGCTGCAAATACTTCGGAGTCCGGCGGGAGCTTCGATAATGCAGACCGGAAAATTGCTTTGTTGGGGCCTGTCAAGCAGGGGAGTCACTCCTTGACCCCAAGGGAGATTTTGTCAGTCCTCTGGTTTTGAGCAGAGCGTCCGAAGGTCCACGATTTGGCTTCACAGTTTTGTCCAGGGTAATCTAAAGTTCTGGCTGCAGAGGCTCCTTACTTATACCTAAGGAAGGGGTTGGACTAGCTCTGGGGACCCACCTATGGGAGGGTTTGGAAAGAGGGGTGGCTACACCCATTTCCTTTGTCCAGTTTCACGCCAGAGCAGGGGCTTGAAGCCCCTGGACCGGTTTGAGCTGGACTATGCACAGGAAACCCAAATGTGCCCCCAGTGCAGGACTTCAAAGCACTCAGAGAGTGCTCCCACCCAGCCCCAATACACATCAGCCTGTCTGTGAGGTGGTTACACCTCCCTGTGACAGGAAACCTACTGTCCAGGCCTCCCCTGCCGGAGTTTCGGTCAACAGCAGGAGGCCAGACCCGTGTCTGTGGCTGCAGCATCCATTTTGTGATGCCAGGGCTCTATTAAGTTTCTACCAGGTAACCCAGTACTGTCATGTCTCTCCCTCTAGAAGGGTGGGTTCATACTCCCACACCAGTTACTGGTGTGGGGTATGATTCCAAGGTGTTTGACACCAAACAAGACATGTTTCCGTGCAGCCAGTCCAAAGTTAGCATTTACCGTTTGGTTATAATGCACTTAAGAGTATATGGTCAGGCTGCACTACTGACAACCCCGGAGAAGAGATTCCGAAGGCTGCAGAGGGGCTCAGCTCATGCCTGGGCACCCCCTCATACATAACCAAGCACCCTGCCTTCAGGATTGATAAGGCCTGCCATAGGGGTGACTGATAGGTTTGTATGTCCAGTATAGGGTGAGATATAGTGAACCTATATCTCAGTAAGGGGTGCATGTGCCACCTTACCCAGGCTGCATTAGCAGACCTGTGGTGTCATTTTGGGTGGCTTTCCAGGGGTGGAATAATAAATGCTTCAGCCCCTGGTAGGACTCTGGGGTACCTATGCCCTGGGTACATAGTATACCATATACTAGGGACGGATAAGGGCACCTCAGATCCAATCTGTAATGTACCTAAAGTACATGCAATCATTTTAGAGAGGAAGCAGCTAGGCTGGGGCCCTGAATAGCAGGGTCCCAGCCAGACTGACGTCGAAAAACAATGAAACACCAGCAAAAAGTGGGGGTATACATGTGAAGCAGATCCTACTCTCCTACATTTGTTATACCACAGAGTTGGAATTTTGTTTATGTTTATGTGCCTCTTCATGCCATTGCAAGAAAATGTCTTCGTCTATCTTGTTTTATGATGCTTTAGTTTCTTTTGCATATTTCTTAACCTTTTTGTATCAAAGGAACCATGTTCAAGAAAGAACTTCCGATCCTCGTTAGAAAGTACCACCCACTCTGTAAGATATTTGCACAGATGTTTACCATAATGGTGGTAGAAAGTGTCGGAATTAATCCCTTTCAGTGGTGTCTCACTCTGTTTAGACTTTTCAGCCCCCATCATTACACTTTGTCATTCATGCACAAATGGATAACAAGAACTGAGTTCCACCTGAGCTGTTTGGTTCAACAGAAAGCTCTGAAACCATTCCAGAGCCACATCATTGACCCCTTAGCTTCCAAGTCAAGCGAGGAGCACCTGATGATCCGCAGGAATGTATGACGTTATTCCGCAGCCTTTTATCCTGCAGGGAATCACAACGCGGTTGTTACAACGACCGCGTTGTCATTCCGCATACCATTACTCCGCAAGTTGGAAAAACGACTTGCGGAGGGGGGGGGGGGGGCGCTGGATGTTGGAATAGTATAATTTACTATTCCAACTCCAGTCTGTGCGGACACTAGTGAAGGTGTTGGATTTTAAATCCAACACACCCCCCCTCTCCACAAGTCGTTGTTCCGACTTGCGGAGTAATGGTATGCGGAATCACAACGCGGTCGTTGTAACGACCGCGTTGTGATTCCCTGCGTTTAAAAAGTTTCGGGGTAAACGTTGTTTACCGATCCGCAGTTTTAATGCAGCTGATAAATCTAATACTATCAGCGCAACTTATGATATTACAGTCAGTGCACCATCATAAGTTGTCGAGTACTGCAGCGACTGTGTTTTCTGTGCTACATCCTGCTTGGAAACCAGCCTGCTTAGGATGGGGCGATTTACAGACGATTAACAAAGGATTAAAGTTGGTTGAACACAGTTCATTCTAAAAGCTTTGAAAGGTTAGGATGTTGGGATAAGGGTCTGTAGTTCTTGCAGCATCCAGGATTGTGATTTGGGTGTTTTAGCAATGGGAGAATTTTGCTTTTTTAAACTCTCGGTACTGAGCCTAACCTCAAAGAGCAGTTAATGATAGCCTGCGCCTCATATGAAGTTATTGTTAACAGCTCCTTATGACCCCTGGCTAGTGATTGTTCCCACCCAAGCCAGAAGTCTGTTACTGTTCACAACCTTCATAAGCTCTTTCAAGTCCTCATCAGTCAGCTGAGAAAACTGACACAGGTTATCCAATGACTTAGTTGGAAAATCTATTAAGACAGTAGTTTCACTCTAGTCTCAGGAGGATGCTGGTGCATTTTTTATTTTATGTACCTTGACTTAAAAAAACAGAGATTGATTGCATCTGGTCTCAGACCAGGCACATATTTGAAGGCCTGTGGCCCCTTTCAGTTCCTTGATAACCTGAAACCACACCTTTGACCTGTTAGTGTCAATTCTGGTTTCTCAGATTGATGGCATGTTTGTATTCATTATTGCAAAACTCCACTCCTGCTTGACCTCTGCCAAATAAGCCTGGAGACAATTTTATTCCGGTTGGCAGAGTTTCAGCCTTAGTAGCTTCAGTTCCAACTAAACCAGTTTTTATGTTTGCACTTTCCTTGCTTCTACCTACATCAAGAACCAGTTCATCAAAGCCTGCTGTTAGCATTTATTGGAGGCATTCAACAGGTGGGTATCTTCTAACGTTTTAGAATTCCGGTTCATCATAGTTCTATCAGCCGATAGTTGTGTGTCTAAGAGCCATCAGCTACATGCCACTTTCACTTTGGTGTCACATTTTTTAGCAAACGGCTGGTGTTCAGAACCCGGCAAAACAGAAACCCTGAATTATCCGACCGAGGTGCCTCGAATGCTGATTGAATAGCACAGGAGTTGTTATCACAACACATGCCCAGCATATGGCCAGCCCTTTATGTACGATGACTCTTAGGTGAAGTAAAGTTGACCAAAACTAACAGTTCCATGAGCTAAGTTGAGAGCTGTAATTGGGCCACCAAAATTAAGTTCAACATCATTGGCAATAATTTGTATAAGATTGGGTAAATTGATATGGCTTAGGGGGGTACACAATAGATCAACTGCTGCCATTCGGGTCCAAAGAGAGAGTCTACGAGAAGGAATATTCTTTCCACCGGAAAATGCTTCCTACATGGAAAAAAAAACACTATCGAAATTGCATTTGAAGTCGCTCACTGATTCCACATGAGCAAACATAAACATGTAGATACATAAACGTTAGTTCAATTCATTTGAAATTTAGATATTTAGATGTTGTGTAGTTCCTATAAACATATAATAAGATCTGTGCCTTTTAGACAACATACACTATAGGATTGGTGTCAGACTGATTCCAGACACCCCCACAGGGGATGTTTGCCTGTATACCAGCTAGCTCACAGTGCCACTAGAAACCCCTCTTACCAAGGAGAGAATAGTTCTTGGCATCTATCAAACATGACAATTTTGATACCTCAGGATCGTGGAAACAGTGTACTACTTTTCGCTCAGTCACTCGTGCTCACTTTTTCTCAGAGAGATACACAGAATATACGGTGGGGACGTTTTTCAATAAGCTTTTATTGAACCAGCGTCATTCTAGTGTAAAATAGGTGTGCTGAAACAACCACTAGACAGTAAAATATATAAATGAGTATAAGCACTAACAGAGTAAAAGGATGGTAGATTTCTACCATCGTGCTAAAACAATGAATACAGGCAAGTATATAAAATTCATGACAGTAGTAAAATGCGTACTCCTATGATGCAACCCTAACTCGATGTACCTAAGTGTACCTAGCATGTATGTGGGTGTAAAGCCAAGAATCCCTCTAGGATAAAGTCAACCCCATTACCTAAAGTGAGAGACTGTGGGACCCCATCTTGGTCTCGAGATGGAGACCCCACGAGGGATGTCGGACCAATTCGAGCTGGATCTGCGTTTCTTTTCGAAAAGGAACAAAGTGGGGAGTAGAGAGGTACCACTCACACGAGTGGTGGAGGTGGATACTTCCTCCCACTCAAACGTTCATAAACATGGTGATCCACCCACAGGTAGGTGCGATATGTCAGAAACTCCTGCAGAAAATGTGTATCCCACAGTCGTGGAGAATACACATCAGTTGTTTAAATACCCCTCACACACCAAAAGGGCCCTTGGTGTCATGCTTCATCATAGGGGTCTTCCCGCCTCTCTACGGGATGGGGCGTGCTACGACCTACGTTTGCGTGAGAGCACTGTTATTAGTGAGACGACTATGTGTGATGCGAGGGTGTGAGAGGAAGGGTCAGGAGTGGATTGAAAAGTGAATTAAAAAATACCTGGCTCTTTGGTCTAAAGAAATTTATTATACCGTTTGAGCTGGTATCAGTAAAAAGGTGAGGGGGAGGAGGAATGGATGCCTCTAATACTGAAATTCTTAAAATTAGGATTTTTCTCAGTTTAGGAGTCCTAAAGTTAGGACTCCTAACTTTACTACTACTAAACTGAGAAAAATCCTAATTTTAAGGCTTTCGGTATTCACAGAAGGCATCTAGGAGTCCTAAAGTTAGGAGTCCTAACTTTACTACTACTAAATTGAGAAAAATCCTAATTTTAAGACTTTCGGTATTCACAGAAGTCATTTAGGGGTCCTAAAGTTAGGAGTCCTAACTATACTACTACTAATCTGAGAAAAATCCTAATTTTTAGGCTTTCGGTATTCACAGAAGGCATTTAGATGTCCTAAAGTTAGTAGTCCTAAATTTACTACTACGAAATGCCTTCTGTGAATACCAAAAGCAGTAAGTTTAGGATTTTGTCTCAGATTACTTTTGTGAATCGGGCCCATTAAGGTTAGTTCAATGAATGACTTGAATTTATTTGAAATGTAGATAAAAGACAAATATATATGCAAAACTATTTTAATGTAGGGGGGCGTGGACAACTGCCGGGCATGGAGGACATGAGCTGAGAGAGCTCTGTTCCTCACCCTGACAATTAGCAGAATATCATACGCCTAACTGGACCTACGAAGCTAGGTCGCCTATCCTTGAGCTGCAGAACTCCTCTGGACCCTGTAGCTGTGATTTGGGCACCTAATACCTGACGGAAACTGCCAAACTCCGTGTTGCTGCTAGACGGCCGGAGACATGAAGCAATGAGGGGCAGAGCCGCGTGTGCTGTACGGCGACCCCGAGCAACCTAGCAATTCATACGGTGCTTTCAGCGCTTCTGGGTGATATTGGCGTGAGGACAGAGGTCACGGCTCCCGATCGGAGGTGATATGAGCGACGGCCGCGGCGAATGCTTGTTGTTCTAATTTGCTGCACCACAACAACGACCGCCATAGGCAAGATGGAGGCTGCGGATGACCGCGCCCGGAATCGGTGCGAGTGACGACAAAGATAAGAAGCGCTCTGGTGAGTGAACAAGCACGAGCGGTGACCCTTGGCACTGGGAAGTGAGGGGACTGCAGGCGCTTTGCGGCCCCTCCTCGCCCACCCCGGTTGGGACGTGTGCCGCTGATACCGGAGTGAGCGAGCGCTGAGAGGCATGCTACTGGAACCTGTGAGGGGGTGCCCCTGAAACTGTGCTGGGCACCGCTGTCTCCTGCTACGTATGGAAGGTCACCCTCTCTACCTGCTGCCTGCCCTGAATGTAGGGAAGCGCCCTAGATTGGATTGGAGGTACAGTGGGGTTATTGCCACTGGGACTGCTCATATAATTGCTGGTGGTACAGCGACTGACCTCACTGACAGTGTGTACGGAGAGTGTGCAATCAATGAATAGATGAGGCTGATGACCTGTGACTTACGGAACTTGTGCCTCTGGGCATAATCTGTGGGCACCAAGGATCTGAGCCTATCTACGCGTATAAATGGCGAGGAGTAGTGCCATAGAGGCTCCCCAAAAGACCATCCTGGAGCAGAGACGGACAGAAGGACGCTGGGGCGCGATGGGTCGCACCAGAAACAAGCACGCGGATGCTGCCGCGGATGGCGAAATGCAGCTCACATTTGCCAGTGACCCCTCCAATACTTCAGACAATGATGTGATACCTCATACTGGTACAGATCCTCATGATGCTAAACTGGATTTAGTGTTGAAAGAAATTTGGAACTCACGAACGGCGCTGGAGGCATGAATGGGCACGATGTCCACTAATCTCAGCTTACTACAGGCGGACCACAAAAAGCTGGCCGACAAGGTCAAATCGAATAAATCGAATAAACTAGCATTGGATGATCTCATATCCCAGCAGACCATGCACTCCACTCAGCTTGAACAATTTCAACGTCAACTGAAGGGCTTGCAGGATTGCAGGACAGGGTAGACGATGCGGAAGGGAGGTCCCGCCGCAATAACGTTCGCATCCTTGGTATACCGTGGCGCAGCGAGGGATCCAACCCCACACAATTTGTAGACGACTGGCTGAGGGACCATGTGGCAACAGAGGGCCTAACATCCCTGTACAGTGTGGAGAGGGCACATCCGGTGCCTTCCAGACCTCCTCAACCGGGTGCACCACCTCGCCCGCTGATAGCGCGCATTCTACTCTACAAGGACCGCAACACTATCCTGCGGGCTGCCAGAGAGAATGCTCCAGTGCGTTTTGAAAACAAGACAATTTCTCTTTACCCAGATTTTACCCCGGCAGTCCAGAAAGCTAGAGCTACATTTTTGGGAGTCAAGAAAAACCTGCGCGAACGCAACTTGAAATATGCACTGCTCTTCCCAGCTAGACTGAAAGTTGTCTACGGACAGAAATCATATTTTTGGGAAAACCCAGAGGAAGCAGCACACTGGCTTGAAATAACATTCACACGGAGACTTCCCAGACTTCACTACCGTCGGGACAGCTACGCCGTGCCTCCCCCATACAAACGACTGGACTACCCGATCGGGCTATGGCAATACCATGGACACTGTGGACTCTGGCCCAACGTTGGAACAGATCACGACCAGCCAGAAAGATGCACTCCTTACAGCGGCAGCTTTGGCAGCTCACGATGCTCAGGCTGCAGCGACTTCGGAGCACTCGTCGCATGTCGACACAGTGCGCTCTGACTCTGAAACTAGCATAACACCGTTCCCCTCGATTACAGCTCAGGTTGCCAGAGACTTCAAATATTGTGGTCTGGGATGTCCGGGAGTGGTAATGTATATGGAGATTATGCAATGTATGTATTACTGTTGGTGACTGCTTTGTGGGTCCAGTGTACCTATTCTTTATAGGGTAGTGTGCTAATGTAACCAAGACATACTCAAATGGGCAATACATTGTTTCTATGAACTGTCGCAGTTCAGGCCTTCATCCCCCAGGCGACTGCGATGAAGCATTTATTGTTTGAACTCCATGTTGGACTTTTGTTTCATGTTTGGTCCTCTGATGTTTTATAGGGGAACCTAGTATTGGGGAGTTTCTATGTTGATGCGTGCTCAGCTCTTATGCAGTTTATGTCTACAGGGTTTGGGTCTCCACAGGTCACATGACAACTACGCTTTATGCACCACGATGGCATTACATAATACATACACCTACTGCACATGGAACGTGAGGGGCTTAGGTTCAATGTATAAAAGACACCGGGACCTGGTGCAACTTCTAGAAGGAAGGTTGCTATTGCTTATTTACAAGAAACTCCCCTTAATACTGACAAGGCAGCCAAGTTGCAGAGAAAATGGAGGGGGCAACTGTTCGCTACAACATACTCAGCTTTCTCCAGGGGGGCGGTGGTGTGGATACGGAATAATGTCCCTTTCAAGCTCCTAGAACAGAAAATAGACGCCAAGGGTAGATATGTGCTGCTTCATGGCTTATTGGATGGTGCTCATGTGGTATGGGCTGTATATATGCACCAAACATTGACCAGGATAAATATCTGACAACACAGGGCGCAGCCTTGACAGACTGGGCTGCATACCGTTGGGTGATAGGGTGCGACTTTAATGCTGTGTTAGATGTTGACTTATACAGGTCTCTCCCCCCATTACATGCCACTGAAAGCAAGAAACAAGCAGATGCGCTTAGGGGGTGGACGACGGGCTGGGAACTACATGACGCATGGCGGGCAAATTACCCTGGGCACAGGGAATACTCCTTTTATTCGCTACCACACAGACTACACACTCGGATAGATCGATTCCTATGTTCGGTGCTCCATATGGGGAAAACCCTGTCAGACCATAACCCAGTGGAATTAAATATACAGTGAGGCAAGGTTCCAACTCCGATACCGACTTGGAAATTACAACCTGAGATGTTAGAGGATCAGGTCTTCCGCACTGCCCTCTCAGGTGATTGTCCATTATTTTTCGGAGAATGCAGGGTCTGCTAGCTCTCGCCAAATGGAATGGGATGCTTTCAAAACGGTCATCAGGGGAGTGGCAATTAGCACTAAGACAGGAGTTCTACTCTCTCTTATCGAGCAACTTACGGAGATAGAGGGTAGTTTAGCTGCACTGGAGGGGGAGGCTACAAGGACAAATGAACAATTGACACAATTATGAGAGGCTAACATTCAATACGCGGAGCTACTTGAGGAGCTATGTGTTGTTGATTACCGGTTATACACACAGAAGCAGCATGCACAATCTGACAGGTCAGGGCCACTACTGGCACGGTTGGTTTGAAACGCCCCCTTGCCCACACCCATATAAGAAATTCGGAACAGTGTGGATGTAGTGGTGAACATGCAATTAGACATCAACACTGCGTTTAAGGACTACTATGAGCACCTATACGGTCCGTTGCCTGGACATACTGACACTGAATTTTAATCATTCTTTGATGGTTTATGCATCCCCTTTCTCGCACAACAACAACGGGATGACTTAATGCGACCAATAACAGGGGCGGAAGTCCGGAAGGCGATTAAGGCTTTACCACGTAATAAAACTCCAGGAAATTATGGCATGCCGGTCGATTTTACGCGCTGTATGCCGACTTGCTAACTCCTCATTTGGCAATGTATTTATCGCGAATCATTGAAGGACGGTGGGCTCCCCGCTACCACATTACAAGCGTTAGTGGTTTACCTACTAAAGCCCGGGAGGGATGCTTTGCTCATTTCGAGCTCTAGACCCTTTACACTCCTCAACACGGATTATAAAATCCTGAGTAAATTGTTGGCCACTCGCCTTAATCAGTTTATTTCTACGCTAATACACTCCGATCAGTGTAGGTTTGTAGCTGGTAGGAACATGGCACTCACCATCAGACGACTGCACCAAGTTATGCTGGGCACACCCGGCACGGCGTTTGACTCCTTACGGTGAGACTATATGTTCTATGCTCTTGCACGTTTTGGTATACCTCAGGAATATATAGCGTGGGTGCGCTTACTATACACGAACCCCACCGCGCGGGCGCCCCTTGTCACCATTGTTGTTTATCCTGGCATTGGAGCCGCTTCCACACAGACTCCATGCCTTCGCAACCTGCAAGGGGATACCGCGTGGTCGTACATCCCACACTGTCTCGGCATACGCAGATGATGTCATTCTTTACATCAAAGACATGAACGCATGCCCTTCATTTTCGAGTCATTCCAAGGTCTTTCTGGCCTGGCTATTAATGCTGCCAAGTCGTACGCATATTACTTTGATAGCAATTGGAGGAGCGGTCACTTTAAGTTCGGTCCCTGGACCTTTCACATAGCGCCTGATGCCTTTAAATATCTCGGAATACAAATTTATCACAATGCCACGGACCTCCTGGATGGCAATCTGGCGCGTGCGATCGCCGCTCTCAAATCTCAAATTCAGTTCTGGGTCTCACTGCCCCTATCGGTGGCGGGCAGGGTAGCCATCATGAAAATGGTGCTGCTGCCCCGACTCCTTTATTATTTCACCAACCTACCGATACTTGTCCCCACGAGGATCTTTAAAGTATTGAACACTTTGGTGACAGAACTAATATGGGGTACAGGGCGTAGACGTATTAGCCTAGCGAAATTGCAATTCACCACGAAACAAGGGGAAATGGGAGTGCCGGATTTGCGTGCGTACTGCTATGCCAGCCAGTTGCAATGGCTGGCATACTGGCTTGCATGACGCAATTTGTAGGAGTTGGATATGTTATTACGGGACAGGGACAAGGGGATCATCCACAGGCTCTTACTACCACAGGCCCCCCTATTGACGGCGACACCCCACTTATTGAAATTAGCTATTACTTATTGGCAGAGTGCAGTGAAGTACACTGGAGGGACAACACCGTATGCCCTCACCATTCCACTGCTGGGTATCCCTACAGGTTCGGGACTAACCTCTAACCGTACACTACAGGCTTGGACTGAGACAGGCATCACCACGATAGGAAAGTTCTTTTCGGAGGGTGTATTAATGACACATGAATCATTTGCACGCGTACATGGTGCCCCCGATACGTTGTTCCTCTTACACGCACATATATCCCGTTATATACGCAGTACATGGTCGTCCGAAGACACTGAACCATCCACGAATACATTACTTACCATGCAATACCTAATGGGAAATGGGGGACATCTGACAAAATGGCTGACTCACAGGATTCGAGCTGAGAGGGCGATCTCATTACAGTGGGAAGTGGGAAGGGGACGTAGGCCGTACATTCACAGTCAAGGAATGGGACACTATATTGGGGTACCCTAAGAAGGTCTCTCGTAATCCTAAATTTAAATTTATTCAATTGATGTTGCTACACAGGGCATACTTAACCCCACACAGACTGAGCGCTATGTTTCCGGGGGCAATTGATGACTGCCCGCGCTGCCACGCACCTAATGCGGGGTTGGTACACATGGTGTGGGCTTGCCCTAGACTGGGACACTACTGGGTGACGGTATGCCAAATATTGACGGGTGTAGCCCCGGTGCGACAGAATGAGACCTTGGAATACTGCATACTGGGACTAGGGCCCAAGAAAAAAATGGTAACCCTGCCTCACGATTTGCTAACCTTGCGCTCCTACTAGCCAAGAGAGCCATAACCACTCGATGGAAGGCCACTAGGGCCCCATCCCTACAGGAATGGCACACAGAAATGTTGAGATGGGATAAGGCAGAGGGGGCGGAACTAAAAAGAGAGGAATATAGAGGCCTAAGGTAAACACCGATCTCGCTGAGCTGGTATGCAATGCTGGAGGAATATGCTGCGATAGATATTTTGTCCTACTAAGGCGTATTGTGTCTGTCACAGGAGGACTCGATCCACGGCTACAGGACACAGAAGCTCTTCACATTATCTGTGGGCTATATTGGGTAAGTTAGCAGGAATGTGCAGTTCACCAATGACAGACTTCAGAACCGAGTCCCACACAACTACGGATATAGACAATATACAAATACTACTGTTCGACATCTGGCCGAGCACGTGGGGAGGGGTGGGGAGGTTCTGTAACAGTTTTTGTTAGAATGTTAGAACAGTATTGAATCCTGATAGATTTGGCTAATCATGATATGTTTGGCTAGACTCCTGGTGTTGGCGAATTGTCCGTATTGGCTTGCCATTAGAGAATCATATCAACGATTCTAGGCCACTATGTGATGTCATACAGGGACTCTCATGGATGTCAGACACTGTTAATGTGTATTATCCTAAACTGGTTGTAAGCATGTGAAAATATACCATGTACTTATATGTCCATATGTCGCTCCACAATATCTGGCTCACTGTTATGTAAAATCAATAAAAAACAATTAAAAAAAAAAACTATTTGAATGTAACTGTTTCATAAAATCATCTTCTCATTGCATGATTGACCTAGTGACAAAAAACCTTGCACTTTGCCATCAGTGTCCAGCTCTTGAATGTCCATTAATTCTTTACTAGTTATTGCAGAACAGCCATCACTGTTCCACTGACTCAGCCCAAAGGTGTTTCACGGTTCGGACAGTGCTTCTTCAGGGTTCTGAGAGTGACATTTCGAACCAGTAAGACTGGTATTCAGTTAACGATGAAGTATCTTTTACTTTTCAGAAAGTCTAACCTTTTGGGTGATGGTATTTCAGCTTCTATATGGATATTTTCATGACAAACTATGATGACTTGGTTTGAGAAATATGGCATGATAAAATGAAAGAATAGCATGATTTGCTAATACATGTGATTGCAACATATAGGGAAACATCGAGTTTTTAGTTCTGTTGTTGTAGTCTGAGAAATATAGTTATTTGTGGAAGGATTAAGTGACAGAAGGGCGAATACAGGATAGTGTATTGTGTTATTAATCAATTGTAATTTAGTAGAAGATAAAATATCCGTTAGTGTGTAGGCTCTGACCATGGGGATTACATCACAGCTGTAATTTGCATATTGACATGACAAACACTGAGGATTTGGTATAGGAGTTAGTAGTTGAAAAAACACGAAAATGTAGAATAACACAACACATTGTTGCAGGTGATTCCGAGATCTAGAGAGACAGCAAGTCCTTAGGTTTGAATCCTGCTGTAGCAGTTTAAGGGAAAATGTTTTTTTAAGTTAAATTTAAGTCTATTAATATCGATAATTTGTTCTGAATCCAGATTTATGAGGACATTATTGTTACCAATTTGCGGAGTCAGTGGGAAAGGATGTGTTAGGATCTACTAAGTGTATTCTTTGTGTGGTTACTGATATTCTTTACATCTTTCTAGTTTGAAATTAGGTGAAATTAAAATCAGGTGGTGTTTAACACTTTTTTCATCAGTTTTGGTTGTATGGCACAGCATCAAAGTCACTAATATCGACCTGCACATATACAGACTCCATAATATCAGCTACCAACATATGGTCAAGTTAAGCATGCAGAGAGGAGTGCAGGTTTCTTCCACCCGAGCCTCTCTGCTCTCAGTCTTGTCAATATTCCAATTGCTGAACAGAAGGAGAGGCCAGAGGTTCTCAGTTGCAGTTGTAGAATTTATGATGTGTCAGTCTCTACCAGCACCCATCAGACTGTGCAACAGCTACTTATATGACAGGGTAAGATCCCAATTTCTTCTGTTAAAATAACAACGTGCTGCTGCTCATGAATTTAAGAAACTGACTGACTGGCATAGCTTTCTTGGTTCCGGTTGAAAGTTTGAAAGGTGCCTTAAGGTGGTAGAAATGGGTTAGGCTCTAAACAAAAGAGTAGTTTTCTAATTGGCTCATTGCGGCCATATGTGATTGGGTTTTCCTTTGGGCAGAGAATGCAGGAATCTAACACTGATTACCTTTGGTTGGAAAACCCTGAACAGCGGCGGCTCCTCCGTTAAGGCGGAGGAGCGTCGCCCCACTGCGTAAAAAGGAAAACGAAACTAACGTTATTATCATTTTCATTTGTCTTCCTGCTTGAGTGCAGGGTGGATGGGGCTGGGCTGGCTAGTGCAGGGGAAGGAGAAGGAGTGTTAAGCATACTCCCCAAGTGCGCATGACTGCTTGGCCGACCCACCTCGGCCTGTCAAACCGTCATGCACACGTTAGCCTCTACCCCATCAGGCTGCATTACACAGTCTGGTGGGGAACATGCCCAGCGTCTGAGCCCAGAACCCCGGTGCTCAGAACAATCACAACTCTGCTACAGTAGCGTTGTGATTGGACAGGGGATTCTAGAAGGCTGTGTGCTTCCTGTTGCTGCGTTAAAAATTGACGGAGGAGAGGCGCCATGTGACACCCAGGTAAGTCCATTTGTTTGTATCCCCCCCCTCTGCTGCCACCCCCGCTATCACCCATGCTCAGTAGCAGCCGCTACTGACCCTGAAGCATAATGTGCTGTTATGACAGAGCTTCCCAGGTGGGCTGGTGCAAATGTAAGGGTATACTTACCAATATTTCATGCAACGCAGCAAGACAACTTACTGCTTTGCGTGAAAGGTAGACAGCAGTAATGCGCCATATATAGTAAGATATGATGCATTTCTTTGGTATTCTTGCACTGCAGTACTCGTGATGGCCTAGTGCGAACGCACGTAGCCTTGTGTCATGTTGCAAGGGCGCATTACGAACAAGATTGTTTTTGTGCAGGTAGGCACACTTTCCTGCACAATAACAATCCTTTGCAGCATTCTCCTCTTTCTATGTGTTCTGAAGCCTGTAACACACATAGAAAGAGGAAGTCACAAGAGGAAATTAAGATATTTCTCCTCGTTAAGCTCAGTCATGAAGGCACAGCATTGTGGCACAGTCCCAGGTTTACTGACTTTGGTAAATCTGGGATTGTGTCAAATGCAATGGGTTGATGCATACAAATGCCCACACTCTGCCTATGGAACGCCTCCCTGCCACAGGGTTACGCAAAGCAGTCATATGCGTGGCCTTGCATTACTTTGGATTTACTAAACCATGTAGAGCCATGAAAGGTGGCTTTGCGAGACTTAGTAAATACCATTAAAGTACTTACGTTGACTTGCGTCACGCAAAGTCAACCGAAGCCCTTAGTAAATATTCTCCTGAATATCAATGCAATGGAAGAGCCTGAGACATGAGAATCCATGGATGCAAAGCCATGGTTAGCAACATGTGATGGACTGTAGGCGATGAATTTAGTGTCGAGTCACCTAAATCGCTTTCTTTTAATGTTAATTGGCCCTGTTATATTACATGAAATACTGAAAGAAATGAACGAAAATATTTTGCGCATTATTTGGAGTTTGGCTGATGCTTGACATCCACAAGAAAGTGGTGAATGCCCCGTCCTCAATATTTGGAGTGTACAGAGTCCTTATACCCTGTAGATAGGGCAGAATGGACGTCCACCACTTTTTGGAGAATGTCCTATAATCCCCAGCTATATATATGGCACTCACACTTTAGTGTTATCTCTATCGTTTCATATTATTTTCACTTGTTCAGATTAACTGAGGCGTTTTAAATTTATTAGCTGTTTATATGAGCTCAATAAAAAAAGCTCTTGACAAAACATGATTTTCAACTTTTCTATATCTGTACTTCATTTGAGTTCCTTATTGCCAATAGATAATGTATAATTTGGGGAGTCACCACAGATTGCTCATTTTCTACCCTTTTTTGTTTGCTGAGGCCCTAATTACGAGTCTGGTGGCCCAAGGACCACCAGACTCATGGGGGCACAGGGGTGGTGGGCAAGCCACTGCCACACCGGCAGTCCGAGCTCCCCACTATGAGTTGGTCAGTCGGACCACTCTGAGACCGCCAATGCCAGCAGGGAACCGCTGTTCCCTGGAGGTGGCATGCCAGGCAGGAGGTCGCAATATGCTTGGCAGGACCGCCGCGGTCCGTCCAAGCATATTACAAGTTTCCTCCCCACTGACGGTCAATCAATAAGGGTTGGTAAAGTGCAGCTACTCACTCGCGAGGGTCTCAAGGAGCTGGGGTCACCCAAAGAGCCAGGTCCTGATGTCCTTCCTTCCTGAACTGGAGCAGTGTGGTGGCTTGCCGCAAGTGGAGGGGTAGGTAATTCCAGGCTTTGGGTGTGAGGTAGGAGAAGGACTTTCCTCCTCTTCTGGTCTTGTAGATGCATGGAATGGTGGCCAGAGAGAGGTCAGCTGATCGGAGGTGCCTTTGGGTGAGTGGAAGGAGAAGCAGTTGTTTAGGTATGTTAGTTCGGTGTTGTGGAGGGCCTTGTGTGCATGAGTGAGGAGCCTGAAGGTTATTCTGCTTTCGATAGGGAGCCAATGGAGATTGCAGAGGTGTTGGGTGATGTGGCTGCGACGGGGGATGTCTAGGATCAGTCTGGCTGCAGCGCTCTAAACGGTCTGGAGTTTGCAAAGTAGTTTCTTACTGCTTCCGGTGTACAGAACGTTGCCATAGTCCAGTCTTCTACTGTTGAGAGCGTGCGTGACAGGTTTTCTGGATTCAAATGGGATCCATATGAACGTTTTTCAGAGTATGCAGAGGGTGTTGAAGCAGGCCGAGGATATGGCGTTGATCTGGCGGTTCATTGTGAGCAATGAGTTTAGTGTGATGCCGAGGTTTTGTGCGTCGTCCATCAGGGTGGGGGGCCCCCAGGAGTCGTCCCATGTGGAGGGGGTGGAGCCTAAGATTTAGACTTCTGTTTTCTCTGAGTTGGGTTTCAGGCAGCTCATCTTCATCAATCAATCAATCAGGGGTTTAGAGCACACTACTCACCCATGAGGGTCTCAGGGAACTGGAGGGGGTGCAAACAGCTCCTTTTGTCATTCGAAGAGCAAGGTCTTGAGGTCCTTTCTGAACTGGTGCAGTTTTGGGCTTCATCGGATGCAAAGGGGGAGTTTGTTTCAGGTCTTGGCTGCAAAGTGGGAGAAGGGTCTGCCACCTGCTCTGGCCATGTGGATGCGAGAGACTGTGGCAAGGGCGAGGTTGGCAGAGCAGAGGTTTCTCTTCGGGGGCGTGAAAGGAGCTTTGTTCGTTGACGTATTGGGGTATGGTGTTATGGAGGGCTTTGTGTGCGAGTGTGAGCAGTTTGAAAGTTATTCTTCTTTCCAAGGGAAGCCAGTGGAGGTAGTGGAGGTGTTGGGTGATGCGGTTATGTCGTGGGATGACGAGGATAAGTCTGGCTGCGGCGTTCTGGATGGTCTGGAGTTTGCAGAGGAGTTTTTTGTTGATTCTGGCATAGAGAGCCTTTCCGTAGTCCAGTCTGCTGGTGACAAGTGCGTGGGTGACAGTCTTCCTGGAGTCGGGGGGATCCATTTGAAGGACTTGCGAAGTATGCAGAAGGTGTTTAAGCATGTGGCGGACACAGCGTTGATCTGGTGGTTCATGGTGAGTGAGGAATCGAGAATGATGCTGAGGTTGCGTGCATGGTCTGTAGGGGTGGGTGGGTGAGTTTCCGAGGGCAGGGGGCCATTAGGTGTTGTCCCTTGCGAAGGGAATGGAGCAGAGCATGAGGACTTCTGTTTTCTCTGAGTTGAGCTTCAGGAAGCTGTTTCTCATCCAGATTGTGATGTCTTTCATCCCTTCTTGGAAATTGCGCCTGGTGATGTCAGGTTCCTTGGTGAGGGAGAGTGGGCATACAGAATATCGAGTTTAAAATATTGAGTTGCACAAATATCAAGACAGAAAAATAGTTGTTCAGAAATATTGACAGCAAGAGTATTGTGGTCAAGAATATCGCCTTAAAGTAAGTAATATCGATTTTAAAAATATCGAAGTGTTCCTGCAAAGTTTATCATTTGCAAAATATTGTTGTTGAAAATATCGATTTTTTAATTAGTGTTATGCATTTTAGTATACGTTTTAAATGAATGTTATGTATATTTTTTCATAAGAATTGTTTGTATTTTTAATATATGTGTTAAATTTGTAGTGGTTATTACATTTTTTATTTGAATTTTGCGTTTTTAGTTCCATAGCGGGTTCTGGGTTTAAAGGGAAATAGGGTGGTAAGTAAATTAATTGATATTTTTTTATTTATTAATATATATATATATTTTTTTTTGATAAACGATTTTATTGCCTTTTGATTGCAACCAAGAACACAGCACCACGTAGAAGTACACTTTGGAAAACAAGACCAGGATACAAGCCCATCACAATGATACAGAAAATTTGATGCACCAACAGCCAATATCAATAAGTCCACTTCCAAATAGATATCATATCAGTCCAAGTCAGTCTTCTATGATTCCGACCCACTTGCCCCAGATACGGTGAAACTTCCTAGGACAGCCCCTGGCCACATAAAGAGGCCGTTCCTGCGCGGCACACCAGTCTACTTCCCTGCGCCAGCACTCCAATGTAGGTGCGGTATTCTTCAGCCAGTGAGCTGCAATGTCCCTCTTAGCTACTGCTAGCACTGTATTTAGGAAGAGCTTCTCAGCCCTGGTGCCGTCCAGCCCCGCCCTGATACCCAGGAGAACATGAGTGGGGTCAATGGGAACCTCCCAGCCCAAGACCTCCGAGAGCTCTCCCGCTACTGACTCCCAGTACCCCTGTATCGCAGGACAAAGCCACACCATATGATAGAAATCAGCCTGGGGGTGGGAACAGCGGGGGCAGAGGGCATCAGGTCGCAGCCCCGCGCGGTGGAGACGCAGCGGTGTGATATAGGCAGCATGCAAGAAGTATACTTGGACTAGCCGCAGCCTCGCCGAGACTGCGATGATTTTAGGGGCCATCAGGGCGTCCCTCCTGTCAGCGCCATCCAGAGTCCCCAGCCACCCCTCCCATTTGTCTCGGAGCTGGGGAGGGAGTTTGGAGTGTTGTTAGTGAGTGAGCGGTAGATACGGGATATCCCTCCCTGACCCAGGTTGCCCGTCATGACTTGAGCCTCAAGGGGGCTATATTCGGGGAGCGCAGTGCCTTCGGAGAGATAGGAACAGATGGCATGGCGCAGCTGCAAGTATCGGAAGAACTGCGACGAATGGAGGGAGTGTCTGGCCTGCAAATCCTGGAAGGAGCGCAAGTGGGTCCCGCTTCAGACATCACCTAGCAGGGAAATCCCGATAAGGTCCCAGGGTCGAAACCCAGAAAGAGAGGCGACCTCCCAGAGCCAGGTGCCTCACCACAAGGGAGTATGCCGGGTCAACTTACCCAACCAGCGGGTATGACGCAGGGAGGCCCGCCAGGCCAGGAACACTCCACGTGTGACATCAGGGAGAGCTTGGGGGACGACGTCCCCGTATAGCATCCCCTGGATAGGGGCAAGGCCAAGGGTGTGTAATTCCAGGCGGTACGCCGGATCGGACCATCCGCCGTTGAACCAATCATGCACCACCAGAAGCCGGGTCACCAAGTAATAGAGGTAGAGGTTCGTCATCCAAAGACCATCGTCAAAGGGCGGGACGCGGCATTGGGCCAGGGCCAGTCTGGGCCTCCAACCCCCCCATAGGAACTTAGTAGCCAGCCCGTCCATCTCTCGGAACCAGGATCGAGCGAACGAAAGGTGTGTGTTCTGAAGTATATATAAAAAGCAAGCCAAAACCATCATTCTAAATAGAGCTATCCTGCCCAGAGGGTTTAGGGATAAAGTGCGCCACTTAAGGAGGTCAGCACGAACCCGCTTGATCAGAGGGGTAACGTTGAGGGACCACGCAAGATCAGGGAGAAGGGCCACCCAGATCCCCAAAAATTTGAAGGAGTGCTGTCGAAGGGGGATTGTCGTCTGCCAATCAAAACACTCACGAGACAAAAGAAGGGGAACCAAGACCGATTTGGCCGGGTTTAACTGGAGGCCAGAAGTGCGCTCAAAGAGACCCAGAGCCCGAAGGCTTCGGGGTCCCGATTGGGCCGGGTCCGCTAGGAACAGCAGGACATCATCGGCATAGAGCGCGATCTTATCCTCCACAAAGCCCGGCCACCGCCAGCCAGTGAGGGAGTAATCAGATCAAATAAGGCAGGCCAGGGGCTCCATCGCTAAGGCAAACAGGATCGGCGAGAGGGAGCACCCCTGCCACGTGCCTCGCCTGATAGCGAAGGGACGAGATAGAGTCCCATTGACAAGGACCTGAGCCCGGGGCTGATAATACAGCGTCCTCACCAAGTTGCGGAAAGGAATGCCGAAGCCCATCTGTTCCAACACTGCCTCTACATAGCCCCAGTCAACCGAGTCAAACGCCTTCTCAAAGTCCACCAGAAGGAGTGACAAATAGGGGAACAGCATGTGCCGGTTCACCAGGGCAAGATGTAGGCGTCGGAGACAATGCCTAGTCCCTCGGAGAGGCATGAAGCCGCATTGATCTGGGTGAACCAGGGTAGCCAGGTGTGGTCTTATGCGGTTGGCCAGAACAGAGGCGAAGATCTTAAGCTCAGTGTTTATAAGAGAAATGGTCCGGTAGTCCGAGCAGCATCTCGAAGGGGGTTGGGACTTCGGGATCACTACAATGGTGGCCAGGTCCGTCTCTGGGCGAAAAGAGCCACACTCCGCCGCCTCTCGATACATCGCCACCAGAGGCGAGACCAGGATGTCTCGGTATGGCGCATAAAACTCCTGGGGAAGCCCATCCGGTCCCGGCGTTTTACCAGTCGCCATGCGTGATATGGCGTCCGACACCTCTTCAGAGGTGATCGGGAGATCTAGTGCCTCCGCCTCAGAGTCGCGAAGACGTGGGAGGCAGAACTGTTCCCGCCGGAGGAGCTCATGAAGCGGAAGACAAGCCGTCTGTGCTGAATAAAGGCAGGCATAGTAGGCAGCGAAACTTTCGGCCAACGCGGTCGGAGCGCGGAGGAGCTCACCACTGGCATCAGCTACCTTCGGAATTATACGATTGGCCATAGGGTAAGTAGCGGGACAGTGGACGAGCTTCCCATTCTTATCTCCCCAGCCGTATACTCGGGCTACAGAAGATCGCCACATTAATTTGGCAGCTTCCAAAGAGGCTTGTCTGATTTCATCCCGTAAGAACGCAAGCCTCCGGTCCTGGGCAGCAGATCTAGCTTCCACAGGTAGTGACTCAAGCTGGGCGGCTTGCGCCTCCAAATATGTGAGATAGGAATCACGCTTCATACGGGTGAGCTTAAGTTGGCCTTTGGCAAAGCCCCGAATGGTTGCTTTTCCGGCCTCCCAAAGAGTACGCGATGAAGACAACGACCCCTGGTTAGTGGCGGAGTTCGGCACCCACTTGGTCTTTAAACTGCTCGTCTTGGAGGAACCAGGCATTAAGTCGCCAGATCGGCCGCGAGGACTGGGACGGGGAGCCAATTTGTAGAAGTACCGGGGAGTGATCCTACAAGCCCCTGGGAAGGATAACAATCTTTTGAATTACCCGACAGTCTTGGGCCGGCAGGAAAACATAGTCTATGCGTGCATGCGTGTGGTGAGAGGCTGAAGTGAATGAATGAATGAATGAAAGACGATTTATATCGCGCAGACTAAGCCCAAAGGCATCAAGGCGCCTAACAATACGGTCAGAAACACAGAACCCAGCTCACGGATATGCCTTAACAAAAAGCCAAGTCTTTAATGCTTTCCTGAACAGGGGGACCGAAGGTTGAACTCTAATTTCCATGGGGAGAGCATTCCAAAGCTTAGGAGCTAAATAAGAGAAGGACCTTCCTCCCCACCTGGCTCTCCTGAAACGAGGCACAGATAACAGGTTATTTCCTAAAGAGCGGAGATTTGTAGAGGGGACATAGGGTACTAAGAGGTCCTTGACCCCTCCGGCTCCCTGGCCTGATATCGCCCCGTACGTAAGGCTGAGGATCTTAAAAGTAATCCTGGCAGAGATAGGGAGCCAATGCAGGCTCTTCCTAACAACAGTAGCCGAGGAAAGCCCCGGGCGTTAGTCACAAATTTGGCAGCCGCGTTCTGAACAATTTGTAGCCGTTGCACCAAACCCTTGTCTAAACCAGAGTAAAGGGCATTACAATAGTCAAGTCGTGAGATCACAAGGGCAACCACAATTTGTTTACGCGCAGGGGGAGCAAGATAGTGTTTTATTTTTCTTAAGATTTTGATAATGCCCCAACAAGTAGAAACCGTCCTATTTATCTGTTGGTTCATGGAAAGAGAGGGATCAATCAGGACTCCCAGATTGCGAGCTGAGTCAGTGGGTGTAGGACACAATCCCAAGGAGGGGGGCCACCACTCAGCAGACCATAAGTCACTCTTACCACCAAAGACAAGAACCTCCGTTTTTTCACCATTCAGCTTCAAAGAATTAAGAATCATCCATTTAGAGACTGCCTCCATGCAGTTTCGGAAGCTGAAAGCAGAGGAATTGCCAGGGTGTGAGAGGGACACCATGATCTGGGTATCGTCCGCGTAGGAGACCACCTCCATCCCATAAGATCTTATTAGCTTGGCAAATGGGGCCACATAGATATTAAAAAGGGTCGGACTAAGAGCCAAACCCTGTGGGACCCCACATTGGACAGGCAGGGATGGAGATAGGAATTTGCCTAGTTTAACCCTCTGTTCCCTTTGATCCAGAAAAGAGGCCAGAAGACTCAAGGCCGAGCCTTCCACCCCCATCTCCCTCAGACGAGATGTCAAAGTCACTGGGGATAGGGTATCGAAGGCTGCTGTCAAGTCTAATAGGACCCAAAGAGTAGTATGGCCCTGATCCACCTCCTTGCGAATGTCATTTAGCACAACTGTAAGGGCAGACTCCGTACTATGAGACCTCCGAAAACCATGCTGGGCCTGATCGAGAAGCCCGAAAGAATCCAGAAAAGCCATCAGATGTTCATTTAGGTGGGTCTCGAGCATTTTAGCTGGTGCCAGGAGCAATGAAATGGGTCGGAAGTTCTTTAGGATTTCAGGATCTAGGGTAGGCGTTTTTAAGAGAGGCTTAACCACCGCCCTCTTCCACACGGCCGGATACACACCCTCTTGTATTGCCCTGTTCATAATGTCAAGAAGGGGGGGCAATAAGGTTTCCCTGCAGTCCTTAAAGACTTTGAGAGGGCATGGGTCCAAAGGCGAGCCCGACCTGGTTTTACTCAGCAACATGTCCAGTTGGCCTAGGGCAAGCGGAGGAAAGCTAGACAGACTCGCCTTAAAGGTCCGATTTTCAGTTCCAGAGCCGGGTGTAACAAGAGTAGAAGGGGGGGGGCAAAGAAGCCCTTTGCAATTCCAGATCGGAATAGATATCAGCTATTTTAGAGTGGAAGAACTGAGCGATCCTATCGCAGAGATCTTGAGAACTGACAGTAGGATCGGGCGTTTGCAAGGTACACAGAGAGTCGACAATTCGAAAAAGATCTCTGGGGGACGAAAGAGCGGTAGTTAACTTAGCGAAGTAATCCTGCTTTTGTTTTTATTACCTCCGCCTTGTACCTTTTAAGAGAAAGTTTATATTTCTCCCTTTCTTTATTGTCCCAACTCGCCCTCCACAGCCTCTCCTGTTTCCTACAGCCCTGCCTTAGGCGTCTCAAAGAGTCGGTAAACTAGGGGGCCGATGGACTCTTCCTAGCCGAGTAACGTAAAGAGACGGGGGCCAAAATATCCACCGCCCTGCACATGGAGGAGTCAAATTTACAAGCCGCCAGGCTGACATCTCTGACATTAGTGATCTTGCTATTAGGCATCAAAGGAGCCAGAGTCTCATTAGAAATCAGTTTGTAATTCCGCTTAGGTTCACTTCTACTATGACTATGAGGCCTAGAGATAGCAGGGAGACCCTGAAGCTCCAGAGGAACGGCCAGATGGTCGGACCAGACCAGAGGAATAGGCCGGCCCGTCGAAATCCTAGGATCATTCGAAAAGACCACATCCAGGATATGACCAGCCCGATGAGTGGGACATTTGACCAATTGAATAAGGCCACAAGCAGACATAGAATCCAAGAGGGAAAGGGAATCCCTAGAATCAAGGTTATCCAAATGAAAATTCAAGTCCCCCAGGATCGTCAGATGCTCACAACCAAAGTAAGGTTCTAAGATATTGAGTAAATTCTGACTAAAGTCTGTTCTGGGTCCAGGAGGTCTGTAAATCAAAATGCCCGCAAAAGGAGCAGAGAGAGCAGAAGTAATTATAAAATGTAGGGCCTGAAAAGAATCTGAAGGAGCAGATAACGGGGTGGTACGACAAGAATGGGAAATTTGATGTAAAATCCCCAGCCCACCTCCTCTACGCCCCACACGGTCCAATCTTACAAGAGTGTAGCCTTCGGGAATGGCATCTATAAGATCCAGACCGGAGGAATCAGAGGCCCATGTTTCCGTTAAAAACACCCAAGAGGGTTTTCCAACCGACACAAACTCGCTGAAGGCTATGTTATTTTTCACTAATGATCTAACATTAATAAGGAAACCACTCTCATTTATAGTTGTAGCTGTGAGTGTATTGGTGCTCCGTCGGGTACCAAAGTCTCCAGGCATCCCCGAGACCCAGACTGGAGGCCCACGTCGAGAGGAGGCCAGACTGGGCAATTCTGTAGGCGGAGGGAAGTGAAGCGGTGTCTCGGCTGGGGTCCATGACTGCATTAAAATCGCCCCCAACGACAGTCACTCCTAAGGGTAAGGCAGCGACCTTTGAGGTAAGTCTCTGGAGTGTGGAGGCCAGCAGGGTGGGAGGGGAATAGACAGCCAGTAAATTAAGAGGGTGATCACTGAGAGCCCCCTCCAGGAGAATAAAGCAGCCCTGAGGATCGTGCGTCACTTTGCGTACCACCAGGGGAAGGGAACGACGCGCCAAGATAGCCACTCCCCGCGACCCCCTACTAAAGCCAGAGTGCCAAACTCCGCCATAGCCATGCCGCGCCAGGAAGGGGCAATGATTGCCCAACAAGTGGGTCTCTTGAAGCATAAGTATGTCTGCGGCTTGACACTGGGCATAGCACAGGACAGCTATGCGCTTGACCTTGTCTAACAGGCCATTAACATGCCAGGATAATATCTGGAGTCGCGTACCACCGTCAGAGTCACCGTGGAGGGGAAAGGCGTGCAGGGGGCCGGGCTGGGGCCAGCACAAAAAGGATTATGGAAGCTGGACTGCAGCTAAAGCCAGTGAGAATGGCGTCCTGGCGCAAGGTGACGCACTCACGCTTAGAGAAGTGCAGATGCAAGGGGTAACAAATGGTATTGCGATTCTGAGCATTGCCTGGTCGTGACCCAGGTCCGCAGGCAGGTTGGTGCAAGACAACAACAAAAGAACAAACACTAAAAACATGGGACAACGGTCCCCCCTCCCCTCCCCAACCCAGTTCCTACCCCCACCCTATACTTCAGGAACGGAAGCATCTGTCGCCCAAACAATGAGTTATTAACAAAAGCCAAACTAGAACGCTTGGGAATGGGGAAGCATGGAGGTCCCCTCCTCATCTCCGGATGTGCTTAGTCAAGTCCGTCAGGAATAGAAGAACGAGCGAGCCAGCCTGTCGCCTCCGGCTGCGGAGCCCGGCCCGGCAGGCAGACGCGAGCTCAGGCAGGGCGCGAGAGGAGCGCCGGGCTACGTGAGGGATCTGTGTCAGGCAGGTCCGGCGGCGACGGGCAAGGCGAAGCACCTCCAGAACCCAGGTGGTCAGAGGAGCCAGACCGCTGCAGGACCAGGTCATTCTCAGGGAGCGGTGTCGGCCGTCGAGAAGGACTCAGCAGGGAATCTGAGCGGGCACGGCAATGACCACGGCATCTACGCGAGCGGTTCCGTTGAGGTCAGGGACCGGGTGCCCCTTGCTGGACGCCTCCCTCGGCAGTACTCACAGGTAACGGATTATGGGTCCGGACTTGTCGGGGGTATTCTTCTGTTGCCAAAGCCCAGGCCTCTTCGGGGGTGTCAAAAAATAGGGTCCTGTGGGAGTGCACCACTCGCAGTCGCGCCGGAAAGAGAAGTCTGTAATGGACGTTAAGAGCGCGGAGCTTCTGTTTGACCTCCCAAATGAACAGCGCTGACCCTGGACTTTGCGAGTGAAATCAGGGAAAATCATGATGGTGTGATTGTCGTATTTGAGGCATTGCTGCTTGCGGGCCTCGGCCAGAACAGAGTCGCGATCCTTGAAGTTGAGAATCCTCATAATAATCGGTCTCGGAGTTGCCCCTGGGGGCGGCTGGGGAGCGAGAGAACGGTGCGCAGGCTCTATCGCAAACTACGGAGAGAGGGAGCCCTCCGGGATCCAGGTGCGCAACCACCTCTCCACAAAGTTCGCCATCTGGCCCTGCTCTGCTCCTTCCGGAAATCCCACCAGGCAGAGGTTATTGCGGCGGGACCTATTTTCAGCATCTTCCGCCCGCTGGTGCAACTCTTGAGTGTGGGATTGGAGGCGAACGGGCTGACCCTTGAGTTGCTGAACTTCATCTTCCATGGTAGAGATTCGGGATTCAGTTTCTTTGATCCAGGCCGTGGCGTTCCGAAGGTCCTGCCGAAGGAGAGTGACGTCCACCCGGACCTCAGCGATCTTGCCCTCCACGGAGGACTGTGAGGCATGGATAGCTTGAAGGACAGTAGATAGGTCCGCTGCAGGTGAGGCATTCTTATCCGCACCGCCACCAGACGCTCCTGAGTCCACAGTTGTGAAGCGGTCCATTTTAGTTTGGGTGGCGGAGGTTTTGGCAGCTTGGGTACGACCCATGGCCACAGTCAGTAGGACAGGGGGCCAGTCACGCTCCTGACTAGGTCCTACAGCAGGGGCCAGAGATCAAGGCGGCCGGGGGGGCAGGATCCCAGCAAAAGCCAACGGCACACAGGACACGCAGCCGACTGTGTCTCCAACAGCGGTCGCCCACGGCGGAGCGACAGAAGAAAGGTCTAACTCCAGCCTCCGCAGCAGGGCCAGAGGTCGCTCCAGGCACCAGGAGGGCCACGGTTCAGAAGCAGGGGGACAACAGGAGCAGCTATCCGCCAGGGTCCTGCGTCGCCTGTCGTGGGCGACCAATCGTGCCCCCGGGGCCACACTCCCCAAACAGAGGCAACACAAGGAAGACAGGAGGAGTGACCGAGGGCAGACACGGGGCCGGAGGCCAATTCAGCTTCAGAGCGGGTAGTCCAGGTAGGCGGGGAGATACAGCACACTAACCCCCAAGGTGCAGTGTGCAGGACCCAAGGCACGCACAACACAGTCAAAGTGGGGCCCCTAAGGGAAAGCGGTGCAGGAGCTGCCCCAGAATCCGGGAGGCCGGGCAGGCGCAGTCCACCAAGACAAGCAGGGAGATGCAGGGAGACACAAGGGGACAGCTCCCAGAGTCCAACTCTCCCCCAGGGCCAGATCGCACCTCCCCAGGTGATGTAAGGCCTCAAGGAACAACACCAGGGCAGCTCCGGGGGCACTCAGCTCAAGCGGGCACAGCGCCACGGCCCGGCAAGGAGAACAGAGGGCCGACACCCAGCTCACCACAGCCAGTGCCCAGAACACTCCAAGAACAGGTGGTCTTCGTGAGTGGGGGGGCCTTCAACAACAGTCACAGCCTCTCTCCACCCCCCCCACCATCGCCACTCACCAAGTCCTCGCGGCCACCGAAAGTCAGGCTCCCAGCCTCGGGACACAGAAGATGGGAGGCGGCTTCATCAATACCACCAACCCAGGGCCTCCGCTGCCTGAAAACGACAGCCGACACCACGGCAGCGCCGCGGGAGAGCCGAGGGTGCAGCTCCAGGCGCCACCACCGCAGATAACAACCAGGCGTGGGTGAAGACACAAGGGACACCCGGTGAACCCAGTCGTCACCACCAGGCCCCGCGCTCCAAGCAGGCCGTCCCCACCAAGTCCGGGTCAGAAGCAGGCGATCTGCACGTGCGGGGGAAGAGGGGGCGTCCAACCCAGTCACAGCCTCCATCCCCATGCCGCCGCCTCCACTCACCGCCAGGCCTCCCAGCGCCAATCTCATCCCCAATGACAGATGGCCCACACTCACTGCAACCCCAGGACTCCCGCTGCCCGAGGACGGCAGCTGGCACCACGGAGACACCGCGGGGGAGCCTGGGGCACAGGTGCAGAGCAGCAGTCACCCCAAGCTACCGCTCAGCCCCAGGGCACGGCAGAGCAGATCAGCAGCAGCGGCAACGGCCACAGGAGAGGGCAGCCAGCCGGGCGGGGCCGGTATCGTATCGGGCACCACACCGGAGAAGCGCAGACGCCCCCACCTGCCACCGCAACTTGGACAAATCACCCCCACTCACCGCGAGGCCAACAGCGCGGTAACGCAGCTACATCCAGGGACCGCCGGGGCCTCAGCAGCGCAGCAAGGAGGCCGCCATCTTGGATCAGGGTGCCCGGCCGGCAGATCAAAGAGCAGGAAGACACCGGTTCACCGGCTCCCAAGGGTCACGACTCCAGCCCAGAATGCAGCAAGGCGTCCGCTAGGGAAGGAGAGGCCGGTGACTTCAGGGACCAGCGGATTCCAGTCGGATGGCGGAGGGGTCAGAGAGCACCCTCAAGGTGCGACCGCCATCTTAGCCGGGTAAGTCACGCCCCCCAATATTTGTTTAATTGAGATGTTATAGTGTTAAATGTGTAAAATAATGTATCAATAATTAATAATTTGCTGTTAATTAATAACAATTATTTAATTTGTAATTGATTATGGTAATTGTGTAATTAATTTTAGGTATGTGTTTTGGTGTTTATAGGTGTAAAGGGTGGGAAGTAATTTATTTGTAATAGATTAATTAATAGTTGGTTGTTAATAATTTATTATAATTAATTGGTAATTAATGATGGTAATTGCGTAATTAAGTTTAGGTGTGTGTTTTGGGATTTATAGGGTTAAAGGGTATTAAGTTGTTTATTTATTTTTTATTAATGATTATTTGTTAATTGATATTAATTAAATTAATACAAAATCTATTATGGCAATTGTGTAATTCATTCTAGGTGTGTGTTGTGGTGTTTATAGGGGTAATGGATTGGAAGTAATTTGTGTTTAATTAATTAATATATAGTTGTTTATTATTTGATATTTATTTTGCGTAATTGTATTTTTGTTTGTGTTGTTTTTACTTTTAAAGGGGTAAAGGGTGGGTATTAAATACATTTTAATTACTTTATAATTAGTTGTTCATAGTAATAGTTTTTAATTTAAAAATAAGTTTTCATTGTGTTTCATTATTTCATAGTTTAATTTAGGTGTGTGTTGTGGACATTATAGTGTTAAAGTATGTGTAGTTAATTCATGTTTGTTATTTTTTTTATATTACTTTTGAAATTGATTATTAATTAAGTTAATTATGGAAGAATAAAATCAAAGCACAGGTGCACCACAAGAGAAGATTACAGTCCTCAGTCATGAACATTCCGTGTTTTGGCGTTCAGACCGTGACGTCGTGGTTTGTAATCTGATGCAGTCTACAACTATCATATTGCGAATGCTTTGGGCTTGGCCCTATCCGGCTTACATGCAGTGATATCATTATTTACGTGAATACTGCTACTGGATTTTCCAAAGATTTTACTGGATAGGAGAAGTTGACGAACACAAATCTTATCAAGTTTCTCAAGTACAATCAAATTCTACTCACCATTTACCACTAGTGCCATGAAGAAGTCCTGTATCAGGACGAAACGCGTTGGCTGTTCTGTGTGTTGTCTACCAAGAATCGAAGTCTATCGTGTCTACATACTATGAAAATGGAATAAATGAAAATAATTTTGAAGAATCTGCGTCTTTGGAGACAATTTCATGACTGAGTACTGTAATCTTCTCTTGTGGTGCACCTGTGCTTTGATTTTATCTTGTTGGATTCCCGAGGGAATAGGCACTGTGGCAGTGGGTGCTATTCAGTGTGCACACGAATCCCTATTAAAACTGAGAGGGAAAGTATTTAGAGAGTGATATTAGGTTAGGTGCTGCTCATCAGAAGGTTCCACTGTTATTGTTCTTTGACTATTAATTATGTAAGTAAATTAATTTAAAATGTTGAAGTGTGTTTTTATTGGTGTGGTGTTATAGGGTAGGAAATAAAAGCAATACATTTATCTATTAATTTGTTTGTTTAACATTTTCTAGTTTAAAAGATTTTTTTTAAATGTATTCATTATTTAATTGTATATAATATTTGTAGGTATTTGTTATATGTAATTAATATTATAATATGTTGTATTTTTATATATTTAATTTAAAAAAATTCAATTTTTAAAATATGTATTTATTTTTACAATTCTTCTTAATTTTTAATATTCATATATATTGTTTTTTAACTGTTGGCGTGTGAATAGTACATTTTTGCCTCTCCGCTATCCAACACTTTCCCTACTCATTGGACTGGGAATAGTAATTTTAACTCCTCTGCTATCCAACAATTTTCCTACTGTTGCATTCACTGGAGAGGGAACAGTGAATTTACCCTCCGCTATCCAACACTTTCCCTACTATTGCACTCACTGGAGTGGGAATAGTAAATGTTACCCCTCCGCTATCCACACTTTTCCTACTGTTGCAATCACTGGAGGTGGAATAGTAATTTTTGTCCCTCCCCTATCCAACACTTTCCCTACTGTTTCACTCACTGGAGTGGGAATAGTAATTTTTACCCCTCCACTATCCAGCACTTTCCCTACTGTTGCACTCACTGGAGTGGGAATAGTTATTTTTACCCCTCCCCTATCCAACAATTTCCCTACTGTTGCACTGACTATTGTGAAATTTAGGTTTAAATATTTTTTAATAGTTTAATGCTTTAATTTATTATATATATATATATATTTCTATTTTAAATCATTGATGTATATTTTTATTTTTCATTTAGGGGCCGATTCTGATCAGGGTCAGAAAGCTCTCCGACCGAGCCGGATCTGGAGTGTTTTCAGACCGAGCTGGAGTCCTGTAGTCCGACCAAGCGAGTACGATGCAGCCGTATGCTGCCGGACTTGGTTCGGTCGGACTCCCATAGAAGTCAATGGGAGCTGGTCGTACAATGCGTACATGGGCTCCCATTGACTGAATAGGTACTTCTCGCACAAGGGCGCCCCCCACAGTGGGTACGCGTCGGTGCCATCCGCACCGTGCATTCCTGTGTTGGAGAGACCCGTGGCTCTCCCCCTGTGTCCGAGTCGTAGGGCTGCGGGCGACAGGGGGTCTGACACGGACCCCCAAAGGCAACTTCCCGGACGTTTTGCGAGCCGGACACTCCGGCTCGCACCAACTTTCTGACGCTTGCATCGTACTGGCTCGGTCGTAAATCGCATCCATTGTATGCCACGGTTAGCTTACGGCCGAGACGTACGGAGCGGTTCGGACCCGGAAACGACTCGGTCAGTGAATTTCACTTAGCTCGCATCGTACTTGCTCACTCGTACAGCTGAACGAGTCGGGCAGAAAACACGCATATGGCTCATAGTTTTTCCAGCCAGATTGCGTTCGGTGCCCTTCCAACCCAGATCGGAATCGGCCCCATAATTGTAAACTTTTAACATAAAATAAAAATCATAGTTTATTAATTGTTTTAAAGTAAATATATATGTATAAATAATTATGTTTGTGTATTTATCTTTTTTTCATTAAGTTTATTTGTTTTATTTTATTAAAATGTATAATAAATGTATTTTATTGTGTTAAAATTACATGTAATATTTAATATATCTATTATTTTATTTGTATACAAAAGTCAATTTGTTATACATCTATATTTTTTACATCGATATTTTTATTCGATATTTTTGTACTTACCTGTTTAAGTATAGGAGTCAATATTTTTGTTGTCTATAGCTTTTACTAGATATTTTTTACATCAATATTTATTACACCGATGTTGTGTCAGTAAACCAGAGGGAGAGGATGAGCTGGGTGTCGTCGGCGTATGAGACTATGTTGAGTCCGTGGTTTCTGATGATGGATGCGATGGGTGCCATGGAGACGTTGAAGAGTGTGAGGCTGAGGGAGGATCCTTGGGGTACTCCACATCTGATCTCTGTCAGTTCAGAGAGGAAGGGCAGGAGTCTTATTATTTGTGTTCTGTCTGAGAGGAAAGAACGAATCCAGTTTAAGGCTGTGCTTTGGATGCCGGTGTCGTGGAGCTTGGAGGCTAGTGTGCGGTGGGAGACGGTGTCAAAGGCTGCTGAGAGGTCCAGGAGGATAAGGACTGCTGTGTGGCCTTGGTCGAGGAGGGCACGGATGTCGTCCGTGGTGGTTATGAGGGCGGTCTCGGTGCTGTGGTTGCTGTGGAATCCGGATTGAGAGGTGTCTAGAATGTTGTTGGTTTCTATGAAGTGTGCTAGCTGGGTGTTGACCGCTTTTTCTATGGCTTTCGTGGCAAAAGGGAGCAGTGAGATGGGCCTGAAGTTCTTAAGATCCGTCGGGTCTGTGTAGTGCTTCTTTAGGAGGGGGTTGACTTCGGCGCATTTCCAGTCATTGGGGAGTGTGGCGGTCTCAAGGGAGCAGTTGATAGTTCGGCATAGTTTTGGGTGCGATGGCAGTAGTGGCCCTGTGGAAGATGTGTGGTGGGCAGGGGTCAGTAGGTGCTACGGAATGGATGCTTTTCATTGTCTTTGCGGTGTCTGTGGTGAGATGGGTCCAGGTGAAGAGGGTCTGTTGGATGGCGTCGCTGGGGGTGCTGTGGTCTTGGTCATCGAAGTTGTCATAGAGCATCTTGATCTTGAGGTGAAAGAAGGAGCTTAGTTTGTTGCAGAGGTCTTGAGAGGGTGGGACGTTAGCTGTTTTGCTGTTGGTGTTAGGTCTGGCGAATTCTTGTATGAAGGCGAAGAGTTCCTTGGAATTGTGGAAGTTGGAGAAGTCTCTCTTTGTTGATTTGATGAGTTGGTGGTGTGCCGTGGTGGCTGCCTTGTAGGCGGAGCGTGCTTCCGGAGTTTTGCTGTTTCTCCACTTCTTCTCCAGTAGTTGGCATGAGTGCTTGTATTCTTGGAGGTCCGTAGTTAAGCAGTTGGCTTTCTTGTTTAGTTGTCTTGTGGTGTTCTGAAGGGAGACAAGAGTGTTGGTGCAGTTGGCGATCTATTGGTGGAGTTGCTCACTGCTGTGTTGGTGCCTGTCGTAGTTAGGGGAGGGGTGCAGTTGAGGGTGGAGGTGAGGTGTTCTTCGGAGACTTTGTTCCAGTTTCTGCGTGAGGGGTGGGGTGTGCGCTTGTGTGCAGTTGGTTTCGAGAAGGAGAAATGGATGCAGTGGTGGTCTGTCCAGAGTTGTTCAATGGTGTGGATGAAGCAAATGTTGTTTCCTCCTGTGAACGTGGGGTTGAGTGTGTGACCTACTGTGTGGGTGTGGGGGTGGAGACAAGTTGCTTCAGTCCTATGTTGGTGAGGTTCTCCAGGAGGGCGGTGGTGTTGGGATCGCTGTGGTTGTCTAGGTGGGAGTTCAGATCTCTGAGTAGTATGTAGTTCGTGGAGGCGAGGGCGTGGGGTGTGAAGTTGTCTGCGGTGACGTTGGTGAAGGGAGTGGGAGTCCAAGAGTTCTGTAGGTTAGTGTTCCGTGGATCATCGCCCCAGGGTTGGGCTGGATCTAGAAGTGGAGGTGTTCCATGAGGGGAGAGGTGCCTGTTAGTTGGAGGGAGCTTTTGTGGAAGATGGCGAGGCCTCCTCCTGGACAGTTGGGGCGGTCCTTCTTCAGGATCTTATATCTGTCAGGGATGGCGGTTGCGAAGTCGGGTGTTGAGCTGGTGATGTCGAGTGAGTGAGTGAGTGTTGAGGAGGTCCCAGATTTCTACGACGTGCCTGTGCAGGGAGCGTATGTTGAAGAGGATGCAGTTCAGTGGCTTCTGTGTGGTGGTGTCCAGTGGGTTGGAGGTAGCTGCCTGGGTCTGGCGGTGGGTGAAGGTGTGGCTGCAGTATCAGCAGGAGATTGGGCCCTGGGTGTTACTCAGCATCGAGAGCTGGCAGTTGTTGTTGTGTCTGGGGTTGAGTGTGTGGAGAGTGCTTGGGTCGTAGCAGTGGGGGACCAGGGTCCCTGGCGCCCGTCGGGTCTGGGATGGCCGCAAATGGGCTTGGCTTTGGCGCACGGCCTCCATTAAGTAGGGGTCGGGGTTTAGCAGCTGGGAGGCGGAAGCAGGAGCACACTGGGAGGGGAGGGGCCAAGGGGCAGCAGCAGTGTGGAAAACAAAAAGCAGAAAAAGCCAGAACAGAAAAAGGCAAGATAGAAAAAGGCAGAACAGAAAAGGCAAAACAGAGAAGGATGACAGACGCAGAGCGGACTAGCAGAAGAGTAGGATCTTCCACTAGACCACAGGGATTAGGCTCAGGCAGGACACTTACCTGAAGTTCAAGTTGGCACTTAGGGCAGTGCCTTAACAGTGGAGCTGCATGGGGGAGAGCAGTGACTCCGACCAGGAGGTCAGAGATCTTGCTCTCCTTGTTGCACAGCGGCCGCCATTAAGTAGGGGTCAGGAAGAGATTGAGCCGCTGGGAGGCGGGAGCGGGAAGACACTGGGGGGGAGTTGTCACCGGGGCAGCAGCGATGGGGAAAACAGAAAAAAGGCAAAACAAGAAAAGGCAAGAGAGAAAAAGGCAGAGCAGAAAAAGGCAAAACAGAAAAGGATGACAGACACAGAGTGTACTAGCAGAAGAGCAGGCTCTTCCACTAGACCACCAGCGACGAAGCGCAGGCAGGAGTCTGCGGGTTAAGGAGGGCCTTGGACACCTACCTGAAGCTCAAGTTGGTGCTGAGGGCAGTGCCTTAATAGTGGAGCTGTGTGGGGGAGACCAGTGACTTCGACCAGGAGGTCAGAGGTCTTGCTCCGGTGGTGACGGCTTTCATCCCTTCTTGGAAGTTGCGTCTGATGATGTTGGGTTAGTTGGTGAGGGAGAGGATAAGCTAGGTGTCGGCATAGGAAACAATGTGGATCCCGTGGTTTCTAACAATGGTTGCAAGGGGGGCCATGTAAGATGTTGAAGAGGGTGGGGCTGAGGGGGGATCCGGGGGGCACTCCACAGTTGGTCTCTGTTGGTTCTGAGAGGTACAGTGGGAGTCTGACTTGCTGGGTTCTGCCAGTGAGAAATTAGAATATCCAGTCAAGGGCCTTTCCACGGATGCCAGCGTCATAGATTCTGGTGGCTAGTGTGCGGTGGGATCCTGTGTCGAAGGCAGCCGAGAGGTCCAGGTGGATGAGGGCTGCCGTTTGGCTGGTGTCATGGAGGTTCCTCCTCCATGTACACCATGGAGGAGAGAAAACAAAGGGGACCCTATAGGGCCCTTGTGCCTCCTACACTTGTGGATGCACTCAGCGGAGCATAACATGTGCCCCCCTGTGTGCATACACAGCAGTTCTTGCTCAACATGGACTTTCAAGTCTATGAATGCTCAAACCTTGTGAGGCATTACCATTGTGGTGCCTTTTTTAAAGGCACTGCCACCTTTGAAAGAGGCACTGTGCTGGGACTGGTATGCCGCCCCCCGCCAGACCACTTTAAAGTTGTAATCTGGAGGATGGGTGGGCGGCGGCGAGTCTCGGCAGTGTGGGGGTGCAGCGGTGACATACCAACCGCCCCACACCACTGAAACTCATAAATGGGCCCTAAGTGTTTTGCCTGATGTGCGCCCTTTTTGTTTTGCTGCTTTTAGTCTTTTAACTTGTTTTTCTGGTTCATTATTTAAACAATTTGTATTCTGTTGTTAGATGTGTTTGTTCTTCATCTATATTCCCGGAACCAATTCCGGGCAGGTTTTGGCACCTAATTCTTCACAGGTCTGTTTTGTCAATTTTCTGTCCTGCTTTTATTCTCTCTCTATATATATATATATATATATTCACTGAAAAAACCATTGGTTTCAGGGGCATTATAGTTAGCTGGACATTTCACTCGTACAAAACCATTGAAATTCCTCCGTTATAGTTAGTTCAGCTAACTATAACTCGCGCGCCCGCAATGCACTGCTGATGATGTCACATATTACATCACTTATGACATGGTCAGTGACATCACTCATGACATCACTCATGACATTTCAAATTACATCACTGATGAATGTGTGTCTTTCTGAAAAATAAATATTTTTTATATACATAGATCTCAAGGTCGATGGAAGAATAAATAGGTATATAAGTGTCTAAATGGATGATGTATTTTTTTTTTGTAAAATTGATTGTATAATGGACTGATTAAGTGTATCTTAGTAAATACATGGGTTAATGAGTAATGTTTAAATATGTAAATATCGGTATCAGTCTCTCACTTTGTGTATAAGTGACTGCATGGGTTGGTGAGTAGCTACATGAGTGTCTACAGGGGTTATTACTTGGTTTTTCGAGTATCAGTATGAGTGTCTGAGTGTCTGTATGGTTCAGTGGAAGGTATTACTTAGTGCATAGATGCATGAATGAGTATGTCACTGTTTGTATGTGTTGAAGGCAGTATTTGTGCAGGGCTATATGGGTGGATGGGTGTATGTATGGGTGTGTTAGTGAGTGAATGACTGTCTCAATAGTGTCTTTATAAGTAACTACATGTTTTAACCTAGTATATGTGAGTATTGCTGTATATAAGTGAGTATATGTGAGAGTGAGAGATTGGAAGAGTTCCTGTATGAATAAGTATGTGTTTCTTTAAGTGATTTCTTAAAAGAGTAAGTATGTGTAAATTTCTGTAGATGTAAATGTGCTGGTGTGTGTATAACTGTATAGGCAAGTAAATGGATGTTTGATTCTTCATTAGCATGAGTGACTATGTGTGTGAGTAACTCTATGGATGAGTGGCGGTGTGTAACAGGATGTATAGGTGTATGAGTACATATGATGAGTGAGTACATGTATGAGTGACTATATAGGACTGTTGGTGTATGAGTGGAGGTGTATGTAGATCTTAGAATTACTGAATAGGTTGTTGTAACTGGTATTGGTATGACCATTGTTTAGAAAATGTTAGTTTCTATTTTTGAGTGTGTGTATCAAATGTTATAGTAGGGTGAGAGGAGGCCTGCCACTCTATCACAAGGATGGTGTCATCAGTGATGTCATTTGAGATGTCATCAGTGATGTCATGAGTGATGTTACTGACCATGTCATGAGTGATGTAATATGTGACGTCATCAGCAGTGCATTGCGGGCGCCCGAGTTATAGTTAGCTGAACTAACTATAACGGGGGAATTTCAATGGTTTTGTACGAAATGTCCAGCTAACTATAACGCCCCTGATACCTATGGTTTTTTCAGTGAATTTTTAAGGTTTTTTAAATGCTAATTCCTAACTATAATATGACTGAATCGATGTTTTTTTCAGTGAATTTCGAAGGTTTTTTTAAAAGCTAATTCTTAACTATAACATGTCTGAAACCTATGGTGTTTTCAGTGAATTTCAAAGGTTTTGTAAATAACAATTTTTAAAAGTATTAATTGTTATTTTTATTTTTTTGATACTGATTTACTACAATTTTTTAAACTATTTATTTTTAGATATTTTATTTTTTAAATTACATCATAATTACATTATACATTACATTACAAAATACACTTTCTCCGACTGAATTACTTTAGTTTAAATACTTTGCAAACAGGCAATAGACTTTTAAGTACAGTAGTTACAGTTGTTGCAATGGGCAACACAATTTCAAACCTAATGCAACATTGAGCTCAATGGGAATTTCTAGTTAAATGCAATTAGTTACTTTATGGATTACTTTTCTAACCAAAGGACTGGATCCTAGATTCAATCCTGTGACATCTCCTGTAAACTGTTGAGTAAAAGCGTTTTGGTTACACTAGTGATTTTTAAGGAATATTATTGTATTTTAAAAGTTGACACAGAGAAACTTTTCTGGTGAAAACCAGACAATGGATTCCTATGGAAGAAAATACAAGTTACTAGCAACTATGGTTAGAATTACTTTTCAGGGTCAGTGCTGGGCTAAAAGATGCAGCACTGGGTTCTCTCTTGAGAACAGGTGAGTAAATCGGAATTCGTTGTTCGGATGATTTTAGGGGAATATTTTAAAGTTCCAAAACTCCACACTTAGAAGAATTTCCAAGTGAAACCAGTTAATGTTAGCCTATGAAAGGAAATTCAAGTTACTGGTAAATACAGTTAGAATTACTTTTCAGGATCAGTACTGGGCTCAAAGATGCAGCACAGAGGTCTCTCCTGATAACAGGTGAGTAAATCGGAATTCGTAGTTCGGCTGATTTTAGAGGAATATTTTAAAGTTCCAAAACTCCACACTTAGAAGAATTTCCAAGTGAAACAAATCAATGTTAGCCTATGGAAGGAAATTCAAGTTACTGGTAAATACAGTTAGAATTACTTTTCAGGAGCAGTACTGGGCTCAAAGATGCAGCATTGAGGTCTCTTCTGATAACAGGTGAGTAAATCGGAATTCGTAGTTCGGCTGATTTTACTTCGGTCCAGTATATATAGAGCCACTTTCCTACACCATCCCCTCCCTTCACCACTGTGCAAACACGCCCTCTGGTGCGTTTTAAGTTGGGGAAATTATTCCCTTTCAATCCTGAGGGTCCCTAGAGTCCAACTAGCCCACTAGGTGCAACTAGCCCACCAGCTACCTTCAGTAAGCGCCACAGAGCTGCGTTGCAGAGAGGTGTAAAAAGGGGCATGGCCTCAGACCACCTCTCTGCAACGCAGCCCCCTGGCACATACTGAAGGTTTCTGGTGGGCTAGTTGGCCCCAAGGGACCACCAGTATTCAAGGGGAATTCGTTCCCCCTCTGCAATCGCGCCAGGGGGCGCGTTTACAGAGTGCTACAAGAAGGGGGCATGGCCTCCGGCGCAATGCCAGTCTTTTTCTTTATTTTTTGTTTAAGAAGGGGGGCTGTGTGGCCCCCCTTCTTTTCCTAATATTTTGGCCCTGGGGACCCCATTCCCCAGGGCCTGCGCCCTCCCAAGGCCATAATCGGCCCCAGGGACTCCATCCCCCGGGGCATGCCATATATTTTTTATTTTTTTGCATATAGGTGGGGGGCTGCCTTACCCCCCTCCTTAGGCCATTTTTTTATTTAAAAAAAAAAATTAATTTACATTTTGGGAAGGGGGCGCGTGGCTCCCCTCCCGGGCCACTTGTAGCCCCAGGGACCCCATCCCCCGGGGCTGGCCCTCTTCGTTGGGGACCATGGAGGGGTCCCCAATCCCCCCACAGTCCCGCCGGCTCACGCCTCCTGCGGGAGCCGGCATTGCTTTTCCACACGGGGCGCTGCTAAGATGCAGCTCCCCGTGTGGAAAAGCATTTTGCTTTGCTATTTGGAAGAGAGAGCAGATTTCCTGCTCTCTCTTCCAAATAGCAAAGCACTTTGCTATGACAGGGTGGGAGCCGCGAGGCTCCCGCCCTGCCATGGCAAACTACAGTGTCCTGGGGGTGGGCACCCCGGGACACTGCAGGAGCCGGCCCTGGGGGGTGGTGGTCCCCAGGGCCACAACAAGGCTCCAGGAGGGGGGCTGCGCGGCCCCCCTCCCAACTTTTACAAAGTCGTGGGGGTGGCGGTCCCCGGGTTGGGGGGTCCGACACAGACCCCCCAATTTAAATCTTTAGTGCCCTGGGGAGGTGGTGGTCCCCAGGGCGTGTGGGGGGGCTTTAGCCCCCCCACACAGGGTATTTATTTATTTTAAAAAAGCCCCGGGGTGGCGGTCCCCGGGGATGCGGGTGGGGCTGTGTGGCCCCCCTGCTATGTTAATAAATTAGAGCCCCGGGGGGTGGTCCCCAGGGCTTGGGGGGCCTTAGAGGCCCCCCACATTCAATTATTAAGCCCCAGGGGGGGCGGTCCCTGGTGCTGTAGGGGGGCTGTGTCCCTGGTGCTGTGGGGGGGCTGTGTGCCCCCCACAATTATTCATACTTTGCCCAAGGGGGGGCGGTCCCCGGGGCAGTGTGGGGGGATTGGACCCCCCCACACTTTATTTTTATAATACCCCCGGGATTTGGACCCCTGAGGGCTAATTAGCATTGAAGCGCGGGAGCCCGCGCTTCGTTTATTTTTTGGAATGGCAAGATCCACGCACCCAGCAGGCCTAGGGGGTCAGGGTGTTTCTACCCTGCCCCCTTTTCGCGTTTTGTGCGTTTTTTTATTAGGTTTCTTGTGCCTAGGTTCTACCGAGGCACAAGATGGCTGCCAACACTTTCTGATTTGGAGTGTTGACAGCCAATTAGAATACAGCTCATGCACGGCAGGGTACGCAGATCCAGCGCGGCCATAGATATATATTTTGATTTTCTCAAGAACAACTGAACGGATTTACACCATTTAAGCAAGAGGCACGACTCTGAACCAAGGTCTACCTGTCTGCCAAATTTGATGTAATTCCGTTCAGCAGTTCGGGCTGTAGCTGCGACTAACGGTCCCTATGGAAAATTGCATGGGGAAAACACATTTTGGGACCCCCTTTTTTCTTGGCCTCCGCTTGACGAATCACCCCGAGACTTTCAGGATAGGAGAGGACCAGAGCAGGCCACGAGTTTTGAAAATTTTGCGAAGATTCATCAACCGGCGCCAAAGTTATTCCAAATAGAAAGCTGCGGATTTCCGATGGATAATAGGTCCTAACTATAACTACCTACTGGCGACCGCCAGTAGGTAATATATATATATATATATATATATATATATATATATATATATATATATATATATATATTCACTGAAAAAACCATAGGCTTCAGGGGCGTTATAGTTAGCTGGACTTTTCACTCGTACAAAACCATTGAAATTCCCCTGTTATAGTTAGTTCAACTAACTATAACTCGCGTGCCCGCAATGCACTGCTGATGATGTCACATATTACATCACTCGTGACATGGTCAGTGACATCACTGATGACATCACTGATGACATCTCAAATTACATCACTGATGACATCTCAAATGACATCACTGATGACATCATCCAGTGAATGTGTTTTTCTGAAAATTAAATATGTTTTATATATGTATATCTCAAGGTCGATGGAAGAATAAATGGGTATATGTGTCTAAATGGATGATTTGTTTTTGAAAAATTGATTGTATAACTGACTGATTAAGTGTATTTTAGTGAATACATGGCTTAGTGAGTAATGTTTAAATATTTAAATATCTGTATCAGTCTCACTTTGTGTATAAGTGGCTGCATGGGTTGGTGAGTAGCTACGTGAGTGTCTATATAGGTTATTAGTTGTTTTTTTGAGTATCAGTATGAGTGTCTGAGTGTCTGTATGGTTCGGTGGGGGGTATTAAGTAGTGCATGGGTGCATGAATGAGTGATTCACTGTTTGTATGTGTTGAAGACAGCATGTGTGCAGGACTGTATGGGTGGGTGAGTGTGTGCATGGGTGTGTTAGTGAGTGAATGACTGTCTCAATAGTGTCTTTATGAGTAACTACATATGTTTTAACCTAGTATATGTGACTATTGGTGTATATAAGTGAGTGAGTATATGTGAGAGGGAGAGATTGGAAGAGTTCCTGTATGAATAAGTATGTATTTCTATAAGTGATTGTTTAAAAGACTAAGGGGCATATCAGCAACAACCGGCGATAATTATCGCTAAGCGCACTTAGCGCTAGGATAATTATCTCCGGGTAACGTGGATTTTTATCACTGAGATAGCGTGCTATTAGCAACGCTTATCTCCTCAGCGATAAAAATCCTAGCGCTAACTGCCTAACGTGAGATTATCGCTGGAAACCCAGCGATAATCTCACGTAGTGTGGCGTTAGCTTCCTGATAGGGACTCACAAATTTAGCCATGATATCCACCTTCCGTAGGATATCATGGCTAAGTCAGTCCTGAAGCAGGCGTAAGGAAAGTAGCGATAACAGGGGTTATCGCTACTTTTCCTGACTCTATGCTGCATAGCGTGGGGCTTGGTGATAGCTCCTGTCATGTTAGGTCAGGAACGCCCACTTTGCATCTTATTAGAGATGCAAAGCTGGGCGTTAGGAATCCCCACGCTAAAGCAAGGTTTCATGCGTTAGCATGGCCTTGCTAATTAGGCGATAAAATTATCGCCGCTTTTTGGCCGAAAACGGCCGCAAAAGCGGCGATAATTTTTTATCGCCAGCTTGTAAATATGCCCCTTTGTATGTGTAAGTTTCTGTAGAAGTAAGTGTGGTGGTGTGTGTATAACTGGATATGAAAGTAAATGGATGTTTGATTCTTTATTAGCATGAGTGACTGTGTGTGAGTAACTCTATGGATGAGTGGTGTTGTGTAACAGGATGTATAGGTGTATGAGTACATATGATGAGTGAGTACATGTATGAGTGACTGTATAGGACTGTTGGTGAATGAGTGGATGTGTATGTGGATCTTAGAATTACTGAATAGGTTGTTGTAACTGGTATTGGTATGTCCATTGTTTTGAAAATGTTAGTTTCTATTTTTGAATGGGTCTATCAAAGGTTATATTAGGGTGAGAGGAGGTCTGCCACTCTATCACAAGGATGATGTCATCAGTGATGTCATGAGTGATATCACTGACCATGTCATGAGTGATGTAATATGTGACGTCATCAGCAGTGCATTGCGGGCGCGCGAGTTATAGTTAGCTGAACTAACTATAACGGGGGAATTTCAATGGTTTTGTACGAGTGAAAAGTCCAGCTAACTATAACGCCCCTGAAGCCTTTTTTCAGTGAATTTCTAAGGTTTTTTAAATGCTAATTCCTAACTATAACGTGCCTAAAACCTATGGTTTTTTCAGTGAATTTCAAAGGTTTTTTAAATGCTAATTTCTAACTATGCCTACAGAGATAGGACATGTGAAGAAAGAAGAACAAACGCACAGAAAGAAAAAAAAGAAATGCAGAAAGAAGCAACAGAAGTCCTCAAAGACGAAGAAAAGTGCAGGAAGAAGGATAATGTGCAGAAAGAAGAAACAGAAGAGCAGAAAGAAGCCTTGTTGCAAAATCATCCTGTACCCTCAACTTTTTCAGACAGATACTGGTGGTAACTGAGTCTGACTAACCAGTCCTAGAGCCAGTGCTATGTTAAAAGACACTCAGAATACAGTGAAAACACCTACATACACTAGGGAACACTATGCGTTGGGGTCCCTCTGTGATTAACATGACCTCCTCTGTAAGCCCCTAGAATATAATAGGGCAGGGGGATTAAAACTACCTCTTAAAACGAGACACAGGGCGTGTTTCCACACGTCACCTCAGGCCCCATCCCCTCGCTTCCCCACTGTGTAAACACGCCCTGTGGCCGTTTTAAGTTGGGAGATTAAGTCCCCTTGAATCCTGAGGGTCCCTAGGGTAAAACAAGACCACTAGGTACCTCCAGTAAGCGCCACAGAGCTGCATTGCAGAGAGATGTAAAAAGGGGCACGGCCTAGACCACCTCTCTGCAACACAGCGCAGTGGCGCTTACTGGAAGCATCTGGTGGGCTAGTTGGCTCCCAGGGTCCCTCAGGATTGAAGGTGAATTATTTCCCCAACTTAAAACGCGTCACAGGGCGTGTTTGCACACGTAAACTCAGACCCCGTCCCCTCCCTTCACCACTGTGTAAACACGCCCTGTGGCCGTTTTTAGTTGGGAGATTAAGTTCATTTGAATCCTGAGGGCCCCTAGGGTCCAACCAGCCCACTAGGTACCTCCAGTAAGCGCCACAGAGCTGCGTTGCAGAGATGTGTAAAAAGTGGCACGTCCTGGACCACCTCTCTGCAACGCAGCTCAGTGGCGCTTACTGGAAGCACCTGGTGAGCTAGTTAGCCCCCAGGGGCCCTCAGGATTGAAGGGGAATTATTTCTCCAACTTAAAACGTGCCATAGGACGTGTTTGCACACGTCACCTCAGGCCCCGTCCCCTCCCCACTGTGTAAACACACCCTGTGGCCATTTTAAATTGGGAGATTAAGTCCCCTTGAATCCTGAGGGTCCCTAGGGGCAAAATAGCCCACTAGGTGCGTCCAGTAAGCGCCATTGCAGAGAGGTGTAAAAAGGGGCACGGCCTGCACCACCTCTCTGCAACGCAGAGCAGTGGCGCTTACTGGAAGAACCTGGTGGGCTAGTTGGCCCCCAGGGTCACTCAGGATTGAAAGGGAATTATTTCCCCAACTTAAAATGCGCTACAGGGCATGTTTGCACACGTCACCTCAGGCCCTGTCCTCTCCCTTCACCACTGTGTAAACGCGCCCTGTGGCCGTTCTAAGTTGAGAGATTAAGACCCCTTGAATCCTAAGGGTCCGTACGGTCAAACTAGCCCACTAGGTACCTCCAGTAAGTGCCACAGAGCTGGGTTGCAGAGAGGTGTAAAAAGGAGCATGGCCTCAGAACACCGGTCTGCAACGCAGCTCCCTGGCGCATACTGGAGATACCTCTTGGGCTAGTTGGCCCTCAGGGACCCTCAGTATTGAAGGGTAATTCATTCCCCAACTTACAACTGGCCAGGGGACGCGTTTGCAGAGTGCTGCAAGGAGGGGGCGTGGCCTCCGGCGCTATACCGGTCTTTTATTTATTTAATTTTTTAAGAAGGAGGGCTGTGTGGCCCCCCTTCTTTTTCAAATTTGTTGGCCCTGGGGACCCCATCCCCCAGGGCCTGCCCCCTAATTGTTTTTTTTTTTTTTTTTTTAAATTGGAAGGGGGCCGCGTGCCCCCCCTCCCAAGGACTTAATCGGCCCCAGGGACCCCGGGGCATGGCGTTTTTAAAAAAGAATTCTTTAGGAGGGGGGCTGCATTGCCCCCCTCCTCAGGCCACTTATGGCCCCGGGGACCCCATCCCCGGGGCCGGCCTTTGTTTTTTATAATTTTTTTAAAATATATTTATAGAAACACCTAGGACATGCTGGACAAACCGTATGTACCTATCACCATGACGATTTGTGTGATATTCATTAAAAGGCGACTATGCATACAATGAATCCACGTGGAATGTATTTACATCGCTAGTGAAGCTCTGATGTGTCTGACGCCCTACCGTGCCTAATCCCGGCGCCCCCGCCAGGGGTACTCTCCAAGTAGACACCCTTGTCATTTATTTATACAAACATGGGTAGCTATTGATGGGCACGTTTAATACACACGCACACCAAGCCATTCAAAGGGGATTCGACAAAAATTCAACCAAAACTATGCAAGAAACCCCCTCACGGTTAATAAAACACACATCCACCGCCGGATGTGTAATACTTTTTATTTTCCTCTCTGGAAAGGAGACGAACCTCACTTGAGAGTCACAGCGCGCTCCTGGCTGAGCCCAATGCTGTATTACACCCACCAGTGCCCGTCGAGTGCCACACACCTCTGTGTTGTATTCCACCAGCTAGTGCGTATGCTATGACACTCTCTAGCCCATGTGCACTGTAACACCACCCCGTGAATATGTCATGCCACACTTGCCTTCGCACAGGTTATATTGCCCCATCTAACGTGTCTTCCTCGATGCCTATGTTATAACGCACAGCGCTATGCCATTCATATTACAATCTGGGATCCATATCTTTGTCACAGTGCATACGCAACATTACACTCCCCAGCACATATTTTATATTACAACTTTAAAGACTAGTTAGGTTACACAACACTGCCCTGTCCATGTTACACTCCAAGGCGCACATAGAATAGCACGCGCTAGTGCCTGTGCTATCTTGCGCTCTCCAATGAATCTGTCATTGCACACAATGTATTGCATATTATATTTCACGTCCCGGTTCATCTTATATCACACTTTTTGATGCATAGTTTATACCATGCACTATATCTAGTTTTCATTTACAATCGTGCTCTCAGGACTATGATCTATATAACACTGTGTTCACCTATGCTTTGCACGGGCATTACATTTTGCGATGGGGGTGGAGGGTCAGGGGGTGTTTCTGCCAAGTGAGCCCGGAGTCACAGTCACAAACGTCCTCTTCTTCCTGAATAAAAGTGAGATTATGCTGCATACTTGTTCATATTTTAAGTAGTTCACACAGACACACATTTTAAAAACAATAAAGTTCCTAATACCCACCTTCTCTGAACAGTTAGCTTGCTGCCCCATCCACCTCCTCCCTATCCTCTGTTGTCTGAATCCATGGACTAGCCTCCTCCCTCCTGCCATGCATGGTCTGATGTGCTGCCACTGCCCTCCATTTAGAATGATGTACCAGTCCACTCCTCCTGCCCTCCATTGCCCAATTTTATGCCCCATCATTGACCTCCTGCTTAGCCTCTGTGCTTAGCTTGCTGCCCCTATTCTCCTTCCCCCTGCCCTCTGATGTCTTTGTGCATGACCCTGCTCCATCCTTGTTGCCCACCATGTTCCATAGACCTGCCACTCCTATCTACTCTGAGTGTTCTGTTGAGCTGCCACTCCCCTCCCACCTTCCTAGCATTGCCAGATGACTGTAACCTGTCTGCACCACCTCCACCCTGCCTGTCCACATGCCATACCCCTATCCCCTTCCTCCTGTCCTCCATGGTCCATTTTACTGCCACACCCTTCTGCCCTCCCTGGTCTGTTGTGCTGCAACTGCTCCACCTGCCTTCCCCGCGCGGTCTGTTGTGAGGCCCCTTCCCCTGAACTCTCTTGTCTGTGCCCAGGTCCTGACCCTCCCTTCTATCCTCCATGGTCCTTTGTGCATGCCCCTTAACCCTCCTTCTTTCCCATCATAGCCATTGTGCTGCCACTAACCCTCCCGCTTGCCATGCAAGGTCTTCTGTGCTGCCATGGCCCCTCCCACCTTCCGTGTGTGGTCAGCTAGCTGTCCCCGACCCCCTCCCACCTTCCCTCCATGATCTGTGTGTATGCCATCATAGTCTCACTGTTGCTCTCCATGGTGTGTCATGTTTCTAGTGCCCATCTTGCCCGACCTCCATGGTCATCTTGCTGCTCCTGCCCTGCCCCCTTGCCCCCAGCCCTCTGTTTCCATGTGCAGACCCCTATTCCCTCCCTCCTGGCTTGTCTGTTTCATTGTAATGCCCCTGATCCGTCCCTCCTGCCGTTTATGGTCTGTTATGCTGCAGCTTTCTCTCCTGTCTGTCCATTATGGTCAGCTAGCTACCATTGCCTCTTTCCCCTCTGTTCTCTGTTGTCCATTTGCATGGTCCTGTCCCCTCCCTATTGCTTTCTATGGATTGTTGTGCTGCACTCCCGTCCCGCATGCCCTGTGTGGTGTATTGTGCTGCTGCAAACCCTGATGCCTGCCCTGTAGGGTCAGTTTGGTGCACCTCTCCATGTCCCTCCTGTCCTCTGTTATACGAGTCCATGTCCCTACCCCAATTCCTCCTGCCTTCCATGATCCAATGTACCATACTTGCGAACATTTTGGACTTGGTAAGAGGGAGATTTTTTTTAAAAACTGGGGTATTGATTTTCCCCTTTGAGTTACATTGAAAAAGAGGAGATTGTAGACAGGAGACAGATCAAATAAAGCCCATTTGAGCTTAAAAACATTGGACGTTTCCAGGCTGAATCGGGTCTGTTGGCATGTATGGTTGTACTACCACTGCCTCTTCCTTCTGCCCACAATGGTCTATTATATTGCCACAGCCTTTCTTGCCAGTCCTGTATTGTTGGTGTGTTGCCCCTGCCCCCCTTTCCACTGCCCTCCATAGTCTGTTGGGCTGCCACTGCCCTTCCTGCCTGCCCAGTGTGGTCAAATTGTTGCCTCTGCACCCTCCTACCTGCCTTCAATTTTCAGAGTCTGTGCCCCTGGCCTCTGCCTCTCAACAGTATACTAATGAACAACTAGATTGCTAACATTCTATATATATTACAAAAGTGTGGAACGCCTGACATCATCTTGATGTAATCAAAACTGTAATACCTAGAGCATTTCCTTTAGAAATTACATATATGGGAGGGTCTTATTTGCATCAAAATTATGGTTAGTGCTCTAAAAAACTAAAATGAGGACATATTTTCTGAGTTTTCAAATAGCGACAAAGCACTTTTAAATTATTTGTTATCTTTACGTTTTTTTATCCAGTTGACCACTTGATTAAATGTTGCACTTAGGGGAGAGAATGTGGTGTTACTTCCAGAGCTGCAGACTTTGCAACTGGGGAACCAGGTTCGAGTTTGTGCTTCAGCTCAAAATTCTGTGATTCTGGTCAAATCACTTAATCTCCCCATGTCTACAACCAAAATGAATTTGATCTTGTGTGATGTAACCAATTCTCATGTAAAGCACTCCAATACCTGACAAGTCTGCACTATATAAAACTGCAAAAACACAAAAAATAAGTGTTTTGCAAACTTCAGTCATTGGGCTACATGTGGGCTACATCTAGGTGATATTTGTGCTGCATTTAGGCTCTTTTGTCTCTGGTGGCCATCTTGGGAGATTTATTTGTTATGAAGTTTCCTAATTTCCTCATTTACTGAAGTCTCCTCAGTAGGAAATGCTTTCAGTTTTTTACTTTGATTCCATCAAGAAAGTATTCAGATATGTCAAACATTTCCCATAAATTCTGAAATGTTAGCACTCTAGTTGCTCATTAGATCACTGTAGTAAAGCCAGCGCTCACCACGGAAGTCTGCTGCTGGTATTAAAAGTGCATGTTTCAGTCTGCATGTCAGAATTTTTTAATGAAATAGAAGAGGATTTGAGAAGTCACTCAAAATGTGCCCTAATTTTTCTTTCTTCAGCACTAATCATTTCTATGGCAGAATGAACCCCCTCATTGTGTTCCTTTTTAAATTAAATGTTTTAAGTGTTACCACATTATTCCAATCAAGATGCCATCAGGTGTGCCATACTTTTTTCATAAGTAAGACTTTTAGCGCTCTAGTTGTTCGTTAGAACACTCTGGAACATTCTGTCATTGGGCTATACTTGGGCTACATCTGGGTGATATTTGTGCTACATTTGGGCTCTTTTGTCTCTGGTAGCCATTTTGGGAGACTTATTTGTTATGAAGTTTCCTAATTTCCTCATTTACTACAGTCTCCTCAGTAGGAAATACTTTCAGTTTTTTACTTTGATTCCATCAAAAAGGCATTCAGATGTGTCACACATATGCCATAAATTCAGAATGTTAGCACTCTGGTTGCTCATTAGATCACTGTAGTAAAGCTACTGCTCACCAGGGAAGTCTGCTGCTGGTATTGAAAGTGCATGTTTCAGTCTGCATGTCAGAATTTTTTAATGAAATAGAAGAGGATTTGAGAAGTCACTCAAAATGTGCCCTAATTTTTCTTTCTGCAGCACTAATCATACTTTGTATGGCAAAATGAACCCCCTCATTTTGTTCCTTTTTAAATTAAATGTTTTAAGAGTTACCAGTTTATTCCAATCAAGATGGCTTCAGGTGTGCAATACGTTTGTCATAAGTAGGACTGTTAGCGCTCTAGTTGTTCTTTAGAACACTCTGGGAAGCTGCAGTAGAACACAAAGGAATCAACTGACAGTCTCTGCCCTTGTTGGATGTACATGTTTTACTGAGAATGTCAGACTTCATTCTCACATGACTGAGAAAGATAATGTGAATTTACAGAAAATATGCTCTCAGTTTAGCTTATAGATCACCTTCCAAACCTCTGTGGGAAAAGCATGAGAAAATAGTTTTCTCTCAAACATGATTCATGATATCACAGCAGAAGGCTTTTTCACATGTTAAAATCACCTTAGAACACACCACAATTCCTAAAATGAGTATGGTACCATCAACAAATGATTTCTAATGTAACAAAAGTCTTAAAACCTTCTAATAACTGCAATGCTTTTTAATGAGGTGCTATCATGTATATTGGTCCCAAGATGGCTGCCAACAGTTCTTGGATGAAGTACTGACAGCCAATCAGATCTCACGATGAGATGTGTGGTTAGGCTCCACCCAGATATATCTATCTTTTTACTTTTGAATATCTCAGCAACTGCTGAACGGATTTACACCTGTTAACCAAAAGGCACGAGTGTGAACCAAGGGCTACCTCTTTGCCAAATTTGGTGTAATTCCGTGCAGCAGTTCGGGCTGTAGCTGCGACTAACTGTCCCCATGGAAAATTGCATAGGGAAAACACGTTTGGTACCCCCGTTTTTTCTCAGGCCCTGCTACACGAATCATCCCGAGACTTTCAGGATAGGAGCGGACTGGAGCTGGCCAAAAGGTTTGAAAATTTCGCTAAGATTTGTCAACAGGCGCTAAAGTTATTCCAAATAGAATGTTGCGAATTTCCTATGGAAAATAGGTCCTAACTATAACTACCTATATATGAATCCTGTGGTGCCCTCTGTTAAAAGTCGGCGCTCCTCTTTTGGCGCGGTGCGAAATTCGTCCGGCAGGGCAGCCGGTAAATATAAAAGCAGGTGACCTCTGAGCCCAGAAGTCAATTGAAAACGCACTCTCTCGGAATATGCTGATTTTAGGTTGCATTTATTCCATATTCACAAACAAAAACAAAGCTATGCCCAACGCGTTTCGGTTCTCCACTCGAACCTTGATCACGGGTAACAAACGGGCATGACCAGACATTATTTATTTCTACTATTGCAACCACTTCCTGTTTACTTAGTTGCAAAGCATTCTGGTCAATGTAGTGCACACAATTCTTAATTGTACATGTTATGAATGTTTCTTATCGATAATTCATAAAAAAGGGGGGTGATCATTTACAAAATCATATTATGAAACACTGTACAAAATGAGAATCAATTGTGAAATTAATAACTTTTAGTAGTCTGGAAGCCAAAATGAAATATTTCAATAATTCATCAGTGAATCAACGTTACAAACTAATTTTCATTACAATCTAATCCCTCTAGTGGGTGTTGATGTTTTATTGGGAACAATTTATTCATCATGACATTTTCGCTTTCAGTTTGATCACGGGGCATGATTTAATTTGTCCCTCTGCCAATGATTTAATCAAGATTATTGAAAAAGGCATTATCATCCCTCTAGTGAGCGTATATGTTAATTCTAATAATTACATATTTTACCTACAGCCATAAAATTAATATTAGCATTTTTCATGAATGCCACACACTGACTTAGGATTATCATTGATGTCATTATAAAAGCTGTTCCCCAAAGATTTCTTTTTTTTCTAAAAGTTCAATACTAATGTCCAAAATTATACATTCCGAATTTTACAAATGTACAAACAATTCCTCGTCCTGATTTAACCCGTGAGGAGTCAGGGTTCTGAACGACACAATATGCTTTGATACTTTTTGTCGGAGAAGTTTTTCACGATTACCTCCTCGTTCTAGGTTGGGTACTTGTTCTATTGCATAGAATCTCAGCAATTCCCATTTGCTCTTGTGCATTCTTTCCATGTGCTTGGCAATTGTGTTAGAACGATCCCTGTTCACAGTGGCTCTTAGGGGTCACCTGCTTTTATATATATATATATTATCTACTGGCGGTAGCCAGTAGATAGTTATAGTTAGGACCGAGTTTCCATAGGAAATCTGAAAATTCTATTTTGAATAACTTTGGCGCCGGTTGACGAATCCTCACGAAATTTTCAAAACAAATGGGGCGCTCCGTTCAACTCCTACCCTGAAAGTCTCGGGGTGATTCGTCAAGCGGGGGCCGAGAACGCGCTTTCCCCATGCATTTTTCCATAGGACCTTTAGTCGAAGGTACAGCCCGAACGGCTGAACAGAATTACGTAAAATTTGGCAGAGAGGTAGCCATAAGGTCAAGGAAGTGCCTTTTGCAGGTCTGGTGTAAATCTGTTCAGTATTTTCTGAGAAAATAGCATTTAAAAGCATATCAATATCTATACGCATGCAACGTGCGCGCTCCGTGCGCGCACGGTGCCGTGAGTGAGCGCAATTCTGATTGGTTGTTAGATGTAAACATTCGAATCGGTCGAAATCAGGAAGTGTCGGCCGCCATTTTGTCTCTCGCAGTCTGTGGCAGCGAAAAACAAAGATGTAGAACGTGAACGGGCGCAGGGTAGGGAGTTCCTGAACCCCTAGCCTTTGTCAGGGGGTCACAGTAGGACCCCGAAGGGCAACATTTTTTTGAAAAAGAAATTTAAAGAAATCGCGGGGTGCGCGCACTGTGCGCGCTCACCGAAAAACCGAAAAAAAAGAGAAAACACATATAAGAACGTCAAAAGAGGGCAGGGTACAGCGTTTCTGACCCCCTAGCCTTTGTCAGGGGGTCCCTAAAGGGCCGCGAAGGGTGAAAAAATGTTTTAATTTTTTTTTCGAAAAAATCGCGAGGTGCGTGCACCGTGCGCACACGGGGCACGCACTATGAAAAAAAACATACAAAAAAATAAAAATTGCATTTAAAAAACCTTTGAAATTCACTGAAAAAACCATAGGTTTCACACACGTTATAGTTAGGAATTAGCATTTAAAAAACCTTGCAAATTCACTTAAAAAACTATAGGTTTCACACATGTTATAGTTAGCTGGACATTTCACTCGTAAAAAACCAATGAAATTCCCCCGTTATAGTTAGTAAAGGGAACTATAACTCATGCGACCGCAATCCAGTGCTGATGACGTCAGATATTACATCACTGATGACATATGTGTCTTTCTGTAAAATACATATTTATTAAATAAGTATAGCTAAAGGTTAAAGGAAGGAAAAATGGGTAAATAAGTGTCTAAATGCAGTGATGTAATATCTGACGTCATCAGCACTGGATTGCGGTCGCGTGAGTTATAGTTCCCTTTACTAACTATAACGGGGGAATTTCCTTGTTTTTTTACGAGTGAAATGTCCAGCTAACTATAACATGTGTGAAACCTATGGTTTTTTAAGTGAATTTGCAAGGTTTTTTAAATGCTAATTCCTAACTATAACGTGTGTGAAATCTATGGTTTTTTCAGTGAATATATATATATATATATATATATGTATATATATATATATATATATATTTTCACTGAAAAATCCATAGGTTTCAGGGACGTTATAGTAACAAATTAGCATTTAAAAAAAACCTTTGAAATTCACTGAAAAAACCATAGGTTTCAGGGACGTTATAGTTAGTTGGACATTTCACTCATACAAAACCATAGAAATTCCGTCGTTATAGTTAGTTGAGCTAACTATAACTCGCGCCCCCGCAATGCACTGCTGATGATGTCACATATTACATCATTAATGACATGGTCAGTGACGTCTCAAATGACATCACTGATGACATCACTGATGACATCATCCAGTGAATGTGTTTTTCTTTCAAATTTAAATATGTATTATATAAATACCAAGCTGTATTGAAGCATGAGTGTATGTATAAGTGTTTGGATGGAGGATTTAGTAGATGTGTGACTCACTGTTTAAGTGAGTGATTAAATGTGTCTAACTGAATACATGGGTTAGTGACTAAACTGTGTGAATGTCTGTATCAGTCTGTCTGTTGTTGTATTACCTGCTGCATCAGTTGGTCAGTAGCTCCACGGTTGTCTATATGGGTTATTGATTAGTTGACTGAGTAATTGTATGGGAGACTGAGTGTGTGTGTGTGTGGTTGGGTGGGGGTGTGTGACTCTGTGCATAGATGTGTGAGTAGTTGATTGACTGGGTGTATGACTTTAAGAGTGCATGTGGAAACAGTTCTATGGGTGAGTGAGTGTGTGTATGGATGTGTTGGTGAGTGAATGGATGTATCAGTGGTAGATGTCCAAGTAAGTACAAAAGTAAAAGGCAGTTTATGTGAGAGTTGGAGTATATAAATGACTATATGTGAGAGTCAGTGATTGTGGTAGTGGCTGTATGGATAAGTGTATACTTGTATTAGTGAATATATTAGAGTATCAGAATCAGAACAACTTTATTCGGTAAACATAAAAGTTAACCTGAAAAGTACAGTACAGAATCCAGCTAGTACATGATCTTAATCTGCTATACAAGTATGACTCTCGTATTTACACTAAAATGGTTTAACGATATTTAAAAATATTCTTTAAAAAAGCTGTCACAGAAGCAATTTCAAATTCATCATCTAAGGTTTGTTGTGCTAAAAATGCAGGTCGGCATTGTCTCAGGCCTAATTTTCTCAGTACCGGGATAATCCATTTCCTTCTTGGCATGATATAAAATTTACAAAAAAACAATATATGTATAGTTGACTGTGTCGAGATATCATCACATGGGCAGTTACATAACATTTTTGACCAATCATTCCGTTCCGGAAAGCTTAGGGATCTAAATAAAATATTCAGTCTAAAACAGGATAACAGGAATCTATCATAGTCTCCCGTAACTAACAAAATATATGGTTGCATTGTTGGAGTTGCCATAATAATATAATGGGTTTCAACCATTGATTTACATCTTTCTGTGGTAATTCTGCATTCTCCCAGAAAACGCAAACAACAAGCTTTAAATTCTTTCCTGGGGACCTCACGCATAGAGTCTGGGTTGCTAAAATATTCTGCATGTCCAAATTTAATGAAAAACATTTGTACATACCCCAGCCATCTTATATATTTAACCCATAAATCCCCAGGGCATCCTTCAAGATGTGGCGGTTAAAGACAGTTTCATCGGACGACCATACTCTATGCCAAAGTAAAATTGGCTGGATCTTAATGACATCCTCTAAATAGGGCATGCCTTATTCCAAGTGGCAGACATGTGTTGAGGTGCTATCTGACACTGCCAAGAGAACCCTAAAAAACTTGTTTTCTACCACTTGTAAAGAGCCTACATTGGCATACCCCCAAATTCCTGCGCCATAAGTGGCAATAGCTACACACTTGGCTCTATAGATCTGAAGAAGTTCAACGGGGGGACGTTTTTCCAATTTCATACTGATATTACATAACGCCATCAAAGATTTAATATAAAGAAGCTTTCTTGCTTTCACAATCTGAACCCATGATCCCGTCTGCTCAAATAAAATTCCTAAATAGGAAAAAGTTTTTGTATGCTCGATCGCCTTTGAATCTTTAAAAAGAGTGTTAATTTTCTTGTTGTTACCAGCCCCACAGTTCATATTAATTGTTTTTGAACAATTTATAGTGAGTCCTAATTTGACATAAAATTAGCAAATGAATTAACCACCCTTTGGAGAGCTACTGGGGTACGGGCCATTAAAACTGCGTCATCTGCATACAACAAAGCGAGGACTGGACGATTCGCAACTGTTGGCAAGTCCTTGCACTCCTGGATCAAATTTGTTTCTAAACCATTTATATAAAGTGTGAAAAGGAAAGGCGTAAGGAAACATCCTTGTCTAACACCTTTCATCACTCGAAAGTGCTTGGTACATTCACCCTCCAGCACATAGCGTACCTTTGCCTGTGCTTTCGAATAAAGCTGTTTTAAAAAAGAAACTATTAAAACATCCATCCCTAACCCTACTAAAATATGCCACAACTTTTCATGAATTACAGTCAAATGCTGCAGCCAGATCAACAAAGGTTAAAAATAACTTTTCCTTTTTAGCTTTAGTGTATTTATCTAAAATAATATGTAAATTAAGACCCTGCTCAATTGATCCCAGTCCTTTACGGAAACCATATTGTAGGTTGCTTAATATTGCCCGCTCCTCCGCCCACACCTGTAGCCTATCCAATATAATTCTTCCAACAAACTTAACTGTAGTGTCCAACAGCGAGATTGGATGATAACAGGCTGGGCTGGCCCTATCCCCCTTTATAAAAATAGGAACAATTATTGAATCATACCATGTCGATATAGGGCTTTGTGTACCACATGCATTAAAAACCTGTGTTAAAACTGGACCCCAGAGTGCTAAATTAGATTTAAAAAGGTCCACTGGGATTCCATCTAAACCCGGGGCCTTTCCCCCCCTGCTTGAGTTAATTGCCCTGAAGACTTTGTCTAAGGTAAATTGCAAGGGCAGATATACTGGAGGAGATAAAGACTCAGGGACCCCCACACTTAAACTTGAATCCGGCTCAATCGACAAAGTGTTGTTGTACAGCTTAGAAAATCTGTTATCCACTCTGATTCGGTGATTGCTATCTCTAAACGTGCTTTATCAGACTCCCCCAGGAAGGGCGCATTTACTGCTTTCCAAAAGGCAGAAGAGTCATGGTTCTCTGAGGCCTCGCGTAGTGTGTGCCACGCTTCCTCTTTCTCTGCCACTCTTCTATCTTTTAAAGCCTTATTATAATCTCTTCTGGCTTTTCTTATATTTTCCTGGTTTTTTTCTACCACATGAAGTGAGTGTTTGAGTCTAGAGTAAGCCTTAGTACATTCGGTGTCATACCACCCTTTTTTTTGTTTCACTTTCTTGTTAGTTTTTATAAACAATGTTTCTTTAATGTGGCTCGAGATCACAGAAAAACTGCCCAAAATTTCCTCCTGAGGGGTAGCCCTCTCGTCCAAACAGAATAGAATTTTATCTTTACATTTTGACAGAACTGTACTGGTAAATGCTTCAGAGTCCACCATCGCCCATTTGAGCGCATAGCAGTTACGTCTGTGCAAAGTTACATTTTCCACAAGATGTGGTGAGTCCTCCCTCGTATTGAAGTCCTGCTTATACACCGCCACAGTCATACTCAGGGGAAAATGATCACTTAAGGAAATATTATGTACTCTAAAGTCTCTAAGGTGTGAAGCATATCTGTTGGATATTGATATAAAGTCTATAGTACTGAAAGTGCCTCAGCCGTTGAAAGTAGGTCCAACAGGGACCATAGGCTCACATAGTGTGTTTGCAAACCCTAGGTCATGTGTAAACATTATGTCATTTAAACAATCCCCAGTGTGTGTGTGTTGGAAATGGACAAAACAACTACCTTTTTCGTACTGAATACCGCAGACCCCTTTATCCATATGCTCACAGAGGGGAAAATTAAAGTCCCCTCCCCAAAGGACAAAAACATCTTTAGAAGTATGTGTTTGTAAGTTATGCAGATCATTACTGAGGCGTTTCACTATGTCTTCAAACTTCTCAGGGGGAGCGTTGTTATAGAAGTTCAACAGGATTATATTTGACACTTGGTCTAAATGCAAGCAAATTATCTCATAATATCGCTCCTTAACCCTTAACTCTATTTTCCTTACATTCAAATAGTTTGTAATATATATTCAGAGACCCCCTTTTGCTCTGCCATGTGTGGAAGTTACTGCAGGAGAATGAAAAGTTTTATACCCGCTAATGTGGATGGGATCTATCGCCCAAGTTTCCTGCAGCATAAGGATCTCAAATTTGCCCATGAAATCAGACCACACTTCATTAGCCACCTTGCTTTTTAGGCCAGCCACATTCCAGGATAGGATCATACACTTATCTTTTCTACCTTCTCTACACCTACCTTCCCCTTCTTCTGCCTTAAAGTTCACTAATATATGGCTATCTTGTATGATGGACTGTGCTGTATCTACCGCCGTCTTATGTGAAATGATTTTGTCCGCAGACCCGTCAGCATTATTCGTAACATCCGAGTATTCCAGGTTTTTAGTACTGTTTTCATGTAAATTCGTCGCTCTCTCAGTTATAGAACCCCCCATACTTTTTAACGCACCTGACTGAAAGTAAGCATGTGTTAGTATCTGTATGAATAAATGAGGTGGTGTGTGTGTATAACTGTGTAGGTGAGTAAATGGAACTGTGATTGATTCTTTGCATGACTGACTAGGATGAGTCGTGATGTGTGAGTGTCTGTATAGGTGTATGAGTGCATATAATAGTGTTGTATTAATCAGTGACTGCATGTATGAATGGTTGTATGGATGAATGAGTGCCTGTGTCTATAGACCTAGGACTTAGTGAGTGCATTTGTAGTAACTAAAATTGGTGTGTCGATGGTTTTCAAAATGGTAGACTGTATTTTACAGGGGGTGTATCAAAGGTTATATTAAGGTGTGAGGAGGTGCATCAGATTGTCATGTGGATGATGTCATCAGTGATGTCATCAGTGATGTCATTTGAGATGTCATCAGTTATGTCATCAATGATGTCACTGACCATGTCATGAATGATTTAATATGTGACATCATCAGCAGTGCATTGCGGGGGCACGAGTTATAGTTAGCTCAACTAACTATACCGGCGGAATTTCTATTGTTTTGTATGAGTGAAATGTCCAAGTAACTATAATGTCCCTGAAACCTATGTTTTTTTCAGTGAATTTCAAAGGTTTTTTAAATACTAATTTGTAACTATAACGTCCCTGAAACCTATGGTTTTTTCAGTGCATTTCAAAGATTTTTTGAATGCTAATTTGTAACTATAACATACCTGAAACCTATGGATTTTTGCAGTGAATTTCAAAGGTTTTTTAAATGCTAATTTCTAACTATATCCTCCCTGAAAACTACTAATAATAATAATAGCAGATACTTGTGTAAGTAGCTACTCCATTCCAAAAGTACATGACTAGTAACTGGAATAATTACAGTGCTGCAAACAGAGTGCATGGTGAATTTATAAGTGCTTACGTATTGCCTGGATGGGTAATTGGAGAAGTGCATCGGACTCACAGGAGGATTCCTACACTACATGGGTAATAACTGCATATTTGGACGAGTGTATTAATACTATATAGGTGGTTAGAGGTCTGTATGGATAGTGAACAGAATATTGTAGCTGTACTTATATTCGTAATTAGGCCGTTCCATAAGTACATGCCTAGTAACTAGATGATTATAGTGCTGTAAAGAGAGTGCATAGTGCATTTATATGTGCTTGGGTATTAGTGGACAGATTGCATTAGTATATAGTACTGGCTGGGTGACTAGAGATGGGCATGGGGAGTGACAGCGTCTTTAAAACACTGTAAGGGTAGTACCTGGGTGAATTAATCTTACCTGTTTCCAAGTAGATATCAAATTAATAGTAATATATATTCACTTCTTTTTTTAATGCAAATTTAAAATATTTTAAACTTTAGTAATAAGGTCTGTAGAAGAGAAGAAAAAAATTCTGCTATTACATATAATTTTATACTTTTTACAACACAACATAAGTATACAATTACATCACATATTCAATTTGCCTTTTTTTGCTGTCTTCAGAATCTATTGAATTTCACCATACACAGTGATTTCAATTTTCATCATCAGGTGACAGCGGGCAAAAAATACAATCAATAAGATTGTTAAAAAAAACACATCTATCTTCAAAATATCTACTACAAACTCAATTCTCTATTTCCATTTTCACAAATGAACATCCTTATTAACATTGTATATCACACAAAGATTACATATATGAGCACCTTCTTTTGAACACATTTTTCAAAATGCAGTATGAAAAAACAGAATCAATTATTTAAACCGTAATTCTGAACATCTTTCCAAAAGGCTCTCAGGAATGGTGGGAATCAGAAACACCCTTTCATTATTATTCTCATATCAGTCCACAGCAAGAGTAAGCAGAGACACGGGAAAGTTTAAAATGTTTATTTTTAATTACGTGCTCTAAGGTGCAGTACTTTGGCTAATATAAGCAGGCAAATGATTAAAAACAAAACCATGAGCATTGTTACAATACCATAGAAAATGAAGGGAGAAATCATACTAAAAATGATTTGGAAAACAAGTCCTATTATACGATGTAAACCACCCTCCCTTGGCTAGTAAACTAGTTTTATAAACTAATAGAAGGTCTCTAGGTTTGAATGGGGAACACCATACCTCAAAGATCAGCTTAGGTGAATCACAACACAGGATCTGCTCTGCTCTCTGTGTCTGGAAAGGTTTTCTCCAAGTGTCTGAATCATGCATGCAAATGCAATATTAAAGGCACCCGAGTTACAGATATTTGCAGCTGTGTGCATGTTGTGTCTAAAGAATGGGCCTATCAACCTGAATTCAACAGCATACATTGTTATTTGACCTTGACGGCTTCTGCACACAGTGTTCAGACTAAGGTTGCGGTGCACGTCTAGGGATGTGAACAACAGACCGTTCTCATGTGAAGAAAAAGCAAGCAAGCAGTTTTACTTGTAATAACAGCTACCTGTAGTGTCTTGTGCAAAAGCAGCAAAGTGGCAAGATGGCGTTTAGCTTCTAAAATGCTTATGCTAACATAGCAATGTGTGTACATAAAACCCCATCCTCACTACAACCTCCCTTGATCGGACCACGAACAGAATAGGGAAGCAATGTAGGAACACAGAGTTCAAGTTCGAGCGAGACAGAACCAAGTTCATGTATTGCCAAGTCATATTGTTGGTAGTAAAAGTTCGAAAAATTTGTTGGGAAAAGAAAGAAATTAAAACATCTCTCAGGGGCGGTATACAACCCAATGTGGAGTAAAAAAGAGAAAAATACAAAATCTGGATTAGGACGTGCGGAAGATGGACAACTGCCAATTTAATCCATCAATGTGTAGGCACAATAAGTTGCAACTGCCTCCAAGAGGAAGTCATTATAATGTTCAGTAAAAGAGTCAGCCATCCAGTCAAGTAAAGTAAATGAACATACATGTTCTTCGATAACCGGAGCCTCGAGCACCATCAGAACTTGCGTGTTCTTCAAGATAACTTCTCGCCAAGAAGTCATAAGCTGCCGCATATATATCCCAATTCCCTAGGACTCTGTGCGCCGCTCCACAGGCCATAATCCTGATACCAGAACAGTCCAACTCATGAGCCACTAAGGGACTCATTAGTCGATCATAATCCGGGGCAGGAGATGCCGTGTTCGACAGGCACAAATCCAGAGCCCATTCGAATGGATAATCTAGGCAATGGAGAACAGGTTGCACGCAAGTAAAGTATGAGAAGCGGAAGGATAATCCATATGCTACGCTCAAAGTGGCCAGTGGTAATGTTCCATAATATTCAAGCATCCGGTTGCACAGTTGAAGCAGCCGGGGCAGGCTGTCATGTGATACATATCGTGCAGCCATTGCGGAGCAAGCAAACCAACAGCAGCACACCAGCAGTCAAAGCGAGAATCAACCAAAGTCCGCCGAAGACGCTGGAAAAAATAGAATGAAAAAATGCCGGTACCACACCAAATATTGTTTGGAAGGAGGTCACAAGGCCGGAGCCCACAACTTTGAAAAAATGCACCAAGTCAGTTTTTGACAAGGCATTGAATATAGTATGAATCAGAGCACCGAAATAAAGGGGAAGATCGGTATTTAAAAGCGCATGCACCTCGCTGCGGGTCTTTGCTACGTGAAGGACAAATGTTTCATGGGAGGAAGTCAAGGCGACTTCTTTTTGAGACAATAGAGCCCTTATTCTGCTCATCTTGTTGAACTCTGCTTTCAAGGTTGGGATGGAAGGCCAGATGGATACATCTAGTCTCCCATGCAAGGACATTTTTACAACAGACTATGAGTTGTGAGACAGTTACAATGTACGGAATCCCCACCAGCATCCCACAGCATGCCTCATTATTTAAAAGCAAATAACTACTGTTCGCTAATAACGTAAAAGTTGGTGTAATTGCTGGCACAGGATTTCCATTCAGAATGCAAGCTAAATTCGGTGCCTGAATGTTGCATGCGGCATGCAATTGGATGTTCCTACAGACTACTGAGTGATCAGGTGTGGAAGTGCATTCCTCTCCTTTTAAATAAACTTCTTTACCTTCTCTCAGGCACCTGTATGTAAATGGGAGTGACCGAACTTCATGCAGGAGAGCGGTACCCAATGGTTCGTACCTGCCTAAGGCATAGTGTTTCATACATGAAATGAACTTAAACAATGGAAATGGCAACGTGATCATCCCATGAATAAGCCACACAGCCGAGTTCGATTCGGCCACAGAGAGTGGTAAAGGTTCCAACTTTTCAATATGCAATAGTGAGTATGTCGCATCCTTCATGGACATGAACCGTTGTTTATCAGTTAGATTAAATGGCAGGAATAAAGATGATGTGTTCATGTAGTCCCAGAGAACTTTCCCAGCCTTCAATGTTTGTAAAGTCCATGCAAACTGCATTATTGAGCGCAATTGATTTTGACCATGGTATAAAACAGACATATCATCCTGTACAATATCCACAACAGATGAAACAATATTATCTAATGTGTAAATTCTGGAAGAAAGGGTGTTAATGCTATTATCAATGACAGCAAGCACTTTTTCCAAATTTGCTTGATCAATAGCTCTCAATCTAGAAGCAGCTTCAATTTGAGATAATTTCCAAACTTTGTTGTAAACAGCATACACCCATCTTTTGGACCTGACACTCACAGGGCCCTTAACAAAATAATTCAAATCTACTTTGTCATTTAATTTGGATAAATGAAATTTAACAGATGCCAAGGTGGAATGTTGAAGCCAATTTTGATATAATTTCCCTACAGAATAGGTAGTAAAAGAATGGGAAGATTCAAATCGGGGTCTACCCTAACCTGTGAATAGCCGGGGTACTGACCCAGAAAACGATGTTGGCAGGAATCTGAACTTTTCTGCCATATTAACCATCCTTCAGGATCTAAGTTGGAAATGTTGAAGGATGTATTAGTAATGAAGGACTGAAATTAATCAAGGAACAGATCCGTGTGATTATTCCATTTTGGATAAGCACCCAGATCAGGAATTGTAGGGGAATTCATCTTTTTAGAAGTAGCCAATCCCAAGCAGGTGGTCTGAGAAATTGTAGAATTCAAAAACAACATGTGGTTCGGGATAAGGCATGCATGATCCAGAGCTTCTGTGCCTCGTACCTGCCAAGCTTTAGAACCCCAAACAGATTTAAGATCAATGGTATCTTTCCACAGCTCATAGCCCCCTATAGCTAAGTCACCCATAAAGGACTTGGATTACAAGAATTTAGTGTGGGTCAGCCTAACCTTGGACGCTGACTCAGTAGCCATTTTAAAATAAAAGGCTTCAGGTTCAGATACACTAAAATCAGTCAAATATGTAAATTTTTTCAATAGAGTGTATGATTGACGAAATTTCTAAATGTATTTGCTTCATGCAGGAAATGATTGCCATAGTGTTGGTAGCAAAACAACTCTCCATAATTTGCTGTGTCTAATTATAAATCTTCAGCATCAAAAGCAGTATAATATTTCAAATGAGAAAAAAGAGCCTCTACGGCTTGGACATTCCAATCATCAGAGCGTATGTTTTGTTTCACAACATCCCCCATAGAAACATGAAGTACATTGGAGACATTTATCGCCTCTGTGGGACCATGAATCTGAAATTTGACAGCATCCCATACAATTCCATCTAACACAGGCCAGGCAGTAATATTAACAAAAGTCTGGTCTCTCTTCATGATGTGCGACGAGGAGTGGGGTGCCAAAGTTCCATCAATTCATCTAATTGTAGATCTTTCGGTGAGATAGTGTCCATTTACTAGACGAAAAAATACAACCACAAATCCAATCAACATGAATAAATAAAAAAATAGATTTGAGCACCAGCCAAATGTAAGTCCAAGGGGGAATTAAAAAATGTCTTTTAAACCAAACAGAAAAAATAGAAATTTTCGATGGGGCATACCGATCTTGTAGAGTTAGTGTCAAATGAAAAATGTGACTGGTCAATTGCACTTGATTGTAAACCAGGCAACGACACATCTGTGGGATAAGTATACTCAGTATCTTCATCTGGACCACCAGCCGGTGGAGTCAATGAAGGATTAGTAACTGTATGCATCTCGATGGCAACGTCAGGCCTGATGGTATTTGCCGGAGCCAAAACAGAATTTCTCAGCATTGCTGGACAAGAGACCGCTGGAGTCATACTAAGAAGAATCGGCCATTCGTTGTAGTTTGACATTGTCAATGGAGATGTACCTGTTCCTTGCGACCAGGAAGTGGAGGTAAAATGACTGTTCTTGTATGCTGTACACCAAGCACTGGAACCGGTGCACCATAAGAAGGGCCAAACTCCTTCTTGTTCTCCACCTTCTCACGGACCAGGTCACCAAGTCGAGGTAGCCAGCCGACTACCGGAATCTGAAGTGCAGCATCAGTTGTGGAGGACAAGTGTTCCTTTGCAAGACTGTCTCGGGTCTCTTGTAGATTCTGTAATACAGCAGAATGATCATCTACCTCAAAGGGTGCAGCCGACGCCGCCATGTCTAGACCATCAAGGTCCGGAACAAACATCTTTATGCCAAAGAGCATTTTGTATGGGGTCCGCCCACCCAGAGACCTTCGAGGGAGAGTATTTAGTGCACGTTGAACGCTATACAAATGGCCCAACCAGTTCCTGCTTTACCTAAAACCCTAGCTGTCAGAGATTGCTTTAAGTCACAGTTCATTCGCTCATTTGCATTGAGGATATCTAAAATAAACTTCTGAATTCATATTAACACCTTCCCAATAGGCCGAATGATGTTTGTGAAATTAGTTGTTGTGAATATATCCAAAATATACTGATTACTTCATGTTGATATCTTCTCAGAATTTTGGCATCAAAAATATTAAATATGAATTTGGTAATTCATTAGGCAACCGCAATTTATACTCTAAATGTACATCATTACATAGTGTCCATCCTTTATTGGATTTTAAATATACAGTATAGTGTCCAGATGTTGAAGTAATTCCATCGTTGAAAACAATAGCCACTTGTGGCATCTTAAGCATCTATGCCTGTTCCATGGTGCTTTGGAATGCTATGAGGTGTATGCATTCTTGGGGGATTCAGAGCCTGGCTGAGAAACCTGTAACAGGCTGATGTAACTACTCCTTGTGGATGGGATCCTTTCCATGATAATAAACAACTTCCTTCAACTTGAAAAAGTGAATCCATTCTTACATTTGGCGACAGAGGATGACTCTGGAAGGATCTCAACACTAAATCAAGATGGATCTTCAGCAGGAAAAGTTTCCTATGGAAAAAGACATTTAACAAAAACTAAGGTACTGTTTAATTAGTATAATCTGCTTTGGATAATCTTTAAAGTCAAAGGAGGGAACCTTTCTGTTTGGACTCAAGAGATGTGTCAGCGCTTTTGCTATTATCTCTTTGAAACTTTATTTAAAATTGAGCACCGCTTTCCTCTTCTAATTTTGGCACAATGAGCATAAGTGTGGGACTCGTTTATTACCATTCCCTGCTCGGTGGGTTAACTTTCTGAACAAGGAAAACCCTCTTATTTGTGAAGTCTACAAAACCGCCGCTTCACACTTACTTTGAGAAGGGGAACCATTCAAAGTGACTCTGTTTGCTTTTAAAGTTGTTTATTTCCTTACCGTGGAACTTTCAGATTCATCGCGCTCGAGTAGCGTTCCTCCATTGTTATTCATCGCGCCTCTGCCTCTTCGATGTGCAGTGGAAGTTTCATCATCCCGCTCTGCAGTCCTCTTCACGTTCAGCTGGCGTCCGGTTACCATGGTTGCGCTGACGCTGTATGATAAACATTAATCAGTGCTACAACCGTTTTGGAGATCAGAAAACAACGTGGACAAAACTTTGAACAGCGGACTAAAAGGAACTACAACAGAGGTAACACACACTTCATAAAATATTTCGGAACAGTTACGCGTGCGATTTATTTATTTAACAACTAGTTTTTTTATCTTAACGAGTTAGAAACAAACTGTGTGTCACATCAGTGATACACACACTTGGTTCTATGGCAAAACATCAGTGATCAACACACTTGGCGATAAGACAAAATTGCTTCATTATAAGTCTTTGCTAAAGGAAGGAGAGTTAAACATTTTGTTAGTTGTGTATCACATCAGTGATACACACACTTATTTCGTCAGCAAAACATCGGTGATACACACACTGGACGTAAAGACAAAATTGCTTCATTATAAGTCTTTGCTAAAGGAAGGAGACTTAAATCAGTGATACACACACTTAATTCGTCAGCAATATTACATATATTACATTTCCTAACAGAGACTTAAACAATAATGGTTTTTATTTCTTTCTTTAATTATTAATATTTCCTTCAAGCAAATGGCACTGTTCTTTGCAAGTGCGTGTGGGTTTCAAATGTGTTATGTTGTTATTTTATTGCAAGTACATTACCATGAAACTTATATCTTCTCACAGGCATTAGTATGTTTTGCATGAGTTTTTCAGATTATTCACAAACTAATGCAACATTTTTGTAAGTACAGGTTTAAAAAAAAAAAAAAAGAAAGGGTACATTCAAGCAATACTGATAAATCTAAAATACAAGGTAGAGCATATTTTATTGTATAATTGAACAAAATGCAGAATGTAACCGCTCCTCCGTTTTTTCTGTCGTCTCCAGGTGACCCGCCAATCAGATGGCAAAAATGGCGGAAGGTGTTTGAGAGGTATGCAAGGGTATGTGGTTCTTCCTTAAGCGCAGAAAGAAAGACGGCTCTCCTACTTCATTTCTTGGGGTCAGAAGGTCAAGACGTTTTTGATCACCTTCCTGACTTAGAAGATCGCGACCTCAATGAATATGAGATTTGTATAGCAAAATTGGATAAGCACTGTTTACCCAAGGTTAGCACTATTCTTGAGAGGTACCATTTTGGTCGCAGGTCCCAGTTGGAGAATAAAAGCATTGAGAATTATGTGACTTATGTTCACTTAGAAAACTAGCTTCTTCGTGTAAGTTTGGGGTCACTCTTGATGAGCGAATACGAGATCAGTTTATGTTAGGGTGTAGTATTGAACGTGTTTGAGAAGAGTTATGGCAGAAAGACGAACCGACCCTAGATGATGTAATTGTTATTGCTAAAAGGCTAGAACATTCCATAAAGTGTGTTGATGTAATTAAAAAAAATGCAGAGGTTAAAGACAAAAGCTCTGTTCATACAGTAACACAAAGGAGGATGCTGTTCGTAATGAGGGCAACAAGAAAGGAGTGATTGTTGCAACATAAAAGAAGTTCAGTTTACCTTCTATTAAGTGTTTTCGCTGTGGGAAGATCGGTCATTTTGCCAACGATAAGAAATGTCCTGGTTGGAAAGCAATTTGCAGCAAAGGCAAGAAGAAAGGGCACTTTTCTTCGGCATGTAAAGGGAAAAATTACAAAGGCAAAGTTAATGAAGTTTTTTGTAATGTTGGTGACGATTATCTGGATTCTGAAGAGGTAGACTGTGGTCAAATGCAGGTACAAGCAATACAAAATGGGGAAAAACAAATTGTCCAACAGATGAAATTCTTGTTGACGGTAAACCAACCAAAGTTCTATTCGACTCCGGGGTCAAAATCACAATAATATCAAAGGACTTTTACCTTAAAGAATTGAAAGGGAAAATTAGTGTTTTCCGGCCTGATATTAGACCATGTGCTTATGGTGGTGAACCTATAAACCGTTTTGGTTACTTCTGGGGTCTAATAGATTACAAGAACAGGTTAACAAGCGCAGAAAGGTGATAGCATATTAAGTTGGTTTCACCAAAAAGATCTGGGTGTAATGTTCGATCCAAACTCCTCACCGTCCATTATTTTGAAAGAAAATTTCTGTTCTAAGCCTATATCTACCATCCACCAAGTTGTAGACAGTGATTTTTTAATCATGCTTAGGGAAAAGTTTCCAAACGTCTTTTGTAGTAAGTTAGGGTGCTTGAAAGGCTATATCCATCACATTCGCTTCAGTGATGATGCCAAACCTGTGTGTTGTAAAATGCGCAATGTGCCTGTTGCGGTCAGGGAAAAAGTTAAAGCTGAATTGGAGCGACTCATATAAGAGGGTGTCATTGAAGAAGTTGAGGCAACTCAATGGCTCTCTCCGGTTGTAGCCACCCAAAAATCTGATGGCTCTCTCCGTCTATGTGTGGACCTCAGAGAATTAAATAAGAACGTTGTCATTGATCGCTTTCCTCTACCAAAAATTGCTGACATGCTTATGTTGCTTAAGGGGGCTAAGGTTTTCAGCACCATAGATCTGAGGTCGGCATATCACCAGATCAGGTTAGATGAGAAGTCTAAAGATTTAACAGCTTTCATTACCCCTTATGACACGTACCGATTTTTAAGACTTCCTTTTGGCCTAGTATCAGCCGCTTCGGTTTTTCAAAGGGCATTAGAAAACGTTTTGAAAGGACTTGGTGGGGTTAGGATTTATCAAGATGATATATTGATCTTTGGTGTTGACAACAAAGAGCATGATGCAAGACTGTTGAATGTTCTGAATAGACTTAGCGAACTGACGGTCAAAATTGAGAAATGCAAATTTAGAAGAAGTTCAATTGATTATCTGGGTCACCCCATTTTCAGAGGGTGGTGTATCTCCGAAAGAAAGTCTAATTACCACCATACAAAGAATGGCTTCCCCCTCAAACAAGGAAGAACTGATGAGTTTCTTAGGAATGGCGGAGTATTATAGTAAATTTAGGCAAGATTTTGCTTCTTTGTGTGTTAATATGAGAGCATTGTTGCACAAGGATGTGAGTTTGTATGGGATCAGGATTGTGAAAAGGAGTTCTGTCATCTTAAGGGAAAATTAAAATCTGCTCCTAAATTAAGCAGTTTTGATCCTGAGAAGAAGTCCATTCTCATAACAGATGCCAGTCTTAAAGGCCTCGGTGCTGTTCTCCTTCAAAGAGCCAATGGAAAAGATGAGGTGATACTATTCTTGTCTAGAAGTCTAAGGGGTGCTGAAGTGAGGTACTCTGTAGTGGAAAGAGAAGCTCCAGCAATTTACTGGTCAGTGAAAAAACTAAAAAATGTGTTGTGGGGAAGTGTTTTTGAAGTAAGGACTGATCACAAGCCATTGTGTGAGATTTTTAAAAAAAGAGGTATTGATGCCGTTTCAAGTAGAATCACCAAATGGGTGGTAGGCCTACAGGACTACAATTTTGACATCAAGTATCTTCCTGGTGTAGAAAACAAAGTGGCTGATGCTTTATATCAACTTGTTCTTGAAGATGAAATAGAAATTGAAAGCGAAATTGAGCAAGATGAGGATTTAGTTTGTGCCGTTGAGGAGAATATCATTCATAAAGCGAGGTGGGAAGAAGCCTTACACGCTGATGTCGATCTAATGAAAGTTTTGGAGTACATTAATGTAGGCTGGAGGGTTAAGCCCAAGGATAATGAAGTCCTGGAGAAGTTTTGGCATGTCAAAGACCAACTTTCTGAATTGAATGGTCTGCTTGTCAGAGGCATGAGACTCATCACTCCAAAATCTATCAGGGAGGAACTCATCTCCTTGGCCCATATAGGACATCTAGGAATTTTGAAAACAAAAGAAAGGCTGAGACTATCTTATTGGTGGCCAGGGATGGATTTACAGATATTGCGAAAAATTAGGGACTGCATAGAATGTGCGTTGAGCGAAAGAGTGGCCAAGCCCAGGGTACAACCCATGATTATAAGGGATCGCCCTTAAGGTCCTTTGGAAAGAGGTAGGCTTGGACATTGTTGGTCCCATTAGCTCCTCTGGTACAGACTGGTATATACTGGTTCTTGTTGATTTTTATTCCGGGTGGCCAGAAATTGCCATCACTCGTGGAATTGAAACGAAGCATGTCATTTCGTTCTTAGAAAAGCTCTTTGTGAGGGAAGGAATACCCTGCACTATCCTCATGGACAATGGTGTCCAATTGGTTTCTAGGGAAATGGAACAGTTTTTGTCTAAGCTTGGCATTAAACACAAGAAATCCTCACTGTACCACCCAGAGACAAATGGAATGGTCGAGAGATTTAATTGTGTGATTAAAGAGAGTATTGAGATGGCTAAGACGTCTGGTTTAGATTGGCGTGCAGAAGTTTGGAAGAAGGTTAATGTTTATAGATTGTCCCCTCATGCTGTTACGAAGAGAACCCCTTTTGAGCTTTTTAGAGGTAGGTGTGCCAAACTGTAGTTGCCCCTCCTTGGGTTAATAACATGCAACCTGAACGTTATGTTGAGAATGAAAAAAGTAACTGGAAGTTAGCTGAGTCAAAGAAGATTGAATATAGGAAAAGGCTTCGTGATTTTAGAAAATCTGTAAAAAAAACTGTGGTCAAGGTTGGAGACTGGGTTCTTATAAAAAAAACCTTCAAATAAAAAGTCCTCTTCTGCATTTTTGAAACCGATTCAAGTGGTCAAAATGTTTGATAATGCTGTCAAGACTGCTGATCACCGGATCTGGGACTTGAACAGGGTGGTGGTGGTTAGGAAAGATTTTGTTTCTAACTCAAATAGCTCCTCTCCTGTGTCTCCTTCAACTCAAAATGATCCCAAAAGTGTCCGTAAGTCCACCAGAGTATCTCATTCTCCAAGTCACTTAAGAGATTTTGTCAGATAGTCATGATTATGTCATTCTTAGTTATTTTGTTTTGCTGGAAGCAAATTTTTTTAAAAAAAAAGAAAAATGTATTTGTTTGTTATTTATTAAGAAGGGAGATGTGTGGCATCTTAAGCATCTACGCCTGTTGCCTCGTGCTTGGAATGCTATGAGGTGTATGCATTCTTGGGGGATTCAGAGCCTGGCTGAGAAACCTGTAACAGGTTGATGTAACTACTCCTTGTGGATGGGATCCTTTCCATGATAATAAACAACTTCCTTCAACTTGAAAGTGTGAATCCATTCTTACACCACTGTTTTAGAAGTTCTTCCTGAAATTGAAACTTGACTTGCCACAAAAAAAATTATTTTGGTTTCCAATTGTGTTCCATCTGCTCTACAACGTTGCAGCATTAAAATGATATATTGTCCACATCTTTCTATAAATAATGTTGACAACATTTCCGATTTGCATTGACTACATTCCATATCTTGATTAGCTGATTTCTCTAATTTGTTGAAAGACACTGTTTTGCAATCTGGTAATGGTAAATATATGAATCGTTCAGTGTCTATTTTAGTATTAGATGAAAATGAACAGCTGTCACATCTATGAGCCCATCTGTAACGTAGTCCAAACAGATTTTCAATTTCTATACCTTCACCTTCTAATACTGGAAGCATAAACATAAGAAATTCCTGAGCATCTTGCTGTACATTCTGTGTAAATTGTGAAGATCCAGAACATATTTCCAGAAGATTCCGCACATCAGAAGCAGTATGGACTTTCATTTTATCAGTTTTCAACTTCTCAAAAATATAATGTAACAAAGAACAAAATCTTTTTTCTCGATTTTCCATAATTGCATGTTGTAGATTTGTTTTAAAAAACACAACATTGATGATTACGTTAGCATAGCAGTTGATACCTGAACTATTTTCAAACTAATATCCTACAATATTAGCAACCGTGTTCTCTTCTATTTTCTTTCCAGACTCATCATTCTTTTCAATTCTTTTTTTCTTTGCACCCTCAGTAAAATCTTTATCATATTTTCATTTTGGACGTATTAAACGTCTTTCATAAATAGGATATTCACCTAAACTGGGAGCATAGAGTCTTCTTAACCTATTGTACTCTTTTACACAATTTACATCTGCACTAACCTTTTCTTCATCAAAATCAATCAAATACAATCTGGATAACGTTCTTACTCGAGACAATGCATCATACGCCATACCCTCCTTAAACACAGAACTTCCAATATTTGCCAAAGCACTGTCTACACTTAAACCTTGAGATTTATGAATAGTCACTGCATAAGCTAGGCAAAGAGGAAACTGTTTTCTATGAACATACAAATCTTTTACAAGCAAGAAACTAACAGAACAGCGTCCAATCTGTTTCACCTCTTCAATCTGATCAAATTTAATCTTCAAAAATGTAATCCCATCTCTATTTGCATAACTAACAAAGTCAACAACTTTCCCCATTGCTCCATTTACTAATCCTTTCTCAACATCTAAATTATGCCGTAATATTACCCGGCAGTTTAGAGATACATATAAGGTCTTTTCCAAACCAGAAGTCTTAGATATTGATATTGATTTTTCCAAAGAGTCTAATTTTAACTGTAATTTCTCTGACAAAAGAATATTTACTCCTTCATGCTCTATTTTACCAATAGCTACCATTTTCATTATCGGTTCATTCTCCAGTTTCAACAGTTCTTCATTGACTGTAGAGCATTCTTTTAGTATTGGCATAAGGCAAATTAGAGATTTATTTTCCGCAATTCTTCGGTAGGTTGTTTCAGCTGCAACATTTTCTTTTGGAAACAAGTTTCTTAGTAGCCGACTTTCTTCAGCATTTTTTCCATCCTTTGTTAAGACACCAATTCTAATATTATGAAGAATATTTCTATAATCTTCATCATTTGCTTGTCGCATGTTCTTGATAAGTTCCTTATATTCAAAATAACTCCAAATGTTCACATTTCCAATACTTCCCAAAGATTCTTTAGTGTCTTCATGAAGAAAGGTTTTAAAAACTGGTTGGCTTTTCACAGGTGTGAGTTGTAGTAGATCACCAAATACAATTACATGTTTTCTTCCAAATAAAACATCATAATTTGTTTTTAAAATCTGCTGCATCCTCAAATGTACAAACGCAAGCATTAAGTTGGAGACCATGCTTACTTCATCAATTACCAGAAGTTTCATTTTCTTCAGTACTCTTTTTTTTTGTAAAACATTTTTCATTAAGAAAGAACAAACATCAGCAATGCAATGACAATACAGAGGGAGCAATACCATAGGCTTCAGCGGTACAGTAGGTAAATTACAAAGTACAATCATGCATGATGGATGGTCTAGGGTGATGGGGGGGTCACCCATTGTAGGGGCCAAGGGAGGCTGACATATTTCTCCATGACAGGAGTTCCGCAGGACCCATACACAAGAGCATTTTTGGGGACATCCACGTGATACATATACAGTCTTTTCTCTGAACATTGCTCAGTCCAAGTCTTTTTCCCAATAATGTGCTGTGGGTGGGAGCGGCGCCCCTCCATCGCTGGGCGATATTCCTTTTGGCCAGCATTAGCCTCAATGTAACCCACTGCGTCAAGCTAACATTTAAATCAGTTGGTTCCCAGATGTTTAAGAGACACTTATGGGCCTCCACACGAAGCTGCACAGACAGAACAGTATTGATGATATTGTGAATGTCACACCAGTAGGGTTGGATCTGTGTACATTCCCAAACTATGTAGAAAAAGGTTCCCAGCTGGCCACATCCCCGCCTGCAGGCGCCATCCTCTACCCTTCCCATTCATACCAATTGGGGCACCGTTACATAAATACGTTGGAGAAGTTTTAGTTGGACAAGGCGGAGAGGAGCTGGTATTGCTTCTAATCTGGGAGAGGAGACTGCCTCCTGCCATTCCTCGTCTATTTCTATGCCATCCCCAGTCCACTTCTCTCGGAGGGCTTGGAGAGGGTCCGAGATGTTGACCAGTTTTTTATATATCAAGTAAATGGTGCTGTCAGGGAGATGACCATCCAGCACTCTATCCTCCAGTGGGGATGATTCCGGCAGTGTGGTCCCGGGCTATAAGTGCGTGTGAAGTGCATGTCGAACCTGTGTGTATCAGAAGCGCTCTGATTTGGCCAGGTTATATTGTTGCTGCAGCGATGCAAAAGACTGAATATCAGACTTGTCCCACAAATCCCTTATGCATGCAATACCTATGAGATCCCATTTGTCGAATCCCTTACTCCTCCACAGGTCACCCAGTTGCTCAGAATCCCATAGCGGTGTTGCGAGCGTTAGTTTTCGTCTCCAGACTAGGCGATTGGTGGCTGCATGCCAGACGTGTACTGCATGTTTGGTGGGGCCCGTAAGTGGATAGCGCCGGGGCCTAGAGTAAAGGGCTCTACTGAAGGTCCCTTCAGAGAGGAGCCACCTATCCATGTTATATCCCGGGTCGCAAGGTTGGGCATAGGTGCAGTGGTTAATGAAGGACAGATGAGACGCCCAATAATATAACTTTATATCTGGGAGGCTGATGCCTTCGTCATACCAGTTCAGGGAAAGTTTGCTGAGAGCGATACGAGGCTTACCGTTCCACAGTAGGTCCCGTTGGAGACCCTTGACCTCCCGGAAATATGACGCAGGTTTCGGATCCATGGAATTCTGATGGGCGTACAGGAATCGGGATAGGGACATCATCTTAAAATGGGCGGCCTTACCTAACAGGGAAAGGGGAAGCGACTTCCACCTGGCGATATCTTTGCGCAGCTGAATCAGCGGGGGTTGGAGGTTGCGGGAATAGCGAAAAGAGGGATCCAGAGAAAGGAAGATACCCAAATATGTAAACCCTTCGGTACAAGTTTGTAGTGGTATCGACCAGGCGGGATCAGAGGCTCGCCCGCCACCATGAACAGGAGGGATTTGCTCCAGTTTATGGAATAACCGGAGTACCGTCCAAAGATCGTGAAGATATCCAAAACCACTATCAAAGATCTCCTAGGGGAGAACAAATACAGAAGGATGTTGTCCGCATAAAGTGAAATGCGGTCTTCCCAATCTGAAGACCAGCTCATACCCCTGATCATCAGATCCTAGCGTATCCAAGCTGCCAGCGGCTCCAGTGCTAGGGCAAACAGCAATGGGGAAAGGGGGCAGCCCTGACGGGTCCCTCTGCCCAGCTCCAAGGCGGCTGACTTCTTGTTATTAACCACCACTTGGGGCATAGGTTGGGAATACAGTAACTGCACCCATTGTACGTATTTAGGACCAAACCCCAGTTTCTCCAATTCTGCCCACAGGTACGGCCATTTGTTGGTGTCAAAAGCCATGGTTGCGTCCAATGAAACTATAACCCCCGGTTCCAATATAGAAGCCGCTCTGCCCAATACCCCGTGAACTCTGCGTAGGTTCAGCGCCATGTTACGGTGCAGTATGAAACCTGATTGATCAGGGTGGACCAGGGTCTCAATCACCGTCAAGAGGCGAGTAGCAAGGAGCTTAGCCAGGATCTTGGGCTCCACATTCAACAGGGATATCGGTCGATAAGAACCACATTCGGTTTTGGGCTTCCCTTCCTTGTGAATAGTGACTATAGTGTCCGTACGTTGTTCCAATGGCAAGATTCCCGCTTTCCTCGAGTCCTCATACATGGCCCCCAGGTACGGGGCCAATTAGTCTGGTTTAAGTTTGTACAACTCGATTGGTAGCCTGTTAGGGCAAGTGTCTTTGCCCGGCTTGAGCGACCACACTGCTGCCGCTATTTCATCGTTGGACATGTCGCTGTCCATGAAGTCATGATCGACCACCGACAGTTTGGGTATAGCAATATCGGTAAGCATCTGGCGGGAATCCTCTATAGGGTAGGGGGCTGCCGAGGTGCAGACAGCCTTAAAGTGGGCCGCGAAACGGTCCACAATAGCTTGCGGATCTGATAGGGAATTACCCTCTTGCCCTCGTTGAGGATCACGTAGATACCACTGATTGATGGGGCCACCCGTCCCACCTGTTGGTAACCGAGCGTCATCTGGAGCCACACTGGTGAGTGATCTGAGATGCCCCTAGCTAGGTGTTTTATCTCCCGGACATGGGTAATTTGAGATGCGGGTACAAGAAAATAGTCAATTCTAAATAGAGTCCCGTGAGCCCCAGAGGGAAAGGTGTATTGGGATGCGTCAAGGTGAAAAGCCCTCCACCCATCCACCAGCTCCATGGATTCCAGGAAGTCTGGCAGCCAGATTTGCGAACGAGGGAGATCACGTGGATGGTGACGATCCAGGTCACCAGAGACCACTGAATTTAAGTCCCCTCCCAACACCAAGAGACCCTCCGGGATCTCCAACAGCAGCGTACCATGGTCCCTGAACATAGTTGCCTGAAGGCCCGGGGGTACATAAATCGAAATGAAGGTGTCAGGGTGGCCCTCCCATGTGCCCGAGACACCAACATACCATCCTCTAGCATCCGAGCAAGTGTCCTGCACTACAAGGGGAAAGGATTTTTTCATCAGTATACCAACCCCCTGAGTGCCCGTGGTAAAACCTGCTTGAGCCAGTAAGACGTAACCTCTTCTATGCAACGCTCTACATGTATTTCCAACTAGATGGATTTCCTGCAGCAGGACGATGTCAGGGGCATGACGCTTAATGCACTGAAGAACAACACTGCATTTGATTTTGTCCCCCAGCCCATTGACATTCGAACTCAACAGTTTAACCTCACTGTCTCCAACTGGTGCCATAACTAAGTACACTGAAATTCACTGAATGCAATGCCACTCCCCCAATCAATGTATCAATAGCAGTTGCTGATGCGATCAAAACTTCATACAAAAACCTAAACAATCCCATCCAACAACCCCCCACCCCACTGGCCTGCCCTCTGGGCTTTAAACTGCCCATGGAAAACTTGCAGAGTGCCTGTCGCCCTAGAAAGTGTTCAAGAAAGGAAAGAGAAAACCTCGGGGGGGGATAAAGTCCGCCCCATCCCAGCCCAACAAGTCTGCTTTATACCCACCCAAAACAGGTAACACAGGTCCTTTTAAGTCCACTTACCCAAAGGCAATGAAACTAGAAGCCCCCCACCCATTCCCTTCACCCACCACACACTGCAAATAGTTTGAGCCCAGCCACTGGACGAGTATCCTCTCAGACCGGTTGACTATTTTCGTTGTCACCCCCACCTCGGTTGGCTGAAATTCTCGCTCCCCTGCTCTCGATCCAGTCTGCTGCTGCCTCGGGATGTTCAAAAAAGCACACTCGCCCATTCCCCTCAACCCGGAGACAGGCCGGGAACAGCATGGAATACTTCATACCCTGGTCTCTGATGACGCGCTTGATCGCCATAAATGATCGTCTCTGTCGCTGTACCCGCTGAGTAAAATCTAGAGAGAAGGACATGTCTGAGTTCTCGTAGCGCAGGGGGGGGGCACCAGCTCTGGAGTTTTGAAGGATAACGTCTCTGTTGCGGAAATTCAGGACCCGCCCCAACATGGGCCACGGGGAGCACCTGGTTTGGGACGGCCGCCCGGGATCCTGTGGGTGCGCTCAACGACAAAGAACTTACAGAGGCCCTTGGGTTGCAAGTGTTTAAGGATGAGGTCCTCAAGAAAAAGGTCTGGTGTTTGCCCCTCTGATTTCTCCAGAACCCAAAGATGCGTAGGTTATTTTGAAGCAGGCGGCCTTCATAGTCATCCAACTTGAGGTCAGCAAATTTGCGGAAGTCCTGGAGTTCCCTGATCGCTCCCTGATCGCTCCCTGGAGCTGTGAAATATCGCCCACAAGACTGGCTGTCGTGAGTTCCATTTGCTTGACCTTTTCGTTCAATTTTCCCATATCAGCCCTAATGAGGTTGACATCGATCGCCACAGTGTCCAGAGAAGTCTTAACTCCAGTCATGGCGGCCATAACGTCTTTAAGCAAAATTTCCTGCTCCTCCTCGCCTAGTCTCCTGGATCCGGAGTCTCTGTGCGATCGGGCCTGTTGTGCATCTTTAGGGACAGTATATCGGTCCAGTTTGTTTGATTGCGTAGTCTTGGGTCCACGGGCCCCCGTGGTCTTGACGCGCTCCATCTTGACCTGCTCCAAACTTCTCTAGCTGGTAGATTACAAAATACGGCGAAGCGTCGCTGGATAGGAAGCAGAGGTCCTCCGCAGGACAGGTTGAAAGGAGATTGGCCTCTCAATTTTGGCCTGTTCACTTCACAAGCACATCACAGCCAGTCCACAGTCCCCGCCACTATTGCAGGCCTTAAGAAGCCCCTTCCCAGGCGTTCAAGTAGCATAAGTATTGCGACGGGGCCGAGGATTGTAGCGCCACCGCTGGATGATGTTAGGATGGTAGATGCTCTCTTCAAGGGGGCACAACAGTTATGGGTCCCGACCTCGGGCCCCACTACAGGTAGTAAGTCTCTACGGGTGGGCGAGGTCGGCAGAGACAAGGCAGGCGGAGGATTTTCTTCACCATTAGGGATGCGCCACCGCCATTGACCACCGCACGGCCGGCGCGTCCACCATGCACACAACCATGCGCCCCGCTTCTTCTCTGGCTCGTCCCAGCAGGGCTCGGTCTTTGTCGCTGCCTCCGGCCCCACGAACCCCTCCTGGATGCTTCAGTCGACTGCTCCTTATCTTCTCCTGCGGTAGGGGTCGCGAAGCTACACCCCAGTCACAGCACTGGGCTTGAGTAATGTCGTAGGCCAGGGCAGGAAAGAGGTAGGCTCAGTTGTTTATCTGGTACTCCCTGGGCAGCCTCATGCACCTCCAGGATGAGGGTGGCCCAACACAAGTCCTACACCTCCTGCTGGTCTCCACTCTGAATGAGTGGGCTCCCGATCAAATTTGTCGGCACAGTCAGCTCTTCAGCCCCTGCTGGTCTTAAGGGACCGGGCGCTCCGGGATGCACCGGGACGCACCGACCTTTCGTTTCTCCCTGCACAGCTGGCTCGGGATCGCGCAGGCCAGAGCAGGGGAAGTGGAGGCTGTCCAGCAGATCAATGGCACCCAAGCTGAGCCCGCAGTCAAGTCCCTCGCGGCCAGTGGGACAATGAATTCGAATCACGGCGGCACGCTGAGCTATTGCACCCATGCTGTAGAAGAGAAGCCGGCCAGGGGCATCTCACCGGGGGTCGCAATTGGTATGGGCATGGACCTCGGGCCCCATCGCTGGTCAATACACTCCTGGGGGCAAGCAAAGTCTATAGCAATGGCGGAGGCAGCAGAAAAGCAGTCAGTGTTGGGGACGCGCCGCCACCATCTTCTGCCTCACGGCCAGCGCACCCTGCCTCGCCCCGATATGTGTGCCTCACCGCCTCACCAGAGCCCTATCGCGGCTCCTTGATGTCTGCCGCCACTGCCGCCGTGTGTCGCAATATTCACCGCCCAGGCGGTCTGAGGTCCACAGATAGTCGCGTCGGCTCCCTGAGCCACGGCAAATAATTGGTAAATGTGGTAAATTGGTAAATGTGGTAAATAATTTTCCTTTACCGGGACTTAATTTGATACGGAAACATAATAAAATAGCTCAGTAAAATGAGAGGCAGAATCCGTGGTATTAGAGGTTCGGAATGGGCTTTATTCCAATGAACGATTATAATCGGTTGCTCCAAGTTCCATCACCACGGAGGTTCAGGAAGTGAAGTACATACATTATTGACATGAAATGACTTTTATAGATCATACATTACAATGAAGCGAATGCAATAGGCGTAACAATTGATAAGGAAAATGACGATTTATCTGCGTAACCAAAAATGGGTGTAATAAGGAGTAAAAAGGAACGTAATTGGTTATGATGTCATATATAGGTGGATCTATAAGATAATACTTGGCATAGATGCGCGCGCAGCAGCATGACGTGTGATTGACGTGCAACTAGGGGGTGAAGGGGACTTGACATTTAGCTCTACATGTGGAGACGAAAAGTCTGGGGGGTCAAGTCAACCTAATCCCAAATCATATCTAACATCCTATGTTTAAAGAACTATGTTATCCACGAAAGAAGGACTCTCGGACAGAATCTATTCTATACTGACTGTGCGTGCGTGTACAAGCGTCTAAGTGTCTACACTAGATGCGAGGGGGTAGAAATATTCCATGGTAACAGGACTATGAATTACTTGCATAAAGACAGAGAAGCCGGGCCTTTTGCTTGGTAACTGGAAGAATGTTTACTTAAACTACTAGGCAGGAATGCATCGGCTGAGGGGAAAGCAGATAATTCGAAGGTGAAATACAGTTCTTGGCAGAGAATAGGCTGATGTCAGGCTTCGTGAGCCGCGCAGAGAATGAGACAGAGTTCATGGTCACTGATGCAGGCTCAGACTGGAGCTTTCAGAGGCAGAAGGCAAAAAGAGTTTTGATGACAGAATCAGGGCCTACTTGCCTGGACTGTAAAATGGCATAAGTGAACCATATAAAGCCGGTGGCTTTTCATACTTAGGAATGGAATATCCGGCCTATTCATGGCGGATCTGACAGAGGACATGTTGACGGTGGACGCACATGTGTTTGCGTCTTCATAACTGGAACTGGAGGGAACATACATGTACTTGTAACATGCACATAGAACCGTTGGGGTCCAAGATAGGGGACATAACTGACCAGAAAAATCCATATTTCCACATTCCCTCCTTGTCCCCTACTTGCCCGTCAAGAGATATCAATCTTCATCAATCCATTGATCTGTTCATATAACATCATTTGTTCTTCTTTCTTCTTTCGTGACGAATGAGATCTTGGTGGTGGAATACACGATGTGGCACACAGACCACAGATCGCTGGTCCACATTGTAGACATAGACAGCAACTGAATAGTATGAGAAGGCCAATACCTAGGAAAGATAGGACCTTCCATCCAAAGGTAGATAATACACTCCAAAACCAACTGGACCAAGTCCAAGTGCCTGGGTTCTGGTGTATCTGGTTTACAATCTTATGAAGGCGAGTTATAGCTTTATATACAGATGGCGAATTTTCTGGTATGAAAATGCAACAGCTTGATCCGATGACCCTACAAGCTCCGCCCCTATCAGCCAGGATGACGTCAAGGACAAGACGATTTTGAAGCACAACAATCCGCATAGCAGACTGCTCTTCTGTTAAATTGCCTAAGGCGGAAATAGTCTCATTCACTACTGCTTCAAGGGTTCTAGTTAATCTACGTATCAGCTTACTATTTGTAACAGTACCTATATAAGGAAAGATGCCTTTATTGAAATCTGTGTATTTTTCCCATGCTGTTTCAGTGTAATCGACAATTGGGAGATCTCTCCGCTCTCTATTGTGTACTAAATGAATATTTCTATAATAATCAGGAGGAGCTAGAAAAACAGGTGGCAAAAGGAATGCAATGTAGCAGGTACCATCCCAATCTAGAGGTAGACGCATATATGCGGTCTGACCACATATAAAGTAGGAGTGGCGATAAGCTCTGAATGAGGATTTGCCTTGATCACTGAATTCTACTATAGTAGTGCATTTACTATGGCCCATATGTATGGAACCAACCTTTCTTACACACAATTCACCCTTCGCTGGGAATACTGACATGGTGGGTAAGACTAGTTCAACTTCGGATTCGACGTTTAGAACCATGAGATTAGGAGTAAAGTTACCTAATCCATATACTTCATTTTCTAGATCAGTTCCTGTTCTTTTGGGGCGACCCTCCTTGTCAGGGTAGCAGACCTTGAGTAAAACTAGGTTCAGGTTTCCCCATACCCACTGATCTTGGTAAACTGCTGTGTCTGAGTCTATGGAATTGATTAAACTAAACCATGCTCCACAGGAGCCATTATGTGTAAACGGATGTGGAAAGAAAGGCAGGACTCCTTCATAATTCTGATAGGGAGGGAGCCGACCACACACCCAACAATTGGTGGGGTCCAAGATAGGGGACATAACTGACCAGAAAAATCCATATTTCCACATTCCCTCCTTGTCCCCTACTTGCCCGTCAAGAGATATCAATCTTCATCAATCCATTGATCTGTTCATATAACATCATTTGTTCTTCTTTCTTCTTTCGTGACGAATGAGATCTTGGTGGTGGAATACACGATGTGGCACACAGACCACAGATCGCTGGTCCACATTGTAGACATAGACAGCAACTGAATAGTATGAGAAGGCCAATACCTAGGAAAGATAGGACCTTCCATCCAAAGGTAGATAATACACTCCAAAACCAACTGGACCAAGTCCAAGTGCCTGGGTTCTGGTGTATCTGGTTTACAATCTTATGAAGGCGAGTTATAGCTTTATATACAGATGGCGAATTTTCTGGTATGAAAATGCAACAGCTTGATCCGATGACCCTACAAGCTCCGCCCCTATCAGCCAGGATGACGTCAAGGACAAGACGATTTTGAAGCACAACAATCCGCATAGCAGACTGCTCTTCTGTTAAATTGCCTAAGGCGGAAATAGTCTCATTCACTACTGCTTCAAGGGTTCTAGTTAATCTACGTATCAGCTTACTATTTGTAACAGTACCTATATAAGGAAAGATGCCTTTATTGAAATCTGTGTATTTTTCCCATGCTGTTTCAGTGTAATCGACAATTGGGAGATCTCTCCGCTCTCTATTGTGTACTAAATGAATATTTCTATAATAATCAGGAGGAGCTAGAAAAACAGGTGGCAAAAGGAATGCAATGTAGCAGGTACCATCCCAATCTAGAGGTAGACGCATATATGCGGTCTGACCACATATAAAGTAGGAGTGGCGATAAGCTCTGAATGAGGATTTGCCTTGATCACTGAATTCTACTATAGTAGTGCATTTACTATGGCCCATATGTATGGAACCAACCTTTCTTACACACAATTCACCCTTCGCTGGGAATACTGACATGGTGGGTAAGACTAGTTCAACTTCGGATTCGACGTTTAGAACCATGAGATTAGGAGTAAAGTTACCTAATCCATATACTTCATTTTCTAGATCAGTTCCTGTTCTTTTGGGGCGACCCTCCTTGTCAGGGTAGCAGACCTTGAGTAAAACTAGGTTCAGGTTTCCCCATACCCACTGATCTTGGTAAACTGCTGTGTCTGAGTCTATGGAATTGATTAAACTAAACCATGCTCCACAGGAGCCATTATGTGTAAACGGATGTGGAAAGAAAGGCAGGACTCCTTCATAATTCTGATAGGGAGGGAGCCGACCACACACCCAACAATTGGTGGGGTCCAAGATAGGGGACATAACTGACCAGAAAAATCCATATTTCCACATTCCCTCCTTGTCCCCTACTTGCCCGTCAAGAGATATCAATCTTCATCAATCCATTGATCTGTTCATATAACATCATTTGTTCTTCTTTCTTCTTTCGTGACGAATGAGATCTTGGTGGTGGAATACACGATGTGGCACACAGACCACAGATCGCTGGTCCACATTGTAGACATAGACAGCAACTGAATAGTATGAGAAGGCCAATACCTAGGAAAGATAGGACCTTCCATCCAAAGGTAGATAATACACTCCAAAACCAACTGGACCAAGTCCAAGTGCCTGGGTTCTGGTGTATCTGGTTTACAATCTTATGAAGGCGAGTTATAGCTTTATATACAGATGGCGAATTTTCTGGTATGAAAATGCAACAGCTTGATCCGATGACCCTACAAGCTCCGCCCCTATCAGCCAGGATGACGTCAAGGACAAGACGATTTTGAAGCACAACAATCCGCATAGCAGACTGCTCTTCTGTTAAATTGCCTAAGGCGGAAATAGTCTCATTCACTACTGCTTCAAGGGTTCTAGTTAATCTACGTATCAGCTTACTATACCATATACTTCATTTTCTAGATCAGTTCCTGTTCTTTTGGGGCGACCCTCCTTGTCAGGGTAGCAGACCTTGAGTAAAACAACTAGGTTCAGGTTTCCCCATACCCACTGATCTTGGTAAACTGCTGTGTCTGAGTCTATGGAATTGATTAAACTAAACCATGCTCCACAGGAGCCATTATGTGTAAACGGATGTGGAAAGAAAGGCAGGACTCCTTCATAATTCTGATAGGGAGGGAGCCGACCACACACCCAACAATTGGTGGCATTACTAGTCTGATGGGAATGATGTAACATACTAATGAAAGTGTTATTGCGCAGCGCAAGTCTATAAGACAATTCATGCGGGGGTAAGTCACTAAAAGAATGTTCTGCGGTAACATTGTAAACGTTTCTGGCAATAGGGTAATATATGTGCAACAATATACTTGCAGTAATTATTAAAAGACTTAAGGAAAACAAAATTAATAATGTCACTATGCAATGGCTACGCAGTGATTTACAATACGCCTGTCGTTTCAACATTTTCCGCGACTGTCCATGATTCAGGTCTAGAGGATACATGTCAGAGACAAATTCAACCGCTTCACCTTGGAGAGGACTTAAACAATCAAATTGTCTGACGTTCTAGGCCTCAATTTTACTTTATAGAGTTCGGTTTTAGTCTTTTCAACCAAAGGAAGTTTTGAATCAGTCTGTGAGGGAGTGCAGGGCACAATGTCTATATCCGAGGATAGTCCATGAAATTTCTTGATATGACTTGAATGAATCCAGCCCTTGCGGCCCTCGATCTTCACGGCTGTCCTTGTAGTGAGCAGAACCAACTTGGGTGTCTTCCACCTGGGCTCCAGCTGAGTCTTTCGGTCGAAATTTCTCACAAATACGAGATCACCCGGAACTACGTCATGGGGTTTCACCTCAGTGTTGTCGGGAAAGGCTGCAGCTACCTGTGAACGACAAGATTGTAGTGCAGACATCAAGGAAGCCAAGTAATCTGTCAGCATATTACAGTCAACATCAGTTATTTTGCGTGGTATAGGCGTCCCCCACATATTTGGTGGTCTGCCGAAGATCACCTCATACGGGGATAGCCCTGTTCGAGAGTGTGCTACCATTCTCATGTAAAAGAGTGCAACTGGTAACGCTACTATCCAGTCGACACCTTTCTCTCTGCATATTTTGGACAATCTGATTTTCAGTATCTGATTATGTCTTTCTACGAGACCTGCTGCCTCGGGGTGTCGGACACAGTGGAATTTCCACTGATATCCTAACAGAAGTGAAACATGTTTCATTAATTCGGATGAGAACGGCTGGCCGTTATCTGAGTGAACAACACGTGGTAAACCGTAGCGTGGGAAGAATTCTCGAACCAACTGTTTGGCAGTAGTCGGGGCAGTGTAATCTGAAACCGGGTATGCCTCTGTCCAACGGGACAGAGCGCAGACAACTACGAGAACATATTTGAATCCTCGACATCGTTCCATCTGGATATAATCCATCTGGAGCACTTCAAAAGGGTGATCAGGAGGATGAAATCCACCTTGTTCTACGGGAACACTTTTTCCTGGGTTGAACTGGCAACAAATCATACAGGTACGGACCTTTTGTTTGGCTGCTGCTCGTAAATGTTTATTGAACCAAATGTGTTGAATGCTGTCTAGCATAGCTTTTTCTCCTAGATGTGCTGGACTATGTATAGTGTTAATTATAACTTGGACCATTGAATCAGGAAGGAACCATACAGATTTTTCCTTCGTCATCCATCCTTGGTCCGTTTGGATCCCTCCTAATTCAGTCCATTTCCTTATTTCATCTGGTGTAGCATGTGTCTGTATGTCAATTACGTCAAGGGTAGGATCTTTAACTGTCATACAATGTGTCGGCATCGGGACTATTGTCTTTATCATGTCGGATGTTTGGGTTTGAGCAGTCTGTTTAGCTGTTCTGTCGGCTAGATCATTGCCTTGAGAAATGATATCAGTAACCTTCGTATGAGCCTTACATTTCATAATTGATATTGCAGTAGGTAGATGTATTGCATCTAATAAGGTATGAATGAGGGGTCCGTGCTGAATGTGGGCACCGTGGGAAGTTAAATAACCTCTCTCTCGCCACAGCACGCCGAAGTCATGTACAACTCCGAATGCATAACGTGAATCAGTGTATATGTTGACTTTTTTATTTGTGGCTTGAATACAGGCTTGTGTCAGAGCGATGAGCTCTGCGGCTTGAGCTGACAAAGTATTTATACGATTAGTTTCAATGACTTCAGTATCTGTTGTGACTGCGTAAGCGGCCACTAACTCTCCTGTACTTGTTCTCATACATGAACCATCTACATACAATGTCAGGTCTGGATCTGACAATGGGACATCGGTTAAGTCTTGTCTGGGTTTTGTCGTTATAGTAATAACTTCAATACAGTCATGAGCTAGTGGGTCTGTTCCGGTTACTGGCAAAAGTGTGGCAGGATTCAATGTGTTACAGCGTCTGATTTCTATGTGTGGCTGAAACAATGTAAGTTCGTACCCTGTAAGTCGCGCTATAGTCAAGTGTTGCGTTTGCGTTCTATTTACAAGAACCTCTACTGCATGTGGTACTTGAACTGTCAATGGATGTCCTAACACTATGGCATCGCTTTGTCTGATTGCCAATGCTGTCGCTGCCACTGATTTCAGGCACGCAGGCAAAGCCTGAGCTACGGGATCTAATGTGCTAGAAAAATAAGCACATGGTTTGTGTGCTCCTGCTTGTTCCTGTGTGAGTACTGACAGGGCAGTACCTTCGCGTTCTGTAACAAAGAGTGTAAACTGTTTTCTGTAACATGGTGTTGCTAGAACAGGTGCTTGACATAAAGCTTTCTTTAGGCTTTCAAAAGCTTGTGTATGTTCCTGGGTCCAAGGGAGAACAGTCGATGTGGCTGCCTCCTGTGTGGTTAACTGAATGAGTGGTTTTGCTAGCAATGCGTACTGAGGGATCCACTGCCTGCAATATGAAGTGAGACCTATGAAAGCCCGCACCTCCTTTTGTGTCTTGGGTGTTGGCATGTTAGCTATTAACTGAATGCGGTCCGGTGTAAGCTGCCTTTCCTCCTTGGACAGCGAGTGTCCAAGATAAATAACTCGCTGGACACAGAATTGCAGCTTAGAAGGGGACACCTTGTGCCCCTTTTCGGCTAGAAATTGTAAAACTGTCAGTGATGCTTTTTCACATTCGGGTTCGCTTCGGGCGGTGATCAGTAGATCATCGACATATTGAAGCAGAGCAGTGTTAACTGGCATGTGGATACTGTCAAGATCTCGTTTCAGTGCTTGGCTATAGATGCTGGGGCTTTCTGTAAATCCTTGAGGTGCGCGTGAGAATTTAAAGCTACGTCCATTTAAACTAAATCCGAACAAATATTGGCTTTCCGGATCTATTGGGACGCTGAAAAAGGCATTCTTGAGATCGATTACAGTAAAGAATGTCGCTTCGGAATCAATAGCTGTCAGTAATGACGAGATATCTGGGACCACAGGAAATTGTGGCACAATGCATTTGTTTAATTCGCGCATATCAATAACCAATCGATATACTGGCGGGGCCTTTGGATCTGTTCGTTTAAGAATCGGAATTATTGGTGAATTACATATATTGGAGTCGGTTTCTACAACCACTCCTTGGGCAATGAGCTCGTCAATGATTTGTAGTAAAGCCACTACAGCATCTGGTGGTAACTTGTATTGTCGCATTCGTGGTAGCACCACTCCTGCCTTTAATGTGACTCGATATGGTGTAATATTCATGCATCCAACATCAGTAGGGCCTTGTGCCCATAGATGTGTAGGTAAAGTCTGCAGTCGGGGATCCATGTCTCTAGACACATAGTGACCTTTAAAATCACGTAAAAACAATCTTACTCCTTCCGGAGAACAACATATTATAGCTCCTAGAGCTTTCAATGTTCTTATTCCTAACAGATTTTCTGGACATGATTTAGTAAGTAATAAATCTGTAGTTCGGGTCAAAGGTCCTATCGTAAGTGGAAGAGGCTGTGATACTTCATTAACAATAGGTTTTCCTGAAAAACCAAGGGAAATATTCTGTGAGCCTGAGAGGGGTGCCCCTGGAACTTCACTACGTTTTATAGTTGTTCGACTTGCCCCTGTATCGAGTAAAAATTTTCTGTCTTGACCTAATAATTCACTATGTATATAAGGTCCTTCTTGATCTACAGGGATCTCGATAAGGGGTAAGTCAACTTCCCTCTCTAGGCTAGTTCATGCGTAACGCTGGTACTCAGGATATTCATACTGTGCGGTCTGATACATTTGTCGTGTTGTTGTCTGTGTGGCAGCAACAGGCAGCGCTGGTGCAGCTGGCACAAACTGTATTGGCTGTTGTGCGGCTGGCATGGCCTGTGCATGCTGCGGAGCTCCTTGTTCATTCTGATCTTGTCTAAGTGGCCGTGGTCTTTCTTTTGTATTACCTATGGCGATATTATGTTTCAAAACTGGACAATCGTGTACGTAATGACCTGGCTTTTTACAATAATTACATGTCCCTTTTACAGGTCCGGCTGAATCACCGGAATGTGTCATACCCTTTTTATGTCCTTCAGCTGGGACTGTCTGGGAAACTAGCATTTTCATTTTCGTGTCTTTCATGCGTCTGTGTTCATGTTCTTGTTCCTCTCTAATTCTATTGTGATGGTACTGTAACATTTGTAACATTTGTGATGGAGTGTTACCTTGCCAGGTACTCTCGAATTTTAATACTCTATTCTTTACTTGGGGCAGGGCATTTTCTACTAATTTTGTTACGAACAGATGTGGGTATGATTCGCTACTTGCTTTTATGCCACTATTTATACCAAAACATTTTTCAAATCGGGCATAGTAATCACTAGTGTCTTCATCTTGCTTCTGTTTACAGGCTGAAATTGTACCCCAATCTTCCTTTTTCGTAGTTAATAAACGTGGCAGTACCTGTACTAATAAACCTGGTAGTGCTTTAGTTTTATCCCCGAGTCCTGCTCCTGCAGTTCGGGCCTTTTCTTCTGCTTCTAATACTGACCATTCTATCTTTTGGTCTCCTACCTCCCACTCTTTTTCCTTGAGTTTCTCATAAATACCAGCAGGCATCAATACCTTTAATATTGTCATAATGTCGGGATAGGTATACTCTCCCATGAGTAACATGTCTTTAATTTCTCGGTGAAAACCCGCTGGATCTTTGTCATGACTGGGTACCACTTTCTTCATTTGTAACAATTCTATTTTTGATATGGGCGTATATACAAATACGCGCTTAAACTCGTTGTCCTCGCCCTTTATTGGGTGCACTTCTCGTAAGGGATTCTGTCTATCCATGTAATACGTGGTTCTTTCCTTGATGGGCAGTGAAACATGTTCTGAACATACAAAAAGAATGTATTGCTTTCTTGATTCTAGAATTTCTTTAATTAATTTAGTACCTGAACCTCCCCATCTATTCATGAGTAATTCAGTCAATATGTCAGGTAAGGGACCAGGATCTGAATGTTGACTCTGATATAGTATAATGAGTTGTTGACTCATATAAATCCCAGCTAACCTCTGTTCATCTGGGGTGAGATTCAAAAATGTGCGTGCTACTGTATCATCACTATATTTTCCGGGACTGTCCACCCAATGGACAGCTGCCCTGGCTAAATCTTGTTCATCCATAGAATCGAGGAAATGATAACCCCTTCGTTCTCGGAGTAGTTTGTCGGCGGCTTGGAACGAATGCTCGTTAGACCTGATGTTAATTATAGGTATTTGGAAATTCCTGTTATTATCTGGACATATCGGACGTATCGGGTCAATAGGACGTCTAGTACTATTACAAGATCTTCTTCTACCTACATAGGCTATAGTTTCTGACTGTCCTGTGGGCAGTCCTGATGCTTCTTCCTCGCTTTGTTCGAACTGATCTACCGCTAATCTTTCTTCGTGTAGGCGTTCTATTTCTTTACGGATCTTTTGGCACATGGCTATTATACAATTTTGTTTATCATGTCTACCTTCTGATATATTCTGGCTCCATCGGGTAAGAATTTGCATTGCTTCCGGGTCTACCCCCGGTCGGTCTTCATTTCTGATCACACAATTTATGAGGAAACGTAACAGTTCCCCCTGTATCTCCACTTTCTGGTATTCCATAGCTCTGTTAATACATTCTGGATCTCGCCCTGTTTGGACAAAATGGTATATTTTATCTAGATGCGCAGTCATTCCTGGTAACTTCCCTAAATACACTGCGGCTCGTCTGATACGTAATGATGCTAGGGTCATTTCGTCCTCTTTTCCGGGCACAGGGTCATATCTGCAATCTATAAGAAGTTCCTTAAGCGTACGGGCGTTTATGAGTTTGGGGGTACGTGAATGTCCTGACTCTTGAAAAGTGAGTTTATTTATTCTGGGTGGCGTAGAAAAAATGTTACTAGCACCTCCCGTAGCCCCATCTGGGGTGTCGGGTGTGAAAGGATTCGTTGAACGTGACACAGCAACTATAGGTGTGGACACAGCTATAGAAGCAGCTGTAGGAACAGATGTAGAAACAGATGTGCTTGTCGGAACTCGTTGCTGTAGAGATACGGGTACTGGATCTTGGCGTTGGATCTCCCTGGTATGCGGTCTATGTGGGGCGGAATTAGCATACTCGGGAGCTGCGTCATCTAAATATGAGGAAAGAAAAACATCTTCTGCGGTTCTAGGATGCCCCTTAGGATGTACCTTTATTGGAAATAATGGGGTTGGCAAGTCTTTCGGTATCTCTGGAGTAGCCTTAGGTAATCCTTCGGCCAGAAGGGGATACATACCATTCATAAGGGCATTTCTTTGCCTATCTACTTGTTCTGATTTCACTCGGATACCTTCCTCAATTAATAGATTTTCTCGAACTTTATTGGAATTCTCTTTACTCTTCTCTTCCTGTCTACGTGCTTTTTCTGTTCGTCTATGTGATTCTTTACGCCATAATTCAATGGCATCTTTCTGTGACTGTCTGACTTTCCTTTTCCATAACTCTTCTTCTACTTTCATGATGCACTCTGCATCCCAGGTTCCCGCTGTGGGCCACCTCTGACTTTCTGGTAATTCCTTGGTGTAGTCTACCCATAAATCAAGAAATAATATAGCGTCTAAGCCATGTTTATGATACATGAAGTACCCTGGAGTGTCCCTAGGAGGAATAGGAACGGCTTCTTCGAGTACCCCTTTTCTTGTAGTGATCTGTCTTAGTTTCGAAAAGAGCGGCATGTTGAGAACTGATCTGATACTTAATCTTGAACACACTTAGTACAAAAGTACAATAATGAACAACCATTCATACCACAATATGCAGAACGTACTTAAAACATTTAACATTTAACATTAAACTTTTAACTGAAACAACAATGATGATCGTCTGCATAACTAATCACCAAGCATAATTCTTGACAATAACTAGATACTTCGGAATACTTGATATACTGCTAAACAGTACATATACACTGCTAAAACAGTGCAGACCGGATTTGTGTACCCAAACCCGTCTTGACCGGCACAACCTATGTGCACGTCAGAAATGCCTCCCCAGTAATGGTACTCACCGGGTAGCTTCGGAAACGGAAGGCCTCGGAAACTGGACTTGAACCGGACTGGACTCGACTCGACTCGTCGGAAACTGGGCTTGACTTCGAACTGGTGGGCCTCTGTATACCTTGGATCTTGCTCTCTCAGCTAGGCTCTGGTCGGGATACTTCGCACTTCTCACCGCCTCGTCTGGGTGTTGATTGCAGCCTCAGTCGCCCCCGCTTGACCGGAGGGAGATACAGGAAATCCTGCTGGTACGCGTTATTGTCCGTCCAGCTGTGGCAGGAGACCGGGCCTGCAACTCACCGCCGGCGCGTGAGATGAGAAAGTGTCCCTGTTCGGGCGCCATTCATGTGGTAAATAATTTTCCTTTACCGGGACTTAATTTGATACGGAAACATAATAAAATAGCTCAGTAAAATGAGAGGCAGAATCCGTGGTATTAGAGGTTCGGAATGGGCTTTATTCCAATCAACGATTATAATCGGTTGCTCCAAGTTCCATCACCACGGAGGTTCAGGAAGTGAAGTACATACATTATTGACATGAAATTACTTTTATAGATCATACATTACAATGAAGCGAATGCAATAGGCGTAACAATTGATAAGGAAAATTACGATTTATCTGCGTAACCAAAAATGGGTGTAATAAGGAGTAAAAAGGAACGTAATTGGTTATGATGTCATATATAGGTGGATCTATAAGATAATACTTGGCATAGATGCGCGCGCAGCAGCATGACGTGTGATTGACGTGCAACTAGGGGGTGAAGGGGACTTGACATTTAGCTCTACATGTGGAGACGAAAAGTCTGGGGGGTCAAGTCAACCTAATCCCAAATCATATCTAACATCCTATGTTTAAAGAACTATGTTATCCACGAAAGAAGGACTCTCGGACAGAATCTATTCTATACTGACTGTGCGTGCGTGTACAAGCGTCTAAGTGTCTACACTAGATGCGAGGGGGTAGAAATATTCCATGGTAACAGGACTATGAATTACTTGCATAAAGACAGAGAAGCCGGGCCTTTTGCTTGGTAAATGGAAGAATGTTTACTTAAACTACTAGGCAGGAATGCATCGGCTGAGGGGAAAGCAGATAATTCGAAGGTGAAATACAGTTCTTGGCAGAGAATAGGCTGATGTCAGGCTTCGTGAGCCGCACAGAGAATGAGACAGAGTTCATGGTCACTGATGCAGGCTCAGACTGGAGCTTTCAGAGGCAGAAGGCAAAAAGAGTTTTGATGACAGAATCAGGGCCTACTTGCCTGGACTGTAAAATGGCATAAGTGAACCATATAAAGCCGGTGGCTTTTCATACTTAGGAATGGAATATCCGGCCTATTCATGGCGGATCTGACAGAGGACATGTTGACGGTGGACGCACATGTGTTTGCGTCTTCATAACTGGAACTGGAGGGAACATACATGTACTTGTAACATGCACATAGAACCGTTGGGGTCCAAGATAGGGGACATAACTGACCAGAAAAATCCATATTTCCACAGGGCAACAGAGGGCTGGTCTCACCACTGTGTGTCTCGGTTTCAGGCCCTACCGCAGGCCGAGGTTTTCAGGGACAATTACTCAGCTGCTGGGCTCACTCCAAACACCGGAACTGGCGGGATGGGCTCCGTTGGTGTTACGTTCTCAAACACTGTCGAGGGATTCAACAGATCTGTGCACAGGATAGACGTGGGCTAGGACGGAGGGCGGAGCTCTCTCACAGCACGGCCATCTTCAGCCCGTGCTTGGCCATGCCCCTTCTTCAGTACTCTTGAAACTTCGAAACAAGCTTCTCCAAATAGTTTGTGATATTCCAACTTATTTTCATGTTCTACTGGTAACATAAGTAGACGATGTAAAGTAATCCCTTTAATGTTGTGTGCTGCTAACCCAGTTGGAGCAGTTACAACACAAGACAAATGTGAATCTGTTGTTTTCTGTAGATAACTTGACAAACATTTAATCAAGAAACCTTTGCCCGTTCCAGCTTGTCCGCCGATGTACATAAGAATAGGTCTAAATGATGTACATGGGCAATCATTCTTTTCATGCAGTAATCCATGTTATATCTGCGGTTTAGCTTGGTGATATATTTCTTTCTGTTTAGTATTCAGACGTTCCACCAAATTTTCCAAATCAATATTGTCCTGTTGTGCTTGCTGCATCACCGTTTCCGCTTCACTCATTGCTATTGCCGCTTCATTTTCATGTATGGCTTCTCCTAGTGGATCTTGACTTTGTGGAGCAGAACTCTGACTATCTTGTGAACTATCTCTAGTTATTTCAGCTGCAATAGTTTTTTCTTGATTAATTTCTTCATTCAACATTTGGAGATAATTTGGAAAATTGTACATTCAATGCTATCTTTACATGCATTGAAAGAATCTTCATAGCAGTCAAAATCTCCAAGTATTCCTTTTCAGTCCGCCAAGGTTTGAAGAGCTGCAGAAGAGCTAAATAAAAAAAACCTCTCTCTTATCTGGAGTATCACAACTTAATTTCCTGTGATTAATCAAATTTCCTTTGGCATGCTTTACCAAACATCCATCAGATCCAATTACAGCATAATTTCCTTCATTTATTTTTTCTGTAAGTTTTTTTATAAACTATAATGTTGCAGTATTTCACATAGACATATGTTTTCCAGGTATGGACTTCTATTTGGATAGTATGTATCCAAAATATTTGATTTCAGAATATCTTTACTTTCTGGTTCATTCAGTGCCAAGTATTCAATTTCTTGTACAGATTTCAAAACTCGATTTCATGCTGCAGCAAGGCCTAGACTTATCAAGATGATTCCTCTTGACTTTGAATATTAACTTGCAGATGTCAATAGATCCGAACATTCGTAGGATCCAATTTCCCGAAGTGAAAGCATTTTCAAGCTGAAGCTGTACAATTTTTTGCTAAGTGTCTTCTCCTGTGAAATGTTCTCCCACATTTCTTTCACTTCTGTCTTCTCAGACTTGGTAATATATGACGTGACATAGCAAGCAACAGCAATTGTGTTATCTGCAACATATTGTATGTCCATATTTGCATTCCACATCTTCAAAATCACCGGATTGTAATCATTAATGTACTTTGATTCTTCTGTTCTTTTTATATTATAAGTATTTTTGGGTGATTTTCGAGTGACAGTATGCCTCACTGCTGACATAAAACAGTTCACTCTTCCTTTGGAAATTACTAAACGTGGAAAGCCAAATCAACATTTTGTGTAAAATGTATCCTTTGAGTTATATTTCCATCGACAATATTTTCCACATCGATGACTCTGAAACCGTAAAACTTGCTGTCTTAAGATATTTTGTACTCCTGTTTTCGGAATTGCACAGGTAACATACTCTTCAATAAAAGATAAAACAGTCTCATCCGAATCAGTTCCAAATTTGGGTGCATCCTTGATCCATAAAAGCATATGTATATGAGGAGCACCTCTATTTTGGTATTCTTTTCTCCGAAAAAAATCAATAACTTCGCCAATAGGTGGATTTTTTTAATTACAGATGAAAGACATCATGGCTTCAAATCTATGATTAAATATCTGCAGACATTTACAGGATCTAGGGAACACAGTTCTCCAGGTGTCTTCAATTCAATATTTTCTATCTTTGAATTTGCTTCTTGTAGAAAATCCAGTAAGTCAGCCCATGCGTACTCAGAACAGCTAAGTGTAACAAACCAGGTAGGAGTTCCTAAGTTTCTTAACATACATTTTAATTCCTCTTGACGTCGATACCAATATTTATTAGTGCCACGTTGATATGCCATCAAATTAATTAACTGTGATTCTAAATGTTCGTCTTTCTTCATCTTTGTCAATAAATTCCTTTGCAGAAACATGTGAAAGATGCATTCCAGTTTTTAATATATGGTTGACTGCATTCGAAAGTGCAGACAGATCCCTCTCAAATAAAAGATGAAACAAGTATGGAATACACTGACGAAATCTTGGTTCTTCTGAGTATAGTCGTAAAGTACGATATTCTGAAGCTGGAATCTGAACTGGTCGTTCATCATATCGTCCACCTTTTCCAATAGGGAACAGCCGTGGAAAACGAGCTTCCAAACTTTTTTCCCACACACTCATAGGAGTTCCTTTTGCTTTTTTTACCTGGAACAAGTCAATACTATCTCCTATCAGTTCTTTTGAATGTAGAGGGTGTATAGTATATGTTCATACATTTCTTCTTTTCTTGAATTCTCCACTTTTTCTATTTGTCCACTTGAAATATCTGTTTCATCTTCTAAAGTCATTTCTTCTTCTTCTATGTTTACACTTTTATAGTAAATATTGTTTTGCACCAGATATAATGTAGCCTTTTGGACTCTCCTCACATCTACTAACACTTGCCATATTTTCCGACTCTTTGTGTGTACACCATTAACAAGAATGACTACAGGTTCAGTATCCTCTCTTTCTACACCAACAGTTTCAACATTTGTCTTAAAATCTAAAGGTAAATACACAACTCTTCCTTTTAAACCTCTTTGTAGATCTGTTGGAAGCTGCTTACCTGTTTTAGGATCCATACGAATTATAGCCAGAAAAGGGTGCACAGATTGAATAAGGATGGCCTCGTATGTATTTAAATCTTTAAGTTCAGGCGGTATAGCTACTAATTCTTTTGTTTTCTTCTAATTTATTGTAACAGTATTCACAAATACATTGTACAGTACCTAACTCAAAACGACCTTCCACAAACAGATAAGCAGCAAATTCTTTCCATTTATCATTGTTTTCCTTTTCACTTTTTAAAAGCCCATCTACATTCCTAGTTTGAATCTTATAATGAGTACAGCGACAACAAATACAAACATAGTTGGGATTTTCACCAGACACTACTAAACTTTGTTATTTCTTTTTCAAACTTCACATTAGTACTATCTTCCATCTCTTCTTCAACACCTACACTTATCAAACTCTCACTTTCTCTACACTCCTCTTGACCAGCAAAGAAACGTAACTCTATATCATCACAAACTTTTTTTACATCCAACACTGAACCATGCAAAAGAGCTGTATTAATTTCATTTAAACATAATGCAGGACTTTTCACGTAGTATAACCTTCTAACTAACTTTCGCATTTCGGAATGATGTACGGCTAACATTCTTAAATGATAAAACTACTTTGACACTCTTTCCTAGAAAGACAAGCCAGAGAATGACCTTGCAACCCTGTATATTTTCTCACTTTTCAAGGATCTAGTCCTTGTAATATCTTAATCTTCTGTTTCACAGTTTTTCTTCCATATTCTCTTAAGAAATCAACTAAAATATCAATAGATTGTTGACGTATACTACAAATACTACTACAATCCCATGTAAACACTGGAGCCTGGGTACGTCTCCCTTGAACTTCCTCAGCTATTACTTATTATTTCTAGGAACTTTCTTTTCTTTTTCAATTGGAAAGCCATTTTTTACTTCATAAGAACGACCACAGGTATCAACTGCATGCAGTAATGTATTTTCTTGAAAATAACTTTCTTCATTAAAAAAAGGTTCCGTACTAGAAGTATGCTTCCATTCCCCGGAAAATATTTTACAAAAATGAGTTCTATTTACAATTCTTTTCCTTTTACATTTGTCCTTCATATGCTGCATTATTGTATTTAAAGTCTTCAATCTTTTTATAATTAAGATAAATCATTTTCTTTTCAATTCAAAGGCTTTTTCAATTTCACTCAGAATCTCCTTTTTTTCTCTATAAAATGCTGATCTCCTTCTATATATTTTACAAAGACATTTTGGAGTACTCTACTTTTATAGATTCATTTTCGAATTTCTGAAAACTGTTTTTTCCTGCTTCCAACATAATTATTTTCCCGATAATCCAATTTTCCACTTTTTTGTACATTTTTCTTTTCCTTTTGTTTCACTGTCCTTGTTGTATCTGTCTGTTTTTTATTTTTAAAATTAGAAACTGTTTTTACAAGTTTCAAAAAAAAATCTTTACTTCTCTTACAGAACACCTTTTCTTTAAAGATCCATGTTGTAAGTTGATCTAATTCCTCTTTTCCTTTTTGTTTTAAATAAACCTCTTTTCTGTGTTCTCTTTTTCTTTGCTCTTTTCTTGTCATTTTTACTCTTTCTTAAAAATCATGCAAAATATCTGTAAAATAAGACAAGTTTTGAAAACAATTTAATATAATTAAAGTAATGATATATAAATATTCACATATATAACTATAAAAATACATAGAAATAATCTAGAGCAATGATTTACGCAATGGAACAGTGCTACGTGCATAACTGTAGTAGTGTATGAGTAGTGTGAAAGATACTAGAGCACAGCATTAATAGTACACATCTAATTATGGAACTGCATGGTAACAACCTCTATCATTCCATGAATACATGGCCAGTGACTAAAAAATTACAATACTACCAGGAGAGTGCCTGAGTGCATTTATAAGTGCTTAGATATTGGCAGAGTGATATGAAAAGTAGATAGTGCTGCATGGGTGATTAGAGAAGTGATTAAGACTGACAGGAGGATTTCTACACTGCATAAGTACTAACTGGATATTTACAGAAGTGTACCAATAGTATGTAGCTGGTTATAGCTCTGCATGGATAGTGCACATAATATTATAGTTCTACTTGTATTAGTGGCTAGGCCATTCCATAAGTACATGACTAGTAACTAGAATGATTGCAGTGCTGCAAAAAGTGTGCATAGTGAATTTATAAGTGCTTAGGTATTCGTGAAGTGATAGGATAAATAGATTGTGCTGAATGGTTGATTGGAGAAGTTCATGGGACTGACAATAGGATTCCTACACTGCATAAGTACTAACTGGGTATTTACAAGACTATATCAATAGTATGTAGCTGGTTAGACATCTGCATGCATAGTGCACAGAATATTGTATCTATAGTTGTGTTAATGGCTAGGCCATTCCATAAGTACATGACTACTAACTGGAATTGTTACAGTGCTGTAAACAGACTGCATGTTGAAATTATAAGTACTTATGTTTTGGTGCAGTGATAGGATAACTAGATAATGCTGGATGGGTGATTAGAAAAGTGAATGGGACTGACAGCACGATTCCTACCCTGCACAGGTATAAACTGTGTATTTATAGCAGTGTCCCAATAGTATGTAGCTAATTAAAGGTGTGCATAGATAGTGCACAGAATATTGTAGCTGTACTTGTCTAACTAGCTACCCAATTCCATAAGTACATAGCTACTAACTAGAATGATTACACTGCTGCAAACAGAGTGGATGGTGAATTTATAAGTGCTTAGATATTACTGGAGTAATAAGATAAGTATATAGTGCTGGAAGGGTGATTAGAAAAGTGCATGGGACTGACAGCATGATTCCTAGACCTCATGGGTACTAACTGGTTATTTATAGGAGTGTACCAATTGTATGTAGCTGGTTAGAGGTGTGGATACATACCGCACAGAATATTATAGCTATACTTGTCTTAGTGGCTAGGCCATTCCATAAGTACATAACTACTAACTAGAATGATTACAGTGCTGCAAACAGAGTGCATGGCAAATATATAAGTGCTTACGTATTGGCAGAGTGATAGGGTAAGTAGATAGTGCTGGATGGATGATTAAAGAACTGCATGACACTGACAGCAGGATTGCTAAACTACATGGCACTCAGAGGGAGAGATGCGTGCCGGCTAACAGAGGAACAGCTGCGAGCCAAATACTATAGTGAAAAGTATGGTCCGTCGCCTTGCAAAGAGATAGCTACGACCGCTATAGCGCAGACAGAACTACGGTATATTTCCAATGTTGGCTTCCAGAGGTACAACTGCGGGCCCTACGGCTCGCGGACGAAGAGCTGCGAGGCCAACAGTGGTTTGCAGAGGGTCAGCTGCGAACTGGCAGGCTGGCTCGTAGAGGGACAGCTGCAGCCCATGGGCTCGCAGAAAGAGAGATGCGGGCCAGCTCACACAGGAACAGCTGCGGGCCGACTGCTATAAGAAAAAGTACAGGCCGTCGGCAAATCATGGTGATATGGGGAGAGGAAGTGTGAAGGTGGCATCTCGTAGACACACACCTGCGGTATATTTCCGGTCTTGGTTTGTAGCGCTACAACTGCGGGCCCGACGGCTCACAGACGAAGAGCTGTGAGCTGACTAGTGGTTCGCAGACGGAGATTTGTGAGCCGGCGGGGTAGCTCATAGACGAAGAGGTGCGAGCCCAGCAAAGGTTTGCAGAGGGATAGCTGCGGGCCGGCGGGCTGGCTCTTAGAGAAAGAGCTCCTAGCCGACTGACTGACTCGTAGAGGGAGAGCTGCGGCCCATCGGGTCACAGAAGGAGAGCTGCGGGCCGGCTCACAGAGGAACAGCTGCGGGCGAACTGGTATAGGGAGAGGTACCGGCCGTCGGCTTCCAAACCGATAGCTGCGAGACCATGATGTGGAGAAAGGGATCACGAAGAAGTATCTCACAGACAGAGAGAGCTGCAGTATATTTCCAGTGTTAGCTTGCAGAGATACAACTGTGGGTTGGCTCGCAGAGAAAGAATTGCGAGCCGAACAATGCTTTGCAGTGAGAGAGCTGCGAGCTGGTGGGTTAGCTTGTAGAGGAAGAGCTGCGAGCCCACCAATAGTTGGCAGAGAGAAAGCTGCGGGCCGGCTCGTAGAGAAAGAGCTCCAAGCACACTGACTGACTCGTACAGGGAGAGCTGCGGCCCGTCGGGTCACAAAGTGAGATCTGTTGGTCGGCTCACAGAGGAACAGCTGCGGGAGAACTGGTATAGGGAGAGGTGCGGGCCGTCGGTTTCCAAACGGATAGCTGCGGGACAGTGATATGGAGAAAGGGATCGTGAAGGGGATATCTCGCAGACAGAGAGAGCTGCGCTATATTTCCAGTGTTGGCTTGCAGACATGCAACGGCAGGTTGGCTCACAGAGAAAGAGCTGCGAGACGAACAATGGTTTGCAGAGGGGGAGCTGCGGGCCGGCGGGCTGGCTCGTAGAGGAAGAGCTCTGAGCCGACTAGCTGGCTCGTAGATGAACAGCTGCGGCCGGTCAGCTCGAAAACAAAGAGCGCCTGGCCAGCTTGCACAGGAAAAGCTGTGGGCTTACTGCTATAGGAAAAGATACGGGTCGTCAGCTTGCAAGTGCATACATGCGGGACAGTAATGTGGAGAGAGGGAACGCGTGGAGAGACAGCTGTGGTATATTTCCAGTGATAGCTTGCAGAGGCACAACTGCGGGCCCCACGACTCACAGACGAAGAGCAGGGAGCAGACCGGTAATTCGCAGAGGGAGACTTGCGAGCCGTTGGACTAGGTCGTAAAGGAAGAGCTACGAGCCAACTGGCTGGCTCTTAGAGGGAGAACTGTGGCCCGGTGGCTCGAGGAGGGAGAACTGCGGGCCGGCTCACTGACGAACAATTGCGGGTCTACTAGTATAGGGAGAGGTGCGTACCGTCCAGTTGTAAAGAGATAGATGCGGGACAGTGATGTGGGGAGAGGGGGTATCTCGTAGAGAGAGAGCTGCGATATATTTCCAGTGTTGGCTTCAAGAGGTACAACTGCGGGCCCGAGGACTCGCAGAGTGAGAGCTTATTCCTGAAAACATGTAATCTTTCAAACATATGTCAGATCACTTTTGTACCATTGAAACTGATTACGGCCTTCTCTTTACACTACACATCCCACGAACCTGCCAATAAAAGTATAACTACTATTTTCATACTAGATAAAGCTCTATCACTTAATTTTTACAAACAGTACTGTTGGGTGCACAAAATGGGTGTGGAAGATAAGAAAAGTAAACAGAAGTGTAATTCCTGAACTTTTATTGTATTATTCCTTTAATATACGTATATTCATGGCTTTAAGTGGGATGACAAAAATGCGGGTGTCTGAAAGGGGTAGCAGTGTTCAGCACCGGTAAGACCCAGTCCACTTAAAGGCCTGCATATATTCAGCATAGAGACACAACCTAACAATTTTCATCACTTATAATCACAGTTAGTTTACTAGTGTGAAATAATCGTACAGAAAATTTAACAAGAACATTTTTTTTCTTTTACATCTCTCCCACATTTATAAAATATCTCTTGAAACAAACGCCCCTCTCCACCTTTATTTCGTAAGAGCGAGCAATAAATAATCCCTTTAGCAGCATCTAGTCACTAACTACTAACAAGGTGCAGTGTACCCAATTATAAACCACAAACACTGTTTCGATTATATCTCAAAGTATCATCAAATGATTCTAACCATGCATACATACAGAAAACAACGTGCACGTTTACTTTGTCCATTTACTCTCCATGTAATCTGTGCACATTCTGAACAGGTTCGCAGTATAACACCTGTCTTCACTTATATTCAAATGTACCTCACAGTATGAAATATAACATCACAACCTATACATATGTAATGTTTCCAACATAACATAGTACAGTTTTATACCATTAAAACTGATTGCAACATTCTCTATATAGTACAAACCCTACCAATATAGCAATAAACTTAGAACTGCTATTTTTATAATACAAAGAAGTGTATTAGATTATTTTTATAAACAGTACCGCTGGGGGCACAAAATGGTGGTGGGAGCTGGACAGAATAAATAAAGGTGTAATTGGCAAACTTTTTATGTATCGTCCCTTTACTATACGTATATTAACAGCTTTAAGTGGAAAGAAAAATTTGGCAACTGTCTTAAATGGGTGGTGGAGCGCAGTAGCGACAAGACCTGGACCACTTAAAGGCCTGCGTATATTCAGCAGACAAACACACTCTGACAATTACCTTCACTAATAATCACATTTACTTTAGCACTCTGAACAAAATCATACTAAAAATATACGCAGAACATTTTCATTTATTCTTTATCTCTCACATATTTACAAAAAAATGTCTTCTGAAGAAAAGCTCCCCAACAAATTCCATTTGATAACAACACCAAAATCCAAAGTCTCCCAGTAACACACCAGTCTTTACTGATATTGAAATCTACCTCTCAGTATAAAAAATGAGACCACAAATTGTCCACATAAAATTTCTGTTTTTTGTTCCATCTCTGTTAAGCTAATAACACAAGAATTTTCTACTCTTACCCCTTCCCCATTATTTCCACACTATGCATAATTTAACTTACGTTCGTAGTTGGTATGCAGATTCCAAACGTCACAAACGCATGTAATTCTTCCTTTGTCAAACAGTACAAGAAATGCACCGTTCTCATCAAGAATGGAACCAGTAAAGGCACAATTTCCCTGTTGCTCCACACATAAATACATGTAAAGAACAAATCAGAATAGTTCCTTGATTTTTTCAAATTGCAAAACTTTTCTCTATTGATTATTTTTCAACTTTCCATATAAACAGTTTAACAAAAAATAATTAAGAACACATACAGATAAGACGTTGAACGTATTCTATCAACATACTTTCTAGAACATTCTACGACACCTGCAGGTTAAAAGTTCATCATTTTTTCAAACCTACCAATATTTTTTTGCAACATTTTCTCAAACATTTAACGTACCTGCAGGTTAAAAGTTCACCATTGTTTTAAGTTTGAACAGTGCCTTCCAAATGCAAGTAGCAGGTGTGGTTGAACTGAACACATTTTATCCTATCATATATACTCCAGTTGGAACTGCTTTTTATTAACCAATTAGAAAGATGCTTTTCGACAAACTAATATGCACCCTACTTTTTAGTAAACAATGCTTTTCATCACCCTATCAGTTATCCTTTTGTATGAGACTAAAAACTAGTTCCGCATCTTTAAACATATCTCTTATTCTACGAACGGACTGCATGAGCTACAGACATCTATCCATATCTTCCAGCTATTCCTTCAAAATGCTAGTGTGGATCGTAGGACATAGCTATGTTTTCTGGTGCAAGAGGTATGCAGAACAGAGACGTATTGACTTAGACCTAGGTTTACAAAATGTGGACATTAAATGGTTTGGACAAAGAGGATTAAAGTGGCACCAATTGCTCCCTTTGGTTAAAACCTGTTTGCATCTCCAACACCCTGACCTCATGATTGTGCACTGTGGTAGTAACGACCTAGGCACATTGACTGGGGTAGGTTTGGAAATGCTAATGAAGGACACCTTTAGACAATTGATGATGCTTTTGCCTCAAACTGTCTTTGTATATTCCAATATATGCCAAAGACAGAAGTAAACCAATTTTGTCCTCAGATTGAAAAATCTAGGAAGAATGTCAACAAAGCTGTCTCTGCATACCTCAGAGACCATAGAATGGGATCGATCTACAACAACTACCTACGTTTTCATATGGCTGATATCTACAGACGTGATGGAGTACACTTCACAGATCAGGGGAATCGAGTTTTTCTGAATAACCTGAAGCTGTGCATCCACACTTATATGTAGCTCCAACTAATAAACACAAAGGCTCGCAGAGTGACAGCTGCGATCCGGCTACCACAGGGAGACCTGTGGGCCGTCAAGCACCCTCGCAGAAGGAAACCTGCGGCCCGTGGGCTCGGCTCGCACACAGAGAGCTACGGGCCGTCGGCTCGCAAACGCAGAGCTGTGAGCCGAAGGACTGCTAGTCTTTTATGGTTTAGGGTAGTGCAGTGGTGTTCGGGTAGTGTAGTGGATCATCCTGTGGTTACTGTTTTAGGGTTTAGGATGGTGCAGTGGTGTTTGGGTAGTGTACGAGGTTGTGCTGGGGATAGCGTTTTACAGTTTAGGGTAGTGCAGTGGTGTTTGTGTAGTGTGGAGATCGTGTTGGGGTAGTGTTTTAGAGTTTACGGCAGTGCAGAGGTGTTTGGGTAGTGTAGGAGGCCGTGCTGGAAGTAGTAATTTAGGATAGTGCAGTGGTGTAGGAGGTCGTGCTGGGAGTAGTTTTAGTGTTTAGGGTAGTGCAGTGGTGTAGGAGGTCGTGCTGGGAGTAGTTTTGGTGTTTAGGGTAGTGCAGTGGTGTTTGGGTAGTGTAGGGGGTCATGCCAACGGACTGACTCACAGAGCTCCGAGCCGACAGACTGGCTTCAAAAGGCATAACCGCGAACTGGTGATGTGGATAGAGGTAGAGTGAAAGGGGTATCTCACACAGACACAGATGCCAGTGTTGCCTCGCAGAGGTAAAACTACAGACCCAATGGCTTCTATACGAGCTGATGGACTAAGTCACAAAATGCCTGCCAACACTTCCTAGTTTCAACCATTCACAGCCAATGAGCAGCATGCTCGTAACCCCTCAGCCAATCAGATGTCAGAATTCTCAAATATCGATATCTGTAAACTTTGATATTTCTCATAAACTACTGGACAGATTTACACAATTTCAACAAAAGCGCGCTTTCTGGACCACGACCGTTCTCCCTGCCAAATTTGGCGTAATTCCGTTCAGCAGCTTGACCTGTAGCCTTGTCTAAAGTTTCCTATGGAAAATACATTGAGAAAAGACATTTTGGGACTCCCCTTTTTTCTTAGCCCCCCTTGACCAATCACCCCTAAACTTTCAAGATAGGAGCTGATCAAAAAAGAGAAACTTTTTGGAACATTTTGTAAAGAATCGTCAAACGACGCCAAAGTTATAAGCAGATGGAGGGCTCCAGGAGGGGGGCAGCGCAACCCCCCTCCCGACATGAGTTAAGCCCTGAGACAGCGGGGACCCCAGCGGGCCCCCATAGCCCCAGCGAGCCCCCGCTATTATTTTTTAAGAAATGCCCCCGGGACCTAGCCCACCGGGGTCTCGTAAAAACTAAAACACGGGAACCCGTGACCCAGCGCGAATTGCACCGTTTAAAAAAAAAATGGTTTGTTTGGCCCTGGGGTCCTTCTGGGACCCCCTGAGCAGGTCTAGGGGGTCAGGGTGTTTCTACCCTGCCCCCTTCTCTTGTTTTATACCTTTGTTTCTCTGTTTTCTAGTGACTCGCTTCTACTGAGTCACAAGATGGCTGCCAACACTTCCTGGTTTGGAGTGTTGACAGCTAATCACAGCGAAGCTCGTGCACGGGACTTAGGCTCCGCCCAGATCTCAAAACTTTTATTTTTCTAATTTCTCAGCAACTACTGAACGGATTTACACCATTTTAAAAAAAGGTCACTTTCTGATCCAATCACTACCTTTGTGCCAAATTTGGGGTAATTCCATTCAATAGTTTCTGCTCTTGCCTTGCACAAAGTTTCCTATGGGAAATTTATTTTTTTACTCTTATCCTTTGAATTTCTTAAAAACTACTGAACGGATTTACACCATTTAAAAAAAGGGTCGCTTTCTGAACCAAGCTCTACCTTTCTGCCAAATTTCAGGTCATTTCGTTCAGCAGTTCAGGCTGTAGCTCATCGCAAAATTTCCTATAGAAATTAACATGGGGAAAACGCGTTTTGGGACCCCCCTTTTTTCTCAGCCCCTGCTTGACGAATCACCCCCTAACTTTCAAGGTAGGAGCTAACCTGAAAAGTAGAACTTTTTGGAAAATTTCATAAAGATTCCTCAAACGATGCCAAAGTTATTAGCAAATCAATAAATACTTTTCCTATGGAAACTATGTTGTAACTATAACTAACTACTGGCGACCGCCAGTAGGTAATATGTATGTATATATATAAAACCTTTAACCAGTCCCACCAAGGCTGCCGAACTCTTGAAGCGGGTGCATCCATCGTGGGAGGTGAGTTACCATGTAGATTGTGTCAAAAGAAAAGTTGGAGTACTCAAGGGATTTATGAATATTTAAATTAGAAAAAAAACACTCACAGACGTGTTTCGGAGCAATTCCTTATTTAATGTTTGTGAGTTTTAAAATGAAGTCAGTAGTTTGCACAATTTAAACTCATTGGTCAAATTCATCAGTGTCGTCTAATCAAAGAAGGGGGACAAGAGAGCTGATTATTTAACGAGGTCCCGTTCCAATGCTCCCAGGTGCGTACATGGCACTTTTTCTTAATACTACCTGTGCCCTTCGTCTGACAACCCACATGTTATACTCCCACCGTTGTTCGCGTGGCCCCGTACTACCGCGCACAAAATGCCCGTGTCGCGGACCCCGCCCCCCTAGTGTCACACTCCACCTAATATCAGTTAAGTCTGGGATCTCCAGCAGCATTCCTCTGATTCCCCATATACGTTAAATGACCGGGTGCACGACCCCACCTGCCTTCAACTATTTACACGTACACATGCCCGGGGTCTCTGGTCTGATTCCGCCAGACTCCCCCTCTTTACGCAATAGGGTCGGGTGCATGACCCCCTCGCCCCATTCTAGTGACACGTGCATCTACACCTGTTATTCCCTATTGGCACGTTTCAGTGGTGGTTGTACTGATACCTGAACCTTTCTATAACCCCTTTTATTCCAGTGGACCCCTACCAGAGGTCGGGTCGCTCCTCCTTCACCTATGAAGTCTTCGAACCTACTTGATTGAGGTAAGACCTAGTACGTCATCCTCCTGAGTGGTAAAACAACCCCCATCGGGTAAGGGCGACAACTCAGCCCTTTGAGTACATGCTTACTAATTCCTTTCCCTTCTGTGTTAGTTCTTACAAGTTTTTAATTTTCAATTCCTTTCTCCTGTAATTGTTGAGATCCGAGACTAGGGACCTGTGGTCCCAGCTCAGGCACCTAACCCTCTTCTTAAAATACTTGGATAATTCTACCCTCTCCAGCTGTTGTTTGTCCTCTCCACTTTTTGTCTCCATCTATTTAGGCGGAGACGTTCTACACAAGATCCTGACTTAGGGTCTTACTTACTTTTGGGGTAGATCCCACTTACCCGACCACCACACCGAGGTACATACCCATAGATCTCCCCATGGTCCTGAAGAAGTGTCGCTCAACCTTGGAGCAGTGAAGACACGAAACATGTTGACCTTAGTCAACTAAAGGCTACCTTGATACCTAGAATCACTGCAGTAGCCTCACTGGTTTTACCTGGTCCCAGCCCCAATAAACCCATTTAAAGTATTCAAGGGGCCAGGGCCTAATTTAATCACTTTCTGAATCACTACACTAACTAGGAGTCACTGACTCTCTCACACTCACACACTCTTCACATACGGCGTTCTCAGATCAGAAGATCTCCGCTAAAGATGCCACCAGGCCCGTTGGACATTGCCGTGCCAGTCCGACAGAGAGCACCCAATGATGAAGCATGACACCCTAACAGGTGTGTGAGGGCATTAAGATCTGAAATTCAGATCTCCCCCTAGACCAACTAACAGCAGGCAGATAGTGATCCCTATCACCTCGGCCAATAAGAGGAACTGTTCCGATCTGAAAAAACAAATTCATCAGTGAACATCAAAGAGGGACTCACATGTTGTTCGCTTATATGATCTTTTTTAGTTGCCATATTTGCGTAACATCCTTTGTTTTTCCATGGATGGTAATGCTAGTGCTCTGCATCGATATTAAATAACATTGGAATAATTTCCAATGTCCCATTGTACCATCAATGGTTCAGAGCACACTAGCACACGTTACTTGAAAGTACGCTAATGTGGCAATAATTAAAGTCCTTATTTCTCGATTAACCCTGCATGTATTTGCACAGCGTGTCAATGGGTCAACGTATCTTTCGCCTTTGCCACGCCTTCATCAGACTCCATTAGGTAAAAGTAGAATTACTTGTTACCTTAAACTTGTAGAGTTCATGGCACACAACCAATGGTTTTGATGTCTTCGTTGTGGTTCTGACAGCCATTTATGTAACCTGCAACCAGTCCCACCAAACGACCCTTCGGTGAGATGCTGAATGTAGAAGTCGATACGACATGTACCAAGGTGCAATGTTATTATGGACTAAATATGTGCGAAGAGTTATACTCAACCCTGGATTTATGGCACAGACTCGAGGAATAGGATAATACCAGCCATTGGAATATCATACAGCCAGAGACGGGGTCATATTCTTTGATATGCTTGAGGCATTTATACCACTAGAGATAAAAGATCACGACTTGCGGAAGTCCACAGGCAGTGGACGAAACGCGTTGGCTGTTTTTATGTCATTCCTGTGAACAACAAAGATTACGTTGGACGCAATCTAAATGAAATGGATTATTGGCTGTTGATATTAGTGCTTGTGGTGTACTCCACACTTATATGTTGAATCGTTCTGATCTTTTTGATCGCTCCTTGGAAACAGCGGGAGCAGTAAATGTGCATGCAACATTGACTTTCAATATTTTGTTTTGGACTTTATCTTGGGAAATTGGAAGGGAGGTGAGATAGGTAGATGAGCTCGCTGTTTGTTTTCTTTGTATAATCCCACCAAAGCTGTTGAACTCTTGAAGTGGGTGCATCCATCATGGGAGGGTAGTTACCACGTAGATTGTGTCAAAAGAAAAGTTGGAGCACTCACGGGATTTCCGAATATTTTAATTAGAAAAAACCCACTCACAGACGCGTATCAAAACAATTCCATTTTCAATGCATGTGAGTTTTAAAATGAAATTGGTAGTTTGCAGTATAGATATATTACCTACTGGCAGTCTCCAGTAGGTAGTTATAGTTAGGAACTATTTTCCATAGGAAACCCGCAACATTCTATTTGGAATAATGTTGGCGCCGATTGACGAATCTTCGCGAAATTTTCCAAACTTTTGGCCAGCTCCGGTCCGCTCCTATCCTGAAAATTTCACGGTGATTCGTCAAGCAGGGGCCGACAAAAAGGGGGGTCCCAAAACGCGTTTTCCCCATGCATTTTCCCATAGGACCTCTTGACGCAGCTACAGCCCAAACTGCTGAACGGAATTACACCAAATTTGGAAAAGAGGTAGTCCTCAGTTCAGACTTGTGCCTGTTGCTTAAATGGTGTAAATCCGTTCAGTAGTTCCTGAGAAAATTAAAGTTAAAAAGATAGATATATCTGGGCGGAGCCTAACCACACATCTCATCGTGAGATCTGATTGGCTGTCAGTACTTCATCCAAGAAGTGTTGGCAACCATCTTGGGACCAATATACATGATAGCACCTCATTAAAAATAATTGCAGTTAATAGAAGGTTTTAAGACTTTAGTTACATTATAAATCATTTGATGATGGTACCATACTCATTTTAGGAATTGTGGTGTGTTCTAAGGTGATTTTACCATATGAAAAAGCCTTCTGCTGTGATATCATGAATCATGTTTGAGAGAAAACTATTTTCTCATGCTTTTCCCATAGAGGTTTGGAAGGTGATCTATAAGCTAAACTGAGAGCATATTTTCAGTAAATTCACATTATCTTTCTCAGTCATGTGAGAATGAAGTCTGACATTCTCAGTAAAACATGTACATCCAACAAGGGCAGAGACTGTCAGTTGATTCCTTTGTGTTCTACTGCAGCTTCCCAGAGTGTTCTAAAGAACAACTAGAGCGCTAACAGTCCTACTTATGACAAACGTATTGCACACCTGAAGCCATCTTGATTGGAATAAAGTGGTAACTCTTAAAACATTTAATTTAAAAAGGAACAAAATGAGGGGGTTCATTTTGCCATAGAAAGTATGATTAGTGCTGCAGAAAGAAAAATTAGGGCACATTTTGAGTGACTTCTCAAATCCTCTTCTAGTTCATTAAAAAATTCTGACGTGCAGACTGAAACATGCACTTTGAATACAAGCGCAGACTTCCCTGGTGAGCAGTAGCTTTACTACAGTGATCTAATAAGCAACTAGAATGCTAACATTCTGAATTTATGGCAAATGTGTGACACATCTGAATGCCTTCTTGATGGAATCAAAGTAAAAAACTGAAAGTTTTTCCTACTGAGGAGACTGTAGTAAATGAGGAAATTACGAAACTTCATAACAAATAAGTCTCCCAAAATGGCCACCAGATACAAAAGAGCCCAAATGTAGCCCAAATATCACCCAGATGTAGCCCAAGTATAGCCCAATGACAGAATGTCCCAGAGTGTTCTAACGAACAACTAGAGCGCTAACAGTCTTACTTATGACAAAAGTATGGCACACCTGAAGCCATCTTGGTTGGAATAAAGTGGTAACACTTAAAACATTTAATTTACAAAGGAACAAAATGAGGGGGTTCATGTTGCCGTAGAAATTATGATTAGTGCTGCAGAAAGAAAAAATTAGGGCACATTTTGACTTCTCAAATCCTCTTCTATTTCATAAAAACATTCTGACATGCAGACTGACACATGCACTTTGAATACCAGCAGCAGACTTCCCTGGTGAACAGTAGCTTTACTACAATGAGTAACAGTCTGCAGCCATACTTAACTTTGCCGATGTCTAATTACGAACGTTTTATCTTGACCCATTTTAGATTGTCCATTGTTTTTAGATTACTGTCTTTTCCAGTAATGAATTCTTGGTAGCCGAGGTTACCCTTATGTCCGTGTGATGACTCTTCACCCCAGTCGGATATTCATATCCTATTTTTTTGTACCTTTTATACCATACCACGTAAGACATATATCATTCCACTCCTCAAAGAATGGAAAATTAACAAAGGTCGTTTAGCTTTTTTAGAATTTCAGAGAATGGACACTGTTCTTACTGTTACCGCAGTTTTAACTTATTGTAAAAATGTTTTTAAACTTAGGAAAACATTGGGTTTAGATGTATTTTAAGTTAACCTTTCTCCTTTTTATATTTTTTTTGCTTGTGTACTAAAAATTGTAAATTTAATGCTGTAACTTTCATGGTTTTTTGTCTTTAAAACCGAATAAAGTATTCTTGACTTGACTACCACCAGCAGACTTCCGTGGTGAGCAGTAGCTTTACTACAGTGATCTAATGAGCAACTGGAGTGCTAACATTCAGAATTTATGGCAAATGTGTGACACATCTGAATGCCTTCTTGATGGAACCAAAGTAAAAAACTGAAAGTATTTCCTACTGAGGAGACTGCAGTAAATAAGGAAATTAGGAAACTTCATAACAAATAAATCTCCCAAGATGGTCACCAGAGACAAAAGAGCCCAAATGCAGCAGAAATATCACCCAGATGTAGCCCACATGTAGCCCAATGACAGAAGTGTGCAAAACACTTATTTTTTGTGTATTTGCTGTTTTATATAGTGCAGACTTGTCAGGTATTGGAGTGCTTTACATGAGCATTGGTTACATCTCACAAGATCAAATTCATTTTGGTTGTAGACATGGGGAAATTAAGTGATTTGACCAGAATCACAGAATGTTTAGCTGAAGCAGAAACTCCAACCTGGTTCCCCAGTTGCAAAGTCTGCAGCTCTGGAAGTAACACCACATCCTCTCCCCTAAGTGCAACATTTAATCAAGTGGTCAACTGGATAAAAAAACAAAGATTACAAATAATTTAAAAGTTCTTTGTCGCTATTTGAAACTCAGAAAATATGTCCTCATTTTAGTTTTTTAGAGCACTAACCATAATTTTGACGCAAATAAGACCCTCTCATATATGTAATTTCTAAAGGAAATGCTCTAGGTATTACAGTTTTGATTACATCAAGATGACGTCAGGCGTTCCACACTTTTGTAATAAATATAGAATGTTAGCAATCTAGTTGTTCATTGAGAGGCAGAGGCCAGGGGCACGGACTCAGAAAATTGAAGGCAGGTAGGAGAGTGCAGAGGCAACAATTTGACCACACTGGGCAGGCAGGAAGGGCAGTGGCAGCACAACAGACTATGGAGGGCAGTGGAAAGCGGGGCAGGGGCAACATACCAACAATACAGGACTGGCAAGAGAGGCAGTGGCAATATAATAGACCATTGTGGGCAGAAGGAAGAGGCAGTGGTAGTACAACCATACATGCCAACAGACCCGTTTCAGCCAGGAAACGTCCAATGTTTTTAAGCTCAAATGGGCTTTATTTGATCTGTCTCCTGTCTACAATCTCCTCATTTTCAATGTAACTCAAAGGGGAAAATCAATACCCCAGTTTTTTTTCAAAATCTCCCTCTTACCAAGTTCAAAATGTTCGCAAGTATGGTACATTGGATCATGGTAGGCAGGGGGAATTGGGGTAGGGACATGGACTCGGATAACAGAGGACAGGAGGGACATGGAGAGGTGCACCAAACTGACCCTACAGGGCAGGCATCAGGGTTTTCAGCAGCACAATACACCACACAGGGCATGTGGGACAGGAGTGCAGCACAACAATCCATAGAAAGCAATAGGGAGGGGACAGGACCATGAACATGGACAACAGAGAACAGAGGGGAAAGAGGCAATGATAGCTAGCTGACCATAATGGACAGACAGGAGAGAAAGCTGCAGCATAACAGACCATAAAGGGCAGGAGGGACGGATCAGGGGCATTACAATGGAACAGACAAGCCAGGAGGGAGGGAATAGGGGTCTGCACATGGAAACAGAGGGCTGGGGGCAAGGGAGCAGGGCAGGAGCAGCACGATGACCATGGAGGTCAGGCAGGATGGGCACTTGAAACAAGACACACCATGGAGAGCAACAGTGAGACTATGATGGCATACACACAGACCATGGAGGGAAGGTGGGAGGGGGTCAGGGGCAGCTAGCTGACCACACAGGGAAGGTGAGAGGGTCCATGGCAGCACAGAAGACCATGCATGGCAAGCGGGAGGGTTAGTGGCAGCACAATGGCTATGATGGGCATGACATGTGGACAGGCAGGGTGGAGGTGGCAGGGACAGGTTACAGTCATCTGACAATGCTAGGCAGGTGGGAGGGAAGTGGCAGCTCAACAGAACACTCAGAGTAGATAGGAGTGGCAGGTCCATGGAACATGGTGGGCAAAAAGGATGGAGCAGGGGCATCCACAAAGACATCGAAGGGCAGGGGGAAGGAGAATAGGGCCAGCAAGCTAAGCACAAAGGCTAAGTAGGAGGTCAATGATGGGCCATAGAATTGGGCAATGGAGGGCAGGAGGAGTGGACTGGTACATAATGCTAAATGGAGGGCAGTGGCAGCACATCAGACCATGCATGGCAGGAGGGAGGAGGCTAGTCCATGGATTCAGAAACCAGAGGATAGGGAGGAGGTGGATGGGGCAACAAGCTAACTGTTCAGAGAAGGTGGGTATTAGGAACTTTATTGTTTTTAAAATGTGTGTCTGTGCGAACTACTTAAAATATGAACAAGTATGCAGCATAATCTCACTTTTATTCAGGAAGAAGAGAACGTTTGTGACTGTGACTCCGGGCTCACTTGGCAGAAACACCCCCTGACCCTCCACCCCCCATCGCAAAATGTATTGCCCGTGAAAAGGGTAGGCGGACGCAGTGTTATATAGAACATAGTCCTGAGAGCACGATTGAAAATGAAAACTAGATATAGTATATGGTTTAAACTATGCACCAAAAAGTGTGATATAAGATGAACCGGGGCGTAAAATATAATATGCAATACATTGTGCACAAAGACAGATTTATTGGAGAGCGCGAGATAGCACAGGCACTAGCGCGTGCAATGCGATATGCACCTTGGAGTGTAATATGCACAGGGCAGTGTTGTGTAACCTAACTAGTCTCTAAAGTTGTAATATAAAATATGTGCTGGGGAGTGTTACGTTGCATATGCACTGTGACAAAGATATGGATCCCAGATTGTAATATGTATGGCATAGCGCTGTGCGTTATAACATAGGCATCGCGGAACGCATGTTAGATGGGGCAATATAACCCGTGCGAAGGCAAGTGTGGCATGACATATTCACGGGGTGGTGTTACAGTGCACATGGGCTAGAGAGTGTCATAGCATACGCACTAGCTGGTGGAATACAACACAGGTGTGTGGCACTCGGCGGGCACTGGTGGGTGTAACACAGCATTGGGCTCAGCCAGGAGCACGCTGTGACTCTCAAGTGAGGTTCGTCTCCTTTCCAGAGAGTAAAATAAAAAGTATTACACATCCGGCGGTAGATGTGTGTTTTATTAACCGTGAGGGGGGTTTCTTGCATAGTTTGGCCGAATTTTTGTTGAATCCCCTTTGAATGGCTTGGTGTGCGTGTATATTAAATGTGCCCGTCAATAGCTACCCATGTTTGTATAAATAAACGACAAGGGTGTCTACTTGAAGAGTACCAACCGGCGGGGGCGCCGGGATTAGGCACGGTAGGGCGTCAGACACGTCAGAGCTTCACTAGCGGTGTAAATACATTCCACGTGGATTCATTGTATGCATAGTCACCTTTTAATGAATATCACGCAAATCATCATGGTGATAGGTACATACGGTTTGTCCAGCATGTCCTAGGTGTTTCTATAAATATATATTTTTTTTTAAATAATAAAAAACAAAGGCCGGCCCCGGGGGATGGGGTCCCCGGGGCCATAAGTGGCCTGAGGAAGGGGGCAATGCAGCCCCCCTCCTAAAGAATAAAAAAAAAGGCCATGACCCGGGGTTTGGGGTCCCCGGGGCCGATTAAGGCCTTGGGAGGGCCACATTTTTTTTTTAAACAAAAAAATTAGGGTGCAGGCCCTGGGCCAGTAAATTAGAAAAAGAAGGGGGGCCACACAGCACTCCTTCTTAAAAAAATTAAATAAATAAAACACCGGCATCGCGCCGAAGGCCTCGCCCCCTCCTAGCAGCACTCTGCAAACGCACCCCCTGGCAAGTTGTAAGTTGGGGAATTAATTCCCATTCAATACTGAGGGTCCCTGAGGGCCAACTAGCCCAACAGGTATCTCCAGTATGCGCCAGGGAGCTACGTTGCAGACATGTGTTCTGAGGCCACGCCCCTTTTTACACCTCTATGCAACGCAGCTCTGTGGCGCTTACTGGAGGTACCTAGTGGGCTAGTTTGACCCTAGGGACCCTTAGGATTCAAGGGGACTTAATCTCTCAACTTAGAACGGCCACAGGGCGCATTTACACAGTGGTGAAGGGAGGGGACGGGGCCTGAGGTAACATGTGCAAACACGCCCTGTGGCACATTTTAAGTTGGGGAAATAATTCCCTTTCAATCCTGAGGGACCCTGGGAGCCAACTAGCCCACCAGGGGCTTCCAGTAAGCGCCACTGCTCTGCGTTGCAGAGAGGTGGTGCAGGCCGTGCCCCTTTTTACACCTCTCTGCAATGGCACTTACTGGATGTACCTAGTGGGCTATTTTGCCCCTAGGGATCCTCAGGATTCAAGGGGACTTAATCTCCCAACTTAAAAAACGGCCACAGGGTGTGTTTACTCAGTGGGGAAGGGAGGGGACGGGGCCTGAGGTGACGTGTGCAAACACGCCCTATGGCGCGTTTTAAGGGCGCGGTGAGTTACATTAAAAAAGAGGAGATTGTAGACAGGAGACAGATCAAGTAAAGCCCATTTGAGCTTAAAAACATTGGACGTTTCCTGGCTGAAACGGGTCTGTTGGCATGTATGGTTGTACTACCACTGCCTCTTCCTTCTGCCCACAATGGTCTATTATATTGCCATAGCCTCACTTGCCAGTCCTGTATTGTTGGTTTGTTGCCCCTGCCCCCCTTTCCACTGCCCTCCATAGTCTGTTGTGCTGCCACTGCCCTTCCTGCCTGCCCAGTGTGGTCAAATTGTTGCCTCTGCACTCTCCTACCTGCCTTCAATTTTCAAAGTCCGTGCCCCTGGCCTCTGCCTCTCAACAGTATCCCAATGAACAACTAGATTGCTAACATTCTATATTTATTACAAAAGTGTGGAACGCCTGACGTCATCTTGATGTAATCAAAACTGTAATACCTGGAGTATTTCCTTTAGAAATTACATATATGAGAGGGTCTTATTTGCATCAAAATTATGGTTAGTGCTCTAAAAAACTAAAATGAGGACATATTTTCTGAGTTTTCAAATAGCGACAAAGAACTTTTAAATTATTTGTAATCTTTATGTTTTTTTATCCAGTTGACCACTTGATTAAATGTTGCACCTAGGGGAGAGGATGTGGTGTTACTTCCAGAGCTGCAGACTTTGCAACTGGGGAACCAGGTTGGAGTTTCTGCTTCAGCTCAACATTCTGTGATTCTGGTCAAATCACTTAATCTCCCCATATCTACAACCAAAATGAATTTGATCTTGTATGATGTAACCAATGCTCATGTAAAGCACTCCAATACCTGACAAGTCTGCACTATATAAAATTGCAAATACACAAAAAGAAGTGTTTTGCACACTTCTGTCATTGGGCTACATGTGGGCTACATCTAGGTGATATTTGTGCTGCATTTGGGCTCTTTAGTCTCTGGTGGCCATCTTGGGAGATTTATTTGTTATGAAGTTTCCTAATTTCCTCATTTACTGCAGTCTCCTCAGTAGGAAATGCTTTCAGTTTTTTACTTTGATTCCATCAAGAAGGTATTCAGATATGTCACACATTTGCCATAAATGCTGAATGTTAGCACTCCAGTTGCTCATTAGATCACTGTAGTAAAGCTACTGCTCACCACGGAAGTCTGCTGGTGGTAGTCAAGTCAAGAATACTTTATTCGGTTTTAAAGACAAAAAACCATGAAAGTTACAGCATTAAATTTACAATTTTTAGTACACAAGCAAAAAAAATATAAAAAGGAGAAAGGTTAACTTAAAATACATCTAAACCCAATGTTTTCCTAAGTTTAAAAACATTTTTAAAATAAGTTAAAACTGCGGTAACAGTAAGAACAGTGTCCATTCTCTGAAATTCTAAAAAAGCTAAACGACCTTTGTTAATTTTCCATTCTTTGAGGAGTGGAATGATATATGTCTTACGTGGTATGGTATAAAAGGTACAAAAAAATAGGATATGAATATCCGACTGGGGTGAAGAGTCATCACACGGACAAAGGGTAACCTCGGCGACCAAGAATTCATTACTGGAAAAGACAGTAATCTAAAAACAATGGACAATCTAAAATGGGTCAAGATAAAACGTTCGTAATTAGACATCGGCAAAGTTAAGTATGGCTGCAGACTGTTGCTCATTGACAAAGAAAAATGCAGAGATACAGATTTTTTCTTCAATTCCTCTTGGCTTCTATTTTCTATAAGATATTCCAGGGATAACTTGGACAAAAAGTTCCTGGATATACCATCCATTGAAGGTGGATCTGCAAAATATTGTTGGCAACCAATTTTACGAAAAAATGTTTTGACATAGTTTAGCCAATCTAGACGGTCCACATTTTCCAGTTTTAAAACATCCTGGAGGATAACTCGATTCAGGGAGCACTCATCAGTTGTCCAGACCCTGTGCCACAAAAGAATAGGTTGAATTCTGATCAAGTCAGATATATAATTTAGGCCAAGTTCAGAATGACAAATGTAGGTCGCGACACTTTGGGGGACTCTCAAGATGTGTCTCAGGAACCTATTCTCAACTTTCTGAATTAGGTCGATATTAGTGTGGCCCCAGAGGCCCGAGCCATACATAGCAACCGATGTACATGTAGCATTATAAATAGTTAAAATTTCTTTAATTGGTTTCTTTGCCAGTTTTTTAATAAAATTCATTAGGGCCATTATAGTTTTTTGAAACAAAAGAGTTCTAGCCTTTACCGCATGAGGCCACGCCCCAGTTTCATGGAACAGGACACCAAGATATGGGAAGGTAGAAGTAGATTCCAAAGGAACTTTATTTAGAAACATTCTTTTTGTATAATTACCAGATTTATTGCCACAGTTCATTGAAAAGGTTTTAGTACAATTAACTTTTAAGTCTAAACTGGACATAAAGGACTCAAAAGATTGTATCAGATTTTGTAAAGCCACGGGAGTGCGGGCCATTAAGACTGCGTCATCCGCGTACAAGAGCGCGGGGACAAACCTCCCCCCAACCCTAGGAATGTCCCCGCAATCACGCAAAAGATGGCCTTCAAGGCCATTAATGTACAACAGGAATAAAAAGGGAGCCAGGACGCAGCCCTGGCGGACGCCCCGGCCAACCTGAAATGTCCTTGTGCATTGACCCTCACGGCCAAAGCGAACCGAAGCTGTGGCACCTGAATAAAGGTCCTTCAAAAAGCAAACAATGGAATCTTCCACACCTATCTCTTTTAAAATAGTCCATAATTTAACATGGGAAACACAATCCAACGCCGATGAAAGGTCGACGAATGTGAGGTACAGGCGCTCGCCCTTAATCCTCAGGTATTTTGATTGTATAATCATTAAATTTAGGCACTGTTCCAGAGTTCCAATACCCTTTTGGAAACCATATTGTAAATCGCTCATTATTTCGTTTTCTTCTGCCCAGATTTGCAGTCTAGCCAAAATAATTCTCCCAAGGATCTTAACGGACGAATCCAATAGGGAGATTGGTCTGTAGCAGGCGCAAGATTGCCTGTCGCCCTTATTGTAAATAGGTACGATCACTGAGGTGAACCAGGTCGGATTTAGGCCCCTAGCCAGTGCTGCATTAAATAGTTGCACAAGCATGGGGCCCCAAAGCTCAACGTTATCTTTAAATAGGTCGGCAGGGATTCCGTCAGGCCCTGCAGCCTTGCCGCCCTTCGTCGCATTAAGAGCCTAGTTAACTTCCTCCGGGGTTACAACTAATTTAACTACCTTGTCTGCTATATAGTCCCCGGGGGCATTATCAATATAATGGGAATTATCGTGCGGGGTGTAAAGACAAGAAAAATGCGCCACCCAATCCGCCTCAGTAATGGCATTTTCTATACGCGCCTTGGTGTTGTCGTAGAGAAGAGGGGTGTTAACAGCCTTCCAAAAGGCAGATGCATCCTTCTGTTGTGATGCTTCACATAACGCTTCCAAGGCTTCCTTTTTTATAACCATTTTCCTATTTTTTAAGGCTTCATTATATGCTTTCCTGCAGTTTCTTATTTCAATAGGGTTACGTGGTACTTGGTGAATAGCTCTTTTCAAGGTAGTTAGGGAGCTGGTGCAGGCGTTATCAAACCAGCTCCTTTTACCCTTTGCCCTGTCATTTGCCACCACCCATAAATCTTCCTTAATAGTGGAGGCTATTAAATTGAAATGTTCGATTATCAAATCAGGACTAGAATTATCATCCAAGCATGTAGCAAAACTGCTGGAGCAAGTGTTCAAAAATGTATCTAGAAACCTTTCCGGGACAACCTTGTTCCATTTTAGGCTGTACCCATTTTGTCTGCCGAGGACCACGTCCGAAGCTACGTGTATAGGAAGTGCGTCCATTTGTTGATCCGGAAAGAAATTTTCAACCTCCATAACTCCATAATCTGCGGCAAGTGATCGCTCACTGGCTGGTCCATAATATTGGACTTAATAATTTTATGGCGACAGCTATTAGAGGCAATAATAAAATCAATAATGGACAGTGCTCCTCTACCAACAAATGTAGGCACAAAAGTGGAGGGCGTTCGAGCAATTTCATTTACAAATCCTAAATCATTCGTAAACAATATATCATTTAATAAGTCCCCAATCAGAGAATGTTCAAAATGAGTTGGATTTATTTCCTGTTCGGTAGTTAAACCGCATAAACCCTGTTTACCTTTAGTACAGAGTTTGCAATTAAAATCCCCCCCCAAACAAACATAACTTCTCTATTGGTTTTGTCTATTTCATAATGTATGTCTTCCCTCAGCGTGGATAAAACGCTGGGGATTACTTTCCTTGGTATGTTGTTATAAAAGTTAATTACGGCGACATTTAGTCCCTTATTATTCCTTAAAATTATTAATTGGTAAAAACTAGATTTAGGGGAAAACCAAATACCATCATATTTAAGCTGGTTGGAAACAAGGGTTAATAGGCCGCCCTTAGCTCTACCGTGGGTGCTCCTCACAGCCGGGATGAAAAAACTTCTATACCCATTAATATTTACCGGATCCAAAGACCAAGTTTCCTGAAAAGCCAGAATATCATGGCCCTCAATGATAGAGCCCCATGATGGATTATTGATTTTCTCCCTTAAACCGGCCACGTTCCAGAATAAGAATGTGCAGGCTTTTCTGATTACTTTAGTACCCTGGTTGCTTTGAGAAGAAGATGCCTTTACTTCCTCAGGTCGAGTGCAAGTAGGGACGCCAGTAGATCCCTCATCGTTTGATTTGAGTGAAAAAAGAGCCTTATGAGTGTTACTGCAGCTAACCTTCCCTTTGTTAACATGGGTCAGGGTCTGGGTAATTTGTACAAACGTAACATCCTCAGTGCAAGGTAAAGAAGCCTGTTCTTTGGGGTTCAGCAGAACTTTATCATGTTTTAACCCTAGGCTAACAGGAGAATTATCACAGACAGTTTTCCTATGTCAGTCCACATATTCCAAACCTGAAAAAACATCAAAGCGGTTTTGAGTAGGCAGATTGTAAATAGGCGAGGCAATGTCGCTCTTTTCCCATGTATAATTATTCGGGCCTCTATACAAAGAGTGAGGATGTCTAAAATGATGATAATGATTGGGTGGGCCACGAGGTTGTACACAGGAAGTCCGACTGTGACCATAATGATTGCGAGCAGGCCTAGTAACTGTCTGCCATCTATCCTCCTGGTTTATAGGGGATTGAGTTGGCACATATGGGTAAAAATAATTTAAATAATGTGTAGAAATGGCATCGCTGCTACTATAGGCATACCAGTCTCCAATGTGCCTAACTGCCCTGTGGTCTTTAAAGTTCACAATAATTACGTCCCCTTTTTTATCTTTGGGACGCACCCCCACCCATTCACAACGCCTCACATGCAGTATTTCACCATTAATATAGGCAGGCAAGGATCTATTTTTGCACAGCCAGAAAACAACTTTATTCCGAAGACCTTGATAGTCTTCCCTGGTCCCAGTAGGGAGCTCGGGAACGCCGGCTAAAATGATTACATATGGGGCAGCTTCGGGAGGAAGGTCCACTATTGCATGGTATTGCCGGTCTTTATTACAGTTACTTCCAAGCCCATTATCTTTAATAGCTGGGTTATCAAGATTTTGTGGAGGGACTGATTTTAGGTCTAAACTCGGATTAGCTTTCAATTCATCAGTTGTCTTACTGTGTGCAATTTTATTCGTTAGTGTGGGTATTGTAGGAATTTCAGTTAACAAGGGGTGGGATGGCAAATATCCCTTCTGAGTAGGTGGTAGAATAATAGGGTGGCTTGGTGGTCCAGAAGAAATATTTGTCAAGGCTTTAACAGATATATTGGGAGAAGTAATATTTTTTAAACCTGTCACCCAGCCTGAAAAAGCGAGGGTATTATCTGCCAGCTTTTTCTCTATGGAATCCAAGCGGGTGTTAATTAATAAAATATTATCCAAAAGGGGCTGTATTAAAGGTTTCACCACATGATCAATTTTGGCCGAAATGTCACTCTCGGTCATGCAACCGTAATTGGTCTGTAAGGGCAGCTTAGGAGTAAACAGTTGAGCCATCGTATCCATCAGAATTGGGGTGATAATCTTCTTCAAGTTCTCGGTTAGCCATTTTGGGGTTAAATCTTCAAAACCGTTCTCACAGTTAGTCCCTATAAATTCCCTGTTAGTTAATACAGGGGGTGAAGCTGGAGAAAAGCTGAGCAAGTTTGGAGACCCTTCATCGACACAACTGGAACAGAAGCTCAACAATGGTGCAGAAGCATTGATAGGCGTATTTAGAGGGGTATCAGTTACACAAAGGTTAACCAAGCCTAACCCTGTAAGATCCTCAGCAACGAGATTATAAGTAGGGAGTACAGGGGAGTTATTTAGGTTAAGCGTAGAAAGTGACGCTGCACCCAATTGCCCTGAAACGGGGCTTTTGCCCGAGGGGGACTGCGTCAAGGAACGATCTTTATGTTTAGGGGTTACTGATCTTTGTTGGGCATGCTTCCCCCTGTGTCTACGTTTAACCTTTTTATATTTTCTAGCCGATTTGGCAAATGGCGGTGCAAGCTGTGTGGTAGTACTGTGATCAGCTAGAGAGCCAGAGTGCCTTACATTATGTACCTGAGCAGTAATCACAGTACTTTTATTCGCTCCACAAGAGATATTACTGGTCGTGGTAGTCGCAACCAGTGGAGGAGGGATTGTTACTTCAGGGAATCTAATAGGACTCACCTTGCCCAGGGAAGCCCTCCTATCGGTATTAATCTGGCTAACTTTTTTAATGAGATAGTTATCCATAGGGCCTATGGCATGCAGATGCCTCTCGTCTTTACCCTTAGACATCAGGGCAGATTGTTTGCCGACCACAGTCATAGAAATAAAACAGGGACAGTGAGAATCCGCGCCTACAGCCAGCCCACTCAGCCCACGAAAATAGCGGGATAAGTATTCCCTTCAAATAGGCAACCTGGACATATAATCACAAGCCGGGCTAAGCCCTTTGCCCGGGCTTAGCCCGGCCCGGCCCGTCCCGCGAAGCGGGCCTCCGCGGTGTTTTTTGGCGTCACCTGGCGCGTTCACGGCGTCACCTCGACGCGCCGCCGCTGGGGCTACCGGGAGTTGTAGTCCCGGGGCGGCGACGCGGTGGATTGCACCCGCTGCTGCTTTCAAGGGTTTTGGCCTCCCCTTATGACTCCTGGCGGTGGCGGCAGAGTAGAAGTCAATACGGCCCAAAAGAGGTAAGTTTCTGCTGTGGTATTAAAAGTGTATGTTTCAGTCTGCATGTCAGAATATTTTTATGAAATAGAAGAGAATTTGAGAAGTCAAAATGTGCCCTAATTTTTCTTTCTGCAGAACTATTCATAATTTCTATGGGAAAATGAACCCCCTCATTTTGTTCCATTGTAAATTAAATGTTTTAAGTGTTACCACTTTATTCCAATCAAGATGGCTTCAGGTGTGCCATACTTTTGTCATAAGTAAGACTGTTAGCGCTCTAGTTGTTCGTTAGAACACTCTGGGACATTCTGTCATTGGGCTATACTTGGGCTACATCTGGGTGATATTTGGGCTACATTTGGGCTCTTTTGTCTCTGGTGGCCATATCGGGAGATTTATTTGTTATGAAGTTTACTAATTTCCTCATTTACTGCAGTCTCCTCAGTAGGAAATACTTTCAGTTTTTTAGTTTGGTTCCATCAAGAAGGCATTCAGATGTGTCACACATTTGCCATAAATTCTGAATGTTAGCACTCTAGTTGCTCATTAGATCACTGTAGTAAAGCTACTGCTCACCACGGAAGTCTGCTGCTGGTATTCAAAGTGCATGTTTCAGTCTGCATGTCAGAATTTTTTTATGAAATAGAAGAGGATTTGAGAAGTTAAAATGTGCCCTAATTTTTCTTTCTGCAGCACTAATCATAATTGCTATGGCAAAATGAACCCCCTCAGTTTGTTCCTTTGTAAATTAAATGTTTTAAGTGTTACCACTTTATTCCAATCAAGATGGCTTCAGGTGTGCCATACTTTTGTCATAAGTAAGACTGTTCGCGCTCTAGTTGTTCGTTAGAACACTCTGGGACATTCTGTCATTGGGCTATACTTGAGCTACATCTGGGTGAAATTTGGGCTACATTTGGACTATTTTGTCTCTGGTGGCCATTTTGGGAGACTTATTTGTTATGATGTTTCCTAATTTCCTCATTTACTACAGTCTCCTCAGTAGGAAAAACTTTCAGTTTTTTACTTTGATTCCATCAAGAAGGCATTCAGATGTGTCACACATTTGCCATAAATTCAGAATGTTAGCACTCTAGTTGCTTATTAGATCACTGTAGTAAAGCTACTGCTCACCAGGGAAGTCTGCTGTTTGTATTGAAAGTGCATGTTTCAGTCTGCATGTCAGAATGATTTAATGAAATAGAAGAGGATTTGAGAAGTCACAAAAAATGTGCCCTAATTTTTCTTTCTGCAGCACTAATCATACTTTCTATGGCAAAATTAACCCCCTCATTTTGTTCCTTTTTCAATTAAATGTTTTAAGACTTACCACTTTATTCCAACCAAGATGGCTTCAGGTGTGCCATACTTTTGTCATAAGTAGGACTGTTAGCGCTCTAGTTGTTCTTTAGAACACTCTGGGAAGCTGCAGTAGAACACAAAGGAATCAACTGACAGTCTCTGCCCTTGTTGGATGTACATGTTTTACTGAGAATGTCAGACTTCATTCTCCCATGACTGAGAAAGATAAAGTGAATTTACAGAAAATATGCTCTCAGTTTAGCTTATAGATCACCTTCCAAACCTCTGTGGGAAAAGCATGAGAAAATAGTTTTCTCTCAAACATGATTCATGATATCACAGCAGAAGGCTTTTTCACATGGTAAAATCACCTTAGAACACACCACAATTCCTAAAATGAGTATGGTACCATCATCAAATGATTTATAATGTAACTAAAGTCTTAAAAGCTTCTATTAACTGCAAGGCTTTTAATGAGGTGCTATCATGTATATTGGTCCCAAGATGGCTGCCAACACTTCTTGGATGAAGTGCTGACAGCCAATCAGATCTCACGATGAGATGTGTGGTTAGGCTCCGCCCAGATATTTATGTGATTTTACTTTTGATTTTCTCAGGAACTACTGAACGGATTTACACCATATATGCAAAAGGCACATGCCTGACCTGAGGACTACCTCTTTGCCAAATTTCAAGTAATTCTGTTCAGCCGTTCGGGCTGTACCTTTGACTAAAGGTCCTATGGGAAAATGCACGGGGAAAATGCGTTTTGGGACCCCCCTTTTTTCTCAGCCCCCGCTTGACGAATCACCGCCAGACTTTCAGGGTAGGAGCTGAGCGGAGCGCCCCATTAGTTTTGAAAATTTCACAGAGATAAGTCAACCGGCGCCAAAGTTATTCAAAATAGAATTTTCTGATTTCCTATGGGAACTCGGTCCTAACTATAACTATCTACTGGCGACCGCCAGTAGATAATATATATATATATATATATATATATTCACTGAAAAAACCATAGGTTTCACAAACGTTATAGTTAGGAATTAGCATTTAAAAAACCTTGCAAATTCACTGAAAAAACCATAGGTTTCACACACGTTATAGTTAGCTGGACATTTCACTCGTACAAAACCATTGAAATTCCACCGTTTTAGTTAGTTCAGCTAACTATAACTCGCGCGCCCGCAATCCACTGCTGATGACGTCACATATTACATCACTCACGACATGGTCAGTGACATCACTGATGACATCACTGATGACATCACCCTATGATTTTTTTTTTTTTAAATAATCGTTTTTTTCACCCTTTGTGATCCTTCAGGGACTCCCTGACAAAGACTAGGGGATCAGGAAGTCTCTACCCTGCCCCCTTTCCATGTTCTCCACCTTTCTTTTAAATGGAAACACATTTCTATCGCTTGCAAATTTCAACCCTTTCCAAATGATTCCTACTTCTAACATGACTTCTACCTGCTAGCATAGCAACAGATCATGGAATACTGGTGTGACCAGAGAGGTCAGAACTTCAGCACACAATGAAGCAGATTTACAAGCCCCTTGCGCCACCTTTGCATCACTTTTAACATTGAAAAGAGACTCAAAAGTGGCTCAAGGGGCTTGTAAATCTGCCCCAATGTTTATAATACAAAGAGCAAGAGTGCTTAACTTTTCAAACCTAACAGTAAATCCAAAGTAATGTTCAATGGGAACACATTTTTCTGAATCAATACAAAACATGCTTTTAAAAATGTAAACATACAGCCTATTTTTTAGTGTTGAGTGGTCTGAAACAGCCAATGAGTTGATTTTAATAAAAATAAAAAGTATGTAAGCCTCCATTTTACAACTATCTTTCATTTCATATTGAAATTCTACTGAAAGACACCTTCTGAGTGCATCCAGGTCTCCTCCTCACTCCCTGAAGTAGTCTGCTGTTCTGCCATTTTCAAGTAAAATTGATACCTTTTCAGCTCCTTGTCCCAGGAAATAAGAAGAAATAGTGAGGGGAGTTGCAAAGCATTTATAAAAGAGACGGTGTACATTTCACAGATGAAGGGAACAGAGTCTTCCTCTTGAACTTTAAACTCTGCATCAGTACTTACTTATAGGTACCCTAAAACTGTCAAAAAACATAACGGCTCGTTTTAGAGCCAACCACCATCAAAACAGTAAAATTTGTTTTTTAATACTTTTTTTTTTTTAAAGGGCATGAGGATTAGAAAAGAGGGTAAGGGAAAGTGAGAAATGGAGAGTGAGGGGATGGAGGGATTTAGGAAACTGGAGTGAGAGAAAGGGAGTCAGGATGTCAATGAGCAAAGCAGAGTGAGGGAGATTGAAGGAAAGAATGCAAAAAGGTGAAGGGGTGTGAGATACATACAGAAGGAAGTGAAGTAGGAGAATAGGAGTGACTATGAGTAAAGGATAGTGACAGTTACGGAAGGTGAGGGAAGGAGAACGACGGAGAAGGTTAAAAAATGTATATAGATTGAAAATGAGTGATGGAGAGAGGAGGAGTGGTAGAAACAGAGGGGCAGATTTATAACAAACTAACGCAGCACGGTGCAGCAAGTAATTTTGCTGTGCCGTGCTGCGTTAGTTTCGAAGCACAGAGATGCAACATATTTACAAGAATATGTCGCATCTCTATGCTTCCCTTGTACTGGCGAACAAACTGCAGCCATACGCCAGCGCAGGCTCCCTTGCACCATGGTGCAAGGATGCCTGCGTGGTGGGGAGATTGTTCTTGTGCAGGAAGGGAGACCTTCCTCAAAAAACAATCACAAGAGGCTTTTTCCTCTGTCAATGCATGCTATAGCATGCAGCACGCACTGAAAGTGGAAAAAAGAAGAGAAATGCAAACATTTCTCCTTGTTGTACCTCGCAACGCCACCTCTAGGGTGGCATAGCATTCACACACAACTTCAGACTTACAATTTCTCGTAAATCAGGAGATATGTGTAGTTCTATGAGTGTTGCGTGGGAACACAAACAACAACACCCATAGAATACCCCTTCAACACACAGTGCTGCGTGTGAAGTGGCTGTATTTACGAGGAGAGGAAAAGTCACACAGGGTTGCTTTTCCTCTCCTTGTAAATATGGAGGAGCACCCTGCACCACCAGTACATCATGAAAAGTGACGTAGTGGTGGCGCAGGGGGTTTGTAAATCTGCCCCAGAGATGTTAAGGAAATTAAGGGTAAAACAGACAAAGGGAGTGAGACAGAAACAGAGACAGAGAGCAAGGAACTGAGAAGGAGTAAGGCAGTTAGAATGACTGAGACATATGGAGACAGGGAGAGAAACATGGTTGAAAAAATAGTGATGGAGGCAGTAAACCTAGGGGAGTAGTAGAGAAGGAGTGAGGGAGTTATGAAAGAGTAGTAAAGCAAGAAGAGAGAGAGGGAAGAGGAATGAGAAAAGCAGAGTGAGGAGAGGTGAAGAAAAGGGAGCATGAAAGGGAAGGAGTGAGAAATACAGATATTTTAAACTTACCTGACCATCAAAATAACTTAATTAGAAATAAATGGTTTTTTTAATTGCAAGTAAAATGAATTACATTTCCTAAATTTTCTTTCACAATCTGAAAAAAAGAAAAAAAGTATTAATATTCAACAATACATTTTATTAAACAGTACATGTTTTTTCATATTTAACAAAGCAATGTTTTGCCCTTTTTTTCTGTTTTCAGAATGTATTGAATTTCACTGAAAATAGTGATATCAATTGTATTCATCATTTAACAGCGGGCAAAAAAAAAAACAATCTGAAAGATTGTTTAAAAAAGCCCCGAATGTATCCTTACTAAAACATACCTTGATAGAAATGTCACATATATATTAAAAATACCTTCTAAGAACAATAACAATTTGCAATAAATAACGTCTGTAAACCTTGTTGCATAAGAACATACACCAAAATAATATCTGTCAAAGAAGTCCACAATTGTTACCTTTACCTTTCCATGAGGCCAAATGGTAATTTTAAAATCCTTATTAAGTGAAATACCCAATCTTAATCCTTTAAAATTGAAATAATGGTTTCTTCAGATGTTGAAATTAGTATCTAAAATTTTGGTTTTAGAAAAATTAAGTAACAGTTTGGTAAATCATAAGGCAAACGTTGCTTGAAAATTAATTGAGAATCATTACACAGTGTCCATCCTTTTTCACATTTAAGATAAACTGTGTAATGACCAGAAGTTATAGAAGGACCATCATGAAAAATTATTGCAACTGCAACAAAAGTTTTTCCAGAAATTGATAATTGATTACCTACAAACTTCTTTAGTAAAGTTTCCAATTTTGTTCCATCTACTCTACAACGTTGTATAATTAAAATTACATACTGTCCATATTTCTTAAAATATAACGTTGATAACATGTCTGATTTACATTGAGAACATTCCATGTTGTGATTAGCATCTTTAACTAATTTACTAAAAGTCACTGATTTACTCTCTGGTAATGTTAAATATATGAACCTTTCAGAATCAACATTACTGCTGCATGTGTTCATACAGTTTTCACAACAATGTTACCATTTATAAGAGACACCAAATATATTTTCTACTTCTACCCCTTCATCTTCCAGTACCATCAGCATATACATTAAAAATTCCTGTGCATCTTGCTGGACATTTTCTTTAGACTGTGTAAATCCAGAACATACATCTAAAAGATTTCTAACATCAGAAGCACTTTCTATTTTAGTTTTATCATTACTCAGCTTCTCATAAAGGAGACTCAGCAGAGAACAGAATCTTTTTCCATGATTTAGTATTATCTGCTCTTGCAAAATTTCAAGATAAAATACAACATTCAGCACTACATTTGCGTAGCAATTGACACCAGAGCTATTTTCAAAATGACAACCAACAACCTCTTCAACACTGTCCTTTTTCTTTTTGCTTGCAATCACATCACTCTCTTTTTGTTTTCTCTTCTGTCCATCCTCATTACAGATGTTCTTAAGTCTCCTTTTCCGACAAACAACACGTTTTTCAAACACAGGATACTGACCTAAATGAGGAGCATAGCTTCTTCTTAATCTATTATACTCCTTTACACACTTTGCATCAGCACTAACTTTTGAGTCATCAAAGTCTATCATGAATAAACCAGATAATTTTTTCACGCGTGACAAAGCAACATATGCCATACCTTCTTTAAACACACTAGATCCAATGTTTACAAAAACACTACCTACAGTTAATACTTGAGACTTGTGAATAGTTACAGCATATGCTAGAGAAAACGGAAACTGCTTCCTACGTACATATAAGTCTTTCACTAGCAAAAAACGAACTGAACAACGACTAATGTCTTTAACCTCTTCAATCTGATCAAATTTTATTTTTAAAAATTCAATTCCATCTTTTTTCTGGTACTTTACGAACCCCACAACTTTACCCATAGCTCCATTCACTAAACCTTTTTCTACATCCAAATTATGTTTTAAAATTACTCTACAGTTCATACATACATAAAGATTATTTTCCAAACCAGCTGTTTTCGAAATGTTTTTCTCTAGAGAATCCAATTTAGTTGCCAATTTGCCTGTCAATATAATAGTTATTCCTTCATGTTGAATTTTATCCACAGCTACCAGTTTTATAATCTCTTCATTTTCCAATTTCAAAAGTTCTTGATTGAATATAGAGCATTCATGTAGTGTTGGCATTAAGCAGATTACAGTATTTTTTTCAGCAATTTTCTTGTATATTTTCTCTGGAACTATTTGTTCTGTTGTAAACAAATTACACAGCAATCGACTCTGTAAAGCTTTTCTGCCATGTTCTGTGAGTAGTCCAATTCTGATATCTTTCAGAATACTTGCATAATCCTCATCATTGGCTTTCCTCATATTGGTAATGAGTTCTTTATACTCAAAGTATGTCCAAATATTCACATTACCTATACTTCCTAACGACTTTTTCGTGTCTTCATGTGTAAGTGTATGGAATACTGGTTGTCCTTTAACTGGATTAAGTTGCAAAAGATCCCCAAAAACTATGACGTGTTTTCCTCCAAATAACACGTCATAGTCTGTCTTTAGAATTTGCTGCATTCTTAAATGCACAAAGGCAAGCATTAAGTTTGATACCATGCTTACCTCATCAATAATGAGTACTTCATTTTCTTCAATACTCTTGAAACTTCAAAGCATGCTTCTCCTGTTAGCTTGTGGTATTGTATTTTGTTCTCATGCTCTACTGGTAACATAAGCAAACGATGTAAGGTAACTCCTTCTATGTTAAACGCTGCTAACCCAGTTGGAGCAGTAACAACACAAGACAAAGTGGAATCCGTTTTGTTCTGTAGGTAGCTTCTAATTACATTAATTAAGAAACTTTTTCCAGTTCCTGCTTGTCCACTCACATACATTCTGATTGGTTCAAAAGATGTGCATGAGCACTCTTTATTTTCATGTAGTAATCCGTGATCAATTTTTTTTCTGAATTCCTCATAAATTTGTTGTTGTTCATCATTCAGTTGTTGTTCCAAATTTGGTAAGTTTATTAAATCTTCCTGAGCTTGATTCATAGCTGTTTCCACTTCAGTTATGGCTATAGCTGCTTCATTTTCTACGATTGGTTGTCCTAGAGGATCTTGACTGAACGTCCCAGAACTTTGACTGTCTTGAGAACTGTCTCTAGCTACTTCAGCTGCAATTGTTGCTTCTTGTTCAATTTCTTCATTTAACATTTGAACATAAGTTGTGAAAGTACTGCATTCTATGTTATCTTTGCAAGCATTAAAGGAATCTTCATAACTCTGAAAATCTCCAAGTAGTTCATCCTCTGAACGCCATGGTTTAAGCAGCTGTAAAAGTGCCAAGTAGTAAAATTCCTTTTTGTCAGTAGTGTCGCAACTCAGCTTCCGGTGATTTATCAAACTTCCTTTTGTTTGCTTCACCAAACATCCTTCCTCACCAGTGACTTCATATTTTCCATTGTTGATGTCTTCTGTGGCATTCCTTTTAAAAATGTAGTTCTGCAGCACTTCATAGAGACACATGTTCTCAAGATGATGACTTCTTTGTGGGTAATATGTGTCCAACATGTTTGTTTTTAAAATGTCTATACTTTCTGGTTCGTACTCAGCTAAATATTCAATTTCTCGAATAGATTTCAGTACCCGATTTCGCATTCCTGCAAAGCCTAAACTTACCCAAATTATTCTTCTGGATTTGGAGTACAGACTTGCAGATGATAACCTATCTGAACATTCTTATCATCCAATTTCTCGATGCGATAACATCTTTAAACTGAAACTGTATAGATTTTTACTGACAGTCTTCTCGTGAGAAATCTCTTCCCATATTTCTTTCAATTCCGTTTTCTCAGATTTTGTGATGTAAGATGTGACATACCGAGCAACAGCAATAGAATTGTCAGCTACATATTGAATATCCATGTTAGCATTCCACATGGATAAAATGACTGGGTTGTAGTCATTTATGTATTTCGACTCTTCTTTTCTTCTTAGGTTGTTGGTATTTTTCGGCGATTTTCTTGTAATAGTATGTCGCACAGCTGACATAAAACTGTTTACTCTTCCTTTTGAAAGAACAGGTCGTGGAAATCCAAATCGACATTTTGTGTAGAATTTATCTTTACTCTTGTACTTTCGTCGACAGTATTTTCCACACCGATGACTTTGGAAACGTAAAACTTGCTCTTTTAAGTTTTTTTCTTCTGTGCTTTTAGGTATAGCACATGTTGCATATTCTTCAATGAAAGATAAAACTGCTTCATCAGCATCTGTTCCAAATTTTGGGGCATCCTTGATCCACAACAGCATATGAATATGAGGAGCACCTCTTGCTTGGTACTCTTTTCTCCAAAAGAAATCCACAACTTCTCCAAGAGGTGGATTTTTTTTATTGCAGATGAAGGACATCATAGCCTCAAATCTATGATTGATATATCTGCAAACATTAACCGGATCCAATGAGCACAATTCTCCTGCTGTCTTGTATTGGATGTTTTCAATGTTTGAATTTGCCTCTCGAAGAAAATCCAGTAAATCATCCCAAGCATACTCAGCACAGCTTAGGGTAAGGAACCATGTAGGAGTTCCTAAATTCCGTAACATACATTTCAATTCTCCATGGCGTCGGTACCAATATTCATTAGTCCCACGCTGACAACCCATCAGATTGATCAATTGAGATTCCAAATGATCATCTTGCTGTTGCACTTTGTTGATAAAATCCTTTGCTGACACATTATGTAGATGTACTCCAGTTTTTAAAATGTGATTTACTGCATAAGATAGTGCAGACAAGTCACTTTCAAATAAAAGATGGAACAAATAAGGAATACTTTGACGAAATCTTGGATCTTCTGCATATAATCTTGTAGTCCGATACTCAGAAGCAGGAATCGGTACTGGACGTTCATCATATCGTCCACCTTCTCCTGTAGGAAACAGCTGGGGAAAACAACGAGCTTCCAAGCTCTCCTCCCTTACACTCACGGGAGTTCCTTTTGCTTTTTTCATCTGAAACAGATCAATAGCGTTTCCCATAACTTCTTTAGAATGTAGAGGATTTATGCTGAAATGTTCATAAATCTCTTCTTCTTTTGACTTATCCACTTTTTCAATTTGCCCAGTTGGTATTCCTGTGTCTTCTAGTAAAACTTCTTCATCTTCATCAATATAAATTGACTCATACCATTTATTATTTATTTTCAAATATAAATTTGCTCTTTGTACTTTTCGTACATCTACCAGCTCCTGCCCAATTTTCTTATTCTTTGTAGGTACACCATTAACCAGAATACCTAATGGTTCAGTATCCAAACTATCTGCATCAATTGTTTCAATATTTTTTTTCAAATCCAATGGCAAATAGACAACTCTTCCTTTTAAACCTCTTTGTAAATCTGAAGGAGGTAATTTACCTGTTTTGGGCTCCATACGCACTATGGTCTGAAACGGATGGACACATTGAATGAGTATAGACTCATACGTATTTAAATCAGAAAGTTCTGCAGGAATATCAACCAATTCTAAATTATTATGTACAGCTCTAGCTGGCATTCTATTTTCTTCCAACTTGTTATAACAGTATTTACAAATACGCTGATCTTCACCCAAATGAAAACAATTTTCAAGAAATATATATGTTGCAAAATCCTTCCACTTATAATTATCTTCATTTTCACTTTTTTTATAGAGATCAACATTCCGTGTTTGATTTTTATAATGGCTTCTCCGGCAACAAATACAAGTAATATTTGGTCTTTCATTAGAGATGATAGTAAATTTTGTCATTTCATTTTCAAAAATTTTACTAACAGTGAGTTCTACATTCTCTTCCACATTTTTCTCAATAACTGTGTCATTTCCTGCACTTTCTTGTTCTGGACCAAAGTAACAAAACTGAATATCATCAGTAATCTTCACTACATCTGATACAGATCCACGGAACAGAGCATTATTCAACTCATTTAACTTTAGGGCTGGACATTTAGCAAAATACAATGTTCTCACAAACTTTCTCATTTCAGTATGATGTACTGCCAGCATCCTAAAATGGTGAAAAACACTTTGACAAACTTTCCTAGATATACAAGCCAGAGAATGTCCTTGCAAACCAGTATTCTCTCTGGATCTAGTCTTTGAAGCACCTTAATCTTCTTTTTAACACTCTTTTTACTATATTCTCTTAGAAAGTCACGTAATTTATCAATAGATTCCTGTCGCACAGTACAAATACTACTACAATTCCAAGTGTACACTGGGGCTTTAGGACGTCTCCCCATAACCTCATCAGCTAACACTTCTTCCTTATTTCTTGGAACCATTTTCTCCCTTTCCATTACACAACCATCTTTAACTTCATAAGCTCGACCATTGGTGTCAACTGCATGCAACAAACTATTACTTTGAAGATAACTCTCTTCATTAAAAAATGGTTCAGTACTTGAACTATGCTTCCATTCTCCTAAGAACACTTTACAAAAGTTATTTTTTTCACTACTCTTTTCCTTTTGCTTTGTGACTTCATTGCTTTGACTAATTTATCTAATCTACGCATCCTGTTCAAAATTAAAATGAATAGTTTTCTTTTTATTTCCAAAGACTTTGTAACAATTGTTTCAATATATTTCTTTTTCTTATAAAATTTGGTTTTCTTCTTATATTTTTTCACATCCTTTAGCAAATTTAACATCACTCTTCTCTGAAACATTTTTCGACGAATGTTTTTAAAATCTATTTTTCGTGTTAAGTCACTCTTTCTTACTTCTGATTCTACATTAGCTTTTAGTCTTTGCTGTCGACTCTGTTGTTGTTTTGTACTTGAAACACTATTTGCAGTGGATATATTTTTAACATTTTTTCTTTGTTTGAAGATATTTTTAAAAAAATCCTTAGTCTGCTTACCAGAAGACTTTTTCTTTTTTCCAACATGAGGTTCTTCAACTAATTTCTTTGTCCAGTTGTCTTCAAATATAGATGTTGTTGCTGTTCTTTTCTCTTTCTTGACTTTATAGGCATCTTTAATTTTTTTCACTGTTGTTCAGCAATACCTGAAAGAAACTAAAAAAAAAAATACCTTTATGTAATTTTAATACATTACGATTTTTTTTGAGCTTTTCAAATCCTATCATATGAGCTGACCCTTTACTACGAGTGCAAGTCTTATAAAATAAGAGCAACATGAATTAAATCTCTGACAACAAATCCTGTGTGCAGATAGACGCATGATGTGATTCTAGGCAGAAAACGATATTTGACTGGCAATTTCAAAGCACATTTACTACTGTGGTAGAGCAAGTGATAATTACTGTAACAGCCTGACACATTTTCCTTATAGTCTAGAGAGGCAGAAAAGAGCACATGTCCTAACAGCTACTTGAGACCATGAGCATGTGGAACCTGGGTGAGTGATTAGACTAGAGCAAAGGAAATGGGCCTTGGTGACGTTGAATGTGTTAGCGTTACACACTGCTATCTGAAATACCACACAGTGCTGAATAGTTAGCATGGGAGTGCAGGAGAAGCAGCTGCCTGTGTGCTAAGAGTGTGTTTCTGGAGACTGTGTATTGTCAGGTGCAAGAGAGATCTGCATGGACGTTTGCACAACTGCATCAAGACTGCAGAGATGTATGTAAGAGTACATGTGTGGTAAGGGTTAATTGGAGTTTTGAACATGTAGCAACTACCTCACCCATTGCAGGAGTGGAAGGAAAATCTACACTGTTGATTTCAAATGTGTTAGCATTTGCCTCTCATTTGTGAGATAGTGATTTCTGCTGAGTGCCAACCATCACAGTTGAAGAAAACAAACAGCCCTTTTCCTGCAAGTGCAAGCCTTTCAGAACAAAAGCAACACAAATTAAATCTCTGAGAACAATTCCTATGTGCACACAGACTCATGGTGTGATTCTAGGCAGAAAACGATATTTGATTGGCAATTTCAAAGCACATTTACTACTATGGTGGAGTAAGTGATAATTACTGTGACAGCCTGACACATTTTCCTTATAGTTTAGAGAGGCAGAAAAGAGCACATGTCCTAACAGCTACTTGAGACCATCAGTATGTGTTACGTGGGTGAATGATTAGACTACAGCAAAGGAAATGAGCTTTGGTGACGTTGAATGTGTTAGTGTTACACACTTCTATCTCAAATACCACACAGAGCTGAGTAGTAAGCATGGGAGTGTAGGAGAAGCTGCTGCCTGTGTGCTAAGAGTGTGTTTCTGGAGACTGTGTATTGTCAGGTGCAAGAGAGATCTGCATGGACACTTGCACAACTGCATGAAGACTGCAGAGATGTATGTAAGAGTTCATGTGTGGTAAGGGTTAATTGGAGTTTGGAACATGTAAAAACTACCTCACCCATTGCAGGAGTGGAAGGAAAATCTACCATGTTGATTTCAAATGTGTTAGCATTTGCCTCTGATTTGTCAGATAGTGATTTCTGCTGAGTGCTAACCATCACAGTTGAAGAAAACAATCTTCCCCTTTCCTGCAAGTGCAAGTCTTTCAGAAAAAAAAGCAACACAAATTAAATCTCTGAGAACAATTCCTGTGTACACACAGACTCATGGTGTGATTCTAGGCAGAAAACGATATTTGATTGGCAATTTCAAAGCACATTTACTACTGTGGTGGAGTAAGTGATAATTACTGTGACAGCCTGACACATTTTCCTTATATTTTAGAGAAGCAGAAAAGAGCACATGTCCTAACAGCTACTTGAGACCATGAGCATGTGGAACCTGGGTGAGTGATTAGACTAGAGCAAAGGAAAGGAGACTTGGTGACGTTGAATGTGCTAGCGTTACACACTGCTATCTGAAATACCACACAGAGCTGAGTAGTAAGCAAAGGAGTGTAGGAGAAGCTGCTGCCTGTGTGGTAAGAGTGTGTTTCTGGAGACTGTGTATTGTCAGGTGCAAGAGAGATCTGCATGGACACTTGCACAACTGCATGAAGACTGCAGAAATGTAAGTAAGAGTACATGTGTGGTAAGGGTTAATTGGAGTTTTGAACATGTAAAAACTACCTCACCCATTGCAGGAGTGGAATGAAAATCTACCATGTTGATTTCAAATGTGTTAGCATTTGCCTCTCATTTGTGAGATAGTGATTTCTGCTGAGCGCTAACCATCACAGTTGAAGAAAACAAGCTGCCCCTTTCCTGCGACTGCAAGTCTTACAGAACAACAGCAACACAAATTAAATCTCTGACAACAATTCCTGTGTGCACACAGACTCTTGGTGTGATTCTTGGCAGAAAACAATATTTGATTGACAATTTCAAAGCACATTTACTACTGTGGTAGAGTAAGTGATAATTACTGTGACAGCCTGACACATTTTCCCTATATTTTAGAGAAGCAGAAAAGAGCACATGTCATAACAGCTACTTGAGACCATGAGCATGTGGAACCTGGGTGAGTGATTAGACTAGAGCAAAGGAAATGAGCCTTGGTGACGTTGAATGTGTTAGCGTTACACAATGCTATCTGAAATACCACACTGAGCTGAGTAGTAAGCAAAGGAGTGTAGGAGAAGCTGCTGCCTGTGTGGTAAGAGTGTGTTTCTGGAAACTGTGTATTGTCAGGTGCAAGAGAGATCTGCATGGGCACTTGCACAACTGCATGAACACTGCAGAAATGTATGTAAGAGTACATGTGTGGTAAGGGTTAATTGGAGTTTTGAACATGTAAAAACTACCTCACCCATTGCAGGAGTGGAATGAAAATCTACCATGTTGATTTCAAATGTGTTAGCATTTGCCTCTCATTTGTGAGATAGTGATTTCTGCTGAGTGCTAACCATCACAGTTGAAGAAAACAAGCTGCCCCTTTCCTGCAAGTGCAAGTCTTACAGAACAACAGCAACACAAATTAAATCTCTGACAACAATTCCTGTGTGCACACAGACTCATGGTGTGATTCTAGGCAGAAAACGATATATGATTGGCAATTTCAAAGCACATTTACTACTATGATACAGTAAGTGATAATTACTGTGACAGCCTGACACATTTTCCTTATAGTTTAGAGAGGCAGAAAAGAGCACATGTCCTAACAGCTACTTGAGACCATCAGCATGTGTTACCTGGGTGAGGTTTTAGACTACAACAAAGGAAATGAGCCTTGGTGACGTTGAATGTGTTAACGTTACACACTGCTATCTTCAATACCACACAGTGCTGAATAGTAAGCATGGGAGTGTAGGAGAAGCTGCTGCCTGTGTGCTAAGAGTGTGTTTCTGGAGATTGTGTATTGTCAGGTGCAAGAGAGATCTGCATGGACACTTGCACAACTGCATGAAGACTGCAGAGATGTATGTAAGAGTACATGTGTGGTAAGGGTTAATTGGAGTTTTGAACATGTAAAAACTACCTCACCCTTTGCAGGAGTGGAATGAAAATCTACCATGTTGATTTAAATGTGTTAGCATTTGCCTCTCATTTGTGAGATAGTGATTTCTGCTGAATGCTATCCATCACAGTTGAAGAAAACAAGCTGCCCCTTTCCTGTGAGTGCAAATCTTACAGAACAACAACAACACAAATTAAATCTCTGACAACAATTACTGTGAACACACAGACTCATGGTGTGATTCTATGCACAAAACAGTAGTCCTGGGTAATACCAGTACACCTTAAATGATGGTGAAGACATACTCCATAATATCTTACAAGTTCAAGGCAGATAAATATCTTCCAAAACATAAAATGTAATACACAACTTTAAAAGTGGAAGGACAATCTACCATGATAATTTCAAATGTGTTTGCATTTGCCTCTCATTTGTGAGATAGTGATTTCTGCTAAATGCTAATCATCACAGTTCAAGAATGATTTCTACTGAATGCTAACCATCACAGTAAAAAAAAAAGTTGCCCCTTTCCTACTACTGCAAGTCTTACAGAACAACAGCAACACAAATTAAATCTCTGACAACAATGCTTGTGTGCACACAGACTCATGGTGTGATTCTAGGCACAAAACAGTATTCCTAGGTGATACCAGTACACCTTAACTTATGGTGAAGACATACTCCATAATATCTTACAAGTTCAAGGCAGTTAAATATCTTCCAAAAAATAAAATGTAAAACACAACTTTAAAAGAAGAATCAAATTTCTATTATTTATATCAAAATGCAACATATACATCCCCTCTCAAATTCATAACTCACCTTTAAAATTAGTTAGTTGAGAAAGAAATGTGGCACTCACACAGCAGATTATCAATGCCTGATTCTCTGAACTGTACTCCTCTCACCAGAACCAGTAAATGGCACAGTTTCCCTCTCTTTTTTCACACATATACATGTTTACTTCAAATCACATTGCTTCTCACATTTTTTCAAATGGAAACTCACATTTTTATTGGTTGCCAAGCCATGTCTTCCTTGGACCGGAATCAAGCATAGTTGGCGTGGTGAGCAAAATAACGATGGATTAAACCCAGATCTGTGACTGGGGGTGAATGTTTTGCCATTGTGCAACATTCCGTCCATCATCTTGTGTGTTTTGCTGTTCACCCTATGTGGGAAGGGTATGCCCAGACGTGGGTCCCGTGCTCACTACACCACTGGAGTCAAGCTATCCTGGCTGAAGAGGGGTGAAACCCCGAAACCGGTCCTAGGATGCTTGATTCCAGTCCAGGGAAGACATGGCTTGGCAGTTCGGGCTGGACTGTTCCCATGAGGCAGAGGGTCAAGACTGATTTGCATATTGCCATGTCTGAACTGGGGTGGCGTGGTGAGCAAAATAACGATGGATTAAACCCAGATTTGTGACTGGGGGTGAATGTTTTGCCATTATGCAACATTACGTCCATCATCTTGTGTGTTTTGCTGTTCACCCTACGCGTTTTCCCCATGCAATTTCCCATAGGATCTGTTGTCGCAGCTACAGCCCGAACCGCTGAACGGAATGACACCAAATTTGGCAAAGAGGTAGTCCTCAGTTTGGACTCGTGCCTTATGCATATATAGTGTGAATCTGTTCAGTAGTTCCTGAGAAAATTAAGGTAAAAAAGTTAGTGATATCTATGGCCGGGGAGGATCCGCGGACCGTACCCGCACCATAAGCGCACCCTCCCCAAACTGAGCGTGCACCCTCCCGATCGCGCGCTGAATGCTAATTGGCTGTCGAGTGTCCCTCTACATTCGAAACCAGTAACTGTTGGCGGCCATTTTCTGCCTCGGTAGAAGCGAGGCTGAAGATGGAAGGGGAATGAGTGTGTAAAACATATAAAGGGGGCAGAGTGGAAATACTCTGACCCTCTAGAGGTGCTTAGGGGGTCCCAGAAGGACCCCCTGGGGCCCCCCTTTTTAAAATAAAAAAAACGGCGAAATGCGCGCATGGTGCGCTCATCCTATCGCGTTGGATGCACGGATCCTCTCGCGGTGAGTGCGCAGATCCACGGCAATGTTTTTTGAAAAATGACAAGAAATCATTGGTTGTATGACTACTTTCTAAACTGAAAGGTAGGGTGTATATTTCTGTTTTTTAAAGGTATGATTCTTATTGGGTAACAACAACAGATTGTAAGGAACATTATATATGATAAGCTGATATGTTGAAAAGTCAAGCATACTTCCTGTCTTGATTAGCAACATTGTATGCTGAACTTGTGACCTGTGAGCTCAGTGCAGTGTTCCATGAGCTGTTTCTATGGTAACAGGCAGAAGGCAGATTGGGGGAAGGGTTGAAATGTATTTCAGTTGGAAAGGATTGAAATGTTTAACCAATAGACATGTGTGTTTGCGTTTGAGTTTATCTGTGAAGGATTGTGATTTGATGTTTACATGTATATGTGTGGAAAATGAGAGGGAAACTTTTCCATTCTTTGTTTTTGCTGAGAGGTGCACAGTGCAGAGATTCTGTAAAAGAAAATATGGTGAGTGATTGATATACTTCTTAATCTACAAAAGAACTTGAAAGATGAGTTATTTAATTGTGAGGGGATGTATGTAGACTATTTTGATTTTAATCAGACTAATGTATTTCTCCTGCTAAAGTGTAGGGAGTACTTTTTTTCTCTACAATGTGTGTGCATGTAGAAACCATTCTGTGATAAGCATTTGTGTTTTTCATGTGTTTGTAGACAGATAACTGTGCTGTTTTTATATTTTGGTAGAATTAGAAACCAGTCATTGTTTATGAATTTGTGAAATGAGTTATGTTATGTTTTTATACTAAAATGTAGTACTACTTCTAGATGAAGAAATGTGTTTTGGTATAGTGTAAGAGATAGTGTTGTTTGTCTAGAATCGCACAGTCAGTCTGTCTGCATTTGGGAACCACTGTGAGAGAAGCATTTGGTAACATCGTGTATTTGCTGACAGATAACTGTTTTAACTTGTCATGTTGTGAAGTTTTAGTAGCATTAGAAGACAGTTATGGCTTATGATTTGATTAAATGAGTCAGGCTTTGACAGTAAAGTGCAGTCCTGAAATATGTAGATTGTGTGCAGTTCCCTTACCACTTGCACTGTAGTGAATGAGTTTTGGTAAACTCCTAGGGATAGTGGTGCTTGTCTAGAATCACAGTGTGAGTTAGTGTGTATTTGGGATCAGTGTGAGAGAAGCATTTGGTGATAGCATGTATTTGCTGACAGATAACTTTTTTAAAACCTGTCATGTTGTGAAGTTTTAGTAGCATTAGAAGCCAGTCTTTGCTTATGCTTTGATTAAATGAGTCAGGCTTTGACACAAAAGTGCAGTCCTGAAATATGAAGATTGTGTGCAGTTCCCTTATCACTTCCACAGTAGTGAATGATTTTTGGTAAACTCCTAGGTATAGTGGTTGTTGTCTAGAATCACACTGTGAGTCTTTGTGCATTTGGGAGCCACTGTGAGAGAAGCATTTGGTAACATCGTGTATTTGCTGACAGATAACGAATTTAAAACCTGTCATGTTGTCAAGTTTTAGTAGCATTAGAAGCCAGTCATTGCTTATGCGTTGATTAAATGAGTCAGGCATTGACAGTAAAGTGCAGTCGTGAAATATGTAGATCGTGTGCAGTTCCCTTACCACTTCCACTGTAGTGAATGAGTTTTGGTAATCTGCTAGGGATAGTGTTGTTTGTCTAGAATCACACTGTGAGTCTGTGTGCATTGGGGAAGCAGTGTGAGAGAAGCGTTTGGTAACATCGTGTATTTGCTGATAGATAACTGTTTTAAAACATTTCATGTTATCAAGTTTTAGTAGCATTAGAAGACAGTTATGGCTTATGCTTTCATTAAATGAGTCAGGCATTGACAGTAAATTGCAGTCGTGAAATATGTAGATTGTGTGCAGTTCCCTTACCACTTGCACTGTAGTGAATGAGTTTTGGTAAACTCCTAGGGATAGTGGTGCTTGTCTAGAATCACACTGTGAGTTAGTGTGTATTTGGGATCAGTGTGAGAGAAGCATTTGATAACATAATGTATTTGCTGACAGATAACTGTTTTAAAACCTGTCATGTTGTGAAGTTTTAGTAGCATTAGAATGCAGTCTTTGCTTATATGTTGAATAAATGAGTCATGCTTTGACACTGATGTGCTGTACTTAAATATGTAGATTGTGTGCAGTACCATTAACTCTTCCAGACTAGTGAATGAGTTTTGGTGAACTCCTAGGATAGTGTTGCTTGTCTAAAATCACACTGTGAGTCTGTGTGCATTTGGGTAAGGATTGTGAGAGAAGCATTTGGTAACATTGTGTATTTGCTGACAGATAACTGTTTTAAAACCGGTCATGTTGTCAAGTTTTAGTAGCATTAGAAGCCAGTCTTTGCTTATGCTTTGATTAAATGAGTCAGGCTTTGACACAAAAGTGCAGTCCTGAAATATGAAGATTGTGTGCAGTTCCCTTACCATTTCCACAGTAGTGAATGATTGTTGGTAAACTCTTGGGTATAGTGGTTGTTGTCTAGAATCACACTGTGAGTGTGTGTGCATTTGGGAACCATTGTGAGAGAAGCATTTGGTAACATCGTGTATTTGCTGATAGATAACTATTTTAAAACCTGTCATGTTGTCAAGTTTTAGTAGCATTAGAAGCTAGTCATTGCTTATGCGTTGATTAAATGAGTCAGGCATTGACACTAAAGTGCAGTCGTGAAATATGTAGATTGTGTGCAGTTCCCTTACCACTTCCACTGTAGTGAATGAGTTTTGATAATCTGCTAGGGATAGTGTTGTTTGTCTAGAATCACACTGTGACTCTGTGTGCATTTGAGAACCACTGTGAGAGAAGTGTTTGGTAACATCGTGTATTTGCTGACAGATAACTGTTTTAAAACATGTCATGTTGTCAAGTTTTAGTAGCATTAGAAGACAGTTATGGCTTATGCTTTCATTATATGAGTCAGGCATTGACAGTAAATTGTAGTCGTGAAATATGTAGATTGTGTGCAGTTCCCTTACCACTTGCACTGTAGTGAATGAGTTTTGGTAAACTCTTAGGGAAAGTGGTGCTTGTCTAGAATCACACTGTGAGTTAGTGTGTATTTGGGATTACTGTGAGAGAAGCATTTGGTAACATCATGTATTTGCTGACAGATAACTGTTTTAAAACCTGTCATGTTGTGAATTTTTCGTAGCATTAGAATCCAGTCTTTGCTTATGCGTTGATTAAATGAGTCATGCTTTGACACTGATGTGGTGTACTTAAATATGTAGATTGTGTGCAGTACCATTAACTCTTCCAGACTAGTGAATGAGTTTTGGTAAACTCCTAGGATAGTGTTGCTTGTCTAAATTCACACTGTGAGTCTGTGTGCATTTGGGAACCACTGTGAGAGAAGCATTTGGTAACATCGTGTATTTGCTGACAGATAACTAATTTAAAACCTCTCATGTTGTCAAGTTTTAGTAGCATTAGAAGCTAGTCTTTGCTTATGCATTGATAAAATGAGTCAGGGTTTGACACTAAGGTGCAGTACCATGTACTATTCTGTTCACTGTGGCAGAACTGAAAATTTTAAAGTTTTACCTAAGCACTGTCCTAGAAGTAGTCTGATTATTTAGTCAGTTTCTAAGTACCAAATAGATTGCTTCAAATAAAAGTGTTCTAACATACTATACCCTTGTCTTTTACACCTTCAATTGCCTAGTCAGTATCCATACACTTCCAGGAAACATCCTGTCACTTCCTTTGCAGTCCTCTAGAGACCCATTCAACAGCATGTACTAATCCATTCACTGTGCTAAAACCCAAACACTTATAAATTCACCAAGATACTATCTTTGCAGTACTCTAATCATTCAGTCAGTGCCTCAGTATTCATACACTGAGCTAGGCCTTAGCACATTGACTGCTTCAAACCCCTATGCACTATGCATGCAGTCTTCTAACCACCTAGACACTTGTCTTTCACACTTTCAATTTCCTAGTCAGTATCCATACAGTCCAGCACTTGTCACTGCCTTTGTACTCCTCTAGTGACCCATTCAGTACCAAGTACTAATCTATTCCCTGTGCGAAAAGCCTAGCACTTATAAATTCACCGAGGCACTCTCCTTGCTGTACTATAATCATTCAGTCAGTACCCAAGTAGTCATGCAGTGAGCCAGGCCTTAGCACATGGACTGCTTTAAATGCCTATGCAGTATGGATGCAGTCCTCTAATCACCTACACAGTTGTGTTCCACACCTTTTAATTTCCTAGTTATTATTCATACTCTTCTAGCAAACACCCTGTGAGTCACCCAGTGTGTCTCCTTATAGTACTGTAATCATTTAGTCAGTTAGCATGTAGTCTTTTAGTGAGGTAGGCTTTAGGGCATGAACTGCTTCAAAGTAGTATGCACTATGCATGTAGTGTTTTAATGATCGTCACTCTTGTGGTTCAGGGCTATAGTTTCATAGTCAGTTTTTATATAAAATGTGTTTGTACAGTAATAGAATAGTATAAATTTGAAAGTTATTAATATACATTTATTTGTGATTCTTTTTTACCGATACAGAACAGGAGTGTTTCTCATCTGTTTGCACTCTTCTCGTGCAAGATTGTTTGGATGAAGGGTCCTTAGGTGTTTCATTATACTTGCTGTGCCGCACGAGTATTTTTGGTTAGGATCTCCTCGTAACAGAACTCGTTGGCAAATCTTGCGAGTGACGAAGGTGGCATTGGTCTTTGTTTGCTCCTTGGAAAAAGTGAAAAATGTCCTCACCACTGAAGAAAAACGTTGTTGGTGTGGTGCCCTCTGCAAAACATTTTCTTCAGATTCGGTAAATATTTTAAAGCGGCAACATTTACAGTTTTTGTAAGTTAAACTTATAAAATTTTGTTAGCTGTATGCATTTTATATATTTGTGTTTCTTGTGGTATTTGTTGGTTTTTTTTAACAATCTTTCTTATTTTCCAGGTCTGTCGTCGACATCCATTGTCCCCACAGTAGTGTTCCGCCTTGTTGTTTTTTATTATTGTTGTTACATTTTGTTTATTAGTTTACTGTTCATATATATGTTAATAAAAAAATAAAGTTTGAAAATAGTTTTTTGTTTATATATTTATTATTATAAAAAATAAAGTTTGAAAAAAAAATGAATAACGTTTTTGGTTGTTCTCTTAACTGCTGTGTGACTCTTTCTTGTTCTTATTACTGTTATTTGATGGAGTCCACCATGGTGTTAAATTTTGGGGCACTTATCGCTGGAATACTGGTGATATCTGCAGTTTGCACCAACTTCTGAATAGTCTGTTAGATTTATCTCAACTTTACTTCCGTTAAAGTGCTGATAATGAAATGGAGAGTAGCCGTTCCCGTGCAAAAAGACACGAGGTGCACCTTTCCGATTTATTCTAAATACTAAAATCCTGCATTGAATTGCACTGAGGTATTGGCTGCACTTACGGTGTACACACAAAATCTATTAAGAAATGTCATTGTATTTATATTGATTGGGAATATTTCGGCAGGTGCTGGATCTTGATGAGATACACTGCTCAGTTCGTATATTGTTCTGCACACGAAAAAAATCACATCACAACTTTCACACCAATTGCAATGCGAAACAAATTCCGGCGATAAGACACGTTAGCACCAGGGATTTTACACCTGCTTTCTGCTGGTGTTAAGCAGGACAACTACCTGCACCATGAAAGGGAACACAGCCAAGAGCCATACCAGAACACCCACAGGTACCATAGAGTCAATGAGCATGATACAGGGATACCCATGAGGGCCAGAAGACTCATCTCAACAACTCCAGGACCGCCAATGCCCCCCAAACCCACATCTTAGTAAGTGTGTCCCTGTGGTCATTGTCTTAGAATGATAGGCACGAGCCCTGCAACATCACAGTGTGCTGTCACCTCAGCGTTGGCAGTGAGCCTGGATGTGTAGCTACACACGCATCCTCCTGCATGCACAACTGGCGTGTGCTGGTCTGGGGTTCACAGGTCAGTGCAGGGGTGTGCCTATCCGGCAAGGGGAACGGGGTGTCTCGGACATGTCCGTGTACAGGAAGTGCGGTAAGTGTGTCTCTGTGTTCTGGTGTAGCCTGCTACAAGAGCCGCAGCAGCCGATGTTGTAAACTGGCATGCACCACCTCCAAACGGCACTGTGATGTTGTAGTTGGAATGTAGCAGGACATGCACAAATAGGCATTACAATGGTGTGCTGTACGAGTGCACGAGATACAACAGCGCACCATACAAAAGTGTGGGGGCTCATGGGAGGGAGGTGCAGCCGTTTGGCAACATTACACACAGTGAACTCGACCATGTGCCACATGCTGGGCATCTCATCCATGATGACCCCGGTCGCAGACATCCCACAACACCAACGACTGGCCTTTGTACACATCCTGTATGAATGCAGCGTGGTTTTCACTTCTATGCTCGTTCAGTGGTGTGATGTTGGCGGGTTGTGTGACTTGTGCTCCTTGTTGGTGTGTTTCATTTTGGCCATTGTTAGTCTATATGTGTGTTGTACTTAATTGTGCATGTGTGCCATTCTGCCCATCTCCCCCTCTCCCCCCACTCCCTGCTTCTTCCTCTTCCTAGTGCTGTTGTGTCTATAATTTTGTTGCTGTACACATAAATACATGCAAAGAATAAATTAGAATAGTTCCTTGATTCTTTTAGGTTTCAAAACTTCTCTATTGGTTTCTTTTTAATTTTCCATATGAACCGTTTTTTAAATATTCAACAACACATAGAAGTCAGAAGTGCAACGTATTCTATCAACACACTTTCTAGAACATTCTACAACACGTGCATGTTAAAAGTTCATCAATTTTTTAAAACTTAACAATATTTTTTTGTAACATTTTCTTCAATATTTAACGACACGTGCAGGTTAAAAGTTGACGATTGTTTTAAGTTCGAACAGTGCCTTCCAAATGCAAGTAGCAGGTGTGGTTGATCTGAGCAAATTTTATCCTTTGATGTGTACTCCACGTTGAAACTGATTTTTCTTAACCAATCACAAAGATGCTTTTCCACAAAACTAATGTGCACCCTACTTTTAAAAAAGAATGCTTTCATGATATCTTTAGAGATAAGTTATAGATAGGAATTAGCATTTAAAAAACCTTTGAAATTCAATGAAAAAAACAAAGGTTTCAGGGGCGTTATAGTTAGGAATTGGCATTTAAAAAACCTTAGAAATTCACTGAAAAAATCATATGTTTCAGGGGTGTTATAGTTAGCTGGACATTTCCCTCGTACAAAATCCTAGAAATTCCCCTGTTATAATTAGTTCAGCTAACTATAACTCGCGCCCCCGCAATGCACTGCTGATGACATCACATATTACATCACTCATGACATGGTCAGTGATATCACTGATGACATCACTGATGACATCTCAAATGACATCACTGATGACATCACTGATGACGTCATCCATGTGATAAATTACAGCATCTTCTCACACCCTAATATAACCTTTGATACACTGACTCAAAATTGCAGACTTCCATTCTCAAAACCATAGATACTGCAATACCAATAACTACATACCAACTTATTAACTCTTAGGTCTACATACACCTCCACTCATTCACCTGTACAGTCACTCATACTTACAGTCACTCCATACAAGACTATCATATGCATTTATACACCTATATAGACACTCACACACCACCAATCATCCATAGAGGTACTCTCACACCTAGTCAGTCATGCAAATAATCACACTCTTATTTACTCACCTATGCAGTTATACACACTCAAGTTCACTTACTCATAAAAATAGTACCACATTCTTACACTCTTATACAATCATTGATACAAGCACACACTCATCCATACAGCCACTCTCACAATCACACACTCTCACATATACCCACTTATATACTCTTACACGCATATATACTGCCTTTCACATATGTAGTTAGTCACAAATGTACCACTGAGATATACATTCAATCACTAACACACCCATATATACACTCACTCAACCATACAGTTCATCACAGATGTACTCTTAAAACCATGCACGCACTGAATCACCCACTCACACATCTAGTCACAGAGTCACACACACCCTACCCACACAAACACTCAGGCACCCATACAGATACTCAGACAACCGATCAATAACCCATATAGACACTCATATAGCTATTCACAAAACCATGCAGCCACTTATACACCAACATAGAGACACATACAGACATTCACACAGTTTAGTCACTAGTCTGCAGTAAGATACATTTAATGACTCACTTATAGAGTCAGTTACGCACCTAGAAAATCATCCATTTACACACTTGTACACCCACTTATTCTTCAACAGGCCTTTCCCTATATATATTAAACATATTAAAAACTGTTCAGAAACACCTACTCACTGGATGATGTCATCAGTGATGTCATCAGTGATGTCATTTGAGATGTCATCAGGGATGTCATCAGTGATGTCACTGACCATGTCATGAGTGATGTAATATGTGACATCATCAGCAGTGCATTGCGGGGGCGCGTGTTATAGTTAGCTGAACTAACTATAACAGGGGAATTTCTAGGGTTTTGTACGAGGGAAATGTCCAGCTAACTATAACACCCCTGAAACCTATGGTTTTTTCAGTGAATATATATATATATATAACCTACTGGTGGTCACCAGTAGGTAGTTATAGTTAGGACCAAGTTTCCATTGGAAGAGCATTTTTTGTTTTGCTAATAACTTTGGCGTAGTTTGATGAATCTTCATGAAATTTTCCAAACTAATTATTTGTTCATATCAGCTCCTATGTGGGAATTTTGGGGGTGATTCATCAAGGGGGGGGGCTGAGAAAAAAGGGGGGTCCCAAAATGTGTTTTCTCCATGGGAAACTTTCAACAAGGCTACAGGTCGAACGGGTGAACGGAACTACCCAAATTTGGCAGGGAGAAGGGTCTTGGTCTAGAAAGCACGCTTTTGTTTATTTGGTGTACATTTCTGAGAAATATCGAAATTTACAGATATCGATATTTGGGAATTCTGCCATCCGATTGGCTGAGGCGTTATGAGCTTGCTGCTTATTGGTTGTGAACGCTGCGAGCGGTTGCTACTATGAAGTGTTGGCCGCCATTTTGTGATTCCGTTGAAGCGAGTAAGGGGAAAAAAGGGTGAAAAGAGTAGGAAAGAGGAGGGTAGGAGCACTGTGAGGTCTGTGGGGTGGTTAGGGTGTGCTATACAGGGAGTGTGAAGCGATGTATTCACCCCTACCGGTGTGAAAGTGCTGTTTTGCCCAGAGTGAGATGGTGCTGAGGTGAGGCGCGGGTACACTCGGAGATGAAACTGTGAGCTGATTGCTGTAAACTTATGTGCTGTGGGCGCTGTAGGATACTGGCCGTTGTAGCATAGCTGTGCAAGTGGTGTTAGTATGGGTTTAGAGTATAGCGGTGTGAGCTCTGTGGGGTGGTTAGGGTGTGCTATACAGGGAGTGTGAAGTGAAGTATTCACCCCTAGCGGTGTCAAAGTGCTGTTTTGACCAGAGTGAGATGGTGTTGAGGTGAGGTGCCAGTACACTCGGGATGGAACCGTGAGCTGATTGCTGTAAACTGATGTGCTCCTGGGGCTGTAGCATACTGGCCGCTGTAGCATAGCTGTGCAAGTGGTGTTAGTATGGGTTTAGACCTTAGTGGGAGTGGGAAGCAAACTACTCACCCCTACTGGTCTGAAGACTCGAATGGAGTGTTTTAGCAAGCAGGAATAGAGAAATAATCGTGAAGAATATAATGCAGAATGTTGCAATGCCACAGAAGACAAATGGGGAAATCAGGTGTGTTTAAGAAAGTGGCTGTGTGGGATAAAGCGATGGAGACTTCAAGTTATATAAAAAGTGTCTTTATGGAAGTGCCATAAATGGAACCACTGGTGCAAGAGCTAAGGCATCCAGCTGAGGCAAACTCCAACCGCTTCTGCTGTATTCCAACCTAAGCTACTGCATCAGTCAATTCCACATTACATGTTACAGTTCCATGTGACATAAACAATAGCTATTAGACATGAATGACTGTCAATTGTAGAAGGAAAATAAAGGTAGGATACGATTACCACACTGTGCCAACCAGTTCCTAAACAATGCCGTGTTTTCTGATCTTGAGCGCCACTTCCTGAGCAGAGGCTGAGGATGAGCTAATTTGTGTGAAAGGGCTTCGTAGATAAGAGGCAGGCAGAGAGATGTGTGTACAAAGAATAGATATAGTTTCAAAATGGATGTCAGGTTTAGGCTACTTTAGCAAGTTAATAGCGTATTTGCATAGGCCACACATCATCCATCCCTAGTTAGTGTGGAGAGGTAAGGGCCAATAATGAAAACAGAGTTCAAATGCCTAAGCATACTTAGAAACTTATTGTATGAAAATAGTTCAATTGAAGTGTATTACAAAATTTAATGGGAAAAAGTCAAAAAAGTTTAAACAATCAATCCAAGAATAAAGTGAATTTCTTACAAGTCTTGGAGATTACAGTCCGGAAGTTCTTCAGTGGCTTGAGATGCATAATGTTCCAAGAGGCGATTGTTGCCATCGTGTGAGAAAAGCGAAGCGATCCAATTCATATCCTTGAAGGGACAGTAATGTTCCTCGAATGTTGGAGCGGCAATTTGAATTGGCAGGCATTCTGCGATGTTGTCAAAGGTCGCACGTTGCAGGAGATCTTTCGCGGCTGCGCAGAAATCCCATTCTGCCAGGATACCTTTTTGCGTTGCATCTGCCATTGCTTCACTGCCCGAACAATCAAGTTCATGGTTTTCAAGATACTCCATTACCTGCTGGAGAATAGGGAGCGTTTGCTGGCATGTTGGCAAGGCATAGATCCATTTGCCAGTCGATTGGGCAAGTTTTGCAATAAAAAGATGATTGCACGCAGATTGTATATGTGTAAATAAATGTCATGTTGTAGCTGGCTCCGATAATAAATAGAGGCAGGCAGCCGAAAAGTTGTTCCATTTTTTCACTGTATTGATGTAGCTTCGCGTAGAGGCATATTCTGTCAGACATGCTTCTTACCACAGGGAGCGTAGCCATTATTAACAAGCTAAAATAGTAGTAGGATGGCCGCAAACAAAGCGAGAATTATGGGCACTGTTGCTGGTATTCCGGATATGATCGAACGAATGAAGTCTGGTATTAGACTAAAAACAGTTTGAAAGCCTGTGAGAAGGACGGAGGAGACAATGTTAAAAAAGTGTGCCAGACCTTAAATGTCAGATGTGTTGAAAATTGTGTAACAATTCACAAAGTGTAATGGGAGGTTCTTATTTAAAAGGGAGTGTATTTTACTTGAAGTTCGTGCTATCTGCTGTCGATAAATTACTTTTGGAGAAGTGAGGGACACTTCTGTTTGAAACAAAAGCACTTTCAGTTTGCTCCGTTTAATAAAATTTGATTTCAAAGAAGGTATTGAAGGCCAAGTTGAACTTTGGGAGTTACTTTGTGTGGGTGGGAATAGAGATGGCCAGAGGAAGTTATCCGGTTTGAAACAGTAAGCACATACGGTATGCCAGCTCACATTGCGTAGCAGTCCATGTTATTAAGATGCAGATAACTGCCATTAGAAAGCTGTGTGAATGTTGGTCTGAATGTGGGAGTTGGGGTGCTTTTAAGAAGCACGCAAGATTGGGGGCTGTACGCTTAGAAGTGTCTTGCAGTTGGACATGCTTGCATAGTAATGAATGACTGCCATTGTGGTCGCACTTTTCACCTGTGAGAAAAACTTCTGTATCCTCTTTAAGACAGCGATATGTAAATGGGAGAAACCACTGCTCATGAATAAACGCGCAACCTTATATAATCACATACAACATGACAAACAACATGTACACCTAGCAGATACAACAACACTACGTACTGTGGGAACCGTGGCTAGCCATGTACACAAACCAAACATGGCATGGCACCTCTGCCACACAATGCAGAATGCGGGGAGAGATGGGAGCAAAGTATGTGCGAAGGTGGCAAGTGATTCTCGATTATAAAAGTATACAATGCAAAGTGTTGAGAGGATGTGCCGGAGAGACTTGAGTATGCAGCGCACAGACATTTACATGTCAACACACACTGATGGTCTATTGAGTGAAGTTGACAGTGGACGCAACCATGATAGTACAGTCAGTAGGGAAGATTACGAAAATCTAGCGCGTACGTGCCCCCTGCCCCCCAAAAATATTTAGCGTAGTGGGCTGGCTCAGCGTACGCAAGGCAGGCGTAGGGGTATGCATAAAAGGCATGTTTCTCTGGGTGTGGTTCTCTTCCGAAATGGCGAACATGCCTGTCAGGTCTGCGCTGTGTACTGCAAAACAACGTTCACAAGGAACTAATTCGAAAAAAATCATCTATTACATACAATCTCAATGATTGCTTTTGAATTAATCTCATACCAATAAGTCAAGAAAAAGGAATAAAAATTAAACAAAGACAAATCAATGATAGACACAGTAAGTATGCACAAGACCCTTTTGGATTACTGAAATCTACCAAGCCTCAGCCGAGGTCTTTATTTAATAATCACTTTTTTATATCACATATAAAAACACATTTTATATATACACAAAACCTCTCTTTCTTACATTCACAGTGAATGGTGAGCCCCAGTGAAACAAACCATAACCTTATACAATGTGACAAGACAAAAAAATTGTGGAAGGTTATTGGAAAAATTATAAGGACAGTTTATATACAATGTACAGTGATTCAGTCAAGGCTGTCTCTTATTTTGTTGTCGACGGCGTTTCGACCCACTTTTAAATACCGGGTCTCATCAGGACTGTAATTCTGGGGACAGTATAACACATACAATCGTCCGTATAGGATCCAGTATGTTTAGAGATGTGGCGGATGAAAATTACATCCAAACTTGGGTTCTTTTTAATCCTCCAAGGGTAGGGGTCAATTATTACACCGGATATTTAAGGAGATTCAAATTGCTGTTTCAACACTTATGTTCAGTATCTGAAGTGAGGATGAAATCTCCTATGATCAGTAACAATTCTGCTGTATATTCAAGAAAGCGGCGCTCACCCATTCGTGGCACCTTGGTCGATACGTGTTCTTTCACGCAATGTCCGTAGCCGAATTAATCTCGCTTTCTTGAATATACAGCAGAATTGTTACTGATCATAGGAGATTTCATCCTCTCTTCAGATATTGAACATAAGTGTTGAAACAGCAATTTGAATCTCCTTAAATATCCGGTGTAATAATTGACCCCTACCCTTGGAGGATTAAAAAGAACCCAAGTTTGGATGTAATTTTCATCCGCCACATCTCTAAACATACTGGATCCTATACGGACGATTGTATGTGTTATACTGTCCCCAGAATTACAGTCCTGATGAGACCCGGTATTTAAAAGTGGGTCGAAACGCCGTCGACAACAAAATAAGAGACAGCCTTGACTGAATCACTGTACATTGTATATAAACTGTCCTTATAATTTTTCCAATAACCTTCCACAATTTTTTTGTCTTGTCACATTGTATAAGGTTATGGTTTGTTTCACTGGGGCTCACCATTCACTGTGAATGTAAGAAAGAGAGGTTTTGTGTATATATAAAATGTGTTTTTATATGTGATATAAAAAAGTGATTATTAAATAAAGACCTCGGCTGAGGCTTGGTAGATTTCAGTAATCCAAAAGGGTCTTGTGCATACTTACTGTGTCTATCATTGATTTGTCTTTGTTTAATTTTTATTGCTTTTTCTTGACTTATTGGTATGAGATTAATTCAAAAGCAATCATTGAGATTGTATGTAATAGATGATTTTTTTCGAATTAGTTCCTAGTGAACGTTGTTTTGCAGTACATTGTACTTACCCGGTTCACAGGGACATAAGGGTCGCTCTTGTAAATTTAGAATGTCAGGTCTGCGCAGCTTACACCGCCACGAGGCTGACGCTGTGAGCGAAGGTGACTGCGGGAATAATGCTCTCAGCCTGCTGCTACCTAGAAACTGTCATGGCCGCTGCGACGCACATATGCCCCACAGTTCACCTTTTGACACCGTTGTAAGTGAAAGAGGGCCAACCACGTGCCGGCGGAAGCTTTTGGGCCGAGGTCTGCGAGCTGGGAAGGCTCCTGAGATCAACGCTGGCTACCGCGATACACGCAGACAGTGCCCAGCCTGAGGCCCAGCACCGTGAACTGCTCTGTTTACTACTAACACAGTAGTCGAAGAGGTACCAATAGTGGAACGGTGTCTTGATCCCACAATGGACGATGTTAGAACTGCATCTCAGAGTGCAGATGAAGGTACTCCTTTCGACCAGCTGTAACCAACTCTAGGTCCCAACAGTGGAACGGTGTATTGATCCCACAATGGACGATGTTAGAACTACATCTGAGAGTGCAGATGAAGGTACTCCCTTCGACCAGGTGCAAGCAACTCTAGGTCCCAACAGTGGAACGGTATCTTGATCCCACAATGGACGATGTCCGATATTACCTGCTGCTTGGTTTTCACAGAACTCCCTCCGTTGAGGTGCATCAGACTCTGTGCTTCCGCAGCTAATTGCTGCACACAAATTTTTAGGGGTTGGGTGACTGCAGTCGGTGGAGTACACCGCGGTATAGCAGGTCCGAACAGTGGAACAGGGTCTTGATCCCACAATGGACGATGTTAGAACTGTATCTGAGAGTGGAGATGAAGGTACTCCCTTCAAACAGGTGCAAGCAACTCTGGGTCCCAACAGTGGAACGGTGTCTTGATCCCAAAATGGACGATGTCCGATATTACTTGCTGCTTGGTTTTGAGAGAACTCCCTCCGTTGAGGTGCATCAGACTCTGTGCTTCCGTAGCTAACTGCTGCACATGATTATTGGGCTTGGTTGACTGCAGTCGGTGGAGTACACCGTGGTACAGCAGGTCGGAACAGTGAAACGGAGTCTTGATTCTGTGATTGAGGATGTCAGAAGTTAAAGTTTGTGATGATTTCTGTGTACCCACTCCAATAAGGTGCAACCAAATGCGTGCTTCCGAATCCAACGGCACATGGCTGTGAGGCGTTAATGACCACTGCCTCTGGCCTACACTGCAGTCAGCAGGTCTCACAATTCAGATGGAGTGGTGATTGTTTAATTACAGAATCCAGTAGGCAAGTAACTACAACGTCTATTGAAATATACACAATAGCCTTTTAGTATACTTGCTTGAAGAAATTTTTTAAGATTACTTATAGGTCTAGTACAATGACCAAATTCTTCTTGGTAGTGGAAAAGAACACTGAATAACAGAGTACACAGTGGACAGCAGAGATCGCAATTCGAATTGTTTTGATTTATTTATTGCAGAGTTTTGTGTAATTTATGTTGTTGTATTTTGTGAAGAGCACATGAGAAAAAGTATATTGGAAGACTGTGCTCACTACTGCCTTCAGTTAAACTGCAGACAGCAGTGTTCATAATTCAGATCGAGTCGCTATTGTAGATGACGCAGTCCTGTAGGCAAAAGACATTGCTCCAGTGTGCTCTGTCCGCACCACGCATACGCATCATCACAGGGTCCGCACATGGTTTTTGTTGCTTCGCGTACAGCAAACTGGGCAGCTCAAGTCAACGCCACGTGGCTGTGTGCCCATGCTGACTGGTCTCTGGCCTACGCTACAGACAGCAGTATTTACAATTCAGATCGAGTCGCTATTGCAGATGATGTAGTGTTGTAGGCAACAGACATTGCTCCTAGTACGGCCCGCCCGCAGCACACATCATCGCTGGATGTGCACATGCTGAATGCTTTTGATGTGGCTATCTAAGTCTACTAGACCTGGTGTACCCTTAAGATACAATCCTTTTGTGTATTATTTCAGATCTACTGCCTTTATCTTAGTATACCACAAGTTATGGTTGTTTTACAATAGAATCTTTTCTGTATTATTTCACATCTAGTGTCCCTACCTTACTGCAGCACAAACTATTGACCCTTTTATTATTGAATCTCTGTGTGTGATTCAATGATTACTGTTGTAGTTGATGCTAGCAGCAACCATTCCCTGAGGGCTGCTTTACACTCACCCAACACGCATCCAGCACAGACGTCACTGGATAAGTAACCCTGGAAATAAAAAGGAGTCGAGTGCACGTGCCCGTACCCACTTCCACTATCTATCTGTGTCCGTATGTTCATTATGTATGCATGATACTGCCCCTGGGCCGTACCACATTACATTGGGCTGTGGACAGCGTATACAACCATGTTACCTCTGGCAGTGGGGAAAAATTCTGTTATGTATCTTTTAGATGCATGGCTATCACAGGTGGAAGGCTGCTTTACAGAGCATGAATATTGATGAAGATGATGGTTGCTTGTTGTGTGTACTGTCAGATATGTGTACATAGTGAAAAGTTTTCAAAAAAGCTCTGTGAGCAGAAGAGAGGTCTCTCATCAAACGCTGTAGAGAGAATGGCGAAAATGGGTGGGTTCCTCCAAATGTTGAAATGGGAAATGTTATGAACCAATCAAATGCTTTTCTTTAAGGTCACATGGCAATCGTGTAGCGAGCACTCAAGGAGGCCGCACCCGACGCGATGTTGAGAAAATATTACCATAAATTTATTACAGTTAGAAATATATAAATGTTTAAAATATTTTAGATTATCGCTTGTTCTCATATACACTTTAAACTTATTTAGATATAGTTTTGAGACAAAAAAAAATGAGGGAATTGTGTTCCTGGCGCAACATCATATGTCTATGACGTAACACAGGGCCTCACTTGGCTCATTACCCCAGAGGACTCGGCAGGAAATCGTGTATTATCACGCCACCGAAGAAATTTTGTTACATTGGAATCATTCTTTGGACCTTAACCTTGTCGAATTTATAGCACGGACCTAAACTCTAGTAGTGGTTCCGATTCTCCTCCGTTCTACCCTTAGACCGACGACACGGAACCCTTAATGCGTCTCCCCCAAATCCTTAAGACCTTGCCAAGGCAATTTTTGTTAAAATCAGGCATGCACCTATCAATGTCCTGAAGATGATCCTACTATCCCCGTGAAAGGATTGAAATGTCGTCGACCCAAACAAAACAGCGGGCACATCAATCCATTGTGTTTAAAAAAAGTGTACTGACTGTTTTTCCAAGCTTGACACAACAGATATCTTACAAGCTCAAACTGTCTTGCCTAAAATGCCCTTGTGTGTTTTGTAATGTTTTTGTTCCTTATGGGATACAGGACTGTGTCCCACGTGAATTTTGTTTCTATATGTGTTCACTAGTTTATTACAATATTAAACCGTTTGTCCGGCTGGACATTCCGAATATAGCATTGATTCCAATCTATATTTATCTAACTGTCATTTATATTGTTTGAGGACCACTGTTTTTGTACTTAACTGCTACCCAAGGTCCTTGATTACCTTTTGGGTCCCCTTGTTCTTTTCCTAATATGTAACACAGGGCCGGGCAGCGTGCACTCGCTGCATACGCAACGCGCAGCGGGTGTGACCCTTTACGTACATGATGTAAGGCGCAGCTTGGTACTGCGTACCCGTCGCATACCAAAGTAGCAGCTGGCGAGACCACATACGTATATGCTGTTACTCGGGACGCAGTGCCACGAACCCGTCGTATACGAAATGCACATCCTTTACGAGTTTAGCAATATGGCGGATAGGATTGGCGTGCTGATGGAGCTTGGCACACTACTGGTACGGGACTTCAGTTTTCTATTAAGATATACGTACTTTTTTTTGAAGATATAAAACATTACATATTTTTCAAATTAAACACAAAAAAGGATTACAAAAAAATGAAAAAATATAGGTTTTATCAATATTAAAATATGAAATTAACATTTAAAAAACCTTCGAAATTCACTGAAAAAACGTAGGTTTTACAGACGTTATAGATAGGAATTAGCATTTAAAAAACCTTTGAAATTCACTGAAAAAACCATAGGTTTTACAGACGTTATAGTTAGGAACTAGCATTTAAAAAACCTTAGAAATTCACTGAAAAAACCATAGGTTTCAGGGACGTTATAGTTATTTGGACATTCGACTCATATAAAACCAGAGAAATTCGCCCGTTATAGTTAGTTGAGCTAACTATAACTCATGCGCCCGCAATGCACTGGTGATGACGTCACATATTACATCACTCATGACATGGTCAGTGACATCACTCATGACATCTCAAATGACATCACTGATGACATCTCAAATGACAGCACTGATGACATCACTGATGACATCATCCACCTGATAATCTGATGCACATACTGATGGCCTAATATAAACTTTGATACACGCACTCTAAAATACAGACTACTATTTTTGAAACCATACACACAACAATGCCAGATACTACATACCACCCACTATTTCCTAGGTCTACACTCACATCTGCTCACTTATACATGCAGTTACTCATCAATACAGTACTATACTATGCACTCATACACCCATACATAGAGTCACAGTCTGCCGCTCATCCGTAGAGTTACTCACACACCTAGTGAGTCATGCAAAGAATCAATCACATACCCATTTACTCATGTACACAGTTATACACACCAACTGCGTTATTTATACACACACATCACGTATTTATGCAGATACTAACACATACTTACTGTCTTATACAATCACTGATACAAGCAGACACTTTTATACACCCACTCCTTCAAATAACTTACTCTCACGTATAGTCATTTATATACTCCAACACTCACATATACTGCCTTAAAACAAATGTAGTTACTCACACATATACCAGTGAAACATTCATTCACTCACCAACACACCCATACACACACTAACTCACCCATACAGCCCTTCCCAGATATACTTTTGAATACATACAACCAGTAAATCACCCACTCAAACATGTATGCACAGAGTCACCCAACACACACAGACCCACACAGACACTCAGGCACTAAGACAGATACTCAGACAACAAATCAATAACCCATATAGACACTCATGTAGCTACTCACCGACCCATGCAGACGCTTATACACCAACTGAGACACTTATACAGACTTTCACACAGTTTAGTCACTAACCCATACATTCAGTAGCACATGTTTAATCACTCAGTTATACAGTCCGCACCTACTAAATAATCCATTCAGGGACTTGTAAATTCACTCTTTCTTCCATACACCTTGGCATAGATGTATATGAAAAATATTTAATCTTTACAGAAACACACATTCACTGGATGATGTCATCAGTGTTGTCATCAGTGATGTCATTTGAGATGTCATGAGTGATGTCATCAGTGATGTCACTGATCATGTCATGACCTCACATATTAATAACCAGTGCCCCGGGGAGGTGGTGGTCTCCAGGGCAGTGTGGGGGGGACTCAAGCTCCCCACACTTTGTTTTTTAAAGTAGCCCCAGGGAGGTGGTGGTCCTCGGGGCTTGGGGGGCCCGCGAGGCCCACTGCCCAAAGTAAGTAAAAGCCCCGGGGAGGTGGTGGTCCCCGGGGCTTGGGGGGCCTACAAGGAACCCCCGCCCTATAATAATAAAATGCCCTGGGGAGGTGACGGTCCCTAGGGCAGCGTGGGGGGGGCAGGAGCACCCCACACCTTTTCTTAAAAAAGCACTGGGGAGGTGGTGGTCCCAAGGGCTGCGTGGGCCCCTGCGGGCCCCCGCATATAATTTAATTATTGGCCCCAGGACCTGGCCCACCTGGGAGCTCAAAGAAACAAAATGCAGGAGCCCATGCTTCGTTTTGGGGTTTTTTCAGCCGGATTCGCGCACCCGCCCAAAAAAATATTTACAAAAATGTAGCAGACCTTAGGGGTCAGGGTGTTTCTACCCTGCCCCCTTTTCTTGTTTTTTATCCTTTTTTTTGCTGTTTTCTTGTGACTTGGTTTTACAAATCAAAATGAAGCTCATGATCGAGAGGGGTTCGCGGATCCACCGCGGTCACCAGATATCAATACTTTTATTTTTTTAATTTCTCAGAAGCAAAGAGTGTACTCTGGAACAACAGCAACCTCTTTGCCAAATTTGGTGTAATTCCGTTCAGCAGTTCGGGCTATAGTTAAAAACAAATCTTTCTATGGAAAATTAACATGAGAAAACATGTTTTGGGACCCCCTTTTTTCTCAGGCCCTGCTTGACGACTCACCCCAAAACTTTCAAGACAGGAGCTGACCGGAGAACCCCATTAGTTTGGAAAATTTCGCAAAGATTCGTCATACGGCGACTGCCAGTAGGTAATAATTTCCTCTTTACTATATAACTAATATATTTAAATAAATAAAATAAATCTGGTATTTGCAAAGTGCGGACTAATCACCCCTAAGGGTCTCAAGGCGCCGGGTACCATCTGGGAGACTTAGGGGTCCGTTAAGATGTAGGGCGGCTCGCCACTGCCCGCATAGCAGTGGTGATCCATCCTATATCCTTCCCTGCCCGCCACCCATTCCCCCGCCATATTAGTATGGCGGGAGGACCACAGTGGACGGAAAGGCCGTCCGCCGGTTTTCCGCCGGTCGACTCGTCGACTGGGCGGAAAAAGGCCATAACATGGAGGTGGTGTCTGTGAGACACCGCCATCCATATTATTATAAGTGCGGAAATGAGCCTTTCCATGGCGGCATTGATGCCATGGAAAGGCTCGCGGTCTTTGCTATAGGGGGCCAGTAGCGGGCCCCCAGGGTGTTGGGGGCTCGGGGGTGCACATGGGGGGTACCTATGGTACCCCCCTCATTGCCATGCACGACGTAGCAAGCACCACATGGTGCCTGCCATGTAGTGCATGACAATGCCGTGCACAGTCCATTTACACTGCAAGTGGGTCTGCAGCCAGCAGATCCACCCGCAATGTAAAGGGGCCAGAATGCGCCTGCCACTTCGGCAGTCAGTCCCTGGCTCCCTTACGGTGGCGGATCGTAATGGACCCCTAAGTGAACTATTGTCCAGAGTCATATAGTGCTGAGCTGCCACCTGGAATCGAACCATGAGACTTGCGCTCAGGCTGCTGCACTACACCTCTCCTCTATAATATAATTAGTAATATAATTTCCCATTTAAAATATAAAAAATAAAAAAAACATTTAATAATATGTCATTTAAAAATGTATTTTTAAATTTATAAATTAATAAAAATATTGATATCAATGATAACAATATCTTAAAATAAACAGTATATACATTATACAACAAAACTACCCACAAAAACATAGGTGCCGATTCCGATCCGTTAAAAAAAATTCCCGTACGACTCGTATCTGTATTTTTTTACGTACGAATCGTACAAGTCCCGTACAAATGGCCAAGCACGATTTGTACGTGAAAAATACATACGAATGACCTCTGGAAAGGTCTACGACACGTCCCCGGACAGTTTTACGTACGATTCGTAAAACTGAAGTCCGAGCGCACAAGTACGATCCGTACCGGCGTTCCGAATACACATTCGTATGTAAAACGTCCCGTACGGAGCGAACTGTGTACCACCCCTACCCCGGGTACACCTGGGCGAGGCCCCCCCAGCCTCCCACCCCTCCTGCGTATGTCCGCACCGTACCCCTACCCCGCATGTACGGTGCATATCCCCACCCCCATATGTACGGTGCGTACCCCCACCCCCGCATGTACGGTGCACACCCCCACCCCCATTTGTACAGTACGTACCCCCACCCCCGCATGCACGGTGCGTACCCCCACCCCCGTTTGTACGGTGCGTACCCCCACATGTATGCACCGTACCCCCAGCACATAGCTGCAGTACGGTGCGTACATGCAGGGGTGGGGGTACGGTGCATACATGCGGGGGTGGGGGTACGGTGCGTACATGCGGGGGTGGGTGTACACACCGTACATGCGGGGGTGGGGGTACGCACCGTACATGCGGGGGTGGGGGTACGCACCGTACATACGGGGTGGGGGTACGCACTGTACATGCGGGGGTGGGGGTACGGTGCATACATACTGGGTGGGGGTATGCACCGTACATGCGGGGGTGGGGGTACGGTTCCTACCGGGCCCCCTTTTCCTCATGCATCGCGGCGTACTTAGCTTTTCCGGCACTTTTTGGCTCCCGTAAAAATATTGCCGTGCGAAGTGCTGTGGGTACGAATCGTACTTGCTGGTCCGTAAAACGCTGCCTGACTCCGTGCGAATGTCGCGTACGCGCTGACCCGGATCGGACTTGTATGTATTTTTTAGTCGCACAGTGCTTTTTACGATTCGTACGGAAATGGAATTTCTGTACGAATCGTACTTGCTGGTTTGTAAGGTGCATTCCCCGGGTACGAGTCGTACGGAGAAAACGCTCCGTACGACAATTCGGACCCGGGTTTTACAGGATCGGAATCGGCACCATAATAATTAAAACAAATCCCTACATCATAGCATAACTATTTACAAATCAATTGTAAATTAAATAACTTTCAGCAAAATACAATCAAACCCAAAATAAAACACGGAATACATTAGGAATAATAAATTATTTTCTAAAAGGAAAAAAAAGAATAAAAAATCATAATTAATACATTCATCTTTTTGAAAACATTTAAATTATACTACCCACCTAAAACCCCAATAAACCCAAAACCCCGACATTGGAATTTAATACATAATTCAACAAAGTACAAAACATCTAAACATGTACGTAACAATGTGAACATTTAAAATATATGTATTTGTTGGTGGTGAGCGCACACTTGTAAGCAAATTAAAGTGAAAAGGGTTTTTGATATGCATGCAGCGTTGCAAATATGCCTGCATCGCATATGAATCAGACCTAGTGAGTGGCCTAGTACTTTGAAAGATTACTAGGGCTGCAATCTGCACAATGTGCAGATTGCAGCCCTAGTAATCTTTTAAAGTACTAGGCCACTCCCTAAACATATAAAATATAACATATTAATCAATTAACATAAAGGAATATATAATTTATTTTAAAAAACATCCACCCAATAGCTCAATAAACCCCACAGCTCGAAGTTAAAATTGAATGCAGTCATTTAATTATATCAATTATAAGCAAATGAATCAACAAACATTAATTTATAATTAATAAAAGAAAACTGTACCCAACCAATCTCCCATTTAATCCTACTGTTCAAAATAGCATATATAATGTTGCAGGGATTCTGCTTATACACAGAACTATGCGTAGAACCCCAGGACCTCAGTGAATTGTGGTGTACCAGAAACTCACCATAGACCCCAGAACCCAGTATCCGGCTAGCATAAGTGTCCCATTCGTTATCCGAGATTTGGCTCGGCGATCCCAATGAAAAGACAACCCAGAACAAGCTACTCAGTGTACTCTCAGGAATGGTGGGAATCGGAAATACCTGTTCGTATATTATTCTCACATCAGTCCACAACAAGAATCAAATGAGACACGGTGAAAATAAAAAGAGTTTATTTTTATAGACCACGTGTCCTAAGATGCAGTACTTTGGCTAATACAAGCAGACAAATGATTATAATTAAAACCATCAGCATCGTTACAATACCATAGAATATAAAAGGAGTGATCATGTTATAAATGACAGTGGATACTACCACCTTCCCTTTACTAAGAAGCTAATATTATTATTATGCTAATAGAAGGTCGCTTAGGCTTGAATGGGGGACCCCATACCTCAAAGATCAGCTTAGTGAAATCACATCACAGGAGCATCAGGAGTCTTCTCGCAGGAAGGCTCGTCTTCGGTCTGAATACTAAACATGATGTCTGCAATATTAAAAGCACCAACTTTCAGGTATTCGCAGCTGGCTGTATGTTATGGCTAAATAGTGAGTCGATCAACCCCGAGTGGAAAACATGCATTGTCCAACGACCCAGACTGTTCTTGTTACATCGTGTACAGACCAAGGTCGCTGCGCAGAGCTCGGGATGGTAACAACAGATTGGTCTCGTGTGAGGCAAAGCGCGAGCCAGCAGTTTGTTTAAACAATAACATGTAGATGCAGTGTCGTGCGCAAAAGCAGCAAGATGGCTTTCTAACATCTAACGTGGTTATGCTAACTTAACAATGTATGTTCGTATTAAGGGATTCCTTACTACATGCCCCCTTGATCGAAGCACTAACCAGCAGGGAAGAAATGAGAGAACGCAGAGTTCAAATTCGACAGAGCAGAACAAGGCGTATTCAAATTAAAATCATCGATTGGGTCAGAGAAAGCTCGAAAGAAAAAGGAAAACCAAAACCTTAAAAAGGCCAAAAAAGAAAAAAAAAATGAAAAAATGCAGCATCAGCTAGCCACCCAAAGTCATAGGGAATGTTCAAGACATGGTAGAAAAAATACAGTGGATGACAGTCCACTCAATCCATGAACGTGTACGCAGCATACGTAGCAACAGCTTCCAACAGGAAATAGTTTGCGTGGCCACCAAAAGTGTCAGCCATCCAGTTAAGCAAAGAAAAGGAACATACATGTTCTTCAATCAGCGGAGCCTCTAGCACCATCAGAGGGCAACCAGCGTGTACTTGCAAATAACTCATATCCAAGAAGTCATATGCCACCCTTGCGATGTCCCCATTACCCAGGATTCCATGCGCCGCACCACAGGCCATAATCCGAACACCAGAACAGGCGAACTCGTGAGACACTAAGGTCCTCATCAGTCGATCATAATCCGGGTCCGGAGACACCGTGTTGGATAAGCACAAATCCAGAGGCCATTCAAAGGGACAATCTAGGCAGTGAAAGACAGGTTGCACGCAGGTGAAGTAGGAATACCGGAAGGATAATCCATATGCCAGGCTCAAAGTCGCCAACGGCAGGATACCATAATATTCAAGCATCCTGTCACGAAGAAGATGCAGACGGGGCAGGTTGTCGTGAGGCACAGAAAGTGCAGCCATTCCGTAGTATGAAAAGTAAAAGTAGCACACCTGCCACCAGCGCCAGAATCAGCGGAACACCTCCAAAGACGCTCGAGAAAATAGAATGAAAGAATGCCGGAATCACACCAAAAATAGTTTGGAAGGAGGTCACGAGGCCTGAGCCTACAAGTTTTAAAAAATGAGCCAGGCCAGTTGTGGACGAGGCATTGAAAATTGTTTGGATCAAAGCTCCAAAATGCAGGGGGAGGTCAGTATTCAAAAGCGCCTGTACCTCAGTGCGTGTATTTGCCACGTGAAGGACAAATGTTTCTCGGGAGGAAGTCAATGGCACCTCCTTTTGGGACACTAGAGCTCTTATTCTGCTCATCTTGTTGAACTCTGCTTTCAAGGTCGGAATCGAAGGCCAGATGGAAACATCCAGCCGCCCATGCGGGGGAGGAAATAGAACATTATTGCAGCAGACTACTCTCTGCGAAACAGTTACTATGTATGGGATTCCCACTAACATCTCGCAGCAAGCTTCATTATTCAAAATCAAATAACTATCGTTTGCAAGCAGCGTGAAAGATGGCGTAATCACGGGGACTGGGATACCTTTGAGGACTCAGGCCAAATTCGGGGCGTGTACATTGCAAGCACCGTGCAACTGAATGTGCCTACACACTACAGAATGATCAGGTGTCGTGGTACATTCCTCGCCCTTTAGGTAAACCTCTGTACCGTCTCTTGTACATCTATACGTAAAAGGGAGAGACCAAACCTCATGCAGGAACGCGGTACCCAACTGTTCATATCTACCCAGGGCATAGTGCTTCATGCATGACGTAAACTTAAAAAGCGCAAAAGGCAGCGTGATCAACCCATGTACTAACCACACGGCCGAATTCAATTCCGCCACAGAGAAAGGTAACGGCTCCAACTTTTCAATGTGTAACAATGAATATGTAGCATCTTTCATGGACATGAACTGCTGCTTTACAGTAAGGTTAAAAGGAAGGAATAATGATGTCGTATTCAGATAGTCCCAGGGGACCTTTCCTGCCTTTAACGTTTGCAAAGTCCATGCAAACTGCATAACAGAACGCAACTGGTTTTGACCATGGTACAATACAGACACATCATCATGTACAATATCAACAATTGAAGAAACAATCTTGTCTAATGTATAAATTCTGGAAGAAAGAGTGTTAATGCTGTTATCTATGACTGCTAATACCTTTTCCATATTCGCTTGATCAATAGCTCTCAATCTGGAAGCCGCCTCAACTTGCGACAATTTCCATACTTCGTTGTAAATAGCATATGCCCACCTTTTGGATCTGCCACCCACAGGACCTTTAACAAAATCATTCAAATCTATTTTGTCATGTAATCTTGATAAATGAACTTTGACAGACGCCAAGGTGGAATGTCGCAGCCAGGACTGACATAATTTCCCTACAGAGTAGGTAGTTACTGTATGAGAGGACTCAAACCGAGGATCTACGCGTTGCTGCGTATACCCCGGTTTCAGACCTAGAAAACGACGTTGACAGGTATCAGAACTGCTTTGCCAAATCAACCATCCTTCACTACTAAATTTCGAAATATTGAAAGACGTATTAGAAATCAATGACTGCAAAGCAGGAAGGGACAGATCTGTGTGGTTATCCCAATTTGGGTAAGCGCCCAGATCTGGAACAGAGGGGGAATTTAGTTTTTTAGAAGTGGCCAATCCGAAACAGGTGGTCTGGAAAATTGTTGAATTTAAAAACAACATATGATTTGGTATAAGACAGGCACGATGTAGAGCTTCAGTTCCCTGAACCTGCCACAGTTTGGAACCCCAAACTGATTTAAGATCAATAGTAGCCTTCCACAGATCATAACCCTTGAGTGACAACTCATCCATAAAGGACTTAGAATAGAGTAATTTAGTGTGTGTCAGTCTAACCTTCGAGGCAGACTCAGGCATAACTTTAAAATAAAAGGATGCCGGGTCTGAAACACTGAAATCAGTAAAATAAGTATACTTATTAACTAATGTAGGTGAGCTGCCGAAAGAGGGGGTGGGACAGTGTTCCCATTGGGTAAAATTTACAAAATTACGAAAAGTGTTCGCTTTATGCAGGAAGTGATTGCCATAATGTTGAAAACAATACTGTTCAGCATAATTAGCCGCATTCTCATATAAATCTTCTGCATCAAACGCGGCATAATATTTCAAATCAGAAAACAGTGCTTCAATGGCATGAACATCCCAATCATCAGAACGAATGTTCTGCTTAACCACATCACCCATAGAAACACGAAATACATTAGGTACATTGATGACCTCCGTAGGACCATGAATCTGGAATTTAACAGCATCCCACGCAATTCCATCCAAAACGGGCCAGGCAGTAATATTCACAAAAGTCTGGTCCCTTCGCATGATGTGGGACGATGAGTGGGGGGCCAAAGTTCCATTGATAAGTCGAATTGTAGATCTTTCTTTAAGATAGTGGCCATCCACCAGACGGAAAAACACTATCACAAATCCAATGGACATCAACAAAAAAATACTGAAAAGCAACAGCCAGATGTAAGTCCAAGGGGCAACCAAAAAATGTCTTTTAAACCACTTAGCAAAAACAGCAATGTTCGAATGGGGAGTGGGGGGCAATGAGTCAGTGTCAAAGGAGAAACGTGACTGGCCAACCGCCGTAGATTGTAAAACAGGCGAGTGACCATTTGTAGGATAAGCGTACTCAGTCTCTTCGGGCAGACCACCAGCCGGCTGTATTAACAAGGGATCAGTAACTGACTGCATCTCGATGGCAACATCAGACAAGGTGTTAGAAGCAGGAACCAACATTGAATTTCTTGGCATCGTCTGGCATGAAACTGCTGGAGTCAGACTAAGAAGTATCGGCCACTCGCTGAAGTTTGACATTGTCAATAGAGATGTACCTGTTTTCTTTTCGACCAGGAAGTGGAGGTAAAATGACTGTTCTTGTACCCTGCACTCCAAGCACTGGAACCGGTGCACGATAAGAGGGGCCAAACTCCTTCTTGTTCTCCACCTTCTCTCGGACCAGGTCTCCAACTCGGGGTAGCCAGCCGACTACCGGAATCTGAAGCTCAGCATCAGATGTGGAGGGCAAGTGTTCCTTCGATAGAGTGTCTCTGGCTTCTTGTAGGGTCTGCAAAACAGCACAGTGATCATCTACGTCAAAGGGTGCGGTCGACGCCGCCGTGTCTAGACCATCAAGGTCTGGAACAAACATTCTGATTCCGAAGAGCATCATGTATGGGGTCCGCCCACCCAGAGACCTTCTAGGGAGATTATTAAGTGCACGTTGGACGTTATACAAATGGGCTAGCCAGTTCCGGCCTGTGCCTAAAACACGTGCTGTCAAAGATTGCTTTAAGTCACGGTTCATTCGCTCCACTACACTATTACCCTCAGGTCGGTAGGGGGACGAAAATTTGACTAGGACCCCCAAATTTCTCATAGCCTCCTTGTAAGCCTTAGAGGCGAACGCAGGGCCCTGATCAGAATGGAAGGTACCACACGCAAAAGTTCCCACAAAGACACGCAAATCCCTGATGACAGTCCGCGAGTCAGCACTCCTTTGTGGCCATACCCAGAGAAAACGTGTGCACGAATCCACTGCAACCAAGATATACTTGTACACAGTATCAGAAGAAAAAGGACCGCAGTGATCTAAATAAACACAACCAAATGGCTTATTTGATATGTACAACTGTGTTTGTGGTGGGCGTGCAACAGTGGAAGGTTTAATCTGTTGGCAAATGTCACAATCAAGAACATAAGCGCGCGCTTGTTTATATAAACCAAACCACCAGTAACGCTGTTGTAACAGAGATATAGTAGCGGACACGCCGGCGTGAGCTGACGCCAACCCCTCGTGCGCTGCTAGTATCAGAGCTGGTCTGCAGTCCGCGTTGGGAATAATTCTGTCACCAACGTCGTTAATCCTCACTAATGGGACGTTATCAGGACTTAAGTGATAAAAATAACGAGAAGGAAAACCCTTCGGGTAATCACTTCCCTTCTCTGTAGCAGCAATAGCTGCCAAGATGTCATCCTCAATCTTACTTTTGGATCTTGTAACTGCTGCCACTAAGTATGTAGCCACTGCGGTTTTTGCTGCCTCGTCAGCCAAGCTGTTACCGACAGCATGGACACCAAGTCGTTGGTGACCAAGAGTGTGAATAACATCCACGAGAGGGAGACGGTCTTTAAAGTCTGCCACTCGAACCCAAAGCAGTTTATGCTTAATTGTGCTACCTTTGGTGTCTCGATAATCGTTTTGAGACCAGAAGTGTAAGTTGTCATTGTAGGACTGGACACAATAAAAGGAGTCACTTACTATAAGAGTCGTGACTCGGGGATCAGCAAACTCCAGTGCAAGCACCAGAGCCCGAAGCTCCGCCAATTGCGCGGTACAATCACCCAATGACTGCGTATGCACTGCATCAGATTGGAATTCACCATTTACGAATGTACCCACGACAATTGCGCAAGCCGCAGAATAAGCATGCTTTGATCCAATCGCGGGCTGCGCCGAGCCGTCAGTGTATATGACACAATGGTATTCTTCGAGCGGGCGCAAAGACAGAGGAGCAGGATGAACGAATTCATACTGCAAGTACTCCTGAGTCTGTAAAGAGGCGTCAAAGATATAAGTGACATCTGGTGATGTCAGAGTTGTGGCCCATTGTATCCACCGTGGATGCAAAGCTTTAGAATTTGGTACACTTGCCTTAGTCACCGCCTCTAGGGCAGGATACGGTGTTACAACCAGAATTTGTTTTCCATGCGACAGTGCGCGTTCCTTAAGGATCGCCATCTGTACTGCCGTCAGAACTTTCTCGACCGTGGAAAAACGTCACTCAGCAGAGGTGTACGAGTGTGATTTATACGCAATGGGGACTGTATCGCCCTCATTGAACGTCAAATACATGAAACCCACTGCGCCTGGTATTATTCTTATTACCAGGTTAGTGCGGTTATCACGCGTCAGCAAGTATTGTGAAGCAAGAAGATCAGCCTGTAAAGACTGTAGAATAGCAGAGTGTTCTAGCTGCCAGCTAGACTTCGAAAAGGAAGGTTGTACCAAGGCATAAAGCGGCTTGATACGCTGGGCATAATCAGGAATATACGTACGTCCGAAATTCAGAAAGCCCAGGAGAGATTGTAATTTTTTCAGCGTTGTAGGAGCGCGCAAGCATGCGCACTTCTCCAGAAAGTGGGGAGCTAATCCCTTACCCTCATTGTTGAGCTCGTAGCCCAAAAACAACACTGTATATTCCGCGATGTGAGACTTCGCAAAATTAAATTTGTAGCCATAGTCCGCAAAACTCACAATAATATTGTCGACTCGAGACAGATGGGGCATCAGCTCATCATCCATGAGATAGATATCGTCAACATAGGAGTATGCGTCGTGGTCTATTCTCTCTAAGAGAGAGACCACGCGAGCGGAAAAGACGCCAGGGCTGTTTTTGTAGCCCATGGCTAATCTCGTAAACTGTTTTTGTTTGCCGCCCGAAGTAAACGCCGTCCACTGGCTACTCAGTGTGGACAGGTTATGGCTAAAAAAGCCATTTGAGATGTCAAGTGTCGTTTTAAATCTCTTACGCACGAGACTGGCGACAAGAGCCGAGCTGTGTGTATTTTGTACCGCGCAGGTCCGGCAATGCGAATTTAGGTGCCGGTAATCCAAAACTAAACGGTACGATCCGTCAGGCTTCGTCACAGTAAATAAAGGGTTATTCATAGGGGACACACAAGTTTCAATAACACCCTGATATTCCAATTGTTCAAGGATTGCCGCGACGTGCGGTCTAGCTTCACGACGCACGGGATATTGGGGTTGAGGCTGGGGCATAGACCGCAATGGAATCTCATGGCAGGGGGACAACCGGTCCCATCCCACCTGAGTACGATACACCGCCGGCGCAAGCGCCAGCGCCCACTCCTCAGCGTACACTTCAGCCTGGTCCTTAGGCACTGTGTGCGCAAAGGACGGGAGGATTACCTCCTCCCCTCTAGGAGCTTCTAAAATGAAAGCTGCCTCCGCTAGGAGGATGTCATAGGTGGTGGTCAGATTATCCCAAAAAATCCCCTTTATCGTACGTTGTATGTCACCCTCAATTAGTAAGATTATTTCATAAAGTCTGTCAGGGGGAGCCACTCTGGTGTCAGCTGTTTCAACAGTAACCAATATATCAGTTGCTGTCGCCGCCAGAAATGGACGCAGAGCTTGACGGACTATGGTAATTTCTGCCGCGCTGTCCAGTAGCGTCAGCGCCCATGTCCAGTTCCGAAGCTGTGTCCGCACTATCTGAGGCATACCTTGCCGTCAGAGCAGCCACTTTCTTCTTCTGAAACGGGGGTCTTTGTCGTGCAAATTCGTCCTGCTTGCCTTTACCCTCAGTCTGTCGGGGCTGGTCACGTGTTTGTGGAGCACCCCGACCTTTGCCACCGCCTCCGCCACCGGACTGTACAGCCGATGTTTCCTGTGAAGAACGAGGAGAACGTTGTTCAGAAACCTGAAATCTATCAGGAGACTTAATAGTAGCACGATCACGCAGATCATAAGTGCGTTCACTACTTGACTAAATGGGAGAGGCAGGCCGAGAGCCCTGTTTCTGCTGCTGCTTTCCCTGTTGTTTTGACCGCCAATTCTGTTTCTGAAAGTTTGGACGATCATCCTTACCAGAGGCTTCCGCCTTACCCTGCTGCTTAATATCGGGAGTTTTGATCACAGGTTTAACTCCTAAAGAGCTACGACCCAAATCTCTGTACGCAGACGAGATTATTTTCGCAAATTCCCGCGGCTTATCCTCATCAGCAACTTTCTTCAGTTCATTACAAACTTGGAACTGCATAGCATCACCCTTAAGGTTACCCATTATCATGGTAGCCACCAGGTCAAACTGTCCGAGGAGCCGCATTCCTAATTCTATCGCAGACTCCGCACCATGGTTATCTTGAACACGTTTAATAACGGAGGACAGCATCAACATAGACGGAGTGCCAAAGCACTGCGAGTACGTCGCTGCAAAGACCTTGCCCCAGTTTACACAATCATCAATGTCGGGGACCAAGTCTTTAGGCAAACTAATGGTAAGGATCCTGTGTTTCTCCACAGGAGACGTATTCGGGTATACCGCTTCTATTTGGTCAAACTTCTCAGCAAGCCAAAAGGGGAAATCATCCCGCGTTTCGGGCGCTTGCCCATAACAGAATTAACCATAACAGGACTAATGACCACCACGTGATGGTCAGTAGGCTGTCCCGCAACAGCAGGTGCCCCCGCCTGCATATTGCGAGACACGTACTGCACTAAAGCCCTATATACTGTAATAAGGGCAGTGTGTAGTACACGCAATTCAGCCACCGTCACCGTGAGGTAACGGGGATGAGGCGTAAAACCGGCTAGTACCGGCCAAGTGGCCCCTGCAATTGACAAAGGGCCCATTCTCGGCGGTATAACCACATGGGGAAGGGCGCCATTAAACCAAATAAGATGCTGCCAAGCAGATATTGGTATTTCCTGTGTCCTATACGGTGTATAGTTCGCTGGCACGGCAGTGGCAGTGTAAGAATGAAATGTATTATCGTCCTCACTCACTGCCGGAATCGTCACCCAAGAGCAGAACAACTCATAGGGATGAGCCGCATCGGCTCCTACCACAAAGATGACGTTCATACCAGTGTCCGGCACCCCATACTGCGTCAAATGACGTTTCAGAGCTGCACGGCTATGCGCCGCAATATCTACCGCCATAAGGACAAGCTACACTCGAAGCAATCAGTAGCACAAGGGTTCAATAACCTTTTTAATGATCAAGCTTGAAGAAACCTATATCAACAGAAATAGGTAGGTTTAAATCCGTCAGACTTGTTATCCGGAAACAAGAATGAGGGTGCTGTGGACTAATATAAGCACTACTAAGGCGTTTCAACTCATAGACCAAACGTTAGGTGCGCCATGTTGAAGGGATTCTGCTTATACACAGAACTATGCGTAGAACCCCAGGACCTCAGTGAATTGTGGTGTACCAGAAACTCACCTCAGACCCCAGAACCCAGTATCCGGCTAGCATAAGTGTCCCATTCGTTATCCAAGATTTGGCTCGGCGATCCCAATGAAAAGACAACCCAGAACAAGCTACTCAGTGTACTCTCAGGGATGGTGGGAATCGGAAATACCTGTTCGTATATTATTCTCACATCAGTCCACAACAAGAATCAAATGAGACACGGTGAAAATAAAAAGAGTTTATTTTTATAGACCACGTGTCCTAAGATGCAGTACTTTGGCTAATATAAGCAGACAAATGATTATAATTAAAACCATCAGCATCGTTACAATACCATAGAATATAAAAGGAGTGATCATGTTATAAATGACAGTGGATACTACCACCTTCCCTTTACTAAGAAGCTAATATTATTATTATGCTAATAGAAGGTCTCTTAGGCTTGAATGGGGGACCCCATACCTCAAAGATCAGCTTAGTGAAATCACATCACAGGAGCATCAGGAGTCTTCTCGCAGGAAGGCTCGTCTTCGGTCTGAATACTAAACATGATGTCTGCAATATTAAAAGCACCAACTTTCAGGTATTCGCAGCTGGCTGTATGTTATGGCTAAATAGTGCATTGTCCAACGACCCAGACTGTTCTTGTTACATCGTGTACAGACCAAGGTCGCTGCGCAGAGCTCGGGATGGTAACAACAGATTGGTCTCGTGTGAGGCAAAGCGCGAGCCAGCAGTTTGTTTAAACAATAACATGTAGATGCAGTGTTGTGCGCAAAAGCAGCAAGATGGCTTTCTAACATCTAACGTGGTTATGCTAACTTAACAATGTATGTTCGTATTAAGGGATTCCTTACTACAATAAATATATATATATATACACACAAAGTCCCCCGTTCTGGAGCCCAAGACCCTACAGAGCGGCCTCACGCAATGGGCACGGAGCAGCCCATCCTTCCACCACTGTAGCACAAAAAGTGAGGCCCAATACTGCAGATGACTTTATTTTCCAGATACAGCAGCACCACATTCCATATTCTAACGTTTCGGCTCTCTGCCTTGCTCACAGATGGAATTAAATAACACGCAGGTGTGCTAGGGTGCGCTTTTTCAAAGGTAAGTCACATGACTAGATTTAACCTACTACAAGTCCCATAGTGCATTGTGTTTGTTATCCACAGTTCAACTGGAAATCCTCCGATATTTTTTACCTTGATGGTACTTTCCCTCCGAACACAAGCACTGATGTTGTTTTGGGAAATCCTTGGCTCAGTCAGGTGAGTTGGAACAGTGTCTTCACGTACTTCTTTTAATGCAGACTTGAAAGTAAACATCATCTCGCAGCACGATCATGGGAGGAAATTATCCTGCCTGAATCTCTTCCTCGCGCCGTCCTTTTTGCTAATTAGCTTCTCCTTAGTAGGTCGGGAGCGCGAGTGGATCAGGCTCCTCTATTAATATACACACAAAGTCCCCCGTTCTGGAGCCCAAGACCCAAACATTTAATTTATACTACCCACCTAAAACCCCAATAAACCCAAAACCTCGACATTGGAATTTAATACATAATTCAACAAAGTACAAAACATCTAAACATGTACGTAACAATGTGAACATTTAAAATATATGTATTTGTTGGTGGTGAGCGCACACTTGTAAGCAAATTAAAGTGAAAAGTTTTTTTGATATGCGTGCAGCGTTGCAAATATGCCTACATCGCATATGAATCAGACCTAGTGAGTGGCCTAGTACTTTGAAAGATTACTAGGGCTGCAATCTGCACAATGTGCAGTTTGCAGCCCTAGTAATCTTTCAAAGTACTAGGCCACTCACTAAACATTACAAATATAACATATTAATCAATTAACATAAAGGAATATATAATTTATTTTAAAAAACATCCACCCAATAGCTCAATAAACCCCACAGCTCGAAGTTAAAATTGAATGCAGTTATTTAATTATATCAATTATAAGCAAATGAATCAACAAACATTAATTTATAATTAATAAAAGAAAACTGTACCCAACCAATCTCCCATTGAATCCTACTGTTCAAAATAGCATATGAATATATATATATATATATATATATATATATATATATATATATATATATATATATATATATATATATATATATATTCAATGAAAAAACCATAGGTTTCACACATGTTATAGTTAGCTGGAAATTTTACTGATAAAAAACCAATGAAATTCCCCCGTTATAGTTAGTGCAGGCAACTATAACTCACGCAACCGCAATCCTCTGCTGATGCTAATACTGTATTTAGACACTTATTTGCCCATGTCTTCTTCCATAAATTTTTAGCTATACATATATTACAAATATTTTTTTTTCATAAAGACACATATGTCATCAGCAGAAGATTGCGGTTGCGTGAGTTATAGTTGCCTGCACTAACTATAACGGGGGAATTTCATTGGTTTTTTATCTGTAAAATTTCCAGCTAACTATAACATGTGTGAAACCTATGGTTTTTTCATTGAATTAGCAAGGTTTTTTAAATGCTAATTCCTAACTATAACGTGTGTGAAACCTATGGTTTTTTCAGTGAATTTGTACGGTTTTTTAAATGCTAAGTTACTTTACGCCATTCGTGGCGTGCACGCCCACTTAGCGCAGTTCGTTCCGTGCGCGCACAGTGAGCACGCGGTGCACTTCGCGCACCGCGCGCCCACTTTATGCAGTTAGTGCCGTACACGCAAGGTGGGCACGCAGTGCGCTACGCGCACCGCGTGCCCACGTTACGCACCGTGCGCACATGGAGGACATATTATGCGCTTCCTTGTGATAGGTAATCTGTTAAATTTAATTTGTAAGTGATGACAATAATATGCCATGCACAGAGAGTGTTTTTTTTTTTTATTAAAATTTTTAGCGTAAGCGCACCGTACGCGTACGGTAAGCGTAATCGGCGAAATTTTCAAAAAATAAAAATTCACCGTTTTTGGCCTTGGGGGATCTTTGAGGACTCAACTAACATGGCTATGTGCATGGGCGCTGTCTAAACAGCCCCTTTATATGTTTTTTGCCTTTGTTTACAGCCCCCCCCTCAGAGTGCGAGAGAGAAAATGGCGGCCGCCGCTTCCTGGTTTCGACCGATTCGAATGTTTACTTAGATGTAACAGCCAATCAGAATCGCGCACGCGCACGCCACCGTACGCGTACGGTAAGCTTACGGTAAGCGTACCGTAAGCTGGCTCAGATATATATATTGATTTAAAGGCTATTTTCTCAGAATCTACTGAACAGATTTACACCAAACCTACAAAAGGCACTTCCTTGACCTGAGGACTACCTCTCTGCCAAATTTCTAGTAATTCTGTACAGCCGTTCGGGCTGTAGCCCTGTCTAAAGGTCCTATGGAAAAATGCATGGGAAAAACGCGTTTTGGGACCCCCTTTTTATCTCAGCCCCCGCTTGACGAATCCCCCCGAGAATTTCAGGGTAGGAGCGGAGCGTAGCGCCCCACCTATTTTGAGAAATTCGTGAGGATTCGTCGACCGGCGCCAAAGTTATTCAAAATAGAATGTTGCGGATTTCCTATGGAAACAGGGTCCTAACTATAACTACCTACTGGCGACCGCCAGTAGGTAATATATATATATATATAAAACAAAGCTCCTTCTCAGGATAAATCCACACGCACTCCCTGGTATGGTGTTATTTCCAAATTAATTTAATAATATCCATAGCATGGCAAGCAGGTAGCAAAACCCAACGCGTTTCAGTCAACTTTGACCTTGTCATATATATATATAATTTACTAGAACAATAAACACATAAATAAATGAAAACATAAGAACACAATTAAAAAATTAATTAACATAAATGAATATATAATTACAAAACAGCATTACCCACACAATAGACACAACCCTGAAGAATATAAATATAAATATTGTTTTAAAAAAATCATATTTTTACAGTAACATCTATATTAAAATAAAAACTTAAAACAATACAACAATACAATGAAACACCATTATAAAAGCATTTTAATAAAAATTGAACAATATTTTATAGTGTGATATTACAGTAAAAAAACGATATATTTAACTTCAATATTTTGGTCCACTATATTTTTGTACTCACAATATTTTGACCACAATAATATGGTCAGATGATATTTTGAGTCAATATTTAGGAGGAACACGATAATTGTAGTCCCTCTAGCCTTTGGAAGGCCTACAAGGCTGAAATGGAATCAGGCAAGTTAGATTCATGCTAAGATAAGGTTCTGGCGTGACCAATTTGCCACTGGATTCAAGCTAGCCTGGCTAATGAGGCATGTTACCCCGAAACCAGTCCCAGGATGCTTGTTTCTGGTCCAGGGAAGACCTGGCTTGGCAGCTTGGGCTGGACTGTTCACATAAGGAAGAGGGTCAAGACTTTTTTGCATACAGCGGGGTCTGATTAACTGGGGTGGCAAAGTGAGCTAAAGAACGATGATGGATTCAAACCAGATCTGTGACTGGGGGTGAGTGTCTGAAAACTTTCAGCGCTCCGTCCATCAACTTCTTATGTTTGCTTTGTTCACCCTAAGTTGGCAGGGTATGCCCAGACATGAATCCCTTGCTCACTTTGTCACTGGATTCAAGCTAGCCTGGCTGATGAGGGGTGTTACCCCAAAACCGGTCCCAGAATGCTTGTTTCCGGTCCAGGGAAGCCCTGGCTTGGCAGTTCAGGCTGGACTGTTCCCACAAGGAACAGGGTCAAGACTAATTTGCATATAGCTGGGTCTGAACTGGGGTGGTGAATTGAGCTAAAGAACGATGATGGATTCAACCCAGATCTGTGACTGGGGGTGAGTGTCTGAAATGTTTCAGTGCTCCGTCCATCATCTCCCTGTGTTTGCTTTGACCAATTTCATACCAGTCTTTCAGCCATGCCTAACCTCTCTGGAAAAAGAGAGCGGTCTTCAACAGGCAGGTTAGAGTCAGCTATCTACAGTGTAGCAGCCCAAACCCGAACATCATTGTCTTATTTACATTCAGAGGAGTGTCATGAACTTTGTGGAAAGCTGTGCTTTGCCGTTTTCAGCTGCATGGTATTCAATTATGATATGAATCTTTTTGATCACCCCAGATTACTTATTCTTGTTCAAAGGTACAGTAGTTTATTTGGTGTCAATGTTATGGGCTCTCAAACCTCTTTTGTGTTGGCATAATGTACTACATTGACGTGAATAAACTCCTGAAAGTATCTGTCTTCTATGTCTACAGTTTTGTGAAGCTATCGTTGCTGAAGTCTTTTTAGATACCCTGAGGTTTTCCCTGGCAATTTATATGCCATGTCTTTGTTTATTTCTTTTTTGTTTAATTATAAGAAGTGTGGGCTACTGTTCTGCAGTTTTGATGACAAAATAATGTATTATTAAATATAATTTGTTTTGTCCTGAACTCTAGAAAGCGAGATAGTAGGGGTTACCCAATTTTGAGGTTTGTTTTAAAGAAACAAAATCTTCATCAAGTAGTACCACGACAAACAGGCCAACATGCTGAAAGTGCTTATGCTTTATAGACAGTGGCACTTTCAATGAAAATCCCCCCCCCCCCGAGATAAAATGATTGGTCTGCTGTGGGTGAAGGCAGGCCCCTCTATTAAATTAGGCCTGGATTATAAGTAAAATCCTAAATTGAAGAAACTCTAGTAAGAAAGTGTAATATTTTTTGACTTTGGCCTGTCAAGGATCTTTTCTGACCACCAAAACATAGCCAGAAAACAGATTGGTAGGCTCGTTTTCAATTCTCAGATTCTGGTTTTAAATTGTATTTTTTTTGTATCGAGGCTAGGCTAAAGTTGCAAATGTATAAAACATATTATTTATACTATACACTGGCTGCCTTGTATAATTGGTATTTTGGAAAACCTCCTATTGAATTTCATACAGGGGCCTGTTGCCCAAATCGAACATATATGTTCATGTCAAGCACAGATATAGAAAAATATTGACTTCATAGGTGAGATTTTCTTAGATACTTGTTACGGCCCGCGTGACTCATGGAGGCAGTCTCCTGACTACCCTATTACAACTAAGGCGGTCTGGCCACCCTGCGACTACAGAAGCTGCGTGAAACTACCAAGGAAACTGCGTTACCTGGGGATGCGCTGCAGTCCTGAGGCCACAAAATGCTTGGTTGGGCTGCTGTGTCCCCGTCAACCATATTACAAGTTTCCTTATTGCCACACTTTTCATGACGGTGTGACAGTGAGGAAACAAAAGGGGCCCTAAACATCATGTGCCCCCCTGTGTGCATGCACACAAGTACCTGCACAGCATGGACTGCAGCAGTCTATGCCGTGCATGTTATGCCTTTGACATTCCCATTGCAGTGCCTATTTGTGCCCTAGGAACTCCAAAGAACCACCCACCAGAACAGGAGAACATTCCTCATCTGGCAGGCGGCTCCTATACGGGTTTGGTGGTGTTGGAGCGGAGCGGTCCCTCTCTTGCACCATCAAACTCATAATAAGGCCCTTTCTTCAAATATGTTGCTAGGTATGTACTTCCAAGAAGGTCCTTACAATTGTGGTTACAGGAGGGGTGCAGCTATGTCAAGAACAGAATAGTGACTCCATAGAGAAGCTCTTAGAGCACTAAACCCCATAATACTTCTCACCTAGCAAATCCCTTGCCTACCGTATGGCTCAAAAGCGTGTTAGGTTCAACATGTCCAGAGATTGAGAAAAGGCCTAATTCAAGACAGAAGGACGAAGAATCTCACATCTGAGATTCCCAATGCTGCACAGGCCTACACGAAGTGCAGAGCAGTCCAGCCCTGCCGCCCACAGTAGGGTCAGCTGAGGTTGCTCTGAGGGCCCTTCCTATAGTGGCAGAGCTCCACTGTGCATACTTGGGAGGTGCTGGTGCTGCCATGGCTCTCAGAACTGGCAAGCCTCCTCTCAGCAAAAAACTCCCTATGGGGCAGCACAGTATCAGAGGCACTTACCTAGGGACGGCCCTTTCTTCTGGGAAGAATACTGGGATCTGTTTGGATAGGGGAACTAGTTAACTCAGCAGGCTGATCCAGACACAACTATTAAGACCATACCAATTGTTGCTCTGGTATTATTGGAACAATAGCGCATGCAAGGGAAAATGCTGCCACCTTCTGGACAAAACAATGCATAGCCATACACATTACTCTTAGCAATTCCTCTCATTTCTCACCTTTGTAGCTTGACAAAATTCAAGAGCTGGATGCTGCATGGTGAATGTGCTTATGGATGTTCACGATTAATCTGCTTCAACACTGCCTCCAGTAACAAACCTCTGTGGTAAGCATTATACCCCCATTCTAATGTGCCTTACTTCCCACTGCATTGCCTGCTTTCCTGTTTATCCTGCTATCCCTCTAACCAGCCTCTCCCAACCTGTTCATATGTGTCTGGACATGTGGGGTCAAGCCTACTCTATTTACAATGAATGCATCACCAATTTGTTTTTATTGTAGCTATCGGCCCTCGTCATTTTGTATTTCCTTCACAATGAAAAATGCTCTGAAATAAGGCATCTAGACAACTGCTGTTCGTCTGAGTCAGTTGCATCTAGGAAACAGGCCTGTCATGATTATAAGATATAGCAGTGTTAGTTATTGTCATGTTACAGACAATAAAAAGTCCAAATGGTGTTTGTTGAATGCTTGCCACAATTGGAGAATTAGATATTGGGTTAAAAATAGATAACAAAAAGACTCAGGCAATCATTGACTGGCCTATTCCAAAACAATTTCCATAAATCGTATTGTAGAACTTCCATCAGATAAAGGGTTCACAGCCATTATTGTAATCGTGGATTGATTTTCAAAGATGGTTCATTTCATACCCACAAAAGGGTTGCCATCAGCATCAAAGTCAAGCCTTCTACTTTAACAATATGTAGTAAAATGCATTTTATAATTCACAGTAGTGGTTATCCAAAGTAGCGGTTTCTGATTGTAGTGCTCAGTTTATCTCAAAATTCTGGAAATAATTTGGTAAAAATTTGAAATTGAAGGCGCAGGCTGCAATCTGCATATCACCCACAGACAGATGGTCAAACTGAAAGTGTTAACTAGAGTTGGAAACATATTTAAGATGTTTTGACCAAGATCAGAAATCATGGATCATTAGTGATTAGTTGGATTTGGTGACACTAACACTATTGATTCCTCTACTGGTCATAGTCCATGTTTTATTAATCGTGCAAGGTTTCCATCCACGTTTCTTGGCTAATATATCACGCGCAAGTTAAAATTGTCCATCTGTTTAAGAAATAATGCATCAATGAGATATCATTAATGAGTATGTAATAGACAATTTAACCAAAGCCACAAAAAAGATAAAGATATAGACAGATAGAAAATGAAGAAAAGAACCTCGGTATCAGGGATAGGAGATTCAGTAGGGGTTTCCACTTGGTATATTAAATTGCATGATTAAATATAATTTCTTTATTTATTTGAACTTCTTCTATAAGTAAGGTGATTATTCTATTGACTATGATGTTGACATTACAAGAGACAATAAAAACTACCCACTGTTTCATGTTTTCTTATTAATTCCAGGTAACAAAGATACTTAAAATGAAAAAAACAAAGGATTCTGTAATTCAAGACTTTGAAGTGGAATATGGTTTTCAGGCTATCTTGGACTCACTAATAGTGAGAAAGACGTAACATCTTGTAAAAAGAAAGGGTCACAGTGTAGAGAATTATTCTTGGGACCAGAACAAAATGTTGATGCCCCTCAAGCTTAAAATAAATGTAATGAAGATATCTGGGAAAAACCTAAACAAGACCCTAAAGAGGGGAGTACTGTCATGATTACATTATATAGTGGTTTTAATAATTGTCGAATTACAGGTAATAACAAGTCCAAATGGTTTTGTTAAATGCTACCGCAAGTGGAGAGCTAGATATAAGGATATTCAGGTTGGGAGAAAAGCTGGTGTGCCTGGTGGTGAACGCTGTAACCAAAACTAAACCAACTTGAATCTCACAGGAAATACGATTTCCGATTCTGCAGCCATGTTAGATTGAGATAATATAAAAAAAAGTGTAGTCAGTGTCTCTTCGCTTCTCAAAGCAATTCATGTTAGCGGTCTTTGGACAATCATCCTGGAGCCAGTATCTTGAGGTAGGAGTGCTGGATTCGGAACTTTTGACTTCCTACTTTTTTGTACTATCTTGCTACTCAGCTACTCATTACCATTTTATTTTAAAGGCCTTGTATATTTATACCTATACTGTGTGTTCAATGTTTTCTATCATGTTGTTTTGGTTTTTCACATTCTTATTTTTACACATTGTGCCTCTTCTGTTTCATTGTGAACATTGTACAAATCAATCAATCAATCATTAATTTGTAGAGCGCACTAATCACCCGTGAGGGTCTCAAGGCACTGAGCGGGGCTGGGGGTGCAGCTACTGCTCGAACAGCCAGGTCTTGAGAAGTCTCCTGAAGGTCAGCAGGTCCTAGGTCTGTCGCAGCTGTGTGGGGAGGGTGTTCCATGTCTTGGCCTCGATGTAGGAGAAGGATCTGCCGCTGGCGGAGGACTAGTGGATGCGTGGGACGGTGGCGAGGGCGATCCATCCAAATCATGCTTTTCCCCTAGATTTACAAGGCTAGGACTCATTTTGAACTGATGTGCATTGAACTCTGTTGTAGGTCCAAAAGAGTCTTACATAAGGACTTCACCATGAGTATTTTCAAGGGTACAAAAAAAGAACCATTAATTTTTTATATTTGTAGTTTTAAAAAATGCATAAAGTTTAGGGAGGAAATGGCTTAGTTAGAGGCCTTGTTACTTGAGGCAACTAGATAAAAAGATTGCATATGACTTGAATAATACAAGGTTCATTTTCAAATCTGGTATTGTTTCATTACAGACTTCCATAAGCGGATTACGAAGGAAGTGTGATGAGCCTTCTATCAGTGTGTTTTTTCCTACTTCCCTTCTCCATTTTCCACTATGTTTGAGCTGCTGTGATGTAATTAGAGATAATGGTTTCTCTGTGGAGGTGATTTCGTGTAGCTTCATGGTACTCCTGCTGACTGGTAGCGACAATCCGTGAACTATACCAAAACTACTGTCACCAGTAACATGTCTATTTCTACAGTGAAAGTAGATTCCATCATGGCAGGATTTCAAAGTATTTAATTATCTATGCAGACTGTAGAACAATTCACACCTGACACAAAGGGGCCGACTCCGGCCGCAAAACACACCGACCGACACGGACCCGGACCGGATAGCGACCGACACGGACCAGCGCTGTACGACCCGTGCAGTACGATGCAACGCGTGTGAATTACAACCGACATGTACGGAATACAAGCCGTACGACCGGGCTGTAGGGAAAATAGTGAACCGGCCGGAAAACCGACGAAATTTGCACCGACCGACACGAACCCGGAATGAACCCGACCGACCCATACCCGCGATGTCCGATCCATGCAGTATGATGCAATGCGTGTAAAACCAGACCGACTCGCACGGAGACCAAGCCGCATGACCGACACGCACAGACAACCGGGCCCACAAGCATTAGAGACCTTCGTGACCGACACGTATGAAACACAGAAGATAGGCAGCGTGAACGAAGCGGAGAAGCCCGCACGAGACAACAGCAGCGTCCGTATCTGTCAGATGAACGTCTCCTTCATGCCTACAAAACCCAAAGGAAAAAAGTCAAAAAAGGACCAAACAAGCAATGACAAAGCCAATAAATATCAAATAAAAAAAACCTGGGACAAAGACACACCCACATCTCCAACTATATAAAGGACTACAATCACTACCATTATCCCTTGCAAATAGGAGACACAGCCAGCAGCAAACACCATTACACAGCAACGACAGACACACTCACAACTCACCCATCACACAACTCACATACATCAGCACCTCATCCAAAAGCACACACACATACAGCCAACAAAACCAACACCAACCCACCCTCACTTGCACCCTCACACACATATCACTCACCACCACCACCCATCACCATGCCCCCAAAGAAGAATCCAAAGTTCACAGATAGTGAGTTAGAAGTGCTGGTAGACGAGATCATCAGAGTAGAGCCACATTTGTTTGGTACATTGGTCCAAAGGACCCCCATGTCACAGAAAACAAAGATGTGGGCGAGGATTGTGGACAAGGTGAACGCTCAAGCACCAGCAAGGCACACAAAGGACGATATCCAGAACAGGTATTATGACGTGCGCAGGAGGGTCAAGAAACTCATCGAAAAAGATCACTCCCTGAGTCAACGCACCGGCAGTGGCCCTCCTGCCAAACCAGTCTACAACAGGACCTGGGAGGAGAAGGTGCGGGACATCCTACCACCAGAGAGCGTCCATGAGCTAACAGACATACCAGAGCCTGGTGAGTACACAAACAACATACCCAAGATTGTGTGGCAAGGGGACAGTGAAACCATGCACCGCAGCAAAGCTGCACTAATCAATAGATAATCATCCCAAGATGTGTATGCCAGTCAAACAAACACAATACCTGCCATCTCATAGTGACTTGGAACTGTGTCATGACATGCACCAACCTACAAACAAATAGAGCAAGGCAGTGGCACAAAGCTAAATCGACACTGCCAGACAGTTTGCCACCACAAACACACTACCTCACAGTGCAGCTGACTGACAGGAAGGAATAGTAGGGATGCAGGTGAAGTGAGTGTATCCAAAAGCATGATGGGGCCTGTAGTCACAGATAATGCTCCCCCTCTTGATTGGCCCATCAAGACCTCTCTGAAACATGCCCACATCACAGGGGGTGGAAAATGACTGACAAGATGGCAGACACTGGGTCCTGCTGTGGGGAGCACAAGGCCCTGCTAGGGCATGTGTGCAAATCAGAAGCAGGACACCACTGACTGACATCCTGAAAGACAACTTGCACGCCCTACACTGGAAGCACATTTCATGGTGGGATGTCTGGCTGGGTGGGAAGGAGGACTGACAGCTCTGACCATACTTACCAGCATGTGGAGACACACACACCCCTCAACAAAAACTCCACACAACTCACCGGGTAGAATGCATTGACCCACACCTCTGTGAAATATCAGCAAAATATACACCGTACTGGGTGCTGCTGTGTGAAGCACAGGGGCTCTCTTTGGACTTGTAGCCAAACAAACACCAGGATTTCACAGTCAGCCATCTTGCCATTGCTGTCACACCCCCTCACAGGGAAGCAGAGTCAAGAGGCAGGAAGTATGGGCATGCTGGGAAGGGGGGTGTAGCAAAGAGCATGATGGGAGTTGCAGTCACAGACAATCTACACCCACTCACATGGCCCAGCAAGCATACACTGAACCATGCTCGCCTCACAGAGAGTGGGAAGGGACTGACAGGATGTCTGACACCGGGCTCTGTTGTGGGGAGCACAAGGCCATGCTCGGAACTGGGCACCAACAAACACCAGGACTTCACAGTCAGCCATCTTGCCATTGCTGTCACACCCCCTCACAGGGAAGCAGAATCAAGGGAATGTAGCCAGGAGCATGATGGGAGTTGCAGTCACAGACATTCCCCACCCACCCACATGGCCCAGCAAGCTCACACTTAACCATGCTCACCTCACAGGGAGTGGGAATGGACTGACAGGATGTCTGACACTGGGCTCTGTTGTGTGGAGCACAAGGCCATGCTGGGAACTGGGCAACAACAATATCAAACTCTGTCCGTGACAAGCTGGGAAAAAGCAGTGTACAGGCAGGCAACTGTTCGTAAAGTAGAAAATGTCATGTTTGTGAACCATCGATGCATGTAGAAAAATAACTCACATCGTGTGTCTCTTCCAAAAACAGGTGGTGCTGGGGACCCAGCACCAAATGAAGAGGATTCCCAGTCCCAGACTCTGGTGGACACTGAGCTCTCTGGTTTGACTCTGTCTCTGTCCTCTTCGGATGACGACGATCAACCTGGCCCCTCCGGTGTGAGTCATCATGCAGCACCAGCAGCATCAACATCTGCACCACCTGTACCCACGCCTCCAGCATCTGGAAACCGACAGGGCACCCCCGCCAACACGGACAGACCAAGGCAACTGAACACCCACAGCACAGGGACACAGGACCCCACGGAAGCTACAGCAAATACCACCAGCAACACCACCCAAGGGGTCCCAGTGTCACCTGTGTGTCCCGCCGCTGGTCCTGCCCGTGTGGATAGGGGTGCTGGGAGGGGTGGAAGGCAGAGGGCACGCCTTGCAGAGGGGTCTGGACTGCACGATGACCCCCAACTGGCACACATCATAGATGCGTACCAGGATAGCACCGGAGGATTTGGCCATGTAGTGGGGATCCTCAAGGACATGCAACAGGAGCAGGCTGCCCAACATGCCCGCATGGAGGCCAAGTGGGATGCCCTTACTGCGGTGCATTGGGACATACTCCAGTGCCTCCCCCAGATCAACACAAACCTGTCCACACCTCCCTGTGCGGCCACAACATCTGTTGCAACACCATCTGCCAGCGCCACAGGGAGGGAGGAGGACTCTGGCGAAGAGTCCCCTGCACCGCAGAGGCCTGCACCTGAGGATCCCCCCACCAGGGAGAAGAGGGGTCGTCCGAAGAAGGACATGTGAGAGGCAGATGTCCCAGCACATCCCCCAGGGCCTCTAAACCTGTTCTGGATAATGTTGTTTGTGCGCAACCCGTTCACCTTGTCCAATTGCACACAACTTGCCCACATGACATGGAGGGTTCATGTTGGGCCGATGTAGCAGATGACTATGGACTTTACTCTGGACGTTTTTATCTACCAGCACATCCAACTCTAATGTGAACTTTGGATTCCAAAACCAATGGACAGCACCCACCATCCTGTGCACTTTCCTCACACATGTTCGAAAATAAACTCACCAGTACACCTTACTTGCCTCTGTTGTGATTCCAAATTGTCATGTGTCATGGAGATGTCAATCTGCTACACAACACAGTGCATGCCAAATACTAAAACAATGTGACCAACGTTAGGTGTGTCATGGTGATGTGACACATCTGAGGGAGACACACCACTATGGCACCACAACACATACTCGCCATGTTACTCATCCCACACAATGATGTTGACCTGAAACACATTGGCATGCACAGACACAACACCAACCCCAGTCAGTGGTAACAAGTCCACAGGTGAGGTAAGCAGATGTCAGTCAGATGTGGAAAGACAGACAACGCACATAACAAAGCGTAGCACAGGTTCATTACACATCAGCAACATGTTTATTCCACAATAGTTGCAAGGTAATTCTACATAACAGTGGACACACGGTCACAAAGTGTCAGAGAATTGAAGTCCAGGGATGTGTGGTACATCAGTTGATGGGAATTGACAACTTCCACACTGGTGTTGGATTCTGGGTGTTGGGGGTCAGTGTTGACCAAACAACAGGCAAAGTACCCTGGGAAGGAGAGACACAAGACACAGTCAAAAGCACAGCAGAACAGGAGAGAAATGCAATACACATGAACAAAACATGTTGCAAGAAACCTACACAAAAACAAGTTAGCAGTACTACCCTATTGTGGAGCACACACCACCTGAATGGACACATCACTGCACGCATCCAGTCAAGTGGCACACAGACACACTCAGACAGCAACAGAGCAGCCACAACACATTCCAGGCTAACTCCATACATTGACCCTGGAAACTCACATTCAGATGAAGAAGTTGTTAATGAGCTGTGAGCGGACGTCACCCTCATCCTCATCATCACTGGCATCTTGGCCCAGGCTGGGATCCTCCACAGGTGCCGGAGGTTGGTCATCGTCATCGTCATCCTGGATGAGAGGCACCTTCTTCCGCACTGCCATGTTGTGTAGCATGCAGCATACAAGGATTATTTTGCACACTTTTGTAGGCTCATATGAGAGGGCCCCTCCAGTCTTGTCCAGGCAGCGAAAGCGGCTTTTCAGGAGGCTGAATGTCCGCTCAATCACCCTCCTGCTCTGACCATGTGCCTCATTGTAGCGCAGCTCGGCTGGTGTCACAGGGTTCTGGAGGGGTGACAGCAACCACGGCATGTTGGGATATCCGGAGTCACCTACACACACAAAAATGAACAAGTAGCTGAGTTTTGTAGGAGTGCGGAATACAACATTGACAAACACACACAATGAGAAACAGTCAGTACACACCGACAAGCCAGGCATGCTGAGCTGGCATCTGTGACATCATCGTTGCAATGCGACTACTCCTCATTATGTAGGTATTGTGTGCAGAACCAGGGAACCGTGCACACACATGTGTGCTAGACATGTGAGCAAGACATACCACCAGAGCATTGATGGAGTGGTAGTGCTTCCTGTTCTGGTATGCCTGCTCATGTGCCTGTGGTGGTATCAGGGCCACATGTGTCCCATCAATAGATCCGATGACGTTCCACATCCTCCCCAGTGTATAAAAGGCATCCTTTATTTCAGGGAGTTCAGCTGGGCTCGGGAACTTGATGTACAGTTCTAGGAAATGCAACATCCCCGCCAAGACATCGTGTAGCACCCGACTAAACATCGTTTGCGACATACCACCAGCAGTAGCCACAGTGTACTGGAAGGTACCAGTAGCAAAGAAGTGCAGGGCTGCCATCACCTTCACCTCTGGGGTCAGTGCTGTAGGGTATGTCTGGCCAGGTAGCAGATGTGGCGCCAATTACTCCGCCAACTCCTCAATCACTGGCCTGGTGAAGCGGTACCGTCTGATGCAGTCGCGTTCCTGCATGGTCGCAAGGTCTGGGAATGGTCTATGGACAGCTGGTGCCCTGCAGTACAGAGATGCACAAAGGAAGATTGTCAGTTCATCCACCCATGTGGCCATGACCAGGCTCAATATAACATGACAGATCATGACATTACACAATGTACTGAGGTGTGTGCTGTTGGGCATGGACACATATGTTACCTACATGACCATCACCTCACATCTCAATTCCACATGTCCACATGAGTCCCGTGTAGTGCAATGGCCAATCATCTGGCTCTGTCACCCAACCTGTGTAATGCTGTGACGTTACAAACACACACCACAGTGACACGTGAGGCCTGATGTCTCCTAGGCATCACAGCTCTTTGCCATGCAGAAACCCAGGGTCCCTGTATTGCCACATCAACACTGTCATGGACATAGCGGATCACATACACACCACAAGGCAAGCGTGAGTCCCACAGGTAGTGGCCACTGTTGTTCCTGCAGGCACTACATGTACATCTCTTAGACACACACACACCATCAAGGTTGATGCATATACCACATGGATGTGGAGACTGTCACCCATTGCGCACATTTGATCAGACACATCTGGGACACAACATGCACACAGACTGTGGGTGCAAATCAGTATTGTGGCTACAGGTCTCACTGTGATGTACATGCCATAACCCCCTGGACTCAGGGTGTATGTGACATGGCCCAAACATATCCAACATGAAACTGTGTCCTTGACTCATGCCCATTACTGTACAATTGCACATCACAGTGGTAATGTGCACGACACACAAAGGATTCTGCCCCATGTACACATGCACACCCTGGGAGTGGCTACACAAAAGTGCCACCCAACAAACCAAATATGCCCCCCCTCAAACACCCAGGGAATGCAGCCTTACATGCCATGGGACACTGTGTGGCCAATGCTGTAGTGTGGTAGTTGTGTACAGGTGTCCCTGGCAAGTAATTGTGTGTTGAATCCGTCGAATAGTCACACCAATGAGGTCCGACGCGGGTGACAAGGCGTACGCATTGCACGGTTCATGACCGAGCCGTGCGTACGCCTTGTCATTGACTGCAATGAGGTCCGATGCGGGTGACAATGCGTATGCATTGCACGGTTCATGACCGAGCCGTGCCTACGCCTTGTCATTGACTGTAATGAGGTCCGACTCGGGTGACAATGCGTACGCATTGCACGGTTCATGACCGAGCCGTGCGTACGCTTTGTCATTGACTGCAATGAGGTCCGACGCGGGTGGCAATGCGTATGCATTGCACGGTTCATGACCGAGCCGTGCATACGCTTTGCCATTGACTGCAATGAAGTCCGATGCGGGTGACAATGCGTACACATTGCACGGTTCATGAGCGAGCCGTGCGTACGCTTTGCCATTGACTGCAATGAGGTCCGATGTGGGTGACTATCATGCATACGCGTTGGGCAGGCATGGTCCGAGACAGGCGTACGCCTTGGCCATTGAATCGTATGGAGACGGGTGTGTGTGTATTTTCAACATAAGCGTTGTACAGTCAGTTGACCGAGCCGGGCGCACCCATTGGCTCTGGACTGTCATGGAGATGGATGCGGATTCAAAACTTGTACGAGTTGTGCACTGGAAATTCGGTTGGATGCCTACAACAATGTTGCAATTTCAAGTGTTTCATGAAGGTGAAGATTTGAACGATGCGGAAGGCGTGTACGAGTCGTACATTTCCATGGATTGGCCAGATTCATAGAATGCAACCATGCACAGATTCTGCCTCTGCAGCACATATATAAGGCTGTCTGGCCCCCAGGGAGCTCACTTGCCTGCACTACATGCTACTGCACCAAATCCCTGCTACCACTGCTGCTGTCTCTGCATCCTCTGGCTCCTGCTATGGCACGTACTCTGGAGAGGGCCCCAGCCTTCACTGAGGAGGAGAACCAGGCCCTGCTGGACGGGCTCCTTCCACAGTAGAGCAAGCTCTATGGGAAACCAGGGGAGCAGGTGAGTGTGCAGTCCACTGCCTTCCTAATTATGCATGTTGTCTGACTAGCAGTACTAGCGGTGTGTACACCAGTGGCAGGCATTTTCACAGACTACTTTCATCACCCAAAGTGTGTAGGTACATGTAATGAACAGGTGTCCTGCTGCTAAAGTGCATTAGTGCAAGCGTAAACTATCCAGGCATTGTTAACATGTCAGACATGCAGGTGATTTGTCCTTCCCCATGGTTTCACTACCTGTGTAACTCATTTCCCTTTGTGATGATGACATGTATATCCAAATGTGTGCAGCACAAATCTGGGGCATGTGTGTTAATGGACTTTTAACTTTGTCATCCTCACAGGTTGATTCCCACCAGAAGCAGGAGATATGGCTGACCATCGCCCGGGCAGTTCGTTCGGTGGGGGTCTACAAGCGTCGGATCCGCAACTGCCAGAAGTGGTGGCAGGACCTTCGGGGCTGGACCCAGAGGATAGCTAGAGTCCAGCTGAAGCTGTCACCTCCATGCAGGAGGGGTGGACACCGGTCCCTGAACCCCCACATGCTCCAGATCCTGGCAGTGGTCTTCCCGGATCTGGATAGGCAGCTGAAGGCCAGACAGCAGCAGGAAGGGGGTAAGTTTAATCTGTGTACTATGTCTGACATGCTAATTGCAGTCTTTTGGCCTGGTCACACTTCCACATTACGTAGGTCTTGTAGTCCAATACTTAGGTCCCTCAATTGTGTGATGCACCCTCCTCATCTGTTGAATAGGTGTGGCCCCTACAGTCTGTTGCTTGTGTCACTAGGGCACTGTGTCCCTGCAGTCAGCTATGCTTCATCTACCGGACAGCATCTGTTCCCGTGACTCTGTTGTGTGTTTCATGGGTGGTTCAATTGTTTGCCCAATGCCTGAGATCTGACATGTGATCTGTGTGTGCCCTTGAGATGTGTCCCAATTGCTGGTCTGACTCGCCACATGTGGCTGGTTACCAACATTGGAGATCAACTCACTACACAAGTCTACACCAAACCAACGGACCGCAACAATTTATTACATTATGACAGTTTCCATCAACCATCTTTAAAAAAACACCTACCGTATTCTCAACTATTACGTTTGAAAAGAATAGCCAGTTCCAAGGATCTTTATGAAGCTAGCAAAACTGTCTGTATTGACAAATTCAAAAAACGCAACTACCCGTCTACTGTACTGTAGAGTGCCATCACCAAAGCTAACACTCCTACGCGCCAGGACTTGCTCCAACCGAAGATGCAAGCCAAACAAGAAACCAGATCAGTATTCATCTCCAAATTTTCGACAAGAAGTCATCAAATTAAAAAAAACGTTTTAAGGTATTGGCCAATACTAAGCAATGAACCTGATTTTCAGCACATTTTTGATTCACCGCCCAGATTTGCCTACCAAAGATCCCGCAATCTGAAACAACTGCTGTCCACATCCATAAATCAGACTACCACGATTCACAAAGGCACTATTCCCTGTTTAAACTGCGGAAATTGCAACTCTATTATTAAAGGTAACAAGATTTCACATCCTCACAAAGGTTTTCCCATCAACTTGCTGGTTACAGGAACATGCAACAGTCAAAACGTAATTTACCTACTCAAGTGCCCCTGTGGGCTTGTGTATGTTGGCAAGACAGAGAGAAAAATACGAATTCGACTCAATGAACACAAGAGCAACATACGTACCCATCATGCCAAATCTCCTATCGCCAACCATTTTGATTTACTACAACATAACATCTGCCAACTACGCTTTTTGATTTTGGAACAGGTTCCTATCATAAAAGGACGCAACAACACACAACATTTACTACAACGCGAAGCCTTTTGGATCAACAAACTAGATTGCATTCATCCCAAAGGACTCAATGAACGCTATGATCTGGGTTGTTTTTTGTAATGTTCTTTGATTCTTTAATACAGTTCAATGTTTTGATTAATACGCCAGCATTCATGTTTAGGAGTACAACTCCGCGCCACCTTTGATCCCACAACCTTCTGCTTCCTGATACTCCACACTTCTTGTACAGAAAAATTGCCTGAAATTTCTCCTGTCTGTTTTATTCACCACTTTAGTGCGACTGTCTTTCTTACACACAAGCTTTGCCTCTTTCACTTATTATACCAACTTATACCATTTCAGTATTTTCAGTTTCCAGATCCTTATTTCTTTTTTTCCCGTTAACTCTTCTTTTTCTCTTTCACTCCCACCATTATTCTTGACTCATCATTATTATTCTCGATTTATTCCCACTCACCACTATAACTAATGTGAACTCTCTTACATTTCCTTTTTTCTCACGTTTACATCCTATTTTCATACAATTGCCGTGGTTGGCACTACTTTCTGTTTCCTGACCGTCCATTTACCTTGACGATTTTTCTCTGTTTACTTGTTTGTTTTAGGTTTTCCGCCTGCATCACTTTTTACCGTTTCAACACACACGCTTCTTTCGATGCTTTTTTCCAGGCTTTCAATTTCCACTGTTGATTGGTTGTTCACCTATCCCTGACGTCACTAACACAGATACACCCGTAATTCATTAAACTCCCACCACTCCGATTCATCTCATTGGCTCTACCATCCTTTGACGCATTTACACGCTCCCTATACGTTCGTAGCTATACCCTCCAGACACACTAGGTCATTGGCCAGTTTTTGGCTTTCTGACACTTTGATTCGTGGCGTTAAGCACGTGACAGAGTACAAATATCACTCACGTCACATAGTAGATTTACCCGCCAACAAACGCCTACAGCTCATGAACAGCGAGTACGACCAAATCGATAGCTTGCATCACGTAAGTGTTTTTGCTTTTTACCCCGTATCCTACACACGGGTTCCCAACTCGTCACACGTTCCCTGCGTACCCTTGCATTTATGAGTTTGTTGCTTGTTCATCTACCTTCACTCACACTCACTATTTTTTGATAACTTATGTACTTGTCCGCAGATCCATATCTCGCACGTATCTTTGAATTCACTGCGCACTGATGCACAACGGTCTTCTTGGGCTTTCCTCTTTTTACACACATCTTTTCTTGTTTCAACTGTACCGTTGAATACGTTCTCCATCTTTTATTTCACAATTCCGCACATGCAAACCAGATATATGATTTCTTCACAAACGGCACCTGTTTACCACCAGCACTATCATCCCGGTTCTATCAATCAGTTTAGTTGTTTTACATACAATCACGTACATTTTCATCTCACTGTTTGTTTATTTGCACTATGTTGTTACATATTTACTAAAGCTGCTCTCCTGTATCCTCTAATTTCAGTGCTTCCCCTGACGAAGGGCCACATTGGCCCGAAATGCATTGGGCTACATGGGCTATATCGAGTTATGACAATTAATACACTCAGTGTGATATGAAACTTTATGAAAACTTCGTCCTTGTAAGGACTTCTTGAATGGATTGACTTGAATAAAAACTTTATTCGAATCACAGAACTTTCGCTTGATTAATTTCTCCGTTGGAGTGCAACTCGAGTGCCACACTCTTGACTAGAACGTGCTTTCCACTGATTTCACATCCCTACTCAGGGGGATCTTCTCGTCTGCACCCATACCTTGTTATACCAGAACTACCTTCGGTCAAACCGGAGTGCGCTCAATCTCTATTCTAATGTATTCCAAACAAACCCATGCAGCAGGGGACTCCAATTTTGTGGCCTCAGGCGTATGTATATCAAGTATGTCACACTTGCTTAGCCACCTGACAACTGTCCAGGGCCAAACACTGTTTCTTGGAGACCTGGGCAGTCATGCCTCCTCAAGGGCATTTAGAAACACTCTGTAATCCCACTCCTGTGTATTAAATTACTGGTTGTGCTTAGTGACGTGCCCTTAGGTGTCTGCCTCTGTGTCATTATAGTGTGGCTTGTTGTTACGTACAACTGGGGTGTCCATGATTCAGAGGGTCAGCAGGACATCTGAGATGTGACTGTGAGAGACAAGACCTGTGTGACATATAGGTGTGTGATCATCTGACAGCGCACAATGGTGTATGCAACTGTGTCCTTCATGCAGCTGGGTTACATGCTTGGCAGACTGTGATGTGTTAATGTGTCTGATTTGCATGATGTGGGGTCTTCTGGGTCCTGGATATGTTGTTTGCAGGGGATGGGCAAGTGCGCCGGTCATCTGCAGAGTTAGCTTTACCCCTGAGCTAGGATTGTGAGTCAGTTTATATTGTTATTGTCTGGATGCCCTGCCCCTGTGATAGGAGGCTGGGTTGACTGACTTTCCAGGCATCCCAGTGCCATGGCATTTAACTTGCTATGAGTGATCCTGCATTGTGTTCAAGTGTGCACCATGCACCCCATTGTGGCATTGCCCATCAGGACATGAGAACATCATAGTGTGTGTTGCTGGCATGCATCACAAACATGTGAAATGAGTTTCTGCCCATCCCTTCATCCGGACACCTGTACTGAGTCAGTAGCAAGAGATGTGCTGTGTGGTTAGTGACATACTCCTACATGTTCACTTGCATGTCCAACTAATGTGTGGGTGGTGCATGTCGGCACATTGGGGTATTAGCATCCAACATGCAACAGACATAAGTGTGCAAGTCAAGGAGGGATATGTGTGCCATGGTTGATGGTGAGAATGACAATTGGCTTATTCTAAACAGTGTTGGCACTTTGAGCTGTATTCAGCTGATGATGCCAGGGCTTGCCCTGTGATGTGACGTACTCACTGTGGTGTGTGCAGTCAGTGCAGGTGACTGATATTGTTCTCTTACTTCCTATTCCTATCCAGATAAATCCATGGCCACAGGAGGGGACAGCTCCACGGACCAGGAGGAGCCACAGAGCCTGACAGGGACAGAAGGGGAGGAGGTGTGGGGATCCCAGTGGCACGGAGGGCGAGTGGAGCCACACAGAGGAGTCATCAGCACCATCACCCCCAGCTGAGGGCCACAGCTGCTCTGAGGATGACTCCCTTGTGGAGGCAGGTGTCAGCAGCCACCAAACCCCAGCTAGTGAGGCTGTCCCTGCCACCGCCACCACCACCACCATCACCACCCTCCCATCGGCTCCCATCCCAGAGGTCCCTGTAGGCTCCCGTGTTCGTGAGCATGTCTCCTTTGTGCCAGGCACCGCACCCCTGCCCCTGTGTCCCCTGCTGCCCTGAGTGAGGAGTCTGTGGACTTACTTAGACAGATCCATGTAGGGCAGACATCGATGCTGAACGTCCTCCATGCACACACAAGTCTGTTGAACCAACTGGTGTCGTTCCTGGAGGGCATTTCATCGGGCATGTATGCCCTACAGAGGACCAATCCGTCCATGGCCTCCTCTCTGATGGCAGCAGTGTCCCTCCTCCTACAGTCCCACACCCCTCCCACCCCTGCACCACCCACGATTCCTAGCAGCCTACCTGTCCCAAGCACACAAACACCCAAACCAAGGTCTAGATGTGCACACAAGCAAGCGCAGGGGACTGATACCACACTCACAGGGGCTGCTTTGCAGACACACGCACAGTCATCCACAACCACTCCACAGTCCTCTGATACCTCTCCCTCCCAGCCCCCTTCCCTTGCCTCACCTGCAACCCCATCTCCCCAGAAGCTCTTCCTCTGTGACCTTGGCCTTTTCCTCACCAACTCAGCAGATCCTGATTACATGGCGAAGAGGAATTTCCCACACAGAGAGGGGAGTGCCCCTCACACCCGGACACCCTCCCCCAGGCGCAGTCAGACTGAGACCCCCACCCGCAAGTCCCCCCAGAGCCGGAAGAGCAAGACCCCCCACCACGCAGCTCCAAGGCAAAGTCTCCGTCCTCCATATCCCAGGCCATCACTCCAGAGGTTCCCCCTGCCACTCCCTGCCCCGGGTTCCCCCACCCACAGACACACCATCCCCAAAATGCTAAGGCCCTCCCCCCCTACCACTTGCTCCTCCACACCTGGTCAGGCGGTTAGTGCCACTGATGTGGGGACCGTGTCCCCCCCCGTCCTGCCGACCTCACCTGCACCCCATTCCGCTCCCATGGATATAGGCACTGCAGTGAATTCTACGACAACCCCGTCTGACTTGGGCACTGCAGTGGGGACCCAATCCACTCCATCTGACCTGCCCACTGGAGTTGTGCTGGCACCCACCCCATCTGACTTGTGCCCCACAGTTGTGGCTGCACCCACCACTTCAGTCAGCTCCACTGCAGTTGCAAGTGTCTCGCCTACATCCACCACCTCTTCACTGCCTCTGTCTGCTGCGCCATGATCCTGTCTCTGCGGTGCCTGGCCTGCCCCCATATATGCCCCTCCAAGTGGATGACCCCGGTTCTTAGCAGTGCAGGCAAGCAACGTGTGACAGTTGTCACTCTAATTCACTCCTTGGCATTTGGACATGGACTGCCCATTGGCCTTTTGTTTGAACGGACGTTTAACTTTTAATATGCTGAATAAAGCTTTTTTCATTATCCCTGTGAACTTGATTTAGCTGTACTTTATGTTGATGTTTAACATGCCCTTGCACCTGTAATGCTTGGTTTCCAATGTTGAATACTGATGTGTTGATGTGAGGTACTCCATGTGGTCCATGAGATATGTATCCTATTCTGGTGGGTATCCAAGTCATCCTTTGTAGCTACCTGGGTGTGTCATGATCAACTATTTGTGGACATCTCTGTGAATATTTCATTTGCATGGTCACATCTCTGGCTTGCACCCATGCACATATGATGTGCTTCCCATTGTCCAATTTGTCAATTTCACAGACTTTGTGCGCATCACCACTGGACCTACAGGTGTGGGCATCATTGGTATAGGAGCAACTGGGTCCTCTGTGCAACTTGCTAGACATGTTTTGAGTATGTGCAGATGACTTAGAGGAGACTCACGTACCCAGGCTGTTGTGACCAGAGCCTTCATTGTGTGGTAACTGATGGCTGACAGACAAAGTGTTCTGCTGACATGCGTGAGACGTGCTGTGAATATGTTTGGCACAGCTGGGCTTCCACAGGAGTTGGGTCCCCTCAAGTAAGTGTGTTGTCCCGTGACATAGCCTGGACTCTTGGTGTGTGTTGTATGAGCATGTGTGCGTATCCACATCCCTTTTCATACACAGGCAGTGTTCCCTTGATATGTTCCTGTTGTTGATGCTTGCTGAGTGGTACTGTGTTCATCCCACTACTTTGCCATGGGCTACCAGATGTGTGGGTGCATGACACACTACTGTTAATTGGTGTATCATCATTGGGATTTGTCAGTTCTGAGAGGTGATGATGTTGTCAGACACAGATGGGAAACAGTCAGGGTTCCCCAAGGCACTTGTTTATTCGCAATATCATGTAGTTATCCCTAGGTGGTACCTTTCAGTGATTGAGACATGTGTATGTGTGTGTGACTGCTCCCACTTGTCGGGTTCAGGGGTGCAATGTTGGCAGGTGTCAGCATGTGTGCCTTGTGGTTCTCCTTGGCTTCTGCATTGTCCTGGGACTGTGGCAGGGATTCTGAAGGTTACATGAACTTTGACATCATGGCCATGTACCGCATACTCAGCAGTATGTCTGTCATTCCCCAGGGTTGTAAACTGTCCTTGTGTGATGAGTCTGTGCACCTTAGTTCCTCCCAACATTCCTGTGTTTGTCATGGGTGCATGTGCAATGTCACCTGTCCATGTGGGCTTCACAGATGCACATTGTTGCAGTTCAGGGTGTGTGGTGTTGAGGGTAGACTGATGTAAATGTTTGCATGGATGGTCCCCTAGCTCCCGTTTGTCCATGGATGAGGGGCCAGGCTGAGTGATTTGTGTTTGTGTATGTGTGATGTACGTTTGTGGAACAGGACACATGTCTGGGTTTCCCAGTTTGTACGACATCTGCCTTTGTCATCACAGTGGAGGTGTCATGCATGCTTGTGTCACCCCAATGTCTGGTCACTGGGGGTAGTGCTGTTGTGTGTCAGTCTCTTGCTGTGTTAGTTGGTGCTCATTCAAGCTTGTGTCACATGTGTCTGTTGTGCTCCCTCTCATCTCACAATGCCTGATTGCCCACTAAGGGTGTCCCAATGATGGTTTACTTTTGTATGGCACTGTGTCCACATCTGTGTCACTGTGGTTCAGCCCCCCTCATGTGTTGTGTAGTTGCCTGGGGATACTGTGACACACACACACACACACACACACACACACATGTTGTGTCAGATGTGCAGTGTGAGGTTGCCTGTTTGTGTTTGTGCATCTGCATCAGTGCATTGGTATTGCTGTTGTGGACCTTTGTCTGGATGCTGTTTCTGTGATTTTCCCTGCTGTCTCTGTGAGTCATATGACATCATTGTGCACATTCATCCTGGTTGTTAGGTGCCATTGCTGGCATGGAATGGGAGTTTGTGAGCTGCCACCTACAGTCTACACAGGTTGTTTTGATTAGTGTGTCTATTTTCGAGATGTGTGTATGCTTTGTGATGGTCACTTCTGCTCTTGTATCATTGTACACTGTATGCATTGTCAGCCCCCATATGTGGTGCTTGTCTGTACATGGCAGAGAGTGTGTTATTTTTTCACAGCACTGTTAGCCTCACCACATCTCTGTGGGAATGGGACACAACCACTACTTTGCCCCAGAAGTGTTTAATGTGTTGGGAGCAGGGAGCATACATGCTGTTTGTTATTTGCAGCTTTGACCATGATGACACTTACCTTTTGGTCACTGTGATGAGGGGGGTTTAGACCCCATCACCACAATGCTCAACATCTGCTGCAGTTTGGAAGCCCACACTTAACTTCTGGTCTACACAGTGAGGAGGTGTTCTTTTTACATTGACACAGTGCTATAGTGATGCTTGCCTTGTGTAGGGCACACTCATTTGTTGGTAACACATGTGCTGTTAGTTACATTATATGTTCGAAGTCATAATCACTGTTGTGGGCATTTGTCACAGACTACACACTGTTGTCATGATGTTAGGGGGATGTATTTTGCTGACATAACTAATGTTGGAGTATGATGGATGTGTGGTGAACCACCCATCCTATGAGTGGGGGTGGCAGGGGTGATGGGCACCAGGTCCCCTATGAGTGGGGGTGGCAGGGGTGATGGGCAACATAAGCCCTATGAGTGGGGGTGGCAGGGGTGATGGGCACCAGGCCCCCTATGAGTGGGGTTGGCAGGGGTGATGGGCAACAGGTCCTCTATGGATGGGGACAGCAGGAGTGCTGGGCAACATAAGCCCTATGAGTGGGGGTGGCAGTAGTGAGGGGCAACAGGTCCCCTATGGGTGGGGGTGGAAGTAGTGCTGGGCAACAGGTCCCCTATGAGTGGGGGTGGCAGGGGTGATGGGCAACAGGTCCCCTATGAGTGGGGGAGGCAGGGGTGATGGGCAACAGGTCCCCTATGAGTGGGGGTGGCAGTAGTGATGGGCAACATATGCCCTATGGCTATGGGTGGCAGGGGTGATGGGCAACAGGTCCCCTATGAGGTGGGGTGGCAGGGGTGATGGGCACCAGGTCCCCTATGAGTGGGGGTGGCAGGAGTGATGGGCAACAGGTCCCCTATGAGTGGGGGTGGCAGTAGTGATGGGCAACATATGCCCTTTGGCTGGAGGTGGCAGGGTTGATGGGCAACAGGTCCCCTATGAGTGGGGGTGGCAGGGGTGATGGGCACCAGGTCCCCAATGAGTGGGGGTGGCAGTGGTGATGGGCAAAAGGTCCCCTATGGATGGGGGTGGCAGTAGTGATGGGCAACTGGATCCCCTATGGGTGGGGGTGGCAGTAGTGCTGGGCAACAGGTCCCCTATGGATGGGGGTGGCAGGAGTGCTGGGCAACATAAGCCCTATGAGTGGGGTGTTAGTGGTGCTGGCCATGCAACCCTTATGGTGGCCTGTGTTTAGTGTGTGATAGGTTTCTGACTTACCGCCTGTGCCGTCGGCGTCGGTTCCTGATCCGTTCATAGATGTAGAGTACTGGTATGACCTGCGCAATGGGATACATGTTGTATTCATGTCGTACACGCTGCTTGTTGCTCCGTCTCGTACCCACTGCAAGCTGGTCCATCTCGTAGCCCTGGATTGAGTTGTGGCGCGAATCGTAGCTGATATGCTTGTTTTCCGGATGCTGTGACGTGCCGTACGTGGTGACCCGTCCGGCGCGTAGCAAGTACGCATCGTACTTGTCAGGGTGGAAACTGCTGTGGATACTGCTTCTGGGCGACTCGGTTCAGCGTTCGGAGTTACGTCTCGGACAGAGAATGGAGCTTGAATCACAGCCTACATGTCTGTCGTGTTTTTGGCAGTTATGTGCATCGTACTTCATCTACAGGACGGACCGGCTAAGGGTACGTGTCGGTCGCATGGTAAGGCTACGGACAGCTCTCGGAGAGCTGTCCGACCCGGGATCAGAATCGACCCCAAATAAGAAATTGAAATCTTTAAGAGTATATTTTGTCAGATAGCAGTCACATCTATATGTCACGGACAGTCATTTAAACCCACTCAAAACTAAACTAGACACTGCACCAGACTGAGGCTCAGAATCATGGGCTGCATGTGGTCTAGCACTCAACCAGGGAACTGGGGCCTGCAAGTGCGCATTAATGTTTGGCCAGCCCAACATTCATGCGTAGTTACATAGTGCCCACGATTCCTCTCCCTACTCTGAGAGCAGAGCAAATCTGCCACCCCACCGTGATGCTGCAGCAGGACCAAATAAAATAATAATACCGTAGAGTAAATTATCATTTTATTCTTCCTTTTTTTTACTGCGAAAAGCAGTGGGGCGATGCTCCTCTCCGCTTTTGTGGAGGAGCTATCACTGCCCGCAGGGGATTGTCCAACACATTCACCCACACTCTCTCAAAAGTAAACTCAAAGACCAGGACCCAGATAGGATCTCTAAAAAAAACTTTAAAAAAATCTCTGCAAGCTATTGCTGAAATGATTCCAGCTGGTGAAGGGCAAGCAGGGTCACACTCCCCTCAGACCCCTGATTCCACTGCACCACCTGTACCACTGACAGCTATAGCCCTGACTACTGAAGAGATGAGACTACCCAGCGTTCTTAAGATGGAGAAATAAGTGATGATTACTGCAGATTTGCTCATTAAAAGAAATAGGGAAGTCAAAGATGAAGCCTACTGAGTAAACACAGGCAAAGAGGATAGAGGAAAGATCTGGTTTAGTTGGACAGTAGTCAGGTACAGTAATACAAATGAGAACCCTTTTTATGTTGCTGTTAAGCATCAATGATATGCCATTCATCCAGATCGAAACAATGCCCATAAACTCTTGGATCCTGGGTTGGAATACTGATATGTTGTCACTGAAGGTTGACTGCAATCTCGGTGTCTACAATGTATGCCATGAGGGAGAAGCCAAAAGAATAGATCAACATAGTCAGGCTGACTCAGCCATTACATGTAAAGGGGGCTGGGAGCTGAGCCCCAAGGAACTCCAAACAAAGCTTTGTGGCCTATTGCTATTTCACTAGCTTTATTTGCTGAATCAGCTTTACTTACCCGCACAAAGCAACGGAAGCCGCTCTCCTAAATCAACTTTTCAATAGCATAAATAATTATTCCCGTTGGATCTTACTGTCTACATATTAATGCTTCTATCTTGTGCAGGAAACTTGGCCTTAGCCTTTGTTGCAGTTCCCCACTACACACACCTTTTGCCTGGTATTTGATGCAACTTTGTCTCATGTGCACTGGGTTCATGCTAACCAGGTCCCCAGTGCCAGTGTTCTTTCCCCAAAACAAGTTCATCGGTCAATTGATCCCCAATTGACCAGGCCTATACACCCTCTGTAATTCCCTAGTAAGTGGTACCCCTGGTACATAGGGTATTGGCACTAACGAGGGTCCCTAAGAGCCATAGCATATACTGTGCCACTCTAAGGGGCACAGCACCAAACTCATGCAGACTGCATGACAAGGTGGTCTAAATGTTGTGAACATTATATGGCGCACACCCTTGTGCCATGTTCCCTAACATCTGCATATAATATTACAAGTCACCCCTACAGCAGGCACCCTGAGGCAGTGTGCATTATATTACATGTGAGGATATATATGCATAAACAGATATGACCCTGTGCTAGCCGGTTCAATTACTGACAGTACGAGTGAACAGGGAAGTCATCTTAAGGTATGTACTGGTCACCGGTTAAAACGAGTTTCCCAGCTACATAATGGCTTCACTGAAACCTATGGTGTTTTGTATCAATCACCTTGCATTAATAAACCCACACTGATTCCAGTGATGGATTTATTAATACATGCACCCATAGAGTGCCTTGGTAAGCACAGATCATACAGTCTCTCCGGAACTCCACTAAGAAGCCATAACATTTCAATGAATTTCTAAACTGAAGTTGCTGCTAAAAGTTGTTGGGAAAAAACTCTGCCACACTTTTTTTTGGGGTAATCAATGTTTTATTGATTTTATAAAATGCAGCAAGGAAAAACAATACCAGCTCTTAATACATTGATCAGTGCATAACATTGTCAAAAAATTTACTACCCAGCATGTACAATTCAACATATGAGCAGCAAGCAACAATGTCCTCACCCAAGTCCATAAGTGAGCATCTGGAATGTTCAATCTTCTACCACCCCAACCCATTTGCCCCATACCCTTCGAACCTTTTGGGGACAACCATGTGCCGCATACATTGGTCGTTCCTGCGCTGCGCACCAGTCCACCCCTCTGCGCCATCGCGTCACTGAAGGAGCTGTCGGGTCCAGCCAATTAGCTGCAATATCCCCTTTAGCCACCATCAGTGCCGTGTTTAAAGAAAGCTTCTTGGCTCTGGTTCCATCCAATCCCTCAGTAATACCCAGGAGTATATTCATCGGGCTCAGGGGGATCTCCCAACCCAGGACCTCCGTAAGCTCCCCTGTCACTAACTCCCGGTAGCGCGTGATTGTAGGACAGAGCCATACCATGTGATAAAAGTCAGCCTGGGGGCAACCATAGCGGGGGCAAGAAGCATCAGGTCGGAGCCCAGCACGATGAAGACGCACTAGCGTGAGGTAGGCTGCGAGTAAGTAGTATATTTGAACTAGTCAGAGCCGCGCTGAAGCTGTGAACGTTTTGGGGGCCATCAGCACATGCCTCCAATCAGCATCGTCCAGGGATCCAAGCCAGCCCTCCCACTTGCCCCAGAGATGGGAGAGAGAGTTGGGGGTGTTATTTGTGATGGAGCGATAGATGCGCAAAATTCCCCCTTTCTCCAGATTGCCAGTCATGACCTGGGCTTCAGGGGGACTATATTCGGGTAAGGAGGTCCCTTCTGAGATGTGGGTGTGGAGGGCGTGGTGCTGCTGTAGGTAGCGATAAAACTGGGAGGTGTGGAGGGAGAACCAAGCCTGCAGATCTGGGAAATCGCGTATGTGGCTCCCACCCCAGACATCTCCAAACTGTGAAATCCCAATGAGATCCCAGGCTCTGAAGCCAGAAAGAGTGGCAACGTCCCTGAGCCACGTTCCGCACCACAGAGGGGTATATCGGGTTAATTTGCCTGACCAGTGGGTGTGGCGCAGAGAGGCTCGCCAGGCCAGAAGCACCCCGCGCATGACCTCAGGCAGAGCATGGGATATAGTGGACCCATATAGCATCCCCTGTAAGTTGGAGAAACCCAAGTAATGCAGCTCCAGGAGGTATGCCGGGTCTGACCAGTCACCATTTTACCAGTCATGCACTGTGAGGAGCTGAGTCGCCAAATAATATAAATACAGATTCGTCATTCCCAGCCTACCATCAAAGGGCGGTATCCTGCACTGAGTGAGGGCCAGCCTCGGTCTCCGGCCTCCCCATAATAATTTAGTAGCCAAACCGGCCAATCACCTGGAACCATGACCGTGAGAAGGAGAGGGGTGTGTTCTGAAGTATATAGAGAAATTGTGGCAGAACCATCATTTTAAAAAGGGCTATTCTGTCCATAGGTTTTAATGGCAGCGTTTGCCATTTAAGGAGGTCAACACAAACCCGTTTCACCAGAGGAGTGATGTTGAGAGACCAGGCGAGGTCGGGAAGGAGGACCACCCAGATCCCCAAATACTTGAACGACTGCCGCTGAAGAGGAATAGACGACTGCCAATCAAAGCACTCTCTTGATAGATCGAGGGGGACCAGGACCGATTTGGCCGCATTCAGTTGGTGGGGGGCATTGATGTCCCCCCCACCAACAGTCGTCCCCAGGGGTAGGGCAGCCAATAGAGGAGCAAGATGCTGTAGTGTGGAGGACAGCAGAGGGGGGGGGGGAGTACACAGCGATCAGGTTCAGGGATCGGTCCCCAATGTTTCCATCTAAGATGACAAAACAGCCCCCTGGATCATGTACTAATTTATGCGCCACAAATGGAAGGGCGCGGCGCATCAGGACCGCCACCCCTTGAGATCCTCGGGTAAAACCAGAGTGCCAAATCCCACCATAGCCATAGCGTGCCAGAAAGGGACAGTGGTTGCCTACCAGGTGGGTCTCCTGAAGCATCAATATATCAACAGTGTGTCGCTGGGCATAACGCAGGACTGCAGTGCGCTTGACCTTATCTAAGAGGCCGTTGACCTTCCAGGACATAACCTGAAGTGATGTCATCCTGGAACGATCATCAGGCATGAGGAAGCTGGACGAATGGTCGAACACCCGGCGTGGGCAGCGGGCGCGGTAGTACAAGTGTGCGGGGTAAGAGGCATAGAATTACAATGTCGATTACTGCATGCTCGTTTCGCAGCTAAGCAGAAGTGCTGGTGCAAAAAATAACAAAATCAAACAATAGAACTCGGGACAACAGTCCTCCCACCCCAAACCAAACCCCACCCTATACTTCAGGAACGGAAGCATCTGTCGCCCTAACAGTGGAGAACTAACAAAAGACCAAACTAGAACGCTTGGGAATCGGGAAGCTTGGAGGACCCCTCCTCATAGCAGGATGTGCATAATCAAGTCCGTCGGGAATTGAATCAGTGGTGAGCCGATGCGTTGCCTCCGGCCGCGGAGCCAGGCCCGGCAGTCAGGGGCGAGCTCCTGCAGAGCCCGTGAGAAGCGTTGGGCTGCGTGAGAGATCTGTGTCCGGCAGGTCCAGCAGTGATGGTCGAGGCGGCTGGAGGAGCCAGACCGCCGCATGACCAGGCGGTCTTCAAGGAGCGGCATCGGCTGCCGAGAGGGGCTCAGCGGGGAATCCGAGCAGGCTTGCCTCTGGCCGCGGTGCCTACGTGAGCGGTTGCGTTGAGGCCAGGGGGCAGGGATCTCCTGGCGCGTGCTCCCACCAGCCGCACCCACGGGTGATGGATTTCAGCCGTTGGCCCGCAGGAAGCGTTCCTCTGTGGCCCATGTCCAAGTCTCCTCAGGGGTGTCAAAGAATTGTGTCTTGTTGTGCCGGAAAGAGGAGCCTGTATTGTATGTTAATAGCGCGCAGCTTCTACTTGACTTCCCAACATGAGCGGCGCTGACCCTGGACCTCGCAAGTGTAGTCAGGGAAGATCATGATCGTATGATTGTCATATTTGAGGTGCTGCTACTTGCGGGCCTCGGCCAAGACAGAGTCATGGTCTTTAAAATTGAGGATTCGCATTATGACCGGCCAGGGGTGTGACCCTGGGGGTGGCTTAGGAGCATGGGAGCGGTGCGCCCACTCTATCGTGAACCATGGGGAGAGTGAGCCCTCAGGGATCCACGAGCGCAGCCACCTCTCCATAAAGTCCGTCGTACAGCCCTGTTCCACCCCCTCCGGAAATCCCATCAGGCGAAGGTTGTTGCGGCGGGACCTGTTTTCTGCGTCCTCTGCTTGCCGGTGTAGCTCCTGGGTGTGAGATTGGAGACGAGCGACTTGTCCCTTAAGTTGCTGAACGTCGTCATCCACGGTGGAAATTCGGGATTTGATTTCTTTAATCCGGGTCGTGGCGTTTCGAAGGTCCTGCCGGATGAAAGTCACATCAACCCAGACTTCTGCAATCATGCCCTCCACGGAGGATTGCGAGGCATGGATAGCCTGAAGGATGGTAGATAGGTCCACAGCAGGTGGGGCATCCTTTTCTGCGATTCCTCCAGTCACCCCGGAGTCCGTGGTGGTGAAACGGTCCATTCTAGTCTGGGTGGCCGGGGTTTTGGTTGGCTTGTCTCGACCCATGGCCGCCACCCAACAGGACAGGGGGCCCAGACGTGCCTCTTACAAAGGTCTCTGTAACAGGGGGCCCACGATCAGCTCCGGAAGGTGCAGGAGCAAGACAGCAACAGGGGCAGTGGAGGAGGCTCTTTCAAGACCTCACGCCGCTCGGTACATGCGACCGGTTCCACCTCCTGGGGTGAGACCCCACACCGGAAGCAACGGCACAGAGGCCCGGCCCCAGGGTCAGCAGCAGAGCTCCTGTACTAGGGACACACGGACTGTGCCAGGTGCCACAAGAGCAATTTGAGGGCAGGGGGCGGCGGTGGAGGCTATCTACCAGGACCTCACACCGCTCGCTGCATGTGGCCGAATCCACCTCCCCTGGACTTAAGCCCATACCAGAAGCAACATTATATGGGCCGGTATTGAAGTCCGCAGTCGGGACCTCTGTTGTGAAGGATCCACGGCCCTTGTCAGGAGCCACAGGAGCAATTTGGGGGCAGGAGGTCAGTGGGAGAGGCCCTCACTTAGGACCTCACACCGCTCGGTGCATGCAGCCGGACGCCCACTCCCCCGGCGCCACAGCACTCCGGAGGTAGCGCACCCGAGGCCTGATTCCAAGGGCAGCAAGAGGGGTCTTCACACTTGAGGACCCAAAGGTAACACCAGGAGACACAAAAGCAAGTTGGGGCATGGGGTGTCGGAGGGCCCTCCCCGGGAAAAACATGCCGCTCAATGGTCACGGCCGGATCCACCCTTTCCAGGACTTCCTCTTGCCAGGAGTACTGTCACAGCCCCAAGTAGTAGCGTGGAAGCAGCTCCAGGGGTCCGGTAGGCCGGACCGGCATCGGTGGAGCACAGCAGGTGAGGAGAAACAGCAGGCCAGATCTCACGTCACACCTCCCACGGCCCAATTCACTCTATCAGCAGGCAGTCCGAGCATGCAGGAGGGGCCTCTCTCAACACAGTCTCAACTCTCCCCCCCACCCCCGGCACTCACCAAATCCTCGGGTCCCCCGAGCACCGGACTTGGGATCGCATAGATCATAGAGCGTCAGCCGAGCCCCAGCCGCCGCCAATCCTCGTCTCACGCTGCCCGAAACGGCAGCCGGCACCGCGGCAACTCCGCAAGGAAGCCGGGGCTTGGTCTCAGATGCCTTTGACAGCGGCCCAGGACTCTCGTCAGGTTTCCCGACCCGAGCACCGGCAGGCAGGAACCGTCAATAGCGGCTGCCCACGCAGGGCCTCAGCCGGTCGGGGGGGAGGATAATGCAGGTGGGCATCAGGCGGCGGCCGGTCCCCGGCACGCCCAGGGAACTCCACAGCTCACCAACTAGGGCCTGGTCGCTCGATCCTCATGGGTCGTCACCGCCAGCACGGACACACGGGCGAGCTCAGGCAGCACGGACCGAGGAGTTCCGGCGTCTCGACTCAGAGCATGGAGGCCACCATTTTAGATTAGAGCACCCGGCAGGCCGGCCGAGTGCGACAAAACGCTGAATCACTGGGCTCCCCACGGCCGCCGCCAGGGGTGCAGCATTGTATCAGCAATGGATCAACAACAAGTCTTATGGCTGGATGCCTACCAGGACGGGCGGATTGCTGGCGGATAGCGAAGGGGTCCGGGAGCACTCTCAAGGCGCCATCTTGGCTTGCTAAGCCACGCCCCCTCTGCCACACTTATTAAGATGAATCTGGAAGCATTCACTGTAAAAATGAATAGTATGTGAATCGCAAAGATCACAGACAAGGGAATTCTCCCTATACATCAGCGACTGAGAATTTCTCCCTGATACAAGGCAGAGCTCAAATGTTTCTTCTGGTACACACTTGGCTTTAGTATCGATCACATGATAAAATTGCTACTGAAAAAAACAAGCAGGTGTTTGAGGGTACCAGAGTCCTTTTTTCAATTTTTTTTATTTTGAATATCTCAACAAGCAGTACATCAGGGATACAATTGATACAAGTAATATGCGACCAATGAGTATACATTTGATATCATGCACACGGAGAGGATACCACAGTGGTAATGGGCTATCTTCCCACTTGCTTAAAGCCCCCTTAGAGCCCTCGGTATGCCTGCCACTGTCCTCATATTTTCCCCCATTTGTTTGGACATCCTCTACTTGGATATATTGTTCATTCTGCTAGCCAGCACAAATCCATATTGGTCTGCCAGTCCACTTTTGGCACTGCTCGGGCCACCCAAGACCTGGCCATGTTGCGCTATGCCACTACCGTCACTAGTGCTAACCATATTTTGATGTACCTGGGCCAATCTTTCTCCCTGACAATCATTAACAGAAACCACTGCAGTGTCAGGGGGACTCCAATCCGGTAACCTGCGCCATGACCCTCTTGATTTCACCACAATATTTCTGTGTATTCGGGCACTCCAAAGGAGGTGACAGAATGTACCTTCCTGTCCACACCCCTTTTGGGAAAAGCACAATTCTGTTCTGCCCAGGCGACACAACAATCCCCGGAAACAATATGATCTATGTAAGATCTTCAACTAAATTAGATGGAAAAAGGAGCTTTAAGCAACTTCTCAGGGGCCCTGTAGGGCCCCAACCCAGTCTGCTTCCTCTAGTGTGCTCATGTCACCATCCCATGCTGACCTTAATGGTCTCAGAGGGCCCGGGCATTATTCCCAAGTTTTTTGTATATCAAGGAAATTGCCTTTGCCTCCAGGGCATCTGTCAGTAGTCTGCCTGTCAAGGTGGATGCTTCTGCCAGATCCTCACCCTCACAGATGTGTTCTCACAGTGTGTGGCCCAACTGCAGATATCGCAACCACTCCCAGGACCCATTTCATATTCCTGTTGGAGGACCAAAAACATCGTATATGCCTGGTTCCTCCAGGTATCCCCGAGATTTTCTAGACCTAGATATTCACATTTGTTGAAACTCTTCAGCCTTCTCACTTCCTCAAGTTGGTCGCTGGCCCACAAGGGAGTATTGCTGTCAGCCGGCCTTTCCAGTCCAAATATTTTGTCACTTCCATCGGATTTCAACCACTGTTTGCGTATGTGTTGGTAGTCCCTGAGTCTTCTTTCCATCATAAAATAAAGACGAGTAGCCCCTGGCCCCCATACAAGACCTGTCGACTCTACAAGCTGGTTCAGCACGATCCGCAAAGGCCGTCATTCACCAGTTGAGAGGCCCAGTAGTACAACTTTACGTCTGGGACCGCCAGTCCACTCTCATACACACCCTTTTGTAATTTTCGCAAAGCTATGCGAGAGGTCCCTAGACTCCACAACAGGGATAGCAACTCTGCATCTATCGATCTGAAGAATGAGGTCAAAATTTGGCATGGGGCATTTTGCAAAATGTCTATTAGAAGTGGAAGTGCCATCATTTTAAATAAGGCAACCCGGTCCATCAGTGTCAAGGGTAGCAACCTCCACCGCTGGGCAACATTCTTAAATCTTTCCAGCTGGGGTAGCAAGTTATGATCATAATATGCTTGGAGGCTCCTTGTTATAAATACCTCCAGGTATTTAAACCCATTCAACACTAACAGGACCTCGCACCTTGATGTTAGTCTGGGGGGCCCCCCTGCCAACAGAAACAATATGGATTTATCCCAGTTAATACGATACCCTGAGAAGTCTCAGAAGATTCAGAGTATTTGCATAATTCTATCAATGGACTGCAGTGGGTGGTGGACATATAACAGAATATCATCCGTGTTTAAGGATATACGCTCTTCCCACTTGTCACCCAGTGGAATACCCAAATTAATGGGTCCTGACGGACCCAAATAGCCAGAGGTTCAAGGGCCAGGGCAAATAAAATGGGTGACAGGGGGCATCCCTGCCTTGTCCCCTTCTGTAAGGGAAAGTGTAATAAAGATAGTCCTCACCACACAGATTGGTTGCAGATGTGGTTTATTAGTGAGAAGTATATCCACTCAGCATCAACCGTCCAGTCCGGTCCCCAGCTCTGGAACAAATGTCCAACACCTGCTTTAACATTCCAAGACATAGTTAACATTCTTAAGCAAATTACAACACAAACTCGCAGCAAACGGTTGAATCAACTCGCACCCTTGCCAGTGGTTGTTTGTATAGCAACTTTATCCAACCAACAAACCTCTGTCTAAATCCCATGCATTTTAGCACCGCTCATAGATAGTTCCACTCCACGCTATCAAAAGCCATCCTGGCATCCAGGGACAAAAGTGCAGCTGGGATTGAGGCGTTTGACTCTGTGACATGCAGGATCTTGAATAGTCTACATAGGTTGAGTCTAGTACCCCTGTGCGGCATAAAGCCCAATTGGTCTTGATGTACCAGAGAGGAGATCACCATACTCAGTCTCATGGCCAGGACCTTCACTAATACCTTCACTTCAAAATTAAGGAGAGATATCGGCAGATACGATTCTCAATGAGTCGGAGGCTTGCCTTCTTTGGGTATCACAACTATCATTGCAATCCGCTGGTCCCACAGCAAAACCCCTGGCTGGATAGCTTCTTGGAACATTATGAGGAAGTGCGGCACCGTCATATCAAGCATAAATTTAAACAGCTCAAATGGGAGTTCGTTTGGCCCTGTGGCCTTCCCCGACTGCAGGGCTCGGGCGGTCGCGCTAATCTGTTCCACCATCAGTTTGCCCTTCAATCTTTCCCTACCTACAGTCTGACTCTGTATGTCCCAGGGTAGATGTGTATAGTCTTTCATAGTATGATGCAAACACCTCTGCGATATCCCACCCGGTCACACGTCTATCCCCCGTATCGTTGTGCATCTCAGGGACCCACCTCGTTGCTATCTCATGCCTATCCAACCATGCTAATAGTTTACTGGCTTTGTCTCCTATCTTGTATATCCTGTATTGCGAGGCCATGGCTAATGACTTTGCCTCCTCTTCCAGTAATTCGCTCAATCCTCTCTGACCTAGGCCGAGGCGGCGTACCACCTCCTCAGGCTTTCCCTCCGGTCTTTCCACCTGGGCCTCCAGGTTCAAAAATTCTCTCTCAAGGGTCATGCATTTCAATTTCTTTTTCTTTTCTGGAGGCCCCAGTCTGAGCCTGGGCATGGCCCCTAAGTACTGTTTGGAACGCCACCCATAGTGTCAACCCTGAGTCCACCAACCAAATTGTTGTCAGCCAAAAAATCCTTCATGGAGATACCATGGGTCAATCTGTGGCGGAATTACACATTCCCGCGGGGAACCCTCTAACGTGGTTGCCACCGGGGAGCGATCGGATATCACCCGGGTCACATGCTTGGTCTCCTTGAATTGACCCATGGCATGTGTGTGTGTAAACAGGAAACCTAGACGTGTGAGGGTGCTGTGTGCTGCTGACAGGTAAGTGTACTGTTTTAGATCAGGATGATGATGTCACCATATGTCTCCCAGCTACATGGTCATAAGGAAATCTCCCAACCCCCCCAGCACTCCTTCCAGATGACACACCTCCCAGGACATTCATCTTGACTGAAAGCATGTAACCCCCCAAGATCAGGCTTCGTTGTGTGAGTTAAAGTAGAAGAGAACCCAATGCGTCTAACGTGGGGGCTTGCAACCTTAGTGGAGCATACACCGAGCAGAGGTTAATAGTCTGGCCCTCCCTCCCACTGGCCACTCAGCGCCGTGCATCTGCCCATTGTTTCTCCGGTATAGGTATAAAGGTGAACATTTTTCTACATAACACTACTACCCCTCTGAAGCCCGTGGTATATCCTGCATGCACCAGCTGAGTGTAGCCATATCTATCTAGTGCCTTACACTGATTTCCTATGAGGTATGTTTCTTGTAATAGATTGATGTCTGGGGCATGTTTCTTAATGAATTGCAAGGAAACTGTGCGTTTTACATTACCGTTTAGACCATTCACATTCCAGGACCATATCGTCATTGACTGTATTAGACAGTTAAGCATTGGTATAGAAGTTTGGATTTCCCCCCTTTACGGATATATCTGGCTGACAAGGGCTATAACCCCCACTCCCCACTCCATCCTGGTCCCACCCTTCGCACATTATTTTATCACCGAGTTGTCTGCGTATAACAAGTATAAAACTGCCTGGACCCAATCCCTCCCTGCTAACCTGGATGCAAATTCCCCAACTACCCAGCCTGCAGAGCGTCTGTCGCCCATTAACGAACATTACTAAACTTCAACTGGGGTAGGCTCGTCCCATCGAGAGAATCAGAAAACTTGCTGATTTTCAGATTCCCTTCTTCCAAGCCCCTCTTCGAATTGTGGTCCCTGTGTGTCTCTTAGGGCCACCACCTGGCCCGCAGCTCCAGATTGCTTTAGCACAATGTCCCGGTCATGGTGCCCTAGTATGTGGCCCTCCTCAGCATCAATTATCAGATCCCGATGGAGGCAATAATTCAAATGGTCCTACAATGTATAACTCCAACTTATTCCATGGTTCAGTGGAAACCTCGACAGGTGATATTAGGACCGTCTTGACAGACTTCGTTTTATCACTTCCAGCTCACTTTAAACAGTCCTTGACCACGCTCTCAAATTGCCCATCAACACCTGGCCACCAGTAACACTCTTGCATCATAGATTTGGTCAGATTCTTGCCCAGGTGTCCCTCATGTGCCAGATTCACAATTATATTCCACAACCTCACTGGTGGAACCATACATTCACCCCGGTATAACTACCAAAAGATACTAAGTTCCTACTTAACACTCCAAAATTGCTTTAACTTGATTATTCCTAGGATCAGGCTATCCTGTCACCACTAACTCCATGACTTATTTCTTTGTTTCATCATTCTCCACTTCAACTTCCCATGTAGTCTTGTTTATGGCTCCTTGAACCACCTAATCTGTTGATCCACTTCTTGAAGCTCACCCCTTTCAACTGGTAACCTGCACAGGCAATCCGCAGGTATATTTCTTTCTCCCGGAAGATACTCTACTTGGTAGTTGTATTCCTTTAAACTTTCCAACCACCTTTTGATGTATGTTGTGGTTTTATCAATATGCCTGCACCCTAATAATTGAATCAGGGGTTTATGGTCCGTCTTCAAAACAAACAGTAAGCCCCACAGGAAGAACTTAAACTGATAGCACTGCCCACATACACGCCGATGCTCCTCGTTCTACCACCGAGTACCTCTGCTCAGCCCCCCTCGGAGAACAAGAAGCAAAGGCAACCACCCTTTCTTCTCCATCTTCCATTTGGGACAACACTGCACCCAATCCTTTCATACTTGCATCAGTGGTGAGGATGTTTTTTTTAGTTGAACCGAAATGTCTCAAAGTAGGCATCTTGGCTGTTCTGCCCTTGACTGAAACAAACACATTCTCGCAGTCTTCTGACCAATCAAACAAAAGTAGAGGCCTAATTAATTGTATCACACAAGCAAAATTTGAGAGGAACTTGGCGTAGTACTCCGCGAGACCCACGAAAGACCTGACCTGTTCCGAATTGTTGGGGGTTGGAGCATACAAGATGGACTTGACTAAGTAAAAGAGCGAATCCACTCCAAATCTGCGTTTATCTCTTTTGAGAGTATGGCTATCTAAGTCTAGCCAGTACTTGCCTTAGTACAAGATCTTGACTCTGTGTATCCTTCCCATATACCAATATGTCATCTTGGAAAAAATTCACGAAATCAATACCTTTCAGCACATTCTTCATGAGACGTTGGAAACAAGCTGCAGCCGAGGCTAAGCCAAAAGGCAATCTCACAGACTTGAATGCCCCTAACAGTGTCACAAAGGATGTCAGCGCCCTAAAATCCTCATGCTGTCTTCCCTGCTACTACAGAACTGCACTCTTCATCAGCGCACCCATGACCCAAATCAAGTGTCACATCACACAAGCCCCCTGAATGCGACCCAAATGCACGTGGCATGCCCGTGCCAAGGAACAAGTTTCCACAGTAAGCCCTGCAGTTGCTGGCACATCTACGCTAGCACGCGACCCTCTTTAGTTAGCAAATGCCAGATTGTCTTCATAGAGATGCACAAGTGGGATAATGGCCTGCAAGCGGCCTGCTCCCTTTGCGTACATTGCGGCATGCACTGGTGGCAAGCGATCGGTTAAACTGCTGCCATGCTCTTTATGTTAAAAAATATACCGACACGCTTACAAATTATCGAAAACAGCCCAATTTTCTGGTTTCTCACGGTACCAAAACCAAATGTACCTAGAACTCTTCAAAAACGATTCAGAGTACAAAACATGCCTTATTGAACAAGGCAGGGTTCAGTCAGCTTCCTCTAAGGGGTGTTGGTGGACAACCTGCCCCTCACAGGCAACTTGTCGCAAGTGTTAAGAAGTTCTTCCAAAGCCAAGTGAAGTTCAAATCTTCCTCTTTGTTCCAACAACATGAAGCACAGCCAGCTCAGCTCTTTGCCTTTCAACAGATTTACCATAACTCCATACTTCGTGTTCTGTTATCACCATACAAGAATCATGACATCACGTGGAGTCTCCGTGAACCAGGATTTTTTGATGAAGTAGGTTACAACACATTGTACTGGGCTGCTGGAAGACAGTGATACTAAGGGACTTTAACATCTGGGTAATGACATTAAGGTCTTCTTGGCAGCCACGGATTGCTTGTCATCTGCTACATTCATGTCTAACTAGGTTACTTTGTTTCTAGAGTGATGACTCTTCAGTGCTGGCGAGTTTACAGCAAGAATTGGCTAGGCGAAAATTATTTTGAGCAAGGATACGCTCGCATATTAGATATGCAGTATTGTAGTCAGCTTGCTGAAAGTCCATCGCAGGATCTTGGTCATCAGTGGGGCCTTGTTATAGATCTCAATGTGGCCACCAAACATTGAATGACGTGGTTATTGCCAAATACTGTGGGGAATCTCATGTGATGTTCCAGTTTTCGAAGTAGAGTAGGCCCTTGGACATGTCACATGTAGGAACACTTCTCAGCCATTAGTAATTTAATCCAGCACATTTTTTTGACCAAGCTTCATGGTTATGAAATTTGAATAAGATTTCTAATGATCTGAATATGTTAACAACTAAGTAAGGAAGGAGTAAAGTATATGTTTATGTAAACTTATTTGGTGTCTAGCTAGGTTTACTAGTTACAAAACATACACACATGAGCATTAAAACAAGATCACCAGTTCTAGTGTGAGTGGGCAGTGATTGGATCAGTGTGGGGCAAATAGGCAACGGCTGGGACACACGAGGCCAAAAGCCCTATGTGGTAAACAGTCATAATATCGAGAAAAAAAATATCGACTGGACAGAATATCGAGTTTTTAATATGGAATGGACAGAATATCGAATTGCCAAAATATAGTGATGAACAATATCGAAAATCAGGTAAGAAATATCGATTTACATAATATACAAGTAAGTAATATCGACAGTCATAATATAGTTGTTAAAAATATCGAATTATTTATAGTGTTTTAAGTGTTAGTATATGTGGTAAAAGTATGTATTAATTTTGGAATGTAAGTTTGAATATTTTTAAAGTAATTAATTTTATGTTATTTAATTTTTGTGTAATTTAATTCCGCAGCGGGTTGTGGGTTTATAGGGGATTAGGGTGGGAAGTAATTTAATTATAGTACATTAAATAATAATTTTTAGGAATTATTAATTATTTCTAATTTAATTTAGCGTTTTACTTCTGTAGCGGGTTGTGGGTTTATAGGGGAATAGGGTGGGAAGTAATTTAATTGTTATTAAGTAATTATTAATTGGTATTGAAAATTAATTGGTTGTTGATTAATTATAAATTGGTAAATAATTTGTATTAATTGGTAATTAATGTGTATTAATTGTTTAATTGATAATTATGTTAATTGTATTAATTTATTATTTGTAGCGGGTTGTGGGTTTATAGGGGAATATGGTGGTAAGTAATTTAATTGTAAAGACTTAATTATTGAAATGATTGTTGTATATGGATAGTGAATGTATTATTAATTAATTATTAATTGGTATTATTTGTATTTATTAATTTTTGGTATTGAAAATTAATTGTTTGTTAATTAATTATTAATAGGTAATTAATTTAAAAAATGTATTGGTATTTATAATTAATTAATTATTAAATATTGTATGATTGGTAATTAATTTTAATACTTTTTTTGGTATTAATAATTAATTTATTTTTAATAAAATATCAAGGTGCCGATTCTGATCCTGTAAAACCCGGGTACGAATGGTCGTACGGAGCGTTTTCTCCGTACGACTCGTACCCGGGAATTCCACCATACAAACCAGCAAGTACGATTCGTACAGAAATACCATTTCCATACGAATCGTTAAAAAAACGTGCAGCTAAAAAATACATACAATTCCGATCCTGGAGAGCGCGTACGCGACGTCCGCATGGAGTCAGGCAGCGTTTTACGGACCAGCAAGTACGATTCGTACCCACAGCACTCCGCACGGCTATATTTTTACGGGAGCCAAAAAGTGCCGGAAAAGCTATGTACGCCGCGATGCACGAGGAAAAGGGGGCCCGGTACGCACCAACCCCCAGCTGGGGGTACGGTGCATACATACGGGGGCTGGGGGTACGGTGGGTACATACGGGGGCTGGGGGTACGGTGCGGAGGTACGCGGAAGGGGTGGGAGGCTGCGGGGGCCGTACGACTCGTGACCCGGGCTCAAGTGTACCCGGGGTAAGGGTCGTGCACAGTTCGCTCAGTACGGGACGTTTTCCATACGCTTGTGTATTCGGGACGCCGGTACGGATCGGACTTGTGCGCTCGGACTTCATTTTTACGACTCGTACGTAAAACTGTCCGGGGGCGTGTCGTAGACTTTTCCCGATTGTCATTCGTATGTATTTTTCACGTACGAATCGTACTTCGCCGTTTGTACGGGACTTGTACGATTCGTACGTAAAAAAATACGGATACCAGTCGGTCGGAATATTTTTTTAACGGATCGGAATCGGCACCTAAATTATTATTTTCCCTACTATTGCACTCACTGGAGTGGGAATAGTAATTTTTACCCCTACGCTATCCAACGCTTTCCCTACTATTGCACTCAGTGGAGTGGGAATAATCATTTTTACCCCTACGCTATCCAACGCTTTCCCTACTGTTGCACTCTTTGAAGTGGGAATAGTAATTTTTACCCCTACGCTATCCAACGCTTTCCCTACTATTGCACTCAGTGGAGTGGGAATAATCATTTTTACCCCTACGCTATCCAACGCTTTCCCTACTGTTGCACTCACTGGAGTGGGAATAGTAAATTTTACCCTCCCGCTATCCAACGCTTTCCCTACTGTTGCACTCTCTGGAGTGGGAATAGTAATTTTTACCCCTACGCTATCCAACGCTTTCCCTACTGTTGCACTCTTTGGAGTGGGAATAGTAATTTTTACCCCTACGCCATCTGACGTTTTCCCTACTGTTGCACTCACTGGAGTGGGAATAGTAAATTTTGCCCTCCCGCTATCCAACGCTTTCCCTACTGTTGCACTCTCTGGAGTGGGAATAGTAATTTTTACCCCTACGCTATCCAACGCTTTCCCTACTGTTGCACTCTCTGGAGTGGGAATAGTAATTTTACCCCTACGCTATCCAACGCTTTCCCTACTGTTACACTCTCTGGAGTGGGAATAGTAATATTTACCCCTACTCTATTCAATGCTTTCCCTACTGTTGCACTCTTTGGAGTGGGAACAGTAATTTTTACCCCTACGCTATCCAACGCTTTCCCTACTGTTGCACTCACTGGAGTGGGAATAGTAAATTTTACCCTCCCGCTATCCAACGCTTTCCCTACTGTTGCACTCTCTGGAGTGGGAATAGTAATTTTTACCCTCCCGCTATCCAACACTTTCCCTACTATTGCACTTACTGGAGTGGTAATAGTAAATTTTACCTGCCCGCTATCCTACACAAAAAATATTGAATATTTTTAATTAATATTACGTTAATATATGTATTAAAATTTTTTTTTACTTACATTAATTATTTATTAATTTTAAAGTTATTTAAGTATTTTTAAGTATGTTTTAATTAATTATATGTATTATTTCATTAATTTTACATTAGTTTTAAGACATTTAAAAAATTCGATATTTTGACCAACTATATTTTTTACAACGATATTTTGGATTCTATATTTTTGCACTTACCTGTTTGTAGATAGGGATTTGATATTTTGGCATTCTATATTTTTTCCTCGATATTTTGGCAGGTCGATATTCTCCTTCTCGATATTTTGTCAGTGATCCGCCTTTTATATAAGCCAATAATGTCTGGAACCCCACAGGTCAAACTCGCCTTTCCGATCTGAAGGCTTCACAGGGACTACTGGGTTCTCTCTCACCTGCAGGCTTACATGAGAGTAGCAGAAGAGAGATGTGGTTGACCTGTTGACAACCTTAGTGCTGGAGCACTGTGCTGCCCAAGGTGGACACTCACCTCTGGGAGTGGATGCTTCAGCTGTGATGCAACGAGTCCTTTCTTTGGGGAACAGGTGGGTATTTGTTTCTGGGGATGAGGAGTCACTGTATACTGAGACAGGTATGAAGTTCAATCAATCAATCAGCATTATTAAAGCACAAATCTGTCACCCCTAGCAGCATCTGGGTGCTGTGTCTCTGTCGATGAGCCAGGTCTTGAGTCTCTTTCTGAAGTCTGCCAGCGATAGGCCATACTGAGCTGGAGGAGGAGGTCGTTGCAGGTCTTGGCTGCGATGTAGGACAAGGAACGGCAATCACTGCGAGTGCCACAGCTTTGGGGAGGGGGTTGAGGATGAGTGAAGCGGAGCATAGGTGTTTAGCGGGTTTGTGGAAGTTCAGTCGATGGTTGAGCTAGGCATTTCCTAGGCTGTGGAGGACTTTGTAGCGTGCATGAGGATCTTGAACAGGCATCTTTTCTGGATGGGGAGCCAGTGGAGATCTCTTAGGTGGGGGGCAATGTGGGTTCGTTTGGGGAGGTCCGGGATGAGTCTGGTTGCAGAGTTCTGTATGGCCTGGAGTCTTCTGAGGAGCTGTGTGGAGATGCCGAAGTAGAGGGCATTGCCGATTTTGAGGCGACTGTTGGCGGTCTTTCTGGTGTTGGTTGGGATCCATCTGCAGAGCATGCGTAGTGTGTGGAAGCAGGAGTAGGCGACTGCATTAACTTGTCAATTGGCTGTCGAGGATTATGCCATGGTTGCATCCGTGGTCGGTTGGTGGGGGTCCGAGTTCTGAAGGCCACCAGCTGTAGTCCCATGTGGAGTTGTTCTTTCCAAAGATTAGTACTTCAGTTTTGTCAGAGTTGAGTTGGAGGCAGTTGTCTCTCATCCGTTTGGCTACGTTGGTCATGGCATTGCAGAAGTTGGTTTTGGTGTTGGCGGCATCCTCAGTGAGCGAGAGAATCACTTGAGTGTTGTCTGCATAGGAAATTATGTTGAGTTCATGGGATCCGACGACATCAGTGAGGGGGGTCATGTAGATGTTGTGCAGAGTGGGGCTGAGGGATGATCCTTGTAGTAAGCTGCATATGTTGTCTTTGGATGCAGACGTGAAGGGAGGCAGTCGGTTATTCTGTGTGATTCCTGTAAGGAAGGAGGCGATCCACTTGACGGCGGCGTGCTGTATGCCTATGTTGTAAAGTCTGTTGATAAAAGTGTTGTGGGAGAATGTATCGAATGCCACGGAGAGGTCAATGAAGATCAGGGCCACTGTTTCACCTCGGCCGAGGAGTGTTCTGATGTCATCTGCAGAGGCACTCAGTGCAGTCTTGGTGCTCTGGTTGGCACGAAAGCCTGATTGAGAGGCGTCTAGGAGGTGGTTTTGTTCCAGGAATTTGGTGATGGCTTTCTCAATAACTCGAGAATGAAGGAAGATCTAGCCTTCGCTGCTGTCATGTTGGGAAGAACCTGGGGAGATGAGCAGCATATGAGGGACTTCATGTGGATGGTTCTTGATTCTTCTCACACCAGCATGAAGGTGGGATTTATGCTCTATACCAGTACAAGGTGTCACTGTACTGAGTGCTCTGTGTTGTTGCTTCCCTACATTGAGGTAATCCTGTCTTTATTTAGTATACATTCACACTCTACAGAGAACCTATGCATTGCAATGCTTCAAGTTTGTTTCTGTGGGCAGGATCATTGCCTCCTGCTACTGCTCGAACAGCCAGGTCTTGAGAAGTCTCCTGAAGGTCAGCAGGTCCTGGGTCTGCCAAAGTTGGATGGGGAGGGTGTTCCATGTCTTGGTGGCGAGGTGGGAAAAATGATCTGCCGCCGGTGGTCGCTCTTCGGATGCGGGGGACAGCGGAGCGAAGCTGGCAGTTCGGGGTGTAGAAGGTGAGTCGTTCGTTGAAGTGTGCTGGTCCGGTGTTGTGGAGTGCGTTGTGAGCATGGGTGAGGAGCTTGAAGGTGATCCTCTTGTTGACGGGGAGCCAGTGCAGGTCTCTCAGGTGGGATGGGATGTGGCTGTGGCGGGGGATGTCGAGGATAAGGCGTGCAGAGGCGCTCTGTATGCTTTGTAGTCGTTTCTGGAGTTTGGCCGAGGTTCCCGAGTAGGGGGCGTTGCCGTAGTCCAGTCTGCTGCTGACGAGGGCCTGGGTGACCTTCCTTCTGGTTCTGGTGGGGATCCATCTGTAGATCTTGCGGAGCATGCGGAGGCTGTTGAAACAGGAGGAGGAGATGGCGTTGAATTGCTGGGTCATTGATAGCGATGAGTCTAGGATGAACCCCAGATTGCGTGCGTGGTCGGCGGGCGTCGGTGCAGCTCCCAGTGTGGCTGGTCACCAGCAGTCATACCAGGCGGAGGGGGTGGAGCCGAGGATGAGGACCTCCATCTTGTCCGAGTTCAGTTTCAGGCGGCTGTTCTTCATCCATTCGGGGACGGCCTTCATTCCTTCGTGGAGGTTGGTTTTCGCGGTGGTGGGGGCCTTGGTGAGGAAGAGGATCAGCTGGGTGTCGTCGGTGTATGAGATGATGTTGAGGTCGTGCAACCGGGCTATGTGGGCGAGCGGTGCCATGTAGACGTTGAAGAGTGTCGGGCTGAGGGATGATCCTTGGGGTATGCCGCAGATGATCTTGGTGGCTGTAGATCAAAATGGAGGGAGGCGGACACTCTGGGTTCTGCCAGTGAGGAAGGAGGTGGTCCAGTCCAGGGTTTTGTCATGGATCCCTGCGTTGTGGAGGCATGTGTGTAGGGTGTGGTGGCAGACAGTGTCGATGGCAGCCGAAAGGTCCAGGAGGAGGAGGGCCGTGGTTTCGCTGTTGTCCAGCAGGGTCCTGATGCCATCGGTGGCGGCGATGAGGGCAATTTCGGTGCTGTGGTTGCTGCAGAATCTGGATTGGGACGGGTCCAGGATGTTGTTCTCCTCAAGGAAGAGGGTCAGTTGCCTGTTGACAATCTTCTTGATGACTTTCGCCGGGAACTGGAGTAGGAAGATGGGCCAGAAGTTCTTGAGGTCCTTAGGGTCTGCCTTGGGTTTCTTGAGTAAGGCGTTGATCTTGGCGTGCTTCCAGATCTCCGGAAAGGTGGCGGTCTCAAAGGAGTTGTTGATGAAATGGCGGAGATGGGGTGCGATGGTGGAGCTTGCTTTGTTGAAGATGTGGTGCGGGCAGGGGTCTGATGGTGAGCCGGAGTGGATGGTGTTCATGATTTTGAGGGTGTCGTTGTCGTTGACGTGGGTCCAGGAGACAGGGGGGCAGTGTGGCTGGGGGGCAGTGGGTCTGAGGTGTCGGTGGCTGTCGGGGAGGCCTGGTTTTTTAAGCTGTCATGGATGTCTGCGTTCTTGCGGTGGAAGAAGGTGGCTAGGGAGTCGCAGAGGTCTTGCGATGGCAGGATGTCGTTGGAGTTGGAGCTGGGGTTGGAGAGTTCCTTCACGATGTTGAAGAGCTCTTTGCTGTTGTGTGCATTGTTGTCAAGGAAGTCTTTTTGGCGGTTCGGATGAGTTGGTGGTGTCTGCAGATGGCGCTTTTGTGGGCTGCATTGCTTTCTGGTGTCTGTTCATGGTGCCACTTCTTCTCGAGCCATCGGCAGGTCTGCTTGGATGCCTGGAGGTCGGCGGTGAACCAGATGGCTTTTCTGTCGGGGCATCTGTTTGAGGGTTTTTTGATCGAGGTGAGAGTGTTGGCGCAGTCGTCGACCCATTGCCTGAGGTTGCGGGCGGCAGTATCGGTGTCGTCAATTGGTGGGTTTCAGGCGAGGGTGGCGATAAGCTGGTCTTCGGTGACTTTGCTCCAGCTGTGGTGGGGGGTCTGTTGTGTGTGCTGTTGTGTGTGCTGGTGCGTGGTGGGTTTCTTGAAGGTGAAGTGGATGCAGTGGTGGTCGGTCCAGTGGAGCTTGGTGGTGAAGGTGACGTGGTTGCTGGCGGAGAAGATAGGGTCAAGCGTGTGTCCGTCGGAGTGGGTGGGAGTCATGACGAGCTGTTTGAGTCCGAGGTTGGCGAGGTTGTTGAGCAGGGTGGTGGAGTTGCTGTCGTTGGTGTTCTCGAGGTGGAAGTTCAGGTCTCCGAGGAGGATGTAGTCTGTGGATGCAAGGGCATGCGTACTGGCGAAGTCGGCGATGGAGTCGCTGAACTGTGGCCGGGGCCGGGGGGTCTGTAGACGAGGGTACCTCTGAGGGTGGTGTTGGGGTCGATGTGGATCTGGAAGTGCAGGTGTTCGGCGGCGCTGAGGGTGTTGTCGGTGCTGGTCGAGATTCTGAGGGTGTTCCTGTGGACGATGGCGATTCCTCCCCCTGCTCCGTTGGTGCGGTCCCTGTGGGTGATCTTGTAGCCGTCCGGGATGGTCTGGCGATGTCGGGTGCCGAGGAGGGGTTCATCCAGATCTTCGTCAGGAAGGCGACATCCGTAGAGGAGTCGAGTAGGTCCCAGAGTTCGATGGCGTGCTTGCGGGCGGAGCGGGTGTTGAGTAGTATGCATCTGAGGTGGTTGCGTCCTACCCCGGCTTGGAGGCTGGTGAAGCTGCAGCTCCAGCAGGAGAAGGGTCCGTGGGTGCGCTTCGGGGTGGCCAGGAAGCAGGTGTATGATCGGCCGGTGCTGAGTGCGTGGAGGGTGCTGGCGTCGTAGCAGCATCGGGTGTCGTGGCTCTCGCGGGGGCCAGGGGGTCTGGCACTGGGCAAGGTCCAGGCACGGACGGGTGCAGACGGGCTTGCTTTAGGCACGCCTTCAACGCACCAGTGGCACGTCCGCTTCGCAGCCGCACAGCGGTCGCCATAAGAAGGGGAGGTGGGAGGGAGGAGCAGCTGAAAGGCGGGAGTGGGGCACAAATGGGGACGCAGTGGCGGGAAGGGGAAGTGGCAAGATGCCAAATCGAATCAGGGAGAGTCCCAGAGGGAGCAGTCAATAAGTAGAGGGAATACAGTGAAGAAGGAGAGTAATAGGGTTAAAAAGCAAAGAAGTGCAGCAGGTGAAGAAAAAAGTGAGAAAGCGGCAGAAGGGGCGGAATTGAGACAGAGGGCTGGCGCGAACTCGTGGCAGTAGCGGGGTGAAAGATGGGCACACTCAGGTGGAGCTGTGCATCGAGGGGAGCGACCTGACTGTAACCAGGGTCAAGGGTCGCTTGATAAAGGTCGTATTGCATTAAAAAACCAAGAACGCTAAGACAGTGCCATGATATCAATATGATATTTTAATCGGGGTAAGCACTGCAGAGGGACTGTCTGCTAACAAACAGAACTTCTACACCTACCCATGTCACCTCCCACACTGATCCCCAACAATCAGCAAAACATCCCCCCATAGATATAACCATGATGTCACACAGTGTCAAACCACAGGTGATAAATATGTGGGAGCTTTGTGTGGCACCAGCCTTAGCAACAGCAAATTCAGTGAAACAAGGAAATGTATCATATATCACTCAGGGACCTATTTAATGTGTATTACCTGGATGTGGTATGGTAGAAATATAAGACTCTTTAGGAGCTCTGTTGTTAATGAGTAACATTCGTTGTGAGCCTTATCAAGTCAACAGGTGATCAGGACCAGAGTTGTCACATATCTACACACCTACCATCAGTCAATGCTACGAGTATCTCTCTGCATATCTAGGGGAAGTGATGCGATCTCCTCCTCACGAGCAGACCAGCTCCTTCTTAATTTTTCCAAATGAGTTTTTATGGATGTAGAGACCTCAGCCTGTTCCATAAAGAGGTGTAGTTTCCCGTTTATCATTGCATTGAGTCTTACAGATGGAACATAGAGAATTCAACATCAGAGGAGCTCAGTTGCTGCTTGACTTCCATAAATGCTCCACAGGCTTCCTGCACCAACCCTGCGATGTTGGGATAGAAAGATATTGTCCAATAGTGACATTTCAGATCTCCCTTTTCCCTGACTAGTTGAAGGGATAAACTTCAATCATAGTAGTTCGAAACCTTATCAATAAACTGTCTAAGTGAGGCTTCAGGAATAGCATAAGCATCAACAATGTCACCACTAAGCTGTCACCACTGTAAACATGGCACATGAGTTTTGACAAGTCTAGCAAGTCAGAAGGCAGTGTTTCTACAAACATCTAGAATTCTCCTATTTCTGTAAACTCTGACAGACCTACAAATCTGATATTGTTACGACGAGAACATGTTTACAATCTTTGTACTTGGCCATAGTGAATGAATTGCTCCATTCACTGGAGAAAATCACATTGCCTTGAAGTCCGATATATGCAATTCTACCATAATTCTGGTGTTTTGCTTGTCCAACTATTTCTTCACATGGTAGCAGTATTAATTTTGCCACCTACAGACTTGAGTTGAGACTGCCCTTTATATCTAGTAGGATGCTCTTCACCCTTGCCACCCTGATCAGTACCTTGTCTTAATTCATAGGGGATAGTCTTTTTTGTTTGAAGAAAAGATTGCTCAACTTATGGTCCCCTCTTCCTATGATACTTATTGATTTAGACAACATCAATATGTGGAAGATATGTTTGTGTGAGATAGTGCAGGATAGGCAGGGAGGGACTCTATGCAACAGTTCACAGAGGATCACTGCTTTCTGCAGATCACTAGATCATCCACCGTAGTGGATCAAACATAGGTGCAGCCTCAGGCTCTTCTGTAATACTTAGCACCAAAGGGCCTCCAAGGCTGTGCAAAGCTGCCCTCCATCTCTTAAGATGAATCAGTGCTCCAATTTACGTAGCATTCAGGAGTACTGAATCATGTAGGATTTTCCCCCGGGCAAAATGTACCAATAATCCACAAAGTAAATAGGATAAATGGACAAATTATTTACAGCAGGAGGAAAGCTCTGCATTCAAGTGACCATGTTGGTCAGAGATCTGGAGAAAGCCGCAATTGGGCTAATGCTGTTTAGGTATGCAGAGTCCATAACCTTGAATGTCACATCCATGTGAGGTGTGTAAAACGGTAAATCCACAAGGAAAGCATGTGTAGCTTGGACACCAAATTGACTATGCATCAACTCAAAGCTTAATGGATGTGACTCCCATCCATAGAAGCCCTCATGCGGGCTGTAGTTCTTTCCTATCCAAATTACACCACAGCAGTCTATTTAGCCCTTCCAGACAAGACCATTGAAGCAAGTACAACATGTCCAGGGCAGGCTCTCAGCACTAATTTGATTCAAAACACATGATCAAGACTCTGTCACATGAAGACAGTTGCCAAGTTTAGCAGCAGGGTTTAGGATCACCTGTTTGACGCGCAAGGCATTCTGGGCAAATGTCCCCAAATGTTTAATTGAACTGGCACTGGACCATATTACAAAGACTAAGTTGCTTCCTTTTGGCAGAGTTCACTGGCGCCATCACAGCAAAAACTGGTTTGGTTACTGTTGGGCTTGTCCCTTTTGGCAGGTTCATCCCTAAACCTTTTGCCTTTCACTCTGACATGGTGTTGGTGGTTTTAGGCCTCTGGACACTTTAGCACTGTGGTCCAGTGTAAAGTGTGTGCGCTCTCTGTGTTACATTTGGTAAGGTTGGCCTGCCCTCCCATAGGAATGCATTGGGGATTCCCTGATAAGTGTGTCAGTGGTAATTCCTGGAATGGGAGGAGCAGCGTGGTCGAGTTTAGTATGTATGAAATTGTAAGAATGAATGCTGCGCGATGGTGTGCGTAGATTTATTCTGACTATTTGAGAAATGCCACACTTTTAGAAGTTGGCATTTCTGTGTGCTATGTGTCTGCCTGCCTGATGTGAATTGCATGTCTGGCTTGTGAGTGACAGGGGCTGGGAGGTGTGTGTGGCTTCAGGAGGGGCAGGGTGAGTCAGCACTAGGCTGAATGGCACATCTGCGTTAGGAGTAGTGGGAGGAGTAATCCCCTGACTCTGAATAGGACTGTGCCCAGCCTGTACAATGCTGGCTCCACCCCCTGTGGTGTGTCTGATCACCCAGCCCCCACCTGACAAAGGGGAAGAGGAGCTTGGAAAACAAAGTGCTCCAAATCCCCCCTGAACCAGTTGCATCTGATTCCCCCAAACCCTGTACTGCAGACAAAGGATTATGTGATATAAATATAGGGGCTGTGACCCCATTAAGTTGTTCTGTCTGTGCTTGTTCCTGAACCTGCAGGGGTGTGCTGCTGCTGGGGCCGAGGAGGAACCGCCATTGCCTTCTGGGCCAAGCATGCCCCCCTTCATCTCTAAGGACTTGTGTGGACCTCTTGTGCCCTGTGAGCCCTTTTATTTTTATCATCCTGAACGGGATCACTGTGCTTTTATTTCTCCAGGAGCGCTGGAGCGCTGGAGCTTCGCAGCGCTGAGCTGCAGACTTTTTGAGAGTGAATCCCCATCGTATGGATTCCCCTGTGATGCATTTATTTTTTAGGGTGCCCACCCCGCTTATCGATATTTACATTGCTGGAGCCCACTCTGATTTGATGCTGCGATTATCTTTAGTTTTATAGCGGGTGTCTACCCCGCATTCCTCTTTGCCTTTGCGGGTGCCCACCCCACGTTCTACTATTGGGAAATCACCGCCGCGGCCCAGTGCGTCGTGGAAGCCAGGCAACCTTTGTGCCTGCTGGTGGGCGTGGCCAGAGTTCGGAAGTTGCTGCCGGCCCGGGTGGGGCTCCTGTGTTGATGGGGAGAGCCCAGCGTGCAGCCTCGGATGTTTGTCGCCTCACAAGCTCCATGCAGAACTCCCGGTCCCAGGAGAGGGACTGGTTGAAGAGCAGAGTTCCCCGTGAAGCCGGAGACGGAGCCTCCAAGTCTGTCCCGGTGAGAGAAGACCGGGAGAAGAGGCTCCGAGAGCAGGGCCGATCCCCGCCCCTGCCGGTGCCAGTCCCAGCCCCAGTAGAGAGCCCAGTGAGTGGGGATGGCTGGGAGGGGAAGTGAGATAGAGGCACATGACCAGTGTTTAGGGAGTCTGAGCGGCCCGCCACATTGTTTTAGGGCCCCCGTGGGGGTCCAGGGGGTCCAGGGGGTCCCATGTTCTTTGGTTGGCTATTTTTCTTGCTAGAGGGCAGCTGCACCAATGGGGCAATTGGATTTAGAGAGGCCCAGTGGGGCTGAAGAGGCACAGAGGTGCCAGGGCCCTTTACTTTGGTTATTCCCAGCTGTGCCGCACCAGCGTGGGCAGTTGCAACGTTTTGGGCTACATTGGTTGAGAGAGTCCCAGTGGGGACACACCTAGAGGGCACAGTGAGTGCCCAGGCCCACGTTCTGCATCACAGCTGTACGGCAATTAATGTCAGCTGCAACATTTAGGCTGACATTTCTTTGGTGGCATTTTTAGTGAGATAAGAGTAAGGTACACTCCTCTGCCCCGCCACAATTGCGAACTTGCGAATTCTGCTGCATTGGCAGCCGCCCTGACATTGGGACATAGGGCATTTGAGCCCTCTGAGAAGGCTAGTTGGCCAGGGGGACTGTTAGGTTAATAGGGCGCCAGGCCCTAATGTGATTTATGTAGTGTGCAGGAAATGTGATTCATGTACTGTGATTTATGCACCCTGATTTCGGCCTTTAATGTGGTTTTATGATTATGAGGTTATGCATACTGTGTTTATGTATGAAGTTATTTGCATACTGTGGTTTATGCTTGTGAGGTTATTCTCTACTGTGATTTATGCCCCTAATATGAGTTATGCTTAGGAGGTTATGGCCTAAGATGTTAAGGCTTATGAGGTTGGCGCATAAGGTATTTTACGCCTGAGATGATACTGTGCATAATATGGTTTGTGTTACAGGATGATACTGAGTACAGTGTTTGCCAGTAATTACTGGTTGTGTTCTATGCTTATTATATGTTCTACATTTACTATGTTCACTTTGTGATGGTTCTGACAGTGGTCCAAGTGGCCCTGTCATGTGTATATAATCCCCTGGAAATATTGCAGAGTGCCAGGTGGCACAGTGTATATTGTGTGATTACTATTCTAATGTGTGTTATGATAATACAAAGGCTATTTTTTAAATAACCTTGTGTGAAGTCCCTTTTGTGGTGTGCCTAGTGTGTTGTTGCTGTGTGTGTGTTGCGCAAATGCTTTACACATTACCTCTGGGATAAGCCTGACTGCTCATTTTTATTTATAAAATCTGTTTATTGAGATTTTGAAAGATGTACATCACATCATGAAACAGAATAATGTGCAGCAACATTTAAATCATGGCTATGTACTCAGACTGGCGCACAATGAACTGTAAGAATGGGTGCATCTCTTGGTTCCCTATCACAGTGAAGGCCCCCAGGACAGTGGCACCAACCATAGAGTCGTTTTGCGTCCTGAGGCCCTACCACATAAGGAGCGACCCCAAGGCGGGAGTTTACTGTTGCACCCATTCTCCCCTAAGGTTTCTCCATAAACAAAAAGCAAATTTGTATAACAATAACAGGGACCAAACAGTTGGGAAGCTATCGCCCCAGCAGAACAACAACAATGATAACAGCAGCAGTGTCCGGCCATTGTCCAAGTATTGCTCACCCCATGTCCCGTAGGTCGTCCCCCCCAGCCCCATACCTCCCACTCAGGTCACTGTACAGACTGCGCTGCGTTTTCACTAATGCCTCGCCATTCTGACTAGGCCTACGCTGTCGTATGCCATGACACTCTGCTGGACAAACCAGCTCCCCACCTCCCGGGGCGACGCCCTCATCATGTACCTGGCAGTCCTCCCCTAGATGCATCATGATCTGTAATAGCGCCTCCCACTGGGCTGCAATGGGCTTCCCCCTGAGGCCTAGCGTTTCCTCCCTCCGGAGGGCCGCGCCCTCCGCCCTAGCCCAGACCAGAAAGGAACCGCGCCATGCCCTCATGTGTGGTGGGGCAGTCGCCTTCCAAGGCTTGGTAAGAAGCCGTTTCGCCACCACAAACCCCAGGTCTATGAACCTAGAGGTGACCTTTGTGGAGGGCTGTTAGACCTGGCACCTTGGCGTGAGTTTCCCTTCCACTTTTTGATGGTGTGCCTCGATTGTTTTGCTGGTGTTGCCCGCTCAGGGCACTGCGCCACGGCTAATCCGTGCCGCAGTGCAAGTGCTCCCTAGGTAAAGTGTATCTGTAATTGATGTTCACGATTGGTTTATTGGATTCACTGTCAGTCCCCAGTAAAGTGCACCAGGGGTGCCAGGGCTTGTGAATGCCAATGCTGCTGGTGGGCTTGCAGCGCTGGTTGCGCCACCCACAGAAGCGGCCTTGTAAAATGTGTCTAGGGTCTGCCCCCGCAGACCCTGTGCGCGGTCCGGGACCGTCGCGCTGACTGCGCAAGTGCCCCCACTTGCCAGTCCCTAAACCTTCCCTTACCTACATATTAGCCACCCCTCTGGTAGGCCCAAGGGCAGGGTGCATTGTAGGCATAAGGTAAGACATGCCCTAGTGTGTGTGGCATGTCTTAGTAGTGAATTACAGCCCTTTCCGTTCTTCACTATTGAAGGCTACCTGCTCTCCATAGGCCAGGATGGGCTGCTGGGATCACGCCAACGCTGTGACCCCAGTGGACTCAGAGAGCATGGTAGAGTGTCAAGTTTGGTATGCCTGAACTCAGAATAATAAAATACTTCTTGTAGTCAAGTTTATTTTAATATCCTGGGTTTGTAAATACTACTTTTAGAAAGTTAGTATTTACTGACCTGACCATCTCAGTCCGCCTCTGCTGTGTGTGTGTGTTCTGCCTAGCAACAGTAAGGAGCAGGGTGGGGGGATCCCCAGAGACAGGTTGGCTGCCAGGTGGTGGGTAGAGAGATTACACCAGGATGGGTGGGAGGAGTACACCTTGACTCTTGAATAGACCTGTGCTCTGCCACCACAAAGCCGGCGCCACCCCCTGTGGGGCGGCTGATGTCTCTGCCCTGCTGCTGAAAGGAAAGAGCAGAGTCACCATAACAAAGTGCTCCAGAACTGGACTGAGCCAGGCCTAGGCCCCCTGGCGCTAAAGAACAAAAGAATCATGGTATAAAAGTAGGAGCCTGGCTCCTAAGAAATCAGAATCCTGTTTACCACAAAGAACCTCTGCCCGACTAGAAGGAGAAGGAGACGCTGGAGGAGCTGGCCTGCTGCCTGCCTTGCTGAGAAAGGAGAGGAAGAGACTTACTGAAAAGACTTTGCTACTTTGTGCTTGAACATTCTCCAAGGGCTTGATCTGAGCTTGCCCCCTGAACTGAACCCCAGGAACAGTGGGTTCTCTGTGCTTCTTGCTCATCCTCCAATTCGAGCCGTGTGGGCATCCCGCTGGAAAAGAGACTGCGCCCCTCATCGCCCCTCCTAGGGCCGTGACACTCAGAAGCTCGCCTGCCTCAAACCCGTGAGAGCCCCGCTCCGTCCCGAGCCGCTCTCTGTCCCCGGGCCCGGCCGCCTGCATCCCTGTCACCGCCTGCCACTGGAGGGCGCTGAACGCGCTATCACCCCTCCTGCCGGAAGCCGTTCGACGACTGTGATCTACGCCGGGTCATCCAGCTGCACTGACCGTGCCCTGTGACCCCGCTTCGCTATCCCCGGACATCTCAGGCCGCGCCGCCCCCGCTGTGGAGACCCTCCTGCACCGCCGTGCTAAAGGGTCGCTGGCCGCGCCTGCCTACGTGCCCACACCTGCTGATTGAGGACCCAAGAACACTTCCCAAGCTGAGAGTCGCCCCGACCTGTGCCGACTCTCCACATCACGAAAGAAGTTCCAGTATCGGGCTCGGGGCCCACAACGCCTTATTTCCCCGTTCGCAGGAACCGATCTCTGTGAGTACTGGAACTACAAGTAAAAAGACTACGAACTATCCATTTGAAACTACGAACCAAGAACATTTGCCTGCTGTATAACCTGGTGGCCTAGCGAAAACGTTATTGGTCTTGTGATAAGTCTGCTGAGATATATATACCTCATTTTTACATAAAGAAACGTATTTTTATATATATCCAAGTCTGGTGTCCGTTTCTGGGGGGATTAATGTATTTACTGTGTGTATGATTGTAAGTGCTTAACCAACAACGCCTGAGGAATCGCCTTGGCTGCTCACGCCACGCACCTAGAGGGTGAGCAAGGGTCATTCGCGAGGGGTTATCCTGCGCCCTGACGTGGAGGAGAGGGTTCCTGCTTGACACAAGGGCAACCTTGCGCCAACCAGAGATCCCCGACTCTAACATTGGTGGCAGCGGTGGGATTTCGGATTTGCACTTGTAATTTGCATACAGTGAATTATTAATCGCCAGATAGTGAGAGCAGACCAAATAACGCAGCCACTGGTTTGTAATTGTTGAACTTTGTTGAGACATCTGCCATTACTGCAACCATGCCTGGCTCGCACTCCGCTGGAAGAGCACTCTCTGTGATTTCTGGAATAGATGAGGTGGATTGGGAGAGACTGGAAGGCTACACGATGGAGCAATTGAAAGGCTACAGTGTACAATTCAGAGTCCCCCATGCTGGATGCAAGAGGAAGCCCCAGTACACCAAGGCGTTGAGAGCCTGGAAGGAGTCACGAGACCTACGGAATGCGGGGGACATCGTTCCACCCGACAACCTTGAGGAGCCCAGCAGAGTCCGGTCGCCAGAAGAGCTGGCAGACAGGGCAGCAGACAGGGCGCATGCAATGGAGATGGCAAAGTTGGCAGGACAAATGGAAATGGAAAAGCAGAAGTTGGCCCTGGAGGCACAACAACGCCAAATGGATCATGATATCAGATTGAAGGAGTTGGAGCTGAAGGCGAAAAGTTTGGACACCGCTCCTTCTGGTGGCAGCACTCCACCAGCGCAGGTAGAGTCCAAGGTGTACATCCCCAAAGATGTAGTAAAGGAGTATTTCAGAAAGGATGACATAGGGCAGTGGTTTAGGGCCTACGAGGTGGCCATGTCCTCACACCGGGTCCCTGAGAAAGACTGGGGAGCGGGGTTGTGGGGAAGGTTCCTTGCTGAAGGGCGTGACACACTGTTAGATTTACCCTTAGAAGTCCAGACCTCATACCCCCATATGAAGGAAGCTTTAATGACCAGGTATGGGTTAACTCCTGAGCTATATCGACAGAGGTTCAGGGAGACCAAGAAGATCCCTGAGAGTACGTATGTGGAATATGTGACCTTTTTCTGCAGAGCGCTGGATGGTTGGGTGAAGGGTAGCAAAGTGAATGATTATCAAGGGCTGCTTGATTTAATTGCATGGGAGCACTTGTCCAGTCAATGTTTTCCTGAGCTACGCCAGCACCTGATAGATAGCAAGCTGTCCAACCCGAGGAAGCTTGCTGAGGAGGCGGACCGCTGGCTCAGCACCAGGGTCCACAAGGGTCAAGTGGGAGACTCCGCCAAAGGTGGGCAGGGTCCCCAGCAGAAGAGTGGGGGGGACAAGGGTAAACAGAAGGGGTTCCAAAAAGGCCCCCAAAGTAATTCCCAAGGGAACCCGCAGAAGGGTTCTCAGCCTCCCCCAACCCCGCAGCAGAACGGGGCCCCGACAGGTAGACCTGTTCCAAAGGGGCCCTTCAATTGTTATAGGTGTGGTGACCCGGGTCACATTGCCTCTGATCCTAAGTGTCGCCTGTTTGGCAAGACCGCACCCACTGGTGCTCCCCCCCGGCAAGTAGCTAGTGTTAACTTTGGGGAGGAGGTAGCAGTCCAGGAGGGTGGGGGTCCCGGGCAGATGACCCTAGTCTCGCTAGGAGACAGTGAGATGGTCCCTGTAACCTACCTGCCCTCTAACACTAAGAAATATGGGCAAGTGGTGACCATCAATGGAAAGAAGGTTGAGGCTCTTAGAGATACAGGAGCCAGCGTGACCTCGGTGAGGCAACACCTGGTGTCTCAAGAGCAAATTGTACCCAATGCCTACTGTAGGGTTGTCAATGCTGACAACGTAGAGAGTCGTTGTCCAATGGCTCAAATTCCCTTTGAGTGGGGGGAGGTCTCTGGTACTCTACAAGTCGCTGTGAGAACTGACATGCCTGTAGATTGTCTGCTAGGGAACGACTTGGAGAGTTCCCCTTGGGAAAAGGTGGAGAAGACCACGCATCTGAGGATGGTGGGTCTACCCGACTGGGCGTGCGTGACCACCCGGTCCATGGCAGCCAGTAGGGGTGTTGAGAGGGTCCTGGAGCCTGAGGGAGAGGTCCAGGAACCGGCCTTAGGGAGAAGGCGCAGGAGGCGCGGGAAACCGGCCCCCAAAGTTCCCACGGCCCAGGAGGAAGTAGACCCTGAGGGGGATGCTCTGGAGCCTACCGGGGAACAGATTGCCGAACTGGGAGACTTGCCTGAGCTGACCCATTGGCAGCAAGAAGGAGGTCCCTCCAGGGAGGAATTCTGCAGGGAGCAGAAAGAATGCCCTTCTCTCGTGGGTATGCGGCAACAGGCTGCAGACCAGGCCAATGGTGTTCAGGCCAAAACACACTACGTGTACTGGGAGAGTGACCTCCTGTATTCCGAGCCTAAGGCTGCTGAACCTGGGTCAGCCCGTATGCTGGTGGTACCCCAGAAGTTCAGAACCTTCCTACTGGGGCTGGCTCATGATGTGCCGTTAGCAGGACATTTGGGGATGGACAAGACCTATGACAGGCTTGTCACCCACTTTTACTGGCCCCAAATGCACAAGAATTCCGATTCCTACTGCAGAACCTGTCAGACTTGCCAGGCAAGTGGTAAGAGCGGAGGGAAGCACAAGGCTCCTCTGCAACCTTTCCCTGTGGTCGGTACGCCATTCCAACGAGTGGGTATTGACATTGTGGGGCCTCTGGACCCCAAGACAGCCCTGGGCAACAGGTTCATCCTGGTCTTGGTGGACCATGCCACCCGGTACCCTGAAGCCATCCCTCTGAGGACAGTGACGGCCCCCGTGGTGGGACGGGCACTGATGGGAATTTTCTCCCGAGTGGGATTCCCTCTAGAGGTGGTGAGCGACAGGGGGACCAATTTCATATCCACATATATGAAATCCCTGTGGAAGGAGTGTGGGGTAACTTACAAGTTCACCACTCCTTACCACCCCCAAGGAAACGGGTTGGTTGAGAGATTCAACCGAACCCTCAAAGGCATGATCATGGGCCTGGACGGTCCAATGAGGCGTAAGTGGGACGTCCTCTTGCCATGCCTGCTCTTCGCTTACCGAGAGGTGCCACAGAAGTCTCTAGGATTCAGCCCCTTTGAGCTTCTGTATGGTCACCCGGTAAGAGGACCTCTGAGTTTGGTGAAGGAAGGCTGGGAGCAATCTCCCAGGAAACCTCCCCAGAATGTATATAGTTACATGCTGGCCTTCCGAAACCAGACTCGGCGTTTCAGGCAACTTGCTGAGGCAAATCTGGAAGCCAGCCAGGAGGAGATGAAGCGGTGGTACGACCGGAATGCCACTCTGGTAGAGCTTCAACCTGGACAAAAGGTGTGGGTCTTGGCCCCAGTGGAGCCGTGTGCACTTCAGGATAAGTGGACAGGTCCATTTGAGGTTGTGGAGCGCAAAAGTCCTATCACCTACTTGGTGGACATGCAGACTCCCAGGAACCCTTTGAGGGTCCTACATGTTAACCGCCTTAAGCCCCACTTAGAGAGGACCGAAGTGGGCATGCTGCTGGCCACTGATGATGGAATGGAAGAGGAGACCGAGCCTCTTCCTGACCTCTTAGTGGCCTCTGAGAAAGATGGGTCAGTGGATGGAGTTAACCTCTCACCCACCCTGACGCCCGAACAACAGGAAGATTGCCGCCACTTGCTGGGACAATTTTCCGACCGATTCTCCCTGGTTCCTGGTGTCACAGATTGGTGCGTCCATGATGTGGACACAGGAGACAGCTTACCTGTGAAGCACAAGGCTTACAGGGTAACTGACAGGGTCAGAGCTTGCATCAAGGAGGAGGTCTCCAAAATGCTTGCGCTAGGGGTGGTTGAGTCCTCCAGCAGTCCTTGGTCCAGCCCCGTGGTCTTGGTCCCAAAGGCTGCTGCGCCGGGAGCCACACCTGAACTCCGGTTCTGTGTGGACTACAGAGGACTCAATTCAGTCACGAAGACTGACGCGCACCCCATCCCCAGAGCTGATGAGCTCATTGATCGGCTGGGGGCTGCCCGGTTCCTCAGTACGTTTGACTTAACGTCTGGGTACTGGCAGATCGCCTTGACCGATGGGGCCAAAGAGAGGTCAGCATTCTCTACACCAGATGGGCACTTCCAGTTCCGAGTCATGCCATTTGGGATGAAGAATGCCCCTGCCACCTTTCAGAGGTTGGTCAACCAGGTACTGGTTGGGCTGGATGCGTTCAGTGCCGCCTACCTGGATGACATCGCCGTGTTCAGTGCCACCTGGCCTGAACACCTGCGCCACCTCTGGGAAGTGTTGATGGCGCTGCGCCGAGCAGGCCTCACGATCAAGGCGAGCAAGTGCCAGATCGGGCAGGGTTCCGTGGTGTACTTGGGACACCAAGTGGGGAGTGGCAAGGTGGCACCCTTGCAACCCAAAATTGAAACCATCCTGGCTTGGGAACCCCCCAAGACGCAGACCGCAGTGAGGGCCTTCCTGGGGCTCACTGGGTACTACAGGAGGTTTGTCAAGGGCTATGGAACGATCGTTGCCCCCTTGACCGAGCTGACTTCGAAGAAGCAGCCCAGGAACGTGATTTGGACTGACACCTGTCAGAAAGCTTTCGACACCCTGAAGACTGCCATGTGCACGGCGCCCGTGCTCTTGGCCCCTGACTTCTCCAGGGAGTTCCTAGTGCAGACAGACGCTTCAGAGCATGGTGTAGGGGCTGTTCTTTCACAGATGACTGAGGAGGGCTGGGACCAACCCGTAGCCTTCATCAGTAGGAGGTTACTTCCACGGGAAAGTAGGTGGAGTGCAATTGAGCGAGAAGCATTTGCTGTGGTCTGGGCGCTGAAGAAGCTAAGACCCTACTTGTTTGGGTCTCACTTCCGGGTTCAGACGGACCACAGGCCCCTCAGATGGTTGATGCAAATGAGGGGTGAAAACCCGAAGCTGTTGAGGTGGTCCATCTCCCTACAGGGTATGGACTTTACGGTGGAACACCGTCCTGGTACAGATCACGCCAACGCTGACGGTCTGTCCAGGTATTTCCGCCTTAGTGACGAGGAACCCCCTGGGCAAGGGTAGTTCTCCCCACATTTCAGCTGGAGGGGACACGTGTTAGACCTGGCACCTTGGCGTGAGTTTCCCTTCCACTTTTTGATGGTGTGCCTCGATTGTTTTGCTGGTGTTGCCCGCTCAGGGCACTGCGCCACGGCTAATCCGTGCCGCAGTGCAAGTGCTCCCTAGGTAAAGTGTATCTGTAATTGATGTTCACGATTGGTTTATTGGATTCACTGTCAGTCCCCAGTAAAGTGCACCAGGGGTGCCAGGGCTTGTGAATGCCAATGCTGCTGGTGGGCTTGCAGCGCTGGTTGCGCCACCCACAGAAGCGGCCTTGTAAAATGTGTCTAGGGTCTGCCCCCGCAGACCCTGTGCGCGGTCCGGGACCGTCGCGCTGACTGCGCAAGTGCCCCCACTTGCCAGTCCCTAAACCTTCCCTTACCTACATATTAGCCACCCCTCTGGTAGGCCCAAGGGCAGGGTGCATTGTAGGCATAAGGTAAGACATGCCCTAGTGTGTGTGGCATGTCTTAGTAGTGAATTACAGCCCTTTCCGTTCTTCACTATTGAAGGCTACCTGCTCTCCATAGGCCAGGATGGGCTGCTGGGATCACGCCAACGCTGTGACCCCAGTGGACTCAGAGAGCATGGTAGAGTGTCAAGTTTGGTATGCCTGAACTCAGAATAATAAAATACTTCTTGTAGTCAAGTTTATTTTAATATCCTGGGTTTGTAAATACTACTTTTAGAAAGTTAGTATTTACTGACCTGACCATCTCAGTCCGCCTCTGCTGTGTGTGTGTGTTCTGCCTAGCAACAGTAAGGAGCAGGGTGGGGGGATCCCCAGAGACAGGTTGGCTGCCAGGTGGTGGGTAGAGAGATTACACCAGGATGGGTGGGAGGAGTACACCTTGACTCTTGAATAGACCTGTGCTCTGCCACCACAAAGCCGGCGCCACCCCCTGTGGGGCGGCTGATGTCTCTGCCCTGCTGCTGAAAGGAAAGAGCAGAGTCACCATAACAAAGTGCTCCAGAACTGGACTGAGCCAGGCCTAGGCCCCCTGGCGCTAAAGAACAAAAGAATCATGGTATAAAAGTAGGAGCCTGGCTCCTAAGAAATCAGAATCCTGTTTACCACAAAGAACCTCTGCCCGACTAGAAGGAGAAGGAGACGCTGGAGGAGCTGGCCTGCTGCCTGCCTTGCTGAGAAAGGAGAGGAAGAGACTTACTGAAAAGACTTTGCTACTTTGTGCTTGAACATTCTCCAAGGGCTTGATCTGAGCTTGCCCCCTGAACTGAACCCCAGGAACAGTGGGTTCTCTGTGCTTCTTGCTCATCCTCCAATTCGAGCCGTGTGGGCATCCCGCTGGAAAAGAGACTGCGCCCCTCATCGCCCCTCCTAGGGCCGTGACACTCAGAAGCTCGCCTGCCTCAAACCCGTGAGAGCCCCGCTCCGTCCCGAGCCGCTCTCTGTCCCCGGGCCCGGCCGCCTGCATCCCTGTCACCGCCTGCCACTGGAGGGCGCTGAACGCGCTATCACCCCTCCTGCCGGAAGCCGTCCGACGACTGTGATCTACGCCGGGTCATCCAGCTGCACTGACCGTGCCCTGTGACCCCGCTTCGCTATCCCCGGACATCTCAGGCCGCGCCGCCCCCGCTGTGGAGACCCTCCTGCACCGCCGTGCTAAAGGGTCGCTGGCCGCGCCTGCCTACGTGCCCACACCTGCTGATTGAGGACCCAAGAACACTTCCCAAGCTGAGAGTCGCCCCGACCTGTGCCGACTCTCCACATCACGAAAGAAGTTCCAGTATCGGGCTCGGGGCCCACAACGCCTTATTTCCCCGTTCGCAGGAACCGATCTCTGTGAGTACTGGAACTACAAGTAAAAAGACTACGAACTATCCATTTGAAACTACGAACCAAGAACATTTGCCTGCTGTATAACCTGGTGGCCTAGCGAAAACGTTATTGGTCTTGTGATAAGTCTGCTGAGATATATATACCTCATTTTTACATAAAGAAACGTATTTTTATATATATCCAAGTCTGGTGTCCGTTTCTGGGGGGATTAATGTATTTACTGTGTGTATGATTGTAAGTGCTTAACCAACAACGCCTGAGGAATCGCCTTGGCTGCTCACGCCACGCACCTAGAGGGTGAGCAAGGGTCATTCGCGAGGGGTTATCCTGCGCCCTGACGTGGAGGAGAGGGTTCCTGCTTGACACAAGGGCAACCTTGCGCCAACCAGAGATCCCCGACTCTAACAAGGGCGTTCTGTGGAAAAGGTGTAATAGGTAGGCTGGCCACTCAAATGGGATATCACGACCTGTGCACTCGCAGAGCGCCTCCTGCACTGCCTGCCAGTATGTGCTCAGTACAGGACAGCTCCACAGCATATGGATCAGGCCAACATCCAGTTCCACACAGCGGGGGCAGCATGCATCCGCACGGTGAAAATATCTATTAATAGAGGCGGGCGTGAGATATGCTCTGTATAAGATGAAGAATTGTATCTGGCGGAAGCGCATGTTCCTGGGAACTCTCTTCGGGCCCTGCAGAACCCTATCCCACTCCTTGTCAGTCACGGGCCGAGCCAGATCTGCCTCCCACTTACCACGCAGTGGCGCCAAGCTAAGCGCCGTATGCGTGCGTAAGGACGCCGCGAACCATTTAACCAGGTGCCTCCCCCGACCCATAACATGAAGATATTGTACCATTAGATGTTGTTCTGGCTCCTCCCTTAGGTCCCCCCAGCAGCCTGCGAGTGTCGCCACCAACGCCCTGTGACGGAGAAAGTGGCCTGCAGCTAACCCCGTCTCCTCCGCCAGGGCGGCAAACGAAAGAAGAGTCCCATCTCGGTAGAGGTCCCCCAAGGTGTGTATGTCTGCCACGCTCCAGTCTTCTAGTTCCGAAGCACTAAGCACCCCCTGCCCACTATGGGAGCCCTTGAGCGGTATAGCCGGGGCATAGGGGGTCTGGGTCCGGGTAAGGTGGAGACACCGGCGATAGCATTTGTAAGGCCACTACTAGTAGAAGAGGCTCAGGCCTTGACACCCTCGCAGTCGGATGAAAGAGCTCAAGGATGTCAGCCAGTGAAGGGGGCGGGCGTTGCAGTCGCGGTATCCTCATGACCTCAATCTGCTAGCCAACGGGCTATCCACTGAAGCTGTGCAGCCAGATAGTAAAGTTCGAAACACGGCATTGCAAGTCCTCCCTGGTCAGTGGGAAGGTACAGCTTGGGCAACGCGACCCTGTGACGCGTGGCACCCCACAGGAAATCCCGGAGGGATCGTGCCAATCCTGCGAAGAAGGACGCCGGGACATAAACGGGCAGATTGGCGAAATAGTACAGGAGACGGGGTAAAATCACCATTTTAACTAATGCTATTCGGCCAGTGACCGAGAGAGGAAGCATACCCCAGAACCTCATCTGAGCCCGGACTACGGATACGGCTCTGCCCAAGTTGCCCTCCATAAGATCCGCTGGCTGACGGTATATTTGGATACCCAGATAGCAAAAGGTGTCCGGTCGCCAGTGCACCTGCACTCCCCCAAGATGATAACTCGGATCTTGGGTGTCGGCCCTGAACGCATAGAGGCAGGACTTAGCAGCGTTCACCCGGAGACCTGAGAGGGCCTCGAATTCCAGAAGCATACGCTCCAGGTCAACAGGAATGTGAGACACATCCCTGACAAAGACCAACAGGTCGTCCGCATAGAGTGACACTTGATGTGTCGCATCACCTAGGGGAATGCCGTCAGTCAGCTCCCTGCGGAGTGTGGCCGCCAGCGGCTCCATCGCGAGCGCAAACAGGAGGGGTGAGAGCGAGCACCCCTGCCTGGTGCCGCGACCAATAGGGATGTCATCAGATATGTACGGCCCGGTTCTCACTCTCACCGTGGGGTCCTTGTACAGAAGGGCTGCCAGCTGGAGGAAGCCGAGGCCCAGCCCGAAGTGCGACAATGCCACCACCAAATTTCCCCATTCCAGGCAGTCAAAGGCCTTTTCAAGGTCTAAAACTAGGCAGCCCGCCCTAGGCCATTGTTGGACACTGTCTGATGCCACTCGAAAAAACCGCCGCAAGTTAAGAGAGGTACTGCGTTTAGGTACAAACCCATTTTGGTCGACATGCACCAGCGCCGGCACCACTGGTGCCAGGCGCTCTGCCAACACCTTTGCCAGAATTTTATAATCCGCATTAAGCAGAGCGAGGGGGCGGTAAGACCCCAGCTGGGTGGGATCTGCCCAGGTTTGAGCAGAGATACCAGATAGGCCTCTCACATTGAACCGGGCAAGGTACGCTCCTCAAGGGCGGCCAAATAAAGAGTGTGCAATTTGGGTATCAGTGTTTCCCGATAGTTTTTATTATATTCCGCCGGGAGCCCATCGGGCCCGGTGCCTTCCCAGTGGCCAAAGAGGCAACCGCATCGCTGATCTCGTCCGCAGTAAGGGTACTCTCGAGTGACTCCTGGTGCTCATCTGGGACCGTGGGCAGACAAGCAGCCTCCAAGAACTGATCCAAGTCATGTGTCTGCCTACATCCCGTCGAACGATACAGGGACGCGTAATGCGCCGTCATTACCTGGTGGCTCACCCACTGCGTGTACACCAATGACCCGTCAGGCCCGCGTATAGCGCCGTGAACAGTCTCCTGCCTGAGCAGCCAGGCCAGTAGCCTCCCTGCCCTATCTGATGTGGCATGAACACGAGCCGAGTGGGCCGCATAATTGTGACAGCGCAGGCGCTCCAGCAGTTCGGCATGGCGCGCCCGAAGTCCCAGCAACTGGGCCGAGTCACGACCGCTGCCCTCCCCGAGCCATTCGCACGAGAGTAGGCGAGAATCCAAGCCAGCAAGCGACAATGTGAGTTGCTTGCGGATATTCCACGTCGCGCCTAAGCAATGCCCCCTGATGCTGGACTTATGGGCATCCCACTCTATCAGTTCGCTGCTCGTGGCGCCCTCGTTCAGATCAAAGAACTGCTCTATCGCGGTGCCCAAGGAGGCTCGGAATTCTATATCCTCCAGAGCTGCCAACTGGAGGCGCCACGTAGGGATTGGGGGACGGCCAGGGTTCCATCGGAGGCACAGCCTAAGAGGATTGTAATCGGAGTGCGTCCGACCTAGATATTCTGCCTGATCTAACAGGGGAAGTAAAAGATAGGAGCCCACCACCCTGTCAAGACGCACATGGAGGTCATGAACCGCCGAGTAATACGAGTAGACGCGGTCGTCGGGTGTAGATTGCGCCACACATCGATCAAAGCCCAGTGCGACATCCAGTCATTCAGAGCCTGTGCGTTCGAGCCCACTTGTGTATTACAGAGGGGCGGAAAGGACCGGTCAAGATGCACGTCGAGGACCGAGTTGAAATCCCCACCCAGTATCCAAGGGAGACCCACATATGGTGCTAGCACCATGGACAGACGGGCAAGGAATGATGGCTGTTCGGGGCATACAATGAGCCTAGCAATATGTGTTGCCCATTAAGTCACCCACGTACTAAAGTGTATCTTCCGGCTGGGTCGACCAGTACCTCCATACATGTGAAGGGGGTGCCCGCCCTCACCCAGACCAACGTGCCCCTGGCGCGCGCTGAATATGTGGTTCCGAATAGCTGACCCCTCCAGCGGGTACTCAACCGGGCTATTTCTGCCTGTGTCATGTGAGTCTCCTGAAGGAGGGCTATGGCCGCCTTGTGTCTCTGCAGATAAGCGAAAATTGAATATCTACGCGCAGGCGTGTGCATGCCCCGAATATTCCATGTGATTATGTTAGTGGTGGCCATTTGGAACAATTATAGTCTGCATAGGTGGCGGGGCCGGGGTCCGCTCGACCAACATGGGGAACAGGAGCTCTATATTTCAAGCCGGTGCGCTGCATTAGTAAACAGTACAAAGAAACATATACGCGGTGCCAAGCACGTGAACTGAACAGCAAAACCAATATAACTGTCAGGGCAAACCCCTGTGCGGGCATTCGTCTAAACTGTAAGCTAACGCTTATGGAGTAAAACTAAGCCACGTAGTGGCTAACGGGTGCTTATTGCGGCTTTAGTTGCCATGAGCTGCTCCCCGACCACGGTGCCCCCGCACGCGCTGTGGGTGTCTCCTGTGGTATGGGCTTGGACAGGTATGGGCGGGTGACCTAACTACAGCTATCTATGCCTCCTGTCGCAGATTCCGCCTGGCATGCCATCCCCCCCCCCTGGGGGCAGGGGCTCCCGTCCCCCCGCATTCACACAACTGCCAGCTAGACGCAGCGACACCATCACACAGCCCTTTACCACTTTATACATCAGAGCCTTTAAGCAGTCGGCCGCCAAGACTCATTGTCTATCGCTTGGGGACGTGCATGTCAATGTGTGCTGTCCCCACGCTGCTCCCGGCTCACATGATCTGTTCGGAAGTCTGGGGGGTCACCAGCGGCATTAGTTGGTCCTCGGAGAGCGTGGTGGATGGAGAGGACGATCTGCTGGTCTCAGGATCGCTATGCCTGTGAGTGTCCGCATCTCCCTGACTACTTGTAGATCCAAGGGTTGCCACCGCTGCCAGCGCTCCCAGGCGCTCCAGGCGTATCCGCTCCGGGCTAGGCACCACTCCCGTGCCCAGTCCTGCATCTCTTCGGGACCCTCTCCGTCGCCTCCGCCGGGGCCTCGTCCCCCTATGATTGCCAGGTTCCGGATCCGGCGGTCTCTGTCCACCACTCCGCCCCGTCTCCTCTAGCCAGTCCCAGACCTCCGATGGGGCATCAAAGAAGCGGGTCCCCTCCTTTGTGACCACTCTGAGGCGTGACAGAAATAGCAGAGAGTATGGGCTCTCTAGGTCACGCAGCCGGCGCTTCACCGCCAGATAGTTGCTCTGCCGCTTCTGCACCACCGCCGTGTAGTCCGGGAAGAACATCACCTGCCCACTTCCCACTGCGATTGCGCCCAGCTTCCTGGTCTTGCGGAGCACCACATCTCTGTCCCGGTAATTGAGGAGTTTGAACAAGAAGGGACGGGGCCGAGCCCCCGGCTTGAGCCGCTGAGCTGGGACCCTGTGGGCCCGCTCTACCACAAACTGTGGGGAGAGTACCCCCGGACCGTGCAGATCTCAAAGTCATCCCTCGACGTATTGCTCTGGCTGTCGTCCCTCCTCGCCCTCCGGCAGTCCCACCACCCTGATGTTACTGCGCCGGGAGTGCCCTTCGGCATCCTCGGCCCGATCTTCCAAGGGGTGGACGCGATCTATTAAGTCCTGCAGGGTTACAGTATGGTTGTTCACCACTGGTTGGACATCCTGGAGGGCCTGTCGCTGTAGGGCCACCGTGTCCGCTAACTTGCGGTGGTCCGCATGAAGGAGGGTGAAGTCCACCGTAATCTAGAGAGGCCTTCATCTGCTCCAGCGTAGAGCCGATACGCTCCACTGCAGCAAGCACTGTGTCCAATTTCGCCACCAGCACCGCCGCCTGGGGCTCCACGCCTGCACAGCGACTCTCCGCCATGGGACCCGAGCCTGCCACCAGTGTCCGGCCCTCCTTTGGCGCGTTTCGTAGCCGGCCCATGACCAATTGCTGAGCCGTAGGCATCTACTGGTACCTTCCGCACCAGGCAGGCGGCCCGGGCCTAGACCCGCAGTCCACCACAACAGTAGAGAGCCGACACCGTAGGCCTCCGGCACCGTCGCGAGAGTGGGGGACAGAGAGGGAAAGCCAGAGCCCTCCCCGCAGAGTCCGCCGCCACAGACCAGGAGACGCCAGACCCCCGCTATTCACTGATGCCACGGGACCACAGCGGCTGCCACACATCACTCCCCTGATGTGTCTGAATCCCCTTTCGGGCACCTCTCCTTCGCCTGAGCATCGGTGTCCCTTGGATATTAGGGCTGGTGAATGTTCGCCGCCCCTCCTCTTGGCGGTTGCTCCTGTGTATTTGCCCGCTGTTGGGCACCACTTCAGTGCTACAGGCACGGTACCGGTGGCGACACATCCCAAACGGCTCCCCGGCGCCAGCTATGCCAGGGTACCGCGTGCAGCGCACGCCAACTCTAGCGCCCACAGGTCCATCCGTGCCTCTCCTAGTCCTTCGGTGTCTTACTGCATACACGGTTCCAGGCAGCACCACCACATGCCAACACCTACGATGTGTGATAGGAGTCCAAGTGCTCCCCTCGCGCCAATGCCAGGCGGTCTCCCCCTCCTCCACCTCCGCTCACCTCGCTGACCGGCACCAGGTCGTCCGCCGGTCGCCCACCAGGCTCCGGGGCTCCAGGCCTCCGAACAGGCACAGCAGGTCACTGCGCAATCCGCCCCAGCGAGGGCCACCCCAGTGTCCGGCGCCAGGCCCACCGCTCCACGCACGTAGGGAGGTCCGCCTTAACCACCCGACCGCCTCACTGCATCTGACCAGTCTGTGGAGCCCCTCCGGGGGATCGCTGTCTTGCGCTCCGCCAGTCCACTCACCGGGTCACCTCAGGCACTTGGACACAGCCGTTGCAGCACCCCACGGAGTCTGCGGCTCGCCCCGCGGCGCCACCAGCAGGCCGCAATCACCTACGCACCTCCACCACTGTCAGCACTACGTCTCTGGTGTCTCTTTGTGTCAGGACAGCCCCGGCCGCTCACCACGCAACCGGTCCTGCTCCCGCTGTCGCTGCTGGCCCAGGGCACCACATTCAGAGGTTCCGGCGGTCTGGGGCCCTCGTGGCGAGCCGCGGGCTAAATTTGTTGATGCCGTCGGCCGCAGCACACGCCCACCGCACCGCGTCTTCCGACTCCAGCTCTCATGTGGCAGGACCAGAGCGCCTCGCAGCTGCGCCAACCAGCTCGTGTTCTATGGCGGCGAGGAGAACACAGGGCTCACCATCGTCCGCGCCCAGAGTCCGGAAGAAGCCCAGCCAGGAGAAAGTGCCAGGATAACGGCACCGGGCGGCGGGAGCTTCACTCTCTTGCGGCCATCATGTAAGCGTGCTCAGCCACGCCCCCTTATAAGCCTGACTGCTCATGCCAAGCTAGCAAGGTGGTGAACAGGGGGAGCAGGGGTTATCTTTGGGGTGACCCTTGCCCTGACTAGAGTGGTGGTGTCTGCCTGGCTTTGGCGCAAGCCTTAGCCAACCAGAAATCCCATTTCTAACATTGGTTGTCAGCGGTGAGGATAGGACTTGCGTTTGCGCAGTACCACAGCGACAACTGGTTGCACTACAAGCTCTGCATTTTAGATAGTCACATGTTTGGGGATTATTGTTTCTGAGTTTGTTTTAAGTATCATTTCATTGAAATGTGTTTTATTGTTGCACTATGAGTTGGGGGTCCTGCCAAGAACAGAAACCAGAGAGTCTGGAGGAGTTTTGTACTGCCCTTGTGCAGACTGCTATTTCTTGGGTTGGCCTGAAGCTGAAGGAGTTGACTGCCCTTGTGCCATCGTGCTATTTCTTGGGTTGGCCTGAAACTAAAGGAGTTGTACTGCCCCTGTGCTGTCTGCTATTACTAGGGTTGGCCTACAGTGGTAACTTAATTGGCATGGAGTAACTAGCTCGGGAGGGTAGATTATCTCCTAAGTGCAGTTTTTGGTTTCTGGAATCCCCATTAAGGGTGGGATCCAGTGGTGGCAGCAATATCTAGTCCAGTGCAGGAAGTCCCATTCCCAGTTCCCAGAGTATGGTACCTGGTTCCCAGTTAAGAGGAGGACAGGTTGAGATTCAGGGGCAGTAAGATGCTGTCTCACCAGTCTTGGGGGTGGGAGTGTGGATGAATGTTGTGGTGCACTGGATGTTTGTGTGCTTGGTTAGCACGGTAAATTGAAAACTTTGCATATGCAGTCTAGTTAATTTTTTTGGCTTCCTTGCTACTTTTAGTAGTGTTGTGCTAACACATACCACTAATTTGAAAAACGTTAGAACTTAAAAAATGCTTACTCTACTAACCTGAAAAGAACCATTTGTGCACCCTAATATCTGATGCTGCCAAATTTCAACAAATGCTGTCTGGCTGTTTTTGCGCTTATTGAAATACAAAAGTCTATGTAAAATGCATTGGATTTCAAGCCCATTTTGGAATCCCTCTTTTCTTTGCTCCCGATTCACCCAAAGCTGCAAAATTTCAGCCCTCCGACAATGACACAGGTGCAACAGATCTGCAAAGTTGCACAAACTTTCGTCAAACGGGTGAAAAATTATTAAGGGCCAAATATTCCAAAAATCCATATCTCTGGTGAGCCTAACTATTACTACAGCTAATATAAATATACAAACACATATATACATGTGTGGATGTGTGTTTAAGTAAGTATATATTTATATAACATATTAAATAATATTTAAATATATTTAATTTACATTATATTACTGTTATATATTAAAATATTCGAGATTTCCTATTTTAAATTCTATATATGAAAAAACTATTTTTTTGTATATTTTATAACAATACTAGTGTGAATCAATATTTTATTTTTGAAATTTTTGTGCTCACTATTATAAGTATGGGAAGACGATATTTTTGTAAACTATATTTTTGACACAATATTTTTGTTACATGATATTATTGTTGTTTATATGGTGTCAGTGATCCCTTCTGGCTACTTGCAATGCTATCTTCATATAGTCCACAACATGGCAGCTCATCTGTGCACAGGGCCCGTTTTGATGATTTTCTGCACTTCTTAGTGGATACTAAAGATGGCTCAAGTGTAGTTTAAGGTGTTCTATATGGCACATCGCACCAACACTTTATAGATATACCACTTAAATGGAGATCAGGGTACCCACTATAGTATTTAACTATAGCTCCAGCACACACAATCATATAAAAGTGTACGCCTAACCAGATTTCATAACTCTCATCCAACACAATACAGATATGCCACTAGGTGGCTATCTGCATTCCGCAGCACCAGCCAGTACTTTTGATAATTCACACAGCTACTAACTCGCTGGGTAATGCACAAGCATAGTAAATCAATTAGCACATGACCATTTATGCAGGGTCAATGGCCACTCTCAACAAACTTATAACGCATCTAATCATCAACAACAGAACAGCAAATATCGTCATACTTCCTGCTATGTACCACAAATCACAAACCATGCAAGACACCTTTCTGTATTCGAAAACTATAAACCAGGGCAAGAAAGTACAAGCTTATTTGGCGTTGCAAAGCCATACCCATGCAGAATATTAACTACAAAAATAGGTATTACATACATTACTTTTTATTTAAGAACAAGGACCACAATACCTCATAGAGGAAGTGTGCTCCTGATGAGCCACAGCACTATTGTTGTTCTTGCCAGGACACGTTTTTAAATGTGGCATGTGTTGCTCAAGATAGGAAAAGGAAGGGAAGCCATCTTAGTTGACACATATCTTCTGGAATAGCCTACCTCTTCCTTTATTGTCACTTGTGAGTTTAGGGCTGTCCTCACTTCACTATAACCAGTGGAGGCTCCTCTGCTATGCCGCTCAAGCAGTGCGAAGAATAAGCAAAAAATTATAATAACTTTAAGTTATTATCATTTTTGCTTCGTGCTGCTTTGTGTGCGGGCGGTGGGCGGGCTGCTCTGCTCTCGGAGCAGGGCAGGAGAGGAGCAGTTTGCCCACTCCAAAGTACACAATGACTGTTTGGTCAGCCCTCTCGGGCAGCCCAAGCCAGTCATGCGCACTTTCCCCACTCTCCATGCAGGCTGCTTTACAGCCTGAGTGGAGAACAAGCCCAGGCTCCCATTCCCTGGTTGATCGTCGAACCAGGATGCCCAAAACCAATGACAATGCTGTATTGCAGCATTGTGATTGGTCAGGGGAGCGTGGGTGCCTACCAATCACAACGCTGCATTGCAATGTTGTGATTGGTCAGTAGGGCCTGGTTGTGCTTGGAGAAGATCAGGAGTGGAGATGAGGGACCCAGTGGAAAGGTAATTTCATTTATTATTTTTTTTCCTGTTTTTTTTTTTTTTTTAAATATGGGCGTCCCTCCCATGCAACCCGACTGCTCCACCACCCGCAAGCCATGCTGGCCTCTACTGACCATAACTGATGACTTGGTGACAATTTGAGTTCAGCCCCTACTGCAGTCACCAAACTACGAGGAACAGTCATGCAATTATAAAAAAAAAACTCATACAAATGAACTTGGGTGAGTACATGTAACTCGGGAGAGAAAATGTTGATTTTCAGCTCTATGTTAGAGAAAGTCTAGAATCTATAAAAGCCAATGAGGTGAGTATTGTGCTTCTTTCTCTTTACTACTTCACAAAGCTTTTCCGGTAATTGGGTGAGAAGAACAAGACTAGCCTTCGTGTCTTGATGTGGAGTGTAACCCTCTGATCCTTTTGTAATCCAGTAGACACACCGATCCTTTCTAAAGCAGCTTTAGCTGTCCAACTTCTGTTTCACTGAGAGACAATGCCACGCGGTCTGCCTCCGGGGTATAATAGAGACACTATAACTCTCTGGTCGATGTTTATGTCACAACCATTGTACTGGGTTGCCAGAAGACAGTGATACTTAGGGACTTTAACATCTTGGTATTGACCTTAAGGTCTTCTTGGTAGTGACTAATTGGTCGGCATCTGCCACATCCATGTATAAATAACTTACTTTGCTTCTAGAGTGGCGACTCTTCATTGCTGGCGAGTCTACTGCAAGAATGGACAAGGCAAACATTATTTTAAGCAAGGTTTTCGCTTGCATATTAGATATGCAGTATTGCAGCCGGCTTGCAGAAAGTTCATCGCATGATCGTGGTCATCAATGAGGCCTTGTTAAAGATCTTAATGTGGCCACCAAACATTGGACAGAGTGGTAATTGCTATAGTAATACTGTGGGGAATCTCATGTGATGTTTCATATCTCAAAGGAGAGTAGGCATGGCCCTTGGGCATGTCACATGTAGGAACCTTTCTCTGCCATTAGTAATTTGAGCCAGCACCTTTCTTGCCCAAGCTTCATGGTTATGAAATTTGAATAAGCTTTCTGATAATCTGAATACATTAGCACCTAAGTAAGGAAGGAGAGAAGTATATGTTCATTTAAAATTGTTTGGTTTCTATCTAAGTTTCCTAGTTACAAATATTCTTTACTTACATACATACCTGCATATACATCATTTATTACCTGAGGTGACTTAACGTCCATGGAAGACGATTGGACTAATGTGTTACATATAACAAAACAAACAAAGGGCATGTTTTACATCATCTCCCCAGAGCAGTCAATCCTTAAACATCTCAACGATATTGCTTCAGGCTCCAGAGATATAATGAATGTAATGAATTTGAGAACCTCTACCTCCTACCAAGTACTTATGCCTCCCGTATATGCATTAAATATCGATTATGTGGCACATTTTGCAACAGATTTAATATTACTCTCGAACACGCTGTGTCAGATACACACAATTCATTTTTGAAAACAGAATTTAGTAGTGCCTTTGTGGGAACTTCCAGAACTACCCAGTGAGCATTAAAACAAGCTCACTAGTTCGGGTATGAGAGGGCAGTGGTTGGGACTGGTGCAAGGTGAATGGGCAATGGCTGGGACACACAAGGCCAAAAGCCTGGCCGAAAGTCAATAGTGTCAGGAACCCCACAGACCAAATTCGCTTTCCAATTTAAAGGCGTAACAGGGACTTACGAGTTCTCTTCACCTGCAGACTTACATAGGAGCAGCAGAAGAGAGATGTGGTTGACCTGTTGCCAGTCTTAGTGCTGGAGCACTGTGCTGACCAAGGTTGACTCTCACCTCCGGGAATGGACGACATGCCTGTGATGCAGCGAGTCCTCTCTTTCGGGATCAGGTGGGTCTTTGTTTCTAGGATGGGGCGGTCACTGTATAGTGAGACAAGTATGAGGATGAAGGAAGATCTGGCTTTTGGTGCTGTTGTGTTGGAAAGAACCCGGGGAGCCGAGCAAAGTATGAGTGTTCTTGATTCCTCTCACACCAGCATGGAAGTGGGATTTATGCTCTATCCCAGTACAGGATTGCACTGTACTGAGTGTTCAGTGTTGATGCTTCCCTGTATGATGTTAATCCTGTCTTTATTTAATATACCGTCACACTCTACAGAGAACCTATGCTTTGCAACGCTTCAAGTTCATTGCAGTGGGCGGGATCATCGCCCCCTTTGCTTCTCAATTTTGTGTCTTGTTATCTTAGTACTCTCTATTTTCCACTGAGGCCCATCGTGTGATTTGTTATCTTGGTCTACGCCTGTTCAGTGATCTTCGGACTGGTAAGTCATCCTCGCTGTTTCCTCCAAAAAGCTTCCTATTTCTCTTTGAAGTTAACATTAAGGGGGGAAGTGGCTACTAAAAGCGAATGCCCTTTCCTCTGATTCAAGAACTCCAGGATACAAAAAGTGACCACAGTATCCTGCACTTGACAAATAGTCTATGCGTGATACAGAGTTGTGTACTGAGGAATAACGTCCTGCTTACCATGTATTGCCCTTAATATATCAGCTAACTCCTGTATCACCTTTAATTTCGAACATAGCCCTCACTTTCAGACTGTGGTGAATCAAAAATAGGCCCATATGTATTTATAGAGCAACTGGTGTGTCAAACAATCTCCCTTGCACTATCAAACATCTTCCTTAAGGGTCTATATGTACATTTTAAAATTTTAAATTTAAGATCTTGCATATGAATTTGACCACTTCACTGAAATAGGAGCTAAAAGAGACAAAAAAGTCTGGTAGCCCCCAATCTTAAGGTAGATTTCAGCTGGTGTTGTGGCTCAAGGTGTATCTTTTGAAGCATGATGAAGTAGACCTCATGCCTACATAGGTAGGCTGCATGTGCCAGGATTTCTTAGTCGTATTCAACACTTGGGCATTCCATCATAACAGGTTGAGTTTTCTGCATTGATTGCTAAAGGTCATATTGCTTACCAAACTAACAACACTAAGACAGTGCCAAGATATAAGTAAAATCTCTTCCTCTGGATAAGTACTACAGACCCACAGTCTAGTAACAAACAGAAAATCTACATCTACCCATGCCACCTAGATCACTGATCCCCAACAATCAGTAAAGCATCCCATCATAGCCATAATCCGGATGTCACACAGTGTCAAATCAAAGGTGATGCACACTTAGGAGCTTTGTGTGGCACCAGCCTTAGAAACAGTACATTCTGTGAAACAAGGGAATGCATCACATGAATAGTATCTGCATGTGGTACGGTAAAAATCTGAGGTTGTTTAGGAGCTCTGGTGTAAATGAGTATCATTCAGTGATGACCCTTATCAAGTCAACAGGTGATCAGGACCAGTGTTGTTACATATCTACACCACTGCAATTTGTCAATGCTACTAGTATCTCTGTGCATATCTAGGGGCAATAATGCAGTCTCCTCTGCACAAGCAGGACTGCTCCTTCTCAATTTTCTCGGATTCGTTGTTATGAATTTAGAAACCTCAGGCTGTTCAGAAGGAGGTGTACTTTCCCGTTGAGTATTACACTGAGTCTCATCAGATAGAAGATAGAGAATTCAACATCAGAGGAGCGCAGTTGCTTCTTGACTTCCATATCTGATCCACAGGCTTCCTGGGCCAACCCTGTGAAGTTGTGATACAAAGATATGGTCCAAGTCTGACATTTCAGATCTCCGGTTTTACTGACTAGTTGGAGGGCTAAGTCTTGATCATAGTAATTCAAGAGCGTATCAATAACCTGCCCAAGTGAGGCTTCAGGAGGTCACATAAGCACCAAGAAGTGATAAGCTGTCACCACTGTAAACATGACACATTCATTTTAACAGGTCCAGCCAGTCAGAAGACATTGCTTCTACAAACATCTAGAATTTCCCAATTTCTGTAAACTCTGACAGACCCACAAATCTGATATTGTTACAGCGAAAACATGCTTACAATCTTCGTTATTGGGCTTGGCCTTAGTGAAGAAATTGTTCCATTCACTGGAGTTACTTGCATTGTTCTTGAGGTCTGATATAATTCTGGTGTTTTGCTTGTTCAACTATTTCTTCACATGGTGACGGTATTAATGTTGCCACCTACGGACTTCAGACTGCCCATTCACATCTATTAGGATGCCCTTCATCACTGCCAACCTGAGCAAGTACCTTGTCTTAATTCATCTGGGATAGCCTTTTCTGTTTGAAGGAAAGATTACTCGGCTATGGTCCCCTCTACCTATGATATTGCCTGATGTAAACAGCATCAATCTGTGGAAAGATCTGGGTGTGAGATAGCGCAGGATAGTCAGGTAGAGACACTATTCTAAAGCTTAGAGAGGACCACTTCCTTTAGCAGCTTCACTAGATCATCCACCTTAGTGGATTGAGCATAGGTTCAGCCTCATGTTCTCCTGTAACACTGTTCACCAAATGGCCTTCAAAGCTGTGCAACGCTGCCCTCCATCTGTTAAGTCGAATCAGGGCTCCAATTTACGTAGCAATCCGGTATCCTGAATCAGGTAAGATTCTTCACCAGCAACATGTACTACAGATCCACAAAGTTAACAGGATATATTAGTTACTGCGGGAGCAAAGGGCTGCATTCAAGTGACCATGTTGGTCGAAGATCTAGCGAATGCTACAGTTCTGATAATGCTGTCTAGGTATGCAGCGTCCATATCCTGGACTGTCATATCCATGTGGGTGTGTGCAAAGGTAAATTCATAAGCAAAGCATATGTAACTTGGGCTCCAAATTGACTAGTCAACAAATGGATGAGACTCCCTTAAGTATTCATTGGCAAATAATTTTCACATAAAGATCAGTTAACCGTATACATCTTTAGAAAGATTGAGAACAATATTTAAAGTATATAGGAAATACTCTAGTTTCAATTTAAACACATCCAAATCACTACTGTTCTTTCTGAATGGTGGTCCCACCTGGGTGACTGCTAATGTCACTGAGGATTAGAAAGACTCACTTTAGGTACGTATAATGTGTGAAACTCTACAATATAGAGCTATTTCACATATATGATTTATCTCCCCTGCTACAAAAACTGGTGGCAAAAGTGTCCCACAGAAGGAATCTCCCAATCTTACAAATGGACAGTGCCATGTTACTTAAAATGCCTACACTCCCACGTTACATCTGTATATCACAGAATTCGCCATATGAAATACCAAGAGGAACCAGCACTATGTGTAGATAGGCATTGCCTAGATGGAAGAGGCACATGTACACTCTTTATGGAGGCAAAACGAACATCAGACTACCAGCAGCAGCAACACAGGTGTTACTCATCCTGGCAGCAGAGTACAAGGTGTACTGTCTAGATATTATGTGCACTAGGACCCTTGTGGTTCTGGCTGTACTCTAAACCAGAATTACGTAAGCTGCTGGGAGGTGTTAAGGCGTTGTTATAAAAGTTATGATGCAATGCGAATGTTGAGAAATAAAGATGTTTGTTACATAGCTCCGTGTGGGGCGTGTTAATTTGCATAGTTTCGGGCTGTGGAAGACGCTGCACAAGGGACTTTGGTTGGAAGGAAAAACAGACATGCAAGCCCCCTCTTAGGTGCCGATTCCGATCCGGTAAAACCCGGGTACAAATGGTCGTACGGAGCGTTTTTTCCGTCCAACTCGTACCCGGGAAAAACACCTTACAAACTCGCAAGTACGATTCGCACAGAAATACCATTTCCGTACGAGTCGTAAAAAACACCGACCGGACAAAAAATACATACAAATCTGATTCTGGACGGCGCATACGCGACGTCCGGACGGAGTCAGGCAGCGTTTTACGGACCAGCTAGTACGAATCGTGCCGACATCACTCCGCACGTAGCATTTTTTACGGGAGCCATAAACTGCCGGGAAATTGAGGACGATGCGAACAAGGAGCACCGGTACGCGACGGACAGCGATGGACCCCAACCTACGCGTCATCCCGGCCCTCATAGCCTACGACCTCGTGTTCAGAAACCGACGCAGACGCCGCAGAAGGTCAGAACAACCCCCAGGGGCCAAGGGGTGGGGGGTGCAAGGGGCAGGAAACATAACCCACACCCCACAAAATACTAATACATCCTGCACATTAATTACCTCCATGGTCTAGTCACTTCGGGGGGCGTGTCCACCAATCCCATGTCCCGCCACAACGGAAGTGGACGTGGACGCGTACCCGTCACCACCACAATGGTGGTACGGGACGTACCCACGCCCCTCAGAGCGTGGGTACGGACCGTACCCACGCCCCCCAGAGCGTGGGTACGGCCCGTACCACCATTGTAGTGGTGATGTAGGGGTACGCGTGTACGGACTGTACCCATGCCCCCAGAGCGTGGGTACGGGCCGTACCATGCGTACCCCTACGTCACTGCCACTATGGTGGTACGGCCCGTATCGGGCCGTACCACCATTGCAGTGGTGATGTAGGGGTACGCATGTACGGACCGTACCCACGCCCCCAGAGCGTGGGTACGGTCTGTACACACATACCTCTACATCACCACTACAATGGTGGTATGGCCCGTACCCACGCTCCCCAGAGCGTGGGTACGGGCCGTACCACGCGTACCCCTACGTCACCGCCACAATGGTGGTAAGGGCCGGGATGACGCGTAGGTTGGGGTCCATCGCTGTCCGTCGCGTACCAGTGCTCCTTGTTCGTGTCGTCCTCAATTTCCCGGCAGTTTTTGGCTCCCGTAAAAAATGCTACGTGCGGAGTGACATCGGCACAATTCGTACTAGCTGGTCCGTAAAACGCTGCCTGACTCCGTCCGGACGTCGCGTATGCGCCGTCCAGAATCAGATTTGTATGTATTTTTTGGCCGGTCGGTGTTTTTTACGACTCGTACAGAAATGATATTTCTGTGCGAATCGTACTTGCGAGTTTGTAAGGTGTTTTTCCCGGGTACGAGTTGGATGGAAAAAACGCTCCGTACGACCATTTGTACCCGGGTTTTACCGGATCGGAATCGGCACCTAAGAGGGGGCTTGCATGTCAGTTTTTCCTTCCAACCAAAGTCCCTTGTGCAGCGTCTTCCACATATGAGGGGTGGGTGCAGAGGACCCCCAGCAGTGCCCAGACATATGAGGGGTGGGTGCCTATCACTCCCAGCAGTGCCCAGACATATGAGGGGTGGGTGCAGAGGACCCCCAGCAGTGCCCAGACATATGAGGGGTGGGTGCAGATGACTCCCAGCAGTGGACAGACATATGAGGGGTGGGTGCAGAGGACTCCCAGCAGTGCCCAGACATATGAGGGGTGGGTGCAGAGGACTCCCAGCAGTCCCCAGACATATGAGGGGTGGGTGCCTATCACTCCCAGCAGTCCCCAGACATATGAGGGGTGGGTGCAGAGGACTCCCAGCAGTGCCCAGACATATGAGGGGAGGGTGCCTATCACTCCCAGCAGTGCCCAGACATATGAGAGGTGGGTGCAGAGGACCCCAGCAGTGCCCAGACATATGAGGGGTGGGTGCAGAGGACTCCCAGCAGTGCCCAGACATAGGAGAGGTGGGTGCCTATCACTCCCAGCAGTGCCCAGACATATGAGGGGTGGGTGCAGAGGACCCCCAGCAGTGCCCAGACATATGAGGGGTGGGTGCCTATCACTCCCAGCAGTGCCCAGACATATGAGGGGTGGGTGCAGAGGACCCCCAGCAGTGCCCAGACATATGAGGGGTGGGTGCAGAGGAACCCCAGCAGTGCCCAGACATATGAGGGGTGGGTGCAGAGGACCCCCAGCAGTGCCCAGACATATGAGGGGTGGGTGCCTATCACTCCCAGCAGTGCCCAGATATATGAGGGGTGGGTGCAGAGGACCCCCAGCATTGGACAGAGACATGGGGGGTTGTACATCATTATCAGATGACCACAGCTCCATGGGTGAATGTACGTATCCCTAACTTAGGACAATGATGATAGTGCCATAACAACACATCACTGACAGCAGTGTCCCACTCCCAGGAGGAAGGAGGTCTTACCCCCACTGCATGACACACCACATGTGGGTGTGAGGACAAATAACACATGCATACCCACCCCTGGCAGATGCAGCACAATACACACACTGAGATCATGCCACAAGACTGTATAGTCATGTCACTGCCTAACAAACTAAGAGAGCCAAAGAGAACACACACTGTCACGCACATCCCAGGACTGATAGGAATGTTCAGGTGCTGGGCTAACCACCAAGATGTTGTCTGTCATGGAAGGAATAGGGTGGAGTTCACACAGATACAATGGCCACAATTGTGAGTCAGGTGTTCAAATACCCAGCAGAACAAGTACCATATGTGTACTAGGCTGGGATTACACACATGCATCGGGCGGAAAAGGGACCATTTATCCATGAAGGAATGGCAAAATACTCTATACACAAGTACAGTGAGTACCAAGGATGGCACAGACGATGCAGCCGGACACATTGCTGAGCAGGCATGGCCAGAGTTGAAGGGATCCATCACCAACAAAGGACATGTAGACACAGGGCAACACAACAATTGTGCAACTCTCTGCAGGGGAGATGTCAGGTGCCACAGAGGAAGGAACACACCTTGGGACAATGTCTCCAAACACAAAGAGCAGACACGACAAATAATCTTTGCAGAGATTGTGTGATGGCACGCAGATACCAGGTTCCACCCCATGAGCAGCAGACTACAACATTTTCCTGAAAAATAACACATGCCCACAACCCCAACTCCTGTAGCATCAGCATCAACATCAATACCTGAAATGCAAGACTTTCCCAACAAAAAATAAAATGCTTTATTCAGCATGAAAATAATAATGTGTAAACAAGACTATTCACAAAGGCCAATGGCCAGTCCATATCATCAGTCCTTTGGGGGGGGACACATGGCCATGCGTCTCCCCTACCTTGCCTGCACATCACAAGACTGTGTCGTCGACTGGGGGGGGGCATCATGTGGGGAAGGACCAGGCACCGCAGGGACAGGAGGGGGAAGGGTGGGTGTTGTGGGTGCAGGGACGGACGACTCCACCACAGGGGGTGGGGCAGCGCCAAAGGTGGAGGCGAGCTCGGCGCTGCACACTTCTGCCAGTTCTTCAAGCGTCTCCCCTGCACCCGGAGAAACAACAGGCCCCAAGGAGGGGGGGGTCGGAGGTATGGGTTGCAGCGCTACTGGGGGAGGTGGTGGACGGGCTGGGGGACTTAACTCCCCTACCGGTGGAGTGCCGTGACCGTTTGCGTCCAGGTGAACTAGTGGGGCTGAGGCCCAGCCCAGCAAAGTAGGCCTCCTTCTCCGAATCTGGGGCAGGGGAGCCAAGGGGAGTGACATCGGAGGGACTGGGGAGTGAGTCATGTGGATGAGGACTGTGGCTGCGTGCCTGCCTGTGTGCCCCAGACCCGGTGGGTGTGCCTGCTACCCCCTGAGTGTGCGTGTCAGGAGTTGTGTGCTTGCCCTTACGTGGTGGTGTGCTGCGTGTGTCTGGTGGGGTGCGTGTGTGTGGATGCCTGGGTGTGCTTGGGACAGGCATGGGTGTTGGACTTGTGGATGGGCCAGGGTTGGGGGGGGAGGCAGCGCTGCAGGTGACTCGCTACTGCTGTCAGTGATGAGTCCAGGGACCTCAGCAACATCCGTTGGTCAGACATCGCTGATGACATGCCCTCCATGTGCGACACCATCTGGGTCAGCAGTCTGGTGTGGCCATGGAGGACAGTCAGGATCGATGTCTGCCCAACTTGCAACTGCCGCTGAATGTCCACAGACTCGGCAGTGAGGGCAGCAGGGGGGACAGGGGCAGGGGGTGCGGTGCCTGGCAAGAAGGAGACACGGTGTGGCCTAGCACGGGCAGAAGGGACCCGAGCAAGTGGGAGGGCGGTGATGGGAATGGAGGGGGTGGCGAGAGATGTACTGCTGCATGTAGCTGTGGGAGCAGCCTCCGCCCCCTCTGGGAGCTCAGCCTCGGACCCGTCTGCCTTGTAGTCTGTGTTGGTACTGGGCAGGTCCTCCGCCTCACTCCCCTCACCCTCCGTGCCACTAGATTCCACTGAATCCACAGCAATGGTGGCACCACTGCTCGATCCCTCCTCCACGTCCGTGCCGGTGTCTCCCTCGGTGTCCTCCGATGATGCTGTGGGCAAGGTGAAGAGACAGGACAAAATCAGTCACCTGTATACATCTGACACATGAGTCCAAACAAAATAGGCAACAGTGCATATCAGGAAAGGCATCAGGAGTAACATCTAGGATACTCCCCACATATGTAAGCCCTGCACTCCCCAGTTGGTTGACGCACCATGCCACTTGCAAACAATGAAAATTAGGACACAACAGCAAATAACTTGAAATCACAAGATCATGAGAAGGTAGTGTCTGGGATCAGTTGAGCACAGCAAGACTATGAAGGCATGCCACCTCTTGTTCACTGGGAAACAAACAGTATTGTTGCACCCAAGGCCAAATACCACATGCCAATGCAGAAGGTGTCCCCACACTCAGAGACCTGTGAGTACTTTTGACACCCCAAATAAATACATTGTGACTCCTGGAGAATCACAACCCTTTACAAAATGGACATGTCTAGCATGTGTGAATGTGGCACTCTGTGAACACAACACACATGTGTCTGTATAGCAGATGTCACACAAGGAGGTGCACACCAAACTACATGTACACAGTCATTGTCTGAGCTGCCAGACTTATTCAAATCAGCCACTGGTAGGCAGAAATGGCGTAGCACTAAGTGCATATACATGGCACCAGGGTGGCTGGATGACTTGACACTCGTAAGTTGGTATCAGCAACAACCAAGGACTAACCCAAATGCTAGCACACTGTGGGAACATGTATATGTATGAACTCCAAACAAGTGTTGTTCAAACTGTGCCTTACTTTAAAATGTGCCAGCGTGTCCCTGGAAAGTGTAAAGGTGGTGTCTTGTGCACTTCCTTGGGAGACATCTGTCATGCAGGCACATCATGTCCTTCACAACCAAACAACAAGGTCAAGCATATGAAACATTGAGACATGTTGACAGGTGTAGTGAGTGCCAATGGACATTTTCCCAGAGTAACAACTTGAATAATGTCATTTGTCACATGGCTATCCGTCACCTCATCACACAGTTGGCTACACATATGACCTACTGACTGTGATCTGGAGTGGCACACATGTCCACACCCAGGACAATGCATAAGCTAATGGGCCTGCAATTGTTTAGCAAAAAAGCCTAGCTGTACTGTGGGTTACCCCTCATGGCAAGGCAGAATGTACCCACAGATGTCAGCACACAAAGTCACAACTGTGTAGCATCTGAACCACACACAGGTGCCAAAAATGTCAAAGCAGGATACATGATTGCCAAGAACTGACACAGGCAATGAAGCACCAACAGCAAGCACTGGCCATCATCACGGGGGCACTGCACGATGACTTTCTGTACTGCGAATCATCACACACAAGTCAGAACTGGCAATGAAACATCAGGGTTGAACATGTACGCCCCTCCCGCGCACACCCACCCATACCTGAGTCAATGTGACTGATACCGATCAAGAAGTGACACCTCTTATTCAGGGTTACAATAACTGTGCTTGAAAACTAGCTTCATTAACACAACATCACCTTGTAGGGCTGCCAAAACATATTGGTCACAAACAAACATCAACAGATTGTTGTGAATAGCCACACAGGCACTGGCCAGTGTGAGTATGCACAAGCAAACTGGTGTATCCCTGTCCAGTGGACAAATGTATCACAAATGTGAAAAATACTACCTAGGCCAGGGAACAATGCCACAGAGGCAGAGCCATGCTGAACCCACAGTGAATGTGCACAGTGTTGGATGACACACATGAGTAGGAGGGCAGGCTGTGTCAGGGGACTGTAGTGGGCACACTGCTCCATGGTCCTGGAATGAGCTGACTGTTACAGGAGCAACCGTCCCGGCACTATGCATATATCCCACTCATGCACATCATGTCTAAGGCCACAACATTGGTAATGCATGCAGCAAGTCTGTTCATTTGAAACCTCACACTTCTATGTTGGGACTCAGCATCAGTGGCAAAAAATATGCACCCCCTAATGACTGTACAGGACAGGGCACAGGCAGACCACCCCCACACATGATGCTGAAAGCAGTGTGCACCTTGATAAACTGGCAGCCTAGATGACCATGTGCAATAGTGATAACACACAGACCAGGTAACACATGTCAAGTAGGGGAAGGGAGGAAGAACAGCACAGGTTGACTGTGGGGGAACAGGATATGCACTGCACATATAGACCCTGGCAGTGTCTCCAGGCGACTGAGCAGCAACAAAAGTTGGCGACACACAACAAACACACATGTACCTACCCCCTTCCTGCTGCTGTAACTCCTGTATCCGCCTATCCAGGTCAGGGAAGACCACCGCCAGGACACACCGCATCTGGTGGGTCAGGCGCCGGCGCCCGCCATGCTTGCGAGGAGCCTCCTCCTTCAGCATGACCCGGGCGATCCTCCGGGTCCAGCACCGGATGTCCTGCCTTCTCTTCCTCACTTGTGGCAGGCGCCGACTGCGACCCTCCGCCGATTGCACGGCCTTGACGGCATCCTTCCAGATCTTCCCCTTGTGGTAGGGGGATACCTGTGTGGATGACAAAGTGGGACAACATCACTACACCTGCACCATGTCACAGAGACACACAGTTGAACATCTTAGATTTGTAGAACAGGGCATAGTATGCTGGCAAGTAATAGCACCTTAGTCATATGGACTTTTTCCACTGGGGACGCACCAATGCACTACATGGCATAGTAAGTACACAGGTGGCATGAGGGGTGCGAAACAATCCCTGATCATGGCACACACTGTGCATCCCAAGCAACACAAGGCTGATGGACAGCACCGCAAAGCAGTCACATGCCCCAGGCCACTGACGAAACCTCAGCAGAGTACACAGACACACACAGGCACACATCAATCACCTGCCATTGGCAACAGCGGATGCAAACCTCACTCTGCACATGTGCCACTTGGCAGGGGGGGGTCTCAGGTGTGGGGCTAGCTCAGCAAGTCAGACACACAGCACGGCTTACTTCACACATCAGATGGATTGAGCAGCCAAGAAGATCCGGTTGCGGTTGATGCCGCGCGCTGATGGCGGGGGGGGGAGGGTTTTTCTGGGTTTGGGGGGTTTTAAGGGTGGGGGGGTGTTTTTGGAGTTATAGGGTTGTTTAGAAAAGCAGATGAAGGACAACGAATCCTCCGGGCCGACCTCGACAACCTCCTGAGCCCCCACGGACTTTCGCCGCCCGACCCCAGGGTTGTGGGCTGAACGGCTGTGTAAGCAACTTCCGGAGGGGTTCGGAGGGTTGGGTTTCAACGCTCCGGCTTGAGATGTAATGCTGGCCGATTATGTAAAGATTTACTAATTCCTGCAATAAAAATAATTTAAAAAAAAAAAAAAAAAAAATCAGATGGATTGAGCAGTTGCCTCCTCCATGCAGCTGTGGTGCAACACTCCACATAGACACTCATCCACATGACAAGAAACATTCACACACATCAATGTCCAGAGGGCGTACACATCATTTGGACACTCTCACCACTCTCACCACAGCTCCACTCAACTCTCACACACATCTGTGGGTGCACTCAATCACCGCAGGACAACAGAACAAGAATGCCCAAGAGGATTTGACTGGCGGAATGTGCCATGCACTATGCAGTAAATGTCACAGTAAGCACAATGCAAGTGAGGAGTGCACACATGAACTACATCAAGCCCTGCATGAGAGACATAAGCCAGCCCCCCCCGGGACACACTCCACCCAACATTGCATGTCTGTCACACCTGGCCACAATGCCAGAAGTGACAGACACAATAAAGGTGCACAGGCAAAGGTACTGGAGTCAGCACTCACCTGCTCCACTGGTCGACCATACAGCATGGGGTACTGTGGGAGGATCACATCCAGCAGGGCCTCGTTCTCCTCCTGGGTGAAAGGCTGGGCCCTCTCCACAGTCCTTGAAATGGTGCCAGAGGGAGACAATACAGCAGCAGTGGTATCGACTGACATGTTGTGCAGGCAAGTGCCCTCTCATGGGTTCTGCCTGCCTTATATCTGCCTTGCTGGCCTATTTCATTTACAGGAGTACAGTGATTGGTCAGACTCATTTGCATCCTACGTTTCCTCCAATCCCTTTAAACATACACCAGTGACAGCCTTTGCATCTTTCGATTTTGCTGCATCATGTCAAGTCAACAACCACTTTGCAACAATGTTCAATGTGGCCAACTGATTTTTCCAGATCACATGATGTAAAATTTTGAACTTGAAACTCGGTATCCATGACAACCAGCATGCATTTAGGCCCTAATACTTGTCCCTCATGTGTCCCCATTGTAATTCTTAAATCCACACACAGGTACGGCGCTTTTCACACGTACCCCTAGGGCACCATCACTACAGTGATACGGGCCGTACTCACGCGTGTACGGCCCGTACACGCGTGAGTACGGCCTGTATCACTATCGTTGGGGGTACCGTAGGGCCTAGTGATAGGCACATACTCACGCGTGTACGGCCCGAACACGCGTGAGTACGGCCCTTATCACTATCGTTGGGGGTACCGTAGGGCCTAGTGATAGGCACGTACTCACGCGTGTGCGGCCCGTACACGCGTGAGTACAGCCCGTATCACTATCGTTGGGGGTACCGTAGGGCCTAGTGATAGGCACGTACTCACGCGTGTCCGGGCCGTACATGCGTGAGTACGTGCCGAATCACTAGGCCCTACGGTACCCCCAACTATAGCGATCGGCCCGTACACGCGTGAGTACGGGCCCTACACACGCCCTCAGAGCGTGTGTACTGCGTTTCACTGCTTACACTGGCGATAGGAGGCGCACACGAAAGGAATGGAGGTGTCAGACTCGCACAAGGCTGTACACCAAGTCATTGTCAGTGCAGTCCTTCATGTGCAGGGCCTAGGTGTGTCAGGCAGTGATGTGGCACATGTCTCCTCATGTTGTGGCACAATAGATGTGTGATGAGCTGTTTACACATGTCATGTGTGATGGGGCACTACGTGGCACACTTCCCCTTCACACTTTGCACATGTGTGCATGTGTGACACACGTGTCAAGCACTGCATCACTGGTATGGCACAGTCAGCAACACCCGCAACTGTCCCCTGATGGCAGGTACACGGATAATTACACCTCACATGTAACTCCCAGTGTGCCACGATGTGACTATGTCATGTGTGTGTCATGTGTTCCCATGAGCTTTCCGTTGGTGTTCCGTCAACTCCATCTGCTGTTGCAGCATCCAACATGTGTCTGTGTGCATATGTGCATGACACACATATACGCACACCATGCCACATGTGGACTCACACGTTACATGTGTCATGATGGTTCGAAGAGGACTTCCTGACATGAGGCAATATCTGCGTTGTCTCAATGTCTGTGACATCAGTTTTTGACATGGACCCCTTGATGGAAATGTGTGTCATCTGTCCATTTCCAGATAACATATGACCTGTGCGTCTAGACTCCCACCAGCTGTCTGTATGAGATGATATCCTTCAAATGCTGATATGTGGATGTCTGTCACTCATGTAATGTGTCTGGCTTGTCACTTACAGTGGCCAACAGCTATTTCATGGCATGTCACGTCAACATTGCCATGCAACTATTGTGGCTGGCTCTTTGTAGGAGTATCACCTGGCTGGCCCACGTGTCCTGGATGTATTGCACAGCACAGACTCCGTATTAAGCAGATGTGTATTAGCTGTTGAACATGTGCTCACCTCAGTGACATTGGTATGGTAATGTACTCACTCTTAGTTATTCCTTCCAAATCTCTGCAGGGCATCGCCTCTCCCCAGACGAATGCCAGACCTGGATGCCATGCGTGAACATGACTGCATACGCAGATACCGCTTCTCGCAAGAGTTGATCGAGGACTTGACCCGCCGGCTTGCACCACACCTCCAACCACAACACAGGTATCCTACAGCTCTGACCCCCAAGGTGAAGGTGATGGCAGCCCTACATTTTTTTGCCACCGGCACGTTTCAATTGACCATAGCTGATGTCGGTGGCATGTCCCAGACAATGTTCACCCATGTCCTGCATGATGTTATAGAAGCCATGTTGGTGCACCTAGATGAATTCATCCATTTTCCCACTCGTGAGCAGTTAACAGGTGTCAAGGGTGAGTACTATGCCCTGGAAGGGATGCCTCATGTAATTGGGGCCATTGATGGGACACATGTGGCTTTGGTACCACCACAGGCACAGGAGGTAGCCTATAGAAACAGAAAACATTACCACTCCATTAATGCCCTTGTGGTGTGTCTTGCTAACATGCTGATTTCCCATGTCTGTGCACGTTTTCCAGGAACCGCACACGATGCATACATCATGAGGCGTAGCAGGGTGCCAGAAATGATGCTGCAGCTGCACGCGGAACGAGCATGTCTTGTTGGTGGGTATACTCTGTTAGTCCTGTGTTCAGCGCTATCTTTGTATCTTACGGCATCTCCTGACCCACTTCTTCACATGATGTTTCCATGTAGGGGACTCTAGCTATCCCAACATGCCATGGCTGATGACGCCTGCCCGCAACCCCAGAACAGCTGCAGAACACCGGTACAACGACACCCATGGCGTGTGATTGAGAGGACGTTTGGACTCCTGAAGAGCAGATTCCGGTGCCTCCACAAGACCGGCAGCGCCCTCCCATATGCCCCGGTGAAGGTCTGCAAAATCTTCATTGTGTGCTGCATGCTGCACAACATGGCAGTGGAGAAGGCCGTGCCACTCATCCTTGATCCGGATGAGCAGGATCATCCACCCGTGGAGGATGAAGGGCTCGGGCACGGGGCAAGTGAGGATGAGGATGAGGACATCCGGAGTCAGCTTATCCGCAACTTCTTGATGGTGAGTCCCTGTGTCTGAGTGTGCACGCTTTGAGCCTTGTGTGGCATGTGTTGCAATGTGTGTGCCGAACTGACTGTGTGCTAAGTGACTTGGAGGTGTGTTCTGATGTGCCATTCAAGTGATGATGTCATTCCACACATTTTAGCTGGGACACTAAATTTGTTAAGGGTATGGTGACAACATCATTCCTGTAGAGTACATGTACATGTCTGCGGATTACTAGCTCTTCGCTGAATTGTTGTGTGTCTGTACTTTACACACGCGCCTGTTGCAGTTGTCCTTCTGACATCCTAGTCTATGTGTGCAAACTCTGTCATTTTGCAAGGAGATGCCGCCTGCTGCTGCAGCCCCTGCAGCAAGGGCCAACAGAGTATCCAGATTTGGCAACACACACGCCTCCAGGATGCTCCTCACTTCCTCCCTCCACCCATTCATTTTGCTGTCCTCAGCTTGTCTATGCCACTGTTGCCGCCACGCGGTGCCAAAGGCTGGACCATCAGCACATGCAAGGTGCACATTGCACCACCATCCTGTCCTTGCATTACCCACATCACACTACAGTCTGATGTATCAGCCACACTCCGAGCTATGTCCATCCGCACATCTAACGCCTGCTGTCAGACATACCCTGGGCACACACACGACACCTTTGCATGCTGAGTGTGCAACTCCAACTGCCTACACTGCGCTGCCCCGCCTTCCAGGCCCTGTCACACCAACCAGGTTACGTCCCTAATACTCCCCACCGGCTCTGTAGCCCAGCAAGGGCATGGGAGTGGGACTCAAGGCTTCAGCATGTAGTATGGTGTCATCGTCTGGGACATGGCACAGGTATCATCTCTCAGCATGTCAATCTACAGAGTGTCCAGGACCCCCCTCTCCACCATCAAATCCGCACAGCACCTCATCATCAGCTCGTATGCCATTGACAGCTAGGTGCTCCTCACCCTCAACAAAGATACAGACATTGGCAGTTCCATCATTCAACTATGCATGAGATCTATTGATGAATGGCTGCACACGAGCCACCTGAGGCTGGACTTGTACAGGACTGAGGTGAACATCTGAGGATTGTCCCCTTCCAGCTGGGTCAAGTGCCTGTGTCCCACCCGCAAGAGCCCTGCACAAGCACCCAGTGGCCACACACACAAGATGGTGTGCATCATGTTTGGCTCGCTCACATATGCCATGCTAGTCCACAGCATCTGTACCTCATGCTGCAACGCCCTCTGCATTATGCACATGATCCACAGATAGATTCCCTCCAAGAAAAGACAGACCATCCCCCAGGTCCATGACAACATCCGTGTCAAATACTGCCCTGCCCTCTACGGAGCAAGTACATCCAAACTCCCAGGAAACTGGTCCACTTCCAGGGGACATCTGCACACCTCAGATTCAACACCCTGCGCCCCAGCCACCTCACCGTCCACCAGGGATAGCTGCAATGGATCACTGTCTGCTGCAAGGTGACCTCCACACTCCCCGCCCCCCCCACACTCAAGAGGCAGTCCACAACCCCGACCCCAACCAACCTTGTACGTCTGTCATCCTAGATCCCGTTGGGCCATCTCCGTGCATCCAACCTTGCCCTGGCCACCGTTCTTCACATCCACCGTACTCCAGCATACAGGACATTGTTCTCCCACCTGGCCACACATACCTGGGACTCCCTCCCCGGGAACCTCCACATGAGCTATGACCTCTACGCCTTGATGATGATCTCCCAAATAGGTCTCTCCGCACAGTTTAGCAAGCCCCCCCTCAGCAGCCAGAGGCTATCACAGGTGAGTGTTGTGCTCCATGCCTACATTGAATGATACCTTGTGACCCATGTGTGTCCTGTACCAGACTCTGATCCCAGGGTATGGATGGCTGGAGTTGGTTCAACACTCAGGCATAGTTTGACATTTCCACACACATATGTCGTTGAATAATGCAAAATGACAGGAACGTCTCATGTCCAAAGTGAAATATTTATTTACGGTGGGGTAAGTGGTTTGGAAGATGCAATTAGGTGCTGTACCGGGGGAATAGAATCCAAAGTTCACAGGGGGAGATGGTATCCTTGGCATTGGAAGTCATCAGAGTCCAGACCACAGTGTTGGTCATCATTGGTCAGACTGTGACCAGCAAGTCCATGTGGCAGAGAATGTCATTGGATGAGGTGCTGCTGTTGCGCCAGAGGGCCAGGTGCCAGGCCAGGTGACCTGGGAGATGGGGATGGTCAGCTGACTCTCACGGTCTTTTCCGTGGATGACCCACCTTCCTCCGGGGACCCTCAGATGCAGGCCTTGACGATGCTGGGGACGCTCCGTCAGATGAATCCTCCTCCTCCTCCTCCCTCCCTGTGTCTGGTGCTGGTCTACGCCTGGTGGCACAGGGAGGGTTTGCCATGCTTTGGGCGATCTGACGGAGTGATTGGCTCTCGTCCCTGTGCACCGCCAGGAGCTCAGCCAGTCTTGCCTCCATCCGTCCTTGGTGTTGTTGATGACTGGCATGATGCTCGACCTGCAGGTTCTTAATGTCATCGAGGGTCCCCTGCATCTCGGAGAGTCTTGACACGACCTGGTTGATGCCTCTGGTGTCACGCCGGTATGAGTCCAGGATTTTGCGTATGTGTGACATACCGGTGTCCTGAGCTGGCTGGTCAGGTTCGCGCCCCGCCTGCCTCCACTCCCACCACCCCTGCCCACTTGAGCCTGGCCTGCCCTTGTGGGCACATCGGGTCTACGGGACCCCTGAGGGATGGCATTTGCAGGGTTGCCTGCCTCCTCCTGGGTGCCCGGAGAACCTTGTCCCTCCTGGTCAGACTGGCTCTGTTGTTCAGTGTGAGCAGGGCTCCTGGGTGTGTCCTGGGATGTGGCAGGAATGGGGGTGGTGGTTGGCACAGATGTACCTGACGCAGGTGCTGCAGGGGCTTGGGCACCAGAGGGTCCAGGTTGGTCGGGGTCATCCACGGAGTGGTGAGAGTCGTCGCTGCCGGTGGGATCGTCTTCACGCGGTGCCTGGGACTGTGATTCTTCCCCCCCAGTGTTGGGGGGAGATCGACAACGTTGCCCTGTGTGTGAGAGAGAGACAATGTTAATGGTGTTTCATGCGACATCTATGTTTCATACATATTCAAGTTGACACATTTCCTCCAGGTAGTTGGATGTGCCTAGCATTCCTCTCAATGTCCACTTGGGGATGGGTATGTTGCAGGGGACAGATTGGGATGTTCTCCTGAGTGTTTGACCTGTAGATTGTTTGCTCTTATGCTTATTTGGCTCTGGATCGGTCTTGTTGTGTCACATGTTCATTGTGGGAGTGTGTAAATTCGTTGCCTGCCCCGGGTGTGTGTGCTTGTGTTGGGGGGGGGGTTGTGACCGGGCCTGCTGTTGTGTGTAGTGTGAGTTGTCATTGGGTCTCCCAGATGATGTGTCTGTTCCCTCATGGTGCATGCTGGCATGACAGTGAGTGTGAGTTCCTGTGCTAGATACCTGTGCTTGTGGAGTTGGTGTTTGAGTGTACAGTGGTCCCAGGAGGGCCTTGTGCAGCATACAGCAGGGCCAAGTGTCATCTACCTTGTCAGTACTTTGCCAGTCCCTGTGCATTGTGCATGGTTATGTACCTTTGCCATATGGGCTGAGGGCATTGGTGTCTGCGTCTCATTTTCACAATGTGTTGTGTGGGGCCCACACTCCCAGCCTCCCGGACATCCAGTCTTGTGTTTGTGGTTGTCGTAGGCTTGGACATGGGCTTGCCTTGATTTGTGAAGGGTGCATGGAGAAGTTAGTGGCATGAGCGTGGTTTTTGAGTGTGGTTGTTTGCGGTGAGTGCTTGGGGGAAGTTGCGTGCATTTGGTGTATATGTGGTGTGGACCCCATTGCCCCCATGTCACGTAAGTTGTTTGTGTACTCACCAGGCTCTGCGACTCCTTCGACTCTGTGTACTCCCACCGGCAGTAGCAGGGCCATCACCTTCTCCTCCCTGGGATTGTAGTGTACGGGTCTGCGGGCGGCCCACCTCCAGTGATGTTAGTCTGGGCATATTCTTCATTCATTTTCCTCTTGACCGCCCTGCGCAGATCGTACCACCTGGCTTGGCATTCATGCCTGGTCCTTCGGATGGGCGCAACAGCATTCACCTTATCGACAATCCTCTGCCACATGGCAGATTTTTCAGCTATGCTGGTCTGTCTGACCAATGTTCCAAACAGCTGTGGCTCGACTCTGATGACTTCGTTGACAAGGAGGTCCAGCTCCGCCGTTGTGAACTTTGGATTCTTGTCTGTGGGCATGGTGTGGGGTGTGGGTGTAGGTGTGGATGGTTGTGGGTGTGTGGGTGTGAATGTAACGGTGTGTGTGTGAATGTGAAGAGGGGGATGTTTGTGGAGGAGGTTGTGTGAAGGTGTGTTAGTGAAGGTGTAGTGGAGGTATGAGTGATGTGGAGTAGTTTCTATGTGGAGTTGTTTCTCAGTGGGGTCTGGCAGCAGTGGGTCTGTTGCAAAGGCTCATGGGTTGTGTGTGTGGGCCCTTTTTATTGGTCCATTTTTGGGTGTGGCTGTGTTTGAATTTTGGTGGGTGTGTTATAAGTGGTGGTTGTGATTTGGGGCCTCTGTTTGCCTGTTTGGATGTGCCAGGTCAGTCATTGGGATGTATTTTGTCATGTAGACGTGTTTTGTGGTGTTGTGCGAGTCGAATTGACCCTCCTTGTGCTGTTTCACAGTGTCCTGGTTCTGTAAGAGTATTTTTTGCATAGGTACGATCCGTACATACGCGATGCTGGGTGAGGGTGCTGGGGTACGGTGTTGGAGTGCGGCTCGTACATGCGGTGGGGGTTCGGTGCGTACACGTGTGGCCCTGGGGTACGGCGCGTACATGCGGAGGTACGGCGCTTACATGGGGGGAAGGCGCGTACATGGGGGGCGCGTACATGGGGGGAGGGCGCGTATATGCGGTGGGGGTACGGTGCGTACGGGTGCGGCCCTGGGGTACGGCGTGTACATGCGGAGGTACGGCGTGAACATGCGGGGGGTAAGGCGCGTACATGCGGTGGGGGTACGGTGCGTACACGTGCGGACCTGGGGTACGGCGCGTACATGCGGGGTACGGCGCGTACATGCGGGGGTGATGCGCCTACAGGGGGGGTACGGTGCGTACATGTGCGGACCTGGGGTACGGCGCGTACATGCGGGGATATGGTGCGTACATGCGGGGGTGATGCGCCTACAGGGGGGGTACGGCACGTACATGGGGGGGTACGGTGCGTACAAGTGCGGGGCTGGGGTACAGTGCGGACAGGGGGGGTAAGGTGCGTACATGGGGGGGTACAGCACATACATGGGGGGTACGGCGCGTACAGTTGCGGGGCTGGGGTACAGTGCGGACAGGGTGGTATACGGTGCTGACATATTTGGGTGTGTGGGGGGCTGTACATCTCGTACACGGGCATGAGTTTACCCGTGTACATGTGTGCTACTTTGTTGGCTCCGTACGGGCCTTTTTACGTGCGATTGTGTATTCGGACGGACGGTCGGGATCGTACTAGCGCTCGGACTTGTGTTTTACGATTTGCACGTGAAAATGTCCGGCTCACTCTCGTACACTTTTCCCGACGATAATCGGACGTGAAAACTTTCCGACGCACTCTCGTAGACTTTTCCCGACGCTATTCGTAGTTATTTTTCACGGACGAATCGTACTTGGCCGTTTGTACGGTGCTTCTACGACTCGTACAGAAAAAAATACGGATACGGGTCGTATGCAAATTATTTTTCACGGATCGGAATCGGCACCTTAGTGTGAGGCACCATACTATCAGAATTCAGTACGCAAGGGATATTCAAAGGAAAGGATAAAATACTTTAGAAGAAGCGTGGAAAAACAATAAGGGATGCCATCAATTACATATAGAATTCCATTCGCTGACTTTCCGGTATTTCAATACATACAAGTTAGACAGTCTTTGTATCACAGTGTAAAAAAGGGCACCACTATCCCTGAATAATCACTAGAGAGTAGACACAGAAATGACAAAAAAAGCAATAACGTTCACATACAGAACTTTAATTCACACCACCCAAAAGGAATTATTAACCCTGAAAGAACAGTGGGAAATGAGGGTTGGTGCCCAAGGAGGTAGCGGAGAGACCAGGATTCCACATTCTACAACTAAAAATCCTTTGAAGTACATATCACAGGTATATGAGACTAGGGTTCACATGTATAGGTTTGGCTAGAGTTGCCCCATCATCAACACATTCTGGGAACGAGTTTTAGCAAACATTTACAGGGTTTGAGAGTGATCATAGAAACCCAGCTATTGTTTGGTAGGGATATGGGGTGAAAAAAATATAAATGAATATCATAAACTATTTATTAACCTAGGCCTAGTGTTTGCAAAAAGAAACATAAACCAAACAATGGGGCAGTGGAGTTTGTCCAACTACCGCAAAATGGAAATGGGTCATGGGGTTGAAATATGGCCACCAAGAGGGTGAGCAGAGACATTTTAAGGTATGGGCAAAGTGGGCGCTAGCCCAGGGGCCCAACCCTGCAGGGGCCCCCCTAACAGTGCCAGCTCTCTTTCGCAGAAGGTCTTGGCCTGATGACCATGATTCATTATTCAAAAACTTGTATTAAAGACCACTTTCCTTAAGTTTATTTTCAATGTGGGTAGTCTGTGGTAGCCTTTTACAGACATTTTGCAGAGAAATATTGTGTTGATGGTTCATGCAACATCCATAACAAAGGTTCTCTTAGACCAAAAAAGCACCTTGCATGGGAGAAATTGGAGCGGGTCACAGATATTATTTGCAATAATATTAGTGAGCTGCTGCTGTGTTACAATATTGAAAGCACGTCACTATGCTTTAAAATTTGATGTAAATTTTAAGTTCTTCTGAACAGGGGCCCCCAAAATATGTTTGGGCAAGGACCCCCAAAATCCATAAGATGCCCCTGGTTGGGAGAGGATGTCCAACAAAGTTTGAAAATATAGGGGCTCGAATGAAAAGTCAAGGGTGGATACAAAGAACTGGCTTGGACTGAAGGTGGGGTTGGAACTATACAAAAATGTTGTTGATCCAAATCATGAGAAGATCTATTGGACTGACAAACAACAACAGAGGTCTAGGAGAAACTAAAAATGTATTTGAAATACTTTATTCTGAATTTTGGCTCCTTGTTGATGGTCTACTTCCTTGAATATATCACTAAATGTACCATTCCAATGCAATGCTGTAAGTTAAACAACAGAATCTGTATGAGTTATAACCTTAATCATAAAAGCATTAAAATAGGTTTAAAAAAAATGTAAATGCAGAACGACATCAACAAGCCTCACAACTAAGAGAACTTTCCAGTTGGTATTAGAAATCATCTGGTTTTACAGTTGAGTTAATAAAAAGCCAATATCTGGAAGGGCATTTGCCTCCTTTCTCAGTCTTAGCAGATGATGGAGGATTGGGCTTGCTCCCCTGACCCTCCTATGGATTCCATAATGTCAACCACTCAACCCTTTGTCATCTCCTAGCGTGCCCCTGGTGGTGTCTGGGGAGTGCTTACCTCCTGAGGGCGAAACAGTCCCTCCAGCCGGCTCCACCTGTCTTCATGTCTCCCCAGCTCGCATGGTTTTCACCGGGACTCCGGAATCCAAGAGTTTCCTAACAGTCGCCGCTTGCCCCTGAGCAGGTTGTTGATAGGGCAGGGCTAATGCTTCTACCAGGCATATGTAATGCCATCAAAAGCCCGTAGTCTGTCAATACACATGGAGGACAACCTGCACTTCAAGCAGCTCCAGTTGCTATCCATGCCCATGAATGATGGAACCAGTTGACTGTCTGGGTTGCCCCAGGGCAGGTAAGGGGATTCCATGAGGCCCTTGTCTGGGAAAGACTCAATTCATGGGTAGGCCTCACAAGGAAATGTAAAAGTGACAGGTGTGGTATATAACCATGTCTAACAGTCTTATTTTTGTGACATGCCGACATTGATTGGAAGGGTGCCTTTCATGTTAAGGTACTTAAAGTGTCTTAAGCATGATGCTAATCAGTCCTTCCCACCTCTCTCCCTGAATGCCAGGAAGAAAGGCAATCAGATTCCTTGTGTCCCTTTGCCCATCTTTGCTGGTGAAAATTCTGCCAGCCGAGAAGGTCAGTGGCCGGTTTTTCAACTGAATTTCCCTCCTGTTGACTTCTGTGATGGTGGATTCATCCACTTTGACTGAGAATCATTCGCCTCCCTGTGTGTTAAATGTGGTGAATTTTCCTCTATCACATTGGTCAAAGAGTAAAATCTGCCACAAAGGTGGAGGGAATTTCTCTCAACAAGCACAGTTTCAGGTCCTTAGTCCTCTCTCGGCATAACACCTCCATTAAAGATGGTGCAGTGATGACTCTTGTCACTTTCCATTGCATGTCGGAGGATCACTTGGCTGTTCTCCATCAGGAAGTTACAGCTCTCTTGGCCAAGGGGGCTATCAAGCGAGTTCCTACCCCAGAAGTAGGTTGTGGCTGTTATTCTTACTACTTTCTGGTGCCCAAGAAGGACAAAGGCCTGTGCCCCATTTTGGATCTCAGGAAAGTCAACTGCTTCCTCTGGAAGGAGAAGTTCAAAATGTTGACATTGGCTCAGGTCCTGTCTGCCCTTGGCCCTGGAGACTGGATGGTAGCGTTGGACTTGCAGGACGCCTATTTCCAGGCGGTTCACGGTAGGCCACAAGCAATTTCAGTTTACCGTGCCCCACTTTGGCCTTACCAGCGCCCCTCGGTTGTTCACGAAAGTGATGACGGTGGTCACAGCTCATCTGTGCAGATCAGAGGTTCCAGTCTTCCCCTATCTCGATGACTGGCTGCTGAAGGCGGGCTCGCCCCAGGCTGTCGTTTCCCACCTCCAGACTACAGCGGACCTCTTGCATTCACTGGGGTTCACTATCAATGTGCCAAAGTCACACTTGATTCCCTCTCAGAAGCTTCTTTTCATCAGGCGGTTCTGGACACAGCACAGTTTCGGGCCTATCCTCCTGAGCAGCGAGTCTGGGATATTCGGGCTATCATACAGATGTTTCAGCCTCTATCTCGGGTTTTTGTCAGAATGACCCTGAGGCTGCTGGGCCTCCTGCATCCTGCTGGTGGATCATGCCAGGTGGCATATGCAGGCTCTGCAGCGGGACCTGAAGTTCCAGTGGGCACAGCATCAGGGGGATTTTTCCGATTGCGTCCAGATCTCAGAGGGCACTGTACATCAGTTGCAGTGGTGGCTAACAAACCAGGATTGGGTCACCGGCAGATCCCTCTCCCTTCCCCAACCGGATTTTACAGTGGTGACAGATGCATCGCTTCTGGGGTGGGGCTGCAACATGGGAGAGGCGGAGATCAGAGACCTTTGGTCTCTGGCGTGCTGGAGCTCCGGGCGATTCGTCTTTCACTGAAGGCATTCCTTACCTCTGTCCGGGGAAGAGTAGTGCAGGTGTTCACGGACAACACCACTGCCATGTGGTACTGCAACAAACAGGGCGGGGTGGGGTTGTGACCCTATGTCAAGAGGCTCTCTGCCTTTGGACATGGCTGGAACATCATGGAATGTCTCTGGTGGTTCAACACCTGGCAGGTTCTCTGAACACCAGGGCTGACAAACTCAGCCGCAGGTGCATTATGGATCACGAATGGCGTCTTCACTTAGAGGTGGTACAAGGTCTCTTTCAGCAGTGTGGAGAGCCTTGGTTAGATCTATTTGCCACCAAAGAGAACGTGCAATGTCATCAGCTCTGCGCGTTGGAATTTCCAAGGCGGCACTCGCTCTGCGGCGCTTTTCGTCACGAGGGGTGTTGCGGTCTTCTATATGCCTTTCCGCCTATACCACTTCTGCCAAGAGTGCTGAAGAAGATCAAGCACAACTGGGCCCAAGTCATCTTTGTGGCTCTGGATTGGGCATGAAGACTCTGGTATTCCGAGCTCTTACACATGGCCCTCGATCCTCCGATCAGACTGCCTCTTTGGGGGGATCTTCTGTTGCAGCAGCAGGGGACGGTCCTCCACCCAAACCTGTCCAGCCTCCACCATTACTCATCTCTTTCCTCCTATTCCTTTCATAATACCACAGTGGGATTTGAATCTGGTTTTGACTTACCTTATGTGCGCTCCCTTTGAGCCGCTACATAATTGCCCTCTCAGACTCTTAACCTTAAAAACTGCTTATCTGATAGCCATAACCTCTGCTTGCAGCGTGAGTGAGCTTCAGGCTCTGTCTTCTAAGCCTCCTTTCCTTGCTGTTCATCCAGACAGGGTTGTCCTTAGAACTTGACCTTCTTTCCACCCCAAAGTGGTTACCTCTTTCCACATTGGACAGACCATCACTTTTCCCACCTACTTTTGGCTCCACTGTCTGGATCCAAAACGTGCGCTATCTTTCTATCTGGATCACACAAAACAATTCTGGGTGGATGACCAGCTCTTTGTTGGCTATGTGGGCACCAAGAAAAGCTGGGCCATGCAAAAATGGATGAATCTCTCGGTGGTTGTTCTTTGCATCAAAATTTGTTATTCCTTGGCAAAAAAGGAACCTGCGGTAGGACTGCGCGCCCATTTCACCAGGACGCCGGAAGCCACTACTGCTTTGGGACGTGGAGTCCCCCTCAGTGACATCTGCCACTTAGCCACGTTGGCATCCCTGCACACGTTCACAAAACACTACTGTCTGGGCAGCCAAGTCCAGAGAGATGGCTTCTTTGGCCGTTCAGTTCTCCAGGACTTTCTGGTGCAAACTTAGTTCACAGACCCACCTCCGGCGTTGGTATTTCTGGGGTATCTATTCTAAGGTAAGGACTCTATAACTATTAGTCTCTTTCGGATGAACAAGTTACCTACCTTCGGTAATGATATATCTGATAGAGTGATATTAGTTATAGATTCCTTACCGCCCCACCCATCCTCCCCGTTCTGCGAACTGACTTCTAGAGTAAGGGACTCCCTTTTAGGGACCTGATGTCAGCACGCCTGAGCGGCGTCTAAGTAGATACTGCAACGTCATCCCGGTGATCATGACGCCAACGACGAACGCGGAGTCGACCGACGCCACCTACCCACGCGCAGGGGTACTGCTATGAAAAAAAATCTCCAGATCCAGTCTGATGCCTGGGGGTAATTCTAAGGTAAGGAATCTATAACTAATGGTCTCTTACAGATACTGATTTTGCCACCTCTGAGGCCAAGGGTAGCAAAGGCAGTAGTGCCAGGAGTCGCAATGGGCAGGGGAGACACCTGGCAACCCCTAAATGACGTCCATGCACAGAAGCGTGTCTTCCATCCGTCCATTACACTTAGATACTACCACTCAATTATAGAATATCTGTGCATGACACATGGCTGCATTCAAGATGACTGGCTCGGACATTAGTGGCATTAAACAGGAGATCCTGCACTTTGCTACAGCCTGGACGGGAACCACACATTTGCCAAGCAGAACAAACTGGGTCAGTTGCAGCACAAGTTAACAAGTCGGCCAAGTAAGATAGGAGAGTAGACGTGCTTCTCAAGAGCTCCTGCTATCTCTGCATCCAAAATCATCCTGGTTGTGGGAAACGGTAATTCACAATATGCAGAAACATCAGATCCCTCTCTGCTGCCCAAAGACCTCCCGAGAATGGAGTTTTGGAGCCCTGAACTGCTGGGAGAAAAGAGAAGCCAACGGGAAAGACTGGAGCCGAGCGGCCATCTTCCCGGCTCTCAGAGTCAGAGGACGATGGAATAGAGAAGCAAGGCTGGACGACGAAATGGGATGACTGGAACTGCCCTGAAACTCTGCTCACAGCATACATCATTGTCCCAGACTGCCAGACGAAACATTGCTAAAAGGTACGAGCAGTGTGGGAAGGGAGGAGGCGACCACACCGACATGGCCAGAGTAGGCCGCTAACTAATAGAAGGGACAGGTCTTCCCTGCACTGAACCCGAACAACTGCAGGCGCCATCGAATGTGGAGGAGGGCTGACCCCGGGCCTGATTGCACCTGTTGTGTTCGCTTCCGATTGACCGACCTGCAGGGCCTGCGGGGACCCCGGGGGAGCGGTGTCGAAACCCGCAGGGCCCGGACGGGTGAACGGCAGGGCATAGCGGCACTGATTGAGAGACTGGCTGACTGCCCAGGTGCCCACGCAAAAACGAGGCACCGGTGAGGGCTGGGATTGCTGGAGGCTCCACAACGAGAAGACGAGGCCTGGATCGGCTGCATAGAGCCAAAGACGATAGAACTTTGAAGTGTGAAGTAAGCATCCATATCACAGGCCGCAGGAGGGGAAAGGCCCGGGTCCTGCTACATGTGGAGCCCTGTTATGTCAGTGAGACTCTAAGTGGTGCAGAATAACTAGCAAATTTCAGGGGATACAACCAGATAGCCAAGCCTGAGCAGCACAGGCTTGGGTAAAAGTCTGATAAAATAAGAGAAACTAGTTGTATCACCACGCAAGAAACAGTGGAAGAAAAACCGGCATTTGTCACCCCGACTGGGACGGGTATGCTCAGACATGAGTCCCGTGCTCTCCATGCCACTGGAATCAAGCTATCCTGGCTGAAGAGGGGTGAAACCCCGAAACCGGTCCTAGGATGCTTGTTTCCAGTCCAGGGAGGACCTGGCCTGGCAGTTCGGGCTGGACTGTTCCCATTGGGCACAGGGTCAAGACTGATTTGCATATGGCTGGGTCCAAACTGGAATGGCATGGTGAGCAAAAAAACGATGGATTTAGGTACAGATCTCTGTACTGGGGTGAATGTATGACATTGTTCTGCATTCTGTCCATCAATAGTTCTTTTTGCATTTGTCACCCCGAGTGGGACGGGTATGCTCAGACGTGAGTCCCGTGCTCCCCCATGCCACTGGACTCAGGCTATCCTGGCTGAAGAGGGATGAAACCGCGAAAACCGGTCCTAGGATGCTTGTTTCCAGTCCAGGGAGGACCTGGCCTGGCAGTTCGGGCTGGACTGTTCCCATTGGGCACAGGGTCAAGACTGATTTGCATATGGCTGGGTCCAAACTGGAATGGCATGGTGAGCAAAAAAACAATGGATTTAGGCCCAGATCTCTGTACTGGGGTGAATGTATGACATTGTTCTGCATTCTGTCCATCAATAGTTCTTTTTGCATTTGTCACCCCGAGTGGGACGGGTATGCTCAGACGTGAGTCCCGTACTCTCCATGCCACTGGAATCAAGCTATCCTGGCTGAAGAGGGGTGAAACCCCGAAACTGGTCCTAGGATGCTTGTTTCCAGTCCAGGGAGGACCTGGCCTGGCAGTTCGGGCTGGACTGTTCCCATTGGGCACAGGGTCAAGACTGATTTTCATATGGCTGGGTCCAAACTGGAATGGCATGGTGAGCAAAAAAACAATGGATTTAGGCCCAGATCTCTGTACTGGGGTGAATGTATGACATTGTTCTGCATTCTGTCCATCAATAGTTATTTTTGCATTTGTCACCTCGAGTGGGACGGGTATGCTCAGACGTGAGTCCCGTGCTCTCCATGCCACTGGAATCAAGCTATCCTGGCTGAAGAGGGGTGAAACCCCGAAACTGGTCCTAGGATGCTTGTTTCCAGTCCAGGGAGGACCTGGCCTGGCAGTTCGGGCTGGACTGTTTCCATTGGGCACAGGGTCAAGACTGATTTGCATATGGCTCGGTCCAAACTGGAATGGCATGGTGAGCAAAAAAACGATGGATTTAGGCCCAGATCTCTGTACTGGGGTGAATGTATGACATTGTTCTGCATTCTGTCCATCAATAGTTCTTTTTGCATTTGTCACCCCGAGTGGGACGGGTATGCTCAGACGTGAGTCCCGTGCTCTCCATGCCACTGGAATCAAGCGATCCTGGCTGAAGAGGGGTGAAACCCCGAAACCAGTCCTAGGATGCCTGTTTCCAGTCCAGGGAGGACCTGGCCTGGCAGTCCGGGCTGGACTGTTCCCATTGGGCACAGGGTCAAGACTGATTTGCATATGGCTGGGTCCAAACTGGAATGGCATGGTGAGCAAAAAAACGAAGGATTTAGGCCCAGATCTCTGTACTGGGGTGAATGTATGACATTGTTCTGCATTCTGTCCATTAATAGTTCTTTTTGCATTTGTCACCCCGAGTGGGACGGGTATGCTCAGACGTGTGTCCCGTGCTCTCCATGCCACTGGAATCAAGCTATCCTGGCTGAAGAGGGGTGAAACCCCGAAACCGGTCCTAGGATGCTTATTTCCAGTCCAGGGAGGACCTGGCCTGGCAGTTTGGGCTGGACTGTTCCCATTGGGCACAGGGCCAAGACTGATTTGCATATGGCTGGGTCCAAACTGGAATGGCATGGTGAGCAAAAAAACGATGGATTTAGGCCCAGATCTCTGTACTGGGGTGAATGTATGACATTGTTCTGCATTCTGTCCATCAATAGTTCTTTTTGCATTTGTCACCCCGAGTGGGACGGGTATGCTCAGACGTGTGTCCCGTGCTCCCCCATGCCACTGGACTCAAGCTATCCTGGCTGAAGAGGGGTGAAACCGCGAAAACCGGTCCTAGGATGCTTGTTTCCAGTCCAGGGAGGACCTGGCCTGGCAGTTCGGGCTGGACTGTTCCCATTGGGCACAGGGTCAAGACTGATTTGCATATGGCTGGGTCCAAACTGGAATGGCATGGTGAGCAAAAAAACAATGGATTTAGGCCCAGATCTCTGTACTGGGGTGAATGTATGACATTGTTCTGCATTCTGTCCATCAATAGTTCTTTTTGCATTTGTCACCCCGAGTGGGACGGGTATGCTCAGACGTGAGTCCCGTGCTCTCCATGCCACTGGAATCAAGCTATCCTGGCTGAAGAGGGGTGAAACCCCGAAACCAGTCCTAGGATGCTTGTTTCCAGTCCAGGGAGGACCTGGCCTGGCAGTTCGGGCTGGACTGTTTCCATTGGGCACAGGGTCAAGACTGATTTGCATATGGCTGGGTCCAAACTGGAATGGCATGGTGAGCAAAAAAACGAAGGATTTAGGCCCAGATCTCTGTACTGGGGTGAATGTATGACATTGTTCTGCATTCTGTCCATCAATAGTTCTTTTTGCAGTAAATGAATAAAAGCTTCAACTTTCAAGCATTACTCTTGAGTACATCCCCCTGAACTGTACTCATAAATATAAAGATGGTGAAAGAAAAAGGAGGCAAGTCAACTCAAGCTAACAAAATTTCTAATTACGCCCAACCACTCGCACTGGATCAGGGGGCTCAAATGGCGACGCTAACCGACACCGAAGAACTCGTGCAAAACGCTGACCGACCCCCGTACATAACATAAGTGCTTACAGCCATCAATGCCACGAGTGATTAACTGAAAAACAAAATTGAATCTGTTGCTATAGATGTAAATCTACTTCGCTGCGACTTGCGCAAAGTTTCAGAAAGGGTCACAACTACGCACAGACGGTGGACACACTACAGACAGAACTAAACACTCTGAGGGATACTGTGATCAACCTCCAGAGAAGAGTGGTGCGACTAGACGAACACGGCGAGGATGCAGACGGAAGGTCTCAGAGGAATAATCTTCGTTTTATCAGATTTCTGGAGAAAGCATGAGGCCCGTCTGCGGAACTGTTCCTAGAAGAATGGCTGGTTGGTGTACTGGCCCCAAAGGAACTCTCAAAGTTTTTTACTGTGGAGAGGGCACACAGGGCACTAGTTCCCCCCCCAAAACCAGGGGCACCTCCCAGAGCCATCATAGCTAGATTTCTTAATGTTCGAGATCAGGACTCCGTATTGCAACTATCCCATAGCAAGGGCCAGCTAAATTACGCAGGACACCAGATTTCCATCTACCCAGACTACACATAGAGAATGCAGGAACAAAGACGATCCTTCCTAGCAGTGAAGTGCCGTATGAGAGATCTGAACCTGATATACAGTCTTTTCAACCTGCAAAACCGAGGAGTGTGGAGGCAAAGCAATGTTTTTCTTTACTACAGGTGAGGCGGTGTTAGACCTGGCACCTTGGCGTGAGTCTCCCTTCCACTTTTTGTCGCTGTGCCTCATGTGTTTTCATGGTGTTGGCCGCTCAGAGCACTGTGCCACTGCCAACCAGTGCCACAGTGCAAGTGCTCCCTATGTAAAATGTATATGTTGGTTGGATTCCCTTATTTAGTTTACTATCAGACCCCAGTAAAGTGCACCAGGAGTGCCAGTGCGTGTAAATACAAATGCCGCTGGTGGGCTTGCAGCACTGGTTGTGCCACCCCCAGAAGCGGCCCAGTAAAATGTGTCTAAGGTCTGCCATTGTAGAACCTGCATGCAGTCTGGTACTGTCATGCTGACTGGGCAAGTGCACCCACTTCCCAGTCCCTAAACCTTCCCTTAGCTTCATATTAGTCACCCCTATGGTAGGCCCAAGGGCAGGGTGCATTGTAAGCATAACGTAGGACAAGCCCTGATGTGTGTGGCATGTCCTAATAGTGAATTACAGCCATTTTCGTTGTTCACTATTGCAAGGCTACCTGTTCCCATAGGCCAGAATGGGCTGTTAGAATTGTTACATCCTATGATCCTAACAGACCCAGGGAACATGGTAGAAATTCGAGTTTAGTATGCCTGAACTCAGAATAATGAAATACATATTTTAGTAAAGTTTATTTTAATATTCTGTGTTTGCAAATACCACTTTTAGAAAGTTGGTATCTGCTTGCCTAACCATTTCAGCCCGCCTCTGCTATGATGTGTATCTGCCTGTCTGGTTTGTGTGAGTGACAGGGCTGGGGAAACCCAGAGGGGCAGGGCTAGGTAGCCTGGTAGTGAATAGAGAGATTGACATCCAGATGGGTGGGAGGAGTGCACCTGGACTCTGAATAGGGCTGTGCTCTGCCACCACAATGCTGGCTCCACCTCATGTGGAGCGGCTGATGTCTCTGCCCTGCACCCTGAATAGAAAGGCAGAGTCATGTCAACAAAGTGCTCAGGAACTGGTTTGGACTGGGCAAAGGCCCCTCTACCCCAGAGGAACAAAGGAATTAGGGGTATAAGTATTGGGACCCTGCTCCCAAGAAATTAGATCCTGCTTGACAAGAAGAACCTCTGCCTGAGGAGGAGGAACCGGGAAAGCTCTAAGGAGGAGTACTGTCCCTGACCTGGGGGATTGGCCTGCAGTGGTTGCCTTGCTGCTGAAGGAGAGGAGAAAGACTGCAAAAGACTTTATTTCAACTTGTGCTTAAAAGATCTCTAAGGGCTTGTGCTGAGCTTGCCCCCTGAACGAAGTTCCAGGACCAGTGGACTTCACCCCCCAGCTCCCCAGAGTTCTTTGGAAGTGCCTGCTGCTGTTGTTGGGCCTTCTGAGGGACTGCGTGTCGCAAGGAGCTGGAAGCGCGACTCAAGAAGGAGAAGCGTGCCGCCGTCGGAGCTGTTGTCGCATCTCGCAAAGGGTGTCGCCGTTGCAGCATCGCATCGAGCGGAAGCGTCTCGCATCATTCCGGAAGTGTCTCGCAACGCCGAAGAAGCGTGTCGCCATCGCAGCCATCGTAGCTGACGCATTGCACCGCATCAAGAGAAGAGACTCGCATCGAGGAAGAAGCGTGTCGCCATCGTAGCCATCGTAGTTGTCGCATTGCACCGCATCAAGAAAAGCGCCTCGCATCTACCGAGAAGCGTGCCGCCGTCGGAGCTGCTGTCATCGCGTAAAGGGGTGACGCCACTGCAGCATCGCATCGATCGGAAGCGTCTCGCAAACAACGGAGAAGAGTGCCGCTGCCAAGGCCGCTGTCGTCGCATCGCGTAAATGGGTGACGCCGCTGCAGACAACGCATCGAGACGAGCCTTCTCGCAACATCGGAGAAGCGTAACGCATCTGGAAGATCTTCACGTCTTTATTTCTTTGCACCAAAAACTTCATCGCATCAACATCGTTGCAACACTTTCGTTGCCCTGCGTGTCGCATCTAAAAGGTACATTGACTTAAAGTGTCGCATCTAAGAACTTAAGAGAACTAAGCAAACTTCTACCATCTAAAGTAACAGTATTGTGTATTTTTGTCGTTTAATGGTTTTGTGGTAACTCTATATAAAGAATCCTTATTTTTAATATAAAACCTGTGTGGTGTCCATTTGTAGTGTTGTCACTGTATGTGTTCACCAATGCTTAACCTATAACGCTCTGAGATAAGCCTTGTCTGCTCGCACCAAGCTACCTAGAGGGTGAGCAGGGGTTATTTTAGGAGTGTAACCCCTTACCCTGACAAGAGGAAAGGTTCCCTGCTTGTCACAAGTACCTACCTGTGCCAACCAGAGAACCCGGATTCTAACAGGCGGCATACTGGCTGAACACTAGAGGCCCCCCAGGACCCTGCTTAGTCCCTTCCAATGTGTCACCAAGGAAATTCGGACCCTAAAGCCAATCTAGGAGTCATCGTCAGCAGAAGCAGTCACAGGACAGTGCAAAAAGCCGCAGCCCCAGCAGAATCAGGGTCTGCCCTGACAGAACTTTGCAAGCATCAGACGTTGTCCTGGACTCGAAAGCCTCATTGACAGGACACCCATCAAACAGTAATCTGAGCAAGGACACAGATGCCTGAAAGGGGTCCGGTGTGGAAACATTTGAACAGAACCATCCTCTGATCCCAATTCTTGGTAAGATCAGACCATTGAGGGGTTCTGGGGGGGGGGGGGGGGGGAAGACGATCACATCATGGAGTTTTATCACAAAACTGTAACAGATGGCGGGGGCCTGCCCCCCCCCAGAGGCTGGTGCCTGTAGATGGAGTTAGAGGCTAGCCCTCACACCACGGAGGCTAAACAACCACTTCCTTAGAATAGGGTGGGAAGGGAGTGAATGGACACAAGTGTGTTGTTTCTCATACCTGTATAAGGTTAAAAATTGTTGGGGGGGTACTACGGGAAATGGAGCGACATCTACATACCTTCACTAGGTTACGTTTTGAAGGGCAGGGAAATGTGATATTGCCCAAGGGGTGGGGTGTTGGGGAAGTTACAATTTGGGGTAACCAGACCTTCCTTCGTAGGAAACAGTTAGAAGAATACCAAATGTTATATGAGTGGTTAACAATGATCACGTTTGCAAGAGCTGAGTTGAAGTATGCCGGGTGGAGTAGCAAACGAGATGCGCTGTGGTGAGTAAACTAATTACATGGAATGTGCGTGGCATTGCTACATTTGAAAACGTAGGTGAATATTTGCCTATCTACAAAGATACAAGGTGGCGGTGGCTTGTCTTCAAGAGACTCACATTTGGGGAGACTCAATAAAATGCTTGAGGAAAAGGTGGAGGGGCAAATGCAAATGTATGCTAATTCGTATTCTGGGTGGTGCTGGGGGTCCCAATCCAACATTTACACCACGTGGTTGATGCAGATGGGAGGTACGTTAAACTACATGGGAGGTTAGATTGATCAGAAATATGCATCATAAATGTCTATGCCCCAAATGATGTTAATGCCTCCTTTTTTAGTGATCTTCTCGAGACGGCCTCCCCCTATCTAGGAGCTCTAATAATGTTAACAGGGATATTAACTGTGTTCTGGATGGCGCACTAGACAGGGAGCCTCCATGACTGCATACTAAGCCGAAAATGACAAATATGCTACAAGGGGTACTGCAGGGGTTGCAACTTCGAGATTTATGGCGGGAACTACTAGTTTTTCTCTTCGGATCTGGGTCAGAGTGTAGAAGGGGTAACATACCAACCGAGATATTTATCAGACCACTCCCCGGTCCTACTGGAGGTGGGAGGCAGAAGAGTCAGGTCTGAGATACCTCTATGGCGGCTCAGAAGCGAGGCACTTACGGACCCCCCATTTGTTGCCACAGTGTCCACAGAACTATGTAATTACTTCCGGGAAAACAGGGTGTCGGCCTCAACCCCAGCAAACGAATGGGAGGCTATGAATGTAGTCATCCGGGGCATATGTATAAAAACCACATATAGAGTACGTACCCAATTAGAGCGTGACGTAGCAACACATGAGTCCAACTTGGGAAAATTGGAGGCCGAGTTTGGCACGGACCCTCAAAAATTGAAAGAGTGGACCACTGCTAAGGAAGCACTCATGACAGACCTCCGCAGATTGGAAAAACATGTCCACACGACATATCGCAAAGACTCTATAGGGAAGGGGATAGAATGGGTGCTTTACTAGCGAAACTGATAAAGCAGGAAACGTCCGCTACTCAAATTTCACAAATACAAACTGAAAAAGGAGCATTAGTATACACATAAAGAGGTATTGCAGAAACCCTAGCGAACCATCAAAAAAAGGTATACACCAGTCACTCGGAGCCAAAGCCGTGAAGAATGATGGAGGACTTGGATGCACTACAGCTCCCCCATCTCACAACAGACGAGCAGGAGGCAATAGGCTCCTGATCACTAAAGATGAACTAAATGGTGCCATTGGGCGTCTCAAATCGCCCCAACAGCCCGGCCCAGGTGGAGTTATACAGGTCTTTTGCACCACCGTTGGTGGATAGTCAATTAGAGGTCTACAAAAAAGCGCTACACAAAGAATCTCTTGTCGCCATAATACCAAAAAAGGAAAAAGATCCTGGCCTACCAGGTTCCTACAGACCGATATCACTGCTATACATTGATGTAAAAATACTAAGTGGTATCTTGGCTTAACGCCTTCTTTCAATGATAAGACGACTGATCCATTCCGATCAGGCAGGGTTCATCCCTGGATGGAACACGACATACTATTTGAGGCATTTGGCACACGTATGGCAAGCCCCTAGTTTAACGGAGACTGACAATGCGATCGCATCACTTGATATCAAGCAAGCGTTCAATTTAGTGGAGTGGCCATATATGTGGCAGGTTCTTGGGCAAATAGGGGTAGGCGATCAATACCTTAAATGGAGCCAATTGCTCTACACCGCCCCCAGAGCCAGGGTGTGGGTGGGCAGGACAGTATTGAGAAAGGTAACCCTAAGGCAGAGTTATTCAAACTGTGGGAAGTAAGTAATATCGACAGTCATAATATAGTTGTTAAAAATATCGAATTTTTGTATAGTGTTTTAAGTGTTAGTATATGTGTTAAAAGTATGTATAAATTCTGGAATGTATGTTTGAATATTTTTAAAGTAATGAATTTTATGTTATTTAATTTTTGTGTAATTTAATTCTGTAGCGGGTTGTGGGTTTATAGGGGATTAGGGTGGGAAGTAATTTAATTATAGTACATTAAATAATTATTTTTGGGAATTATTAATTATTTTTAATTTAATTTTGCGTTTTACTTCTGTAGCGGGTTGTGGGTTTATAGGGGAATAGGGTGGGAAGTAATTTAATTGTTAATAGGTAATTATTAATTGGTATTGAAAATTAATTGGTTGTTGATTAATTATTAATTGGTAAATAATTTGTATTAATTGGTAATTAATTTGTATTAATTGTTTAATTGATAATTATGTTAATTGTATTAATTTATTATTTGTAGCGGGTTGTGGGTTTATAGGGGAATATGGTGGGAATTAATTTAATTGTAAATAATTAATTATTGAAATAATTTTTGTATATTGCTAATTAATTTATTCTTAATTAATTATTGATTGGTATTAACTTTATTTATTAATTTTTGGTATTGAAAATGAATTGGTTGCTAATTAATTATTAATAGGTTATGAATAAAAAATATTGGTATTTATAATAAATTAATTATTCAATATTGTGTGATTGGTAATTAATTTTAATATTTTTTGGGGGTATTAATAATTTATTTATTTTTATTAAAATATTAAATTATTATTTCCCCTACTATTGCACTCACTGGAGTGGGAATAGTAATTTTTACCCCTACGCTATCCAACGTTTTCCCTACTATTGCACTCACTGGAGTGGGAATAATAATTTTTACCCCTACGGTATCCAACGCTTACCCTACAGTTGCACTCACTGGAGTGGGAATAGTAAATTTTACCCTCCCGCTATCCAACGCTTTCCCTACTGTTGAACTCTCTGGAGTGGGAATAGTAATTTTTACCCCTACGCTATCCAACGCTTTCCCTACTGTTGCACTCTTTGGAGTGGGAATAGTAATTTTTACCCCTAAGCTATCCAACGCTTTCCGTACTGTTGCACTCTTTGGAGTGGGAATAGTAATTTTTACCCTCCCGCTATCCAACGCTTTCCCTACTGTTGCACTCTCTGGAGTGGGAATAGTAATTTTTACCCCTACGCTATCCAACGCTTACTCTACAGTTGCACTCACTGGAGTGGGAATAGTAATTTTTACCCCTACGCTATCCAACGCTTTCCCTACTGTTAAACTCTTTGGAGTGGGAATAGTAATTTTTACCCCTACGCTATCCAACGCTTTCCCTACTGTTGCACTCTCTGGAGTGGGAATAGTAATTTTTACCCCTACGCTATCCAACGCTTTCCCTACTGTTGCACTCTTTGGAGTGGGAATAGTAATTTTTACCCCTACACCATCTGACGTTTTCCCTACTGTTGCACTCACTGGAGTGGGAATAGTAAATTTTGCCCTCCCGCTATCCAACGCTTTCCCTACTGTTGCACTCTCTGAAGTGGGAATAGTAATTTTTACCCCTACGCTATCCAACGCTTTCCCTGCTGTTGCACTCTCTGGAGTGGGAATAGTAATTTTTAGCCCTACTCTATCCAACGCTTTCCCTACTGTTGCACTCTTTGGAGTGGGAATAGTAATTTTTACCCCTTCGCTATCCAATGCTTTCTCCACTGTTGAACTCACTGGAGTGGGAATAGTAAATTTTACCCTCCCGCTATGCAACGCTTTCCCTACTGTTGCACTCTCTGGAGTGTGAATATTAATTTTGACCCCTACGCTATCCAATGCTTTCCCTATTATTGCACTGTCTGGAGTGGGAATACTAATTTTTACCCTCCCGCTATCCAACGCTTTCCCTACTGTTGCACTCTCTGGAGTGGGAATAGTAATTTTTACGCTCCGGCTATGCAACGCTTTCCCTACTATTGCACTTACTGGAGTGGTAATAGTACATTTTACCCGCCCGCTATCCTACGCAAAAAATATGGCATTTTTTAAATTAATATTACGTTAATATATATGTATTATTATTTTTTTTACTTACATTAATTATTTATTAATTTTAAAGTTATTTATGTATTTTTAAGTATGTTTCAGTTAATTATATGTTTTATTTCATTAATTTTACATTAATTTTAAGACATTTAAAATAATTCGATATTGTGACTAATTATATTTTTTACAACGATATTTTGCATTCTATATTTTTGTACTTACCTGTTTGGAGATAGGGCTTCGATATTTTGGCATTCTATATTTTTCCTTCGATATTTTGGCAATTCGATATTCTCCTTCTCGATATTTCGTCAGTTATCCATCGCAAGTACGTTTGTTTCCTGTATTTCTTCACCCATTTCCAAATGGGGCTTTTGGATTGGAGAACAGCAGCCAATCAGCACATAGGAACGTCACCAGTGACGCTCCACCAATGACGTGGACAGCACCATAGATATCAGGAAGTGCCACGAAATTTGCGTGCACAAAGTTCCTGCATACTACTACCTTTTGGTAGTGTGGCGCTTCTTCATTCCTGCTGTTTGCCCGTGCGTGCTGCATTTTCTTCTTAGGTAGCTGTCCTTTGAGTGCTGCCTCGCTGTGAAGGTTTTCGCCTCGGAGCATTTTAAAATCACCATCAGGTAATTCAGATCTGAGGTAAGAGAAAGCGAACAGACAGTCCTTCTACCCAGGGCATCTGCTTGCCTGAAAGAAGTCTGTTCACTTTCGGTTTCACAGCATAGTGAACTTTGCATACTTCCTGTATCCTATTTTTGACTGTCTCCCTTAATCTCTGCCCCTTTCTTTAGTTCTATCGTTTATTTATTTATTTGGGAGTTTTATACCACCCTGCCAGTAAACGTTTGATTACTTCACTGGGCAGATATGATTGAAGCCTGGCACCCTCAGGCATAAAACACCCTAATTAAAGCCCCCTACAACATCCATTGCACGATAGGCACAGGCTTTGCATCTTCAGGTTTAGCACCCTACATTAACCTCAGCATCCCAGTCCTTCACCTAGATATGGTACAGGGTTGTCCTTTACAGAGAGGCACCTCCAAATACAGCCCCTTTCTCCAATCTTCACACTCCTGGGAGCTCCTATAGACATGGGACAGACTTGGCATCTTGCGCCAGAGCACCCCTAAATACAGTAAGATACTAAAATGTACCACCCAGGGCACCCTTCTACATGTGGTATACACCTGACATTTTTAGGCACGGCAGCTGGGGCATTAACCTCCTAGGTCACACATCCCAGACACTGGGTATCCTTTGGTCTATTGTTATATTTTCAAACTTGTACCCTTCAAAAGCAAATTACTAGCATTATGATAAAAATGCAGGGTCTAGAGCACCACAGAAGTAGGAAGTTCCTTTTCATCGGCTGTGAAGAAGAAAGCCTTCAGCCTCAAAGTCTATCCCAGAGATGAATCATCACAATCACTACCCCAGAGGAGCGACCTGCTTCACCCGATCCCAGAAACCCCAGCCACTAACATTGTCCCAAAAAAGACACCTGCCTCACTCCCAGGTCCAGGGAACAGGGACATCTTAAGGATTTCGGGGGCCCTGGGCCAAACGTATTTGGGTAGAGGTGGCCCTGTTCAGAACAGCTTTGAATTTATGTTCCATTTTCAGCTCTTTCATGCCCTCTTTGGCCTGGTCACTGATAGTGCACAGGCACACTGGTAGAATTTCTAAATGTGTTGAGATTTAATATTCAGGAATAGTGACATGTGTATTCAATATTGTAACACAGCAGCAGTTTACTAATATTACTGCAAATAATCTCTGTGACACCCTCCCATTTCTCGTGTGTGCAGTCCTGTTTTGTTCTGAAAGAAACTTTTTTATGGGTGTTGCATGAAGCTTGAACACATTTGTCTGCAAAATGTCTTTAGTAGACTCTCACACATCACCACAGTAAAAATAAATTGAAGGAAAATGCTATTTAAAACAATCTGTTTAAGAATGATTTAAGATAGTCAGGGTAAGACTCTCCAGCACAGAGCTGGCTCTATCAGGGCCCCCTGAAAGGCTGGGGCGCTGGGCCAGAGCCCACGTTGCCCATGTCTTAAAACGTCTCTGCTAGGGAAGACACCTGCTACAAACCATGTAGCATATAAACTGCTTACCTCAACGCCTGGCAGATGGAGTCAACCGCTTTTTTTCACGGAGAGAGAAGCTGTGATAGGATGGGCAGTGCAGGAATGGGGAGTTTTTTCTGGGAGGTGAGAATGGGGCAGTGCTGCTTAGGATGGCCAGAGTTGAAATTGTTTTTTTTAATGCCATTGGACAGAGCTTCTCAGGGGAGAGCATGGTCTTTGAATGGTACTCATTTTATTGACCACAGACGTTTCTTTAAGGAGGCTTTGCAGGAATTAGGTGGAGAACCAGTAACAATTTGCACACATTTTATCTTGAAAAATGTAGTTTTGAACTGTGTAGTAACCCTCTGTCATTTAATCGCACCAACTAGCAAACCTGCAGTTTTCTAAACACTCTTACTGTGTTTAACATTATTAGCTGGATATGGACTGGGGAATGCGGATGACAGTCGATTATGTAGAATACCAGGTTCCAGAAATTTTTGCCAGGTGGTTGGGGGGGGGGGGGCCCGACATCTAAATAAATTCAGCTGGGGGGGCTCAACCTAAAAAAGTTTGAAGACCTCTGCCCGCTTTCACCCTTGCTTTTTGCAATCGTTATGGAACCAATGGGCGTTCGTCTAAGAACAGTCATGTATACCAGGGGAATACGGTTGGGAAACACTAATCATGTGGTATCTTTATATGCAGACGATACGTTGGTCTACCTGAAGCAACCAGAGCGTTCTGTCCCGATACTAATGGCAGAAATGTGACAGTTTGGTAAAATCTCAGGACTACACATTAATCCTAAAAAATCTAGGGTGATACCGATGGGCAGGTTAGCTACACTCCTGCTGGAGTCAAGGCCAGCCCTAGATATACCGTGTGCTGAAGAAGGGGCACGATACCTAGGTATACACCTGGCGAATTCTGTCGATACATTTCAAAAACTCAACATTGGCCGTGTATTAGAGGGAATACAGGGCTCGATTTGCTTTTGGGCTGAACTACCGCTATCACTTATGGCACGCATAGTAATCATTAAAATGATCCTTCTACCACGGTGCCCATATATATTGCAGCACTCATTCTATATGATACCACGATCATATTTTACTACACTAGAAACTCTCATTGGCAACCTTCTGTGGGGGAAAAACGAAGGAGAGTCCGACTAACGACATTGCAATGAACACGGGAAGGGGGTGGACAAGAAGTTCCAAGATTGGAGCTATATTACATGGCCTCCCAACTTCAATATGCAGTCCACTGATTGGATGAAGAAGACAACTGGGAAAAATCTCTCTTGGCTGGGACATACAGGAGGGGCACACTAGCTGAATTTTTGATGCTGGGGTCCCCGGAAAACGTCCGTACATAATACGTCATGTGGCAAAAGTGTGGGAAAACGTAGTAAGATGAGTGGTCCAGCATGCCCCGTATCCACCCGACAAGCCTCTATGGGCAATCCATCTCTGTACGACGCTGGAAGGAGGGAGGCTGTCAACTGCTAGGGGACCTCGTTAGAGGAGGACAATTCATGACATGTGAGGACGCACAAAGTGATTTTCAGCTGGGATCAGGCTAATTCCTAGAATATGGGAAAATATTGAGTGTCGCACGAGAGCTCTGGCAGAATTTCCCAGAAGACCCCCCCATCACTAATATATTAGACAATGTTAGACTTGGCACAGGGAAGGCGACTCATCTCCAATCACTATTGAGCATTACTGGAGGACCTGCCGAGGGAGCCATTAGGACTTCAATAACAATGAGACACAATATTGAATGAACCTCTGACTGAGGCTGAATGGAGAAGGGGACACGGGGGTGCAAAACGTTAGTGCTAATGCTCGATTCAAATTACCTCATTATAACATTATACATCAAGGTGTCGATTCCGATCCGTTAAAAATAATTTGCGTATGACCCGTATCCGTATTTTTTTACGTACGAGTCGTACAAGTACCGTACAAATGGCCAAGCATGATTCGTACGTGAAAAATAACTACGAATAGCGTCGGGAAAAGTCTACGAGAGTGCGTCGGAAAGTTTTTACGTCCGAATATCGTCGGGAAAAGTGTACGAGAGTGAGCCGGACATTTTTACGTGCAAATCGTAAAACACAAGTCCGAGCGCGCAAGTATGATCCCAACCGTCCGTCCGAATACACAATCGCACGTAAAATGGCCCGTACGGAGCCAACGCAGTAGCACACATGTACACGGGTAAACTTATGCCCGTGTACGAGCCGTACAGCCCCCCCACCCCCAAATATGTCAGCACCGTACACCATCCTGTCCACACTGTACCCCAGCCACGCAATTGTACGCGCCGTACCCCCATGTACGCGCCGTACCCCCCCATGTACGCACCTTACCCCCCTGTCCGCACTGTACCCCAGCCCCACACCTGTACGCACCGTACCCCCATGTACGCGCCTTCCCCCATGTATGCGCCTTACCCCCGCATGTACGTGCCGTACCTCCGCATGTACGTGCCGTACCCCAGGGCCGCACGTATACGCACCATACCCACACCACATGTACGCGCCTTCCCCCATGTACGCGCCTTACCCCCCCATGTACGCGCCGTACCTCCGCATGTACGCGCCGTACCCCAGGCCCACACGTGTACGCACCGTACCCCCACCGCATGTACACGCCTTACCCCCCACCCCATGTTTGGGCCGTACCTCCACATGTACGCACCGTACCCCAGGGCCGCACGTCAAAACCGTCCCCCAGCACCCTCACCCAGCATCGCGTATAGACTCTTACAGAACCAGGACACTGTAAAACAGCACAAGGAGGGTCAATTCGACTCGCACAACACCACAAAACACGTCTGCATGACAAAATACATCTCAATGACTGACCTGGCACATCCAAACAGGCAAACAGAGGCCCCAAATCACAACCACCTCTTATAACACACCCACCAAAATTCAAACACAGCCACACCAAAAAATGGACCAATAAAAAGGGCCCACACACACAACACATGAGCCTTTGCAACAGACCCACTGCTGCCAGACCCCACAGAGAAACAACTCCACATTACTCATACCTTCACTACACCTTCACTCACACACCTTCACACAACCTCCTCCACAAACATCCCCCTCTTCACATTCACACACACACCGTCACATTCACAACCACTCCTCCACAACCATCCACACCCACACCCACACCCCACACCATGCCCACAGACAAGAATCCAAAGTTCACAACGGCGGAGCTGGACCTCCTTGTCAACGAAGTCATCAGAGTCGAGCAACAGCTGTTTGGAACATTGGTCAGACAGACCAGCATAGCTGAAAAATCTGCCATGTGGCAGAGGATTGTCGATAAGGTGAATGCTGTTGCGCCCATCTGAAGGACCAGGCATGAATGCCAAGCCAGGTGGTACGATCTGCGCAGGGCGTTCAAGAGGAAAATGAACGAAGAATATGCCCAGAGTAACATCACTGGAGGTGGGCCACCCCGCAGACCCATACACTACCATCCCTGGGAGGAGAAGGTGATGGCCCTGCTACCGCCGGTGGGAGTACAAGGAGTCGAAGGAGTCGCAGAGCCTGGTGAGTACACAAACAACTTAGGTAACATGGGGGCAATGGGGTCCACACCACATATACACCAAATGCACGCAACTTCCCCCAAGCACTCACCGCACACAACCACACTCAAAGACCACGCTCATGCCACTAACATCTCCATGCACCCTTCACAAATCAAGGCAAGGCCATGTCCAAGGCTACAACACCGACAAACACAAGACTGGATGTCCGGGAGGCTGGGAGGGTGGGCCCCACACAACACATTGTGAAAATGAGACGCAGACACCAATGCCCTCAGCCCATATGGCATAGGTACATACCCATGCACAATGCACAGGGACTGGCAAAGTGCTGACAAGGTAGCTGACACTTGGCCCTGCTGTATGCAGCACAAGGCCCTCCTGGGACCACTGTACACTCAAACACCAACTCCACAAGCACAGGTATCTAGCACAGGAACTTACACTCACTGTCATGCCAGCATGCACCATGAGGGGACAGACACATCACCAGGGAGACCCAATGACAACTCACACTACACACAACAGCAGACCCGGTCACAACCACCCCCCCTAACACAAGCAAACACCCCCGGGGCAGGCAACGGATTTACACACTCCCACAATGGACATGTGACACAACAAGACCAATCCATAGCCAAATAAGCATCATAGCCAACAATCTACAGGTCAAACACTCAGGAGAACATCCCAATCTGTTCCCCGCAACATACCCATCCCCAAGTGGACATTGAGAGGAATGCTAGGCACATCCAACTACCTGGAGGAACTATGTCAACTTGAATATGTATGAAACATAGATGTCGCATGAAACACCATTAACATTGTCTCTCTCTCACACACAGGGCAACATCGTCCATCTCCCCCCAACACTGGGGGGGAAGAATCACAGTCCCAGGCTCCGCGTGAAGATGATCCCACCGGCAGCGACGACTCTCACCACTCCGTGGATGACCCCGACCAACCTGGACCCTCTGGTGCCCAAGCCCCTGCAGCACCTGCGTCAGGTACATCTGTGCCAACCACCACCCCCATTCCTGCCACATCCCAGGACACACCCAGGAGCCCTGCTCGCACTGAACAACAGAGCCAGTCTGACCAGGAGGGACAAGGTTCTCCGGGCACCCAGGAGGAGGCAGGCAACCCTGCAAATGCCATCCCTCAGGGGTCCCGTAGACCGGATGTGCCCACAAGGCAGGCCAGGCTCAAGTGGACAGGGGTGGTGGGAGTGGAGGCAGGCGGAGGCGCGAACCTGACCAGCCAGCTCAGGACACCGGTATGTCACACATACGCAACATCCTGGACTCATACCGGCGTGACACCAGAGGCATCAACCAGGTCGTGTCGAGACTCTCAGAGATGCAGGGGACCCTCGATGAGATAAAGAACCTGCAGGTCGAGCATCATGTCATCAACAACACCAAGGACGGATGGAGGCAAGACTGGCTGAGCTCCTGGCGGTGCACAGGGACATGAGCCAATCACTCCGTCAGATCGCCCAAAGCATGGGCAAGCCTCCCTGTGCCACCAGGCGTAGACCAGCACCAGACACAGGGAGGGAGGAGGAGGAGGAGGATTCGTCTGACGGAGCGTCCCAAGCATCGTCAAGGCCTGCATCTGAGGGTCCCTGGAGGAAGGTGGGTCGTCCACGGAAAAGACCGTGAGAGTCAGCGGACCATCCACATCTCCCAGGTCACCTGGCCTGGCACCTGGCCCTCTGGCACAACAGCAGCACCTCATCCAATGACATTCTCTGCCACTTGGACTTGCTATTAGCGATCATTTTCCACAGACTGTAGTTATCACGAGGAAAAGTTCCAACCCCCACAACAAACGCAAAACGAATAAATTCTGCCACATTTGCCCTAACCTTGCTATTGATAGCATGAATGGTTTCTCTTTAAAATGGGAACTAGTAGATCCAGAAACCATTACATCTTCAGTCGTGGCTAAGGCCCTACCCCATATCCTATCTTGTCTGGAAGAGAATTCTTCTCCATCGACTATCTTAGACAGTTTTATCTCCATTACAGCCATTATAAAAAACACACTGTCTGTAAACAGGAAAAAGAGTGACCCTAAGAAAACAAAATGGTTCGACAAAAACTGCACTAATGCTTACCGCGCCCTAAAAAAAGCGATTCATAATAGGGACAAAGACGGATTAGCAGTCCAGCAAGCAAGGAAAACATATAATCAGGCTATCGCGACCAGGAAAAAGGCAATAAAAAAATCACTGTGGGAAGATCTACACAGGGCAAGCAGCCAGAATGATGTTAAAACATTCTGGAAAGTAATTAGGTCCCCGTTTCTTTCAACGGATAATCATCCTTCAATAGAGATAGCGATAGACGAGGCCCAATGGGTGAATCATTTCACAAGAATCTTTGGCTATTCAGTGTCGATAAATAGCATTGCCGCAAATTCGCCACCTCAACATGAACTTTCTACTCCTCATACCATTGAGATATCCTTTTCACTTGAGGAAGTCCTGGTTGCACTAAATGAAAGCAAAGGCTCTAAGGCCCCTGGTCCTGATGGGGTCCCGGTAGACATCTATAAACATAACACAGATCTCTGGGCCCCAATACTAACCCGCGTTCTCAATGCAACTTCCTCGCAGGGCCTCATTAATAGTTGGACGGAATCCATCATGGTCCCTATTTACAAAAAGGGTAACAGACAGGATCCTTCCTGCTACAGACCAATCTCACTCCTGGATTCGCTAGGAAAAGTAGCAGGAAGGATCCTTCTCACGAGGCTGCAAACTTGGGCCACAGACAAGAACATACTGTCTGATTTACAGTTTGGTTTTAGAGAATGCTTGGGGACAATAGACCAGGGACTTAACCTTGCCATTCTGCTGGGCAAATACACGAGGGCGAAGAGAGGAAAACTTTACCTCGCGTTTGTTGACCTCTCTTCGGCCTTCGATTGCGTTGCTCATGGTAAATTGTGGCATATTCTAAAAGAAATGAAAGTAGAGGAACCCTTAATAGATTTTTTGAAAGCCCTTTACAGCAATGCCTCAGCGAGAGTTCGATTTGGAAGAGCGGAAGAATGTACTTCATCATTTAAAGTACTTAGAGGGGTAAGACAGGGGTGCGTCCTGGCTCCATTCCTCTTTACTTTATACACAAATGGCCTTGAGAAGGCCCTATTGGATGGAACCCAGGACGTTCCCCAGGTACAACAAATTCCGACCCCTAGACGCATACCAGCATTATTGTATGCGGATGATGCTGTGATCCTAGCTAGGACGCCCATAGCTCTCCAGAAGGCTCTAGAATTGTACAACAAATATATGCAAGGCATCGATTTAAATATTAATATTTCAAAAACTTTTGTGATGAACTGTGGCAAAGGTAGTAAAAAGAGCAAAGATATCTACCTAAATGGGAACAAATTGGCTAGTACATCTACTTACTCATACTTGGGAATACTTGTAGATGATAAGGGCACATGGAATCAAGCAATTACACTAAGAAAACTCCTTTTTACGAGAGCCACCACTGCCCTTGTCAATTTCTCCCAAAAATTAGGAAAAAGACCACCATCGGAATTGATCAAAATATATAATGCAAAATGTAAAAGCGTAGCAACATAAGGGGCAGGGATCTGGGGACATCGGAATGTCTTTGAACTGCAGAAAGTGGAAAACGCATTTTTAAGATATTTATTAGCGGTTCCGGCTTCAACATCCACTTTCGTCTGCCACGCTGAGCTGGGAGTCCCTTATATTACGGACATCATAAAAATTCAACCCATAACTTTATGGCACCGTATTTGGAAGTCAGAAATAAACCACTTTAATCAGTTAGTGCTTCAAGATGTTCTTAAACTGGACCACTGCCTCAAAATAAAATGGATTAAGTATGTGAAGGATTTTATGACAGACATTGGTAATCCTGAATATTTTAACAATCCTTTTTCCATGTCAGCAATTGCAAGGAAAGATTTTAAGAAACGCTGTATGAATCACATGGAGAGTCTGAGACTAACTAGTGAAGCCACAAAATTATCAGTGAGCCATAACCTAATGATATCCACTTCACTAGGCATGCAATTGTATCTTCAAAAAACAGACAAAAGTTACGATAGATTTGTGCTCACCCGCTTCCGTTTGAACGTTTTCCATAGGCTGGTGACTTTTCCAACTGTCAACAATTGGTCAAACAAATTATTACACTGCCCATGTGATTCCGTTTCTGAGCAATCAACAATTCATGTCATTTTATTCTGTAAATTCTATGAAGAACTAAGAAGGAAATGGTTGAAACCAATTTTTAAACTATGGGGAATTCGTCAATGTCGACCAGCATTCTTGGCTCTTCAATGTCTCGATAACAACAGTATAAACTATAATGTTATCGCCTTCTTAAAAAATCTGATTAAATACAGAAATAGTATTGTTCTAGAATCATCGTGAACAGAGTAAACTTTAGAAGAACGGTAGATATCTGTCACCAAACGTTGTTTTGGATTTATCCCCCAACGCATCCTAATAATGCAGTAGGGGGCATATGTTTCTTCTTCTTTTGCTCCAAAAGCTGTTAACTCATTTTAGCATCTCTTTATATATGGATTTTTAAACTTGTTAACACTGTTTTGTATATCTGTTGGGTGGATTACCTCTATCGCCTACACATTACACTTAAATGTTTTTTAGTGAAAATGAAATGTTCCTTTTACAAAGCACATACGCACAACGTTTTTGCACGCACTTGATCATACAAAGTAATAGTTCCTAGTTAGGCTCCAGGTGAACAGAGGGACAAATAGTACTATTGACATAAAGACATAGCTCCATACGTTGTTTTGGACTTATCCCCCAATCGCATCTTAATAACGCAGTAGGGGGCGTATATTATATCGTTCTTGATCCTCAGTTCCACCTAATTTTAACAATTTAATAATCGGGTAGATAAATTTGAAATAATGACCTGCATATTTCTGAGCTGTAATGTGGTCATCGCTTTTTATAATCTTGTACCGTCAATCTCTTCGAATTATATCGTGTACATATAGGTTTTTATAAATCTTTTTTGTGTTTTATGTATTTAGTATGTTATGCTATAATGTATATGCTTTTATGGATTGAAATTAACTTTCCGAATAAAGCTTATTTTGATTTGATTTGATTTGATTTGACTTGCTGGTCACAGTCTGACCAATGAAGACCAACACTGTGCCCTGGACTCTGATGATTTCCAATGCCAAGGATACCATCTCCCCCTGTGAACTTTGGATTCTATTCCCCCGGTAGAGCACCTAATTTCATCTACCAATACACGTACCCCACCGCAAATAAATATATTACTTTGGTCATGAGACGTTCCTGTCATTTTGCATTATTCAACGACATATGTGTGTGGAAATGTCAAACTATGCCTGAGTGTTGAACTAACTCCAGCCATCCATACCCTGGGATCAGAGTCTGGTACAGGACCCACATGGGTCACAAGGTATCATTCAATGTAGGCATGGAGCACAACACTCACCTGTGATGGCCCCTGGCTGCTGAGGGGGGGCTTGCTAAACTGTGCGGACAGACCTATTTGGGAGATTATCATCAAGGCGTAGAGGTCATGGCTCATGTGGAGGTTCCCGGGGAGGGAGTCCCAGGTATGTGTGGCCAGGTGGGAGAACAATGTCCTGTATGCTGGAGTACGGTGGATGTGAAGAACGGTGGCCAGGGCAAGGTTGGATGCACGGAGATGGCCCAACGGGATCTAGGATGACAGACGTACAAGGTGTGGGTGGGAGTATGGAGGTCATCCTGCAGCAGACAGTGATCCATTGCAGATATCTATGGTGGACGGTGAGGGGGCGCAGGGTGTTGAAGCTGAGGTGTGCAGATGCACCCTGGATGTGGACAAGTTTCCTGGGAGTTTGGATGTACTTGCTCCGCAGAGGGCAGGGCAGTATTTGACACGGATGTTGTCATGGACCTGGGGGATGGTCTGTCTTTTCTTGGAGTGGATCTATCTGTGGATCATGTGCATAATGCAGAGGGCATTGCAGCATGAGGTACAGATGCTGTGGACTAGCATGGCAAATGTGAGCGAGCCAAACATGATGCACACCATCTTGTGTGTGTGGCCACTGGGTGCTTGTGCAGGGCACTTGCGGGTGGGACACAAGCACTTGACCCAGCTGGAAGGGGACAATCCTCAGATGATCACCTCAGTCCTGTACAAGTCCAGCCTCAGGTGGCTCGTGTTTAGCCATTCATCAATGGATCCCATGCATACTTGAATGATGGAACTGCCAACGTCTGTGTCTTTGTTGAGGGTGAGGGTGAGGAGCTGTCAATGGCATACGAGCTGATGATGAGGTGCTGTCCGCATGTGATGGTGGAGAGGGGGGTCCTGGACACTCTGTAGATTGACATGCTGAGAGATGATACCTGTGCCATGTCCCAGGCAATGACACCATACTACATGCTGAAGCCTTGAGTCCCACTCCCATGCCCTTGCTGGGCTACAGAGCCGGTGGGGAGTATTATGGACGTGACCTGGTTGGTGTGACAGGGCCTGGAAGGCGGGGCAGCAGAGTGTAGGCAGTTGGAGTTGCACACTCAGCATGCAAAGGTGTCGTGTGTATGCCCAGGGTATGTCTGACAGCAGGCGTTAGATGTGCGGATGGACATAGCTCGGAGTGTGGCTGCTACATCAGACTGTAGTGTGATGTGGGTTATGCAAGGATAGGATGGTGGTGCAATGTGCACCTTGCATGTGCTGATGGCCCAGCCTTTGGCACCGCGTGGCCGAAACATTGGCATAGACAAGCTGAGGACAGCCAAATGAATGGGTGGAGGGAGGAAGTGAGGAGCAGAATTGGCACACAAAGACTAGGATGTCAGAAGGACAACTGCAACAGGCGCGTGTGTAAAGTAAGGAGTGTCCAGTGTCACGTGGCACACCCAGAGACAATGCATGCACAATCATCAAAGAAGCATGACACCGGATCAGGAAACTGAAGGCCGACCTGCGCACAGGAGACACACCCTCAGCAGCTGTTGATGGCCCATTGTGTGGACCAACATGCCCAAAAACATACACGACCATGTACTTCATGCCCAATAGGGAGCCTAATCCATGAGCAACTGCATGCATGTTGCTAAACTACACATGGACTCCTATGCATAATCTTCCACAACTATGCCAGATATGCCGCATGCAAAGTGGCAAGAGACCTGCATTGACAGAGATGAGGCACCTTGGAGTGTGACGAACACCTTTATTACTCAGCCTCACACTAAGGGAAATGCATCAATTGGAACAGACTCACAGGTCATTTGGCTGACCATGTGTGACCTACACTGGACACCCCCTTCAATACACAGATGTGGTAAATCCTACTGAGCTGGCACACAAGTGAAGGGGTTGAGCCTAACACCCCTTGCTGCACACGGAGAGTCTGCAATTCCCCATTGAGCCTCATATGGGGATGTCCCACACTATGTCCACCATTAGCATCCTGTATGTTCCTGAGGGACGTTATACACACATTGATGCCTTCATCAGAATCCACAAACCATTACAGATGGCTGTCAGGAAGGGTGACTATCAATTCATGGGAGCCATGCAACACGTCATGTGGCCCATGGTGAGTCGACATGTATGCATGGTAACACAACATGCACAGGAGCAGTCCCCACATATCACAAACACGTACCACCCACAAAATGCCTTGCTGCACTCCTTACCCCAAATGACTTGTCACCATGTCGGTGCATGTAACTCTGATCCAGCACACGTTGCAATACTCATGAGGAATAGCAGGAGGGCAATGATGACATGAGCAGACAACAGCCGCAAGAACCTGGGGAGGACAGACACACAACAAGTCAGCGAAGAGCTAGTAATCCGCAGACATGTACATGTACTCTACAGGAATGATGTTGTCACCATGCTCTTAATAAATTTAGTGTCCCATCTAAAATGTGTGGAATGACATCATCACTTGAATGACACATCAGAACACACCTCCAAGTCACTTAGCACACAGTCAGCTGGACACACACATTGCAACACATGCCACACAAGGCTCCAAGAGTGCACACTCAGACACAGGGACTCACAATCATGAGAAGAAGTTGCGGATAAGCTGACTCCGGATGTCCTCATCCTCATCCTCATCCTCATCCTCACTTGCCCCGTGCCCGAGGCCTTCATCCTCCACGGGTGGAGGATCCTGCTCATCCGGATCAAGGATGAGTGGCACGGCCTTCTCCACTGCCATGTAGTGCAGCATGCAGCACACAATGAAGATTTTGCAGACTTTCACCGGGGCATATGGGAGGGCGCTGCCGGTCTTGTGGAGGCACCGGAATCTGCTCTTCAGGAGTCCAAACGTCCTCTCAATCACGCACCTCGTCTGCCCATGGGTGTCATTGTACCGGTGTTCTGCGGTTGTTCTGGGGTTGCGGAGAGGTGCCATCAGCCATGGCATGTTGAGATAGCCAGAGTCCCCTACATGGAAACATCATGTGAAGAAGTGGGTCAGGAGATGCCGTAAGATACAAAGATAGCACTAAACACAGGACTAACAGAGTATACCCATCAACAAGACATGCTCGTTCCGCGTGCAGCTGCAGCATAATTTCTGGCACCCTGCTACGCCTCATGATGTATGCATCGTGTGTGGACCCTGGAAAACGGGAACAGACATGGGAAATCAGCATGTTAGCAAGACACACCACAAGGGCATTAATGGAGTGGTAATGTTTTCTGTTTCTATAGGCTACCTCCTGTGCCTGTGGTGGTACCAAAGCCACATGTGTCCCATCAATGGCCCCAATTACATGAGGCATCCCTCCCAGGGCATAGAACTCACCCTTGACACCTGTCAACTGCTCACAAGTGGGAAAATGGATGAATTCATCCAGGTGCACCAACATGGCTTCTAAAACATCATGCAGGACACGGCTGAACATTGTCTGGGACATGCCACCAACATCAGCTATGGTCAATTGAAACGTGCCGGTGGCAAAAAAATGTAGGGCTGCCATCACCTTCATCTTGGGGGTCAGAGCTGTAGGATACCTGTGTTGTGGTTGGAGGTGTGGTGCAAGCCGGCGGGTCAAGTCCTCTATCAACTCTTGCGAGAAGCGGTATCTGCATATGCAGTCATGTTCACGCATGGCATCCAGGTCTGGCATTCGTCTGGGGAGAGGCGGTGCCCTGCAGAGATTTGGAAGGAATAACAAAGAGTGAGTACATTACCACACCAATGTCACTGAGGTGAGCACATGTTCAACAGCTAATACACATCTGCTTAATACAGAGTCTGGGCTGTGCAATACATCCAGGACACGTAGGCCAGCCAGGTGATACTCCTACGAAGAGCCAGCCACAATTGTTGCATGGCAATGTTGACGTGACATGCCATTAAAATAGCTGTGGGCCAGTGTAAGTGACAAGCCAGACACATTACATGAGTGACAGACATCCACATATCAGCATTTGAAGGATGTCATCTCATACAGACAACTGGCGGGAGTCTAGACGCAAAGGTCACATGTCATCTGAAAAAGGACAGATAACACACATGTCCATGAAGGGGTACATGTCAAAAACTGATGACACAGACATTGAGAGAACGCAGATATTGCCTCATGTCAGGAAGTCATCTTCGAACCATCATGACACATGTAACGTGTGAGTCCACATGTGGCATGGTGTGCGTATATGTGTGTCATGCACATATGCACACAGACACATGTTGGATGCTGCAACAGCAGATGGAGTTGACAGAACACCAACGGAAAGCTCATGGGAACACATGACACACACATGACATAGTCACATTGTGGCACGCTGGTAGTCACATGTCAGGTGTAATTATCCGTGTACCTGGCATCAGGGGACAGTTGCGGGTGTTGCTGACTGTGCCATACCAGTGATGCAGTGCTTGACACGTGTGTCGTATATGCACACATGTGCAAAGTGTGAAGGGGATGTGTGCCACGTAGTGCCCCATCACACATGACATGTGTAAACAGCTCATCACACATCTATTGTGCCACAACATGAGGAGACATGTGCCACATCACTGCCTGACACACCTAGGCCCTGCACATGAAGGACTGCACTGACAATGACTTGATGTCCAGCCTTGTGCGAGTCTGACACCTCCATTCCTTTCGTGTGCGCCTCCTATCACCAGTGTAAGCTGTGAAACGCAGTACACAAGCTCTGAGGGCGTGTGTACGGCCCGTACTCACGCGTGAGTACCTGCCGTACACGCGTGAGTACGTGCCTATCACTATAGTTGTGTTACTGTAGGTCTGAGTGATACGGCACGTACTCACGCGTGTACGGGCCGTACATGCGTGAGTACGTGCCGTATCACTAGGGCCTACGGTACCCCCAACTATAGTGATCGGCACGTACTCATGCGTGTATGGGCCGTACACGTGTGAGTATGTGCCGTATCACTAGGGCCTACGGTACCCCCAACTATAGTGATCGGCACGTACTCACGCGTGTATGGGCCGTACATGCGTGAGTAGGTGCCGTATCACTAGGGCCTACGGTACCCCCAACTATAGTGATAGGCACGTACTCACGCGTGTACGGGCCGTACATGCGTGAGTACGTGCCGTATCACTGTAGTGATGGTGCCCTAGGGGTACGTGTGAAACACGCCGTATCTGTGTGGGGATTTAAGAATTACAATGGGGACACATGAGGGACAAGTATTAGGGCCTAAATGCATGCTGGTTGTCATGGATACCGAGTTTCAAGTTCAAAATTTAACATCATGTGGCCTGGAAAAAGCAGTTGGCCACATTATACATTGTTGCAAAGTGGTTGTTGACTTGACATGATGCTGCAAAATTGAAAGATGCGAAGGCTGTCACTGGTGTATGTTTAAAGGGATTGGAGGAAACGTAGGATGCACATGAGTCTGACCAATCACTCTGTACTCCTGTAAATGAAATAGGCCAGCAAGGCAGATATAAGGCAGGCAGAACCCATGAGAGGGCACTTGCCTGCACAACATGTCAGTCGATACCACTGCTGCTGTATTGTCTCCCTCTGGCACCATGTCAAGGACTGTGGAGAGGGCCCAGCCTTTCACCCAGGAGGAGAACGAGGCCCTGCTGGATGTGATCCTCCCACGGTACCCCATGCTGTATGGTCGACCAGGGGAGCAGGTGAGTGCTGACTCCACTACCTTTGCCTGTGCACCTTTATTGTGTTTGTCACTTCTGGCATTGTGTTCAGGTGTGACAGACATGCAATGTTGGTTGGAGTGGGTCCCAGTGGGGTGGATGGCCTATGTCTCTCATGCAGGGCTTGATGTAGTTCATGTGTGCACTTCTCACTTGCATTGTGCTTACTGTGATATTCACTGCATAGTGCATGGCACATTCAGCCAGCCTAATCCTCTTGGGCATTCTTGTTCTATTGTCCTGCGGTGATTCAGTATTCACCCCGGTGTGACAGGTGACTGCACCCACAGATGTGTGTGAGAGTTGAGTGGAGCTGTGGTGAGAGTGGTGAGAGTGTCCAAATGATGTGTACGCCCCCTGGACATTGATGTGTGTGAATGTTTCTTGTCATGTGGGTGACTGTCTATGTGGAGTGTTGCACCACAGCTGCATGGAGGAGGCAACTGCTCAATCCATCAGATGTGTGAAGTAAGCCGTGCTGTGTGTCTGACTTGCTGAGCTAGTCCCACACCTGAGACCCCCCCCCTGGCAAGTGGCACATGTGCAGAGTGAGGTTTGCATCTGCTGTTGCCAATGGCAGGTGATTGATGTGTGCCTGTGTGTGTCTGTGTACTCTGCTGAGGTTTCGTCAGTGGCCTGGGGCATGTGACTGCTTTGCGGTGCTGTCCATCAGCCTTGTGTTGCTTGGGATGCATAGTGTGTGCCATGATCAGGGATTGTTTCGCACCCCTCATGCCACCTGTGTACTTACTATGCCATGTAGTGCATTGGTGCGTCCCCAGTGGAAAAAGTCCATATGACTAAGGTGCTATTACTTGCCAGCTTACTATGCCCTGTTCTACAAATCTAAGATGTTCAACTGTGTGTCTCTGTGACATGGTGCAGGTGTAGTGATGTTGTCCCACTTCGTCATACACACAGGTATCCCCCCACCACAAGGGGAAGATCTGGAAGGATGCCGTCAAGGCCGTGCAATCGGCGGAGGGTCGCAGTCGGCGCCTGCCACAAGTGAGGAAGAGATGGCAGGACATCCGGTGCTGGACCCGGAGGATCGCCCGGGTCATGCAGAAGGAGGAGGCTCTTCGCAAGCATGGCGGGCGGCGGCGCCTGACCCACCAGATGCGGCGTGTCCTGGCGGTGGTCTTCCCTGACCTGGATAGGCGGATACAGGAGTTACAGCAGCAGGAAGGGGGTAGGTACATGTGTGTTTGTTGTGTGTCACCAACTTTTGTTGCTGCTCAGTCGCCTGGAGACACTGCCAGGGTATATATGTGCAGTGCATATCCTGTTCCCCCACAGTCAACCTGTGCTGTTCTTCCTCCCTTCCCCTCCTTGACATGTGTTACCTGGTCTGTGTGTTATCACTATTGCACATGGTCATCTAGGCTGCCAGTTTATCAAGGTGCACACTGCTTTCAGCATCATGTGTGGGGGTGGTCTGCCTGTGCCCTGTCCTGTACAGTCATTAGGGGGTGCATATGTTTTGCCACTGATGTTGAGTCCCAACATAGGAGTGTGAGGTTTCAAATGAAAAGACTTGCGGCATGCATTACCAATGTTGTGGCCTCGGACATGATGTGCATGAGTGGGATATATTCATAGTGCCGGGACGGTTGCTCCTGTAACAGTCAGCTCATTCCAGGACCATGGAGCAGTGTGCCCACTACAGTCCCCTGACACAGCCTGCCCTCCTACTCATGTGTGTCATCCAACACTGTGCACATTCACTGTGGGTTCAGCATGGCTCTGCCTCTGTGGCATTGTTCCCTGGCCTAGGTAGTATTTTTCACATGTGTGATACATTTGTCCACTGGACAGGGATACACCAGTTTGCTTGTGCATACTCACACTGGCCAGTGCCTGTGTGGCTATTCACAACAATCTGTTGATCTTTGTTTGTGACCAATATGTTTTGGCAGCCCTACAAGGTGATGTTGTGTTAATGAAGCTAGTTTTCAAGCACAGTTATTGTAACCCTGAATAAGAGGTGTCACTTCTTGATCGGTATCAGTCACATTGACTCAGGTATGGGTGGGTGTGTGCGGGAGGGGCGTACATGTTCAACCCTGATGTTTCTTTGCCAGTTCTGACTTATGTGTGATGATTCGCAGTACAGAAAGTCATCGTGCAGTGCCCCCGTGATGTTGGCCAGTGCTTAATGTTCGTGCTTCATAGCCCGTGTCAGTTTTTGACAATCATGTATCCTGCTTGTACATTTTTGGCACCTGTGTGTGGTTCAGATGCTGCACAGTTGTGACTTTGTGTGCTGACATCTGTGGGTACATTCTGGCTTGCCATGAGGGGGAACCCACAGTACAGCTAGGCTTTTTTGCTAAACAATTGCAGGCCCATTAGCTTATGCATTGTCCTGGGTGTGGACATGTGTGCCACTCCAGATGACAGTCAGTAGGTCATAAGTGTAGCCAACTGTGTGATGAGGTGACGGATAGCCATGTGACAAATGACATTATTCAAGTTGTTACTCAGAGGAAAAGTCCATTGGCACTCACTACACGTGTCAACATGTCTCAATGTTTCATATGCTTGACCTTGTTGTTTTGTTGTGAAGGACAATGATGTGCCTGCATGACAGATGTCTCCCAAGGAAGTGCACAAGACATCACCTTTACACTTTCCAGGGACACGCTGGCACATTTTAAAGTAAGGCACAGTTTGAACAAAACTTGTTTGGAGTTCATACATATACATGTTCCCACAGTGTGGTAGCATTTGGGTTAGTCCTTGGTTGTTGCTGATACCAATTTACGAGTGTCAAGTCATCCAGACCACCGTGGTGCCATGTATATGTACTTACTGATACGCCATTTCTGCCTAACAGTGGCTGATTTGAATGAGTCTGGCAGCTCAGACAATGACTGTGTACATGTAGTTTGGTGTGCACCTCCTTGTGTGACTTCTGCTATACAGAGACATGTGTGTTGTGTTCACAGAGTGCCACATTCACACATGCTAGACATGTCCATTGTGTAAAGGGTTGTGATTCTCCAGGAGTCACAATGTATTTCTTTGGGGTGTCAAAAGTACTCACAGGTCTCTGAGTGTGGGGACACATTCTGCATTGGCATGTGGTATTTGGCCTTGGGTGCGACAATACTGTTTGGTTCACAGTGAACAAGAGGTGGCATGCCTTCATAGTCTTGCTGTGCTCAACTGATCCCAGACACTAGCTTCTCATGATCTTGTGATGTCAGGTTATTTGCTGTTGTGTCCTAATTTTCATTGTTTCCAAGTGGCATGGTGGGTCAACCAACTGGGAAGTGCAGGGCTTACATATGTGGGGAGTATCCTAGATGTTACTCATGATGCCTTTCCTGATATGCACTGTTGCCTATTTTGTTTGGACTCATGTGTCAGATGTATACAGGTGACTGATTTTTTCCTGTCTCTTCACCTTGCCCACAGCATCATCGGAGGACACCGAGGGAGACACCGGCACGGACGTGGAGGAGGGATCGAGCAGTGGTGCCACCACTGCTGAGGAGTCGGTGGAATCTAGTGGCACGGAGGGCTAGGGGAGTGAGGCGGAGGACCTGCCCAGTACCAACACTGACTACGAGGCAGACGGGTCCAAGGCTGAGCTCCCAGAGGGGGCGGAGGCTGCTCCCACAGCTGAAAGCAGCAGTACATCTCTCACCGCCCCCTCCATTCCCATCACCGCCCTCCCACTTGCTCAGGTCCCTTCTGTCTGTGCTAGGCCACACTGTGTCTCCTTCGTGTCAGGCACCGCACCCCCTGCCCCTGTCCCCCCTGCTGCCCTCACTGCCGAGTCTGTGGACATTCAGCGCCAGTTGCAAGTTGGGCAGACATCGATTCTGACTGTCCTCCATGGCCACACCAGACTGCTGACCCAGATGGTGTCGTACATGGAGGGCATGTCATCAGCGATGTCTGACCAACGGATGTTGCTGAGGTCCCTGGACTCGTCACTGATGGCAGTAGTGAGTCACCTGCAGTGCTGCCTCCCCCCCACCCCTGCCCCATCCACAAGTCCCACACCCATGCCTGTCCCAAGCACACCAAGACATCCACACACACGCACCCCACCAGACACAAGCAGCACACCACCACGTAAGGGCAAACGCACACCACCTGACACGCACACTCAGGGGGAAGCAGGCACACCCACTGGATCTGGGGCACACAGGCAGGCATGCAGCCACAGACCTTGTCCACATGACTCACTCCCCAGTCCCTCCGATGTCACTCCCCTTGGCTCCCCTGCCCCAGATTCGGAGAAGGAGGCCTACTTTGCTGGGCTGGGCCTCAGCCCCACTAGTTCACCTGGCCGGAAACGGTCAAGGCACTCCACGGGTAGGGGAGTTAAGTCCCCCAGCCTGTCCACCACCTCCCCCAGTAGCGCTGCAACCTATCCCTCCGACCCACCCCCCTCCTTGGGGCCTGTTGTTTCTCCGGGTGCAGGGGAGACTCTTGAAGAACTGGCAGAAGTGTGCAGCGCCGAGCTCACCTCCACCTTTGGCGCTGCCCCACCCCCTGTGGTGGAGTCGTCCGTCCCTGCACCCACCACACCTACCCTTCCCCCTCCTGTCCCTGCAGTGTTTATGTTTATGTTTATGTTTCTGAGATTTTTATTGCGCGCAAATACCCTAGGGTGTCTCGGCGCATACAGAACTTCCTAAAGACAGAGGCATCTGAAGGGATCACTGGTTGAATAACCAAGTTTTCAAGAGCTTGCGGAAAATGGTAAGGGTAGGGGAAGTTTTTATGACCAATGGGAGGGAATTCCACAGCCTGGGAGTTGCTACCAGGAAGCGTCTGTCTCCCCATGTGGAGGTTCTGGTGCGTGGTATCGGGAGCATGTGCGTGGAGGCTGATCGTAAAGTTCTTATAGGGACATAGATTTGGAAAGCGTCCTTCAGGAACTTAGGTCCTGATTCATGAATGGCTTTATAGGCAATACATAAAGCCTTGAACTTTATACGGCTCTTTACTCTCAGCCAGTGCAGATGGTATATGGCAGAAGAAGTGGGATGACGAAATGGAACGTCGAGCAGTAATCTTGCTGCCGCATTCTGTACAGATTGCAGCTTGGCTAAGACCTGCTCCTGAGCATTAAGAAAGAGACCGTTGCCATAGTCCATTTTTGAAAAAACAAGGGTGGTGATTAAGGTTTTTACTGCAGTCGAGGGGAGATATGGCAACAACTTCTTAATTTTTCTCAACATGAAGAAGGATGATGTCGCCACTGCATTGACGTGATGCTTAAAAGAAAGTTTGTTGTCGAACAGGATACCGAGATTCCTGACCTTGGTTACTGGAGTGGGGGGGGGACCCATCTCACTGGGCCACCAAGTTGAAGACCACTCGGGAGAAAGCTTACCAAAGGTTAGCACCTCGGTCTTATCCGAGTTCAATTTTAAACTGTTATCTGCCATCCACGAGCTGATGGCCATCATCCCTTCCTGAAAATTAGCAGCGACTGCGGGACCGTCTTTGTGAACAGACAACACCAATTGGGTGTCGTCAGCATAGGTGGTTAACAGCAGGCTGTGAGCTTTTATTACCCTCGCCAAATCCGCCACATATATATTAAATAATGTGGGGCTTAGCGAGGATCCCTGAGGGACCCCGCAGGGGAGAGAGAAAGTGGGTGAGTAGAAATTACCCAGTTTCACTACTTGAGTTCGGTTGGCCAGAAACGAAGCAATGAGATCTTTTGCACGATGAGTTACACCAATGGATGCGACACGGTCGACCAAGATGGAGTGGTCGACCGTGTCGAAGGCGGCGGACAGATCAAGGAGCACCAAAACCGCCGCCCCCCCCTGATCCATGATGGTCCTGATCTCATCAGAAGCCTTTATCAAGGCCGTTTCCGTGCCATGATATTTCCTGAACCCAAATTGAGTATCATCTAAAAGATTGTGATGGTCAATGAACTCAGAGAGTTGCAGGTTCATAGCTGACTCGAAGATTTTGGCCGGGAATGGTAGACAGGCGATAGGCCTATAACTGGCTGAATCAGTAGGATCCAGAGACGGTTTTTTCAAAAGAGGTTTAATAACTGCCTCTTTCCAGACTTCCGGATAGACACCTGCTTGAAAGATGGAGTTACAGAGGTCCGTTAAGGGAGGTGCTATAACCTCAGTGAGAGTGTTCAATATCACGGAGGGGCAAGGGTCCAAAGGGGAGCCAGATTTAATAGAAGTGACCAACCTGCTAATGTGTTCAGTTGAAACCGGGAGAAAATTGGTGAACTTGGGCGAGTAAGGAGGGGGATCAGGAGCAACAGAGCAAGCGGGGAGGGAGAATGATGAGTAGATCTTGGCGACTTTAGTAAAAAAGAAGGTGGCCAATGCATTGCACAGAACTTGAGAAGGTTCCGTCAGAGTGCCTGTAGGGGGGTTGGAGAGGGCATCAACTACCTGGTACAACCTTTTAGCTGAATTTTGAGCTGATTCAATTTGGGCGAGAAAAAAGATACTCTTGCACTTCACAATGGATTTTTTGTACAGTGCAAGGGCATCCTTATAGGTCTGCCTATTGACAGGGTTATAATGCCTTCTCCACCGCCTTTCCAGGTTCCTACAATGTTGGCGTTGTAAGCGAAGATCGTCCGTGAACCACGGGGCAGAAGGTGATGCCCTGTTGGAAGTAAAAGATTTGGCCGGAACCACATGGTTAACTGCATCAGAAATCCATTTCTGGTATCTGCTGGACGTTGCGCTGGGATTACGAGAAACCTCGTACCGGGAGTCTATTAGAGTCTGGGAAAGAAGTAGGTGATCGAAATTATTCCAGGTTCTAGAGCTGATGGAAATGCGGGGCATGGATTTGACAAGGTTGCGATTGTTAGCCTGGATGGTAAAAATAACCGCGGAATGATCTGACCATACCACAGGACTAACTAAGGAGAGATAAAGCTTGGGGTTGTTGGTGAACAGCCCATCCAGCGTGTGTCCAGCTTGATGAGTGGGGGCGTTCACCAGTTGCGATAAGCCTGCCACTTGTAGGTCAGCTAGTAATTGGGAAGTGTCTTTATCCCCTAAGTCCTCTAAATGGAAATTAAAATCTCCTAAAATGGTGAAATCCGAGTGGTTTATAGATAATTCTACAAATTCTTCCAAAGCCAGAAGAAAACGCGAGTGTGGGCCAGGGGGACGATATAACAAAATCCCTTTGAAGGACTGAATGTGGTTGAGTGAAATGGAAAAAAGGAACGCTTCGCAGTCAGGTCGACTTAAAGGGTCCGTTTTGACTCTTAGGTCTGCATTGTGAATTATGGCTAAGCCACCTCCTCTCCCCGTAGATCTGTCCTGTCTCACCACACAGAAACCCTCCGGGGTGGCTGAACAGAAATCCGGACCGGAGGAGGCATCTCCCCAAGATTCTGTAATGAACAGGATATCCAGTTCCTGAGTTATAATAAGTTCCCTTATTTCCCAACAATGGCTCGGAAGAGAGCGAGCATTGATGAGTGCTACTCGGAAATGGCGAATGGGTCCTGAGCCAGGAGTGCACTTTACAGGGAAGGGACAGGGGAGAGCAAATTTGCAGCCTGGACATGTGGCGGGTAGGGATGTTAGACAAATAGTGGGGGCGAGAGCTGAGCATCTATCGCTAGGGGCCCCTAAGTTAAGAGCCATCAACTGGGAATATGAGTAACTTATCCTAGCGCTCTGGTGAGGCAGGTCTGCCCGCCCAGGGGGGGTGGCCCTGGGCCCGGAGCCGGCGCGGACGGGCGCAGACGGGCTCGCCTTTGGCGAGCCTTCGGCGCGCCCACGACGCGCCCGCTGCGCGCGTCCGCTGCGCGTACACATCATCGGCTGCTGATAACGCCGAGTGTGCGAGTCACGTGAGGGGGGTGTGTCAGCGTGCAGCTGAACCTGTGACCAGCTCTACAGAAATGGCCTAAGGAGCATTGAACATAGCTCCGTGTGCAAGGTAAAAACAATGCAACGAATTTAAAAACAGAAATTCGGTTGTCAACAGATTCCCCAAACCAAACCAATAACAGTACTTCCCAAAAGGACTCTGTCTAAGGAATGTCCGCTGTGCGCTCGCTTCTCGGCTGCTGATAACGCCGAGTGTGCGAGTCACGTGAGGGGGGTGTGTCAGCGTGCAGCTGAACCTGTGACCAGCTCTACAGAAATGGCCTAAGGAGCATTGAACACAGCTCCGTGTGCAAGGTAAAAACAATGCGACGAATTTAAAAACAGAAATTCGGTTGTCAACAGATTCCCCAAACCAAACCAATAACAGTACTTCCCAAAAGGACTCTGTCTAAGGAATGTCCGCTGTGCGCTCGCTTCTCGGCTGCTGATAACGCCGAGTGTGCGAGTCACGTGAGGGGGGTGTGTCAGCGTGCAGCTGAACCTGTGACCAGCTCTACAGAAATGGCCTAAGGAGCATTGAACACAGCTCCATGTGCAAGGTAAAAACAATGCGACGAATTTAAAAACAGAAATTCGGTTGTCAACAGATTCCCCAAACCAAACCAATAACAGTACTTCCCAAAAGGACTCTGTCTAAGGAATGTCCGCTGTGCGCTCGCTTCTCGGCTGCTAATAACGCCGAGTGTGCGAGTCACGTGAGGGGGGTGTGTCAGCGTGCAGCTGAACCTGTGACCAGCTCTACAGAAATGGCCTAAGGAGCATTGAACACAGCTCCGTGTGCAAGGTAAAAACAATGCGACGAATTTAAAAACAGAAATTCGGTTGTCAACAGATTCCCCAAACCAAACCAATAACAGTACTCCCCAAAAGGACTCTGTCTAAGGAATGTGCCTGGTCCTTCCCCACATGATGCCCCCCCCCCAGTCGCTGAACCAGAGGTTTAGTATGTGCAGGCAAGCTAGGGGAGACGCGTGGCCATGTGTCCCCCCCAAGGACTTCATATCTGGACTGGCCATTGGCCTTTGTACATAGTGTTCTTTACTACATCTTATTTTTTCATGCTGAATAAAGAATTTTGTTTTCTGTTTTGAAAAGTCTTGCAGTTCATGTATTGATGTTGATGCTGAGGCTCCAGGAGTTGGGGTTGTGGGAATGTGTTATGTTTCATGGACATGTTGTAGTCTGCATCTCATGGGGTGGAACCGGGTATCTGCGTGCCCTCACAAGGTCTCTGCAAAGAATCTTTGGTCGTGTCTGCTCTTTGTGTTTGGAGACATTGTCCCTAGGAGTGTTCCTTCCTCTGTGGCACCTGACATCTCCCCTGCAGAGGGTTGCACAATTGTTGTGTTGCCCTGTGTCTACATTTCCTTTGTTGGTGATGGATCCCTTCAACTCTGGCCATGCCTGCTCAGCAATGTCTCCGGCTGCATCGTCTGTGCCATCCTTGGTACTCACTGTACTTGTGTATAGAGTATTTTGCCATGCCCTCATGGAGAAATTGTCCCTTTTCCGGACAATGCATGTGTGTAATCCCAGCCTAGTACACATATGGTACTTGTTCCGCTGGGTATATGAACACCTGACTCACAATTGTGGGCATTGTATCAGTGGGAACTCCACCCTATTCCTTCCATGACAGACAACATCTTGGTGGCTGGCCCAGCACCTGAACATTCCTATCAGTCCTGGGATGTGCGTGACAGTGTGTGTTCTCTTTGGCTCTCTTAGTTTATTAGGCAGTGACATGACTATACAGTCTTGTGGCATGCTCTCAGTGTGTGTATTGTGCTGCATCTGCCAGGGGTGGGTATGCATGTGTTATTTGTCCTCACACCCACATGTGGTGTGTCATGCAGTGGGGGAAAGACATCCATCCTCCTGGGAGTGGGACACTGCTGTCAGTGATGTGTTGTTATGGCACTATCATCATTGTCCAAAGTTAGGGATGCGTACATACACCCATGGAGTTGTGGTCATCTTATAATGATGTGCACCCCCCCATGTTTCTGTCCACTGCTTGGAGTCCTCTGCACCCACTCATATATGTATGTCCACTGCTGGGAGTCCTCTGCACCCACCCCCATGTCTCTGTCTACTGCTGGGAGTCCTCTGCACCCACCCCCATGTATCTGTCCACTGCTGGGAGTCCTCTGCACCCACCCCCATGTCTGTGTCCACTGCTGGGAGTCCTCTGCACCCGCCCCCATGTCTCTGTCCACTGCTGGGAGTCCTCTGCACCCACCCCTATGTCTCTGTCCACTGCTGGGAGTCCTCTGCACCCACCCCCATGTCTCTGTCCACTGCTGGGAGTGATGGGCACCCACCCCTCACATGTCCCTGTCCACTGCTGGTATTCCTCTGCACCCACCCCCATGTCTGTGTCCACTGCTGGGAGTCCTCTGCACCCACCCCCATGTCTGTGTCCACTGCTGGTATTCCTCTGCACCCACCCCCATGTCTCTGTCCACTGCTGGGAGTGATGGGCACCCACCCCTCACATGTCCCTGTCCACTGCTGGTATTCCTCTGCACCCACAACCATGTCTCTGTTCACTGCTGGGAGTCCTCTGCACCCACACCCATGTCTCTGTCCACTGCTGGGAGTCCTCTGCACCCACCCCCATATCTGTGTCCACTGCTGGTATTCCTCTGCACCCACCCCCATGTCTCTGTCCACTGCTGGGAGTCCTCTGCACCCACCCCCATGTCTGTGTCCACTGCTGGTATTCCTCTGCACCCACCCCCATGTCTGTGTCCACTGCTGGGAGTCCTCTGCACCCACCCCCATGTCTCTGTCCACTGCTGGGAGTCCTCTGCACCCACCCCCACGTCTGTGTCCACTGCTGGTATTCCTCTGCACCCACCCCCATGTCTCTATCCACTGCTGGGAGTCCTCTGCACCCACCCCCATGTCTCTGTCCACTGCTGGGAGTCCTCTGCACCCGCCCCCATGTCTCTGTCCACTGCTGGTAGTGATGGGCACCCACCCCTCACATGTCCCTGTCCACTGCTGGTATTCCTCTGCACCCACCCACCCACACACTTGCGTCCTTGCTGTGGTACACTGCTGTCCTGGGCATACACCACCCCCAATTTACAGCTGATGTGCTGCACCAGCCGTACACCTACATCCGTGGCGTGTGTACGCCTTGTATCCATCATGTAATGGGGCTGTAGGGGTATGCATGGTACGGCCCATACCCATGCTCTGGGGGCGTGGGTACGGGCCGTACCACCATTGTGGCGGTGACGTAGGGGTACGCGTGGTACGGACCGTACCCACGCTCTGGGGGCGTGGGTACGGTCCGTACACGCGTACCCCTACATCACCACTGCAATGGTGGTACGGACCGTACCCATGCTCCGAGGGGCGTGGGTACGTCCCGTACCACCATTGTGGTGGTGACGGGTACGCGTCCACGTCCACTTCCGTTGTGGCGGGACGTGGGATTGGTGGACACGCCCCCCGAAGTGACCAGACCATGGAGGTAATTAATGTGCAGGATATATTTGTTTTTTGTGGGGTGTGGGTTATGTTTCATGCCCCTTTCACCCCCCCCCCCTTTGCCCCTGGGGGTTGTTCTGACCTTCTGCGGCATCTGCGGCGGTTTCTGAACACGAGGTCGTAGGCTATGAGGGCCGGGATGACGCGAAGGTTGGGATCCATTGCTGTCCGTCGGGTACCGGTGCTCCTTCTTCGCATCGTCCTCAATTTCCCAGAAGTTTTTGGCTCCCGTAAAAAATGCTACGTGCGGAGGGACGTAGGCACGAATCGTACTTGCTGGTCCGTAAAACGCTGCCTGACTCCGTCCGGACGTCGCGTATGAGCCGTCCATATTCAGATTTGTATGTATTTTTTTGCCGGTCGGTCTTTTGTACGACTCGTACGGAAATGGTATTTCTGTGCGAATCGTACTTGCGAGTTTGTAAGGTGTTTTTCCCGGGTACGAGTCGGACGGAGAAAACGCTCCGTATGACCATTTGTACCCGGGTTTTACAGGATGGGAATCGGCACCCAAGTGTACCTAACCCCACGGAATGTTGCCCCAGATGCAACACACAGGGAGCAGACTCCATCCACATGATCTGGCAATGTCCCACATTGCAGCCCTACTGGGAAAGAGTCCTGATGGGTCTAGGGGAGGCCGCTGGGTGGACCATACCGCAGGAGGTTAAGCCAGTATTACTGCGTCTATTACCTAAACCAAAAAACAAGAAGCTAAGTAGACGCTTCGTTAACTCGGGATTGGTATTGGCCAAGAGGCGAATAGTAGTAGCACGTATGCAACCACAACCTCCGTAACATTCAGATTGGGTGAGGGATATTAACGAATGGGCTACGTCAGAGCTAGTCAGGATGAGATTTGTAAAGAAAGACGAAAAGGCAGAGGAAGACAGATTGGCATGGGCCTCTATGATAACGGATCTCCAGGGAGATCATGAGCCGACTTCGCAACAAATTAACGAGAGGGAACATACCTAGAGGGGCAAGCCACACAGAAATACAGACCTGCAGGGCCCGACACTCAAATGATAGAAGTGAAATAATGCTATTGGTGATCATCAAGCAAGGAACAAAACTGACTTGAAGGAAGAGGAGGGGGGTATTGTGAAAGTTCTTTTGTTTGCTATAAGAAATATTGTCGAGGCACAATGGCATGTTATAAAAGCAAAAAAACCTTTTTCTTTATTTCTTTTACAAGGTATAGAAGGATGAATACAAATTGGACATATAAAAATCAGAATGTCTAAACTATATGAGGAACTGTATTAAGTATTTTACATTGAGATACTATGTCATAATGTGCTCTGTATACAATTGTTAATGCAAATAAAAATATACGTATAAAAAAAAGTGAACAAGTCATTTATGGCCTGATTTAGAGTTTGGCAGGTGGGTTCCCTGTCACAAATGTGACGTATATTCTGTCGACCTCATTACAAGTCCTTCAGTATATAATGCACTCGTAATAAGACGGGCAGGATGTCTGTCACATTTGTCTAGGGTAGGCTCTCAGCACTGGGTCGGTTCAAAACACATGATCAAGTCTCTGTCACATGAAGACAGTGGACTTTGGTGCCAAGTTCAGAAGCAGGGTTTAGGGTCACATGTTTGACTCACAAGGCATTCTGGGCAAATGGCCCAAAACGTTTAATTGAACTGGCACTGGAATATATTACAAAGACTAAGTTGCTTCTTATTGTCAGAGTACACTGGCACCATTACAGCAAAAACGGGCTTGGTTGCTACAAACTTGCTGTAAATTGAGCAGAAGAGTAATCTCTTGGTAGAACTGCTATTCATCCACAAATGTACTACTTCCTAAAGCATCATTGTTTGTAGGACAGTACAACGCAGGTAAAGACATCGTATGCTTTTACCAGGCATTTTTTACTAGACATGTTTTTACCACAAAAATGCTTTTACAACCCATGTCATTACCACGCATTGTTTTTTCATATGAAAGCAATGAATTTGTGGGGGGAGATCTCCCACACCCCCCAACTTACCTTAAATGCATGGTGAAGGCATGCGTTGTAAAGGCATCAACATGGTAAAAATATGCATGCTAAAAAATGCATGGTAAAGGCACAGCAAGGTGAAAACCTTGTTGTAAAGACTGTTTCTCGTGTCATTGAGCTGTTCCTTTCCAGCTAAAGTTTGCAATGGCTGTTCTGAGAAACTTTTGAGACTGTTTTTTTATTTTATTTTGAGTTGTGATTTTGCATGTTGAGGGCCTCATTTAGAGTTGGCAGTAACTGAGAATCCTCCACTTCCTGTGGAAATGCACATTTCGAGATGAACCGTAATAGAGAATCCTGCAATTTCAGGAGAGAATGGAAACTTCAAAGCAGAATTTCCATCAGCATAGAGATAGTATGGAAATGGGTATAGAATTCAGAGGTTTTTTATTTCCCTCAGGAATCAGTAGATTTCCCATTACCAATGAACTGCATCAGGCCAAATCTCAAGGACATTTATGAGTAAGTGAAGTCATACTACAAGCCCCGCATCACAGACAGGCGCATTGGCCCAGTCTGCATTGCGGCTGCAGGCCAGGCTGTGTGCCCTGCAACAATGAATCTGAGCCCTGCAATGCAGCTGTACATACGTACCTGCCATGTGAGCAGCACATTAGGGAAAGGGCTGTTTGAAGCTGTCGGTCCACCTTTCTCTATACAGACAGCACCCGGCCTGCATGTGGTAGCGGTGCAGAGATCCTCCTGCAAGCAGGTGCAGTGAGAGACTGCATTTGTCAGCACAGGGATATCTGGAGGGTCCATGCACCGGGACACTCTTTGGAGTAGCTGTACATGCTATAAACTGATATCAGCATCATCATCATGGGTACCCCATTCTCCCCTTTCAAGAGTCGACTGTGGAGGGCACACTGTGGCACACAGTCAGTGTGCCCTCTGGCCCCTCCCTGGCCTCTGTCTGTAGTACCGCACAAGAGCAGAAGAAATTGAGGGATCTACTTCTTGATATCCACCTGCACTACATGTGCGCCAGGGCGATCTGCATTACAGAAGGGGCAGTGCAAGCCTGTTGTGTTCCTGGAGTAATTTCGATACCAGGGCCCCAAGAGAACTTCTTCATGTCCTAATAAATGCCTGTGTGAAGTGACCCCATCTTGTGTGTACATTTAGCGGGTTTCATAGATACTGTCAAGTTGCAAAATGACTGCGCTGTGAAGCAGTTTTGCACTGCACTTATGTTTTACCTAATTTGTCTGATTGGCCAGCATATCTTAGCACCTCTCTCTACAGAAATGTTATTCATTGGAAAACCTGTAAATAATCTATATATAAAACATAGGTGTTTGCCTTTTTCATTTTATGAAAAAGAAGCATGGCAACAGAAAATAGACTTCTTCTAGCCATGTTTTTGGGTGTATAACAAAGGTTTTTATATATTTGTATTATTTGTATTACTTTCTTTCGGTCAATCGACCACAGAAGTACAGACAACAAGACATCCATTTCATAATCCGTAAAACATGTAAGAAATATAAGGTAAAGTACTTTCCAAAATAAATGTGAAGACAAGGATGCTTTACCAACAGGGCTCTAATACAAGAGTGAAAGCAGGTTGTCAGCAATTAGTCGGGACCATAGGCCAAGCAACACAGGATACAGATTACGGGCCTCATTTATGAAAACTGTTGCATCGCTGAGACAAAACAGTGGTGCAACAGTTTTCACTGCACCCTCCTAGCGACAGCATGGATGCGCTGTATTTAATGTATTGCGCTCCATGACGCAAGGAGTTACAGATACGTCAGTATTTCTGACATATCTGTAGGTGTAAAAGTGGCACATTGCTGGGGTGTGTCTGAAAACAGATGCGTAGATGCGTCACTTTGTAAATATGGTGCAATGTGACACATTATTTACGCCACCGCAGCGTCACAAGAAATGATGCAACGGCGGCATAAAAGTGTTACAGGCCTTCATAAATAAGGCCCTATATAACTAATGTTGTCTGAATGAACACCTAAAATAACTTAATTCAATTTCAAAGTAGGGGAGTGGCCAACTTTTGGAGCTCTGTGGTTTGTGAGTTGACCACGATTCCTATATAAAGTGTGTCTAAACTACATCAAATACGTTTATAAGCAACAAGAGCACGCTATGTTACAAATACACAGCGCTTCGACGTCTCGTCAGGGGTAGTAAACGCTATATAAATCCAAACAGTGCCGGATTTAGGGCAGTGCGACTGGTGCAGCTGCACTGGGCACTGACCTGTGGAGGGGGCGCTGACCACAGGGTGGGGAGCTGTGTTTAGCAATAACTTATGATTGGAGAGATGAGAGGCAATTTTGCCTGGTGGTAGTGAGAGAATTAGAGAAGGCGGTCATGGAGTTTGAGGGCACCGAAAATAATTGTGGCACCACCAGCGCTAAAGCCGGCCCTGAATGCAATTACAATACAATACAATGCATAAAACCCAAAGCTATAAAATCCCACAAGCACGAAACAGCTAAAGTGCATATAGACTAAAGCATTAAGTATGGGGAAAATAAGGTATGGGGAAAATAAGGTGCGCGATAGTGCATCTTCATTAAGGATTAAATGGATTAGAAGGATCTATTTCTAATAAAAGCAAGTATTTTCTAAGAAAAAACACTATGCACCTTGAGGTATCCATTTTAAGAACCATGTGGGCAGATTGGTAGATTTTAAACCAAGGTTAAGGCATAATGGCCGAATCCATTTGCGTCTGGGTCCAATGCACTGGGGAGGAAGCGCGAGCGCCATCTTGGAGCGTCCAGGTCACCTGGGACGCCAAGACGACGCTATTTAGGGCGAGCTGAGCAGCAGGTGAGTCTGCTTAGTGCCCTGGAGGGCTAGAACACTATCGGTGCCCTGCTGCTATTCGCGCTGGTCGCGCGTCATCTTTGCTCTGCCTAGATTTTAAACTACCCCGTTTTGTGGAGTTTAGTTCTTTTATTTTTGCCTTCCCCCTGTTTTTATAACGCGCTCCTGGCCCCTACCTTGCACCATAATCTGTCATCACCACCGCTGTTTGGCGGGTCCGGGTTACCGGGAGGTCTGTGGGTTTTGCAGGGTTCGGCGCCATTTTGCATTGGGGAGGAAGCGCGAGCGCCATCTTGGAGCGTCCAGGTCACCTGGGACGCCGAGACGACGCTATTTAATGCTCGCTGGTCTCGCGCAGCGGTAACGCGCAGCGGAGCGCCTTCCCTGCGCCTGAGTCGTGCCAGAGTCCTGCCCGTCTGCGCTCGTCCGCGTCTCGGAGGCGGACGAGGTCGGACTCTGGCCCTCGGCTCCGGTGTTTGCTGGATTAGAGGTGCCTACCTGTGGCCTCAGGATGATTACGTACAGCGCTGCTTCTTTGCGTGCTTTGCGCCCTACACGCTTTGCTTGTCTGTCTCTCTTCCCTGGCGGTCGCCGTTTGGGTCGGGGTTGCCCCGTGTGTAATTGGCTCCCCTCATTATCATCTACCCATAGTCCATCTACCCCTCCGCAACACTACCAGTGCGCGCTGCTTAACACTAGGTCCCTGCCTCGCCATACTTCGGATATATGGGATCTACTCGCGCACTCCAAGATCTCTTGTTTATTTTTAACTGAGACTTGGCTGGGTGTGGGCTCTGAACCCGACATCGCCTGTGCTGTCCCTCCTAATTATTCCATCTTACGGAGGGATAGAACTGAGGGACGAGGCGGCGGGGTGGCTCTGGTAGTGGACAAGGTCTTTGACTGTTCCTCCTTTGTGGTGGACAGCATTGCCGGATGTGAAGCATTAGGCTTTACACTTCATCTATCGGCGTCCCAGACCTGTACTGGTATTCTCCTCTATAGACCCCCTGGACCCATTGGATCCTTTTTTGAGGATCTACAGTCGGCCTTGTCTGTACCTTGTATGCGTTCGGCGCACTGCATGTTACTGGGCGACTTAAACTTGCATATGGACTGCCTTACGGATCCGGAGGCTATTAAACTCCGCGAGATTACAGAGATGTTAGGGCTAGCCTCTTTTATCCATAGCCCCACTCACGAGAAAGGCCACACATTAGATGTGATCTTTGCCTCCAAACCTATTGAGGTGTCCCCTCCACTCCCGGTCCTTTGGTCAGATCATTATCTGATAAATTTTGACTTGGTGCTTGAATCCAAGCTTAGTCAAAGGGCTCGAGAGGAAGGTCCCCGGCATTTCAGAGCCTACCATCTTGTGTCAGCAGATATGCTATCCGAGGCTCTCGGCAAATATCCGTGTCCAGTGACAGGGGTTCTGGAAACTGATCTCATCTTGGTCCAGAACTGGATGCAGGCAAGATTTGAGGAGTTGGCCCCTCTGAAGCTTGCTAGAACAGCTCATCTCAATTCTGCTCCATGGTTCTCGTCCGCTCTACGCACAATGCGACAAGACTGCAAAAAGTTGGAAAGGCAGTGGCGGCGCAAGTACGATCTTGTGGAGCGAATGAATTACCGTGGTGCGATAAAATCTTATTATAAACAGATTGTCGCAGCCAAAAAGAACTATTTGGAGCAGAGGATTGATAAAGCGGATAATATGAGCCGGGAACTCTTTAGGGTTGTGAAGGAGTTTGTCAACCCGGCAGTAGGGACCCCGGTCCATTCTCACTCGGAGGAATGGATCAAACAGCTCGCTGACTTTTTTGTGACTAAGATCACAAAGATTCAGGCCACTTTTCCAACGGCGGATTTTCAATCAGTGGACGTGGTGTCAGGGGACAAGTTGACTTATTCAGCGCCCTTGCAGGCTGAAACTGGGCCCGTATTGTCTGCTTTTCCCCAGCTGTCCTGTGAAACATCGCTTGAGCTGCTATCCAGGCTACAATCTGGTTCGCCGTTGGATGTTTGTCCGGCGAAATGCTTGGGCAAGGTGGCTCCGGCAGTGAACGGTCTGCTGAACCCCCTGCTTAATCTTTCATTGAGCTCAGGGGTGGTTCCACGCCAATGGAAACACGCACTTATTCTGCCGCTGATCAAGAAGCCTCTGCTCGACCCCCTGCAATGTGCTAACTACAGACCAATCTCCCTCCTCCCTGCTCTGGCGAAGGTGTTGGAGAAACATGTTCAGCATACTCTGACCACCTTTATTGAGAACAACAAACTGCTGCATGACTCCCAGTCCGGCTTTCGTGCGAATTACAGCACGGAGACGGCTCTGGTTGAGGTCACCGACGCCATCAGGGAGACGCTCGATCATGGGGGAAAGGCTATGTTGGTTATGTTGGACCTATCGGCGGCATTCGACACCGTCCCACACGCAGGCCTTCTCTCAAGACTTAGGGAGATTGGTCTGCGAGGGACGGTGTTGGACTGGTTTCAATCCTTTCTTGCCGACCGTCGACAGGTGATCTGGGCCCCACCGTTCTCGGCCGAAATGCTTCCGCTGGAGGTGGGGGTGCCTCAGGGCTCTATCCTGAGCCCCACCATCTTTAACATATACATGGCCCCTCTTGCGGAGGTAGCGGAGGCGTTTGGGGCCCGGGTCATCTCATATGCTGATGACACCCAGCTCTTGTTCACTTGCAGGAAGGGAGAGGCCTTTAGCGGCGGCAGAATTAAGGACTGCCTGAGTGCAGTCTTTGCGTGGTTCCAGCGGCACAGCCTGAAATGCAACTCAGACAAATCTGAGCTGCTCTTTTTCGGCTGTGCCCCTGATCCGGGCTGGAAGTCATGGTGGCCCCAGGACATGTCCCCCCCAGAGAAGCCATCTTCCCAGGTAAAAAATCTCGGAGTGGTGTTTGACGATGTTCTATCTTTTCGTCCACACATCCTGGGATTAGCAGGGAAATGTTTCAGCATCCTTAAGATGCTTAAGAAATTTCTTCCCCTACTTTCACTGCAGTATCGTAGGAAGGTTGTCCAGGCGCTTGTGGGCTCCCGCCTGGATTATGCAAATGCTCTTTTTGCAGGCCTACCTAAGTATTTGTCATCCAAACTGCAGATTGTCCAGAACTCGGCGGCCAGAGTTATTTATGGGTTGCCTAGGAGAGCTAGTGCCTCTGCGCTTTTGGCTAGGCTGCACTGGCTCCCAATTTTGGGGAGAATCAGATTCAAGCTCCTCTCTCTGGCATTCAAGGCCCTTCATGCGATTGGCCCTCACTACCTGAGGAAGCGTATCGTCTTCTATGTGCCGCGGAGGCTGCTGAGGTCAGCGGACCTGGCTAAAACGGAGGTGCCGGTGGTTAAACGCGTCCGGATGGGAGGTCGCTCCTTCCAGTATGTGACAGCCTGCCTGTGGAACGAGCTCCCACTTTCCCTTCGGAAAGCGAATAATCTTCTGGCTTTCAGGAAGGAGTTGAAAACTCTGCTTTTTACTAAGTAACCTAGTGTGACGGTAGTAGGTCTTTCCCTTTGGTTTCGTGTTTCTCTGGGTCACTTTGCCAAAGCGCCGGGACACCCTTCTGGGGTAGCCGTGCGCTCAAAAAGTGCGGAGTAACATAACATAACATAACATGCAGTAGGGCAAAACAAATAAAAATGCTCTGTGTCCTCGAGTTTGTTGTAGCATTTTTGACACAACGGAGAGGCTTGAGTCCCAGTGGTCCATTTAAAAGTAGAATCATTTAAAGCTAGTGCGCCAAAACTGAATTTAATAAAAAATGATTTTGCAGGAACATGGAAAATCTCATCTAAAAAGACTTCAAATCTTGGGAGTGGCTTATGAGATAGAAGTAAGTCGGAAAGTGACCCAGTGCTGGAGAAGCAATGCCATTGGGACATAACATAGTATCAAAAAGGTTTGATTAAGATACCTTTGATATTTGATTTGATAGGAGACGAGGTAGTATATAATGTCCGGACACTAACTTAGTAAACCTAGGGCCTCATTTATGAGGTTTTGCCGTAGGGTAGCACATCAGGCCTTGCTGCTGCACTTCCCTACGGCAAAAGAAAAGGGTAGGAATGCACCGTATCTATCAGATACGACGCATTCCTGTCCTTTTCCCCTGTGCCGGCACACAATGGGCTGCCGTGCGTCAACGCAGGCACCTTTGACCCATGGTGCCAGGGTGCCTGCGTTGCGGGCATAATTATTTTTGTACAGTAGGGGAAATCTTTATGTACAAAAATAATCACAAGAGGCTTTTTCCATTTTTTATGTGTGCTGCAGAATGCAGCACACATAGCAAATGGAAAAATGAGGAGAAATAAATATATTTCTCCTTGTTGTGCCTCCCTTACGCCTCCTCTGGGGAGGTGTAGGCTTTTGGCGCTGCCTCGGATTTACGATTTCTCGTAATTCTGGGGCAGTGTCAAAAGGCCATGGATGTTGCTGGGAACACCCCCAGCAACACCCATTGCATGCCCCTTTAACACAGAAAACTGTGTTAAAGGGACTGATATTTATCAGGCAGCATTAAGCCAAAAACAATGGCTTAGAACTGCCTGATAAATATCACGCACGTTCCGGAGGCGCAAGGAGTCTCATAAATGAGGCCCCAGATCTTTACATATGAAAAACACTTGAGCTTAGTATTTGTGTCTAGGCTTTTCACTTCAAGTAGTTCAGATCTATATGAATCTAGTTCTTGCTGGGACCAAAGTCTCACCCAAAATAAAAGAGACTTCAGGGCAGCAAGATGGTCAATGCCTTTGAGAGCAGCATCTAGGATTATTGGTAAAGAAGGTGAGCTAGAGGGAAGGTTGATTAGTGATTTAAGAAAGCTAAGCTCTTTTGTCACCAGAGTGCTTACGCCGGTGATGTCCCATAACTCAGCTCCATTAAGCACAGCTGACTGCACTATGGCACTTTATACTTTTAAGGCTGTGGAGACTGCCTTGACTTGTGATCATCCATGCATTTTTAAGATATCAGCAGCTCTATGATGAATTATCAGGGTACTTTTTAGTATCTGTGAGAACCATGATATTGAACTACTAATCCTTAAACCTAAATAATCAAAGGTCTTAACTGTAAGAAACTGGCTCTATATATACTGCACCAAAGTGAGGTACAGTGTGTATAGAGTCCAAGAGTCCCCAGAGGTAGGCAGAAATTAAAGTTAGAAAGAACCTTACTCTCCAAAGTGATAGCTTGGTCGAGCAGTAAGGCAGTATCAGAGGACAGTGTTAAGCACTTGATGTACACACTCAGTCAGCAAATTAATTCACACACTCAAGAACTGAACTCTAGGCCAATTGTTTTTGAATAAAAATATATTGTTGTTTATTTTTAGAACCAAGCAAGCCTGGTACAGGTAAGCATTAAATACTTTTCAGTAATAAGTTACTGGATATAGAACAGTTTGAAAATGCAATAGAAATTGTACTTTGATTTACAGGGGAGCAGTAGTATGCAACACTTAGCAAATACAGTACATTGGAATGAATAGGCTTTTTCAGTAAATTGCAGGTAAGTTACATTTTACGTTACTTTTCTAACTCAGTGCTGGATACCTATATTCAGCACTGGGACATATCGTAGAACCGGGTAAGTAATTACATTTTGGTTATTCGCTTGATTTTTAAAGATTATTTTCAGTTTTCAAAACTCCACACTTAAAAACTTTTTGGAGCAGTACATTGAAATAAATGGGCTTCTACAATAAATTGCAGGTAAGTTCTTTTTTATGTTATTTTCTATATCAGTTCTGGATACCTAGATTCAGCACTGGGACATTTCCTGGAAACAGGTAAGAAATTACGTTTTGGTTATTCGCATGATTGTTAAAGAATATTTTCAGATTTCAAAACTCCACACTTAGAAACTTTTTGGAGCAGTTCATTGAAATGAATAGGCTTTTACGATAAATTGCAGGTAAGTTACTTTTCACGTTACTTTTCTAACTCAGTGCTGGATACTTAGATTCAGCACTGGGACATTTCCTGCAAACAGGTGAGCAAACACGTTGTGGTTATTTGTGCGATTCTTAAGGAATATGTTTAGATTTCAAAACTCCACACCAAAACTTTTTAGAGAAAAAGTGTCAATGTTATCCTATGGAGGGAAAACAGGTTAACAGTTCTGAGGTAAGTAATCGGCTGTGGGAGTTAAGGTTCTGGGGTTAGACTCAGGGGTCTCCCAGGGTCAGAGATGAACAGTTGTTGCACCCTCAGCGGCACTAGGGGGGGGGTCCGGTTGGTGGCTGCTGGCAAGCAGGCCACTGGGTTGTGGGAGCAAAGCTCCTAGGGTTAAGTTCAGGGCAAGTTGGGGACCAAAGGAGCACCAAAGGTGCACCCTCAGAAGCACTAGGGCGGCCGGGTGCAGGGCGCTGTTTTGAGGTCAGGTGCCCTGTTGTTTTCAATGGAGAACCTCCGGGACAAAGAAACACTGCAGGCTCGGGGACGAGGATCTTCTGGGTGCGACCACCACTTCGAGGGATAAGTTGGGATGTCGTGGGTTGGTCAGGCACTGTTGGTTTGGGCACACAAGGCCATGGGGGCGTCAGGTGCAGGGGTGCCTTGAGACATCGGATTTTCTTACCTGCTCTGGTCGCGGTGGGGGGGTCCTCTGGATTGAGGCTGCAGGCATCGTGTGGAGGCTTGAGGCAGGTCAGGGGTTGCCGGATCTCAGGTCAGGATCACCGGGGGGAACGCCTCGTGGTGTTTTTCCACTTAAGCTCGGGCCGGGTTCCATTTGATTAAAATTAATGGTCATTTTGGGAAAATGTATAGATCTGCTTTATATATAGGGTGGGGGGAGGAAAGGCTTGGCTGCCTGCGGGTGTTGGCGCTGGGCCTGGCCTGTGGCCAACCCCTCTTCCACCCTGACATGCATTGCCAAAGACTGTATGCAGCATGCGGTTGGCTACGTGCGTGAGGTTGGTTGGTGGGCCTGACCGCAGACCAGGCCCTGTGGTCAAGCCACACCACACACAGATTACTTTATCCTGCTGCACAAACTGGCGGCAGAAGTGTCCCATAGAAATAATCTCCCAATCTTACAAATGGACAGCGCCATGTTATTTAAAATGCCTGCACTCCCCTGTTACATCTGTATATTACAGAATTTGCCATATGAAATACCAAGCGGAACTAGCACTATGTGTAGATAGGCATGGCCCTGGACGGAAGGGGCACATGTACACTCTTTATGGATGTAAAACGAACATCAGAATACCAGCAGCAGCAACACAGGTGTTACTCATATTGGCAGCAGAGTACAAGGTGTACTGTCTTGATATTATGTGCACTAGGACACTTATGGTTCTGGGTGTACTCTAAACACGAATTACGTAAGCTGCTGGGAGGTGTTAAGGTGTTGTTATAAAAGTTATGACACAATGCGTATTTTGAGAAATAAAACTGTTGTGTTACATAGCTCCATGTAGGGTGTGTTCATTTGCATGCTTTCGGGCTGTGGAAGAAGCTGCAAAATGGACTTTAGGATCAAGAAAAAACTGACACGCAAGTCCCTCTTAGTGTGAGGCACCATAGGATCAGACTTGAGTTCGCTAGGGATATTCAAAGGATAGGATAAAATAGGGATCGCCACTTTGGAAGAAGCGTGGAAAAACACTCACAATAAGGCATGCCATTAGTTACATATAGAATTCCATTCGCTGACTTTCCGGTATTTCAATACATACAAGTTAGACAGTCCTTGTATCACAGTGTGAAAAGGGTACTACTATCCCTGAATAATCACTTGAGAGTAGACACAGAAATGACAAAAAAAAAGACATAAACGTTCTCATACAGAACTTTAATCACACCATCCAAAGGAATTATTAACCTTGAAAGAACAGTGGGAAATGAGGGTTGGTGCCCCAAGGAGGTAGCGCGGAGACCAGGATTCTACATTCTACAACTAAAAATCCTTTGAAGTATATATCACAGATATATGATACCAGGGTCCACATGTATAGATTTGACTGGAGCTGCCCCATCATCAACACATTCTGGGAAAGAGCTTTAGCAAACATTTACAGGGTTTGGGGGTGATCATGGAAACCCAGCTATGGTTTGCTAGGGATATGGGGAGAACAAAATATAAATGAATATCAGAAACTATTTATTAACCTAGGCTTAGTGGTGGCAAAAAGAAACATAAACCAAACAGTGGGGCAGTGGAGTTTGTCCAGCAACCTCAATATGGAAATGGGTCATGGATTGAAATATGCCCACAGAGAGGGTGAGCAGAGACGTTTAAAGGCATGGGCAAAGTGGGCGCTGGCCCAAGGACCCAACCCTTCAGGGGCCCCCCTAACAGTGCCAGCTCTCTTCTGCAGAGAGTCTTAGCCTGATGACCATGACTCATTATTCAACAAATTGTTTTAAAGACCGTTTTCCTTTAATTTATTTTCAATGTGGGTAGTCTGTGGGAGTCTATTATAGAAATTTTGCATAGAAATATTGTGTTGGTGGTTCCTGCAACATCCATAACAAAGGTTCTTTTAGAGCAAAACAGCACCTAGCATACAAGAAATTGAGCGTGTCACAGATATTATTTGCAATACTATAGTGTTACAATATTGAAATTACGTCACTATGCTTGATAATTAGATGTAAACACATTAGAGATTTTGCACAAATATGCCTGTACACTGTCAGTGACCTCGCCAAAGAGGGCATGAGAGCGCTGAAATTGGATCATAAATTTAAAGTTGTTCTGAACAGGGGCCCCCAAAATATGTTTGGGCAAGGGCCTCCAAAATCCTTAAGATGCCCCGGGCTGGGAGAAGATATCCAAAAGAGTTTGAAAAAATATAGGGGCTCGAATGAAAAGTCAAGGGTGGATATAAAGAACTGGTTTGGACTGAAGGTGCAGTTGGAACTAAACAAACAATGTTGTTGATTCAAATCAGGAGAAGATCTATTGGACTGACAAACAATAACAGAGGTCTAGGAGGAACAACACATGTATTCCAATACTTTATTCTGAATTCTGGGTCTTTGTTGATGTTCTACTATCTTGAACATATTACAGAATGTACTATTATAATACAATGTTGTAAGGTAAACAATGGAATCTGTATGAGAGTTATAACTTTAATCATAAAAGCATTAAAATGGGTTTAAAAAAACCAAACATTTAAACGTAGAACGACATCATCAAGCCTCACAACTAAAGAACACTTTCCAAATGGCATTAGAAATTGTCTGGTTATGCTGCTGAGTTAATTAAAAGCCCATATATGGAAGGGCATTTCCCTCCTTTCTCAGTCAAATGCAATAGAATCCAACCCCTCACCCTCCCCGCCCCAGCGACACATTCCTTGGAGTGGTGAATTGCTGTTCATCATCCACTTGAAATTTCACAGCAAAACAAAACTGGTAGTAGTTGCACCTCCCTTGAAAATGATTACAGCGGACAGAGCCCATCTTACAAATTTCTGTCAATATTGCACATAAGCCTTTTATGGATCGTCTATATTGTGCATATATGTTTTGTGTCTGATGCGCATCAAACCCCACAGTATGTGCTCCAGCAAGGGGAACTCATGGACGGGGTGAGGGTCCTGGCGCGACCCGAAGTCAAGTCGCTGCTGCCTTAGCTGATGATGGAGGATTGGTCTTGGTCCCCTGCCCCTCCTATAGATTGCCATAATGTCAACTTCTCAACACTCTTCCATCTCCAAGGGCGCTCCCTTTGAATCCCTGCCGGTGTCCAGGAAGTGCTTACCTTCTGAGGGAGAAACATTTCCTCCAGCTGGCTCCACTGTCTTCACCTCTTCCCAGCTCACATGGTTTCCACCCAGAGTCAGGAATCCAAGAGTTTCCTTACAGTAGCCACCTGCCAATCAGCAGGTTGTTGACGGTGCAGGGCTAATGCTTCTACCAGGCATACGCAATGCCATTAGTCTGTCAATACACATGGAGGACAGCCTGCACTTCGAGGCGGCTCCAGGTGCCATACATGCCCATGAATGCTGGAACCAGTTGACAGCGCTGGTTGCCCCTAGGGCAGGTAAGGGGATTCCATGAGGCCTTCCTCTTGAAAAGACCCAATTCTTGGGTAGGCCTCAGAAGGAAACAGGAGTGGTATATAACTATGTCTAACAATCTTATTTTTGTGACCTGCTGACATTGAATTGGAGGGCGCCTTTAATGTTAAGGTACTTAAATTGTCATAAGCATGATGCTAACCAGTCCTTCCCACCCCTCCCCCTGCATGACAGGAAGAAAAGCAATCAGATTCCTTGTGTCCCTGTGCCCACCTTTGTTGTGGCTAATTCTGCCAGCCGCGAAGCTCAGTGGCCAATTTTTCAACTGGATTTTCTTCCTGTTGACTTCTGTGAGGGTCGATTCATCCACTTTGGCTGAGAATCATCCACCTCCCTAGCAGAGAACTTTAAATGTAGCGAATTTTCCACTATCATCTTGGTCGATGAATAAAAGCTGGCACAAAGTTGAGGGAATTTCTGTCTACCAAGCACTGTTTCAGGTCCTTAGACCTCTCTCCTCTCAGCATAACACCTCCATTAAAGATGGTGCAGTCATGGCTCTTGTCACTTTTCAGATCACAGAAGCATGGACGTCAGTTCACCAAAATGCCTGGGGTAGTGGAAACAACATCACTCACCATTTGACAATTACTTTCACTCACACACACATGCTTATACAAATACACAAACATTCACATATACTATGTCTCTCACATGAACACACTCTCACCCACAAGTACACACACAACATACACTTAAATAATTTTTTGCTTACCTCACCTGACAGGGGGAGTCAATTGTACTTTTGTTTTTTAATACGCTAATAGGGAAAAATACAATATTATTCCCTATTAGTGTAATAATAGTTTTTTTACAGAAAACAAGAAAAGTGGAGCCCCATCTGATGTCGTCCAAAAGGACAGCTGCCCCTGTGTTCCTGTCACTGATTTTGCCAACTCTGAGGCCAAGGGTTGCAAAGGCAGTGCCAGGGGTCGCAATGGGCAGGGGTGATGTCCATGCAAAGAAGCGTGCCTTCCACCCGTCCATTTCACTTAGATACTACCAGGGCTTTAAGTGGGCCGGGTCTCCCTGGTGCTGAGCACTGGCAGTTTTTTAAAGGGGGCCTCGAAACGGGTCTCTATCGGACTGTTTCGTGCCAGGGCACAGGCGGTCCGTTATTTTTTTTCCGGACTTCAGTGACAGCAGGCACCTTGATGTGCGCATGGTGAGCATTGTAGGGGAAGGGAAATCCTTTAGAGAGTCATTTTCTCCCTGGATTTCCCTTCTCTTTGTTGAAACTAAGGAACAGCAACATTGTCGTGGTGTCACCAGGGCTTTATGTGGAAGTTTTTTCAATATTATAAAGAAGCCGAAGTTGCTGCTTATTTATCTTATGCAAATAGTAACCAATGACAAAGCCAACAGTCCTCAGACTTGTTGTATCATATATCTGGACGCAATGACAGGAACAGCAAAATACAAGTCGGGCGGCACACTATGCTAAACACAGATTTTTAGTTTACGTGTTTTTAAGCCAAGCCCTTAATTACATTGACCACGCCCATTGGAGGAACCCCCAGTTTTTTCACCCCATTTAAAGCCCTGGATATTACCACTCAATTATAGAATGTCTGAGCATGACACGTGGCTGCATTCAAGATGGCTGGCTCTGACATAAACAGGAGGTCCTGCTCTTTACTACAGCCTGGATGGGAACCACCCATTTGTCCAGCAGAATAGACTGGCTCCACCGCAGCGCAAGTGAACAAGTCATTTATGGCCTGATTTAGAGTTTGGCGGGTGTGCAAAACAAATGTGACATGTATGCTGTCTACCTCATTACAAGTCCTTCAGTATGAAATGCCCTCGTAATAAGACGGGCAGGATGTCTGTCACGAGTACCTCTCTGCCAAAATCTAAATAAGTCCCTTAATCTGAAGATTATGTCCAAAAATTATCTTTACTTTAATGTGCAGGTAAACAGACTGCTAGTGGAATGAATGTCAATCGGGGTAACAAGCAAGAACGCCTGCTGCCCTGGCTTGTCCTTTCATACTCCGGTTACTACCCTGGCCATCCCTGGTAGCATGGGACATGACTGAAGTAGGAGGAATGAAAGTATATTTGGCTTTGGGGGTACTAATACATTAGTTTCCACTCCATGCCCCTCCCTTAAGGAAGAGAGAGAAGGCCGTCAATACTCTGTAGTCATCGCTTCCGCTACCATTAGCATTTTAGTAAGTCGCCATCCATGGGTAAGGCACCAACATTTCCTTCAAAATAAGCTATTTGGTATTCTTCTATTTTGGGATTCAAGTACATAGATGCCCTTGTGCGGGCTGTAGTACTTTTGATAAAAGGGACCAAAGAAAACTACTTCATATACTTCTAAATGGCTTTGTGAATTGACCCCATGTCTGTGTGTACATTTAGTGGATTTCATAGATACTGTAAGGTGCGCAATGACTGCGCTGTGAAGCCGTTTTTACACTGCGTATTTTTTACCTAACTTGTATGACGGACCAGCATGACATTTGTTTTTCCAGAAAATTTCAACACCTCTCTCTACAGAAATGTTACTCATTGAATAACTTGTAAATAATTTACAAATATAGGTTTTGCCTTTTCCATTATATGAAAAAACAGCAGGCAACAGAAAATAGACTTATTACAGCCATGGTTTTAGAGGTTTGATAGAGCTTTTTATATATATATATATATATATATATATATATATATATATATATATATATATATATATATATATATATATATATATATATATATTTTTTTTATTTTTTTATTTTTTTATTTCTAGATTTGTGAAGCACACTGTATAACTAAAATCCTCTTGGCACAGAAGCAAAAACAAGGTACATGGCAAAAAGGTAAACTGCGTAGAGTTGCGTATTTATGATCTTTGTGACTGGTTAACAGCAGACCCGAAAGCCAGCGACTAAGAGTTCTAGAGGGAAGGTGCCAGAACACAGAATAAAGGTTGTATGACAATGCACACCTTTACCACATATCCATTACAACACAATGCCTTTCCCAGGTAAACATTTACCACACATATTCCTTTAAAAAGTAAGTTAAGTATATTTACAAAAAGGAAATAAAGGAACTATGATTGACCCGTGAGTTCGACCCACCTTTCTGTAAAGATGTTTTTGGAATATATATATATATATGTTTTTTTCCAAAAGGAAGCGAATGGAGAGTTCCCCAAAAGAACGTCAACGGCACACCATAGGACGGCACAATATTTATTTTATTGTGTCACAAACAGAACAAGGCCTTTGGGTGAAGCCTTCATCAAGTTAGTGACCTGTGCCCAACCACCCATAGAAATACAGAGCAGCGTTAATGAAAAGTGAGGAAATATTGCGACACAGAACAAATGTGCATAACACAATATTTTGTACACAATTGCATACAATTACAAGACAGCGCTCTGCATTATTTTAAAGTTTGTGATCATGAACAAATAATAATAAATAAATAATACGGAAATAACATCTGATGTATAGACATGGAAAAAAGATTTAGCAATTCATCATATCGACATTGTGATTCATAAACCCATGTCAATAAAGCAATTCATTTTGCTAGGTAATGGCAAATACAATATAATTCTATGGGTAATGTACCGCTTGACTATCTATCACAATAGGCGACTAAACTGTCAAGGTTCACTGGGCAGGTGCCGCAAATTTCAAACATAAATAGTCAGGAACATTCTCACTGTAATAACATCACATCCTAAAATAGATACGTTGAAGAATTATGTGATATTGCCATTTTAACATATATACGAACTGCAGCAATTCTGGGTAATGTACCCCTTATTAATCCATCCTATGCATTATACAAATAAATAAATGAAAACACTTCCTAACTCCATCACAAATTTCACGGTCTATTTGCTGTTTGCAATTGAGCGATTCTTGGAACTGATATGTTATTAAGCACATACTTTTCCCACAAATGTTATCAAAGTTGCAATTTCCATTATTAACTTAATTCTCAGATAATATGTTGAAAAACACACAGGTGCACGACTGATCGTGATTTAAAGTGAATGTGCTAAATAATGTAAATAAGAAGGAGAAGTGAGGTTAAAGACAAAGAACCCTTTTACCAGGGGAAGACGGATTCAAATTGCTAAGCCTAGCAGGTGGGGGGAAAAACATACAATGCAATTGCACGTCTATTTGCTCCATAATCCCAATTCCTGAGTCTATCCCATGTGGTGAATTGAAGACAACCTCACAAAATAAAAGGTGAATAATTCTAAAACAGCCAGGCTGAACATTAATCTTAACAGAAAACTAATGAAAGTAATCTAAATCAATATATCGTCTGTAGCCAATGTGTGTAGCAAGCTCCTCCCCATGATTCATCACATTGGTGATTCTTGTATTAAGCTTGATAATGTACCTGGATTCTGTAACCCGTAGGAGTTTCTCCCTATCTCCACCCTTAGGATGTGGTAAAATTCTGTCAATGCCAAAGAATGTAATCAAATTGGCATTGCTTTGGTGTTTTTCCTGATAATGCCTCGCAACAGGGTAATTAAAATCAGCATTGGTTACCGCTCTCATATGCTGTAAAATGCGAGTTTTGAGTTGTAACTTTGTGCTGCCTACATAGTTAAGGCCACACAGGCACTCCAGGACGTAGATGGTATAGTCACTGGATAAATTTACTGATCTTCTTTTGTCTCTTATTACCCTATACCACATAACTGTCACGATTGCTACTGTGCCTGCATGCTTTACACAAATTACACTTCTTGAAACCCTTTGTAGTTCCCAACCATGTGGTAGTGTCGTGGTCCCAGTGCTTCTTCTCCTCAGGATCACGTTGATGCTATGTGTGGGCCCCCCGCCCATCCGACCCCTGTCCGGTGCACGTGAAATACCCTCGGACGAGGAGACAGGTGGGCGAGGGAAGGTCGGGAAGGGACAGCAGGGGAGAGACCTGGAAGAAACAAGAAGACGGGTTAAGCCACAGGCTCCTCTCTACCTCCCCCACACCCCCGCTTCGTTCTTCCCCCTACCTGGGGTTTCTGTCTTCCCTATGGCAGCTCTCTGCGAGTCCCTATCCGTTGCTTCACGGATGGGACGAAGAGAGAGAGAAGGTCTCGCTCGCGCTCCTCGTTCAATCACGGGGAGGCGCCCGGAAGGCTTGAGACAGCCTGCGGACTCAAGCGCTGCCACTCACGCCCAGGAACTCCGGGGGCGGAGGAGCGCAGGAGCCGCTGCTGCTTGAAAGAGTCGGGGGGCGCTGCCACTCACGCCTGGGAATCCGGGAGGCGGAGGAGCGCCGGGAGGTTTGTGAGAGCGGGTGGCGCTGCCACTCACGCCCCGAGGTCCTGGGGCGGAGGAGCGCCGGGAGGTCCGTAGAAGTAGGTGGCGCTGCCACTCACGCCCGGGAAATCCAGGGGCGGAGGAGCGCCGGGAAGTCTGGGGGAGCAGAGAGTGCCTCAGGATCTGCTGAGACGCGCCGGAGAAACCGCAGCCTGCTTACCTCCTCAGAGTCGTCGAGAGATCAGATGTCGAGGTATCCACGTCGGGTCACCGGCTGGATGGAAGACAAGGAGTCGCGGGACGATGCGGGGGTTTCTTCGTAGCCGTTAGGATTCACTAGTTCGAACGGGAATCATTGGCCCCGCCTACCAGGTTGCCGCGCCTTTTATACTTGCCCGGGGTGCGATGACGTTTCGTCCGGCGGGTGGCCGCGGGGGCTGCTGGGATTTGGAGTCCTATCCTCGGAGCAGCGCCGTCGGCCCCTGAATCATGACAGCACACCCCTCTTCACCCCGGCCACCGGACCACCGGAGCCTCCGGGCTTGGAGGGCGAACGGCGGTGGAAGGCCGCCACCAGTCGGGCCGCGTGTACCGCCGTCGCCGGTTCCCATGAGTTCTCCTCGGGGCCGTATCCCTTCCAGGCCAAAAGATACCAGAGCTTGCCCCTCACCAGTTTGGAATCCATAACACGGCGAACGACGTACTCCTGCTCGTGGTGTACCCAGACAGGCGCAGGAGGCTTCTTCACCGGGCACAGAGAGGGTTTCAGCAACGACACGTGGAACACAGGATGGATGCGCAGATGCGGGGGCAACCGCAGAAGCACCGCCACTGGGTTCACATGTCGCACCACCGGGTACGGTCCAATGTACTTCGGGTGAAAAACACTGGGATAGCGGAAGCGGATGTTTTTCGTGGACAACCATACCTTCTCCCCCTTGCGATACACTGGTGCGGGTCTCCGCCGTTTGTCGGCTTGGGCTTTATAGCGAGTCTTCGCTACCCTCAAGCTGGCCCTGGCCTGTTTGAGAGCAGTGTGTATGGTGCTGAGTCTTGTCTGCAAATCAGGAAGGGACACCGCCTCCCTGGGGAGAATGAAGGGGACAAATCGGGGGTGGAACCCGGAAGCAAGAAAGAATGGAGTGTGGTGTGTTGATGAATGTTGTGCATTATTATACGCCACCTCGGCCACCCAGAGCAAATCAACCCAAGAGTCCGCCGCTTTAGCGGCGTAGCAACGCAGGTATTGTTTCAGGGTTTGGTTGAGTCGCTCTGTCTGCCCATCCGTCTGGGGGTGGAAGCTCGTGGACAAGGAGGAATGGATGCCGAGCTGCTCACACCACACCCTCCAGAACCGGGCAGTAAACTGCGATCCCCTATCCGAGACGATCCCCATCGGGAGTCCATGAAGTCGCACCACGTGTCTCAACAGGAGGGACGCCAATACCCCTGCCGAGGGGACTTGTTTACAGGCGATGAAGTGGCCCATCTTTGTAAGATAGTCAACTACAACAATAATGGCGGTACATCCCTGGTCCTTTGGCAGCCCCACCACGAAGTCTATGGAAATCCGTTCCCAGGGATTCATCGGGGTAGGAAGTGGCATCAGCAGTCCTTGTTGTCGCTGATGGTCGGGTTTCATCTGGGCACAAACCGCACATCTCTTCACCCATAGCAACACATCAGGTCAGACAGTAGGCCACCAAAACTGTCTCAACACCCTCTCCAGGGTTTTTGTCCCTCCCATGTGCCCCGCGCTGGGCACTTCATGGCACCATGAGAAGACGAGCTTTCGGAGTCGTAACGTGGGGACTAATACCCGGGACCCCCACAAGGGGATACCCTGGAAAAGACGCCATTCCTTGTGGCTTCGTAACCACGATGACCAGGTGAAGGTTTGGATTCCTTTCTTTACCCCTTGCAGGAAGGATTCGGTCTTCAGACTACCTATGACCTGATTCGGAGCGAGAATGGATTGCTCGGGAGACACCGTAGGGAGACATGGAGGATTTTGGCGTGAGAGAGCGTCAGCTTTTCTGTTCAATGCCCCGGGACGATAAGTCACCACGAAATGATATTCAGCAAAAAAGAGCGTCCATCTCTTTTGCCTTGGCGACAGGTGGCGGGCTGACCGTAAGAATTGCAGATTGCGATGGTCCGTGTAAACGGTCACCTGGTGACGAGCCCCCATCAACCAATGCCGCCACTCCAAGAAGGCTTCGCGTATAGCGAGCAGTTCTTTCTCCGCGATGGTGTAGTTGAGCTCGGCCGGGCTCAGTTTCCTGGACATGAAGGCCACTGGATGGAGCAGCCCTGTCTCCTGCTGGCGCTGGGAAAGAACAGCTCCCACTGCTTCGTCTGACGCGTCGGCTTCCACCAGGAACGGAAGCTCCGGTTGGGCATGGCGAAGGACGGGCGCGGAGGTGAACGCTGTCTTGAGCTGCTCGAAGGCCGTCTGGGCTGCTGGTGACCACAGGAAAGGCGTTCCCTTACGGGTTAGCTTGGTTAACGGGGTTACCGTTTGGGAAAAATGTTGGATAAACCTCCGGTAAAAGTTCGCGAAGCCGAGGAAGCTCTGCACGTCTTTCACTGAGGTCGGTTGGGGCCAATCGGCCACGGCTTTGACCTTCTGGTCGGTCATGATCTGCCCTTCGGGGGTGAGCAGGACGCCAAGGAACTCCACGGTGGTTACGTGAAACTCACATTTTGTGAGTTTGCAGAATAGTCGGTGTCGTTCCAGGGCTCCCAGCACGGATCGTACGTGCTCTTCGTGGTCCTTGGGATCCGACGAAAAGATCAAAATATCGTCGATATAGACCACGACGTATTTGTCCAGATAGTCCCTCAATACTTCGTTGAGGAAGTATTGGAAAGCGGCCGGGGCGTTGCAGAGGCCGAACGGCATCACTAAGTACTCGAATAGGCCGAATCGGGTCTTGAACGCTGTTTTCCACTCATCCCCCGCGCGTACCCGAACCAAATGGTACGCCCCTCGAAGGTCCAACTTTGTGTAAATCCGTGCTCCCCGGACTTGTTCCAAGAGGACGGGAATGAGTGGTAGGGGATACTGATTCCTGATGGTTATTGCATTGAGGGAACGGTAGTCGATGCAGCAACGTAACTCCCCGTTGGCCTTCGGAATAAAAAACAGGGGGGACGCCGCCGGAGAGCTGGAGGGGCGTATAAATCCCAGCTTCAAGTACTTGTCTATGTACTCTTTGAGATGACAGGTTTCTGGACTGGTAAGAGCATACACCCGGCTGCACGGAACGCTGGCTCCTGGGACCAGGTCGATGCGGCAATCGAATTCCCGATGGCGTGGTAGTTCTTCGGCTTGCTGCTTATCGAAGACCCCGATATAGGGTGCATAGCAGTCGGGGAGGACCACCTCCTTCTCCGCTGCAGTGGCCACATGGTGCGTGGTTCCGTCGCCCGTCCCCAGAGGTTCCTTCATGAGACGGCAACGGGTTTGACAAAACGGAGAAACGAACGTAACCGTGTTCGTCGCCCAATGTATATGTGGTTCATGCAGCCGTAACCAAGGCAACCCTAGGATGATCCTACATCGAGGGGCTTGTATGATATTCAGGGTGAGCCACTCTCTGTGTTCTTTCCCTATTGTAACCCACAGGGGCGGAGTGACCTGTCGAATGGGACCGGATTCTAACTCCTTGCCGTCGACAGCATACACCGTTTCGGGGACGTCTTTGGAACGGAGGGGGATTCGCAGCCTCTCTGCTTCCTCGATATCCATGAAACATCCTGTGGCCCCGGAGTCGATCATGGCTCTAACCTCCAGCGTGCAGTCATCAACCGTCACTTGAGCGGTGATAAACACATGGTCGGGTTCCTGGGTGACATCGGCTTCCAGCGAAGGGATGAACTGACAGCTTGAAGGCGTCCCTCCTCTTTCCTTCAAGCACGGGGGTTTTCCGCCGGTCCCTCAACGAGACTGGCCGTTGTTAGACCCGTTCGGGGCCTACCGGTCTTCGGGCGCACCGGGCATTCGCGCAGGAAATGGCCCTTCTTCCCGCAGTATAGGCAGAGGCCCTGCTTTCGTCGGTGGTCCCGCTCCGAAAGGGTCAGAGAAGCTCTCACCGTCCCTACCTCCATGGGGACGGGCCCGGATGCAGTAGCGTCCGACAAGCGGGGTGGCTCGTATGGCGAGGGTGTCTTGTCCTTTCGTTTATGATCGCCTTTCCGTACCCGGAGGCGATATTCGAGCCTGGACGCCAATTCTATCATGGCCGAGCAGGTGAGTGGCTGGGGGTCGATCTGGGCGATCACGTCCTTTAGCTCCTCCGTGAGCCCTCTATAAAAGATCGCTGTCTGCTTCGTCTCTGGCCAATCGGTTTCTGCCACCAGACGGCGAAAGCTGTTGATGTACCCTAGGAAATCGGAGGGGATCTGCCGTAGGTCGAGAAGATCATGGTCGGCTGAAAAGGTGTCCGCTCTACGGTCGAAAGTTCGCTCAAATTCCTGCCGAAAGGAGTCCCAATCGTAGAGAAGGGCATCGTCTCGCCTTACTAAGGGGACCGCCCATTGTGCTGCTTCCCCGGTTAAGTATGAGATCAGAAAAGCTACTCGGGCCTGGTTCGTGGCAAACAGTTTAGGTTTGCAGCGAAAATTGAGTTGAACTTGGGTGAGGAAGACCTGTACTTTCTGGATATCCCCGTGGAACCTCTCCGGAGGGGCCAAGGGGACGTGAGCTGGCATCTCCACCACTACCTGTGGAGTGGTCACAGGAGAGGGCATCCCTGCGTCGAAGGGATTGCGTTGCAGGCGATCCAAACGGCCGTGCAAGGCGACTGAGTCCGCTCTGGATGCCGTTAATTCTAGCTGGATCTGGGTCAACAAGGCCATTACATTGTCTAGTGATGCCATGTTTTTGCGTCAACGAGATCAGGAGGAGAAATATTCGTGGGCCAATGATTCTGTCGTGGTCCCAGTGCTTCTTCTCCTCAGGATCACGTTGATGCTATGTGTGGGCCCCCCGCCCATCCGACCCCTGTCCGGTGCACGTGAAATACCCTCGGACGAGGAGACAGGTGGGCGAGGGAAGGTCGGGAAGGGACAGCAGGGGAGAGACCTGGAAGAAACAAGAAGACGGGTTAAGCCACAGGCTCCTCTCTACCTCCCCCACACCCCCGCTTCGTTCTTCCCCCTACCTGGGGTTTCTGTCTTCCCTATGGCAGCTCTCTGCGAGTCCCTATCCGTTGCTTCACGGATGGGACGAAGAGAGAGAGAAGGTCTCGCTCGCGCTCCTCGTTCAATCACGGGGAGGCGCCCGGAAGGCTTGAGACAGCCTGCGGACTCAAGCGCTGCCACTCACGCCCAGGAACTCCGGGGCGGAGGAGCGCAGGAGCCGCTGCTGCTTGAAAGAGTCGGGGGGGGGGGGGGGGGCGCTGCCACTCACGCCTGGGAATCCGGGAGGCGGAGGAGCGCCGGGAGGTTTGTGAGAGCGGGTGGCGCTGCCACTCACGCCCCGAGGTCCTGGGGCGGAGGAGCGCCGGGAGGTCCGTAGAAGTAGGTGGCGCTGCCACTCACGCCCGGGAAATCCAGGGGCGGAGGAGCGCCGGGAAGTCTGGGGGAGCAGAGAGTGCCTCAGGATCTGCTGAGACGCGCCGGAGAAACCGCAGCCTGCTTACCTCCTCAGAGTCGTCGAGAGATCAGATGTCCAGGTATCCACGTCGGGTCACCGGCTGGATGGAAGACAAGGAGTCGCGGGACGATGCGGGGGTTTCTTCGTAGCCGTTAGGATTCACTAGTTCGAACGGGAATCATTGGCCCCGCCTACCAGGTTGCCGCGCCTTTTATACTTGCCCGGGGTGCGATGACGTTTCGTCCGGCGGGTGGCCGCGGGGGCTGCTGGGATTTGGAGTCCTATCCTCGGAGCAGCGCCGTCGGCCCCTGAATCATGACAGGTAGTGGTTGGTGTATTATAGTAGCTTTGAACTAGATGGTCTTTTAGGGACTCAGATTTCCTGTAGGTTATTGATGGTGTTTTACCTATAGAGGAGCCAATTATAGGATCAGTTTCCAATAATCTCCAATGTCGTTTCATGATACATTTTAAGTTGTTTGACCTGATGTTATATGTGGTAATTAATCTTGGGATCTCAGTGTCACTTTTGGTTTTTATTCTGGAGGAGAAAATATCCTTGGCTTTTTTACTAGCAGCTGTGATGACCTTCTTTTTATAACCTCGTCTGAATCTTTTTTCCATAGTTTGTTGCTCTTTAATAAAGTCTCCCTCAGTACTACAATTTCTTCGCGCCCGAAGAAATTCCCCAAAGGGGATACTGTTGCGAAGGGGAGCAGGGTGATTGCTATAGGCGTTGAGCAGAATATTACCAGCAGTTTCTTTGCAAAAGAGGCTGGTCACCATATGGCCGCCCGCTATACGTATGGCTACATCTAGAAACTCTCAATATGTGGAGCTGATTGAATGGGCGAAGGCCAAATTGAAATCATTTTCCCCAACTCCTCAATGAATTCATGTGCTAGATCCTCCGGCCCATCTCATATCAGGAAAAGGTCATCAATGTACCTGATCTAGATAGGGATGTGCTCGGTGAATCTCTCATTGGTTTCTACCCATACAATCTGTTTCTCATACCAGCCCAGAAAAAGATTAGCTAGGCTGGGGGCAAAACATGGGCCCATCACTGTGCCAGATCTTTGGCGGTACAGAGTTTTGTCAAAGATGAAAATATTCTCACTAAGACAATAAAGCATCATAGTTTTCAACATTTGTGTGTGTTCCCACAGAGAAATGTGTTGTTCCCTGAAAAAATACACACAGGCCTCAACCCCCTACTGATCAATGCAAGTGTATAACGAGCATACATCTAATATATCATATGGTAGTTCTCCTCCCATGTGATATCATGTATATGACGTAGAAAGTCTGTACTATTCCTTCAGAATGATCTCAGTCTAGTAACAAAGGGTGATAAGAATAGGTCAAGAAAAATAGAGGTATTCTCCAAAAGCCCTCCATTTCAGGATACTATAGGTCTCCCCGGTGGTCTAGTGGGATGTTTAGGGATTTTTGGCAGTAAGTAAAAACAAGGCGCACGTGGATAATCTATTCTCAGGAATAGATACTCCTCTCTATCCAACATGCCCTGCCCCCACCAGCCTTTCAATATTCGATGACATCCCAAGTAATTTCCTCATAACAGGAGGTGTCACTTTGTGGTAAATAATTTAATTACCGGGACTTAATTTGATACAGAAACATAATAAAAATAGCTCAGTAAATAAGAGGCAGAATCCGTGGTATTAGAGGTTCGGAATGGGCTTTATTCCAATGGACGATTCGAATCGGTTGCTCCAAGTTCCATCACCACGAGGGTTCAGGAAGTGAAGTACATACTTTATTGATAAGTAAACACTTTTATACAATAGGCATTACAGTGAAGCAAATGCAAGAGGCGTAACAATTGATAGTGTAGATAAGATGTACATACGTAGCAAAAGTGGGCATAACTAGGTGTGACTAAAGAACGTCATCAGGTGTGATGTCATAATAGGGTGGTTCCATGAAAGAATTTCGCAATGTCAGCAGAAATACTTGGCAGAAATGCGTGCACAGCCGCATGACGTGTGATTGACGTGCAACTAGGGGGTGAAGGGGGCTTGACATTTAGCTCTACATGTGGCGACAGAAGTCTGGAGGGTCAAGTCAACCTAATCCCAAATCATATCTAACATCCTATGTTTAAAGAACTATGTTATCCAAAAGAGAGGTCTCTTAGAGTAGAATCTTATTCTATACTGACTATACTGACTGTTAGTGCGTGTACAAGCGTCTAAGTGTCTACACTAGATGCAAGGGTAGAAATCTTCCATAATAATAGGGCTATGAATTACTGGCATAAAGACAGAGAAGCCGGGCCTTTGCTCGGTAGCTGGAAGAATGTTTACTTAAACTACTAGACAGGAATGCATTGGGCAGGGAGCGGAGCAGATAATTTCGAAGGTGAAATACAGTTTTTGGCAGGCAACAGGCTGATGTCAGGCTTCGTGAGCCGCGCAGGGAATGAGACAAAGTTCATGGTCACAGATGCAGGCTCAGACTGGAGCTTTCAGAGGCAGAAGGCAAGAAGAGTTTGACGACAGAATCAGGGCCTACTTGCCTGGACTGTAAAATGGCATAAGTGAACCATATAAAGCCGGTGGCCTTTCATACTTAGGAATGGAATATCCGGCCTATTCATGGCGGATCTGAAAGAGGACATGTTGACGGTGGACGCACATGTGTTTGCGTCTTCATAACTGGAACTGGAGGGAACATACATGTACTTGTGATTCATACATGAAACCGTTGGGGTCCAAGATAGGGGACATAACTGATCGGAAAAATCCACATTTCCACATTCCCTCCTTGTCCCCTACTTGCCCGTTAAGAGATATCAATCTTCATCAATCCGTTGATCTGTTCATATAGCATCATTTGTTCTTCTTTTTTCTTCTGGGATGAATGAAATCTTGGTGGTGGAATACACGATGTGGCACACAGACCACAGATCGCTGGTCCACATTGTAGACACAGACAGCAACTGAATAGTATGAGAAGGCCAATACCTAGGAAGGATAGGACCTTCCATCCAAAGGTAGATAATACACTCCAAAACCAACCGGACCAAGTCCAGGTGCCTGGATTCTGGTGTATCTGGCTTACAATCTTATGAAGGCGAGTTATGGCTTTATATACAGATGGCGAATTTTCTGGTATGAAAATGCAACAACTTGATCCGATGACCCTACAAGCTCCGCCCCTATCGGCCAAGATGACGTCAAGGACAAGACGATTTTGAAGCACAACAATCCGCATAGCAGACTGCTTTTCTGTTAAATTGCCTAAGGCGGAAATAGTTTCGTTCACTACTGCTTCAAGGGTTCTAGTTAATCTACGTATCAGCTTACTATTAGTAACGGTACCTATATAGGGAAAGAGACCTTTATTGAAATCTGTGTATTTTTCCCATGCTGTTTCAGTGTAATCGACTATTGGGAGATCTCTCCTTTCTCTATTGTGTACTAAATGAGTATTTCTGTGATAATCAGGAGGAGCTAGGAAAACAGGTGGCAAAAGGAATCCAATGTAGCAGGTACCATCCCAGTCTAGAGGCAAACGTACATATGCCGTCTGACCACATATGAAATAGGAATGGCGGGAAGCTCTAAATGTAGACTTGCCTTGATCACTAAATTCTACTACAGTGGTACATCTACTATGGCCCATATGTATGGAACCATTCTTTCTTACACATAATTCACCTTTTACTGGAAATATTGGCATAGCGGGAAAAATTGGAGTAGCTTCGGATTCGACATTTAGGATCATAAGATTAAGCGTAAAATTACCTAATCCATACACTTCATTTTCTAGATCAGTTCCTGTTCTCTTGGGAAGTCCCTCCTTGTTAGGGTAGCAGACTTTAAGTAAAACTAAGTTCAAATTTCCCCATACCCAGTTGTCTTGATAAACTGCAGAATTCGAATCTAGGGAATTAATTAAACTAAACCATGCTCCACAGGAGCCGTTGTGTGTGAACGGGTATGGAAAGAGAGGTAGAATTCCTTTATAATTCTGATAGGGAGGGAGTCGGCCACATATCCAGCAATTTGTAGCATTGCTAACCTGATGGGAATGATGTAACATACTAATAAACGTGTTATTGCGCAGCGCAAATCTATAAGACAATTCATGTGGAGGTAATTCACTAAAAGAATGTTCAGCGGTAACATTATAAACATGTCTAGAAATAGGATAATATATGTGCAACAATATACTTGCAGTGATTATTAAAAGACTTAAGAAAAACAAAATTAATAACGTCACTGTGCAATGACTACGCAGTGATTTACAGTACGCATGTCGTTTCAACATTTTTCGGGTGGTTTCTCTATTCAGGTCTAAGGGATACATGTCAGAGACAAATTCAACCGCTTCACCTTGGAGAGGACTTAAACAATCAAATTGCCCGACTGGTTAGACCTGAGTTTTAGTTTATATAGTTCGTGATTGCTCATTTCAACCAAAGGAAGTTTTGAGTCAATAGGTGAAGACACACGAGGTGTGGTATTTACATCCGATGGTAGTCCATGAAATTTCTTGATATGACTTGAATGTATCCAGCCTTTCCTGCCCTCGATCTTCACGGCTGTCCTTGTGGTGAGCAAGACAAGTTGCGGCGACTTCCACCTAGGATCCAGTTGAGTCTTTCGATCAAAGTTCCTCACTAGGACCAGGTCGCCCGGGACTACGTCATGGGGTTTCACCTCAGTGTTGTCAGGAAAAGCTGCAGCTACCTGTGAACGACAAGATTGTAGTGCAGACATCAAGGAAGCCAAATAATCTGTCAGCATATTACAGTCAATATCAGTTATTTTTCGTGGTATAGGCGTCCCCCACATATTTGGTGGTCTGCCAAAGATCACCTCATACGGGGATAGCCCTGTTCGAGAGTGTGCTACCATTCTCATGTAAAAGAGTGCAACTGGTAATGCTATTACCCAGTCGACACCTTTCTCTCTGCATATTTTGGACAATCTGATTTTCAGGATCTGATTATGTCTTTCTACGAGACCTGCTGCCTCGGGGTGTCGGACACAGTGGAATTTCCACTGATAGCCTAACAAAAGTGAAACGTGTTTCATTAATTCGGATGAGAACGGCTGGCCGTTATCTGAGTAGACAACACGTGGTAAACCATATCGTGGGAAGAATTCTCGAACCAACTGTTTGGCAGTAGTCGGGGCAGTGTAATCTGAAACCGGGTATGCCTCTGTCCAACGGGAAAGAGCACAGACAACTACGAGAACATATTTGAATCCTCGACATCGTTCCATCTGGATATAATCCATCTGGAGGACTTCAAAAGGGTGATCAGGAGGCTGAAATCCACCCTGTTCTACGGGAACGCTTTTTCCTGGGTTGAACTGACAACAGATCATACAGGTACGAACTTTTTGTTTGGCTGCTGCTCGTAAATGTTTGTTGAACCAAATGTGTTGAATGCTGTCTAGCATAGCTTTTTCTCCTAGATGCGCTGGACTATGTATAGTGTTAATAATGACTTGGACCATTGAATCAGGAAGGAACCACACAGATTTTTCCTTCATCATCCATCCTTGATCCGTTTGAATCCCTCCTAATTCAGTCCATTTCTTTATTTCGTCTGGTGTAGCATGTGTCTGTATATCAATTACGTCAAGAGTGGGATCTTTAATCGTCATACAATGTGTTGGCGTCGGGACTATTGTCTTTGTCATGTCGGATGTTTGAGTTTGAGCAGTCTGTTTAGCTGTTCTGTCAGCTAGATCATTGCCTTGGGAAATGATATCAGTAACTTTCGTATGAGCTTTACATTTCATAATTGATATTGCAGTGGGTAGATGTATTGCATCTAATAAGGCATGAATGAGGGGTCCGTGCTGAATGTGGGCACCGTGAGAAGTTAAATAACCTCTCTCTCGCCACAGCACGCCGAAGTCATGTACAACTACGAATGCATAACGTGAATCAGTGTATATGTTGACTTTTTTATTCGTGGCTTGAATACAGGCTTGTGTCAGAGCGATGAGCTCTGCGGCTTGAGCTGACAAGGTATTTATGCAATTTGTTTCGATGATTTCAGTGTCTGTTGTGACTGCGTAAGCGGCCACTAACTCTCCTGTACTTGTTCTCATACATGAACCATCTACATACAACGTCAGGTCTGGGTCTGACAATGGGACATCTGTCAAGTCTTGTCTGGGTTTCGTCGTGATTGTAATAACTTCAATACAATCATGAGCTAGTGGGTCTGTTCCGATTACAGGTAAAAGTGTGGCAGGATTCAATGTGTTACAACGTCTGATTTCTATATGTGGTTGAAACAATGTTAATTCATACCCTGTAAGTCGCGCTATAGTCAAGTGTTGTGTTTGCGTTCTATTTACAAGAACCTCTACTGCATGTGGTACTTGAACTGTCAATGGATGTCCTAACACTATGGCATCGCTTTGTCTGATTGCTAAAGCTGTTGCTGCCACTGATTTTAGGCATGCAGGCAAAGCCTGAGCTACGGGATCTAATGTACTAGAAAAATAAGCACATGGTTTGTGTGATCCTGCTTGTTCCTGTGTGAGTACTGACAAGGCAGTACCTTCGCGCTCTGTAACAAAGAGTGTAAACTGTTTATTGTAACATGGTGTTGCTAAAACAGGTGCTTGACATAAAGCTTTCTTTAAGCTTTCAAAAGCTTGTGTATGTTCCTGAGTCCAAGGGAGAACAGTCGATGTGGCTGCCTCCTGTGTTGTCAACTGAATGAGTGGTTTTGCTAGAAATGCATACTGAGGGATCCACTGCCTACAATATGAAGTGAGGCCTATGAAAGCCCGCACCTCCTTTTGTGTCTTGGGTATTGGCATATTAGCAATTAGCTGGATGCGATCTGGTGTAAGCTGCCTTCCCTCCTTGGACAGCGAGTGTCCAAGATAAACAACTCGCTGGACACAGAATTGCAGCTTAGAAGGGGACACCTTGTGCCCCTTTTCTGCTAGAAATTGTAAAACTGTCAGTGATGCTTTCTCACATTCTGGTTCGCTTCTCGCGGTGATCAGCAGATCATCGACATATTGAAGCAGAGCGGTGTTAACTGGCATGTGGATACTGTCGAGTTCTCGTTTCAGTGCTTGGCTATAGATGCTGGGGCTTTCTGTAAATCCTTGAGGTGCGCGTGTGAATTTAAAGCTACGTCCATTTAAACTAAATCCGAACAAGTATTGGCTTTCCGGATCTATTGGGACGCTGAAAAAGGCATTCTTGAGATCAATTACAGTAAAGAATGTTGCTTCGGAGTCAATAGCTGTCAGTAATGACGAGATATCTGGGACCACAGGGAATTGTGGCACAATGCATTTGTTTAATTCGCGCAGATCAATAACCAATCGATATACTGGCGGGGCCTTAGGATCTGTTCGTTTAAGAATCGGAATTATCGGTGAATTACATACATTGGAGTCTGTTTCCATAACCACTCCTTGGGCAATGAGCTCGTCAATGATTTGCAGTAACGCCACTACAGCATCTGGCGGTAACTTGTATTGTCGCATTCGTGGTAGTACCACTCCTGCCTTTAGTGTAACTCGATATGGTGTAATATTCATGCAACCAACATCAGTAGGGCCTTGTGCCCATAGATGTGTAGGTAAAGTCTGCAATCGGGGATCCATGTCTCTAGACACATAGTGACCTTTGAAATCACGTAGAAACAATCTTACTCCTTCCGGAGAACAACATATTATAGCTCCTAGAGCTTTCAGTGTTTTTATACCTAACAAGTTTTCTGGACATGATTTAGTAAGCAATAAATCTGTAGTTCGGGTCAAAGGTCCTATCGTAAGTGGGAGAGGCTGTGATACTTCATTAACAATAGGTTTTCCTGAAAAACCAAGGGAAATATTCTGTGAGCCTGAGAGGGGTGCCCCTGGAACTTCACTACGTTTTATGGTTGTTCGACTTGCCCCTGTATCAAGTAAAAATTTTCTATCTTGGCCTAATAATTCACTATGTACATAAGGTCCTTCTTGGTCTACAGGGACCTCGATAAGGGGTAAGTCAACTTCCCTCTCTAGGCTGGTTCATGCGTATCGCTGATAATCAGGATAGTCGTACTGTGCGGTCTGGTACAGTTGTCGTGTCGTGGTTTGTGTGGCAGCAACAGGCAGCGCTGGTGCAGCTGGCACAAACTGTATAGACTGTTGTGGAGCTGGCATGGACTGTGCATGCTGCGGTGCTCCTTGTTCATTCTGATCCTGTCTAAGTGGCCGTGGTCTTTCTTTTGTAATACCTGTGGCGATATTACGCTTCAGGACTGGGCAATCGTGTATATAATGTCCTGGCTGTTTACAATAGTTGCATGTCCCTTTTACAGGTCCTGCTGAATCACCGGAATGTGTCGTACCCTTTTTATGTCCTTCAGCTGGAACTGTCTGAGAGACTAGCATTTTCATTTTTGTGTCTTTCATGCGTCTTTGTTCATGTTCTTGTTCCTCTCTAATTCTATTGTGATGATACTGTAACATTTGTAACATTTGTGATGGGGTGTTACCTTGCCAGGTACTCTCGAATTTTAATACTCTATTCTTCACTTGGGGCAAGGAATTTTCAACTAATTTTGTCACAAACAGATGTGGGTATGATTCGCTACTTGCTTTTATGCCACTATTTATACCAAAACATTTTTCAAATCGGGCATAGAAATCACTAGTGTCTTCATCTTGCTTTTGTTTACAGGCTGAAATTGTACCCCAGTCTTCCTTTTTCGTAGTTAATAAACGTGGCAGTACCTGTACTAGTAAACCTGGTAGTGCTTTAGTTTTATCCCCAAGCCCTGCTCCTGCAGTTCCGGCCTTTTCTTCTGCTTCTAATGCTGACCAGTCTATCTTTTGGTCTCCCACCTCCCACTCTTTTTCCTTGAGTTTTTCATAAATGCCAGCAGGCATTAATACCTTTAATATTGTCATAATGTCGGGATAGGTATACTCTCCCATGAGTAACATGTCTTTAATTTCTCGGTGGAAACCCGCTGGGTCTTTGTCATGACTGGGTACCACTTTCTTCATTTGTAACAATTCTATTTTCGATATGGGCGTATATACAAATACACGTTTAAACTCATTGTCCTCGCCTTTTATTGGGTGTACTTCCCGTAAGGGATTCTGTCTGTCCATGTAATACGTGGTTCTTTCCTTGATGGGCAATGGGACATGTTCTGGGCATACAAAAAGAATGTACTGCTTTCTTGATTCTAGTATTTCTTTAATTAACTTAGTACCTGAACCTCTCCATCTATTCGTGAGTAATTCAGTCAATATATCAGGTAAGGGACCAGGATCTGAATGCTGACTCTTATATAGTATAAGGAGTTGTTGAATCATATAAATCCCAGCTAAACGCTGTTCATCTGGGGTGAGATTCAAAAATGTGTGTGCTACTGTATCATCACCATACTTTCCGGGACTGTCAACCCAATGAACGGCTGACCTTGCTAATTCTTGTTCATCCATAGAATCGAGAAAATGATAACCCCTTCGTTCTCGGAGTAATTTATCAGCGGCTTGGAACGAATGCTCGGGGGACCTTATATTTATTATAGGTGTTTGGAAATTCCTGTTATTATCTGGGCATATCGGACGTATCGGGTCAATAAAACATCTAGTACTATTACAAGATCTTCCTCTACCTACATAGGCTATGGTGTCTGACTGTCCTGTGGGCAGTCCTGATCCTTCCTCCTCGCTGTGTTCGAACTGATCTACCGCTAATCTCTCTTCGTGTAGGCGTTCTATTTCTTTACGGATCTTTCGACACATGGCTATTATACAATTTTGCTTATCATGTCTCCCTTCTGATATATTCTGGCTCCATCTGGTAAGAGTTTGCATTGCTTCCGGGTCTACCCCCGGTCGGTCTTGATTTCTGATCACACAATTTATGAGGAAACGTAACAGTTCCCCCTGTATCTCCACTTTCTGGTATTCCATAGCTCTGTTAATACATTCAGAATCTCGCCCTGTTTGGACAAAATGGTATATATTATCTAGATGCATAGTCATTCCTGGTAACTTCCCTAAATACACCGCGGCTCGTCTGATACGTAATGATGCCATGATCATTTCGTCCTCTTTGCCGGGCACAGGGTCATATCTACAATCTATAAGAAGTTCCTTAAGCGTGCGGGCATTTATGAGTTTGGGGGTACGTGAATGTGCTGATTCTTGAAAGGTAAGTTTATTTACTCTGGGTGGCGTAGAAAAAATGTTGGTAGCACCTCCCGTAGCCCCATCTGGGGTATCGGGCGTGAAAGGATTCGTTGAACGCGATACAGCAACTATAGGTGTGGACACAGCTATAGAAGTAGCTGTAGGAACAGATGTAGAAACAGATGTGCTTGCCGGAACTTGTGTCAGGATTTGTTGCTGTAGAGATACAGATACAGGATCTTGGCGTTGAACCTCCCTAGCAGGCGGTCTATGTGGGGCGGGGTTAGCATACTCGGGAGCTGCGTCATCTAAGTATGAGGAAAGAAAAACATCTTCTGCTGTTCTAGGATGCCCTTTAGGATGCATTTTTATTGGAAACAATGGGGGTGGCAAGTCTTTTGGTATCTCCGGAGTAGCCTTAGGTAATCCCTCGGCCAGGAGGGGATACATACCATTCATAAGGGCATTTCTTTGTCTGTCTATTTGTTCTGATTTCACTCGTGTACCTTCTTCAATTAATAGATTTTCTCGGACTTTATTTGAATTCTCTTTATTTTTCTCTTCCTGTCGGAGTGCTTTTTCTGCACGTCTATGAGATTCTTTACGCCATAACTCAACGGCGTCTTTCTGTGACTGTCTGACTTTCCTTTTCCATAACTCTTCTTCTACTTTCATGATGCACTCTGCATCCCAGGTCCCAGCTGCGGGCCACCTCTGACTTTCTGGTAATTCCTTGGTGTAGTCTACCCATAAATCAAGAAATAATATAGCGTCTAAGCCGTGTTTATGATACATGAAGTACCCTGGAGTGTCCCTAGGAGGAATAGGAACAGCTTCTTCGAGTACCCCTTTTCTAGTTGTGATCTGTCTTAATTTCGAAAAGAGCGGCATATTGAGAACTGATCTGATACTTGATTTTGAACAAACTTAATACAATAAACACAATAATGAACAGTCATTCACACCACAATATGCAGAACGTATTTAAAACATTTAACATTTAACATTTAACTGAGCAACAATGATGATGACGATCTAAGGAAACTGAATCACTAAACATAATACTCGGCATTAACTGGATTATTCTGAATTTATATACTTGATATACTAGATATACTGCTAAACAGTACAGATACACTGCTAAAACAGTGCAGACCGGATTTGTGTACCCAAACCCGTCTTGACCGGCACAACCTATGTGCACGTCAGAACGCCTCCCCGATAATGGTACTCACCGGGTAGCTCGGAACGGAAGGCCTCGGAACTGAACTGAACTGGACCGGACTGGACTCGACTCGAAAACTTCGGACACTTCGGACACCTGGTGGGCCTCTGTATACCTCGGATCTTGCTCTCTCAGCTAGGCTCTGGTCGGGATACTTCGCACTTCTCACCGCCTCGTCTGGGTGTTGATCGCAGCCTCAGTCGCCCCCGCTTGACCGGAGGGAGATACAGGAAATCCTGCTGGTACGCGTTGTTGTCCGTCCAGCTGTGGCAGGAGACCGGGCCTGCAACGCACCGCCGGCGCGTGAGATGAGAAAGTGTCCCTATTCGGGCGCCATTCATGTGGTAAATAATTTAATTACCGGGACTTAATTTGATACAGAAACATAATAAAAATAGCTCAGTAAATAAGAGGCAGAATCCGTGGTATTAGAGGTTCGGAATGGGCTTTATTCCAATGGACGATTCGAATCGGTTGCTCCAAGTTCCATCACCACGAGGGTTCAGGAAGTGAAGTACATACTTTATTGATAAGTAAACACTTTTATACAATAGGCATTACAGTGAAGCAAATGCAAGAGGCGTAACAATTGATAGTGTAGATAAGATGTACATACGTAGCAAAAGTGGGCATAACTAGGTGTGACTAAAGAACGTCATCAGGTGTGATGTCATAATAGGGTGGTTCCATGAAAGAATTTCGCAATGTCAGCAGAAATACTTGGCAGAAATGCGTGCACAGCCGCATGACGTGTGATTGACGTGCAACTAGGGGGTGAAGGGGGCTTGACATTTAGCTCTACATGTGGCGACAGAAGTCTGGAGGGTCAAGTCAACCTAATCCCAAATCATATCTAACATCCTATGTTTAAAGAACTATGTTATCCAAAAGAGAGGTCTCTTAGAGTAGAATCTTATTCTATACTGACTATACTGACTGTTAGTGCGTGTACAAGCGTCTAAGTGTCTACACTAGATGCAAGGGTAGAAATCTTCCATAATAATAGGGCTATGAATTACTGGCATAAAGACAGAGAAGCCGGGCCTTTGCTCGGTAGCTGGAAGAATGTTTACTTAAACTACTAGACAGGAATGCATTGGGCAGGGAGCGGAGCAGATAATTTCGAAGGTGAAATACAGTTTTTAGCAGGCAACAGGCTGATGTCAGGCTTCGTGAGCCGCGCAGGGAATGAGACAAAGTTCATGGTCACAGATGCAGGCTCAGACTGGAGCTTTCAGAGGCAGAAGGCAAGAAGAGTTTGACGACAGAATCAGGGCCTACTTGCCTGGACTGTAAAATGGCATAAGTGAACCATATAAAGCCGGTGGCCTTTCATACTTAGGAATGGAATATCCGGCCTATTCATGGCGGATCTGAAAGAGGACATGTTGACGGTGGACGCACATGTGTTTGCGTCTTCATAACTGGAACTGGAGGGAACATACATGTACTTGTGATTCATACATGAAACCGTTGGGGTCCAAGATAGGGGACATAACTGATCGGAAAAATCCACATTTCCACAACTTAATTGTCTCAATGCTTCTTGAGTATATTGCAGGACATCCATGATAATCACATTACCACCTTTATCTAAGGGTTTTATAATTATACTCTCATCATTTAATAATGCATTCACAGCATTTCTTTGAGATTTTGTCAAATTATCATGTTGTGTGTTAAATTGCTGATCTCTTAGCTTCTTGATCTTATGTATCATAATCAAACTAAAAGCTTTGATATTGTTGTGTGGAACATTCGAGTTAAATGTTGATTTAGGTCTGAAGCCAGTATGATAGGTAGCATCTGGTCTGAAGCCCAACTCGATGAGCATTTTACTTTTCTCTTTGATGGAGAAGTCTGCCAGATCCTCCTCCATTCGATGTATGTCCAGAATAAGATTAGCGTCTTCTATACTCAAATCAGGTGCATCCTCTGATATAAGGCTACCAATCCTGGGTGTTTTGGGTTTAGTGGCCATCTTATATATTTTCATTAGTTTCAACTTGCAGATGTAAAGAAAAAGGTCAATTCAAGTACTGACAAAGTCTATATCCTGTGACGGGTAAAATGATAATTCCAATTGTAACAGGGACTCCTCCTCTGCTTTTATGATCCTGGGGGATAAATTGATCACTGATTTATTGGTTTTATGTGCGGGTTCTTGGGGTTTCTGTACAGAGATTGTTCTACCACCCCGCCTGTTCCTTACTCTGAGTCTTTGTTTATTCCTGAGCCTCTCCCTCTTTTTGCGCCTCTTCCTTTTCCTCTGTTCTTGGCTTGTGGCTTCTCCTCCTGATCCTTCTTTTGATTTAAAATTTGGAATTTGTGGAGAAAGGTGAGGGGGCGCACTCCTGAAGGGACACTCCAAGTCTCTGTATCTGAACTCAGATCTGAACTCAAGCCTGTTGACGCAGTTTCCTGTTGTATTTGCCTCTGAATTATATTCAGATTCCTTTGTGCCCATTCAAAACGCTTGGCATACGTGAGAACGCGACCTTCAGCATGGTCTTTTATGTCACGTAAAAACGTACGTTGTTTCTTTGCTTTGATCGTTTCCTCATAATTTTTCAATTTGGTTTCCAATTGTTTTTCAAAATCAATTACTGCTTTATCAGTCTTAAATTTATCAAATTCATGTCTTAACTCTAGGTCAATTTTGGCATATTTTACTAGCATTTCTAACATGCCCTTGCATGTCTTTGCCATAAAAGACGACCAATCCTTTAATAGTTCCGGGTTTGGGTTTTCATACGTGGGAATTATTGAAATTCTGAGTCCTCTTGGCACTCTATTAATTTCAATGTAGTTGGTGAGGGAAGTGACCTCCCACCATTTATTTAACTCTCTTTTTGTCAATTTCTCCAGGAGGAATAGTTTTTCTTTGAGCATTGATTCCATTGCATTGCCACTGCTGCCGGGGGCAGAAGAGATACTTTCAGTTTCCAAGCCTCCATCGAATAGGGAGAGACCTACGGCCTTCCTAGTAGTCTCCCATTCATTCATTCTCCTTTAGTAAAAACAGTGAAGAGATTCACAACTTGTCTATAGATGCCCTACGACAAATCACAGCGTGGGCGTTGCGTCTGCTCCGATATTGCTTGTAATCTGGGCAGCGTATGCAGTTATGTGGGCAAACGTGGGAGCTGTATCCAACCCCCACCCCTGGGTGTGACATTCAAATAACTCCCACCAGCCCATACAGTGCCTACTTACCCGAAAATAAGGCAATCGGTGTCTCTGGAGCGGCGGGAATAGCTTTGATTCATGTCCAAACCAGTTCGTTGCGATCAGCCTTTCACCCTCTGGCACCGGCGTCGTCAGGAGGGTGAAAGGCTGATCGCAACAAACTGGTTTGGAGATATATATATAGGTATATATCAATTAAAAGAAGGTTAAAGCTTAGTTATATTTGGGTAAACTAATTTTCCTATACAACCCAAGTTTAAACTAAACAAACTTTAAAAATTCTAAAGTATAGTTATAACTTTCATTTACAATTTATCCACCACCTTCAAATTATTAGAAGTTTTGGACCTTGTCACACAATTTTTTAGCTCGCTAACAAAACAACACTACCTTGCCACTCTAAAATGAACTATGTTATGACAAATAATGTAATTTGAAAAGTTCTAAGTGTTGTTATGAATGCTATGATTTCACATGTTCAAAAAAAATATAGAATGCAAGAGTATAAACAGTGAATGGAAAAAACATGAGTTTTATAATGTAATGTGGTGAGTGAGGTGAAGAATACTGTGTTCTGAGGTACCCAACTTATAATGATTTGAAGGTGGTGTGTAAATTATAGATTGAAGTTATAACTATAACTTTACAATTTTTAATGTTTGTGCGTTGTAAGTTGGTTGGTATAGAAAGAATACGTAAGGTATTTCTAACTATAAATTATCCTTAACCTTTGCTCTTTTCATTGTATGTTAAAGGTTTTTATTTTTTAATAAAAATGTGTTTCAAATCACAATGTGGAGCGTCATTGACTGAAGTGTCGTGAAGTGGAGTGCAGTACAATACAGTGAAGGAGAGTGTTGTAGAGTCTAGTGTCGTAGAGTGGAGTATTGTAGAATGGAATAGAGAGAAGTTGAGAAGAGTGGAATGACATAGGATACAGGAGAGTAAACAGTGTTATACAGTGGAGTGGCGTGGTGTGTCATATCGTGGAGTATCGTAGCGTGGAGAGGCATCTTGTATAATATAGTGGCATGTCGAACATGTCGGCATGTTGAACAGTAGAGCTGAGTGTTGTACAGTGGAGTGTGGTTGACTTGAGTGTGATGAAATGGAGTGTGGTGGAGTGGAGTGGCATAGAGTATAGCAAAATATTGTAGAGTGTAGTGGCATAGAGTGGAGCTCAGTGGAGTAAAGTGTTGTATAGTTTAGTGTTGTTGTGTTTAGTGTTGTGCAATAGATTGGCAGAGTGTCTCATATAGTGGAATATTCTACATTGGAGTATCATTATTTGTGAGAACACAGTGCATGGTAGAGTGGCGAGTTATAGTTAGGGTTGTCTGGCTAGCGAGCTGAAAAGAGTGTGTAACGAAGTATGCCACTTAAAATAATTTGAAGGTGGTGGGCAAATTGTAAATGAAACTTATAACTATAACTTTAAAATGTTTACATTTTGTGTAGTTGAAACCTGCTAATATAAATAGGAGTGCACCACAATTAATATTTTCACATGTAAAAAAGTTCCATTCAAATTTCATGCATTTTTCATAACTAAGTTAACCTTGTGACACACTTGATTCCTGTCTATGCTTAGGTACTCTTTGCCTTGCTCTGTTCTTCATGGCTCAGTAATAAATGCACAGAGGCATGGGACATTTTGATGCCGCTTGAAGGTGTAGGTTTAATTTCACCTCTGGAGGTATTTTGCCTCTCTGGCCTTAATTCATACTTTTGCTGCACATTGTGTGAGTGTGTTTTACTTTCTGCATGAATAGCATAGGTTGGTGATTGTTCTGTCCTTGGGTAAATTGTGAGACCATGTTTCTCAAACATGTGTGTTTTATGTAAAACTATGTTTTGCTTATCTATTGATTGTTTATTGTTTTTGTCCGTATGGTGTTAGTGTATTTATTCATGTTTTAGACATGGTGTTTGTATTTATTGTATTACAGCCCTGAAGAAGTCCATATATTTGGACTAAACGTGTTCGCTGTCTTCGCTGTAACATTTGATGTTCAGTTTTTTAAACAAAGGAAATAAAGTGAAGAAGTGGAAAATAGTAGAATTTGAATGAATCTTTTTTCATATGAAAATATATATATATTTTTTTTTTTTGAAACCGTTTATTACAGAATCCAAAAGATATACAAAGATGGGCCTACAACCTTCAGGCCGGCCGCTAGCAAACAGGAAGAGCATACAATACAAACAGTAGAACACACGCTGCGGCAAAAGAGAGATCACAGGAGTTGAAAGAAACGTTGGCAGCCACACCATCCGGACCCCACACAACGGTTTCATTTTTATATAAATAACGACAAAAAACAAGTCCACAAGGCAACCCACAATCGGAAACAACAGCAGGTGCTCCCCTAGGGGGGACCCTACCGATCCACAGGAATATCAAGGGGGGGGATAGGTCGGGACGGGGACAAAGTGGACTCAATGCCCAGAACCAGGAAGACAAGCAGGCTAAGGAGACGGGGCCGGTGACGGATCAGGCATCAGCGGGGTACAGATTCCCCCACGGTAGGCGTTCCAGGGGCCCCACACTTTCACCCATTTCCCAGGCTTACCTCTCGCAACATACACCACCTTTTCCCGAAACATACACCAATCCATGTTGTCCTTCCACGCCGAGACAGTCGGTGACCTCTGGGAACCCCACAGTTGCGCAATGTCACGTTTGGCCACCATATATCCCAGAGTCACCCACCACGTCTGCGGCACTGAGTAGTCGGTTGGCTCCCACACATTCAGAAGACATCTCCTCGCCTCGGGCAGCAGCGGCACATGCGTGACTGCCTGCAAAACCTCATGCACACCACGCCAGAATCGCGCCACCTCCGGGCATTCCCACAAAATATGGAGAAAGGTCCCCAAAGAACCACACCCACGCTTACACAACCTGTCCACAGCATAGCCCATACGCATCAGACTCGGCCCCATAACATAGACCCTATGGAGTATCTTGAGCTGGACGAAGCGAAGGCGAGCCGGTCTGGCCACCTCTTTCGGGGAGGCCACCGCAGACACCCAGTCCTCGTCATCCAGCTCCAATCCATCAGCCCCCCACGCCTCACGAAGGCTAGTCAGCAGTCCCGAGCGATCATTGATGAGTTTTTTGTAAATTAATGAAATCGTGCCGTCCGGTACATGCCCATCCAGCACTCTATCCTCCAGAGGGGAGTACTCCGGGATGGAGGCAACGTCCGGAAATACGGAGCACAACGCATGACGGATCTGCATATATCGAAAGTGCTCCCTGTCCTGCAACTGGAATTCCGTCTGCAGCACATCGAACGTTTTGAATCCCCCCCTCGTCCAGAGATCGCCCACCCTGCTGATACCTATCATGTCCCACTTCTCAAAGCCCTTCGAGGTCCACAGGGAGCCCAGCCGCTCAGATGCATATAGTGGCGTCGCCCGGGTCAAACGATCCTTCCACCCCATCGCCACGTTAGCCGCATGCCACACTCGTACCATGACCCGCGTGGGGCCCGTCAGACGTGCGTCATGCGAGCTAGAATAAAGCGCCCGATTATAGTCGCCACCCGGCAGCAACATTTTATCCATCTCAAAGGCCGGGTTTAGAGCGGGCCCGTAAAGGCCGTGATTTATCGCAGCCAGCTGGGAGGCCCAGTCATATCGCTTGATGTCTGGGAGGGCAACCCCCCCGTCGTACCACGGGAGCATCAGCTTCGCCAGGGCGATACGCGGTCTACCCTCCCAGAACAGGCGGCGCTGCAAACTCTCCACCTCGCGAAAGTAGCGCGCCGGGACAACGTCCATTGTATTCTGTAAAGCGTACAGGAAACGTGGCAGCGACATCATCTTAAACAATGCCGCCCGGCCGAGCGGTGAGAGCGGCAAGCGCCTCCAACGCGCGACGTCCTCCTTCAGGCGCTGGAGGGGGGGAAGCAAGTTCTGTTTATATCGGGCCTCCGCGTCCAGGGTAATGAAGACACCCAGGTACCTAAATCCCCGCGGGGCGATCTGGATAGGACAACCCCGCGGAAGGATAGGAACCTCCCCAGAGAGGACATACACACACGATTTAGCCCAATTGATGACAAGGCCGGAGTTGAGGCCAAATGAGTGCAATACATCAACCAGTACTATCAGCGATTTACGCGGGGAAGCCAGGTACAAAAGAATATCATCAGCGTAAAGAGATACGCGGTCCTAATACTCGGGGGTCCATCGGAGACCACGGATAGAAGGATGCCACCGCAGCCACTCCGCCAGGGGCTCCAAGGCAAGCGCGAAGAGGAGCGGCGATAACGGGCAGCCCTGCCGCGTGCCCCTGCCCAGCTCAAACGGAGCCGACACTCTACCGTTCACAGCCACCTGCGCCAGCGGTCCAGAATACAACAATTTCACCCAACCGATGAATCCCGGGCCAAACCCAAACTTCGCCAGTGTCGCCCAAATATATGGCCACTCAAGTGTGTCAAACGCCATAGTGGCGTCCAGGGACGCCAAAATGGCCGGCTCCCGTATGAACGGGACACGCGCGAGCACCCCATGCAAGCACCGCAGGTTGAGCGCAGTGTTGCGATGAGGGATAAAGCCGGACTGATCCTGGTGAATCAAATCGCACACCACGCCAACCAGCCGATTGGCCAACACCTTGGCGAGAATCTTGGGTTCCGCATTCAGCAGCGAAATAGGCCGGTAGGACGTGACCCGGTCCCGCGGCCTCCCCTCCTTATGAATAACCACGATAGTAGCCAGACGCTGGTCTAGCGGGAGGGAACCCGCCGAACGGGCCGCGAGGAACATAGCACGGAGATGCGGCGCCAGCGTATCCGGTCGCAGCTTGTACAATTCGATGGGAAGACCATTAGGACCCATGGCCTTGCCGGAAGCGACCGAACGTATGGCGAGGGCAATTTCCTCAGATGTTGGGGCGGCGTCCAACGACACTCTGTCCTCCTCCGAAAGGGAGGGCAGCGCGATATCCCTAAGCAGGGCATGGGAATCCTCTTCCGAGCGGGAGGACACCGGGGAATACACCCCACGGAAATATTCTGCGAAGCAATCAACAATTTCTTCCGGTTCAGTGACACACACACCATACAGTTTCTCAATCGACGGGACAACTCGACTCGCTCTCTCCTTTTTATCCAGCCACGCAATCAATTTCCCAGCCTTATCACCCACATCATACAGTCTCCCCTGTTGCTCTCTACTGAGGCCCCTGGCCGCCTCCGTGACGAGGGCCTTATAGGCCGCCTGTTTGAGTCGGAGAACATGTAATTTGTCATCCGTCACCCCACATTCTAGGTCACCCTCCAACTCGGTTATCTCAGTTTCAACACGGGTCACCTCCTCCCGCTCGCGCTTCCGGGAATGGGAAATAAGGGACAGGGCCTCCCCCCGAAGTACCGTCTTGAACGCCTCCCACAGAGAGACCGCCGATGACACAGACCCCACATTATCGTCAAAATATCGCTTAAGGGACTTAACCAACTCTGCGCGAATGGTGGGGTCACGCAGGTACCAGGGATTAATTGGGACCACCCTACCCTCTCCCCTCGGGAGAATGTCGAAGTGCAACAAGAGCGGGGAGTGGTCTGAAATACCCCGCGCCAAATGGCGCACCTCCCCGATCCTCCCCGCATGCGCCGCCGGCACCAGGACATAATCTAGCCTTCTAGCCTTGAGAGACTGCCATGGGCCCCGGAATGAAAGGTGTACTGTATCTGCGTAGGATGTTTCAAACGCCAACAATCCACCAGCCCCAAGGTATCCAAGAGGCCGGACAACCACGCTTGGGCACGGGGGAGATGCCTAGGGGGGTGACGGTCCTCAGTTCAGGACATCAACAGCATTAAAATCCCCCCCAACCACTAGAACCCCCTCCGGAAGGCCAAGGAGGAGGCGCCCCAGATCCGCAAAAGTAGTCGTTTGCAACCCTGGCGGGACATAGACAGAAACAAAAACAATCACTCTGCCCTCCATTCTACCCACCAGAACCGTGTAACGTCCCCTGTCATCATGGAGCACCTCATCAACTTCCAACGGGAGCGAGGTCTTAGCCATGATGCCCACACCCCTTGAACCAGACGTGAAGCCCGAATGGGCCAGAAGGCGGTAGCCCCGTCGATTCATAGCACGAAAGGAGTTGCCAATGAGGTGTGTCTCCTGCAGAAAAACTATGTCAGGTGAAATTCGTTTCAGGAACTGCAGGACCACACCCTGTTTTATCCTGTCCCCCAGTCCATTAACATTCCAGGACAAAAGACTCAGTCCCCTACCCCCCATCATAGCCGAAAGCGATCAATCGTCCCCCCGAGAGCACTTTAGGAATAGCACAACAATACTTTTGCCTTGTGGTACAAATGAACAATACCCCACCCCAACCCAACCGCCCCAACAAAACTCCCCCCTCCCTGCACCCCTGCATGAGCCCAGACAGCCCCCCCAACTTGCAGTGTGCCTGTCGCCCCTATTTAATTGGAACTAGTTAGACCCCCTAGAGGAGGAAAGAGTACCCCCTCAAGACCCCGCACCGCCTCCAAAGGAGGAAAGACGAGTACAACAAACGAAAGACCCTAAGCTTGGCCGAAAGTGGCAACATCGTCGTCCAGGGTGAGCCCCGGCATCAGTACCTCAGACCCGGTCCGGTGGGCCGTCTCCTCCCGCAGCCCCCCCCGCCATCCCGATCATGACCCCCAGACAAAGTGTCCAGCCAGTCCCCGGCCGTTTCAGGGCGGTCAAAAAAGTGAGTGCGACCATCCACCTCCACCCGCAGCCTGGCCGGGAAGAGCATGGCGTATTTTAAGTTCATGCCCCGAAGCCGCCGCTTGACGCCCAGGAAACTCAGTCTCTGCTTCTGGACCGCTTGGGTGAAGTCAGGATAAAAGTTCACCTCCATGTTCTCCAGCTTAATCGGCCCTTGCAGTCTGGATGCTTGCAAAATCGCATCCCTGTCCCGAAAGTTAAAAATACGGGCAATAAGAGGCCGCGGAGGGGCTCCGACCTTCGGTCTGCCCCCGGGAACTCTATGGGCCCTCTCCACGGCAAAGAATTTACTCAGTCCCCGAGGCTGGAGATGGGTAGTGATCAGGTCCTCCACAAAGAGATCCGCCGCCGACTCCTCCCGTCCCTCGGGTACTCCGATGATGCGGATATTATTCCTCCGGGCCCGGCTCTCGGAGTCCTCCAGGCGCCGATCCATGAGCGCACTCGCCTGACGGAGCCGGTGCACCTCCGTTTGAAGGGCCGCCACCTCAGTCGTGAGGCCCGACGCGGTGTGGGCCAAAGAATCGACCCGGTCGTTAGTCTTAGAGAGATCAGCTCTCACAAGGTTGACTTCAACGAGGACCGCGTCAATTTTGTGCGCTAAAGTGTCGAACTGCTGGCCCACCGAGGCCTTCATCTCAGCAATGGCGCTCATGACGTCTTGCAGAGTCAGATCCGTGGGCAAATCCGGGGCATCCGGGGTGCACCCAGAGGACTTGTGCGGTCTGCCGGGAGACCCCTTCGGGAGGGTGTAGCGGTCCATGATGTTGGCCTGATGTGCGGCGCCACACCGGGTCGACTTGGCCTTCAACCGATCCCCATCCTGCTTCGTGGCCATCGTCGCGGGTCTCACACCCGCACCAGCCACACAGTGGAGAGCCAGCAATCAAGGCCACGAGCTCCGGGGGGCCACCCCAGGACGGCAGAGCGGGCCACAGCAGGCAGGCAGGCAGGGTCTCCCAACGAGGCCACCCCAACACAAAGAGCGCCGCGATCCCACTGGCGAAAACGGCAAGGGGGCGCGAAAGTGAAAGTGTGGGGTACGCGACTCGCCAGGCCCAGCCCGCCGTTGTTGTTCACTTTGCCACTGGGTCGCCCCCAAACGCGAATCCGGGGTCAGGAGAGAAGTAGGCCGCAAACTTCAATCGGTGCTCACTCCGGCACCCGAGGTCCGATTCGAAAATGGGAAACGGGTACCACCTCGGCTCAGGCTCACCGACACAGTCCCCTCAACCGATGCAGGATGAAGACAGGATAAACGTAGGAGGTTGCGGAGGTCCTCGGGAGCCTCGCACCTACGCGGCCATCTTGGTTGCGCGCTAGGCTCCTCCTCCTCATATGAAAATATTAATTGTGGTGCATCCCTATTTGTATTTGTATGTTTCTATGGACCAAAAGGTTGCACCTTGGCAGCAGTTGCCTATAGTGTAAGCATGCTGATATGAATTGATTTATTTTTATTGATTATTACTGGAACACTGGATAGGTGCAGCAACTTATGGTCCACTGCCTATTTTTTCTGTTGCGTAGTTTAAACTTGGTTTGTATAGGAAAACTAGGTTTTCCTAACTATAACTAAGCTTTAACCTTTGGTTTTTTTCATTGATTTTCATTGATCTTTTTTACATTTTTAACAATGTGTTTCAAATCATAGAGTCCAGTGGAGAGTTGTTATGTGGAGTGTTGTACAGTACAATGGAAGAGCGTGTTATAAAGTGATAGACTGAAGTATTGTAGATTGGAATCTGGTAGAGCAGAGTAGAGTGTAGTAACGTATTGCAAAGTGTAGTAAAGTGTTGTGTAGTGGCATGGTGTCTCATAAAGTGGAGCCAAGTATCACAGACTGGAGAAGTGAGTTATACAATGGAATGGCGTGTCGAACAGTAGAGTAGGGTGTCGTACACTGTCATAGAGTAGGCTAGAGTGTTTTAGAGTGGAGTAAGGTAAAGTAGAGTGTTAATGAGTGGAGTATCATCAAGTGGAGTGTCGTAGAGTACAGTGGAGAAGTGTTGTAGAGTGGAGTGCTGTGTCATATTGCAGAGTGGTGTAAGAAGTTGAGTGGTGTGTTGTTGAGTGTCATAAAGTGTGTAGTGCAGTAGTGTACAGTGGATGGGCATAGAGTGGAGTGGAATAGAGTGTAGTACAGTGCTGCAGAGTGTTGCAAAGCAGTGCTACATACAGTGGAGTAGAGTGTTGGACAGTGGAGCGGAGAAGAGTGGAGTACAGTACAGTGAAGTAGAGTGGGATAAAATGTAATACATTGGAGTATAGTGGAGTGGAGTACACTGGAGTGGGGTAGCATAGAGTGGAGTAAAGTGTCATAGAGTGGAGTGGTGTATTGTAGACTATATTGGTCATCAGGGGCAGCTCTCCATGTGGGCAGAGGAGTGTCGCCCCACTGCTTTCTCGCAGTGAAAGAAGCAGAAACATAATATGGTATTATGAATACCATTTTATGTTTCTGCTTCTCGCACTGCGCGAAAGCAGAAAGAAGGGTTTGGTTGGGGGCGGGTAGGCGGGTGGGTGGTCCTGATGCAGGGCAGGGGAGGAGTGGCTTGCCCACTGTTGTGGGCTCTGACTGTTTGGTTGGCCCCAGGGCCGACCAAACCAGTCATACGCACTCTCCTGTTTTCTCCATGTACGGTGCATTCAGCCTGCATCGAGAATATGGCCTCCCCATAGACGCCTTTGCGGTCGGCGTCCCAGCCAATAACAACGCTGCCATTGCAGCGTTGTAATTGGCTTAGGGGAGGAGAGGGAGGTTGCCAGCTTCCTGGGACTAGGAGCAGAGAGAGAAGAGAGGCGACGCGGGACTGGAGGTGAAGGTAAGTTTTACATTTTTTTCAACAACCCCACTCCCCGTGCGGCCCCCTCCCCGCCCGAACCCCCGAACCCCTCACCCGCAATTCATGCCGTCCGCAACTGGTGGTTGTGAAGTTCAGTAGAGCATACAGTCGAGAAAGTGTAATAAATTGGAGTACGGTGTTGTACAGTAGAGTGTAGTGGGGTGTCGTACTGTATTGGAAAGTGATGTAGACTACAGTACAGTGGCAGACAGTCTGAAGAGTGCAGTGGTGTAAAGTACAGTGTTGTAGAGTGTGGTACAGTGGAGTGACATACAGTGTTATAAAGTACAATGGAACTGAGGGGTGTACAGTGGAGTACAGTAGAGTAGAGGAGTAGGGTGTGGTACTGTGTCAGAGTAGAGAGTAGTAAAGTGGGGTGCAGTGGCATACACAGAGTTGCGTACAGTGTTGTAAAGTGAACTAGAGTTCCATAGAGTAGAGTGTTGTAGAGTGGCATACAGTACAATGACATGAAGGAGTATAGACAGGAGTAGAGTGTCTGAGAGTGGCATACAGTGTAGTACAGTCTTGTAGAGTGGAGTTGCATAGAGTACAGTAGTGTGTGAAATAGTGGAGCTGCATAGAGTGGATTGTTGTATAGTAGTGTAGATTGAGGTAAAGTGTCGTACAGTTGAGTTGAGTAGTGTAACGTAGTGTGGAATAAAGTACAATAGAGTGTATTGGTGTGTCTTAGAGAGGCAGTGAGTACAGTGTACTGGCGCAGTATAGGTAGGAAACTGGAGTGGGGTCTAGTACAATAGAGTGAGAGCTGTGTTGTATATAAAAGTGTCATATAGTCTACTAGAGTGTTGTACATGAAGTGTACGGAGATATCGAGTAGAGTAGAATGTCGTAGAGTGCCATGATATGTGGCAGACATTTATAAAGTGGAGTTAGATAGAGTGGAGCAGCGTGGAGTGGAGTGGGGTACACTTTAGTGGTGTAGAGTGGATTATCGTAAAGTGGAGTAGCATACAGTGGAGTAGGCTACATTGGAATGTGGAGTGACATAGAGTGGAATAGCATAGAGTAGAATGATGCACAGTGGAGTGGTGTAAAGTGGAGTAGGGCTTAGTGGATTAGCGTAGAGTGGGGTGGCATACATTGGAGTGGTCTAGCATAGAGGCAAGGAAGATGTGATAACTTGAAGTGGTGTCTCATGCAGTAGAGTGGAGCGCTGTGCCGTACAGTGTTAGACCTGTCGTAGAGTATTTTACAATAAAGTCTAGGGGAACAGAGTCAATTTCAAATTTGGACAGTGGAGTGTACGGGGATAGAGTGGAGTCTGGTAAAACAACATACAATATAGTGGAGATTTGTAGAGTGGAAATATATAGAATGGAGCAGAGTACACTGGAGTGGCGTACAGGGGAGTAGCATTCAGTAGAGTGGCATTGTATAGTTTAGTAGAGTACAGTGGAGTAGCATAAAGTGCTATAGCGTAGAGTGTAGTAGTTTTCAGTGCAGTGGCATATAGTGAAGTGGTTTAGACTGGAGTAATGTATTGTGGGGTGGGGTAGAGGGTAGATGGCAATAGTATACAGTGTAGTGGCATACAGTGTAATAGCGTAGAATAGAGAGGCGTATAGTTGAATAGCAAGGAGTAGATTACAATGGAGTACTGTAGAGCATAAAGTGGAATAGCATAGAGTCGAATAGCGTACAGTGGAGTGGCATACAGTGATGTAGACTAGAGTAGTGCACAGTGGAATGGGAAAGACTGAACTAGCAGTGGAGTGGCATCCAATGGACTAGTGTAGAATGGAGTGACGTAGAGGGAGTGCGGTAGAGTGAAGTAGCACATAGTGTAGTGGCATACAGTAGGAACAGCGTAGAGTGTAATAGCATACAGCAGAGTGCCGTACATTGGAGTGGGGTCCAATCGAATAGCGTAGAATTAAGTGTTGTAAAGTGGATTGTCATACACTAGAGTGCCATAGAGTGGAGCAGCGTACTGTGGAATGGCATACAGTGGAATCACATACAGTGGACTGTCATGCAGTAGAATAGCATAGACAGGAATAGCAGATACTGAAGTAGCATATAGCGAGTAGCATACAGTGAAGTGGCGTACACTTAAGAGGCGTAGAGTGGAGTTGCATACAGTGTAATAGTGTAGAGTGAACTGTTGTAGATTGGAATTGTATACAATGTAATAGCGTAGAGTGGAGTGGTGTAGAGCAGTGTGTTCTACAGTGGAGTGGCATAAAGTGTAATGGTGTAGAGTAGATTAGCGTACAGTGGAGTGGCGTATAATAGAGTGATGTAGACTGGAGTGGGGCAGAGTGGCATGTAGTGGAGTGTAATAGCATACAGTTGAATGGTCTACATTGGAGTGGGGTCCAATCGAATAGCATAGAATGAAGTGGCGTAGAGGGGAGTGCCATACACTGGAGTGGCAGAGTGGAGTAGCGTACAGTGGAGTGGCATACAGTGAAACAGTGTATAGTGGAGTGTTGTAGAGTGGAGTGGCATACATTGGAATAGAGTGGAGTGGAGTGTCGCACAGTAAAATGGCGTGGAGTGGAATAGTGTAAAGTGCAGAAGCGTCCTGTGGCTTGGCATGCAGGGGAGTGACATAGACTGAAGTGGCATACAGTGGCACTGAGTACAGTATAGTAGAGTACAGTGGAGTGGCATAGAGGGGAGTCTCGTACAGTGGAGAGGCATAGACTGGAGTGTAATAGAGTAGAATAATGCATAGTGGAGTGACTACAGTGGCATGGCATATGGGTGTATGTGAAATGTAGCAGCAATGCAGATTATGGTGTGCAGAGTAACACAAAACAGTGAATTGCGCTGTCTTGCAATTTTCCAGATTTACCAACCAACACAGGGCCATTCTTGGTGTCCTTGCGCTCCTTTGTAAATCTAGCTTAAGTATTGCATTATCCATGTGGAACTATGAGTGACGCAAGGGTAACAAAATCCAAAAATACAGCTATGTCTTAGTTCTATTTTGGGCTATGTTATACCGTGATTACTTTGCAGTATACCGTGGTATATGGCGATGACAACCCAGTATATAATTAGATAATGGTTGATTTTAGAGAATCATAATGTAACCATATTGTTTTTACAAAACGTTGCTGTGTTCAGTGTTAGGGCCTTAGTTACAGGTAAGTAGTAGGTCCCTACCTATTACCACTTCATCAAAGTGGTAATAGGTAGGGAAATTTATTTATATTTTTGTATACTTTTAAATAAGTTTACTGTCATTTACCACAGTAGTTTCACAAGCTTTTCTGAAATTCCATGAAACTACAGCAGTGATAGATATCACTGAGTTTAAATACCTTATAACTAAGCCTGGGCGGTGAACTCCGCTCCGCTCGCAGAGTTTGCAGAGTTTTCTGCATACTGCGTTATGTGGAGCTTGCGGAGATCCAAGCAGAGATTTTTTCCTCACTCGCATTCGTCAACATCAAGTTGGCTAGCGCAACCGAGGAAAATCCACCTCCCGGCGAGATTTTTCCTTGTTCTCAACCATCAACATCAAGTTGGCGAGCGAGGAAAATAAACCTCCCGGCGAGATTTCTCAACTCAGGGGTTAGGATTCTCATTGGGAGTGGTCGCATATGCTCGCGACCAGTCGTATTGAGAAACTGTCTGTTCGCGTTGAGAAAGCTGCAGTTCGAGTAAAAATCTACTCGAGCGGCAGAAAGGATAGCAGCGCCCGCTTGCGCTGTGCATGGTGCAGTTTGCGATGATTACACAGTGCTGACAAGTATCCGGCACTGAAAATCACCGTGAACGGCATTTTTCTATCTCACTCCACCGCTTGTGGAGCTCTGCGTAGCGCGGCTGAGTTTTTTTTCCACAACTCTGCGAACTCTGCCCAGGGTTACTTCTAACTTAAAAAATAGTTACCCTACTTAACTGCAGTATCCAAAAAGCATAATCTCTTCACCATAATGTATAATCTTTTACAATCTTTTAAATTTCATGTAAATCCATTCAGCTATTTTCACGCCAGGTCAAATACCATAGTCTGTAAACATGCATTGGTGGAAAAACAAATTTTGAGACCCCCCTTTTATCTTTGCTCCACTTAGCGATTCGCCACAAAAATTTACGTCATTTCAGAATGTAGAAAATACTATCGGTCTGGAAGGTTTTGTGGTGATTCATTAAATGGGTGGAAAATTATTAGGGAACTTATATCCGAGGAATTCTATCTTTGGGAATACTAACTATACCTACAGAGTGGAAATCAGATTTAATGTGATTTCTTTCTTTTAATCTTTTGTATTGGTTCTGTATTTTGTTTATTGGTTTACATAATCGTGTCACCTTAAATATGTCTTTTGTTTATGTATTAATTCTGAAACTTTACATTTGCAGTCTGTTTATTTCTGGGGCTTTCTTGCTACTTTTAGTAGGATTGTGCTACATTTGAAGCCCAAAGTGACTGAAAGCAAAGCATTGTTGTTATAAAAGTTCAGATTATTATGAATTTTCCCTAATGGCAAATTATCATGTCCTCCATATAGTAGTTTGTGTAGCTCACTAATAGGTCACTTTTCCATTTTGTTGTAAGTGAATAGATAGGGAAAATGTTTTTTGTTTGGCTTGTTATCCACTTTTTTATTTTGTGAGCCAGAGAGCATGCATAGAAAACCTATGTATTAAGATGTATTCTATTCATTACGTATTTGTTTATAGGTTTCCATTAGAACGTAACCATACATGGATCTTTCAGTTATTTGTGTAGTAAAATCTAAAACTTTACATATGCAGTCCCGTTAATTTTTTGGGCTTCCTTGCTACTTTTAGTAGGATTGCGCTGTATTTGAAGGCCAAAGTAAATGAAAAGCAATCATTGTTATTGTTATACAAATATGGTTAATATTTGTTTCCTAGTGGCCAATTATCATGTCCTCCAAATAGTATTTTGTGTGGCTTTCTGCTAAGTACATTTTTAATTTTGTTGCACAGGGGTGCATAAGAATGATGATTTTTGTTTAACCTGCGAGGCCAGTTTTATTTTGTGATACAGGGAGCATGGAAAGACAACGTATGTAGATTAAGCTGTATTCTATTCATTAGGTTTGCATGTAGGTTTCCATTAGCATATGACCATAAATGGGTCTTTCAAATGTTGATGTATTAAATCGGAAACTTTACATATGCAGTCTAGTTCATTTTTTAAGCTTCCTAGCTATGTTTAGTAGTATTGTGCTACAAGATATCATTAAGTTGAAAAACCTTATAACTTAAAAAGTATTTACTCAACTTACATGCAATACCCAAAAGAATCATCTGCGCACCCTAATATCTAATGCTACCCAATTTCTGCAAAATCCAACTGCCCGTTTTTGCACTACACTAAATAAAAAAGTCTACGTAAAATGCATTGGATTTGAAGCCTGTTTTGCACTCCCTTGACCCGACTTTGCAAAACCTTTAGTCCTCCGACAATGAAATGGGTGCAACAGACCGGCAAAGTTCCGTGCACATTCATCAAATGGGTGAAAAGATATTAAGAGACAAATATCCCAAAAGTTCCTATCTCTGGTGACCCTAACTATAACGACAGATAATATAAACATACACAAACATACATACGTTTGTGTTTATATAAGTATATATTTATATAACATTAAATATTATTTAAATGTATTTAATTTACATTATATCACTGTTTTATATTAAAATATTTAGGATTTGCTATTTTAAACTATATGTATGAGAAAACAATATTTATATATGTTTTTAACAATATTAGTGTGAAACAATATTTAATTTTTGATATTTTTGTGCTTACCATTATAAGTATAGGGAGACAACATTTGTGTATACAATATATTTTTGACACAATATTTTTGTTACAAGATATTATTGTTGTTTATATGGTGTCAGTGATCCCTTTGGCTACTTGCAATGCTTTCGTCATATAGTCTACAACATGGCAGCACATCTGATTCCAGCGCAGGCAGTTGGGATCCAGTCTCCATGATATAAGGTGTTTTGTATGGCACATCGCACCATCACTGTACAGATATACCACTTAAATGGAGATCGGTGTACCCACTATAGGATTCAACTAAACCTCCAGCACACACAATCATATAAAAGCGTACGCCTAACCAAAGTTTATAACTGCCATCCAACCCAATTCAGATTTGCCACTAGGTGACTATCCATAATCCGCAGTACCACCCAGAACGTTTGATAATTCACACAGCTACAAACTTTCTGGGTAATGCACAAACATAGTAACTCAATTAGAACATGAGCATTCATGCAACGTCATTAGCCACTCTCAACAAGCTTATTACATATCTAATCATCAACAACAGAACGGCAAATATCTTCATACTTTCTGCTATGTACCACAATTCACAAACCATACAAGACACCTTTCTGTATTCAAAAACTATAACACAATCAAAAAACAGGGGGGAGGTAGAGGTTCAGATTAGGTTCAACCCACACTACAAAGGTTTAGAGGGAGAGAGATGAAGGAGGGGACAGAAAGAGGTACTAGGTCAGGGACTTAGTGTTCGAGGTGGGGAGAGACACAAATTGTCTCTTGTTGCCCTCACACATCCCGGGGGATGTCATGCTTCATCATCGGGTGGTTGCTCCTCGTCGGGCCGGCGGTGCAGTGCCCTACGGGTCCCCCAAAGGGTCTCTTTGGCGGAGATATTTTTAGAAAACTGCCGATGGGTGCATGTGAGTGAGTGGGTAAAAGTCCTCTCTGAGAAGTGAAGGTTGTGCGTGTAGTGCGTGTTAAAACTGCCTAAGGGTTGCCAAAAGAGAGTTTTAACAATGAGGTACCCTTGGCAGGATAAAAAACCCGTAGGTTGGGAGTTACCAGCGGAGGCACAATGTGCCCAGGTAACTATGCTGAGGTCGACATGTTTCACGCCTCTGTTGGTCTAGGAGATCATTGGCGTTTCATCAGGATCAAGAGTGAAGGTGGTGTGAAGTGAGTGCACGGACGTATTAGTGTGAGCGAGGTACCATTGGCCCTCTCACAGATCAACATGTGAGAGAAAACCCGCCTCCTAAACTATTTGCGGGTGGCGGCTATGAATCGTGAGTTAGTTATGCCCCCTTGATCAAGACCTAGAGGGGATGGGGAGAGGAAGAAAAAAGGGGAGAGATAAAAACACAAGGCTCAGATATGTTGGCTGGAGAACTTGTGATGTGGCCTCCCAGTAAATAAAGGACCAGGAGGTGACTACTATTAAAAAATGGGTGAGATATGACGAGTGGTTTGCCAGTGGTTGTCCTATTGTATCAGGCATCAGCTCGCTTCTGGAACCCCTCAGCCAATTTAGCGACTTCTTTTTACGCCCCCTGGTCCAATCAACACCGGCATACCTTAAGGATACCCGGGATGTCCTTAACCTGATTCCGGTTATCAACAACGAGAACACGGAAGACATCAACCTACTGCTCACACTCGATGTAGAGGCACTATACATGAATATTCCCCAGGATGCCACCATCGAAGTCGTCAGAAACCTTTTACGAGAGTCAGAACTCCCCACCAACACCCCGGCGGAGTTCATCACAGCCCTCCTTTCAGTGGCCCTAACCAACAACTTCTTCATGTACAAAACCACCACATACCATCAAGTACAAGGTACCAGTATGGGTAAGTACCTTTGCCCCTGGCAGGCTTGTACATGCCCCATTTTAAAGCTGCCCATATTTTCTCCGATACGAACCCTTTCCACAAGAATCTTGTAACCTGGAAACGTTACATTAACGATATCCTGATCCTTTGGAGGGGGCCGGAGACAACGGCCAAATCATTTCATGAATGGATCAACAACCAGGACCCGCACCTATGCTTTACCATGACGGCCAGCAAGAAGGAGATCCCCTTCCTGGACCTTTTTATCAGCCTCGAGAATGGAGTACTGCATACCACCACCTGCAGGAAGAGCACAGACTGCAACAGCGTCCTTAGCTTTAAGAGCTATCATCCCAAAGCATTGAGAGAGAATCTACAATACGGCCAATTCTTGAGAATTAGACGTAACTGTAGCAGGGTACATGAGTTCCCAAGCCAACCGCCTGGCAGAAAACCTCGCGGAGAGACACTACCCAGGACAGGTGATCAGAAAAGCAAGAAAGCAGGCTAGGAACAACACACAAGAAGGTCTACTGGAGACGAGGGAACCCAAAACTAATGACCTCATAACCTGCGTCACTACCTTCACCCCTCTATCCAATCAAATAAAAAAGATAATTAACCGGAACTGGAGGATCCTCAACAGTGACACACTGGATATTCAACCCCCCCCCCCCCCCGTTTTGCCTTCAAGAGGACTGCAAACCTACGCGATCAACTGGTGAACAAACACCCACGAACAACGCAGGCAATCAAAGAAACCACCTTGTGGGACCTCCCAGCTGTCACAGGACACTACCCGTGTGGCACATGTGGGGCATGCTCTTCTACGCGACACACTAAGTCACTACAACTGGGGAATTTTCTATGGGAACAACGGAAACATACAACCAACTGTGTTTATCTCATCACATGCCCCTGCACCCTGTACTACGTTGGGATGACTACTAGAGCAATAAAGAAAAGGATCAGCGAACACAAGAGCACGGTGAGATGAGCGCGCACAGCTATCAAACTGACAAACCACTTCTTAGAGAAAGGCCACCCGTGTGAGGCCATCCAGTGAACTATCCTAGAGGCCAACCCAGGATGGAACAGTGACTCTCTCTTTAGACGCGAACAACGGTGGGTCCACGGCCTCCACACCAATACTCAGGGCCTGAACGATGAAATCCCTTGGTCGGAATTGTAACCCCTTTACAACCCCTTCCTTGTGGGCCTTAACCAGATTACCTTGAGACGACATCCTATAGGGACCTGCACCCTAACTGGACCTACCAGTCGCTCCACCAAATTTGACCACTTTGCTGAAATAGAAGCTAAAAGTGACCAAAAAGTCTGGTAGCCCCCAATCTTGAGGTAGATTTCAGCTGGTGTTGTGGTTCAAGGTGTATCTTTTGATGCATGAAGATTTTGATCTCATGCCTACGTTGGTAGGCCTGAATGTTCCACGCTTTCTTAGTCTTATTCAACACTTGGGCATTCCATCATATTAGGCTGAGTTTTCTGCATTGATTGCTAAAGGTCATATTGCATTACCAAACTAACAACACTAAGACAGTGCCATGATTTAAGTAAGAACTCTTCCTCTGGATAAGTACTACAGACGCTGTCTATTAACAAACAGAACTTCTACAACTACCCATGCCACCTCCCTCACTGATTCCCCAACAATCAGCAAAGCATCCCATAATAGACATAATCATTATGTCACACAGTGTCAAATCAAAGGTGATGCACACTTGGGAGCTTTGTGTGACACCAGCCTTAAAAACAGCACATTCTGTGAAACAAGGGAATGCATCATATGCATATTATCTGCCTGTGGTACGGTAGAAATCTAAGGCTGTTTATGAGTATTATTTAGTTGTAAATGAGTATTATTTAGTTATGACCCTTATCAAGTCAACGGATCAGGATCAGAGTTGTCACATATCTACACCGCTCCAATCAGTCAAAGCTACTAGTATTTCTGTGTATATCTAGGGGCAGTGATGCAGTCTCCTCTGCACAAGCAGGGCTACTCCTTCTCATTTTTTTCAGATGAGCTTTTACGAATGTATGGACTTCAGGCTGTTCGTAAACAGGTGTACTTTCCTGTTTAGAATTACATTGAGTCTTACCAAATAGAAGATAGAGAATTCGACATCAGAGGAGAGCAGTTGCTTCTTGACTTCCATAAATGCTCTACAGGCTTCCTGGACCAACCCTGTGAAGTCATGATACAAAGATATAGTCCAAGAGTGACATTTCAGATCTCCCGTTTCACTGACTAGTTAGAGGGCTAAGTATTGATCATAGTAGTTCAAGAGCGTATCAATAACCTGCCCAAGTGAGGCTTCAGAGGTAGCATAAGCACCAAGAAGTGATCAGCTGTCACCACTGTAAACATGGCACATTCGTTTTAACAGGCCCAGCAAGTCAGAAGACAGTGCTTCTACAAACATCTAGAATTTCCTCATTTCTGTAAACACTGACAGACCCACAAATCTGATATTGTTACAGCGAGAACATGCTTACAATCTTCGTTATTGGGCTTGGCCTTGTGAAGAAATAGTTCCATTCACTGGAGATACTCGCATTGTACTTGAGGTCTGATATATACAGTTCTGCCATAATTCTGGTGTTTTGCTTGTTCAACTATTTCTTCACATGGTGACGGTATTAATTTTGCCACCTACGGACTTCAGACTGCCCTTCACATCTAGTAGGATGCCCTTCATCATTGCCAAACTGATCAAGTACCTTGTCTTAATTCATCTTGGATAGTCTTTTCTGTTTAAAGGAAAGATTGCTCAGTTATGGTCCCCTCTACCTATGATATTGCCTGATGTAAACAACATCTGTCTGTGGAAAGATCTGGGTGTGGAATAGCGCTAGGATAGTCAGGGAGAGACTCTGTGCAATAGTTTATGGAGGATCACTGCCTTCAGCAGCTTCACTAGAACATCCACCTTAGTGGATTGAGCATAGGTGCAGCCTCATGTTATCCCGTAACGCTTGTCACCAAAAGCCCTCCGAAGCTGTGCAAGGCTGCCCTTCATCTCTTAAGTCAAATGAGGGATCCAATATATGTAGCAATCATGAATCCTGAATCAGGTAGGATTTTTCCCCAGCAACATCTACTACAGATCCACAAAGTAAACAGGATAAATGAACAAATTAGTTACTGCAGGAGCAAAGCGCTGCATTCAGTTGACAATGTTGGTCAAAGATCTGGCGAACGCCACAATTGCGATAATGCTGTCTAGGTATGCAGCATCCATATCCTTGACTGTCAAATCCATGTGGGTGTGTGCAAAGGTAAATTCACAAGCAAAGCATATGTAACTTGGGCTCCAAGTTGACTATGCAGTAAATCAAAGCTTAATGGATGAGACTCCCTTAAGTCCTCATTGGCAAATAATAAGATCAATTAACCGTATACATCTTTAGAAAGATTGAGAACAATATTTAACATATATAGGAAATACTCTAGTTTAAATGTAAACACATCCAAATCACTACTGTTCTTTCTGAATGATGATCCCACCTGGGTGACTGCTAATGTCACTGAGGATGAAAACAACTAACTTTAGGTACATAAATGTGTGGAACTCTACAATTTGGAGATATTTCACATATATTATTTATCTCCAATGCTACATAAAATTGCGGCAGAAGTGTCCCACAGAAAGAATCTCCCAATCTCACAAATGGACAGCGCCATGTTATTTAAAATGTCTAAACTCCGCCGTTACAGCTGTATATTACAGAATTCGCTAAGTGAAATACCAAGAGGAACCAGCACTATGTGTAGATAGGCATGCCCTGGATGGAAGTGGCACATGTACACTCTTTATGAAGGTAAAACGAACATCAGAATACCAGCAGCAGCAACACAAGTGTTACTCATCCTGGCAGCAGAGTACAAGATGTACTGTCTTGATATGATGCCCACTAGGACCCATGTGGTTCTGGCTGTACTCTAAACACGAGTTACGTAAGCTGCTGGGAGGTGTTAAGGTGTTGTTATAAAAGTTATGATGCAATGCATAGGTTTAGGAATAAAGATGTTTGTTACATAGCTCCGTGTGGGGCGTGTTCATTTGCATGCTTTTGGGCTGTGGAAGACGCCGCACAAGGGACTTTGGTTGGATCTTAGTGTGAGTCACCATACGATCAGACTTGAGTACGCTAGGGATATTCAAAGAATAGGATAAAATAGGGATCTCCACTTCGGAAGAAGCGTGGAAAAACACTCACAATAAGGCATGCCATCAATTACATATAGAATTCCATTTGCTGACTTTCCAGTATTTCAATGCATACAAGTTAGACAGTCCTTGTATCACAGTGTGAAAAAGGTCACCACTATCCCTTAACAGTCACTATAGGGTAGACACAGAAATGGCAGATCTGCTGCCAGTTTTTGCAGCAGTGTAAAATAAACTGTGTGCGGTGTGACTTGACCGCAGGGCCTGGACTGTGGTTAGGCACTGCAACCAACCTCACACATGTAGCCAACCCCATGCTTCATACAGTCTTTGGTCATGCGTGTCAGGGTGGTAGAGGGGTTGGTCACAGGCCAGGTCCATCGGCCAACACCCGCAGACAGCCAAGCCTTTTCTCCCCCCACCCTATATATAAAGCAGATCTATAAACTTTCCAAAAACGACCAATAATTTTAATCAAATTGATATTTCCAGAATGTCTTAAAAAATATTTAATATGTGTTTTTGAACTATGCGTCTGTGACTACTTTTTAACACAGTTTTTATCATTACATTTAGGGGTTGGAAAATGTGAAAATGAATAATCAGATATATTATCTTTATTTTTGTTTTTGCAAAAATATATATATATATATATATATTTCTGTATTGCCTTTAAATTTTTACACCCCATAAAATGTAATGGTAAAAATAACCACACCGAGGCCTTATATTTTATGTGATACATCTGCAACACATAAAATACAACGAGCCCCTAGGTGGCAATGAAATCCCGGCTGAAAAACAAAAGCTCCAGCTTGGCAAAGGCTTTTTAAGAATATAGTACGTTCTCCTAGGATCATAGTTTGAATGGCCCAGGAGATTTATGTTTTTTTCTAGTGTTGCTAGGGGACTGCAAAAGTCCCTTCAGCCCTCCCACAGCATTGAAACAAAATTGGTGCAGTCCCAGCCCCTTTTAAGAACATCAACAAAAAGAAAATATAAATAGCTCTCCCATGGGATATGGGGGGCTCCTTTAAGAAGCAGTGAATAAAAAGTGAGCAGATGTGACAGCTCATTTATTATTCACTTTTTATGTTCTTTAATATTTTATATGTCTTGGCTCCAACCTTATTCCCACTATACATCAACGGGGTGATTGATAATCTTAATTGCGGTTGTTCCGATGCCCCGCAATTGTGTGGTAAAAAAGTACCCGCACTTCTTTTTGCAAACGATAACTTGCTTCTGTCAAGAACTCCTTCTGGATTTCAAAACCTTTTGTTTATGTTTCAGAAATTTTGTAGTGGCACCGGGCTGGAAATTGATATCCAAAAGAACTAATTCATGACATTCAGACCCCATAAAAATAGCTTGATTGGGAAATGCTCCCCTTGATTCAGCTAAAACCTTTGATTATTTAGGTTTAAGGATTAGTAGTTCACTCTCATGGTCCTCACAGATACTTAAAGGTACCCTGATAATTTATCATAGAGCTGCTGCCATCTTAAAAATGCACGGATTATCGCAAGTCAAGGCAGTCTCTGCAGCCTTAAAGGTATAAAGGGATCAAAGTCCGGTCAGCTGCGCTTTATGGAGCTGAGTTATGGGGCATCTCTAACGTAAGCATTCTGGTGCCAAAAGAGCTTAGCTTTCTTAAATCACTAATCACCTTCTTTACCAATAATCCTCGATATCGGTCTCAAAGGCATTGACCATCTTGCTGCCCTAAAGTCTCTTTTATACTGGGTGAGACTTTGGTCCCAGCAAGAACTAGATCCATATAGATCTGAACTACTTGAAGTGAAAAGCCTAGACACAAATACTAAGATCAAGTGGTTTTCATATGTAAAGATTTGGTTTACTAAGTTATTGTCCGGACATTATTACCCCATCTTCTATCAAATCAAATATCAAAAGTATCTTGATCAAACCTTTTTGATACTATGTTATATCCCAATGGCATTGTTCCTCCAGCACTGGGTCACACTCTTACTTATTTTTATCTCATTAGTCACTCCCATGATTTGAAGTCTTTTTAGATGAGATTTTCCATGTTCTTGCGAAATCTCTTTTTATTAAATTCAGATTTGGCACACAGGGGCAGCTGTCCTTGTGGATGCCAGATGGAGCTCCACTTTCCTTATTTTCTGTGAATTATTTTTTATTACACTAATAGTGAATAATATTTTATTATTTACTTTTAGTGTAATAAAATACAAAAAACAGAAGTACAATTAACCGTAATATGACTCTCCCTGTCAACTGAGTTAAGCAAAAAATGCTTTTCAATGTAAGTTGTGTGCGTACTTGTGGGTGAGAGTGTGTTTATGTGGAGACAGTGTATGTGTGAGTGTATGTATATTTGTGTAAGCTTGTGTGTGTGAGTGAAAGTAAACATCAAATGGCGTGTGATGTCGCTTCCACTGCCTCAGGCAGTTTGGTGAATTGATGTCCATTCTTCTGTGAGCTGGAAAGTGACAAGAGCCAATCACTGCACCATCTTTAATGGAGGTGTTATGCTGAGAGAGGTTTAAGGAACTGAAACAGGGCTTGGCAGACAGAAATTCCCTCCACCTTTGTGGCAGATTTTACTCTTCGACCAATGTGATAGAGGAAAATTCACCACATTTAACACACAGGGAGGCAAATAATTCTCAGTCAAAGTGGATGAATCCACCATCACAGAAGTCAACAGGAGTAAAATTCAGTTGAAAAATCGGCCACTGACCTTCTCGGCTGGCAGAATTAGCACCAACAAAGGTGATGAGATGTTCTGGCCTGGTCGAGATACCCCTAATTTTGAGTTGCATGCACTCCAGGCCAGTGCAGTTTCCCACAGAGTGATAGACCGCTGACAAAATGTATGTTGTGAAGTGGGATGCTAAGATCGGTGCTATATTTTCTAATTTACCATTCTCACGCCTTTCCCTTGATTTCTCATGCGAAGGTGACTGGCAGTCAAACAGATAATTTCAAGTAAAAACTTGTTTAAAGAAACGTACATTTTTGAAACTTTTGCTGACAAAAAGTCTCAATTGTATATTTATTTGTGTATTCAGAGGTTTTATAAAGCGCGAAGAAGACCCGGGGGTAGAAGGGCGTTTGTACAGTATAAATTTCACATAAATATCAGTTCAAGACGATAACTAAAAAGCTGAAGGACAAGGCTGTGTGTTTACAGAGCAACAAGGGTACACATCATTATAACTAGATATACATGGCATATTCTGCCAGTGCAAGGACAAGCTAGGTATCATTAATGAGGTTACACAGAACAATTTTACCAAACACAAGAACAAGGAATTCCATTCCATATTCAGACCGGTGGAAGATGAGGGCGGTCGATTAGCTTGTCAGGAATTACTTAGTGAGAAGAGATTTGACTTTCCTCTCCAAGACGGCTGGCGGTAGTTAGATCCCAATTTCAGGTGTACTGCCAGAGAAGGAGGTTTTTTGTTTCTTCATTCTATGAGCTTCCAGGAGTTGCCAATCAGCACTGAGTAGGGTGTGGTTGCCTCTAGACAGTGAGTTTTGTGGCCAGGTATTTTGGGGTGCCGAAGTGCAGGGCTTTGAGTAGTGCAGTCTACCTTGAGGGAGGCACCTTGCTTCTATTGCGAGCCACTTGAGAGTGACGAGAACAGGTGTAATGTGTCTAAATCACTTTGCTCCGGATACTAGCCTAGCTATCGCATTTAGGATGGCCTTCATTGGTGTTAGTCGTGATTTTGAAGCAACGGTTAAGGGAGCATTGCCATAGTCAAGTCTAGATGGGGGCGGAGCTTAGCTCGCAGCGGAGATGGCTGCTTGAGCTCGGAGCTCCGGCGAGCCACGCTATATATTCGTCAAAAATCCTGTTCCCAGCGACGCCCAGAACAACTGTTGGCACCAGCGGAGCTCCCAGAGGCACTAGGCGGTCGACCGGCGGAATATCGATCCCGGGCGAGCAGTGATGCGGCTTCCGTAGCTGGAGATCCGGAGCGCGAACTAGGCCGCAGATCCCCGACCTCGCGTGAGGAGGCCGGCCGACGACGTGGTGCGGCGTGCGGCCAGCAGGGGCCGCGGGGGGCGGACTCGAGGCACTTCACGGCGGACAGGGGAGATAGGAGGCGGAATTCTGCAGCGGACGCAAAGGCAGCGGAGGGCGAAGTAAGCGGGGTGCCGCAGGAGCTGGAGAGGGAGCAGCGGAGATCGCGCTAGGGGCCCTGGAGATTGCCCCGCAGCGCAACGCGCATGGAAGGTATGCTGTGCCCCTGAACCCCGAAGCGAGCACGGGCAGTGGCGGACGGCGAGGTGGTAGCTGGTGCAGAGTGACTTTGAGTGCGATACATTGAGGCAGGCCCGAGCCTAATTGAAGTGGCAGCCTGAGCGGGGGAGACTAGCGCAGCCCTGCTGCGGCGGTGTGGAGAAGGCAGCAGGAGGGGAGAGCTTACCGTCGGGGTGTCGGATGCCGGGCGGGAGCCCCTGATGGACGCAGGACCAGGCGAGGCGCTGAGTGGGCACTGGGGGTGCCTCTCGAGTGGGGCCTGGTGCACACGATCTTGGAGGGAGCGGAGTGGAGGCAAGGCGGGCGGCCTAACGGAGAAGTGGTGAAGACGGCAGGCGACCGGCTCGCCTGGTGGAGGCGGCTCGCGGAGAGCAAGTGACGCGGGCGCCCACGGAGTGCCGGATACACGGGTGGCCATTGACCATGACACAGCTGCGTGGAGTCTAGAGAGTGCCCAGGCAAGACGGCGTTGCGCTGAGCCGCTAGGGCGAGCGCGATGGGCAAATCCGATAAAACCCAGTCTAAGCTGATGTTCGAGCAGCGGCGCCCCAAGACGCAGACGCCGTTGGAAGGGGCGACGGGAGGCGCGTCTGCACCCCCGGAGGAAGACCAGGACTTAAGGGGATTCTTGCTGTCCATGGAGAAAGGGTTGCAGAGCGGCATTACCGCCCTTGGCGCCAAAATAGACGCGCTCTCATACCGAATGGATTGCATGGGGGAGCGCCTGGACAAACATTCGTAGCGCTTGGACCAAACCGACAGCCGTTTATCGGAGGTGGAGGGAGCGCAGACAACTCTGGATCTTGAACACAAGAAGCTTGAGCGTCAACTGCAGGTGTTGCAGGACAAAACGGAGGACTTAGAGGCCCTTTCTCGGCGGTGCAACTTGCGAATTACTGGCCTTCCGGAGTCCACGGCTACGGGTCGGATGGAGAGCTTCGTGGAAACGCTGCTGGTCGAACTGCTGGGAAAGGAGGCGTTCTCCGGAATGTTCGTGGTGGAGAGAGCGCACAGATCCCTGGGCCCCAGGCCTCCGCCGGGAGCGCCACCCCGACCGATTATTGCCAAATTATTGAACTACAGAGACCGGGATGCCGCGCTGAGGGTTGCCCGGGAAAAGAAGACATTGACCTACGAAGGGTCGCCTATCTCGCTCTACCCGGACTTCACGGCTTGAGTGCAGGACGCCAGACGCCAGTTTGCCCCTGCCAAAAAGCAGCTCCGGGAAATGGGAGTTGACTATGCGATGTTGTACCCAGCCAAGCTGCGGGTCAATAGGCAGGGCAAATCGCACATCTTCCAAGACCCTAAAGCACTGCAAAGGGCGCTGAAGGACTGGACTAAGGAGCAGCGCCGGAGCCCAGCAGCGTCACCGCGGGAGGACGAGAGGGAGGGCGATATGGAAGAACAGGACTGACCCCGAAGTGCGGACTCACCTAGTTTGCGTTTCAGACATGATGTGCTAGGATGAAGGGAGGTAGGCTTGGGGGAGAACAGGTGGGGTGCGGATTGATGATGTCGTTAGGGATTACAGTAAAAAGTGGGGCGCGGCCCCCCCCCTGACAGTGACGAGACCGCTGGAGAGTGTATACAGCGCAGAGATGTCTGGCTGGGCGCGAATGTAACGCCCATGGCCAGGGAATCTTCCCCAGTTTGTCCACTCTTCTACATGGTGCTCGAGGCAACTACTAGGCCCTTCTGACTGAGAAGGGCAGCGGAGATGGTGTAGTTTAACGCTGGGACGGGATGGGAGAGAAAATAGTGGCTCGCTGGACCGGGCAGTGGCTGTTAGGTACTAGGCGCTTCCACACAAGGGTGTGAGCGCAGAGCAACCTCCGCCCGCGAGTGCGTTTCACACCTTTCAGTGGGTTCACAAGTTGTGGGTGGGGTGGCGGGAGGTATGGGGTACCCAGGTATGGGAATCGGCAAGGCAAAGTTGGGGTGGGTCTGCTGTGGGCGGGGGGGAGGAGGGGGTTTGTGTTACGGGGGTTTGAGGTCACTAGGTTGGTGTGTATGGTTATGTCTGTTTGTGTGCTCCTGCACTTTGAGATGCGCTCCGTGGAGCAATTGGAGCCCTGGTGTTGACGCTAGCGAAAACCGATACTGCTATGCCTGAGAGACTAGACACACTCAGAATGCTAACTTGGAATGTCAGGGGCCTGAATGATCACCGCAAGGCCCGTAAAGTTACGCACTACCTAAAGAGGCATAAGATAGATATCGCTTTCCTTCAAGAGACGCATCTTCCTAATAATAGCCCCATCCTACGCTCTAGGGAGCTACGGGAGGCGCATGTGGCGGGGTTCACTACACATTCTAGAGGGGTTCTGACTTCGGTAGGCGCGCGGGTGGAACACAGGGCGCAGCACATAGTCACAGACAGCGCTGGAAGATTTGTGCTCACACGCTTCCAGGGAAAGGGTCTGGATTTACTCCTGGTTAATAGTTACGGGCCGAACTATGACTGCCCGGAGTTTTTCACAGCATTGGCAGGCGCGATCGGGGATACAGGCGCGCGGAATGTGCTCTGGGGCGGCGACTTTAATGTAGTGATGGATCCTGAGCGGGATAGATCGGGGGGCCCGAAGCGAGCACAACCAGCGGCAGCGAAGGCGATCGCACGTGAAATGCTTTGCTTGGATCTCGTGGATTTGTGGAGAACTCGTAACCCGGCGTCAGGGGGCTACACACATTACTCTGCATACCACAACCTGCACACGCGGATAGATTACTGGCTTCTATCGACGTCCCTCCTCTCGCAGGTGCGCGAGTGCATGGTGCTCCCGCGCACGCTTTCCGACCACTCGCCGATACTGGTTTCCCTGGCCACGCCCAGAAAAGTCCCCCCGCCATTTCTTTGGCGATTTCCCCCTTACTCGCTGCAGGATCCCCTTTTTAAGGAGGAGCTGGCAGCCGCGATTGAGCTATTCTTTGATACCAATTTGGGCTCTGTGGCTGACTTCCAGTCTATCTGGGAGTCCTTTAAGGTCTATATTCGAGGGGTGGCGATGGCCAAACACTCGGGGGTGCTCCGAGATATTCGGCAGCGGCTTACGACGCAGGAGCGCAAGTTGGTGGCTCTGGAGACCAGACTACGAGAAACGGGCGGGGAGGAGGTCACGGAGGAGATAAAAACTCTCCTTGCGGAGTACCACAAGACTGCTGATGCAGAGGTGCTGCATCTGGGGAAGTATGCTACGGCCAGGGTTTATGGGGAAGGAGACAGACCGGGGTCGGTGTTAGCTAATTTGCTTAAGGCCCGTAGATGCAGAGCCGCCGTCACCCAGATCAGGTCTGAGGATGGCTCGCTACTAACGGCGGAGGAAGACGTGGTAGAGCGATTTCGGTCGTACTACGCCGGGCTTTATGCTTCTCAGCGAACCGGGATGGAAGATAGCATAGGGGACTATTTGGACTATATAAAGTTGCCGTTCCTCGCTAGCGAGCACAGGGAGTTTCTGTCTCTGCCTATCGAGAGGGACGAAATTCTAGAGGCCCTTGCGGGCATGAAAGCGCAGAGCGCCCCGGGAGCGGATGGCCTCACTGTTGCGTTCTACCGCGCTTTTATTGACCAGCTATTACCACACATATCGACGCTGTTCGATGACATGTGCGTTAAAGGACATATGCCGCAGTCCATGCGCGAGGCGCTCCTGGTCGCTATTCCGAAACCAGGCAAACCACCCGAGGAGTGCAGCTCCTATAGGCCGTTATCGCTGCTTAACGTAGATGCGAAATTATATGCCAAGGTTCTGGCCACGCGCCTGGCCCTGCTCGCACCGGAACTGGTAGCCCCGGAACAGGCGGGGTTCGTTCCGGGCAGGAACCTCACATACAATATACGGACTGTGTTTGGAGTCATGCAGCATGTGCGCCCTGACACGCGCGCGCTCGCTGTCTTCCTTGACATGGAAAAGGCTTTCGACTCGGTCGAGTGGCCATTCATGAGGCAGGTCCTGACTAGAATGGGGCTGGGCCCGGTCTTCCTTCAAATGATAGGAGTGCTGTATAGTGGCCCAAGGCGAGAATACGACTGGGTGATCGAGTCACAGATCCGATAACAATCTCGAGAGGCACGAGGCAGGGCTGCCCCCTGTCACCCCTTTTGTATGCCTTGGTGGCGGAGCCACTGGCGTGCGCCATGCGGGAATACCACAGCCTACGAGGCATCAATTTTCCAACTTACAAGATAACGGTATCCACGTATGCAGATGACACCCTGCTGTATGTCAGGGACCCAGAAAATAACCTGGCCCCAGTGTTGAGGGAGGTGGTACAATTTAGGGCGCTCTCCGGGCTGAAGGTCAACTGGGACAAGTCTTTCGTGTTTCCGCTGACGCCGGTCACGGCCCCTTTCGACATGGAATATCCGTTGCAGTGGACTGAGGAGCCGGTCCGATACCTGGGGATCCAGCTCCATAGGGACTCGGAGGTGGTGCTGTCTGAGAATTACGGTAGGGCCATCAGTAAACTGGAGGACGACGTGGAGACTTGGATCTCGCTGCCCCTTTCGTTACTGGGACGCATATCCATCATGAAGATGGTGGTGCTCCCTCGGTTCCTGTTTCTGTTTGCGAACATCCCCATGGTGCTGTCCCGTGCTTTTTTTGCGCGGTTGAAGGCGTCAATGCTGCGGCTGGCGTGGGCTGGCAAGCAAGCGCGGATCAGCTGGAGGGTCCTGACGCTACCTTACCATATGGGCGGCCTGGGAGCGCCCGACATGGAGCTGTACTATAGGGTGGCGCAGGGGGCTCAGGCGCATAGCTGGATACATGGTGGTGAGACTGTCCCGTACCTCAAGTTAGAGAAATTGTTTGCGGCGCCGCTGCCGCTCCCCGCGGTCATTTTTGAACGCCCGGACCGTCGCACGGGGTTCCTTGACTCCTTGAACTCCACTCGGCATGCCTGGAACAGTATACTACAACGCGAGTCGGGGGCGCAGCTTTATTCGCCGGCAATGCCAATTGCTTGGGCGGTGTGGCTGGCCCCTTGCACGGAAAACGGAGTGATACGGTCGCTTAGAGAGATGGGGGTGCACACCATGGGTGACATGTTTGATGACGGAGAGGTAAAGACATGGGAGGTGGTGGCAGCCTCGGATGCAGGGTACACGCAGTTGCAACGTTTTCAATACCACAGAGTCCGGCATGCCTGGAGACAGTTGTTGGGGTGTGACATGGCGGAGCCTGCGGAGGTTCGGGAATTGACGCACATAATTAAGAACGACAACCCCCAAGGGTTGATCTCTAAGCTGTACCGATGGCGTAATCTCAGAGGGTGCATGAGTTCGTAAAATCCAGATTGGACTGGCAAAGGGACTTAGATATCACAATTGACGATGCCATGTGGGCATACTGCTGCACGGGGATCAGACGCATCTCTCTGCATGGCAGACACCGGCTGGTCCATTTCAAGTACCTCAACAGGTATTACTACACGCCGGAGCGCTTACATAGATATGGGTTGCGGGAAGACCCTGCGTGTGAATGGTGCAAGCACCCGACGGCGGACTTCCTGCACCTAGCGTGGCGTTGCCCGGGTATATACAACTACTGGGAGGCGGTATACCAACAGATGGTGGAGGTGACGGGGGTGGAGTTGGCCCCGGCTGTGGCATTGTTGGGGCATTCCAGGGTGGTGCCAAAGGCGGCCTGACGCCTGGTGGATATGGGGATGCTGGTTGCGAAACGACGAGTTGCGATGTGCTGGATGCGGGGTCCCTTGCCCACGGTGGCGCAGTGGAGGCGCAATGTGCTATACTGCTGCACCCAAACGGAGAGGTTCAGTGAGCTGATGCCGCCGCGTAGCCGGCCAAAAAACTTCTTGGAACTATACGTAGACTCTCTGGGCAGGTGGGAGAATACAGCGGGAGGCCCTGAGGGGGGTCCCAGCTCGGAGATGGCAGAAGAGGAGGCTCCCGAGGGGGGTGATTGTGTGGGGGACGCATGATGACTTAACTGTGTTGTTCAGAGAAGAGGCGACAGAATGTGTTAGGAGTGCTACACGGGCGGAAGACAGGTGGTGACTGAGTGCGGGATGCGGATGAGGCAGAGACCGACAGAGGACCTCAACTGTTTAGTTCGGGCGGGTGGGTAGGGGGAGTTAGGCGGGATTATTGGGAGGGGGTTTAGAGTTTACGGCCACAAAACGGGACTGTGCCCAACGATATGCGGGAGGAACACGCTAGGGCCTGGCCGCCGACAGGGGACCACCCCACAGACAAGGTTCATGGTGGAGGGACAATTGGTATGCAGCGGGTACTGTACCAGTGATGCACGGCGATGCCCGACCTCCGGGATGTGGGATAGCCAATACATTTGGAGGGATAAATGCGAAATGGTGGCCGGCCCCTGGTTGGTGGCGCAGAGCTATGTACGTTAATGTGCCTTGTTTGCAGTCAATAAATAAATTTAAATAAAAAAAGTCTAGATAAGACGAAAGCCTTGCATGCATTATTCAACAAATAGGCATGCACACCTAACTACCGACACAGTACCGGGAGGGGCCGGCTTCACGTCTCTCCATGACAACAACTCAACAGGGCATTTAAACTTCATTTAAGCTCCTTGGAGGTGTCACCACTATTGATTTTTGTCAGCATTGGGCAGTGTTGGTTTTGGTTAAAACACTGTTTAACTTTATTCCTGACAGTGATGAAAGCCTTTTATTAAAACGTGCCTGTAATGTGAAAATAAAGGCAAGGAGTTTACAAATATTTTATGCTGTCTCACACTAAGCACACATGGCCTGAGTCACAACAAATTTTACAACTAGTATCATTACGATTACAGAGTCATCTGCTGCTTAGCCATGAATCTATGTTATATGCTGTGAAATGGACTGGGATTTGATACTGCATTGTTATATTTTGAAAAATGAGCCAACAGTCACATAATTTGTTATAAATGCAGGGCTCAAAAAACTTTCTTATGAGTGTCCCGCTGTTCAGTGCCATGGTTGCTAAATACCAAGGTCAACTTAGTCTTGATTTCACCTAATGAATCTTTCTTTTGCCACCTCCACGTCCTGTCTCTTTAGCTAACTCTCAAAGGTTCTTTTCCATCACAGGTTTCTCCCTCTGTCAATGTTTTCCTAGCTTCCTCTTTATGCATGTTTTCCCCTTCCCCCTTTTTTATCTTGCTTTTGCTCAAATTCTAACGATGGAAAATAAGAACTTGTCCCCACAACTGAGCCTGTGAAGCAGGCCATGTCTGAGACCACCTATCACCTTTCTGATTTGTTTATTAAATGCCCCCCCAAGCCTTTTCACAGCGCTAACAGATTAGGAAGATTAAAGACTGAGTCAGCCTAGCTAGGAATCTAACTTGTGACCTGCACATCACCTCACCGATCTATCCTGCCTGACATCCAAAAAAGCGCCACTTGCATTTTTCGCTCTCTTTAGAAACAAGGGCAGTCCTCTTTTGGCAGCTGTCCACGACACGGCACTTGAACCACAGTGGGCAACACTACAGCGTCCAACTCCAAGCATAGCTAGATATAGACATAGCAGTCTCACTACACGTCCGCTTTGTACTTACGTTAGGTAACTACCACTTTGTGTGAGTAGACACTCCTGCATGCTCCCAGGTTACCCAGATAAGGCACCGCAGTGGCCCTCCTACCTTGGTGCTTAATCTCATTTTGGACCTCAGACGGGGGGTGGTGTTCCTCACCATATTCACGTGCGCCTGTCACTCTCTTTGAACCTCAGTATCATCTCCAGTCCAGGCTTCACCCCTGCATTAATATCCCTCCACCCTCTTCACCCTTCATGGTGCTTCAAATAAACTAGTTAGACTGTTACAGGAGCCATGGTGATGAGTCTGTATTAGCCTGTGTGCAGACACATACATATATATATATATATATATATATATATATATATATATATATATATATATATATATATATATATATATATATATATATATATATATATATATATATATATATATATATATATATATATATATATATATATATATATATATATATATATATATATATATATATATATCACATCAACGAAGCATAGCAGTCCAGTAGAAACAAAGATAAATGCTCCACCACTGAAGAAACTGAGAACGGTGCCTGAGTTAGTACTGCCAGTGATCTGACTTATACTTTGTGTTCCTGATTCACTACTCTCGTGTCTATTTTTAGAGTTCTCTGTAAGAATGTCTATGGGTACATATGACTGGGTAACTTGGTGCTCTTTAAGGTCATCATTTACCATTTACTGTGCTTTGAAAGTTAATGCAATTCAATATGTACTGAAAAATGCGTTGTACATGCATCATTTTGGTCTCTTTTTCCAAAGTTTTCTTAGGGGGAGGACCCCCCCATACCCCTGCTAGCAGTGGTCAGCCTCGCTCCCTGCGCTTGCTCACTACGCACCGAGCGGGGGCTGGTCTGACAAAATTTGCCAGGGCTGCTTTCAGTCCCCAGTCAGGCCCTGGTGGCTTGTCCTTTCATACTCCTGTTACTACTCTGGCTATCCCTGGTAACATAGGACATGATTGAAGTGGAGGAACAAAAGTATATTTGGCTTTAGGGTACTAGTACATTAGTTCCCACTCCTTCCCCTTCCCTCAAAGAAGAGAGAGAAGCCCATCAATACTCTGCAGTAATCACTTCTGCTACCATTAGCTTTTAGTAAATCGCCATCCATGGGTAAGGCACCAAAATTTCCTTAAAAATAAGCTATTTGGTATACTTCTATTTTGGGATTCAAGTGCTTAAATGCCCTCATGCGGACTGTAGCTCTTTCCTATCTTAATTACACCACAGAAGTCTATATTACCTTTCCAGACAAGACCATTGAAGCGAGTACAACATGTCCAGGGCAGGCTCTCAGCACTGGGTCGGTTCAAAACACATGATCAAGACTCTGTCACATGAAGACAGTGGACTTTAATGCCAAGTTCAGCAGCAGGGTTTAGGGTCACATGTTTGACGCACGAGGCATTCTGGGCAAATGGCCTGACATATTTAATTGAAATGGCACTGGAATATATTACAAATACTAAGTTGCTTCATATTGGCAGAGTTCACTGACGCCATCACAGCAAAAACTGGTTTGGTTGGTAGAACTGCCATTTATCCACAAATGTACTACTTCCTAAAGTATCATTGGTTGTACAACGGTAAAACACAGGTAAAGACATTGTAGGCCTTTACCACGCATTTTTTACCACGCATGTTTTCATCAAAAACATGTTTTTACAACGCATGTCATTAACACACATTGTTTTTATACATAAAAACAATCTATTTGTGGGGGGAGATCTTCCACACCCCCTAACTTACCTTAAATGCGTGGTGAAGGCATGCGTTGTAAAGGCATGAACGTGGCAAAAATATGTGTGCTAAAAAATGCGTGGTAAATGCAACAGTTTCTCTGGCAAACTTTTTGCATGCTAAGGGCCTCATTTAGAGTTGACAGTAACTGAGAATCCTCCACTTCCTCAAGGAAATGCACATTTAGAGATGAACGGTAATAGAGAATCCTGCAATATCTGGAGAGAATGGAAACTTCAAAGCAGAAATTCCATCACAATAGAGATAGTATAGAAATGGGTATGAAATTCAGAGGTTTTTTATTTCCTTCAGGAATCAATAGATTTCCATTTACCAATGAACTGCATCAGGCCAAATCTCAAAGACATTTATGAGTATGTGAAGTTGTACCACAAGGCCAATATCAATGATAGGGCATTGGCCTGGTCTGCACTGCGGCTGCAGGCCAGGCCTGTGTGCCCTACAACAATGAACCTGCAGCTGCAAATATGTACCTGTAATCTGTGCAGCACATTAGGGAAAGGGCTGTTTGAAGCTGTCGGTCAACCTTTCTCTGTACAGACAGCACCCGGCCTGCATTTGGAAGGGTGCAGAGATCCCCCTGCAATCAGGTGCAGTGAGAGACTTCATCTTTCAGCACAGGGATGTCTGGAGGGTCCGTGCGCTGGGACACTCTTTGGAGTAGCTGTGCATGCTATAAACTGCTATCATCATCATGGGTACCCAATTCTCCCCTTTCAAGAGTCGACTGTGGAGGGCACACTGTGGCACACAGTCAGTGTGCCCTCCGGCCCCTCCCTGGCCTCTGTCTGTAATACCGCACAAGAGCAGTAGAAAATTGTTCCCTCATTTGCATTCAAATGAGAGATCTGCTTCTTGATATCCACCTGCACTACATGTGCGCTGGTGCGATCTGCATTACCGAAGGGGCAGTGCAAGCCGGTTGTGTCCCGGAAGGAATTTTGATAAAAGGGCCCCAAGAGAACTTCTTAATGTCCTAATAAATGCCCGTGTGAATTGACCCCATTCTGTGTGTACACTTAGTGGATTTCATAGATACTGTCAGGTGTGCAATTACTGCGCTGTGATAGTAAATTTTGCAATGTGGGTTATGTTTTAATGAATGACGTTTGTTTTTCCATTAAAGCTCAACATCTCTCTCTACAGCAATGTTGTTCATTGGCAAACTTGCAAAAAATATATATATATAAAATATAGGTGTTTGCCTTTTTCATTATATGAAAAAAGAGCAAGGCAGCAGAAAATAGACTTCTTCCAGCCATTGTTTTTGCATGTATCACAAAGCTTTTTAGATATTTGTTCTATTTTTATTAATTCATTTCGGTCAATAGACCATAAAAGTACATACAAGAAGACAATCATTTCACAATCCGTAAAACATGTAATAAATATTAGGTAAAGTATTTTGCAAAATAAATGTGCAGACGAGGACGTTTTACCTACAGAGTTAAAGTACGATAGTGAAAGCAGGTTGTCAGCAATTATTCGGGACCATAGGCAAAGCAACACAGGATACAGATTATTTAAGTAATGTCATCTGAAGCGACACCTAAAATAACTCAATTCAATTTCAAAGTAGGGGAGTGGCCAACATTTGGAGCTCTGTGGTTTGTGAGCTGACCAAGAGCCCTATATAAAATGTGTCTAAACAGCATCAAACACATTCATAAGCAACAAGCGCAAGCTATACTACAAATACACATAAATCACAAAGATATAAAATCATGCAAGTACGAAACAGCTAAAGTGCATATAAAAGCATGCAATAAAATAGGGTGAATAAAAAGATTAAGAAATTACATGAAACCCAGTATGGGGGAAATTAGGTGGATAATATTTCACCTTCAGTAAGGATTAAAAGGATATATTTCTAATAAAAGCAAGTATTTTCTAAGAGCAAACACTACGCACCTTCAGGTGTCCGTTTTAAGAACCCTGTGGGCAGATTGGCAGGTTTTAAACCCAGGTTAAGGCATAATGGACGAATCCATTTGCGTCTAGGTCCAATGCAACTAGGGCAAAAAAAATAAAAGTGTTCTGTGTCCTCGAGTTTGTTGCAGCATTTTTGACACAATGGAGAGGCTTGAGTCCCAGTGGTCCATTTAAAAGTAGAATCATTTAAAGCTAGTGTGCCAAATCTGAATTTAATAAAAAGAGATTTCGCAAGAAGAAGGAAAATCTCATCTAAAAAGACTTTGGGGCAGATTTACGAGCCCCTTGCGCCACTTTTGCGTCATTTTTAACATGGGAAAAGTGACGCAAAAGTGGCGCAAGGGGTTTGTAAATCTGCACCTTCAAATCTTGGGAGTGGCTTATGAGATTGTAATAAGTCAGAGAGTGACCCAGTGCTGGAGTCCATAACATATTATCAAAAAGGTTTGATTAAGATGCCTTTGACATTTGATTTGTTAGAAGATGGGGTAGTATATAATGGCCGGCGACTAACTTAGTGAACCAAATCCTCACATATGAAAACCACTAGATCGTAGTCTTTGTATCTAGGCTTTTCACTTCAAGTAGTTAAGCTCTATATGGATCTAGTTCTTGGTGGGACCAAAGTCTCACCCAATATAGAAGAGACTTTAGGGCAGCATAATGGTCAATACCTTTGAGAGCGGCATTGAGGATTATTGGTAAAGGTGAGCTAGAGGGAAGGTTGATTAGTGATTTAAGAAAGCTAAGCTCTTCTGTCACCAGAGTGCTTACGCCAGTGATGCCCCATAACTCAGCTCCACAAAGCGCCGCTGACTGGGCTTTGGCCATTTATACCTTTATGGCTGGAGAGACTGCCTTGACTTGTGATAATCTGTGCATTTGTAAGATATCAGCAGCTCTATTGTGAATTATCAGGGTATTTTTTAGTATATTTTTCAAAAGAAGATGGAAGGTGCACTCTTAGCCAAGTCAAACACGTGAGCGATTATTCTTGAAATACTTCTTTTATTAACTCAGTCCTTAAAAAACGGCACACAGCCAACGCGTTTCGTTCCCAGAAGTGCCAAGAAGGGAACTTCGTCAGGGCTCTTTAAATGTATAACCAATCGGTGAAGGGCAAATATGGTATTTCAACAGAGCACGTCCAAAAGGCACAATACACCTTATGGAATATGCACGTGTGGTAGCGATGAATAATATCCCTAAGCAGAGTGCACGTCAGACCCAGATTGAAGTTGATAAATATCTCACTTCTTTGAATAATATCACATACAGAGCGCCACCGATATATCAATAGATCCTAACTGGTATTCTTAAAAGACAGAAGTCGCAGAACGGCATAGTAACTGGAAAAAAGTTCCACGTGAGGACCACGAGAGTGAATTACTATTCCGTAAAACCAAATAATAAAAGGTCTTAACTGATTCAAGGGGAGCATTTCCCAATCAAGGTTTTCTCTGGCTGTTTTTATGGGGTCTGAACGTGATGAATTAGCTCTTTTGGATATCAATTTCCAGCCCTCTGTCACTGCAAAATTTCTGAAACATAAATAAAACATTTTGAAGGCCAGAAGGTGTTCTTGACAGAAGCAAGTTATCGTTTGCAAAAGAAGTGCGTGTACTTTTGTGCCACAAAATTGCAGGGCATCGAAACAACCGCAATTAAGATAATCAATTACCCCGTTGATGTATAGTGAGAATGTGTTTGGGGCCAAGACATATAAAATATTTAAAGGACACAAAAAGTGAATAATAAATGAGCTGCCACAGCTGCTCACTTTTTATTCGCCGCTTCTTAAAGGAACACCCATATTGCCATGGGAGGGCTATTTACATATATTTTCTTTTTGGTGGTGTTCTTAGAAGGGGCTGGGACATTACCAATTTTGTTTTAATGCTGTGGGAGAGCTGAAGGGACTTTTGCAGCCCCCTAGCAACACTAATAAAAAAAAAACATAAGTCTCCTGGGCCATTCAAACTATGATCCTAGGCGAACGTACTATATTTATTAAAAAGCCTTTGCCAGGCTGGAGCTTTTGGTCTTCAGCTGGGATTTCATTGCCACCTAGGAAGTCCTTGTATTTTGTGTGTTGTAGATGTATCAGTTAAAATATAAGGCCTTAATGTGGTTATTTTTACCATTACATTTTATGTTGTGCAAAATATTAAAAGGCAATACAGAGATATATTTATTTCATTTTTTTCTAAAAAAATGAATAATAATATCTCCGACTCTTCATTTTCACATTTTTCAGCCCCTAAATGTAATATTAAAAATAATAAAAACTGTGTTAAAAAAGGAGTCACAGACGCATTGTTCAAACACATTATGGAAATATCCATTTGATTAAAATTACTGGTCATTTTTGGAAAAATTATAGATCTGCTTTCAATATAAGGTGGGGGAGGAAAGGCTTGGCTGCCTGCGGGTGATGGCCTTAGGGCCTGGCCTGGGACTAACCCCCCTAGCATCCTGACATGCATGACCAAAGTCTGTACGCTGCATGGGTTTGGCTACGTGCATGAGGTTGGTTGCAGGGCCTGACCATAGACCTGGCCCTGCGGTCAAGCCACACCGCACAAAGTGTACTTTACCCTGCTGCACAAACTGGTGGCAGACGTGTCACACAGAAAGAATGGCCCAATCTTACAAATGGACAGTGCCATGTTATTTAAAGTGCCTGCACTCCCCGTAACATCTTTATATTACAGAATTCGCCAACTGAAATACAAAGACGAACCAGCACTATGTTTAGATAGGCATGCCGCTGGTGGGAAGTGGCACATGTACACTCTTTATGGAGGTAAACGAACATCAGAATACCAGCAGCAGCAACACAGGTGTTTCTCATCCTGGCACCAGAGTACAAGGTGTACTGTCTAGATATTATGTGTACTAGGACACTTATGGTTCTGGGTGTACTCTAAACACGAATTACGTAAGCTGTTGGGAGATGTTAAGGTGTTGTTATAAAAGTTATGACTCAATGCGTATGTTGAGAAATAAAGATGTTTGTTACATAGCTCCATGTGGGGTGTGTTCATTTGCATGCTTTCGGGCTGTGGAAGACGCTGCACAAGGGACTTCGGTTGGAAGGAAAAACGGACCCATACTATCAGAATTAAGTACGCTAGGGATATTCAAAGGGTAGTCTAAAATAGGGATCTCCACTTTGGAAGAAGCGTTGACAAACACTCAGAATAAGGCATCCCTTCAATTATATATAGAATTCCATTTGCTGACTTTCCGGCATTTCAATACATACTAGTTAGACAGTTCCTCTATTACAGTGTGAAAAAGCATTGGCAATGCAATAGGTTTAGCATTTACGCGAGTTTAAGCTATTGGCATTGTAAATGACAATGCCTTTTATTTATGTTTTAAAAACAAAAACAAAAATAAAAGGCATTAGACAGATATGTCCTGCCGGCTGATCACATACTGAGGGCCCTATATACAAATGCAAGGAACAACAATCTCATGGGCCCGACAGCTCACACAGTCAAAATATGGCACGCGGCGCAGCGAGCGCTGGGGTGGGAGGGTAGATTGACGCAGGCCACACCGCTTTGGTAAACCCAACGACTGGGTAAGCTATACAACACCAAGGGGTTCAAACAGTGGGACCTTATAGGCATTTCAAAAATAGGAGACCTTTGGGTGAAAGGTGGGGTCGTTCCCTTTGCACAAATGAGAGAAAAGTATGATATGGCCCCAACCGAAACTTTCAGATATATGCAGATTCGACACGCCTTGCTAAAAGAAATACCACTAAATACTCAGCTGCCGGAAGCCTCACCACTGGAGGATAGACTCCTTACTGACCACATGACCACAAGGGCCATTTCCCAAACCTACCGCAAAATTATAAATAACCAGCGGGACCCCACGGCGTCCCTACGGGACGACTGGCGGGAGGACGTGGGTGCACTGGACGAAGCGGAGTGGCAGGAGGCATTGGCATCACCGAGAGAAGTGGTGATCCCCTCCAAACTCAAACTTGTACAGCTAAAGATCCTTCACCGCATATACTACATACGCATCCTGTTGCATAAATTGAGGCGAGCTCCCGACCCACTGTGCCTACGACACTGTGGGCAACCAGGCACATTTTTTCATATAATATGGGAATGCCCGCAGATTGTACCTTACTGGGAAAAAGTTATGAGGGTAATCGCGAGAGTGGGGGAGGCGGAGGTCCCACCGGAGCCAAAGAGGTGCCTCCTTAACATATGGGAACCAACAGATTTGAACCTGAGGATGCAGGAATGGGCGACACTGGGGATGACAATTGCAAAGCGTAATATAGCACAGAACTGGAGATCGGGGCTGTCCCCCACATATCAACATTGGAGAAATGACTTGGATAATGACATGGTGGCGGAACGAGCAGTGTACTTTCACAGGGGATGGCCCAAGGAGTGGTCCAAGATATGGGGAAAATGGAACGAATTCAGGGGCAATATATGTGAACCCCCACAAGCCGAGTCAATCTCGGATGTAAGTGAATAAAAGATGGCTTTTGTGGAGAGTCGGGGGTAGATTGATCGGCGGTTGGGAGTTATATGTGATAGGATGGCTGTCAAAACAAAAAGGGATTCACGTTCGCAAAGACAGGGCACAGAAATAATGTATATTGTATGTTGAGCAGTAAATACCTTCAGGTGTTAAGATGTAAAGTAGGAATACATGTGGATCAGGTTTCTTAATGTTTGCAAAATCAATCAAATGTTTTTAAAAAATAAATAAAAGGCATTATTATTTGCAATGTCAATAGCTCAGACTTACGTAAATGCGAGACCTATTTGAAAAACTATACCAAAAAATCACCTCTGTTTCCACTCGTCACTCAGACCCCCACACAGACCTACCACTCACTGCTGCGGATTTCCACACCTTAGAAGCCTTCCCAGTTCTCACTATCACCGAAGTAGACTCTTTTTTAAAAAGCACCAAATCTGGTTCGCCATTAGACCCTCTTCCGGCCAAGATCTCTGCCACTTTGTCCAACACTCTTGCTAGGCCTATATGTTCAATTCTTAACAGTTCTATGGAAGAAGGCACCCTCCCATCTGAGTGGAAAGCAGCCCAGATTATTCCTATAAGGAAAAATCCGAAGGTTCCACCAGAGGATGTCACTAACTACCGCCCCATCTCTCTGCTTCCCCTATACAGTAAACTCTTAGAAAAACATATAAATAAACACCTATCTGAGTTTATTGAAACCACCCATCGCCTCGACCAATCACAGTCCGGCTTTCACCCTAAGCATAGCACAGAGTCAACACTGGTGGAGGTTACTGATAACATCCCAATGGCTGCGGACAATGGTCAGGCAGTGCTTTTAGTGCTGCTCGACCAGTCGGCAGCCTTCGACACCATATCCCACCAGGTTTTGTTCACTCGCCTTAAGGATATAGGTATCCGGGGTAAAGCCCTGAACTGGCTAACTGATTTTCTAACTAACAGGACACAAACAATTAACCTCGGCCCATATCGCTCACAGACCACCATCATCACCAAGGGGGTCCCACAGGGCTCCTGCTTGAGCCCTACATTATTCAATATCTATGTTACCCCCTTGGCAGGACTACTAAGGAAACTAGGCTTCACTCCCATTTCGTACGCCGATGACACGCAACTCCTTCTGTCCTTCGACAAATCAAATACACACATTCAAGACATCTTTTTGGAAGGAATGAAAGGCATTGCACAATGGATGAGGAATACTTTCCTACAATTGAACACTGATAAATCAGAAATCATGTTATTCTGAGACGCAAAATTAAGATGGTCTCCTAACTGGTGGCCAGAGGAATTAGGAACGGCCCGCCTCCAAAGCAGACCGTAACAAATCTAGGAGTGCGAATTGATCAAGATTTAACACTAGAGGAACATGTAAACATCACAGCCAGGACTTGCTTTCATACTCTTGGCACTCTTCGAAGGGTCTTTCCTTTACTACCATCAGCTACCCGAAAAACACTAACCCAGGCTCTGATTATCAGTTGCCTGGATTACTGTAACGCCCTGCTGATCTCTGCAAAGGAAAAATCCATAAATAAACTTCAGATAGTCTAGAATACTGCTGCCCGCCTAGTTATCAATGCACCTCCTAGAACACCCTCCGCTCCTCTACTCCGCAGACTTCACTGGCTCCCAATAAAAAAGAGAGTCAAGTTTAAGATCTGCTGCATGGTGTATAAATCATTACACAACATGGGCCCCAGCTATCTGTCCCAAAAGTTGGTCAGATATACACCGACCAGGCCCCTTAGATCTAGCCATCAAGCACTTCTCTGTACTCCCCGCATCAAATTGGCGCGCATGGGAGGCAAAGCTTTCTCTCACCTAGCCCCCCGGTACTGGAATCAACTCCACCAGTGTACAAATTTCCAAGCCTTCAGAAAACTTCTGAAAACGGAACTGTTCTAATCCTCTTTGGAATGGCCACAAGCGGTCTCAGCGCAGAGATACCCCATACAGGGTGATTCAGGCGCTATACAAGACACATAAATAAATAAAATTGCATTGCAAATGCTTGTTTATTTTACCAAAGGACATTAAAATATGTTGAGTTGAGCCAAAGCAATGTATCTGCCTAATTTAAATAAAAGCTATAAATGTACCGTAAAGCTGGAGTATACGTTTAAATTTACAAAGGTGCCACTCAAAAATCTTGTTTCTACGCTGCCTTGTGTATCGGTGAGAATAAATCCTAGTGTATTGGTATTTGTTCTGTTCTACAGTTGCGAAAGGAAACCAGGAGGAGGTAATGAAGTGAAAAGAAGCCTTGTTGTAAAGATTGTAATCTTTTCGTCTACAGCATCTGTGGGATGCAGATCAGTAACCTACAGAAAACAACAGGATGATAAACTCAGGGGAAAAAGAAGTATGTGGCTAAAGGTGCTGCCTAAATACAGCTCCAGCTTTTTTTACTTTATATATATTTGGTGTTTGTCACAAGCTTACAAAAAACATATTATGTTAAACCACAACAATGCATTTAACTTAGTAAAGTAAAAACCATGAACCTACCATAAAGTTAAAGCAGGACTTTAATTTAAAAAGTAAGTTGTGTAGCCCATTAAAGATGCAATGTGTGCTGTTCACTCGATGCGCCCAATAAAACACAATATAACTATGGCAAAAAAGTTATTACCTTCTCGTATTCCTCTGATTCCGACAATGAAGGCCAATATACAGGAAATGGATATCAGGGCTTCAGAAGCGCCAGTAGACAACGTGGTACGCAGCCTTTTTTAGGGAGGCGTTTTACCAGACGGGTAAATTGGAGACCACACTACCAACCGAGGTTCCAAGCCAACCCACAAATGGACTTCAACAAATTCCAGGCCAATCTACCGATGGGCTTCAACCAATATCTAGAAACACGGAACAAAAGATATTGGAGGGAGTAGAGACTATACCCATTTTTAATCTTAGTGGATCCCAGTTATCTCCAACAATCATGAAAGTCTTATCTAAAGGCCTTACCTTTGCCCCACATTCGGGTCTTCATAAATTTGAACTATTTAGAGACCTTCAAGCATGTCTAAGAAAAATCAGGTTAAAAATGTTTTTTTCTGAACATAAAGATCAAAGTGATAATACAAACCTATCAGGTCTTGCACCAAAATCGTTTTTTACGCCTACTTTGGATCAGTTACCACCAGAGGTGGCCATATTTGAACAAGTACTGCACAATAAATTTACCAACATTACCAGACATGTACAAAAAAAAACGTTAAATTGAACAGAGATGAATATCAAGCCTTAGAGGATTTAAAGGGAAGCAGTGATAAGATCATCAAAGCATGTGACAGGGGGGGAGGGATTGTTGTATATGATACCCCTACTTATGTAACAAAGATGGAGAACATGTTGGGTGATACACACTTTTATACATTGATTAAAAGGGACCCTACAACCTACACAGTTAACAAGATACGCAAACTTACTACTCAAGCATTGAAAAATTGAGAAATTTGCGAAAAAGAATGGGCCTTTCTAAATGTAGAAAAATCTCGGATGGCTAGCATATATGGTATCCCTAAGGTACATAAAAATGTACTGGATCCACCATTAAGACCGATTGTGACCACGATAGGTTCAGCTACGGAACCTCTGGCTAAGTATATTGATGCCATATTATGTCCCTATGTATCTCGGACACCAGCTTTTGTGCAAGACACAAGACACATCATCAATCTTGTGGAAAATATTACATTTTGCCCAGATATTCAATTTTTGGTGACAATGGATATAGAGGCCCTCTATAGCAATATTCCCACTGATGGAGCAATAGCAGCAGTACATTGGTTTATTCAAAACTTTAAGATCAAATGTCCATCATTGTTTCTCTTGGAATGTTTGAAAGTAGTGCTGGGTGATTACGTCTTTGAATTTAACAACCAGCTATACAAGCAAAAACAAGGTGTCAGTATGGGGGCCTCATGTGCACCAACTGTAACCAATATCTACATGTCACAATTTGAGAAGAAATATGTCTTTAATGAGATAGCCCCGTTCTATGAATCCGTGACCAAATGGTCGCGGTTCATAGATGATATCTTCTTCATTTGGAATGATACTCAGGAAAATCTACAACAATTCCTGGAGTGGATAAATCTATGTGATGTCAATATACACTTCACGAATCACATTAGCACAGAACAGGTGGAGTATTTAGATGTGTGGATAAAACATCAGGCAGGTATTCTGGTGGTGGATTTATTTGTTAAACCCACCGCCAGAAATACGTTACTACATTACGATAGTTACCACCCACCCATACAGAAAAATAGCATTCCGTCTGGTGAATTTTTACGTCTTCGACGTAACTGCACTAACATCCAGGATTTTGACATCATGGCTGATACTATGAAAAGGAAGTTCCGGGCTAGGGGCTATCCTAAGAAGATTATAAGAGACTCTTATAAAAGAGCTTGTTTTTATGATCGACAGCACTTGCTGACAACCACAAAACAGAAAAAGGATCCAAATCTAGTCTTTGTCACTAGACATTGTATGCTAAACGAGAGTTGGCACATACTAAATGTGAATGCATCCAAAGCAGAAAGAGTTGCCAAACCTATGTTTGCATATAGACGAAACAAATCTATAAAAGATCATGTGGTACATTCACGCATGAAGAAAACGAATGCGAGTCAACAAATGGGTATCATAATTGATAAACCAATAGTAGGGACATATAAATGCATGAGTTGTACATCTTGTGCCACTGCAATAGAAGCACCAACACTAAGTTTCAATGATCAAATAATCTCCCCTAAAAACCTCAATAATTGCAAAACCTCAAATGTAATCTATCTGATAATATGCCCCTGCAGATTGGGCTGGTGGTATTCCTCAAATCATTGCCAGTGTTTTATTTATATTAGTTTGATTTTATTGTAAATTGTGGTCTGACAACAACATATGTGAAAAATATAGTGTGTTGTTAGAATTTTTGAGTCCACATCATATTGTGATCAAATTTATGTAACACAAATTGTAATGTCAATTTATCTATGTATTGAAAAAGATTGTTTGAATTGAATTTGCACAAATATTTAATCGTTTATAGATGAGAAAAGGGAGATAAAACTATAAAAAGATTAACATAAAAGAAAAAATTATATTTTTTTAAAAATAAAAAAGATTATAATTAATTCACATTGTGTGTTATATTATATGGATGTAAGTCCAGAACTGCGTCATTTCTATGTTATTGTAAAACGGCACTTTACCCGGTGCAACCATTCTTTTTCCAATATAACCCAATAAAACACAGACCACCTAATTCAGCCTTCTACACAACATTGTTATGTTCCACTTTGTGAGAAGTTGGCCTGATGTATGATGTCACTAGTTCTAGTGTACACCTTATATCAGTCCAAATACCCTTATGGTGATTGGTTGTAAAGTCAACCTTATAGACCAGCTATCCTAGTGGTAGCATGGACAAGAGCAGTCTTAGGCTAAACTCTGAATGGCATGTGAAGCCAGCTGTGATACCATATATAATCCCTTGAATACCAAATGAAAGGACACCACAACAGATATATATATAAAATAAAGTGTATTTATTCTAAGCAAACCCTCAGCACTCTTTATGAGTTTAGAGGTAAGTACAACACAGTCTTATTAATGCATACAGTAAGTCACACAGGTAAGTAATACAGTTAGGCCCTAGGGGCCACGCAAACCATATACTAAATAAGTGGTATAAGAACCACTGTCACGGAAATAGAATAGGCCTAGGCCTAGGGAATCGCTGGGGCTACACTACACTAGCGTTAGTTAGGAAGTGGGAGGCCCACGGGATTCGTGTGCAGAGTGGAAACACTCACGCGTAATGCGTAAAAGTCAATAGCAATGTTACAGTTTAGAAATAGATAGATTTAGGACACATCCGGAGTAGCTAGGAAGTTGAGACTTGAAAACTAGACACTAGGATAGTCACTATCCTGATGAGCACCGGAGTACCCAAGTTACCTAGCCCACAGGCTGCGGGTGCATAGGGGTGAAGATGCGTCGTTTTCGTCGTCGACTCCTATGGATGCCTGAAGAAAGATGCTGACAGGCAGTCAGGGGAGAGTGTCCGGTGGATCCCAAGGCTGGGATCAAGAAGAGAAGAAACCTGCAAGCAGAAGGGACAGAGTCAAGGTCACTAGCCAGTGACCACGTGGAACCAGGAAGGAACCAGGCGATGTCGTGAAGAGTTGCAGGTGAAGGTGAAGCTTGTCGCTGCAGCCAGGAGGACCAGGAAGCGTCGAGAAACGACCAGGACCAGGAGGCGAGCTGTCCCACGAAGGCTCTTGCTGTCGGCGGCGTCGAAGTTGGACTAGGACTCACCAAGCCTGGGCAAGCGGAACCCACGAAGAACAAAGGACTTGCTTCTGGTGCAGACCAGGAAGGTCTGGGGTGCTTCTTCTTTGCAGAGAAGCGGGAGCCAGTCTGGAGGAGCCAAACCAGCGCAGAAGATTTCAGGGAGCGTCGTCACAAAGGCCACTAGCCAGCGGGCAAGCAACCGGACAGACGCGGCAAGCAGGAAAATGCTGAAGGGCCCCACGCAGGACTCGTGGAGTGTGGGGGGCTGGTCTTCGGTGCAGATGGTGCTTGGGGTTGGGGCTTCTCAATCCCCGGTGCACAACTTCGAGGGTACCTCAGAAGCTGCGCTGTAAGTTACTAGCCACTTTTCCCAGGTAGCCGGTCCCACGTCGCTCGTCGCCTCCACGGATCTCAGCTCTGCTGCAGATGTGGATGAGGGTCGGAGAAGTCTGGAAATCAAGGCTCTGGTCGGGCTCTGCAGTTGGTTCCTCGTCGAACGTTTCACAAAGCAAAGGGTAGTCTCTTGATGGTGCCTGTTTGCACAGGGTAGCCACTCCTTGGCTACAAGGGAGATTCTTCAGTCTTCTTCTTTCGTCGAATGTCGAAGGTCCAGAGTTTCTGTTCAGTTTTGCAGGTTCAGGATAATCTAGAGTCTTGAGGCCCAACTCCCACTCTTATACTAATCTGGGGGGCTGGGATACCTGCTAGGTCACGCCTTATGGGTGGGACCTGGGAGGGGGTGGTTACACCCACTTCCCTTTGTCCAGTTTCGCGCCAGAGCTGGGGCTGGAGTGCCCCAGCACCGGTTTGAACTGGACTATGCAAGGAACACCTTGTGTGCCCCAGGCATGTCTCATTCCTTTCAGCCCACCCTGCCCCAATACACTAAAGGCTGTCTGGGGAGGTGCTAGCACCTCCCCAAGCAGGAAACCTATTGTCCAGGCCTCCCTGGCTGGGATCACTCCCAGCAGCAGGAGGTCAGACTTGTGTCTGTGGCAGCAGCATCCATTTTGTGATGCTGAGGCTTTGGTTAGAGTTAAACAGCAAAGTAGGATTTTAACATGTCTCTCCCTCTAGAAGGGGGGAATAATATCCTCATCACCAGAAATGGTATGGGGGTATTATTCCAAAGTGTTAGACACCTTACACGACATGTTTTGATAAAGCCAAACCATAGTTACCATAACCGTTTAAGATTATAAGGCACTTTAAGAGTATATGGTAGGCTATATCATAGAACAGCTATAAGGACATGGTTCCGAAAGCTGCAGACAGACTCAGCTCATGCTAGAGCACCATCTCACATGTTACCAAGCACTCTGCCTCCAGGATTGTTAAGGCCTGCCATAGGAGTGACTGATAGGTACACATGTGTCTATATATAAGGTAGGTATAGGAATACTACACCTAAGCAAGGGGTGATTACACGACCTTGCCCCAGCTGAGTGATCAGCCAGTTGTGTCTGATTGGAAGGCCAGACCAGGGGTGGCATAATACATGCTGCAGCCCCTGGGAGGCCTAGGGTACACCTATGCCCTGGGTACCTAGGGTACACTGTACAGGGTCCAATAAGGTGATCCTTACCAATTGGTTATGTACCTAGGGTACATGGAGTCCATTTTACAGAGAGAGCAGACAGCCTGAGACCCTGAATGGCAGGATCTCAGGCCAACTAAGTCGAAAAACCAGCTAGACACTAGGCAAAAAGTTGGGGGTAACCATAGTCAGATATCCACCTTCCTACACAACCCCCCCCCAAACGAAAGGAGATAAGGCTGGCCTTGACAAGGTAAGCCTCTATTGCCTGAGTGGCCATATAAGGAAGAACCAGCACTGGCATGGTTACCCCCTGTCTCATGGTCCACTAAGTAATCCCTCATCCTAAAGATATCATAGGGTCTCCACCATAGGGAATCTCTACCTTTGGTGTGTCTTTGCAAAGTAAAAGGCTGGTGTTGAGATGGAGTACTGAAGTGAGTGTCCTCAAAGTGAGGCCTCAGCTTCCTCCAATCATCCTCCACCCTGGATGCCTTTCTTTCTCTAACTGAGTTGCACTGTGCTCTCAGGGTCAGCCTCTGGCTACCTAAAGCTGGAGGCTGGGTCCCTTTTGTGGGCTTACTGGAGGGACAGGTCAGGTTTGGGGTCCTAAGGTCCCATGTTGGCCTGTGCCCAACAGAATCCCTCTGGGGGAGGTCCCTAACTACCTGTGAAGGGGATCCCTCAGGAATGTTTTTACCCATCACCTGGCTAGGGCAACTAACCAGGCAATCCTCATTCTTTTGAAGGGGGGGTTCTTGTGGACAGGGGCCCTCTTGGGGTCCACTGGCCTCCCTGACCTCTGCAGCCCTGGGCTGACTGAGGCAGGGTAGAGAGAGGCAGGCTACCTGCACCAGACTGGGTCCCACCTTGGAAGGGGCCACTGACATCAGAGGCTCTGCCAGGCCAGGCCTGGCTACCTCTGGGGCAGTTCCTTCACAAGGGGTGAGGTCAGATCCCTGAGGAGGCTGACCTTTTCCTAATGTCTGGGGAGAGGGAGACTTTTCTTCCTCCCCACTACTCTCTGTCTGTGTGGAGTGATCCATAGTTTCAGGCTTCACTACACCTATATCAGTCTGAGTGTGGGCTGAGACCATTACAGCCTTGCCAACCTTTTCAGGAAGGCACTCAGTTTGTGTTTGAGCTGTGACTGTCACAGCTCTGCCAGTCCCTACAGGGAAGTCTGTCTGTGCCTGGGCTGTGGCTACCACTGCCCTTCCAACCTTTTCAGGGAGGAAAGCTACTTGGACAGGGGTTGTGACTGGCACAACCCCACTACCCTTTTTGGAAAGGCCTACCATTTTGGAATGGGTGTCTTGTTCCACTCCAGCCCAAGCTGAGAGTTCTAAGTCATTCCCCAGCAAGCAGTCCACAGGCAAGGTTGGAGACACTGCCACCCTTTTAGGGCCAGTGACCCCTCCCCAGCTGAGACATACTTCTGCCATGGGATGACTGTTTTGTTTGCCATCAATGTTAGTTACCTGGTATGAGAAACCAGGCAAAAGCTGCTCAGAGGGAACTAGCCTATGGGCCACCATAGTGATGCTAGCTCCAGTGTCTCTGTAGGCCTCAGCTTTTCTACCATTGATGTAGGGTTCCTGTCTGTACCTACCCAAAGTGTTGGGACAGGCAGTGAAGTTGGCAAACCCCATGCCACCATCACAGACAAGAGTAGCTGCTGTAGGGGAATTGGCTAAGCCAGGATCCCCCTGTGTTCCCCAAGAAAACCCAACCAAATATTTGGGGGCACTCCCACCACCTGGGGGATTACTGCTGACAGTAATAGGTGGTGTGACAGGAGTAGTTGGAGGAACGGTTTTGTTTTTAGCCTGTGGGCAACTGCTGTCAGTTTTCCAATGCCCAGGTGTTTTACACACATGGCAGTAAGGCTTTTTAACTGTGGTAGAGGAGGGAGCTTGGGACCCACCACCCTGTGTGGAGTTTTGGGGCCCTGAGGAAGATTTCTCTTTTGCTTTATCCCCACCCTTCTCTTGAGGCTTGGTGGTATCTTTCTTTTGGTCACCACCCTGATTTTTAGGCCTAATCCTGGTCCTGACCCATTTATCTGCCTTCTTTCCCAATTCTTGGGGAGAGGTCAAATCTGAGTCTACCAGGTGTTGATGGAGAAGCTGGTTCTGACAATTATTAAGGATCTGCTCCCTCATAATCAAGTTGTACAATCCTGTATAGTCCTGCACCTTGCTGCCATTTAACCAACCTTCCAAAGCCTTAGTGGCACAATCCACAAAATCAGACCAGTCCTGTGTCTGTGTCTTCTGGGTGTCTCTGAACAACAACCTATATTGCTCAGTGGTTAAGCCAAACCCATCTATCAGAGCACTCTTCAGGACTTTGTAATTGTTTGCATCCTCATCACTGACTGTGAGGAGCTTGTCTCTACCTTTGTCAGAAAAGGAGAGCCACAAGATAGCTGCCCACTGACTTTGGGGTACCTGCTGTACTTTGCAGGCCCTCTCCAAAGCAGTCATCCACTTGTGGATGTCATCCCCATTCTGATATGGGGGCACTATCTTGCTTAGGTTTCTATGGTGATAAGACCTATCCCTATCTCTAGGAATGTTGCTGCCACCAGTGGGTTCTGACCCACACAATTTTTGCTCTCTAGCCAGAGCAAGCTTCTCTTTGGCAAGGGCAATTTCTTCCCTCTGAATCCTCAGATTAGCTTCCCTCATTCTGGCGTTATGCTCCTTTCTCTCAGGTGAAGTCATTCCCCTGTGAGAGGAAGCATTAGAGATGCTAGAGACATGGGAGTGGATGGATTCCCTTGAAGGGGATCTGTCTCTCCTGCTTCTCTGGTTAAGCCTACTTGGGGGTCTGTATGGGGGGGCCCCATGCAAACTCCCATGTAAACTTAGGTTAGCCTGGCTAAGTCTTCCTACTTGGCCCTGGCTGTCTACCTCTCCATCTGAAGCCCCATCTGACTCCTCTGTGGTGGGTAGACCCTCCTCTGTACCTAGGGTATCTGCCTGAGAGGCCCTAAGAGTATCATACTCCTCTAGGAGTTGTCTTAACTGAAGGAGGGTAGGGTTTGCACCCTGTTTTATTCCTCTGGAGGTACACAATTGTCTCATCTCCTGGAATGTTAAGGTATCATATCTAGAGGGGGTCTTTTGCAGACCTGATCCTCCTGAGAGAGCATCTACTTGATCTCCTCTCAGAGACATGATCTAGTGAGGGTGTGGTGTGTGCACCTACCTACACTAGTTGTTTCTACTAAACCTCTCTAGTAGTTGTAGTCAGGGTGTGTTACTCCCTTCAACCTACAACTACTAAGTCCAGTAGGACTTAAGTATTATAAACTATGTTATATGTACCTAGACAATATCTGTGTGATCTTTCAATTTAGTATCTCAAGATTACAATGGTATTACAACAGCAAGCTCAGATCCCAACCGCTGCTCACCAATGTGAGAAGTTGGCCTGATGTATGATGTCACTAGTTCTAGTGTACACCTTATATCAGTCCAAATACCCTTATGGTGATTGGTTGTAAAGTCAACCTTATAGACCAGCTATCCTAGTGGTAGCATGGACAAGAGCAGTCTTAGGCTAAACTCTGAATGGCATGTGAAGCCAGCTGTGATACCATATATAATCCCTTGAATACCAAATGAAAGGACACCACAACAGATATATATATAAAATAAAGTGTATTTATTCTAAGCAAACCCTCAGCACTCTTTATGAGTTTAGAGGTAAGTACAACACAGTCTTATTAATGCATACAGTAAGTCACACAGGTAAGTAATACAGTTAGGCCCTAGGGGCCACGCAAACCATATACTAAATAAGTGGTATAAGAACCACTGTCACGGAAATAGAATAGGCCTAGGCCTAGGGAATCGCTGGGGCTACACTACACTAGCGTTAGTTAGGAAGTGGGAGGCCCACGGGATTCGTGTGCAGAGTGGAAACACTCACGCGTAATGCGTAAAAGTCAATAGCAATGTTACAGTTTAGAAATAGATAGATTTAGGACACTTCCGGAGTAGCTAGGAAGTTGAGACTTGAAAACTAGACACTAGGATAGTCACTATCCTGATGAGCACCGGAGTACCCAAGTTACCTAGCCCACAGGCTGCGGGTGCATAGGGGTGAAGATGCGTCGTTTTCGTCGTCGACTCCTATGGATGCCTGAAGAAAGATGCTGACAGGCAGTCAGGGGAGAGTGTCCGGTGGATCCCAAGGCTGGGATCAAGAAGAGAAGAAACCTGCAAGCAGAAGGGACAGAGTCAAGGTCACTAGCCAGTGACCACGTGGAACCAGGAAGGAACCAGGCGATGTCGTGAAGAGTTGCAGGTGAAGGTGAAGCTTGTCGCTGCAGCCAGGAGGACCAGGAAGCGTCGAGAAACGACCAGGACCAGGAGGCGAGCTGTCCCACGAAGGCTCTTGCTGTCGGCGGCGTCGAAGTTGGACTAGGACTCACCAAGCCTGGGCAAGCGGAACCCACGAAGAACAAAGGACTTGCTTCTGGTGCAGACCAGGAAGGTCTGGGGTGCTTCTTCTTTGCAGAGAAGCGGGAGCCAGTCTGGAGGAGCCAAACCAGCGCAGAAGATTTCAGGGAGCGTCGTCACAAAGGCCACTAGCCAGCGGGCAAGCAACCGGACAGACGCGGCAAGCAGGAAAATGCTGAAGGGCCCCACGCAGGACTCGTGGAGTGTGGGGGGCTGGTCTTCGGTGCAGATGGTGCTTGGGGTTGGGGCTTCTCAATCCCCGGTGCACAACTTCGAGGGTACCTCAGAAGCTGCGCTGTAAGTTACTAGCCACTTTTCCCAGGTAGCCGGTCCCACGTCGCTCGTCGCCTCCACGGATCTCAGCTCTGCTGCAGATGTGGATGAGGGTCGGAGAAGTCTGGAAATCAAGGCTCTGGTCGGGCTCTGCAGTTGGTTCCTCGTCGAACGTTTCACAAAGCAAAGGGTAGTCTCTTGATGGTGCCTGTTTGCACAGGGTAGCCACTCCTTGGCTACAAGGGAGATTCTTCAGTCTTCTTCTTTCGTCGAATGTCGAAGGTCCAGAGTTTCTGTTCAGTTTTGCAGGTTCAGGATAATCTAGAGTCTTGAGGCCCAACTCCCACTCTTATACTAATCTGGGGGGCTGGGATACCTGCTAGGTCACGCCTTATGGGTGGGACCTGGGAGGGGGTGGTTACACCCACTTCCCTTTGTCCAGTTTCGCGCCAGAGCTGGGGCTGGAGTGCCCCAGCACCGGTTTGAACTGGACTATGCAAGGAACACCTTGTGTGCCCCAGGCATGTCTCATTCCTTTCAGCCCACCCTGCCCCAATACACTAAAGGCTGTCTGGGGAGGTGCTAGCACCTCCCCAAGCAGGAAACCTATTGTCCAGGCCTCCCTGGCTGGGATCACTCCCAGCAGCAGGAGGTCAGACTTGTGTCTGTGGCAGCAGCATCCATTTTGTGATGCTGAGGCTTTGGTTAGAGTTAAACAGCAAAGTAGGATTTTAACATGTCTCTCCCTCTAGAAGGGGGGAATAATATCCTCATCACCAGAAATGGTATGGGGGTATTATTCCAAAGTGTTAGACACCTTACACGACATGTTTTGATAAAGCCAAACCATAGTTACCATAACCGTTTAAGATTATAAGGCACTTTAAGAGTATATGGTAGGCTATATCATAGAACAGCTATAAGGACATGGTTCCGAAAGCTGCAGACAGGCTCAGCTCATGCTAGAGCACCATCTCACATGTTACCAAGCACTCTGCCTCCAGGATTGTTAAGGCCTGCCATAGGAGTGACTGATAGGTACACATGTGTCTATATATAAGGTAGGTATAGGAATACTACACCTAAGCAAGGGGTGATTACACGACCTTGCCCCAGCTGAGTGATCAGCCAGTTGTGTCTGATTGGAAGGCCAGACCAGGGGTGGCATAATACATGCTGCAGCCCCTGGGAGGCCTAGGGTACACCTATGCCCTGGGTACCTAGGGTACACTGTACAGGGTCCAATAAGGTGATCCTTACCAATTGGTTATGTACCTAGGGTACATGGAGTCCATTTTACAGAGAGAGCAGACAGCCTGAGACCCTGAATGGCAGGATCTCAGGCCAACTAAGTCGAAAAACCAGCTAGACACTAGGCAAAAAGTTGGGGGTAACCATAGTCAGATATCCACCTTCCTACACACTTGAAAAGCTCCAGGGAGATTAAGTGCTTTGTCCAAAATCACTCGCTAATGTGCAAAATATGACACTAAAACTGTGCTTTATATATGTGGTGGTATTTTAAACATAGGGAAAGTGCAGTGCTAAATATGAGCTAGTGGTTTCTGGTGCACAACAGCAGCACATAAAAATCTACAGAAATACTTAAGCTGCAGTCCAGGACACCTGTATTGTTAAATGCATGTAGGGAAATTAAATGCTTTGTCCAAAATCACACCCTATTAAGCAACATTTGAGAATGGAACCTGGTTACCCAGCTTTTACAGTTAGAAGCTTTGTCCTTGAAAGCACATTCACTTCCCATTAACACAAGTTGTGTGCTGCCTAATAGGCAGGCTAAAAAAAGAAGTATGTTGTCTTACACTGCTGCCTAATAAAAGCCCTGGCAGTTGCAAGGTTACAAATTAAGCATCGGGAGTGCGACTGGAGCCAGAAGTTTTGTCCTTTAAAGTACATTCCCTTCATATTTACACGGCTTGTGCGCTGCCTGTTAGGCAGGCTAAAAAACAGACGTATGTTGTCTGAAGTTGCTGCCTAATAAAAGCCCCGGCAGTTGCAAGGTTACAAATTAAGCATCGGGAGGGTGCCTGGAACCAGAAGTTTTGTCCTTGACAGCACATTCACTTCCCATTAACACAAGACATGTGCTGCTTGTTAGGCAGGCTAAAAAAAGAAGTATAGTTGTGGCATCTTGGGTGTTATTGTAATGTTTCTCTAGCACCTGGTAACCTCGTGCCTATGGTGAGGTTGTAGGAATGCGCAGTCTGTTGCCTAGGTTAGAGAATGCTATGTTGTAAGAAGATTCAAACTACTGTGCAGTTGGAAGGACAAACTGATAGTGTCAGAGTTGGATGTAGGATTGGATGGGTCCCAATGTAACTTATGAATAAACCTGCTTTTATTTGAAGAACTTCTTTCTCCTAATGGTTTTACTTCGGAAGTAAGAAGAATCTCACATTGGCGTAGTCGGCAGCTGGACTTCAAAGGGACCCAACTCCCACAACGCTCTGTTTCCTCTCTAAGGTACTGTGTTCACAACTTCTGGGGGCTGGGAGCATTCGCCGTGAATGCTTATGTCTGTGGTATCATAGCTAAAATCGTCACGGGCTCGCCCCTAGAGGATAACGTTGAAATCTCATTTTGGGAAGGAAAAAATGCTTCGTGAATAAAACATCGCTGTACCTGGCTGCAACTTTGTGTTTGTGGAGGAGGTGTGCCCTGTTGGAGCTCTGGGGTTCAAGTGGTGCCTGTCTCTAAAGTACTGTGTTCACAACTTCTGGGGGCTGGGAGCGTTCGCCGTGAATGCCTATGTCTGTGGTATCATAGCTAAAATCGTCACGGGCTCGCCCCTAGAGGATAACGTTGAAATCTCATTTTGGGAAGGAAAAAATTCTTCGTGAATAAAACATCGCTGTACCTGGCTGCAACCCTGTGTTTTGTTGGAGCTTTGGGGTTCAAGTGGTGTCTTCCTCGTGATCCGGTTGCTGCTTGGGAGGAGATGTTCATCCGTTGAGTTCGCGGTGCATCTGGTGACGTAATGGAATCCCACTCGGGGATTCAGTGACTGACGGCGTTGTTCTTCGTGTGCGTCATTTTAAGAATTCGTTCAGCTCACGCATGCGCAATGGTGGTGTTCAGCAACGTCCTGTGACTGTTACGGAGTTGTTTAGCTAACGCATGCGCTAAGCTGTTTCGGAAAGGGGGTGTGTTTAAGCCTCTACGAACGATCGTCAGTTTCACTATTTGAAGTCTGGTTTTTTTTTCAGCTTCTGGAGAAAACGATCGTCAGTTTTGTTTTATTTTCTTCTTGCCTGTGGAGGAAAACGATCGTCAGTCTCTTCTCATTAAGACTACTCCCGCAGTGGTTGTGTTAATATTTGGGAGACTTGTACTTTTACAACGATATTCAGGGCTTTATGTTTTTGAATACCAGTGACATTTATGTATGTTTTCTTGAAACTTTGCTGATTCAACGCTGCCATCTCCTGGTCAAACTTGTGAACTTAACTTTTCATTATTGGGTAGTTTATATGGATAAGATTTCATTTTCAGTCCATTTCTCTGTGATTTTAACGATCTCATTCATCTAAATTGGGATTTGTTCTGCAGTGGCATACTTATTTGTTTAAGCATGCAGAATGTGACTGCTCCTCCATTTTTTTTGTCTGAACCTGGTGAACCAACTATCAGATGGAAAAAGTGGAAGAAGGTGTTTGAGCGGTATGCTAAAGTCTGTGGTGCGAATCTGGGTGCAGAGCGGAAAACTGCTCTTTTCTTACATTGTCTTGGGTCTGAGGGTCAGGACGTTTTTGATCATCTAGCTGATCTTACTGCTGTGGAGGCCAGGGGTCTGAATGAATATGATGTGTGCATTAAGAAGTTAGATAATCATTACTTACCAAAGGTTAGTACAATACTTGAAAGGTATCAGTTTACTAAAAGGTTACAGAATGATGGTGAGTCAGTTGAAGTGTATGTTACACAATTAAGGAAGCTGTCATCTTCTTGTAAATTCGATCAATTATTAGAGGAGAGATTGAGAGATCAGTTTATGTTGGGGTGCAACTTGGAAAAGGTTCGTGAAGAGCTTTGGCTAAGAGATGAACCCTCCTTAGATGAGGTTTTACAGGTGGCTAAAAGAATTGAACATTCTGTAAAGTGTGTTGACACTTTGAAACGGGATGTGAAAGTTTCTGTTCGGACAGTTAAAGAGGGTGTTGCAACTAAAGATGTGGTGAGAGGAGATGACGCAGTCAAAAATAAGCCTAAGGCCTTTATGCCAAAATGTTTTAGATGCGACAAACTGGGACATTATGCCAATGATAAAAAATGTCAAGCTCTTAAGGCAATTTGTGCAAAGTGTAAGCGCAAGGGCCATTTATCTGTTGTTTGTAAAACAAAATTTGCTCCTAGCATTGTCAAAACTGTAGAGACAGAGTCTCGTGAGGAAGATTTTGTATGTGGACAAATTGTGGTTCAGGGAACTTCTGAAGTACAACAAAGTATGAATGAAGAGCAGCGAACTTGTCCTTTGGATATAATACAAGTTGAGGGTGAATCTACAAAAGTACTTTTTGATTCGGGGGCTAAAATTACCATTGTGTCTAAAATGTTCTATCAAACAAAGCTTGCTGGAAAAGTCAAATTACTGAAACCTGATATACGTCCTTTAGCATATGGGGGTGAACCTATACCTCTGTGTGGGTATTTTCTAGGTTTGATTGAATATGGTGGACGTTATGTTGCGGGTAAAGTATATGTTTCTCAAAAAGGTGATAGCATCATCAGCTGGTTTCACCAGGCAGATTTGGGAGTCATGTTGGATCCAGGGAGTCCCTCTCCTGTCATTCTTAAAGAGAAAATTCAGACGATTCACTTTGATGTTGATGGACAGGTTGTGAGTGACATTAAAAGGAAATTTTCAAGAGTGTTTAGAGAGGAGTTGGGGTGTCTTAAAGATTTCAAATTGAGTATACCTGTGCTTCCTAATGCTCAACCTTCTACGTGTAAAGTAAGGAGTGTACCTTTAGCGGTTAGGGAGGAGATGAAGAAAGAACTAGATAAGCTCAAAGATGGTGGAATAATTGAAGAGGTTTCAAGCACTGAGTGGCTTGCTCCGGTTGTAGCTGCGCGCAAGGCCAATGGGTCTTTGCGTTTGTGTGTGGATTTAAGACAGCTGAACAAGTGGGTGATTGTGGATAGGTATCCTCTTCCCAACATATCAGAGCTACTCACTTTACTTGGTGGAGCTAAGGTTTTTAGCACAATTGATTTGGCCTCTGCGTATCACCAGATTGAGCTTGAGATGTCATCGAGAGATTTAACTTCTTTTATTACGCCTTTTGGAACTTTTAGATTTGTTCGGATGCCGTTTGGATTAGTGTCGGCGGCATCTGTGTTTCAGCGGGCAATGGAGAGAGTTCTTGATGGGTGTGATGGGGTTTGTGTCTATCAGGATGACATTTTGGTGTTTGCAAAGGATCACGAAGAGCATAGGAGGATTCTTTATGATGTTTTGGGGAGACTTGAGGGTGCTAATTTAACTATAAAGTTAGAGAAGTGTCATTTTGAAACCTCCTCGATTCATTATTTGGGACACACGATCTCAGGTGCAGGGATCTCTCCAAAGCCAGAGTTGGTTAACACGATTTCTCACATGCCACCTCCATCTTCTAGAGAAGAACTTATGAAGTTTTTTGGGATGGCTGAATACTATAACAAATTTGTAAAAGGTTTTGCAGAACATTGTTCAAGTATGAGAGCACTGTTGAGGAAAGGTGTAGAGTTCAATTGGTCTCGGGAGTGTGATGAAGAATTTGTAAAGCTAAAGGAAAAACTTCAGAATGCACCTAATCTTAAAGGTTTTAATCCTTCTAGGGCTTCTGTGATAACCACAGATGCGAGTGTAAAAGGGTTGGGTGCAGTGTTACAGCAAGAAGGTGAGAAAGGTTTGGAAACCATAAGTTTTATTTCTAGAGGGTTGAAAGATACGGAAACGCGCTACTCAGCAATTGAGCGTGAGGCTCTTGCTGTGTTTTGGGCAATCCGGAAGTTAAAGTAATTTTTGTGGGGTACAAAATTCTTGGTCAAATCTGATCACAAGCCTTTATGTGAGATATTTTTGAGGAAGGGTATTAATCAGGTTTCTGGGAGAATAAGTAAATGGGTCATAGCTCTTCAAGAGTATGACTTTGAGATGAAATACATCCCAGGTATTGAGAATACTGTGGCTGATACTTTGTCTAGGCTGGTTGGGGAGTCTAGTGTTGAAGAAGAGATGGATGATTGGGATGAGAGTGATGTGCATGTATGTTTGGTTACTGGAGGTATCATTGGTGAAGATCAGTGGCGGATTAAGCTGTCTCAGGATCCTGTTTTATCTGAAGTGATGTCTTTAATGAAGAATGGTTGGAACAAGAAGAATGCTGGTTCTTTGGATGCTACAAAGTTTTGGGGTGTGAAGCATGAGTTGGCTGTGTGTGATGGGGTCTTGGTACGTGGTACACGTTTAATACCACCATTTGAGGTAAGAAAGGCTCTAGTGGATATGGCGCATGATTCGCAGTCAGGTATGTCAAAGACGAAAGAGCGACTTCGTGCCACGTATTGGTGGCCTGGTATGGACCTACATGTGGAAAGGGTTGTTAGAGATTGTAGTGTCTGTGCGGCTAGTGAAAAGTCGAAGTTTGTTCCAGTTCAGCCTATGATCATCAGGGAACTTCCAAGGGGACCTTGGAAGGAAGTAGCACTGGATATTGTGGGTCCTATTCATTACAATGGACAACAGAGTTTTATAATTGTGCTTTTGGACTTATTCTCAAGGTGGCCTGAGATACAGTTTACATCTGGGATAGAAACTTTTCATGGTATTAGGTTTCTTGAAAATCTCATAAGTAGAGAAGGTTTTCCAGAATCTATACTGACGGATAACGGGGTGCAGTTAGTCTCGAAGGAAATGGAAACGTTTCTTAAGGATAGAGGCATAAAACATAAAAAATGTTCCCTGTATCACCCGGAAACCAATGGAATGGTTGAAAGGTTCAATAGGGTGATCAAGGAGACCATTTCTTTGGCAAAAAGTTCTGGGAAGAATTGGAAAGAACAAGTCTTGAGGAAAGTTGATGACTATAGGATGACTCCACACAGCTCAACGGGTCAGTCTCCCTTCGTTCTTTTTAGAGGGAGGGCTCCTTGTACTCGGGTGGAACCTTCATGGGTTCGACGTTTGGATGAAATTTTTTCTAGTTCCTTTGAGGGTAATGATGAAGAGTGGAGAGAAAAAGAAAAGAGAAAATGTTTAGATAGGAAGGAAAATTTTGATGTGAGGAAATCTGCTAAAGAAACTAAAGTGAATGTTGGAGATAGTGTGGTTGTTAGACTTCCTGGCTCAAAAGTGAAATTTTCGGAGCCCATGCAAGTTGTCAAAGTATTTAATAATGCAGTTAGGACTTATGATCATAAGATCTGGAACTTGGGGAGGATTTTTGTATGTTCTGATGTAAAGGTGGACAAAAAGAATATGTTAACAGATGATGCTGTTTTGTCTGAGCTTCCACGTAAATCTGTTAGATCACAAAGGAGGCCAGAATATTTGAGAGATTATTGTACATAATGTTTTGTTTTTGTGTTTTTTTGATTAACGGAGGGAGGTGTGTGGCATCTTGGGTGTTATTGTAATGTTTCTCTAGCACCTGGTAACCTCGTGCCTATGGTGAGGTTGTAGGAATGCTCAGTCTGTTGCTTAGGTTAGAGAATGCTATGTAGTAAGAAGATTCTAACTACTGTGGCAGTTGGAAGGACAAACTGATAGTGTCAGAGTTGGATGTAGGATTGGATGGGTCCCAATGTAACTTATGAATAAACCTGCTTTTATTTGAAGAACTTCTTTCTCCTAATGGTTTTACTTCGGAAGTAAGAAGAATCTCACAATAGTGTTCAGTGGAAGGTTCACAAGGTCTCTACCTAAGTATTAATGCCTTGATTCAGTTAATTGGAGGCTTTTCTTGAGGTGTTGAACCTTTAGTACCTCATTATTTAAGCGTTACTTTGGTGTGAGACAGACCCCTCCTCCAATTCACAATGCTCCTTTAGATAGTTATCATTCAAGGTACCAGTTGATAGTTTTCAATATGATCTTTTATTTATGCATGAAAAAGAGATACGTTGATCAGTCCATTTCTTTTAATGGCAACGAATGCATAAAGAGATCCTGAACAGCCAACACGTGTTTCGCCCTTCAGTGTCAATCAGACCAGGGCATTTTCAAGGCTTAAGCATTCATGATTTCATAATGTTCAGGTCACATTAGTGGATATTCATAGAATTCTGCATTGGTAATTTTTCTGCGGTCTGTGTGTTATCGATATTGGCATATCCATCCATGAGCGGTAAATTACAAATGCAGAATTCTATGAATATCCACTATATATATGTAAACACATTAGAGATTTTGCACCAATATGCCTGTACACTGTCAGTGACCTCACCAAAGAGGGCATGAAAGAGCTGAAATTAAATAATACATTTAAAGTTGTTCCGAACAGGGGCCCACAAAATATGTTTGGGCAAGGGCCCACAATATCCTTAAAATGCCCCTGGCTGGGAGAGGATGTCCAACAACATTTGAAAAAATATAGGGGCTTGAATGAAAAGTCAAGGGTGGATATAAAGAACTGGTTTGGACTGAGGGTGGAGTTGGAACTATACAAAAAATGTTGTTAATAAGTATCTGGAGAAGATCTATTGGACTGACAAACAACAACAGAGGTCTATTAGAAATAAAACATTTATTCGAAATACTTTATTTTGAATTTCAGCTGCTTGTTGATGTTCTACTACCTTGAATATATTACAGAATGTACTATTTCAAGACAATGATGTAAGTTAAACAACAGAATCTGTATGAGAGTTATAACCTTAATTATAAAAGCATTAAAATAGGTTTAAAAAAAAAAAACATTTAAACGCAGAACAACATCAATAAGTCACACAACTGAAGAACACTTTCCAATTGGTATTAGATATCGTCTGATTTTATTGTTGAGTTAATTAAAAGCCCATGTCTGGAAGGGCATTTCCCTCCTTTCTGAGTCAAATGCCATAGTATCCACCCCCTAACCCACCCCCGCCCCAGCAACACATTCCTTGGAGTGGTGAATTGTTGGTCATCATCCACTGGAAAGTTCACATGAAACTGGTAGTCTCTCCTCCCTTGAAAAAGCTTACAGCGGACAGAGCCCATCTTACAACTTTCTGTCAATATTGCACATAAGCATTGTATGGATCGTCTATATTGTGCATATATGTTTTGTGGCTCATGCTCATCAAACCTCACAGTATGTGCTCCAGCAAGGGGAACTCATGGACGGGATGAGGAAGCTGGAACTACCTGAAGTCAAGTCACTGTTGTCTTAGCAGATGATGTAAGATTGGGCTTAGTCCCTTGGCCCTCCTATGTATTCCACAACTTCAACTGCTCAACCTGTTTCCATCTCCGAGGGTGCCCCCTTTGAATCCCCCTTCCAGTGTCCAGGGAGTGCTTACCTTCTGAGGGAGAAACAGTCCCTCTAGCCAGCTCCACCTGTCTTCATCTCTCCCCAGCTAGCATGGTTTCCAACCGGACTCAGGAATCCAAGAGTTTCCTTTCAGTCGCCACCTGCCCATGAGCAGGTTGTTAACAGGGTAGGGCTAATGCTTCTCCCAGACATACGCAATGCCATCAGGAGCTCAGAGTCTGTCAATACACATGGAGGACAGCCTGCACTTCAAGGCAGCTCCAGGTGCCATCCATGCCCATGAATGCTGGAACCAGTTGACTGCGCAGTCGCCCCCAGGCCGGGTATGGAGATTCCATGAGGCCCTCATCTGGGTAAGACCCAATTCATGGGTAGACCTCGCAAAGAAATGTAAAAGTGACAGGAGTGGTATAGAAAAATGTCTAACAGTCTTATTTTTGTGACATGCCGACATTGAATGGGAGGGCGCCTTTCAGGTTAAGGTACTTAAAGTGTCCTAAGCATGATGCTAACCAGTCCTTTCCTCACTAGAGCCACCACCCCATATGCACCCGCTATCCGATTGCTAGGAACACCGCAAGGGGACACTCCCACCACAGTGGCCGAGCTATGACACTGGGCCTCAGAGGGTATCCAAGACATGGGAGAGCTTTTCCAGGACGGCTCACTCATCCCATATCAGGAACACATAGTGGAAGGGAACTTACGCCCGGGACGGTTTTTATTGCATCGAGCACTGATAGCCTCGTGATCGTCTAAGTGGGGTACACTTGCTCAGGAACCGCCTAAACACCACACATTGCAATACCTCCACGTGATGGGAACCGGGAGGCAGTTGACACAATGGTTTGTGTCCTCCATTCGTCAGCACATGTGGCGCCAACCTCACCCATCTGAGGCACCACTGGGAGGGGGCCTTGGGGAGGGCATTCACAGATAGAGAGTGGACTACTGTCCGGGGCAGCCTGATGTACATCCTGTGTAATCAGCGTTTTAAGCAAATCCAGTTCTTTGTGTTACACCGGGCTTATCTTACCCCAGCTCAAATTAATAAGTACTTCCTCCGTAGGGATGCGGCCTGCCCTCGAAGCCGGCAGTTAGATACCGACATTCTCCATATGATGTGGCCTTGCCCAGTCCTAGAAGAATACTGGGGTAATGTGACAACCACACTGGCCGCTTGCACATCTCGTGCTGTTCCACCTAGATGGGAGGTGCATATATTACACCTATTTAGCAGGAATAAAAAGCACAGGGCTGCCACCAGTTTTCTGGATCTGGGTCTAATAGCAGCAAAACGCTTGATTACCAATCAATGGAAATCCCCTCTGTCATCTCACAAATTAGCCTGGCACCGATCTCTACTTAACTGGGCTAGGGCGGAGGGAGTGGTGCTGCGCAGGGAAGACCTGGCGTCCCCCTGGCGTCTCAATGGGATACTATGGTGTCGAAGTTACAGGAAAAGGTCACTAACACTGGGGAACCCTGGTATGATATCCAGGACTGACAGCCAATGCTCATCCTCCCTTTGTATGGGTGTTGAGTAGCACTGACTTCAAGAGAAATATGGCCCTTTTTCATATTCCCATTCTCATTGGGCTGGCTCCCTCAGTTGTACTAGGCACGGCAGCGGGTCTCATGCGACTCCCTTACCCCTCCTTGGATTAAGTTGTCCTCCTTTTGTTGTACCCTATTTCCACAGTTTGGCTTCCAACACACCATGTCTGCAATTTCTGGAGAGGATGGAAACTTCAAAGCAGAATTTCAATCACCACAGTATGCATATGGGTTTAAAATTCAGTGATTTTTCATTTCCTTCAGGAATCTGTAAGATTTCCCATTACCAAGGAACTGCTTCAGGCCAAATCTCAAAGAGGAATATTTAGGGTTTCTGTGTTTCAGTGAGAGCTGACAAAAAACTGCTAAAGGGAATAAATAGCTACTTTATAGTAGAAACTGGGAAACACTAGTTTGTGCTTCCCAAACTTTTTAGACGCACAACCCACTTTTTAGAATAACAAACGTTCATGTCCCACCTGGTCTTAACATAAGGCGGCGTTTTTTAATGAAACTAAAGCATCGTGTGGCAGTGTACTGTTATTTATAGACACAACTTCCATTGAAATGGCCACTAAATTTGCACAAACATACAGTATTACTGATAAACATATATTGCACACAAATGATAATGTGTGGAAATCGGGTTTCAGTGATTATCTCTTGTGCATCATCAAGTAAAGTGTCTGAATTTGTTTTGATCTTATTAAATCTTTGCTAAAATCACACTTAAGAATTACAAAAAATGTGCTTCATTTTTGCTTTCCTAACTGTTGGATCTGTACAGCTAATTTATAGGTATTTACATTTTGTTTTATGTTACAGAAAATTACATCCTACAGCCTTTCCTTTCACCTTCCTTTCGCACTCTCTGTACCCCATTACTGTCACATAATTCTCTTTACTTTTCTTTCTCTGACTGCCAAGTGAGAGGAGTTTGTAAACTCCAGTTCCCATGTTAAAAGATAGGCAGCATAAACATATGGCATAACCTGACATGTGACCTCTTTCTTTAATGCCCAGCAAATGTGACAAGATAAATACAAAATGTAAAGCCATCTTTATTCATTGCTTGGACTTTCCTGACCCACAGTTTGGGTCACGAAACACTGCATATTACATTTTGTAGCATATTTACTGCTTTAGTGCCCCCTGGTGTCAAAGCAGTACAATTGTAGACTCATCATCATCATAAACTTTGTTCGACTGAAATTTCAGGCGTGAAAGAACGGAGCATAAAATAGAGTAAACATATCTAAAATAGTCATACAAATACAGTATACAGAAATAAAGACAAAAAACTGCCCCACAAATTAAAAGAGCATATCTTCATAGTTAATAATCATTAAATATCTGGTGCTTGGCCATATCTGTTTCTTTTAGTTATGGCACATTTGTTCAAATGAATCATGGCAAAAAAAGTGTGTGGGGTATCCAGTTTTTGAAGCAGGTTAAAAGCTTTACTGTATTGGCCACACTTGCTCCACTGAGAACTGGGACCAGGAAATGCTTCATATGGGAAGAGTACAGATTCCAGAACAGCGTAAAGTGCAGAGTGCTTTGTTTGAGACTGGGTCACAGGGACAATGGAGGAAATTAGGAAACCAGGATCCCTTGACAAGGGAATGCTGCAAGGAAATGAATTAAATTAAAGTGAAAGCTGGTGAGATAAAATATATACTCTCCATTGTGGATTAGTGACAGCTAAAACTCCAACCCCAATGTGGATTTGGTGGGAAAATAGTTTAAAGCTGTCTGAGATTGATAAAAACTCTATGCCGGCCAGCCTTGCTAATCGTAAAACATATTTTTCCCCAGTATTTTGATCGCACTCGTGATAGCGTCTGGGTGTCTATAGTACTCCTTAATTCTAAAAATTGATTGAACATATTTCAGCCAGGGGATAGCCCCAGCTTTGTCCAAACGTTGGTAGTCTAGGAAGATCTTGCTTGTAAGACTAGCTTGCAAGAATCGTAGAGTCCACTTCCAAGCACTTTTCTATGATGGATGCTCCAGCTATGACCACTCGAGCCATGGTCAGCTACTTCATTTGCCCCTTTGACCACCCACAACGCCTCTGGGCCCATTGGATTCACCAGAGCTACTGCCACTCCGTCTCTGGGAGCACGACTCTTCGTATGGCTTGTGTTTACTGTTCACTGCACATGGCTGTGTACTTGCCAGCAGGTTCAAAGCTGAGCTATGAGCATTGTCTCAGTCCAAGTCAGGAGGCACCAGCATCATGTCACCCTCCCTTCTTGAGGGGGGCGGGGCTTTGCCTTCTGAAAGCTTTGGTATCACGATCACTGTGGCGAGGGACACCTGTTTGAGGTCTACGATTCCACTGCTGTGCTTTGCTTTTACATTGTGATGGTCTGAAAAGAACATCTATAGGAGCCACATCCCCGCGTGTCTTCTAGACACCTCATCTTCAGCGTCAGCTGTTCCTTGCTCCAGCTCTTTAATCCCAATGTCTCTGTGATTGATCAGGCAGTTTTCTGCGCGTGAGCTCGGTCAATCTTAACCTCAGTGTGGTCCCTTCCCTGTGTGTTTGAATGAGTTGAAATGTCTCATAAAGCATGGCTACTCAAGTCTTGATGTTAGTATTTGAATTGCTGAAATCACCTCTTGCTGTTTCTAATTCACTTGCTCCAATATGCTTAGCACCTAACGTGGCTGCTGCGGCAGTAGACCCTGCTGACTCAAAGAGAGGTGGGGTGTTTTGACCTTGGTTTGCACCTTGCCCATCATCTTCGTGGAAATGGTGCCTCGCTTGAAGACAGACCTCTTTGTTTGCTTAGATCGTGGTTAAGATCTTTGGGGTCATCTGGACCTCTAAATGGCACACTAGGCTCTGTGATTTAGGCTCCTTGGCCCTTACCTTCTTCTACTTGAAGGGATTTATTACACACAGAGCAGGTTTTGGTTGATTTAGGCACCACATGTCTAGAGCTCCAATGTTGCCCCTGGTTTCCTGATGCTTAGTCGTGAAGTTTGCACAGATGAGGTGGCACATGAAGGATCTTCGATTACCCATCCTTTATTAGGTGCTTCTTCAGTGCCTCTGTATCATCACCCTGTATGGACATATTGGGTTCTCGATCAGCAGCTTTGATGGATGTTGTCATTTGTTTGGCTTTATGGCCAGGCAGGGAGGTTTCTCTCACTGGCTTCATTCAGGGGCTTCGTGGATTTGCTGTTCCACACTCACCAAGTCCATGGTGTAACAGACCAGTGCTATTTGCATTCTTGATGTTTGGTAAATGCACAGGTCCTATGGGCCAGCAATGCTTCCATACTGATTCCCCTCGACCAACTCAGTCATATGTTATTGCAGTTATATAGCACCTAGAGTGATATGCTGCTGGTTGATAAGTACACTCACTGCTAGTTGAATTATCAGGGATTAATGAGGGCATCAAGACCATGCCGCCGTCCCTTCGTTGTAAATATGTCGCTGCAATCTCCGAGCGATTCTAAAGGTTCCCCGGGCTCTCAGACCCTGAGAGTGAACTACAGCTGACAGCAGCATGAGAGAGACCGGAAGACACATTGGTGCAGTTCGTGGTGGCACCCGTGGCCATCTGTACGTGCTCCAGCTTTCAAAGAAACTCAAAATCCCATAGGCATGGCCCAACATTGGAAACTAAAGTTCTTTCACAGTGTGAACTACACAGACAAATAACCAAACAAACAAACAAAGTGTTACTACCTCAGCTGGTTCTTTATACAGAAGTAGATTTTGCTATCACCAAAGACTGCAGAGCAAACAGTGAGCACATCAAGGGGCATATTATCAAGTACGGCGTTAAAATTATCGTCGCTTTAGCAACAGAAAACTGCCTCTAAAGAGGCGATAATGGGCTTGATAATATGCCCGTGAGAATTCCCATAGAAGCCCATGTTGACACCAGAACATGGGCTTCTATGGGAATTCTCAAGGGCATATTATCAAGCCCATTATCGCCGCTTAGCGGCAGTTTTCTGCGATAATTTTAACGCCGTTTCTTGATAATATGCCCCCAAGTCTCTAGCAGACTTCGCCTCTTTGACCAGGTCCAGCATGAATGGAACAAGAATAGGCCCTGATAGCACATTTGTTTGCACTGTCATTTTTGGGTATCTCAAGACAAAGAATATGGTGGTGTGACAGGCTTGGAATAACAAAGCAACAAGCACCCATCTCATGCCCTAAGTAGAAAATCTTCATTCAGTCGATTTGATCAGTCTGTAGGATAGAGCAGCAGGAAGGTGTGTTAAAAGCTCAACATTAAATCTATATGTGCCACAATCAAATCTTAATGAGATCCAAACATATCTCCATTCATGAAAATCCAGCACATGGTGCGGGACTGGAACGCTGAAAAGAGCAGCTTGACTGCTGGGAAATGAGACACACAAGGAGGTGAAGCAAACATTGAAAGTTACTTGTAAGAGCAAACTCAAGGACAAGGTACAGAGAATGGAATTAGGAGCAGAAAAGAAGGGAGGAAGAATGAACAATCAATTAATGATGGAAGGATAGAAAGAGAAGCCAAAATATCCTTAAGCACTGAAAAACAACATTCTCTTGATTTTTTACAGAGCAAAGAATAGAACATACTGATATCCACTGACTTTTACAATTTTTAAAAACATTTGAAAACGTTAAAAAAAACACCACCAGAATTCACAACAAATAGAAATAGAAAACAGGGAAGCTCAGATAGCCTTTTAAAATGTTATGCGGTGTTCAGATGTTGCACGAAAGAGTACTGTGAATGAGTACTGAGTCGTACCTTTCTGTTGTTTGCAATCGTGTATCCCTGTTAGGCATGCCCCCTTAAAGGGATGTGCCACTAACCTCTATATTGTATTTTGCAGGTCATGTGGAAATGGAGCCTTCATAGCTGAACTCGTAAAACCTGGTGAAGATACCTCCGAAATCACAAAACCCACATGGCAGCACACTGGAAGGCTGGTGAGGCGAGAAGTGGTTCCATGCAGGAGCCATCCACAGAGCTCACCTTCACCTGGGGACTCTGACAACCATAAAGATGATGTTGTTTACTAATGTGAGTGGTACTGGAGGTTTCACTGGGTGGATCGCGGAGTGAGATGCAGCATTACAGGTCCTTCCTGCCACTAAAGACCATCACCATTGTCTTGCTGGTGGTCATTTCTAGCCCTTCTTGTCCATGCTTCAACAATTGGCGTGCTGTGAGTGCACATGGGCTTACAGTGCCTTTTAAGAAAACAGTGCTGGACCCAAAACTTTAGTCGAGGTCACTACCTACAAGCACTATTGGCGTCGTCCACTCCCACTTTTGGTATGGGCATTTCGCCTGCTTTTGGAACTAGGCAACTAGGGCCTTACAACTCCCGCAGGCACCACAACTGAGCTTCGGTTGTTCTCCAACCTGGAGGGATGCACCTTATTCCACCAATCCAATAAGTTCCTTTCTGCAGCCCCTTTTTTGTCTTTTCTTTTCACTTCCCACTTTGCTGTCTCCGTCTCTCATTTACTGTTTCCCATCTGTACTCCTGCTTTCCTATATCACTCTATTCTCCCCATCTATTCACTGATGTCTACAGCCTGATCTCGCAGCTCTGCTGGGATCCCATCAACGCCGACTATGATGTCACTGGGTTGGGTATTTACGGGGATTTGGGGTAGAGCTGCACCACGCCAAAGTGAAAGGGCAGGAATGAACTGTACCGTAATTATGCAATACCGTGCATTCCTGTCCTTTCCCCCTGCGCCGGGGCGTTTTGGTTCCTGCCCTTTATCTCTGCGCTGGCGCGTTTTGGCTGCCTAGCATCATCGCAAGCACCCTTGCACTGTGCTGTCAGCAGGATTGTTTTTTGTGCAGGAGGGGGCACCTTCCCGCACGCAAACATACCTGCATAAATACGGTTGATTCCTGCCCTTTCACTGCGGCGTGGGGCGGCCCTGCGCCAAATCCCTGTAAATTACGGCCGTGGTGTAGTTCTTACCACAATACAGGCGACAAGCTTGAAGAATTATGTCATGCCATGCACAGGGGAGCCCCCTTTCCTTATTCCGGTTACTTCGATTTAAAATGAAGGACCTTCACAGATAGATGTCGCACGTGCTGACAGAACAGTCGGTGCGGAGTTGCTACATAGTACTGAAGCATTGTACTGGCGGTGAGTTCAGTCTTGGATTAAACCTTGTTGGCGTCACCGCACGCACGCTATGAAGCCACAAATATACAATCCTACGTCTTTTGCCTAATGAAACGCAAATGCGTTCCAAATTGAGTATTTCAAACCCCCACAGCGACAAACACTCTCTGAGAGCCACCTTGTGTACGAGGCAAAGAATTATGAACACAACGTGGGCGAAGTAATACGTTTCTGTTACGAAAAAGAAATCTATTGTAGTGTTTCTCTTCTTAGTTATCGGAGACCACTTTGAATTATTTTAGTTTGTTATGTTTCAATATGACACCATGTCAGGTATTCAAATTCCTTCGTTCTTTCTGCCTATCGTGGGTGAGCCCCAGATAAACTGGAATGTCTGGTTTGACTTGTTTGTGGAATTTGTTGACCCTATTGCGACTATATATTACTACCTGTCGTACAGAATGCCTCCAATTTAAATTGATTTGGTTATGCCCTAAAACAACTAGAACTCAGATTTGGAAAGAAGATTAATGCAGTAATTACACACTATACATTTTATAAACGGAAACAAGTATTGAAGAGATATAGTTGATTATGCTGCTGTAGTGGTGAGGTCAAAGTAATTTGGGATGTTTAAGGGATCGAGCTCATATGTTTAAATAAGCGCGAGGTCCATTGTTAGACATCCGGTTGCTATCCTGCGAGATTGTGCGAAGAAAATTATTCACTCCTGTAGGTGATTTGCATTTCCATTGTGGCCATTTTGTATGAATAACTGTTGACATGTGCGTCATGCACCATGCATCACATCAGTTTTTCGACTTGGCCGCAAAATTATAATCGGTTGGTTCAACCCATTGATATCTGTTGTGTCCTGCGAGACACGTTCTAGTGTCTCGACAGGCACTGGTTTAGTAGCCACTCCCCACTTGCACCCCACATGCATCCCTCACAGGCGTCACGAGTGACGTAAGCCTGCTAATAAAAGGGCCCAGGTTCACTTGCTTAGAATAACGATAGACACTGTGTCCGCGTCAGTCCTTTTAGAAGCATGTGGGCCTAGGGCCCACAACACAACATTGGCGACGAGGGTGGGATGTGCCTGTGCGTGCAGCAGCCCGAAACATTGGTAAAAGGGGGAGAGTGCTGCCCGTGTTGAGGGCACCCACTGCAAGTAGGCGCACCGCCCGCCTAACGACCCGCGGTGCATGTGAAGAGCCCCGGGCCAGAACGAAGTGAAGAAGGTGACCGGGAGCCCAACCCACACCTGGTGTGCCTGCAAGTACGTGGCGGCACATGAAAGAAAGAGTGACAACGTGGGTGGCGAGTAAGGGAGCCAGTGGCGAACCCCGTGCCACCAGCATGCTGAGGCTCAAATGACGTGAGAGCGGAGCCCACCCGCATCGGAAGCGACTGCCCGCAGGGCCAGAGGTGAGCCGCAGGGTTCAAGGCAGAGCATCAGAGTAGCCTGCGTGAGGAAGTGGCATGTCTGGCTGGGAACGCAAAGTGAGGAACAGAGGCGCCGTAAGCATACCAATGCTGCATACTGGCACAGAACTCTGTAAGCTGCCCCCCCCGTTAGCTACTGTGAGTGGGCACAAGACGAAGGCCGTCGGCTGCGCTGCAAGAGGGCCGTGCAGCGGTGCGCAGGAGTGGCGGGAGGCGTATGATACTAGGTGAGGCCTCAACCCAGAAGAGCCAGTGCGGACAAGGCTGAATCCATGGGAGCAAGGACGTCCCGTGAAGAGAGCCTACTGCAGCTCCTGGTAGGAGATGTGCCGGGTGAAAGCGGAGCCGCGCCTGCATGGTGCCAGATCCCCGCGGCCCCTGTGAGTGAAGAGACACCTTTGCCAGGACACAAAGGGACCCCAAGAATGGCTCAGCTCGACAGAGGCCATAGACTTCAAGTGAGGAGCGGTAGAAATGGCACACCAAAGTCTCGGGTGTCAACACAGCCAAAAAATAAATAATAAATAAATAAATAATAGTAATAATAAAGAAGATAGAACACGTACCTTGGTGTGAGGTGACCCGCAATGGCAGGGGAGCAGATCGGGCCGAAGTGGAGTCCTAGCACCGGCATCCCAAAAAAGACAAGGGTGGAGACAGTGCGAAGCATCGGCGTCAGGAGAAAGTCCTGGGCCCACAGTTGAAACGAAGCAACACTGCCATCGTTTTGCCTATTAGTAGTACTACACCCGCTAAATAAAAGAAAGGACTGTGTAACACATGATGCCACAAGAAAGACTGCAACCCAAAGTCACCACACAGTGAAGACTGCCAAGTCATGCAGACACTGCAGAAGGAGAGGCAGCTCCATGTGTGTATTTGGAAAGAGGGGAAACACACTGCCAAGCAAATGCACAGCAGCACAGGACCGGCTGTTTGCAGCACATGATTGAGGGACAAAAAGCACTAGCAGAAAGAAAAACAAGGCCCGCAGCATATGCAGAGCTCCTGCGGCCAATCCAGGCTCTGGCAATGTGGACCCATCACAGGCAACATTCATAGAGGCACACAGGTGTCTGCAGCGTGAGGGCATCGGGTGCAAAGAAGGCAACACCCGTCACAAGTTGCCGTCCATTTCTCTGCCCCCAAAGACGCCTGCGAAAGCAGGACAAACAGCAGCACCACGGATCCGAGTGAGGTGCCAGATAGAAGGTCCTATAGTTAGCCCTGCAGCGCCACCTAGTGGCCATCTAGCAGCAATGCACCCTCTGAACAAATTAAGTGCAACAGACCTGGGAAAGAGTGACTGAGGAGCACAGAAGTTGATCAGAGAGAGGCAGTTCCAGGCTGCTGAAGAGAAGTAAAAGGGGGAGAAAAACTGGATTCTGCAACAAGGAAATCCATACTGCAGTAAGAGACTGATGCATCCAGCAGAGAGCCTCAACAAGCTCCATGTTGCCCAGCCAAGGAAGCTGTCAAGAGTCCAGTGAAGGGAAAAGGACCGAAAGCAGCCAAGCCCCATAAAGGAGCAAGGAGAACATGCACCATGCACACAACCCCACAGTGGCCGCCGAGCACATAGGAAGGGAAGAGACTGTTGACTGTTAACCCCTACAGGAAATCCACAGCTGCCACAACTGCAAAGCCGCCAGGAATCTAGGGACACCCACACCGCGCAGCTAGTATGCCTCCAGGACCCCTGAGCACAGCACGCGCCAAGCCCCAAGGACAGTCCAGAGACTGAGTCAGCGAGAAGCACGTGGCACCCATCCCAGTGGTGAATGGCCACCAACACAAGTGAGGAGAGAGCGCCCAAGAAGAGCGCAGAAAGCACGAGGTGCGCAGACAGACATGCCGGCGACCCTGACAGTCCGGTCAGGCGCCCAAGGGATAGAGACATCCCCACAGTGATGAAGCACTGGTATGCTGCTGCTCAACACAGCGAGGAGAGCATCCACATTTCCACCACACCAGCGACGCCCCACAGTGGGCCGAAGACAACACAGTGTTCTCCCTCACACTGTCTCAAGCAGGAATCGTCAGTGACCCAAGGCTGCTGAGAGGAGAGTCATACACCACAAGTGGCCAGCCACCACCACAGCTCACCACTGCCCGGGGAAGACATTCCCTGGAGAGGGAACACTCGGAGTAGGAGCATTGAGAAGCTGCCTGAAAAAGGAGCACCCAAGATGAATGGCTGCTCGCTATGCAGCCGAGAAAAGCGACTGAAGTTTTGCCTGTATGGTCCGGAGACCATTGAAGTTATTAGGCCCGTTGGCCTTGTTAGAACATGGTGCATGTCACTGCACCCGGAGGAGAAGCAGAAGAAGAGTGAAGATCGTGTCACCCCGACGAGCTGGACAAATGGAGGTGTGTCAAAGACAAAGGAAGGGGAAGCAAGAGAACTCATAGCACCACAAGCCAAGAACACCTCCAAAGACACCAGACCGCCACCAAGGCGGACCGACGGCCCTGGCGACAGCACCAAGGGAGAACCACATGTAAGCCGCAGCACGCGCAAACAGCGTTGCTCCTATCGCTTCACAGTGAGACCGTCCAGCCTGAGTGTTGGCAGTCGGAGTCGAGTGGCATCCCTGCTCCTGACCGCAAATGCCAGAGGTGCAAGAGAAGATCCAGAAGAGGCAATCATGTGGCTACGACGTCCACCTAGAGAAGAGACCTCCTCTCCTAGTTAATCATCGCCACCTGTCGTCCAGGCCCAATGGCAGCTACGTCATCAGTGCCATGTGCACGACACCACCCCCAGCAAGACACGGGGGAGTGTGACCGGAGGGTCCACACCAAGAATCGGACAACCAATTGAGGCCAGACGGGGAAGTCGTGATTGGCCGGGCCAGACGATGAAGAAACCCAAGCTAAAACAGGAGTGAGTCCTGACACAGCAACAACAAGGGAAGAGGAGGACAACCTGAAAAGGAACTGGCAACCGCACAGCGGGAGGCCGAGGGTCAGCCGCACAGCCTGCGCGAACTGAGTCTCATGCCTCACGTTTCACAACGTGTTCATCACCCCTCCGTCATCAAAGTCCCGACAGCCCAAGAAGCCCAAGTACATGAATGCAAGTGCTTCCCAGAGAACGTGGAGGCACCCGGCCACCCCTGCCTCAGGTGATCAACTTCAGACTGAAAGCCTGCAATCATCAAAGCAAGTCATCACCAGCCATCGTCCAGATTTACCCCCCGACTGGCCATGCCATCACGCCAGTCTTCAATCAAGTGCGTCACACGAAACCATCTTGAATACACGTGGAGTCCTACACCAGTGCCAACGTAGACAGCAAGAAGACTCAGAGGTTGGCTGCTAACCTGGTCTGCACCTGAAATGCGGCAGCGTGAGCATGTCCTGACCAAGATCCATACACCCTTGAGGTTTGTGCGAGAGACTGGCTACTGGCTCCCCGGTGGTTCGCAGCCGCCCTCAGCCGGCACCAGTGCTTAATTTGTGCCGGTGCTTTCCGGTGCTTAGCACCGGCACTTATTCATCAGGGCCGGGACTACACTACACGTCGGCACGTCATATCAAATTGTGGCAAAATAAATATAATTACCTCAAAGACTCACACCAGATACTGTTGTTCCTCCCCCGAGGCCCCGGTGAAGAGTGTTGTGGCTGTTAGAAACAATAATGGAAAGATTCCAGCCATATCCATGACGTGAATTTGCCTTAAGCCCTTAGTTAGTGTTGCCGGTGGACGGGACACTGATTGGGCTGGATTTTGTCCTGCGGGAGGAAGGGGCTGTGCGGAAGTGTGGGCAGATTATTTTCAAATTGCCGCGCCCTCGCACACACGCACCAGATGAGTCACCACACGTTCAGCTCGACGTCAATGGCAGGCAGCAGCAGGACTTTTATTAAAGGAAGTGCCGCCCACCAGTAATCGTAAGTAGCCAAACCAATGCTGCTTGCTAATCATAAACAGACTTACTTGGTGTGAAGTGCGACGAAATTCCACCTGAAATTAAACAATTTCACACGTTATCATTATTTCTTTATGCAATCCACACACCGAACCAGGACAGGTAGGTGTTAGAAAGAGTAATGTGTAACTGATCCGTTAATACCTAGCAGTCTCTATGATAGAGAAATCAACATTCAAACATCATAAATATAAATGAAACTATGCAAAAACACATCCATATAAAAAAAATTCTTAGACCTTAGGGGCCCTTCCAACTCCTGATTCAAGGAACAAGCGGGGTCTGTGTGAATACCAATTCAAAACCATGAAAACAGAACGCTTTTTGCTCTATTGGATCAGAGGAAAAGCTTACAATATGACATATGCTAAACGTGGCCCCACTTAACTTCACTTGAACAATCACAGACATCTCTGAAACGGTGTGAAAAGCACAGAAGGGAATCACACTCTGTGGGACACGCCAGTGTGATGTAGTTATGCTTTGAGAAAAATAATGCTCGAGAGGACACAGATACTATATGAAGTCAGTCACAGCCATGAGTCAGTAACAGACTTCCAAGTTCCAACCCCACTACCTCAGGGAGTTAACGCTGCATAACAAGTGACTCGAGAGAAAACCACATCTCATATTCCATATATTGTTCAAAAACACATCTCATATTCCACATATTATTCACATACAGTGCTGCTCCCCTCAGCCAATCAATAACGGATTTATAAAAGCATATTAAATCATTTGGATTTCATTTTTCTTTCTGTATTCCTCATGTTTGCCACACGCTACTGGCCACCGTGGGATCAAATGAAAGGGACAGGGCTCACAGTGGAGAGTTTCATTTGCCAGGTAGTGAAGTCCTTCTGCTCTCGTTGCAGTGCACCCTTCGCCCAGTGACACTGACTCCCACTCCATAGCTGCCAACGTTTCAGATTCCTATGAGTGCCATTTTCATAATTTCAGTAATTTCTGTGTAATTATGAGTGACATTTCAACAACTATGACCAGGGCCTGACTATGGCACTTTCTGGTGAGCAAAACCAAGCAATGAAGATGAGCGAAACATATAAATATCAGACATTGCACCCATTTGTGCATTGAGATTGTCTGACTCATACGTTTTGAGTTGAATCATCACCCTTTATTAAAGAATCGGCTACATTATGCTCCCAAACAGGGCGTTGCACGTCCATGATTGTTCTACACCTTTGAGCGATGTTTGTAATATTGAGGACAAGGTTATGCTGAAAGTTTACTCTATTTTGCTCCGGAGCAAATATATTTCTCTAGTGTGGCCTGCAACAAAACCTGAGTCCAAAATACCTAAAATATTTTAGGCCTTAGATTCTTAATCCCTAAATTCATTACATTGAAGTTTCTTTTTCAAATGTGTAAGTTTGGAACCTCCTATCAAATCTTACTATGTGGAAGTCTCCCCTGCTTGAAAATCAGATCGGGTATTACATTTAACTTTTAGCAGTGCCAGTTAAGGATGTGGGTGGAGCCAATAGAGTGAGAGGGTGGAGCCAGTGATGAAGTGGGTGGGGCCGGGGGAAAGTAGGCGTGGCCTCCAACAAACATTTGAGCACCTGCACTTCATATTTTACAAATTAAGCACTGGCCGGCACACACGCAGCCCCATCGCAGCCTACCAGCAGTCCCGTGGCAAGTCAGACGAAGGGCCTCCCCAGGCGGGAGAGCTGGAAGAGACATTGCCCCACCGACAGGCCACCGGACACAGCAAGACAGCCTAAGAGAGACTTACGGTGATCCAGAAATCTTCCAGTTTTACCATGGACTCCCACCATGATCTTGACGCACCCAGTTAAGAACTATTGTTACACATCACATACCATCATCCAGGTCAGCAGACGGAAGTTACGTGGAAACTAAAGGACATGCTTACACCGGCACGTTACTAGTGCGCAGATGCCATCTTCCTGCAAGAGTTTGTGTCCTGAACCCATCAGGTTAAATGATGAATACCTGCGGAGATCATCATGCCACAGTGGAAGCCACCAGTCTTTGTCCACCTTCCTCCTGATGCCTGACCCTAGGGTGTATATTTTATTACTGTTTATCCCTACAGGTTGAACTATAGAGCTTTTGTTTTATTACAATTTTGGAGGAATGTTGTGTCCTGCGAGAAACGTTCTAGTGTCTCGACAGGCACTGGTTTAGTAGCCACTCCCCTATGAGAGTGGGCACACTTGCACCCCACATGCATCCCTCACAGGCATCATGAGTGACATGAGCCTGCTAATAAAAGGGCCCGGGTGCACGTGCTCGGGGCCAGTTGAATAACAATAGACACTGTGTCCGCGTCAGTACTTTTAGAAGCATGTGGGCCTAGGGCCCACAACACAACAATATCCTACATGTCACTACTGTTCGGATAAGATGTGTTCGAGTGGATTATGTAAGGCCCCTGCCTGAGTTGTACTGTAAAATTACAATAATATATGCTTTAAAAAAAATCGGTTGGTTCTAGTAGAACTGCATCTTCGACTATGGGAATTCATGGAAATGTAACATTTAGAAGCCTGTCGCGGAGAAAGGAGTGAAGAAGGTTGCTGGCACTCGGTGACAGGCACACCTTGTTGCGCATTCTGTGACAGGCACACCTATGCAGTTCAACAAACTTGTTATGTTAGTGGATATTTTTATCAGTAAGACACAGAAAAACATTTTGATGACTGGAACTCAAGAAGGAGTGAACTGTGTTATTGGAAATTTAAGAAGAGGCGATTTCTGTTATTTTACACATTGTTTAATTTTTTTTTGTTTGTTTGTTTCTGCTTTGTGATTTTGAGTTCATTTCAAGTGGAATATGCACAATATAATGCCTCCACCATTTTTCTTTAATAATCCTGGAGATCCGCCATTGAGATAGGTTAAGTGCAAGAAGGTATTTGGGACTCAAGCAAAAGCTAGTGGTCCTAACATGAGCATTGAAAGAAAGGTGGCTTTGTTGTTGCCTAGTTTAGATTTTTTGACATCTACTAGACCTGGAGAGGGAAATTGGTAAGGGTTTAAGTGAATATGACATTTGGATAAAAAATAGATTTACATTTCTTACCCAGAGTTTCAATAATTTTGGAATTATATTATTTTGGTAAGCGCAGACAAACTGATAATAAAAACAGTGGAAAAACATGTTACTTAGTTAAGCAAGTTAGCAGCAACATGTACATTTGGTCCTCCTGCTGATGGGAAGATCAGAGATCAATTTTTATTATCCTGCTGTTCTGAGATGGTTTGTGAGTAGTTATGGCTTAAAGATGTACCAGAGTTAAATAAAGTTATCATCATAGCAAAAAGAGTTGAACATATGATGAAGTGTGTCTTGGAGCTAAAATAGGGTGAGTCTAAGGATGCAGAAAATAGGCAGCAATGAAAGTGAGGAAGATGAAGAAACAAAGGGATGATTATAAGCGGAATACTTTCAAAGGACAGTGTTTCAGGTGAGGCCAGGTTGCTCACATGGCCAATAACAAAGATTGTCATGCTAATAGCTCAAACTGTAATAAGTGTAAGAGGAAGGGACATGTTGCTAGGTGTTGTAGGAGTGAGAGTGTGGGAAAGAAAAACATGAAAGAAGTGCAATAGGTACTTGATGAAATTTGTGATGAAATTAATCTTCAGGTTGAGGGAAGGAGTAGAGGAAGCAGTTGCTTGGGTTAAAATTGGAGGGATGGAAGTTTTGAAGATGTTTGATTCTTGTTAAAATCGTATTTCAAAGAGCATTAATGCAAGGTTGTTTGAAGGGAATGTGAGTCTAGAACCCATGGATGTTAGATCATGTTTGAAAACAATTGTCATGAAAGGAGCCAAGCCTTTTTCAGCAAAAGTGCATAGATTGCCAATGGCTGTGAGAGATGAAGTGCAGAAGAAGCTGGATAAATTGTGCATGCAGGAGTCATCACTCCTGTTGAAGCCACGGAATGGTTGTCTCCTATTGTTGTGACTAGAAAAGCAAATGGAGAAGTTCGTTTGTGTATTGATTTACAAGCACTTAACAAACAGGTAGTGGTGGATAAGTTTCCATTCCATTGTCAAATGTTATGGAAATGTTGACCACTCTGCAAAGGGCAAAAGTATCTACAACATTTGATCTCACATTGGTGTTTCAGAGAGTAATGTAAATCCTCCGAATAGTATTCAGGGTATTTTGTTTTTATTAGAATGATGTATTCATTTATAGGTCAGACTGGAATGAAGACAATGAAAGGGTTGGAAAAGTTTTGAATATTTTAAAGGACAATGGGATAATTTTACATCCAAAGTAGAGTTGTTTTGGGAGAAGGAAGAAGGGAGAAGGCAATTGATTTAAACTGGGGTAATGCCATTTTTAAAGTTTTCAGCTCCACTCAGGGAAATTAATCTTTTTAGGAATGCTGTTAAAACAGCTGATGGAAAAATGAGAAACTTAAATCATGTTGCTTTGCTAACAGGGAAGCATGATGTATTATGTAAAGATGATCCCAGAAAGTAAAAACAGGAATTGTCTGATCTTCCCACTCACTTAGATGTGAGTATGTGAAAATCATCCAGAATCAAGAGGTACCTTGGAGATTTTATGTGTGATTGATCTTAGAATTCTGCATTGTTCTTCTTTGGTTGTATTTTGTGACGTAGTTTTTTTTAGATTAAATGTTTTATTTTAGATTGTCAAATGTTATGGAAGAGGAATTCAGGGTTTTGGTCCCAGGAATGTGATAGTGAATTTAATTTAATACAAAATATTTACAAAATGCTCCAAGTTTAAAGGCTCTCATACCAGGTCAAAAATCTCCTTTTGGACTGTTTAGAGGGAGAATTCCAAATAGTAAGTTGGTTCCTTCTTGGGTGAGTTGGAGGAAGGGATGGAGTGATTGGTCTGATGAATCTTGGAAGAAAATATATTGGAAAAAAGGTGAAAGGAGAAAGATGAGTTTTGATGAGAGGAAAATAGCGTGTGAAACAATGGTTGAAGTAGGCAATTGATTTAAACAGGGGTAATGCCATTTTCAAAGTTTTCAGCTCCACTCAAGGTAATTAATCTTTTTAGGAATGCTGTTAAAACAGCTGATGGAAAAATTAGAAACTTAAATCATGTTGCTTTGCTAACAGGGAAGCATGATGTATTATGTAAAGATGATCCCAGAAAGTATTAACAGGAATTGTCTGATCTTGCTACTTACTCAGATGTGAGTATGCGAAAATCATCCAGAATCCAAGAGGTACCTTGGAGATTTTATTTGTGATTGATCTTAGAATTCTGCATTGTTCTTCTTTGGTTGTATTTTGTGATGTCATTTTTTAGATTAAATGTTTTATTTAAGATTGCCAAATGTTATGGGAATGTTGACCACTCTGCAAAGTTTCAGAGAGTAATGTATATCCTCCGAATAGTATTCAGGGTATTTTGTTTGTATTAGAATGATGTATTAATTTATCGGTCAGAGTGGAAGGAAGACAATGAAAGGGTTGGAAAAGTTTTGAATATTTCTAAGGACAATGGGATAACTTTACATCCAAAGTAGTTTTGTTTTGGGAGAAGGGAGATTTCATAATTGGGTCATAAAATCAGTGTACAAGGGGTTTGCCCAAAAAAAGGTCTGATAGAAGTCATAGTAAAGTTAGAAACACCTATGTGTAAAGAAAAGGTTCTTTCCATTGTGGGAATGATTAAGTACTGTGGCCCATTTGTAGAGAATTTTGCAGAAAAAAAAAATTCTATCAGAGAATTGTCCAGGAAGAGGAATTCAGGGTTTTGGTTTCAGGAATGTGATAGTGAATTTAATTTAATACAACATATTTACAAAATGCTCCAAGTTTAAAGGCTCTCATACCAGGTCAAGAATGTGTGTTGATCACTGACGCAAGTAAGAAAGGTTTGGGAGCTGTGTTGATGCAAACAATGAATGGTGAAGAAAGAACAATTGCTTTTGCGTCTAGGTGTTTGAAGGGTGCTGAACTAAACTATTCAGTGATTGAGAAAGAAGCTTTGGCTGTCAGATGGGCCATTGGTAAATGTACGTTTTTTTGAGGGAAAGAAAGTTTGTTGTTAAAACTGATCACAAGCCTTTGGTAGAGATTTTTTCTTCGAAAGCTTTGGTAATGTTTCTGCGCAAATTCGTAAGTGGGTGATTTTGCTTCAGGAATTTACTTGCAGTGTGCTTTGCTTATCAGGTTGTGATAACAAGACAGCGGACTATTTGTCTTGTTTAGTGTCTCTACACTCTGAAGTGTGTATGGGTGAAGAATAGGTTGGAGTATGTGTAATTACAGAGGGAGCTATTGAGTAGGAAGTGTTGTTCTGGATGGTTTGATGAGTTGGTTGACATCTGAAGATAAAGGTAAAGATACATTCTCAGAGACTGCGAGGTATTATAAGTTAATAAGTTGTTAGTTATCTGAAAAGTGTGGTTTGCTGTTTAGGGGATCCAGATTGGTGGCTCCTTTGAATCTGAGGGAGAGAGTAATTGGTTTGGCACATTTGGGTCATCCTTGTGTTGTGAAGAGTATAGAGATAATTAGATCAGGGAAGCATGATGTATTATGTAAAGATGATCCCAGAAAGTAAAAACAGGAATTGTCTGCTCTTGCTATTCACTCAGATGTGAGTATGCGAAAATCATCCAGAATCAAGAGGTACCTTGGAGATTTTATTTGTGATTGATCTCAGAATTCTGCATTGTTCTTCTTTGGTTGTATTTTGTGACATAGTTTTTTTAGATTAAATGTTTTATTTTAGATAAAAAATGTATATTTCTTTTAATGTAATTTGTATCTAGAGGGAAGATGTGTGGTATCTCATGCTTTCTCCTGGCCAGTGATGTAAAATGTAGAAAGTAGTGGTGTAACTGGCCAAGGGATTCAACAAAAGGCAGTTGAAGGTTGTGGATTGGGCGTTTAGAGAATAAACTTAATCCTTGGAAAAAACTACATACCAGTCTACTGAGTGGTCATTCCTGTGTCTGTAACATCACATGTGTGTTCACACAGGAACTGGGAAAGTGCAAAGTGCCTGAGCACAAGATAATACTTAATAAATATGGTGGACATGAAGGACATCAAGCGAGAAATGTTCCTCTGCCATATAGGTGAAAATTGAAACATTCTTGAAGGATTTGTGCTCAAATGATGTTATTAAGCCAAATTAATCATTTCCTTGGGTCGCCCTAATAGTAATTACACGCTAAAGTTGAGGAGAGCTTAAGCGGTGTGTGGACCTTCACAGTCTATACAGCACCATTTGGATAGATCGCCATCACTTATCAAACCTTTATGAACTGATGAGGAGCAATGATAACTTTGGATCTTGTCAGCACTTATCACCAGGTGATGTTGGAAAAAAATGGTGGTATTGCATTTCAGGATGACGTCCTGGTACTTGATAATGATTTGGGTCAATGTGACTTGAAATTAAGGAATGTGCTACAAACTTTGTCAGATAACAGATTGTTTGTGAAGCTGAAGTAGTGATGTTTGAGGAGTGACAAAAATGTATATAACATACAAGATTGGGGATCAAAGCATAGATACCTGCACCAGTCTTAACATCCCTACTTAAATGAGTAGAAAAAAGGTGCAAAAAGGGCTTGAGACCCAATCCCCTAGGTCCCAATGTGAAGAAACCAAAGACAACCCACTTGGTCTCCCCAATAACATACAAAAACAAACAGCCCTGCACACTTATAAAGAATTAATCATGTATAATACACAGACAGTAATTTTTGACACAACTGTTTTCCCAAAGAAAGATCGATGTCATCTGGTGCTTTTTTGATTTTATCCTTTATTCATTTTTCTTAATCTTTTAAAACGTTTTTTGCAACCACCAACGCGTTTCGTCCACAATCGGACTTCTTCAGGTCTCACAATATATGTTATAATGCGTTTTTCTTATGCCGATGTATTAAGGCCAGTTGATTTAGAGCAACTTTCTGGGTGGTAGAGTTGTATCCACTCAGAGGTTTACAGTAATAACCGTCTGTCAGTACATAGATGCATCCGTCTTCACAGAATCGTCTTGGCTCGAAAAGTGTTCGGTTGCAAAAAACGTTTTAAAAGATTAAGAAAAATGAATAAAGGATAAATTGTTTGTTTTTGTATGTTTGAGGAGTGACAAGGTGGAATATTTAGGGCACACAATATCTCATCAGGAAATCAGAATGAAAGACTCACACATGAAGGCCATTTCAGAAGCTCAGTATCCAGGTGCTATAAAACAGTCGGTGTCTTTTTTTGGTCTTGCTTAGTTTAACTCAAAGTTTGTGGAGAACTATTTCTAAAAAGTTGAACCGATTAGGTCTTTATTGGAAACTTGTCTGGGGCAGTCCCCAAAGGAAAGAATTTACTTTACTAAAACATGACATTGTTCAAGCTCCACTTTTGAAACCATTTGTAGCGGGGAAATTTTGCATAGAGGCAGTTGATGCAAGTAATAAAGTTCTGGCAGTGGTGATACAGCAAACAAATGGATGGTGTTAGAAATTGGGTTACTGGATGACTGGGGTATGAGCCAAGCATCAACGACAATCCTAGTCAAGGTAAGGCACAAGAACACCCTAAATTAACCTGTGCTCCCAATCTTATAGCTTGGCACAGAGCAATCAGGCTTATCTTTACAGGCAATGTGTAAATTATTTGTTCAACATTTCTAACAGTAAAACAGAGAAAACACCCCACACCAGATTAGAAACATAAAGCTTAGTTTAATGAACAAAATAAGACCAAAACGACAAAAAACCCAATAAGCAGAACCGGAGTTATGTGTTTTTAAAGAATAAACTGAAATATAGAGCATAAAAGCATAAAACGCCAACCAGGGATATCTTGTCAAGCTAGACCAGGTGAAGTCCAAAAGTTCCCAGAAAAGTCCAGCTGAAGTTTTGCCTTCTCAAGAATTGTGCCAAGAGTATGCAGGGCATGAAGAGCAGGCTGGGAGTCACGGACGGCCAGGCTGGACCCTTTTGTTGGCGATCCACGCAGGCGTACAATGCTTGCTGTGTGAAGAGACAAACTTGCCGCAGCAAGCAGTGATTCTTCAGGTGAGATGCGCTGTTTCAGTGCTAACAGGGCCATTTGCTTTCTCAAAGATCCGAATGCTTGATTTTAAGAGCTACAGATCCACCTAAGGTGCCTCTTGGGGTTCAGGAACTCGTTGAAGATGTGTCTAGGAGCTGTGGGGAGCCTGTTAGGTCCCTGAGGCTCAGATCCGGAGGCCTGCATACTAGCCCTTTGAGTCACTTTGAGGTCTTGGGTTTAAGATGGGTTTCAGGTCTAGTTCTTCTTCTCCAGTCAAGAAGTCAGCAGGCAGCACAGCATGGCAGCAGTTCTTCCAGATCAGCAGTCCAGCAGAGTGACAAACCTTCAGCAGCATACTTGGTAGAGTATCCTCAGGTCCAGAAGTGTACTGAAGTGGTAGGTCTGAGATCCACTTCTTATGCGCAGCGGTGCCTTTGAAGTGTGAGAGACTTCAAAGAAGGGTCTTTAAAGTTCTCAGAGGTCCCTTCCTGCCCTGGCTCCAGACTCACTACAGGAGGGTATGCAGCCCTTTGTGTGAGGACAGGGCACAACCCATTCAGGAGTAAGTGTGAGTCTCTGGCCAGTTCTTCCCTCACATCCACCCAGAATGTCTCATCAATTCACACCTTAGCTCCCATTGTGTGTGGCTGTCTAGGAGGAATACTTAAAGCCCAGCTGTCACCCAACCTAGACATGCAATCAGAGACAGGCTTCAGGCACATAGGGCTGAGAGCAGGAAAATGCCAAGGTGCTAAATTTGACATTTCCACAATTGTAATAATAAATCTGACTTTGCCATTAAATATGATTTATCATTACAATTCCATAGAAACTAAACATGACAGATCAAACTCCTCTCAATTATGAATTACAGCTTAATAAATGTGATACAGAATCCACAATACTGTCCTATGAGAGGGGTAGGCCTTACAGTAGTGAAAAACAAGCGTAAGAGTTTTTCAATACCAGGACATCTCCTACTTTTTAAATACACAGCACCCTGCCTTTGGGCTGTCCAGGGCTTACCTTAGGGGGGTCTTATATATATATTAAAAAGGAAGGTTTGGGCTTGGCAAGAGGTTTAACTTGCCAGATTTATATTGCAATTTAAACTGCACACACATGCTTTACAATGGCAGGCCTGAGACATGTTTAAAGGGCTACTTGAGTGGGTGACACAATCAGTGCTGCAGGAACACTAGTAGCATTTAATTTACAGACACTGGGCACAAGTAGTACACTTTTCTAGGGAATTATAAGTAAATGAAATATGCCATTTGCAGATAAGTTAATGTTACCATGTTTTTGGGAGAGCACACATGCACTTTAGCACTGGTTAGCAGTGGTAAAGTGCTCAGTTTTACGGTCAACAAAAAAGTATTCAGCAAAAAAAGGGAAGGAGAAAGGCAAAACAAATGGGGGTGACCCTGCAGAAAGGCCTATTTCCAACAGATGCAAATAATGGGTGATAGTATGTGGTTGGAGGGTGTTACAAGAGCATTTCTGCATGCTTGTTTGAGGGCCAGATTTGCATTAGGGACTGACCACAAACCTATGGCCAGTATGCTTGCTCTAGGTAGAGGTGGAGTTATGATGTCCCTGTTAGCCAGACTTGCAGTGAGGCTCTAAAATGACCAATTCAACATAGAGCATGTGTCTCGCAAAATGAATTCTCAAGCAGACTGTATGTCTCATTTGTGTTTGCCTGTTCCTGATAATGTGGTGGATGAGGATGACAGAGAAGTAGTTTTTGATATCTGAGACCTATCCTCCATAAGTTTCAAGTCTGGGAGGATACACGGCGATGGTGAGAAGAAAAGTACAACTAAAAGTGATTCAGTTTTCAAAGATGTCAGACTTTACCTAGAGCATGGATCGCCTGATGAGATGAAAATGCTAGGAGAAATTAGGTTATTTGCCAAGGTACAAGGGGAACATTCTTGGGAAGGGGGAATACTAATGAGGGAAGACAAAATTGTAACACCTTTTGATGTCAGTAGGAAGATATCAGAACAAGGTCATCGAGGACATGTGGGGATGTCAGCCACAAAAATAAGGATGGATGAGTATTTTTGGTGGCCAGGGATAGATGATAAGACTGACAGTATGATACATAAGTGTGGTTTCTGTAAAAACAATGTAGTTAAACCATGGGTCACAGAGTATGTTCCTGTCGTGTTGCCAGAAAGATTTGGAGAAAACTGGGGATAGACATTGTAGGGCCTTTCAATGCACCCGCAGGTAGGGAATCACAAGAAATCATTCTCGTAGACTACTATACTTGGTGGCCAGAAGTCAAAGTTGTGAAGGATGACACTTCTACAACTGTGATAAATTTCCTCGAGGACCTATTTTGCTGTGGAGGCATTCCAGAAATTATAATCTCTGATAACAGATCGCAATTAACTATTATAAGATTTTTGGCAAATATTGAGCGTTGTGGGATTCAACACAAATAAATAGTTGTGGGGTGTCCTGAAGCTAATTGACAAGTTTTAACTGCGTAATAATTAAAGAATCTATCCAATTTGCAGTCAGTGGAAGAATGGTTTGGAGGAAGGCTTAACAAGCAACCTTGCTTGTATATAGAAACACTCCTAATTCTGTAACAGGGCGTTCCCCATTTGAGCTTATAAGGGGTTGCAACCCAGGATCCTTTTAGTTCTGTGTTGGCTTAAGAAGAAAGGTTCCATTTCTAAACACCAAGGTAAAAACAGGGAATTCGTACAAGCTGGTCTATAGTAGTAGGGTCAGCAAGTACAAGGGGAAATGTTGCATAGCCTTAGGCTTGAAAGGGGTAAACTCTCAACTAGAGTATCATGGGTTGGCCAATATGTACATTTGAAACCTTCAGGACAACGATCAGGATTGATTGGAAAATGGTCAAAGCCTGTTGTGAAAATCATTGAGAAACTTGGTGGAGCGATGAGAGGATGGAGTGGTTTGGAATTTGAACAGAGTTTCTATTTGTGGAGACCTTGGGTTTGATTCATCCCTTGAAGGGGAGAGTTTGTCAAGTGCTGATTTTTTGTATGTGGGATTGTCTGAGCAATCTGATGGAAGTCTTGGTTCTGAGAGAGAAACTGAGACTGTGATAAATACATTTATGGGTTAATATTCATACCCTGCTGATGGTTCAAGACTCCAACTATTGGTGGATGAAACTACAGTAAGACAGAGTGCTAGGAATACAGTTGTTCCTAAATTTAATGACTTTATATTGTATTAATTCTGTATATTTTTTCTACATGTTAATTGTTTATTTATATTATAATCACACATGTTGTGTTGCATAGTATTCTTCAGGTTTGTACTTTATTTTTTTAATGTTATCTATGTATTACGTTTTTTGTTTAAAAGGGGGAAGTTGTGCAGTGCTGGTGGCATAGAATGTAATGTATGATTTATGGAATGTTAGACAGTGAAAGTTATGGAACATTAGGGTTGTGTATTAGGGGCGGTAAGAGCAAAAAAGATGCGACCAGCAGGGTTTCAGTAACAAGCATAGTAATAATCAGTAACTTGCAGTTTTGCAATTAATCTATTTGGATAAAGGATGTGGTGTAGTTCTTACCTACTACAGCATTCTTAATGATTCTGCTATTGATTTGGGATTTAGAGTACTTTCTGATTATGTGCTCTGCATTTATTTCTTCATGGAATTTATCAATTATTCTGTACTGTCTGATTTGTAATAAAACCCTTTAATTTTTTCCTCATCTGTAACTCAATTATTAAGTGGTCCCAGTTACTTATTTATTAATTTGCAAATTTATTTTTGACCTGATGTTGAGGCGGGTGTTCTTTAACACAAGATCAAGGGTGCTGGAGTGGAACCGCCAGAAGTAAACTTTGGGTCAATCTAAAACTTTGAGGTGCATTAAAATATGGGGTCCAGGTTTCTGCTCCCACATATTTGAAAGCAGAGGATGGTTACATAGGAGCATTTGTCTTTTTGAGGGACCCTTAGAGTTGTTCACAAATTTTCCTGGGTTTTACTGCCCAGTCTGAGGGAACAAATGAGTGTTTTTGGAACTTTACCAAGAGTTCCAGTTCCGGTAGACTCCCGAGAACTGACTTGTTGAACATTCCTTAATAAGTTGGAGTGTAAACATGAATAAGATAAATTGATTTTGTATTGCGCTTTGAAATAGGTGTTTGTGAAATGGATGTTTGTTGTTTGTTGTTTGTGTGAGTTGTTTGGGTATTCAATGTTTATCGCGGATTCACTTGGCGGATTGAGAACTATTTATTCATGTTTGCAAACGCAATTGAATATTCTTTTTGTTTTGTTTTGGTGATCGGAGTTGTCAAAATCCAAGATCTCAGGATATATTGGTTTAACCCCTTCCCTGCGGCGCGAATTCCGCCGCAGCGCTGGGGGGGTTTGGGGTGAGCACGGCGCCGCCATGCTCATGACGGAACCACGCCGTCATGAGTCACGGGCAAGCTGTGCTCATGACGGCGTGGTTCCGTCATGACTCCACCCACTTGCGCTGATCGCCCGAACATGCGGGGAAACAGCACCGCGTGGGCGGAGCGGCCGCCAACGGCCGCAGCATGACGGAACCACTCCGTCATGAGCACACGGCGCCCGTGGATCATGACGGAGTGGTTCCGTCAGAAGCATGCAAGGGGTTAACTTATCTTTATAAGGTAGTGTGTACAGCAAGGTGCCACATGCTCATAGATAGGTAATCTGAACTAACGAGCCCTTTCTTTTCAGGTTGAGTGTGTAACCTGGGTTGATGTAGCTTTTAGGAGTGAGCTCACCAACTAGGGTGGACTGCCACTGGATGGACATCTACCTAGTGTGTATTGTGGTTTTAGGGGGCTTTCCGCTTTCTTTTGACAACTACTAATTTTTGTATCTTATTTCTGACTTTTACAGTTTGTGATTGAATTGTTTTACATCATTTACTGGTTTCCTTTCCTTTCTACTGTAAGCAGACACTGGTTTATTGATTTATTTGGTTTAAAAGGATTTTTTTCCAATTGTTTTCCTGTTCACGTAGAAGTTGTACATTGATTGGTTGCTTATCCACGGACTATACTGGGATTGGTGAGACATCACCACAAAGCTGTGCTATGATTGGTTGGTTGCTGAAAAAGCTGCGTTGTGATAGGTTGAACTTTGACAGAGCTGCTCTGTGATTAGTTCTTTCTCACTATTGTGTGGTAATTAATTTATTTGATTTTTGTAACTTGTTTTGAGTCTGTCTTCTGTGAAAATAATGGGAAATTTGTTAGTAAAACCTAAGGTTACTGTAGTACCTAGAGAGGGTTAGATATTATCAGCAGAAGCAACCCAAGCCTACGAGATGATGAAGGAGATTGGACACTATACATGGGATTTCAAATTGGGGTAAGTATACTGCTCATGGTGAAGTTTTGCAATTGCCACTAGAAACACTAGCCATCTAGATTTCTTGAGACAAACTATGTACGATATGAAACCAATGCCCAGACCTACACAGTTTGAGGCATTTATTTAATGGGATCGCATGGCAACAGAGAAAGGGAGAAAGAGGGTGACCAAGCAGGTGTAAAGTTCATTTGAACATCGGCTGGACAGCAAAATAGACCAGCAAGAAAAAAGTTGTAGGGAGGATATGATTGAATATTTAAAAACATTCAATGCAATAATAAGTAGAGCAGACACATCGGGAGATATCATTATTCTGCAAGTCCCTCCAGGATCTGAGCCAAGTACACCTACTTAGACAACAATGACACCAGTTCCTAGTACAAGTAGAGATGCTCTACCTGATGTGCAGGTTCAGACGTGAACACATACAAAGACAGTGGTGGTTGAAGAGGCTCCTAAAGAAATTAACATTAGTATTCTAAAAATTGAATTTGATAAAATGTTACACGGCAACATTGATCTGGATAGATTTTTCACTAATAATTTCGGAATTAGATATTTGATTATAGGTGCAGCCTGATGTGAGCCCAAAGCACATAGTAAATTAGAACAGCTAGCTGATGAATTAGATAGTGATATCAGCAGAATGAAAAATGAAAAAATTTCAATCAAACTGATAAAATGGATTTGACACAGGATAAAATTCAAGAAATGGGATTAATTACTTTGAGAGTTCACAATAAATATTTTAATGAGAAAACCAGAGATTGGAGTGATTTCAAGAAATATCGAGGGAGTTGGAAAAAAAGGATAATAAGTAGAAAGAAATCAAAAGGAACAGAAGGTAAAATGAGAAATGTAGGGAGTGATTCAGAAGATGGAACGGGAACAGTTTTGGAGTTTCCTTTGAGAGAAGTTCATGGAGGGAATCTAGTAGATGTGCCTGGGTCAAGAGTTGATTTATGGACTTTTATTCATAATTTCCTAAAGTTGTATGAAGAACCCGGAAAGTGGTATGTGGTAGTACATAGGTTGACAAACATTTCTCAGGTGTTGTAGACTGATTTAAATTCACTTTTTAAGATTGTGGTTCCCAGTGATCTATGGGCAGAGTGTTAAGCTGTGGTTCGGTGTCTAACACAGGAACCTGTTAGAATGCCACCAAATAATGTTCCAGCTGTAGAGATAGCTGATTAATATAAGGCCATGATTAAACATTTTAAGAAATGAGTTCGATAAAATAATATAAATTGGGTAAAAGTTTTTGGAATTTCAAAAGAGTCAGTGCAGTGTTCAAAGAGCATAGCGGAGTTAATAACCCAGAGAAATCTGCTGTGAATGGATTAGTGTCAGCTCAGTGAGAGGAGTAAGGTCAGATATCCGTAATCACATTCAACTCAGTGAATTGCGTTGGCAGACGAAAGGCAAAGTTGAGATCTTGAAACTGGTGAGACATAGTAGCGACTATTTTGATGTCAACATGTCTTATAGTGCAGGGTATCAATAGAACCTATTGGTTCTGAATGACGAGTTGACAGGAAGTAGTTCACAATGGTGGTTCCTGGGGGGGAGGTGGATTGCATGCTTGGAACAGACCTAAAGGGACATCAAAGTGGCCCATATGTTGACAGAGAAGTCAATGGCCATCCCGTTTAATTTCTTATTAATACCAGGGCTATCAGATATACAGTTTGCTTTGTAGAAGTCCCAAACCAACCCCTCACAGGAAGAGAAGTCCAAGTTGTAGGCATTAGCAATAAACTAATTATTTTTCAGGTTACAGCAGATGTTCCAGTTAAAGAGATGGACAACAAACACCAGTTCATTTTGAGTGATTCAAGTCCTGTGAAATTATTGTGAACGTACTAACTCTGCAAATCGAATTGTGTGATATATTGCATACCTGATGGTGTCGCGATTGAGATCCTGGGTGAGGATTCAATGTTCAAAATTAATTCACAAGACTCAAGAGTTCAGTTGTTTCCATTTTTTATGAACGATTACCTGCCTCTGGATTTCAGACATACTGTTAAGGATATGGTATGGGATTTTACAGTGAAAGAGATTAGATTGATTAAAAGAGTAAAGCCTATCAAAATAAAGATAAAACCAGAGGCAATATGCCCTAGAACTAAACAATACTGACTAACAAAATAAGCAGAAGAGGGAATGAAGCCGGTGATTAAAAACAAATTATTGAATAGGGAATTCTCCCATAGAAACTTGACAATAATTGTAACTCTCTTATGATGGAACTAAAGATATCAAATGGAAAATGGCACATTTTACAAGATGTGCACAAGAATAATTAGCTAGTGATCTCATGTTGTCCAGTGGTACCGAATCCAGCTGTAATTTTTACCAAATTCCATCAGATACAGAATGGTACACAGTCATTGTCTTATGCCAAGCATTCTTTGCACTGCTCCTTCACAAAGAATCACAGTATCTCCTCACATTCAAATGTTTGAATAAAGTTCTCATCTGTTGCAAGATCACCCAAGGGTATACTGAAAGTCCTTACATTTTTCTCCTAAATCTTGAAGAAAGATCTACAGAATTTGAGGTTGTCTTGCAATTTAGTATTGGTACAGTGTATGGATAGATGCCCTACTAGTTGCATTTAAGACGAAGAAAGACTGTAAACAGGATACCATAGCTTTGTTAAATCATTTAGCTTAGAATGGCCATAAGGTTTACCCAACAAAAATGCAGTATTGTAAAAAGGAAGTGATTTATCTCGGACACCACATTTAAAAGGATGTGAAAAAAGTCTCTCAAGAACGTGTTTCTGCATTCTGAATATGAGTCCACCAATCACGCAGAGAAAGGTTTGAATATTCCTTGGAATTGTTTACTACTGTCATCAGTGGATTCCAAACTTTTCCTTGACTGTGACCTTTGGTAGGGTTAACCTGTAGTGATGTGAAGTATCCAGTACCATTTGACCAAGAATGCTGTGTTTTTGTGATAAGGAGGCATGAGGTTAAATCCTCATCTCCATCGATCTCTTCCTTGGATGAGAATTTCCAGTTTCCCTGGGACTCTTTGTTGCCTCACCACTCTGTCGTTTTTTTTTGTTCTAGCGCTCTATAATTCTTTTCCTTGACATAGGGATGTGTTATCTCATGGAAAAATCTGGCTACATCTTTTTTGGAACTTGATTTTTGTGTTTAAGAAATCTTTGAATTCAAACATTTTGATGATTATCTCCAATCTTTTGTTTTGAGAGAGAGTTTGTGTCATGCACCCGCACTCATAATGCTCAATCAAAATTTAACCTTATTTTTATTTTGTCACAAGAACAATTGATATTCACTTTCAATCCACAGACAGAAACATGGTGGTCTCATGTGCCCAGTGGCATATCTGACAGCTGTGTTGGATCCAGTAGCTGTAAATCTTTGAGATTGTCTGAAATCGTTTGCAGCTGTTTGTGTTGCAATTGAACAAAGAGCGGGAATTGGAATGGGACAGATTTTAACTTTACATGCTCCAGACTCTGTAGAAATTCTGTTGACAAAACATGAACTCAGCACCTGACCAACAGCAGATTGACTTGTTACAAACAAGTCATCCTTGCTCCTGAGAATATCTCCATTGGAAGATGTAATATGTTGAATCCTGTCACATTACTTCCTATTAAAGACAGAGACAGGGAAGACAGCAAGATTAATAATGAATTTGATGAGCCTGATCATGACTGCATAGAGGTGACCGAATTATGCACAGAGCCAAGACACACATTAAAGAGACACCCATGGAAATGGCTGATCTGACTTTATTTGATGACGGTTCTTATCTAAGAGATGAATATGGTGCATTGAAATAAACCTATGCAGTATGCACTGCTTCTGATACTTTAGAAACAGGTTCTATGCCGAATGTAGCTTCAGCACAAGTTGCAGAGTTGGTTGCCTTCACAAGAGCTGGTTGCTAGTTAGAAAATTCACACGATTTACACAGACAGTCAATATAGATTCTGGGTTGTGCATGATTTGGGGCAACTCGTGTTACTAAGAAGCTTCATGACATCTATATGGGCACCAGTACAAATAGTGCTTACATTATGGATTTATTGAAATCTATATTAAGACCAAGAGAAATTGCTGAGGTCAAATGTGTTGAACATAAGGCTGGAAAGGATTTAGTCACACTTGGCAATAAATAAATCAGGTGGCAAAATAGTGTGCATTGCAAGATTGGACAGTTATTCAAGAAAATGAGACTGATGAAAATTCAAGAGTAAATACAATTCAGAATGCAAAAGAGAATGTAACCTGTTTTTTATGAGCTCTGTTCAGACTTCGTTGAGTGAACTGAGAGAAATTCAGGAAGATATTCCAGATGAAGAAAAAGAGAGATTGGAGTGATAAAAAAAGTGATCAAGATTTGTATGTGTATGCAGAAAGCAAATATATTTTACCTGACTCCATGCTGTATCTCATGTGTAGTTAGTTCCATCGAAAATCACACACAGGTAGGGACAGTTTAGTAAGTATCTTTAAAAAGTACTGTGAAAATATAAAAATTCAGGAGCATTGCTTAAAATATTTGTTCAATATGGCTGAATCATCAACTGAATAAGTTTGTTCACAGCATGCCATTAGGAGATCAGATAGCCTTATAGTTGCCAAATTGTTGTTGAGGGAGCTGATCCCACGTTTTGTCTACCAACTTCAACAGAAACAGACCACAGTCCCCTGCATCCAAAAAAACACCGCCGGCGGCAGATCCTTCTCCTACCTCGCCGCCAAGACCTGGAACACTCTCCCCACCATCCTACGACAGACCCAGGACCTGCTGGCCTTCAGAAGACTCCTCAAGACCTGGCTGCTCGACCAGTAGCACCCCCCCTCCCCAGCGCCTTGAGACCCTCTCAGGTATGTAGCGCGCTTTACAAATGCAGTGATTGATTGATTGATTGATTGACCATGGAACTTGTTATATCTTCAGTATTACACTTACATGTAATCAGCCTAGGTCATCCTAGCTGCTCAGCCAGAGTGAGAGATGGTAACGGAATGTTTGCTGTAATGTGATGAATGGAATGCCTGGGTGCCTGTGTGGATAAGTGGTGACAGTTGGAGATGGGCTGAGTAGCTAGGCAGGCTGCTCCTGGTGGGACTGGTATATGGCTAGTACTTGACCAGAGATGGCTGGACTAAGATTGATGCAATCTTGACATGGAACCAATAAAGAAGACTTGGATAATACTACATGGCTACCAGTGTCTCTATGTACAGGGTACAACATTATTTTGGCGACGAGCAGACCTGGACCCAGGTGTACTTAAGGATAGTACAGAAACCAAGCGAAAAGACAAGAATCAAAGTAACTACAAAAAAGTACAATAACCAGCAAAAGTCCAAGAAACTAAAGCAACTACATGAAGCAGAATGGAGTTCCAGGCAAGCCAGCCCCACCAGTGTCCTTGTCAACGGACAGCCCCAATGACAAGTGTCATTCCCAACTGACACTACAACCTGGAAATACTCCTCAGGATTTTCAAAAAGGTTTCAGTGAGTTGGAGGAGTAGTTAAACTACGTCCACATGGAGGTGTTCCAGCCACAGAGCTTTTTAAAAAAAGGATTCAGTTGTAGTGGAGACGGGGTTCGATATGCACACATTGCTATGTTAGCTTAAGCGCTTTAGATGTAAAACGCCATCTTGCCACTTTGCTGCTTTTGCACACGACACTGCAGGTAGCTGTTATTACAAGAAAAAGTGCTTGCTTGCTTTTTCTTCACATGAGAACGGTCTGTTGTTCACATCCCTAGACGTGCAACGCAACCTTAGTCTGAACACTGTGTGCAGAAGCCGTCAAGGTCAAATAACAATGTATGCTTTTGAATTCAGGTTGATCAGCCCACGCTCTAGCCATAATACGCACACAGCTGCAAATATCTGAAACTCGGGTGCCTTTAATATTGCATTTGCATGCATGATTCAGGCACTTGGAGAAAATCTTTTCCAGACACAGAGCAGAGCTGATCCTCTGATGTGATTCACCTAAGCTGATATTTACGGTATGGGGTTCCCCATTCAAGCCTAGAGACCTTCTATTAGTTTCATAATACTAGCTTACTAGCGAAAGGAGGGTGGTTGTCTTCCACTATCATTTGTAATATGATTTCTCCCTTCATTTTCTATGATATTGTAACAATGCTGATGGTTTTGTTTTTAATCATCTGTCTGCTTATGTTAGCCAAAGTACTGCACCTTAGAGCACGTAGTTAAAAATAAACATTTTAAACTTTACCGTGTCTCTGATTACTCTTGTTGTGGACTGATATGAGAATAATAACGAAAAGGTGTTTCTGAATCCCACCATTCCTGAGAGTACTCTAAGTCGCTTGTTCTCGGTTGTCTAATCATTGGTAGGTTCGAGATGATACGGAGAATGAATGAGACTCTGATGCTAGTCGGATAGGGGTTCTGGGTACTGAGGTGAGTTTTTGGTACACCACAATTCACTGAGATCCTGGTTTCCTGTGCATAGTTCTGTGCATGAGCAGAATCCCTGCAACATGGCGCACCTAACGTTTGGTCTTATGATTGAGACGCCATAGTAGTGCTTATATTAGTCCACAATACCCTCACTCTTGTTTCCGGTTAACGGGAGTGACGGTTTAAACCTACCTAAATAGTTAATATATAGGTTCTCTCAAGCTTGACAATTAAAAAGGTTTCATTTTATCTTATACCCTTTTTGTGTTCCTGTTCATATAGATTGTTTTCCTTCTCTGTGTCCTTATGGCTGAAGTCGCTATTGCAGCGCATAGTCGTGCACCTCTCCGGAGTCATTTGACGCAGTTCTGGGTGCCTGACGATGGAATGTCTATTATCTTTGTAGTGAATGCCGATGCCTCGCATCCCTATGAGCTGTTTTACTCTTGGGTTACTTTGCCGGCGGTGAATGCGGATGATAATACGTTTCACTCATACACTCCTACAGCAGTCCTGGCTAATTACACGCCATATAGGATGCAGGAAATTACAATTTCTGCTTGGCAGCATCGTATTTGGATCAATGGCGCCCTCCTCCTCACGGTTACACCGGTTCGTTTGGGCCCCTTGTCCATTCCAGTGGCCACTTGGCCAGTCTTGGCTGGGTTTACACCACATCCACGTTATTTGCAAGCCCCGGTAGATGAGTTACGTCAACTCCATACCGCCCTAATTACCGTACATAGGGCTTTAGTGCAATACGTTTCACGCAATGTCCAGGTGGGTGCACCTGGGGTTGCACCGCAACCAGCTGGCCAGGCCGGGATTACTATTAGTCCCGTCATGGTTAATTTGGTAATGGGCAAGCGCCCCCAAAATAAGGATGATATGCCTTATTGGCTTGCTGAGAAATTTGACCAGCTGGAAGCAGTTTTTCCAACTTCTACTCCTGTGGAAAAACACAGGATTCTTACCATTAGTTTGCAGAAAGACTTGGTCCCAGGGGTAGCTGATTGTGATAACTGGGGTAAAGTGTTTGCAGCAGTCTACTCAAAGGGCTTCAGCATCCCATCTATGGCTGTACTGCCCTCCGTGATCAAGCATGTTCAGGATCAACACGGTCGGCGGCGGTCGAGTTAGGGATGAGGCTTGTCGGCGTGTTCGACGTAGTTGCCACGCTCATCCTCGCTAACGTCAAGGGAGATGCAGTTAACTTTCAAGTGTCGAATGAGCTGCACCTCGTCGCCGACGTCGATAAACCCCGGCAGTTACCAAAGATTATTGCGGAGGCTTATAAGACCATTGGCCGCAATAGTTTGGGGGTTAAGCCTTTTGTTCAAACAACAACTACGCAATCGCAAACTAAGACAGGAACGTCTTCTAAAGATGAGCATCCAGCTTTTCCTAAACAAAATTGGAAAGCTAAAAAACAGGGGAAGCAGCAACAGAAACAGGGATGTCATCCCGCGTCGCCGGTTCAAGTGACTACTGAACGCACATATGATTTGCGCGATCGCACTAGGATTAGGTCTCCGGATAGATTTCAGGTTCCTGAACAACATTCTCCTTGCTCTTCACAGCAAACATCGGTCTCACAGTCCAGTGGAGAAGAACGTGGCAAAGGTCGGGGTGCCCAACAAGGACGTGAGCAGCCCCGCCAGACTGACGGTAAATGCAAGCAGGACGAATTTGCACAACAACGACCCCTGTTTCAAAAGAAGAAAGTTGCTGCTCTAACAGCGAGGTATGCCACAGATAGTGAGAACGCAGCTTCGGAACCTGACATGGGCACTAACGCTGCTAGACAGCGCAGCGGAGGTTACAGTAGTGCGGCAAGCACTGCGTCCATATCTGAAGGCGACAGCAACAGACACATTCATTACTGTAGAAACTGCTGATACTAGAGTGGCTCCCACTGACAGACTATATGGCATAGGCCTTTTAATAGAAGGTGACATACAACGTACCATAAAAGGAATTTTTGGGGACAATCTGACCTCTACATATGACATTCTGTTAGCAGAGGCAGACTAGCCCCCAGCTTTCGTTTTGGCCGCTCCTAGAGGGGAGGAGGTAATACTCCCATCTTTCGCACACACTGCGCCGAAGGATCAGGCCCAGAACTTTGCAGAAGAGTGGGCTCAGGTACTTGCTCCGGCGTTGTACCGTACTCAGGTTGGGTGGGATAAGTTGTCGCCAAGCAATGAGATTCCATTACGGTCTCTGCCCCAGCCGCAACCCCAATATCCCATGCACTGTGAAGCTAGATCTCACGTCGCAGAAATCCTTGAACAATTGGAATATCAAGGTGTTATTGAAACGTGTGTCACCCATGAATATTCCTCTATTCACTGTAACTAAACCTGATGGGTCGTACCGCCTAGTTTTGGATTATCGGCATTTGAACTCTCATTGTCGGACCTGTGCGGTACAGAATACCCCACGGTTCTTCCCTCATTGATAGTCTTGTGAGAAAAAGGTTTAAGACCACACTTGACATCTCCAATGGCTTTTATAGTCATAATCTGTCCTCGATTAGTAGTCAATGGACAGCCTTTACTTCTGGCGGCAAACAAAAACAGTTTAAAAGATTAGCCATGGGCTAAAAAACAGTCCAGGTGACTTTGCCGCACGTGTAGTCTCTCTGTTAGAGAGCATTGACTATGATGCGTACTCGTATGCTGATGATATCTAGCTCACAGACGACGAATTATGGCCGCATCTGTGTCGCGTTGACTGCATCATTGTCATGTTTGCGGATTTCGGTTACAAATTAACATAATCACACATTGCAGCGTATACAGTGTTGTTTTTGGGCTATGAACTCCACAACGAAGGCCGAGGTTTAGCACCTCACTTCCTGGAGAAATGCGCATGTTTGCGCACTCCGACAACTCTGAAAAAACTACAATCTTTGCTGGGTTTTTTGAATTTCGGGCATACTTACATTCCCGATTATGCCTAGCGTATCAAGTCGCCATATGCCTTGGTACAACCTACTTTTTCCAAATCGAGCTGGCTGCCGGAACATTCAGCTATCCTGCAATCTTTGCAGACTGATCTTCTTGCTTCGAAATACTTACTGATGCGTGATAACCACATTAACCTGGTAATAAGAATTGTGCCTGGCGCAGTGGGTTTCTCGTACTTAACGTTCAGTGAGGGCGACACAGTCCCCATTGCTTACAAATCGCACTTGTACACATCGGCTGAAATGCGTTTTTCCACTGTCGAAAAGGTTTTGACTGCAGTGCAGATGGCGATTCTGAAGGAGAGAGCACTGTCGCAAGGGAAACGCATGTTGGTTGTCACACCGTATCCTGCCCTAGAAGCAGTAACGAAAGCCAATGTTCCTAATGCTAAAGCTTTGCATCCACGTTGGATACAATGGGCCACTTCTTTGACATCGCCGGATGTCACTTACATCTTTGATGCCTCATTGCAGACTCAGGAGTATTTGCAGTATGAATTTGTTCATCCAGCTTTTCTGTCCATGCGCCCACTTGAGGATTACCATTGTGTCATTTACACTGACGGTTCAGAGCAACCGGCGACGAGATTTAAGCATGCTTATTTAGTGGCCTGCGCAATAATGGCGGGTACTTTCGTGAATGGTGAATTCAAATCTGATGTCGTGCACACGCAGACATTGGGTGATTGTACCACCCAGTTGGCAGAGCTACGTGCTCTGGTGCTTGCGCTAGAGTTTGCTGATCCTCGAGTTACTACTCTTATAGTGAGTGACTCTTTTTACTGTGTTCAGTCTTTCAACGACTATTTATTCTTTTGGTCTCAAAATGAGTATCGTGATTCCAAAGGTAGCACAATCAAGCATAAGATGCTTTGGGTTCGGGTCGCAGACCTTAAACAACGTCTGCCGCTCGTGAATGTTATTCATACTCTTGGGCACCAAAGAGTAGGTGTCCACGCTGTTGGAAACAGCTTAGCTGACGAAGCAGCGAAAACAGCAGTGGCAATATATCTAGTAGCAGCAGTTACAAGATCCAAAAGTAAGATTGATGATGACATCTTGGCAGCTATTGCTGCAACAGAGAAGGGAAGTGACTACCCTTGCGGTTTCCCTTCTAAATACTCTTATCATTTAAGTCCTGATTAAGTTCCCTATGTGAGAATTAACGACGTTGGTAACAGATTGATTCCCAACGCGGACTGCAGACTTTCCTTGATAACAGCACCTCACAAAGGTATGGCTTCTGCCCATGCCGGCGTTTCAGTGACTGTTACTCTTTTACAACAACGTTACTGGTGGTGCGGATTGTATAAACAGACTTGTGCTTATGTTCTTAATTGTGACATTTGCCAGCAGATAAAACCTTCAACTGCTGTGCGCCCACCTCAAACACAGTTGTACATATCTAATAAAGCACTTGGGTGCGTTTATTTAGATCACTGCGATCCTTTCTCCTCTGGGACTGCGTATAAGTATATCTTAATTGCAGTGGATTCGTGCACACGTTTTCTTTGGGTCTGGCCACAACGGAGTGCTGATGCTCGAACTGTCATCAGGGATTTGCGTGTCTTTGTGGGAATTTTTGCATGTGGTACCCTTCATTCTGACCAAGGTCCTGCGTTCGCCTCTAAGGCTTACAAAGAAGCCATGAGATCTTTGGGGGTCCAAGTCAAATTTTCGTCTCCGTACCAGCCTGAGGGCAATAGTGTTGTGGAGCGAATAACCCGTGACTTAAAGCAATCCCAGACAGCTAGGGTTTTAGGTACTGGCTGGCTGGTTGGCCCATCTGTATAGCGTTCAACGTGCACTTAATAATCTCCCTAGAAGGTCTCTGGGTGGGCGGACCCCATACAAAATGCTCTTTGGCATAAAAATGTTTGTCCTGGACCTTGATGGTCTAGCCATGGCGGCGTCAGCCGCACCCTTTGACGTAGATGATCATTGTGCTGTATTACAGAATCTACAAGAGACCAGAGACAGTCTTGCAAAGGAACACTTGCCCTCCACAACTAATGCTGCGCTTCAGATTCCAGTAGTTGGCTGGCTACCTCGAGTTTGTGACCTGGTCCGTGAGAAAGTGGAGAACAAGAAGGAGTTCGGCCCCTCTTATCGTGCTCCAGTACCAGTGCTTGGCATGCAGGGTACAAGAACAGTCATTTTACCTCCACTTCCTGGTCACAAGGATAACGGGTACATCTCCATTGACAATGTCAAACTATAGCGAGTGGCCGATTCTTCTTAGTATGACTCCAGCGGTCTCTTGTCCAGCAATGCTGAGAAATTCTGTTTTGGCTCCGGCAACTACCAACAGGCCTGACATTGCCATCGAGATGCATACAGTTACTAATCCTTTATTGCCTCCACCGACTGGTGGTCCAACTGAAGATACTGAGTATACTTATCCCACAGATGTGTTGTTGCCTGGTTTACATTCGAGTGCAGTTGACCAGTCTCGTTTTTCATTTGGCACTAACTCTATGACTTCCAATGCCCCATCAAAAATTTCTATTTTTGCTGCTTGGTTTAAAAGACATTTTTTAAATCCCCCTTGGACTTACATTTGGCTAGTGCTCATAACTATTTTTTTGTTTATGTCCATTGGATTTGTGGTTGTATTTTTTCGTCTTGTGAATGGACACTATCTCACTGAAAGATCTACAATTAGATTAATTTATGGAACTTTGGCCCCTCACTCCTCATCGCACATCATGAAGAGGGACCAGACTTTTGTGAATATTACTGCCTGGCCTGTGTTGGATGGGATTGTATGGGATGCTGTTAAATTTCAAATTCATGGTCCCACAGAGGTGATTAATGTCCCCAATGTACTTCGTGTTTCTATGGGGGATGTTGTTAAACAAAACATCCGCTATGATGATTGGGATGTCCAAGCCGTAGAGGCTCTTTTTTCTGATTTGAAATATTATGCTGCTTTTGATGCTGAAGATTTGTATTTAGACACGGCGAATTATGGGGAGTTGTTTTGCTACCAACACTATGGCAATCATTTCCTGCATAAGGCAAATACATGTAGAAATTTTGTTAATTATACACAATGGGAATATTGACCAGCGCCCATTGAAGGCAGCTCCAAAACTCTAGTGAACAAATTTACATATTTTACTGATTTCAGTGTATCTGAACCTGAAGCCTTTTATTTTAAAGTGGCATCTGAGTCAGCTTCCAAAGTTAGACTGACCCACACTAAATTATTGTATTCCAAGTCCTTTATGGATTAATTGGCTATTGGGGGCTATGAGCTGTGGAAAGATACCATTGATCTTAAATCTGTTTGGGGTTCTAAAGCATGGCAGGTACAAGGTACAGAAGCTGTGCATCATGCTTGCCTTATCCCAAACCACATGTTGTTTTTTAATTCTACCATTTTTCAAACCACCTGCTTTGGATTGGCTACTTCTAAAAAGATGAATTCCCCCTCTATTCCTGATCTGGGTCGCTTATCCGAAATGGAATAATCACACTGATCTGTCCCTAGTTGCGTTGCAGTCATTCACAACTAATAAATCCTTCAACATTTCCAACCAAGACACTGAGGGGTGGCTGATTTGTCAGAAGAGCTCAAATTCCTGTCAACATCGTTTCCTGGGTCTATACCCTGGCTATACACAGGTTAGAGTGGACCCCCGATTTGAATCTTCCCATTCTGTTACTACCTATTCTGTAGGGAAGTTATGTCAGAACTGGCTGCAACATTCCACCTTGGCATCTGTTAAACTTCATTTATCAAAATTGAATGACTAAGTAGATTTTAATTATTTTGTTAAGGGTCCTGTGGGTGGCAGATCCAAAAGATGGGTGTATGCTGTTTATAACGAAGTTTGGAAATTATCTCAAATTGAAGCTGCATCCACATTAAGGGCTATTGATCAAGCCAATTTGGAAAAAGTGCTAGCTGTCATCGATAATAGCATTAACACCCTTTCATTCCAGAATGTACACATTAGATAATATTGTTTAATCTGTTGTGGATATTGTACAGGATGATATGTCTGTTTTATTCCATGGTCAAAATCAATTGCTTTCTATAATGCAGTTTGCATGGACTTTACAAACATTGAAGGCTGGGAAAGTTCCCTGGGGCTACATGAATACATCATCTTTATTCCTGCCGTTTAATCTGACTGCAAAGCAACATTTCATGTCCATGAAAGATGCGACATACTCATTATTACATATTGAAAAGTTGGAACCTTTACCTTTCTCTGTGGCCGAATCGAACTCAGCTGTGTGGCTTATCCACGATTTAATCACCTTACCATTTCCATTGTTTAAGTTCAGTTCATGTATGAAACATTATGCCCTAGGCAGATGTGAACCATTGGGTACTGCTTTCCTGCATGAAGTATGGTCGCTCCCATTTACATACAGGTGCATCAGAGAGGGTAAAGAAGTTTATTTAACAGGAGAGGAATGCACTTCCACACCTGATCACTCAGTAGTCTGTAGGAACATCCAATTGCATGGCGCCTGCAACGTTCAGGCACTGAATTTAACTTGCATTCTGAAGGGAAATCCTGTGCCAGCAATTACACCCACTTTTACATTATTAGCTAACGGGAGCTATTTGCTTTTAAATAATGAGGCATGCTGCGGGATGCTAGCGGGGATTCTGTACATTGTAACTGTCTCACAACGCGAAGTCTGCTGTAAAAATGTCCTTTTCCCGCCCCCACATGGGAGACTGGATGCAACCATCTCAACCTTGAAAGCAGAGTTCAACAAAAAGAGCAGAATAAGGGCTCTATTGTCTCAAAAAGAAGTCGCTCTGACTTCATCCCGTGAAACATTCGTCCTTCACGTGGCAAACACCCGCACCGAGGTGCATGCGCTTTTAAATACTGATCTTCCCCTTCATTTTGGTGTTCTGATTCATACTATACTTAATGCCTCGTCAACAACTGGCTTGTTGCATTTTTTCAAGGTTGTGGGCTCCGGCTTCGTGACCTCCTTCCAAACAATATTTGGTATGATACTGGCATTTTTTCATTCTATCTTTTCCAGCGTCTTCGGCGGGCTACCATTGATTCTCGCCCTGACTGCTGATGTGCTCCTGTTGGTTTGTTTGCTCCGCAATGGCTGCATGATCTGTATCACACAACAACCCGCAGCGGCTGTTTCAGCTGCGGAACCGGATGCTTGAATACTATGAAACATTACCGCTGGCCACTTTAAGCATGGCCTATGGATTATCCTTCCAGTTCTCTTAATTCACTTGCGTGCAACCTGTTTTCCATTGCCTAGATTGTCCATTGGAATGGGCTCTGGATTTGTGCCTCTCGAACACGGTGTCTCCTTCCCCGGATTATGAGCGACTGATGAGTCCCTTGGTGGCTCATGAGTTGGACTGTTCTAGCATCGGGATTATGGCCTGTGGAGTGGCACATAGAGTCCTAGGGAATTGAGATATATATGCGTCAGAATATGACTTCTTGGTGAGAAGTTATCTTGAAGAACACGCAAGTTGTCCTCTGATGGTGCTAGAGGCTCCGGTTATCGAAGAACATGTATGTTCATTTACTTTACTTGACTGGATGGCTGAATCTTTTACAGAACATTATAATGACTTTCTCTTGGAGGCAGTTGCTACTTATTGTGCCTACACGTTGATGGATTGACTTGGAAGTTGTCCATCTTCCGCAAGTCCAAACCCACATTTTAAAATTCTTTTTTACTCCACATTGGGCTCTGTCACGCCTTTGCGAGATGTTTTAATTTTTTACTTTTTCAAACAAGTTTTTCGAACTGTCGCTATCAGTTATATGGATTGGCACTACATGAACTTGGTTCGGTCTCAATTGAACTTGAATTCTGCGTTCCTACTTTGCTTCCCTATGTTGTTCGTGGTCCGATCAAGGGAGGGTGTAGTGGAGACGGGGTTCTCTGTGCACACATTACTATGTTAGCATAAGCGCTTTAGATGTAAAACGCCATCGTGCCACTTTGCTGCTTTTTCACACGACACTGCAGGTGCTGTTATTATAAGAAAAACTGCTTGCTTGCTTTTTCTTCACATGAGAATGGTCTGTTGTTCACATCCCTAGACGTGCACCGCAACCTTAGTCTGAACACTGTGTGCAGAAGCAGTCACGGTCAAATAACAATGTATGCTTTTGAATTCAGGTTGATCGGTCCAAGCTCTAGTCATAACACGCACAGAGCTGCAAATATCTGAAACTCGGGTGCCTTTGATATTGCATTTGCATGCATGATTCAGGCACTTGGAGAAAATCTTTTCCAGCTACAGAGCAGAGCTGACCCTGTGATGTGATTCACCTAAGCTGATATTTACGGTATGGGGTTCCCCATTGAAGCCTAGAGACCTTCTATTAGTTTCATAATACTAGCTTACTAGCGAAGGGAGGGTGGTTGTTTTCTACTATCATTTGTAATATGATTTCTCCCTTCATTTTCTATGGTATTGTAACAATGCTGATGGTTTTGTTTTTAATCATTTGTCTGCTTATGTTAGCCAAAGTACTGCACCTTAGAGCACGTAGTTAAAAATAAACATTTTAAACTTTACCGTGTCTCTGATTACTCTTGTTGAGGACTGATATGAGAATAATAACAAAAAGGTGTTTCTGATTCCCACCATTCCTGAGAGTACTCTAAGTCGCTTGTTCTGGGTTATCTAATCATTAGTAGCTTTGAGATGATACGGATAACGAATGAGACACTGATGCTAGTCGGATAGGGGTTCTGGGTACTGGGGTGAGTTTTTGGTACTCCACAATTCACTGAGGTCCTGGTTTCCTGTGCATAGTTCTATGCATGAGCAGAATCCCTGCAACACAGTGAGTTGGAGGAGTAGTTACACTACAGCTTCATCTGGTGTTCCAACCACATTGTTCTACAAAGACCACAGTAATTTCAAAGTGAATCCTTCTCTTGGGAATCTGAACTAACGTGAGTACTTCTCAGCGACACACAGGAGCGGCGTGGTTCTGCCAAGATTGTGTCTAGGTGTCACATGGGAAGCACAATTAAGGATTTACTTGTCTGCAGGCCCGGACTGGCCGTAGCGGGCACCGGGCAATCCCCTGGTGCGCCGCACGGGTGGGGGCCGGTTTTGGGCCCCTGGGGGCCGTTTTTGTTACAGGGCCGTTTTTGCAGCATAGGCCGGCCGAGCACTTTGCCAGGGCCGGTTTTGGTTCCCAGTCCGGCCCTGCTTGTCTGCTGCTGTCTGGAGGTGTACAAGTACAATGTTTGCCCTGGATCAGGATGTTCCTACTACGAGCAGTGGTTCCACAACGTGTGTTCATATTCTAAAAGCCCTGCACAGTCGAGTCTTTGCAATTATGGATCATCAGGCAATTAAGGACATTTTCTGTGTTTTGTTCTCGCTGCCTGCAGCATGTTGTGTTCATTAAGGTGAGACTTAGGCTGATTTTCTTTTATATCACGTGAAATGTCTTGCCTACACTCAGGGAGGCACGTGGATCTCTTGCGCATAGATTTATTTCAATGGTGACACGAGCCGGTTCTTGCGCATTTTTCAGCAGTGCAATTATCACTATTTGTTGTGGTTTTTGCTGGGTTTTCACGTTTGTGGTGACATTACCAGTTCAACTGCAACCGAGATTTTAAAATGAAATGCGCGAGCTCGCCTACCTTCACCTTGGCGGTCGCGTGTTGTTTCTTCGGTGACGTCCTCTCTCTTCCTCTCAAGCATCGAGCCTTCATCTGTGACGTCTGAGGAAGTCTCAGCGACAGGGTTTCCCTTTCACGTTTTGGTGCATGTACGCACCGTGAGCCACTCTGCAGCGATGTCGAGGGCATGCCCCCATCTTTAGGTTGGCTGTGGCACATGCAACAAGTTGGCGCATGGCTTCTTCTGACCAACCAAGTCCTCTGCGTTTATTCAGATGCGGCAAGTGCTGTGTGGTAGATTTTGGCACGTAGAATATGTTTTTTTGTCTTTGGAGTCTCCTGGTGTGATGCCGTCTGGTTTGGGTATGTTCTTCTGCCATTTCGAGGTTGCTACACACTCGTGAATAAAAGGTACTTTCTTTTAATTTATACTCACGGCAGTTTAGTTGGTTGTCCCAGCGCCCAGCTTTGGTTGTATCCTGCCGTGTCACGCTGCATGTGGAGTCAAAGAAAAGTATACACAGGAGACATTTATTTTGTGTCGTCTTCAGCCCGTTTACAAGACTGTGCTCGCAGCTCCAATCATCATTAGGACAGTCTTGTTGAGATTTTTGTTGTGACTTTATGGTTTAACTAGTTACACACTAGTTTACATGTGAAGGGTCACTACTTGCATTCAATAGTTCTGTGCTTTGTATGTTACTCTTCTGCAACTCTTTTGTGATTTTCTATCTCTAGGTTAATACAGTGAACTTTAGTCGTCACACGCTAGGGGTATTTGGAGTTGTCTATATTTCACTTGTATCTATATTTATTTAACAAGTTTTAGGTGGGGTGCACAAGTTTAGTGTTTATTCAGAGAAGTTGTATTCAGGTGAGAAATTGCTCACCGGCGTGATGCACAGTTCGCTAATGTTCTACAATTATTGGTATTGTATGTGTATTTTCTTTCCAACAGTTTAGTATGTAGTGATGCCACAGTTTTATGCTGTTTAATGGAGGGGTCTTCCATGTGTTTGGTGGGTGGACATCACAGCTGATCCCTTACTTGGAGGATAGGTTTTGGCCATAGTACATCCTTAAATGTGGGATGGGTTTGGGTAATAGTCCCATCACAGTTGTATCCCTTACGTCAAGGATGGGGCTGGGTTTAAGTCCCAGTTAGTGACCTTCACATGATGTTTGGGCCATGGGTTAGTTCCCATATAGAATCGTTATTGTGTGTTACCCTTACACCGGGATAGGATATGGGTTTAGACCACATTTACTTGTTGCACGCAGTACTAAGGTACAACCCTACATAGGGTGTGTGTTATGGGTGCTAGCCCCTTACACAGTTTCCATGGGTCACGGTCCCATATACTTGTTAGTTCCCTTGCAGTTGGGATTTGTGTTGCGGGGTGTTTTACCCTTTGCGTCACTCCACATATCTTCATTGGGATTGGTTGCGGGGTGTTTTACCCTTTGCTCCATTCTACTTTATGTTTATTGAGATTGGTGTTGTGGGGTGTTTTACTCTTTGTCTTACAGTACATAATTTTGCAGTTTATGTTACAAAGTATTACAATTTGAACTTGAATCTCTACAAGCTTACGCTTCAAAGTATTTTATAATTTTCATGGGGGAGGATGGGGGATATTGATGCTTATATTTTTGATGTTGTATTTTGACCATCCTTTCTTGATGTGTACTTTTCACTCTCTCGTTATGTTTTGCTGTAAGTTGCATCCCTGAGTTCCGAACATTACCGCTATCTTGAGCATAGTTCTCTCCTTTAGTATTGTTTTTTTTTGTTTTTATTTAAAGGAAAAGGATAATGTTATATCCTCAGTATTACACTTACATGTAATCAGCCTAGGTCCTCCTAGCTGCTCAGCCAGAGTGAGAGATGGTAACAGAATGTTGGTGTGACTGTGATGAATGGAATGCCTGGGTGCCTGAGTGGATGAATGGTGACAGTTAGAGATGGGCTGAGCAGCAGGGAGGCTGCTCCTGGTGGGGCTGGTACATGGCTAGTACTTGACCAGAGCTGACTGGACTAAGATTGATGCTACCTTGACATGGAACCAATAAAGAAGACTTGGATAATACTACATGGCTACCAGTGTCTCTATGTACAGGGTACAACAGAACTCATTTTAAAAATGAGGTTTTGCCAATCACTTGTGAAGATTTTGAGATTGTACAGAAATTTAATTCCAGTTATTGTCCTTAATCTTCAGGACTTGTGGCTAGAACAAATGGAACTCTTAAAAAATGCTGACAAAGATCTGTTCTGCAACTGGTCTAAGTTGGCCTGATGCCCTGTCTCTTGTTTTGATGAACATGCAAAGTACTCCAGATAGAAAGACTGGGTTATCTACTCATGCAATAGTAATAGGCACAGCCATGAGAATTGCACATGTACCATCAATTGCATTCGTTTCCATAGCCAATGACATTGTTTTAGATTACTACAAAGGTCTGGCTGATGTTGTGAAATCTGTCACTCATTAGGTGAATGTGGCAACAGAAATCCAAAGGATTTCCAATGCCACAATCTCAGCCCTGGCAATACGAGTGCTAATCCAAAAACACATCAGGAAGAATTGTCTGGAAGAGGATTGGAAAGGGCCCTACAAGGTAATCCTGATGACGAACAGTGTGGTAAAGTGTGCTGCTGTGCCGCTCTGGATCCACACTGCTCAAACAAATAGAGTGAAAGCATTTAAAGCAGTGGATACAATTAATACAAATGTGGGGCGTTGGGTGCAGAGTTGTCTTTATGAGGCGGGTTTCCTTACCAGCTCCGGTCACAGTCGGGGGATCCTCAAGATAGAGTCTGCAGGCAGCGTCTGGAGGCTTGAGGTAGGTCAGGGATCATCAGATCCCAAGTCAGGTTCGCTGGGGGGACTTCCTCATGGTGTTGGGCAACTCAAACTCGCGCCTACGGCGTCAGGAGCAGAGTGGGGCAGACTCGTGGATTCGGCCAGAGCCAGAGTCTGGTTCTTGAACAAGTCCGGTGCTCACATGAACAGAGTCTTTGCAGGGAAGGCAGGGTAGGTCCTCTGGGTTCTGGGGGCTGCTGGGTGCTGGACACGCAAGGATTCCGCTGGAGCAGGTTAAGGTCGGGACAGGCCGGTAAGGCTGGGGCCAAGGCAGTTGGTGTCCTCCTCTTCTTCTTTCAGAATGGCTCTTCGGTCCTTCTTCTTCTTCTTCTTCTTCTTCTTCTTCTTCTTCTTGCTTGTCTGTGGAGGCAAGGCTTGGAGTCACTCCTAAATAGTACATTTAGGGACATTTCAGGTAGGTACAGGTCGGGACCAACGAGTCCCTTCCTATTATGCAGCCATCCAGTGGGAAGAGGGTATAAGCCTCTCTCTGGTTGACTGGGTCCCTCTATCTTTAAGATGGTGGGACTGAGAGTTGTGCTTTGCCTCGCCTACTTCACCTGAGGGGTGGAGTTGGCAAAGGTAGGCACACCTCTTCTCCTATCTTGGTTTTCCTGCTTGGCCCTCCCAAAGTGGGGGATAGAACTAGTGGGGACCCGTTGCTGGGAGCAGCAAAAGACAGGGTCAGCTAACAAAGGCGCCAAGCCTTTGAAGGTTCCCCTTCATGGATCCTGCCCATTCTGGCAGGGGAGGCTTGGCACCTCTGCCAAGTTTGTGCTTTGTTTCAGGACCCCGAGAGCGGGAGGCTCTCGACCCAGGGGTCCAGAAACATGTCTGGGGTGGCAGCTGGCGAGCAGCCACTCAGCCAGGACACTAGAGTTAAGTCGCTTTTCAGGGGGTATCTCTAGATGCCCTCTAAGTGCATTTTATATTAAATCCAACACTGGCATCAGTGTGGATTTAATGGGCTGAGAATTTTGATACCAAAGTTCTCTGTTTTCAGTAAAGCCACCATGGATCTGTGGAGTTCGGGGTGCCAAACTCCCAGCCCATGGACTAAAATGGCTCCACTGCACTTACAATACCTGTGAATGGCACACATGGCTCATGCCACTGTGTCCTCAACTGTGGTATAGTGCACCCTGCCTTAGGGCTGCAAAGTCCTGCTAGAGGGGTGACAGGCCTATGCCACAGGCCGTGTTTCGATGGCATGGCACACAGGAATGTCTTCCATGTCAGCTTGTAGTTTTAGGGTCTCCCCTTGACATACACACTGGCAGTGTGTATGGGTCAAGGGAGGAAAGCAAACTATATGCTTCAGCCCTCAGAGACTTTCTCTGGCTGCAAGGACCTTGGTGCCTCTGGCACCATTTACAAGGGTCTCATGTAGGCCAGAGGAGTGCCAATGTGGGAGCAAAGGTACAGTTTTGGTACAAGAACACAGGCCCTGGGTACCTGATTAGCAGGAACCCAGGGCCCACCTAGTCAAGAAGCATCAAACATCAGGCAAAAAGTGGGGGTCAACCATGCAAAAAGGGGCACTTTCCTACATAACCCACCCCCTCCGAATAAAAGAGGATGAGACAACCAACCTTTCCGTAGAGAGTCTTCGTTGTCTAAGTGGAAGAACCTGGAATGTTCACCTGCATTGGCATGGGCACTCCCAGGTCTGTGTTCCACTGTAAAGTCTATTTCCTGTAGGGAAACAGTTAAGGATTCTCACCTTTCATTTGCATTAGCCACTTGAGAGGACTGTGGTCAGTTTGATCTGTGAAGTGAGTACCAAACAGGAATACTCTCTACTTCTTCAGGGACCAGACCACAGCAAACGCCTCCCTCTCAATGGCACTCCAACGCTGCTCCCTGGGGAGTAACCTCCTGCTTATAAAAGCAACAGGCTGGTCTTGGCCATCATCACTGGTCTGGGATAGGACCACTCTTATCCCTAGCTCAGAGGCGGGAAACAGCCTTTACTACGCAACCGTTACAACGCATGCCATTAAATCGCATTGGCGTTGCAACGAAAAAGCTGTGCAGCAGTAGGTAGAAGGTGTTGGATTTAATTCCAACACCTTCCCTACTGTTGCACACACTGGAGTTGGATTAGAAAATTAATCTATTCCAATTTCCAGCGCTCCCCCGATTGAAAGTCGATGTAAAGGTTTGCGTTGCAACGACATGCGATGTAATGGCATACGTTGTAACGTCACATATTCCTCAGAGGCATCAGTCTGCACAATGAACTGCTTGTTGTAGTCTGGGGCTTTGAGAATGGGTGCTGAGCACATTGCCTCTTTCAGGGTATCAAAAGTCTTTTGACTAACTGTCCAGTTTACTTTCTTCTGCATTTTCTTGGAGGTGAGTTCTGTGAGGGGTGTCACTATGGATCCATACCCCTTCACAAACCTTCTATAATACCCAGTCAAGCCAAGGAATGCCCTGACTTGGGTCTGGGTTCTTGGAGCCGCCCAGTCCAGAATAGCCTGAATCTTGGGTTGTAAGGGTAGCACTTTGCCTCTACCAACAAGGTGGTCCAAGTAAACAACCGTGCCCTGCACTATCTGGCATTTGGATGCCTTGATAGTTAGGGCCAGTTTGCATGGCCTGTAAAACCTACCCCAGGTGGACCAAGTGATCCTGTCAAGTAGAGCTAAAGACAGCAATGTCATAAACAAATGCTGCACTAAAGGTCTCCACCCAGCAAGGACTTGATTCACCAACCTTTGAAAGGTAGCAGGGGCATTCTTTAAACAAAAGTGCATAACAGTAAACTGATAATACCCATCAGGTGTTGAGAATGCAGTTTTTTCTTTGGCTCCTGGGGCCATGCCATTTTGCCAGTACCCTGTAGGTAAGTCAAAGGTACTAAGGAATGTGGCTGCCCCCATTTTATCTATCAGCTCATCAGCCCTGGGTATGGAGTGAACATCTGTCTTAGAGGCAGAGTTGAGACCTTTCTAGTCCACACAAAACCTCATCTCTCCTCCCACCCTCGGGATGCGGTTTGTGGACTAAGACCACTGGGCTGGCCCAGGGACTCTCGGAGGGTTCAATATCCCCTAACTCCAGCATCTTGCAGACTTGAGCTTTGATGCTCTCCTTAACTTGGTCAGATTGCTGATAGCTTTTGTTTTTGACAGGTACACTGTCTACAGTGACCACATCATGGCTACACCAGTGGGTCTGATCAGAGAAGAGCCCAGCATACTGCTGTAAGACTTGCCTACAGTCAGCCTACTGTTGGGCAGTGAGGTTGTCTGAATAGACAACTCCATCCACTGACCCATCTTTGGGGCTGTAAGAGAGGAGGTCAGGGAGAGGTATCCTGCTTGTGCCCAGGTCTATCAAGTAGGTGACCTCACTTTTCTTTTCTAAGATGGGTAAGGTCCACTCCATTTGTCCTGGTGGATCCTTGGTACCACAGGCACCAAAACCCACACCTTTTGCCCCAGTTGTAATTCCACCAGTGCAGGTTTTTTTTGTCATACCAGTGCATCTGGAGCTCCTGGCTGGCCTCAAGAGTCTTGGAAGCTTTTTCCTTGTACTCTGCCATTCTGGACCTTAGGCCTAGTGCACAGTCCACAATGTCTTGTTTTGGTTCTTAGAGAGGCTTCTGCCAACCCTCTTTAACAAGACAGAGTGGTCCCCTAACAGGATGGCCAAACAGAAGATCAAAGGGGGAAAACCCTACTCCCTTTTGAGGCACCTCTCTAGGTGAAAAGTAAGCATGACAAAAGGACATCTTTAGAAATGGGGGTTTCTAGTTGGCATTGCTCCTTCTAATCAGGATAAGGGGATACACTACTGAAATAACCCCTGCTCACTCCATTGGTAGCTTGGCATGAGCATTCAAGCTGATCTCAGAGGCAGTGTGTAAAGCATTTGCACATAACCAACAGTAATACAGTGAAAACACTACAAAAGGACACCACACCAGTTTAGAAAAATATCCAATACTTTAAATATTCAAAACAAGAAAAAAACTATAAGAATTCAACATACAGTACTTTAAAATATGCACTTTGCAAGAATAACCTTAAAATGCAGTTCCTTGAAGTCGCAGCTCCGTCCGGTGCTACAGCGGTGCTGAAGACAATAGAATCCAACAGTTCCATCTGACCGTGTCGGTCGGGGTGTCGGCAGACTCGTAACCAGTCCTTTTTCATTGCGGCTGATCACAGTGATGCTGGGGCGGTCATGGCAACGGTCGAAGTTGAAGTGCCGCATTTGACACGGTGCATCACAAGATCTTGCTAACTCGTCTCGCCAACTTAGGAGTGACCGGAGAGGCCCTGACATGGTTCAATTCTTTTTTGTCCAACAGAACCTTTCAGGTCTTCGATGGCACATCACGCTCATCCATTCGTCCCTTGGGATGTGGAGTCCCCCAGGGCTCCTCCTTAAGCCCTACGCTCTTCAACGCTTACATGAGGCCACTGGCTGAGGTAGTCCGTCCGCATGGTGTAAAGATCATTTCCTATGCGGACGACACCCAGCTGGTGGTCTCCCTGGCAGAGAAGAGCGGCCTCCAGGCACCACCAGACCTAGCGGCTTGTCTGGAGGATGTAAAGAAGTGGATGATGAGCTCCTGCCTAAAGTTGAATGACGACAAAACTGAGCTGATGATCCTGGGCACAGCCTCTCCCGTCTCCATAGAGCCGAGCTGGCCATCAAGCATGGGAGTGGCTCCACCCTCCAGAGACAACATCAAAAGCTTAGGGGTCTGGCTCGACAAATCTCTGAGCTTTAGCACACAGGCCACTAAGATCTCAGCCACCTGTTTTGGCCTCCTCAGAGTGATCAAGAAAGTCCTTCCCCTCCTCTGCTTCGAGGCCAAACAGATAATTATACAGGGCCTTATCCAATCCCGCTTGGATTTTAATAACGCCCTATACCTGGGAGCCCCGGATTACACCCTACAGAAGCTCCAACGCACCCAAAACTGTGCTGCCAGAGCACTGCTGGGCATCCCCCGGAGGACCTCAGTGAGAGCCAGCTTGAGGACCTTGCACTGGCTACCTATCAGGGACAGAGTAAGATTTAAATCGCTCTGTATTGCCCACCAGACTTTCTGGGAAACGGGCCCAGACATCAATCGACCCCTGATTTCTCCCTACAGGCCGAATAAATCTCTCCGCTCTTCCACAGCATTCTTGGCCGAGACCCCCAGAACTCGCAGAGCCAGAGCAGGAGGACGCTCCTTCTCGTATAACGTTTCCAAACTCTGGAACTCACTCCCTTTGCAACTAAGAAACAACCCCAACCTGACCACTTTTCGTAAACAGCTAAAAACCTTGCTGTTTAATGCCTAGCTAGTAACCTCAAGAGGGCCCCATCTGTTTCCAGCGCCTGGACGCCTCAGGGCAACTGTAGCGCTTTATAAGTCAAATTTTCATTTCATTTCATTTCATTTCAGCAATGCGGTGCCCTCAAGTTGCGGTGCAGGCAGCAGCTCGGTGACAGTCGCCTAGTGGCGTCGGAGAGATCAGGGCTGCGGTGCAGAGTGAAAGCGGTACTCATTGTGGTACTGAAAGATCACGCTGCAGGCGACAGAGCCGGTTGCGGGGAGGTGGCGTCAGCCGGTCCGGACTGCCGTGTGGGACGGGAAGGTGTATTGTGAGACTTACGATGCAGTGCGGTCACAGGTGTTGAAGTCAGCAGGCAGCGACGCATTGGTGAGACCAGGGCCGTGAAGTGAAACGAGGCAGTGTGTAGGGCGGTGCCCCATTGGTCACACTTTAAAAGTAGCGGCTCGGTGGCGGTCGTCGTCGTCGGTGAGATGAGGGTTGCGGTGCAAGTTGCGGCCGTGCCCTCTGCAATGCCTTCAGGACACGGAGCCAGCAACGGAGTTGGTTGCTTTCCCCCCTCTGTGGCAACTGAAACCACTGTTCCAGAGGCCATACCCAGAGGTCAGTGAAGTCTTGACAGTCCCTGAGACTTAAGAACAGGAGGCAAGCTCTACTCCAAGCCCTTGGAGATACTCAGCACAAGTAAAGAAAGTTTAGTCCGGTCCTTTCACTGCCCAAGGCAGAAGCAGCAACTACAAGCCAACCCAACAAAGCAACAACACAGCAAAGGGGCAGTTCTCCTCCTAGCAGTTCTTCCAGCTCTTCTTCTTGGCAGGTTCCTTGATTCCAGTTAGTTCTAAAGTCCTGGGGTTTGGCCCCCAATATTTATACTGCATTTCTATTTGTTCTCTTGGGCAGACAGTGTCTGTGCCCAGCCCAAACTAGTTCTGTCCTTTCTGGCAAGAGGAGGAGATAGCATTGTCCAAGGCAGACAAGACCCATTCAGGTGCAAGGAAATCTACTCCCACTACTCTAAATGCAGCCCAGGTCTATTCAGCCCAGCCCTGTCCCATCCAGGAAAGGCAGGAAACACCTCGCCCCCCCAGTGGCTGTCTGAAGAGAATGCACATCCCCAGCCCCTTTTACTCCAAAACCAGACAGTCAATCCACAAACCCAGCAGAGGCACACAGGATGGCTAAGCAAGAAAGTACCTACTTTCTAAAAGTGGTATTTTCAAACACAGAACATAAAAATCATATTTACTAAAAGATGCATTTTTATATTCTGAGTTCAGGCATATAAGATGTTCTAAGTTAACTCCCATTCTATCCTATGAAACAGATAGCCTTTCCATAGTGAAAAATGAAATACGCTGTAATTCACTACCAGGACATGGTAAACACACCAATTCATGTCCTGCCTTTTCTATACACAGCACCCTGTCCACAGATTACCTTGGGCCTACCTTAGTGGTGACTTACATGTAGGAAAATGGAAGATTAGAGCCTGGCAAGTGGGTGCAATTGCCAGGTCGACAAGGCAGTTACAAACTTCATGCAGACACTGCAGTGGCAGGTCTGAGAACCCTTTACAGAGCTGCTTGTGTGGGTGGCAGAACCAGTGCTGCAGGTCCACTAGCAGAATTTGATTTACAGGCACTGGCACCCTCTGTGCACTTTACTAGGGACTTACTAGTAAATCAAATATGCTAATCATGGAAATAGCATGGTCTGTAGTGATACTGTCAGCGTTGGTGACTGGATTTGTTTTTCCAATCAGGTATTGCACTGGGGAAAACAGTGTATCTCTCACCATGGTGACACAGGCACCTGTATCCCTCAAAGCTTCTACTCTAGTCCCATTGATCAATGGGTACTGAAAGTACTTTTTTCAAGTTGGGAGGCCACACAGCTAAAGTGGCAAACTCTACTTTTCTGACTAAAATAGCTTCAGTGTGAACCCTTATTTGCTCTGGGCACACTGTTGATCCCGTCTGGAGATTGTCTACACCAGTACTAACTGGAGGAGGACTGGGGGGCTTCTTGTTAGGGCAAGTAGCATCTCTAGTCAGGTGTTCCAACATCTTACAGTTGTAACACCAGGCCTTTTGGGGATCAAAGTGTTTCACTTTGTACCTACCAGTGGTCTGGGTAGATTTCTGGGACCCACCCCCGAACAGGTTTTTGGGGCTCTTTAGAAGACTCCTGATTTTTATCATTGGGGTTCTCACCCTCTTTTCTCTGGGGAGGTTTTGTAACCCTTTTTTTTGGTCATCCCCAATGGGTTTTTTGTTACCCTAGTCTTGACCCAGTGGTCTGCCTTCTTTCCCAATTCTTTGGGAGAAATTAGACTTAGGTCTACTAGATGTTGATGCAATTTTCCATTAGTGCAATTACTTAAAATAATGTGTTCCTTCCTTAAAAGGTTATAAACCTCATCAAAATCATGCACATTATTTCCAGTTAACCATTCATCCAGTGTCTTAACTGAGTAGTCTACAAAATAAACCCAGGATGGGCTCTGGGTTTTGTGAGCCCTCCTGAATCGAATTCTATATTATTCAGTTGTGAGCTCAAAACCCTCAATCAGAATGTTCTTCATGAGGCCATAAGACCCAGCATCTGCCCCAGTAAGGATCAGGAGTCTGTCCCTGCAGTTATCAGTGAACAGTTCCCAAAGGAGTGCCCCCACTTCTTCACTTGTATCATTTCATAGGCCCTCTCAAAGGCTGTAAGCCATTTGATGTCACCACCTTCCTCAAATTTGGGGACAATCCCTTTGGGGATTTTGGGATCATACAATTGCTCTCTGTCCCTATTTAAGTTGCTGCCGCCATTGATGAGAGCTAGGCCCATCTCTGCTCTTTCCTTTTCTAGAGTTAGGAGTCTGGTCTCTAGCTCTAATCTTTTGGCCAACTTTGTTAAAAGGTTCGTCTCTTCATTGAGGATGTCCTCAATGGTCTCAGAGGTTCCTGACCCACCTGCGTGGGATCTAGGTGCTGTGAGTAGTATTCTTGAACTCAGGGGCACAGGGACCCTGTCCTCCCTAGGAAGTGAGGGGGTTTGGAAGTTATCCTCATCCCCACCACTTTCTTCCCCATCTGAGCGTTCCCCACCTTATTCAGATTGCTGATCCTTAACATACCCTGCCAAGAGCTCCTACATCTTTTGCTTGGAGGGGTGCGACCCCACAATATTTTTGAGTTGTTGTTGTTGTAGTTACTTTATTCGATATATTAAAAAAATATCATAAAAGTTTGGTACAATAAGTATAAAAACAGTTTAAAACCCACTACAACTATATACTTCGAACCTTATACAATTAAAAGCAGTAAAAATGGCAATAAATATGTATGTACAGTGTAAACAAAGACCCCCATTTGTCAGTACCTTTGGCAATGATATTCTTTGTGGGCAGCAGGGATAAGTTTATATCTTAAAATTGTTGCACCTTAAGGAGCTTGCGTCTAATCCTCCAGGCCCAGCCCAAGTATTTAGCAGTCCCACAGATGACGCTAGGGACTGATGTATCATAGATCAAGATGCGCAATGCCACCCTGGCAGACCTGGTCCCCATATTTTTACAAACCGGTATCAGCCATCTCGCTCTTGGTTTCCGGTATGCTTTACATGCAAACAGAAAGTGACCGATAGACTCCAAGGGCGAGGCACAACCGGGGCAGCCTTTCGGACTTGCGGGTGCCGTGCTCCATCTAGATTGAAACTCGAAGAGTGGGAGAGTACCATATCTCATCTTGAGATAAAGGGACCTATCTTCAGGAGATTCAATAATGTCGAGAAAGAGTTCCATGCTAGGTGCAGGTTTCACATCCAGGAAATTCAAAGTTAGCTCACCTCCCTGATTTCTTAGGGTATTAGTCATAACCCATCCCCAGTAAACCTTTTTTATCATAGATTTGGGTGGGGGGAGCTGGGTTTCCCAGGCCTCTTCCAGACCTATCTTCTGGAGCTCCTTTTTCAAATTTGATACCCAGGGAATCTTGCGCTCAGCTCCAAGTTTTATTAGCTCGTCGAGGGCAGATGCATAGTGGTGGAGTTCAGGGGTTCTCCGGAGCCTTGCCAGGTATAGTAAGGGGCGCAGCCTGGCTACATTGCTAATGTTTTGTCTGCCAAGATCATAACGGAGAGGAACTAGTGGGGTAGACAGAGGGAGCGACAGTAAGTCTCTGAAGAACTTATTCTCAGATCTAAGCAGCTCTGTTAGGTTTTCGAACCCCCACAGTTCCGCCCCGTATAGGGCCGCTGGCATTGCCTTCCCCTCATAGACCTTGACTGCCGCAGCAATGGGCCTGCTGTAAGAGAGTCTCTGATGTTTCGCTATTGCCCCTGAGGCTCTCTTATGGGCAAGAAGCATTTTCGATAGATGGGGAGCCCATTTTAGCTTATTGTTTACCCTGACTCCAAGATAATCAAAAGCCTCAACTAGCTCAAGAATAGTGTCGTTGAGCTTAATATTATTCCTAAAATTTCTAGAGGGTGATAGTGCCATTAGCTTGGTTTTAGAAGTGTTTATTTTCAAGCCCCTGATGTCACAAAAATGGGAGAAACGGGAGAGCAATCTTTGTAGGCCCATAGGGCTTTTAGATATCAACAGAGTGTCGTCAGCAAAGAGCAGGGTAGGTGTTTTTTCCCCGCACAGGGTTGGTGCATCGACCGTGTCCTCTCTCAAGTGGTCTGCCACCCCATTTATAAAGAGAGAGAACAGGGTCGGAGCTAAAACACAGCCCTGGCGTACTCCTTTCTCAACGGTAATCCTCTCTGTGAGCTGTCCCTGGTGCCCCCATCGGACTTTGGCAAAATTCCCTTCGTGAAGGCGTTTGAGGAGGTCCAAGATTAGGGGGGGATGCCCAAGTCATACAGGACCTGCCACAGCTGTAATCGTGGGACCAGGTCAAAGGCCGTTTTTAAATCAATAAAAGCCAAATACAGGCTGCCTTTTTCAATAGCTACAGATTTCCAATGTATGATACAGAATCTGAAAACCTGGTCAATGGTGCCAACCCCCTCCCTGAAACCGGCTTGAAAATGTCTCAGGATACCCTCCTCATCTATCCAGGCCTTGATTCTAGTAAGGAGGACTCTGCCGACCACTTTTTGTAGGACATCGATTAAACTAATCGGTCTGTAGTTGGCAGGGTCCCCCCTATCCCCTTTCTTATAAATGGCCACCACCTCCGCCCCCTTCCAAGAATCCGGGACCGGGCATCCCAAAGCTAAATTATTTAAAATGCGGAGAATAAATTCTGCCCATAGGTCTTTGTCGTGTAGCAAGAGATCGCCAGGGAGGCCATCAGGTCCTGCTGCTTTTCCTGGGGCAATCATATTAATTGCAGAGAAGACCTCTGATAGTCCAAACGCGGCCTCTATCTCCAGGGGTACCAAGTTCTCAATTACCGGGGTCAGATTCTCTGGAGCCATTTTTTCCCCAAATGAATAAAGATCAGAGAAGTGCTGGTGCCATTGACTCCCCGTTATATGATTGGGGATTGGGTCAGCTCCTCCCTTGGACCAGACATTAATGAGACTCCAGAAGGGAGTTGAGTCTTTTTGTAAAGCTGCGGCCTTTAAATCCTGCCAATGGCTTTCCTCCCACAGTCTCTTCGCCTTCCTGATAGTTTCGTAATAAGTTTTTCGGGCTTTAACAATGGCTGGTTGAACCTTATGTTTAATGGCTTCAGATAGAATCTGTCTTTTTTCCCTGCAGTCCTGTGAGAACCAAAGGTTTTCTGATTTGGGGGGAGGGCACTTATGGTCCCCCTTTTCCTGCATCACAAAAAAGTTCCCCACCCTAGTCACTGTTTGATGATAAACCTCTAAAAAGTGTTGGGGAGAAGGGGCCTGTGAGAAACAGCCCCTGGGCATATCCAGGGCTATAGAGCCTTCTTCCACTATCCTTTTAATTTTTTCCAGGTCCAATTCGCGTTTTACCACCCTTGGCCACTTAAGACGCCTATTACAATTGGTCGGGACAACCTCTCTTGCCCCAGGCCTCTGTTTGTTGGAGTGCTCGATGGAGGTAGTAACCAACTCACGCTTGAGCTTCATGGACAGGGGGCTGTGATCGCTCTCACACCTGTTGATTACTTCCATGTCGATAAGATCTGGCCAAAGCTCGATGCCCAACAGAATGTAATCAATGCGCGAGGGAGCTCTAGTCCTCGTGAAAGTAGGGGCTCCCTGACCATCTGAGCAGGTTCGTCCATTTGTGGCCCTCAAATTGAACTCCAGTGTTAGCGCATTAAGTTGCAGAGCTCTCTTAGACCATTTCTTTATTGGCGGGAGAGTAAGTTGGGGTATGCCCTGCTTAGAGTCGGCATCTCCAATGCCCAGGATGTCGTCGCTGCTCAGGGGCTCAAAAGTGCAATTAAAGTCCCCGGCAACGACGACATCCACCTTGAAAGTGAATGCTGTTAATTCGGACTCAAGAGCCGAAACAGCAGGGCTTTCCCGTGCTCCAGGGGTCCCCCTAGCATAGATGTTAAATATTTCAAGCGGGGGTTGGTCGTCGACCCCGTTGATGGATAAATGGAGGAGGTCGTGAGATGTAATTACGTGCCTCTTGATTGCCCAGTTCAAGTTGATGTTAATCCAAATTAGGAGACCCCCCGATGGCCGTCCTCTTATGGATCTGATTGCGGGGACAAAATGAGTGATGAACCCTGATCTATGCAGGGGGACCAAACTCCAGGTTTCCTGAAAGAGGATAACATCAAACTTGTTGATGAAATCGCTCCAAACAGGATCTGCGAGATTCTTCCCGAGCCCCGCAATGTTCCATGATAAAAAATTGATAACACTCGAGGGAGCAGGAGTTAGGGGGGTCCTCAAGTCCACCACCTGACTATCTTGGCATCCCTCATTGATTACCAAAGTATCAACTGTTTCACCCAAATCATTTGAGGACAGGTTGGGAATGGGAATAGTGTTCGAATCCAGCCCCCCAATGGAGTGAGATGTGAAAATATGTGCAGGGGAAGTCATGTAGAAATTGGTTAGTCAATCCACCTGTCCTAAGCCCGAGTCCTGTCCCCCCCTCTGTTCAGACCATGCGGGGAACCTACGAACCTGGATTGAAGAGAGAGCGGGAGGAGATGACCTAAACTCCAGGAGTAATACATTTTCTGCTAAGACAGGGTCCCCAAACACAATCTCGACACAATCTGTAGAAGCATCCGCCCGTGATAGCCTTTTTGTCCTTATGATGTCCTCTCTAATGATTGATCTACACCCTCTGACATGTCTCAACCAGTGTATAACTTTGTTATGAAGAGATACACTGTTTTCAAAGGTAGACCTTGGTGACAATTTTGGAACATGGGTCATAAAGACAGAGGAATTGGCGTGCACAGGTTGGAGATTTGCCGAATTAGCTGGGGAGTGGAGTGGTTGGTTGTTATTGCCCTGTCTATGAGATGGAAAGGAACGAGGGGGGCGTCTATTAAAGGCCTTAACATTCGGTGTGCTTGCTGGGTCAGGGCATCTTGTCATGTCCGCATATGAGTTAATCTGGCCGTTTATTCTAGATGTGATATCCGCATTATGAGCCCCCTCCTGTACATGACCGACATTAGTTTTGGCAGGGATTGGCTTTGAGGGAGCAGGCTTCATCCTGCAGGGAACTGCCCCGGAAGATGGTAGTGGAAGAGGAGAAATCGGAGAGGGTGCTTGACCTAAACTAAGACTCTCGACCCTCTTGGTAAGGGCCCCCACTAACTCCTCTAATTTCTTGATTCTCTCAAAAAGAGTCGCTAAGGTGTCAGCATCAGATGTAACTGGGGCCTCGGAATCGTCAGCAAGTTTTGCGACAGAGCTAGTTGCTTGAAATAAATCAGGATCAAGGGGGGCAAACCTGTTAGAACATAAGATGGATTGGGGGGCACAATGAGGAGTGGCTAAATCTCCTTCTATACCATTCATAGTGCCCACGGTCTGTTTAGATGATATTTGAGGGTCAGAAGTGATTATATCGGGGGGTGAAATAATACTTTGCTGTTTAATCGAACACTGAGTATGGAACATAGATGGAATCGTGCGAGTAGGGTTTGAAGGCGTTTTAGTTAACTGATCCTCCGCCTGCCCACCAACTAGCGAATCCTCACAGTCATTAACAATCCCCTCGATTCTTGTCAGGACGCAATTCATGGCAGTATGAATACTTTTCTTCGGTTTTTTACCCTTTTAACTACTGGCCATGGATCCTCCTTCTACAGCTTTCCTTTTACCCATAGTACAAGATCAACAACAAGAGGAATTACCACAAACACAGAGGCAACACACACTAGTTTATGGAAGTCTTGATAGTAATGGAACGTGAATGTCACAAGCCCCCTCAAAAACTGTAAGAAGCCTTTTAACGGGGCACAGTACCTTAGATCTCAGTCAATACGATGACATCAATGCACTCGAATTGGGGGGGTGGCCCGACCCGACCTCCTACGTCCTCGGACGGCCTCAGACGGCCCGCCCTTTGCCCGGGCTTAGCCCGGCGCACGCCCGCGCGCGTCCCGCGTTGCAGGAGGCGCGAGTTGTTTTAAATCAATGCCCGGTCACAGGGGGCGGTGACGCTGCTGCTGGGCCGGTCGCTCGGACTTCTGGGGCTGGTAGTGTGCTCCGGTCGGCTCCTCAGCTTCCCCCGTATCGGCGCTGCGTCTCCCGCGAAGCGGGAGGCGCAAGTTGTTTTAAATCAATGCCCGGTCACAGGGGGCGGTGACGCTGCTGCTGGGCCGGTCGCTCGGACTTCTGGGGCTGGTAGTGTGCTCCGGTCGGCTCCTCAGCTTCCCCCGTATCGGCGCTGCGTCTCCCGCGAAGCGGGAGGCGCGAGTTGTTTTAAATCAATGCCCGGTCACAGGGGGCGGTGACGCTGCTGCTGGGCCGGTCGCTCGGACTTCTGGGGCTGGCAGTGTGCTCCGGTCGGCTCCTCAGCTTCCCCCGTATCGGCGCTGCGTCTCCCGCGAAGCGGGAGGCGCGAGTTGTTTTAAATCAATGCCCGGTCACAGGGGGCGGTGACGCTGCTGCTGGGCCGGTCGCTCGGACTTCTGGGGCTGGTAGTGTGCTCTGGTCGGCTCCTCAGCTTCCCCCGTATCGGCGCTGCGTCTCCCGCGAAGCGGGAGGTGCGAGTTGTTTTAAATCAATGCCCGGTCACAGGGGGCGGTGACGCTGCTGCTGGGCCGGTCGCTCGGACTTCTGGGGCTGGTAGTGTGCTCCGGTCGGCTCCTCAGCTTCCCCCGTATCGGCGCTGCGTTTTTGAGTTTGCATACAGATCTTAACTCTCTCATCTCTAGATCGTGGTAAGGGATGAGATTGAACTCCTTAAACATGTTCTCTATGTCACTTGGCATTATTTTCACTAATAGTTGGGATCTTTTTAAGAGACCTTAGAAACATTTCTAAACCCTCTTACCCCTAACTATGATAAGTTTTTTATTTTCTAAAAAATACTAAACGGACGTAACCAAGGCCCTAACCAGACTTTACAGAAGCTTGGAAAAATTGTATTTTCAAAAAATGTTGAATTCTAAAGACAATTTAAGAGTTCTGTCGTGTGATCAGGTGTTTACCAAGTCAGTCCAACAAATGCAAAGTTGTAGACCCCACCACTGATCCACCAATGTGAGGAAATATGAATTTTGTGATCAGTTATGTCCCCTATCGTAGACCCCAACGGCTCCATGTGCATGCTATAAGTACATGTATGTTCCCTCCTACTCCAGTTTTGAAGACGCAAATATATGTGCGTCCACTGTCAGCATGTCCTCTTTCAGATCCGCCATGAATGGGTCAGATATTCCATTCCTAAGTATGAAAGGCCACCGACTTTATATGGTTCACTTTCCACATTTTACAGATTCAGGCGAGTAGGCCCGAATTCTGTCATCAAGCCTTTTCCTGCCTTCTGCTTCTGAAAACTCCAGTCTGAGCCTGCATCTGTGACCATGAACTTTGTCCTACTCCCTGCGCGGCTAACGGTGCCTGATCCAGCCTGTCGCCTGCCAAAAACTGTATTTCACCTTCGAGATTATCTCCTTCGCTCCTCATCCGATGCATTCCTGTCTAGTAGTTTAGGTAAACATTCCTCCAGCTACCGTGCAAAGGGCCAGGCCTCGCTGTCCTCATGCAAGTAATTCATAGCCCCGTTACCATGGAATATTCCTACCCCCTCGCATCTAGTGTAGACACTTAGACGCTTGTACACGCACTAGCAGTCAGTATAGTCAGTATAGAATAAGATTCTATCCTAAGAGACCTTTCCTTTTGGATAACACAGTTCTTTAAACATAGGATATTAGATATGATTAGGGATTAGGTTGACATAACCCCAGACTTCTGTCTCCACACGAAGAGCTAAATGTCAAGTCCCATTCACCCTCTAGTTGCACGTCAATCACACGTCATGCGGCTGCGTGCGCATTTCTGCCAACTATTTCTGCTGACATTGCAGGATTCTTTTATGGATCCACCCACTTGTGACATCATGTTTAATGACGTTTCTTGAATTACGCCCTCTATTAGTTACGTATGTACAGTTTATCTGAATTATCAGCTGTCACGCCTCTTGCATCTGTTTCACTGTAATGTATTTTCTATAAAACTGCCTATCTGTCAATAATATATGCTCCCTTCCTTCCTGAACTTTCGTGGTGATGGAATAGAAGGCCCACAATTCGAATTGTCTTCCTTTTTATAGGAATAAAGCATTTTAAAACCTCTAATACCACGGATTCTGCCTCTTATATTTACTGAGTTATTCTTGATAGACTTTACCGCATAAAAATAGTACCGGTAACAAAATATTTACCACATAAATTGGCGCCCGAACAGGGACACTTTCTCATCTCACGCGCCGGCGGTGCGTTGCAGGCCCGGTCTCCTGCCACAGCTGAACGGACAAAAACGCGTACCCGCAGGATTTCCTGTATCTCCCTCCGGCCAAGCGGGGACGACTGAGGCTGCGATCAACACCCAGACGAGGCGGTGAGAAGTGCGAAGTATCCCGACCAGAGCCTAGCTGAGAGAGCAAGATCCGAGGTATACAGAGTCCCACCAGGTTCCGAAGTTCCGAGTCCAGTCGAGTCGAGTCCAGTCCGGTCCAGTTTCAGTTCCGTTCCGAGGCCTTCCGTTCCGAGCTACCCGGTGAGTACCATTACCGGGGAGGCATTTTAACGTGCACATAGTCTGTGCCGGTCAGGACGGGTTTGGGTACACAAATCCGGTCTGCACTGTTTTAGCAGTGTATCTGTACTGTTTAGCAGTATATATAGTATGTTTTGCATATAAATAAGTATTATCTAGTGTCAGTATAATGTCAGTAACTAGTTTTCTATTAGTTATCATTGTTCGTAAAACTGTTAAGCGTTAAATGTTTTAAATTACGTTCTATATACTGTGGTGTGAATGACTGTTCATTATTGTGTTTTCTTGTATAAAGTGTATTCTAGTAGGAAGGTCTAAAAATGCCGCTCTTTTCGAAACTAAGACAGATCAAAACTAGAAAAGGTGTACTCGAAGAAGCTGTTCCCATTCCACCTAGGGACACTCCAGGGTACTTTATGTATCATAAGCATGGCCTAGATGCCGTATTATTTCTTGATTTATGGGTGGATTACACCAAAGAATTACCAGAGAGTCAGAGATGGCCCGCAGCGGGGACCTGGGATGCAGATTGCATCATGAGAGTAGAAGAAGAATTATGGAAAAAGAAAGCCAGACAGTCACAGAAAGATGCCATTGAATTATGGCGTAAAGAATCGTATAGACGTACAGAAAAAGCACTCAGACAGGAAGATAAGGGTAAGGAGAAGTCAAATAAAGTCCGAGAGAATCTATTACTTGAGGAAGGTACCCGAGTAAAATCAGAACAAGTAGATAGACAAAGAAACGCCCTTATGAATGGCTACTCCGGAAATACCAAAAGACCTGCCACCTCCATTGTTCCCGATAAAAGCACATCCCAAAACACATCCCAAAACAGCAAAGGACGTTTTCCTTTCTTCCTATTTGGATGACGCAGCTCCCGAGTATGCTAATACCGCACCACATAGACCGCTTGCCGATGATGCTCATCGCCAAGAACATTCGTCTGTACCTCCGCAACAACAAGCTCCGACCCACATTCCGACAAGTACATCTGTTTCTACCGCTTTTCCCGCAACGACGGTTGCTATCTCACCTTCAACAAATCCTTTTACGTCCAGCACCCCAGACGGTGCTACAGGAGGTACGACAGACATTTTTTCTACGCCACCCAGAGGAAATAAATTTTCCCTTAGAGAATTAGCACACCAACGCACGCCCAAACTAGCAACTCCCGACATGCTTAAGGAACTTCTAGTAGATTGTAGATATGACCCTGTGCCCGGTAAACGGGATGAAATGCTGCTGTCATCATTACGTATTCGACGAGCTGCAATATATTTAACGAAGCTACCAGGAATGACTACACATTTAGAAAATATATATCACTTTGTCCAGTCGGGGCGAGGTCCTGAAAGTATTAGTAGAGCCATGGAGTACCAGAAAGCGGAGGTACAGGGACAACTGTTACGTTTCCTCATAAACTGTGTAATTAGAAATCAAGACCGGCCTGGGGTAAATCCGGAAGAAATGCAAAAACTTGTCACTTGGGGCCAGAATATATCAGAAGGGAGACATGATAAACAGTTATGTATAGTAGCTATGTACCGAAAGATCCGCAAAGAAGTAGAACGAATACACGAAGAAAGATTAGAGGTAGACGCCGCTGACCTAAACAGAGAAGAGGAGGAGCAAGAGTCAGAGCAAGTAGAAACGATAGCTTATGTAGGTAGAGGAAGACCCCATAATAATACTAGAGGCTCTAATGATCCGGTACGTCCAATACGTCCAGAATATAATAGACATTTCCCAAACCCTATGCTAAATACAAAATCCCCCGAACACTTATTCCAAGCCGCTGATAAATTACTCCGAGATCGAAGGGGGTACCACATGCTCGATTCCATGGACGAACAAGAATTAGCCAGGTCAGCAGTACAATGGGCTGACAGTCCCGGCGAATACAATGACGATGTACTTGCACACACGTTTCTGAATCTAGACCCATATGAACAGCGTTTAGCTAGTATATACATGATTCAACACCTCCTTATATTATATAAAAGCCAACACTCCGATCCAGGACCCTTACCTGACATATTGACAGAACTACTCACGAATATATGGAGAGGGTCAGGTACTGATTTGATTAAGGAAATACTAGAATCCCGAAACCAATATTTAAATTTCGTATGCCCGGAACACGTTCCAGTTCCCATTATGGGAAGAAAAATGTATCACATAGATAGACAGAACCCGTTACGCGAAGTACACCCAATTAGAGGTGCCGGTGATAATTTTACACGCGTATTTGTGTACACGCCTATAACTAAATTAGAATTATTAGAAATGAAGAAAGTAGTACCCAGCCATGACAAGGACCCAGCAGGTTTCCACCGTGAGATAAAAGACATGTTACTCATGGGAGAGTATACCTATCCCGACATTATGAAAATATTAAAAGTCCTATTACCCACCGGTGTTTATGAGAAACTCAAAGAAAAGGAATGGGAGGTGGGAGACCAAAAGATAGATTGGACAGCATTAGAAAACGAAGAAAAGGCCCGAGCTGCAGGAGCAGGGCTTGGGGAAAAGACTACAGCACTAGCAGGATTACTAATACAGGTACTGCCACGTTTATTAACTACGAAAAAGGAAGACTGGGGTGCAATCTCAGCCTGTAAACAAAAGCCAGACGAAGACACTAGTGATTTCTATTCCCGATTTGAAAAATGTTTTGGTATAAATAGTGGCATAAAAGCAAGTAGTGAGTCATATCCACATCTGTTTGTGACAAAATTAGTTGAAAATTCTCTGCTACAAGTCAAGAATAGAGTATTGAAATTCGAAAGTACCTGGCAAGGTAATACCCCATCACAGATGCTACAGATGTTACAATATCACCACAATAGAATTAGAGAAGAACAAGAACACGAACAAAGACGTATGAAAGATACGAAAATGAAAATGCTTGTTGCACAGTCAGTTCCAGCCGATAGTCATCAAAAGGGTGATTCCGCAGGCCCTGCGAAAGGGACATGCAACTATTGTAAACAACCAGGTCATTATATACACGATTGTCCAGTCCTGAAACATAATATTGCTACAGGTAAAACTCAGGAGAGACCACGTCCACCTAGACAGGATCAGAATCAACAACAAATACCTCAGCATGCACAACCTAGGTTAGCTCCGCAACAACTAGTTCCGCAACAGACAGCTCCACCACAGACCATAGCACCACCACAAGCGCAGCCTATTGCTGCAACACAAGCAACGACACAACAGATGTATCAGTATGCACAAGCAGATTATCCCGATTATCAGCGATACTCATGAGATAGCCTAGAGAGGGAAGTTGGCTTACCCCTTATTGAGGTTCCTGTAGACCAAGAGGGACCTTATGTACATAGTGAACTATTAGGGGAAGTGTGGAAATATGGATTTTTCTGATCAGTTATGTCCCCTATCTTGGACCCCAACGGTTTCATGTATGAATCACAAGTACATGTATGTTCCCTCCAGTTCCAGTTATGAAGACGCAAACACATGTGCGTCCACCGTCAACATGTCCTCTTTCAGATCCGCCATGAATAGGCCGGATATTCCATTCCTAAGTGTGAAAGGCCACCGGCTTTATATGGTTCACTTATGCCATTTTACAGTCCAGGCAAGTAGGCCCTGATTCTGTCATCAAGCTTTTCTTGCTTTCTGCCTCTGAAGCTCCAGTCTGAGCCTGCATCTGTGACCATGAACTTTGTCCCATTCCCTGCGCGGCTCATGAAGCCTGACATCAGCCTGTTGCCTGCCAAGAAACTGTATTTCACCTTCGAAATTATCTGCTCCGCTCCCTGCCCAATGCATTCCTGTCTAGTAGTTTCAGTAAACATTCTTCCAGCTACCGAGCAAAGGCCCGGTTTCTCTGTCTTTATGCAAGTAATTCATAGCCCTGTTACTATGGAAGATTCCTACCCTCGCATCTAGTGTAGACACTTAGACGCTTGTACACGCACTAACAGTCAGTATAGTCAGTATAGAATAAGATTCTACTCTAAGAGACCTCTCTTCTGGATAACATAGTTCTTTAAACATAGGATGTTAGATATGATTTGGGATTAGGTTGAATTGACCCTCCAGACTTCTGTCGCCACAGGTAGAGCTAAATGTCAAGTCCCCTTCACCCCCTAGTTGCACGTCAATCACACGTCATACTGCTGTGCGCGCATCTCTGCCAAGTATTTCTGCTGACATTGCGAAATTATTTCATAGGTCCACCCATATGTGACATCACAACCAATGACGTTTCCTTGTTACTCCCAATTACGCCTCTTTCAGCTACGCATGTGAAATGTTATCTTTGCTATCAATTGTTACGCCTCTTGCATTTGCTTCACTGTAATGCCTATTGTATAAAAGTGATTAATTATCAATAATGTATGTACTTCACTTCCTGAACCTTCGTGGTGATGGAACTTGGAGCAACCGATTCGAATCGTCCATTGGAATAAAGCCCATTCCGAACCTCTAATACCACGGATTCTGCCTCTTATTTACTGAGCTATTTTTATTATGTTTCTGTATCAAATTAAGTCCCGGTAATTAAATTATTTCCCACATGAATGGCGCCCGAATAGGGACACTTTCTCATCTCACGCGCCGGCGGTGCGTTGCAGGCCCGGTCTCCTGCCACAGCTGGACGGACAACAACGCGTACCAGCAGGATTTCCTGTATCTCCCTCCGGTCAAGCGGGGGCGACTGAGGCTGCGATCAACACCCAGACGAGGCGGTGAGAAGTGCGAAGTATCCCGACCAGAGCCTAGCTGAGAGAGCAAGATCCGAGGTATACAGAGGCCCACCAGGTTTCCGAAGCTCAGAAGTGTCCGAAGTTGTCGAGTCGAGTCCAGTCCGGTCCAGTTCAGTTCAGTTCCGTTCCGAGGCCTTCCGTTCCGAGCTACCCGGTGAGTACCATTACTGGGGAGGCGTTCTGACGTGCACATAGGTTGTGCCGGTCAAGACGGGTTTGGGTACACAAATCCGGTCTGCACTGTTTCAGCAGTGTATCTGTACTGTTTAGCAGTATATCTAGTATATCAAGTATATAAATTCAGAATAATTCAGATAATGCCGAGTATTATGTTTAGTGATTAAGTTTTCCTTAGATCGTCATCATCATTGTTTGCTCATTTAAATGTTAAATGTTAAATGTGTTAATACGTTCTGCATATTGTGGTATGAATGACTGTTCATTATCGTGTTTATTGTATTAAGTTTGTTCAAGATCAAGTATCAGATCAGTTCTCAATATGCCGCTCTTTTCGAAATTAAGACAGATCACAACTAGAAAAGGGGTACTCGAAGAAGCTGTTCCTATTCCTCCTAGGGACACTCCAGGGTACTTCATGTATCATAAACACGGCTTAGACGCTATATTATTTCTTGATTTATGGGAAGACTACACCAAGGAATTACCAGAAAGTCAGAGGTGGCCCGCAGCTGGGACCTGGGATGCAGAGTGCATCATGAAAGTAGAGGAAGAGTTATGGAAAAGGAAAGTCAGACAGTCACAGAAAGACGCCGTTGAGTTATGGCGTAAAGAATCTCATAGACGTACAGAAAAAGCACTCCGACAGGAAGAGAAAAATAAGGAGAATTCAAATAAAGTCCGAGAAAATCTATTAATTGAAGAAGGTACACGAGTGAAATCAGAACAAGTAGACAGACAAAGAAATGCCCTTATGAAGGGTATGTATCCCCTTCTGGCCGAGGGATTACCTAAGGCTACTCCGGGGATACCAAAAGACTTGCCACCCCCATTATTTCCAATAAAAGTACATCCTAAGGGGCATCCTAGAACCGCAGAAGATGTTTTTCTTTCCTCATATTTAGATGACGCAGCTCCCGAGTATGCTAACCCCGCCCCACATAGACCGTTGGCCGGGGAGGTTCAACGCCAAGATCCTGTATCTGTATCTCTACAACAACAAATCCTGACACAAGTTCCGGCAAGCACATCTGTTCCCTCATCTGTTCCTACAGCTACTTCTATAGCTGTGTCCACACCTATAGTTGCTGTATCGCGTTCAACGAATCCTTTCACGCCCGATACCCCAGACGGGGCTACGGGAGGTGCTACCAACATTTTTTCTACGCCACCCAGAATAAATAAACTTACCTTTCAAGAATCAGCACACCCACGTACCCCCAAACTCATAAATGCCCGTACGCTTAAGGAACTTCTTATAGATTGTAGATATGACCCTGTGCGAAATGACGAACGAAATGATCATGGCATCATTACGTATCAGACGAGCCGTGGTGTATTTAGGGAAGTTACCAGGAATGACTATGCATCTAGATAATATATACCATTTTGTCCAAACAGGGCGAGATTCTGAATGTATTAACAGAGCTATGGAATACCAGAAAGTGGAGATACAAGGGGAACTGTTACGTTTCCTTATAAATTGTGTGATCAGAAATCAAGACCGACCGGGGGTAGACCCGGAAGCAATGCAAACTCTTACCAGATGGAGCCAGAATATATCAGAAGGGAGACATGATAAGCAAAACTGTATAATAGCCATGTGCCGAAAGATCCGTAAGGAAATAGAACGCCTACATGAAGAGAGATTAGCGGTAGACCAGTTCGAACAAAAGGAGGAGGAGGAAAGATCAGGACTGCCCACAGGACAGTCAGACACCATAGCCTATGTAGGTAGAGGAAGATCTTGTAATAGTACTAGATGTTTTACTGACCCGATACGTCCGATATGTCCAGAAAATAACAGGAATTTCCAAACACCTATAATAAATATAAGGTCCCCCGAGCATTCGTTCCAAGCCGCTGACAAATTACTGCGAGAACGAAGGGGTTATCATTTTCTCGATTCTATGGATGAACAAGAATTAGCCAGGTCAGCCGTTCATTGGGTTGACAGTCCCGGAAAGTATGATGATGATACCGTAGCCCACACATTTTTGAATCTCACCCCAGATGAACAGCGTTTAGCTGGGATTTATATGATTCAACAACTTCTTATACTATATAAAAGCCAACATTCAGATCCTGGTCCCTTACCTGATATATTGACTGAATTACTCACGAATAGATGGAGAGGTTCAGGTACTAAGCTAATTAAAGAAATACTAGAATCAAGAAAGCAGTACATTCTTTTTGTATGTCCAGAACATGTCTCACTGCCCATCAAGGAAAGACCGATGTATTACATGGACAGACAGAATCCCTTACGAGAAGTACACCCAATAAAGGGCGAGGACAATCAGTTTAAACGTGTATTTGTATATACGCCCATATCGAAAATAGAATTGTTAGAAATGAAGAAAGTGGTACCCAGTCATGACAAAGACCCAGCGGGTTTCCACCGAGAAATTAAAGACATGTTACTCATGGGAGAGTACACCTATCCCGACATTATGACAATATTAAAGGTATTAATGCCTGCTGGCATTTATGAAAAACTCAAGGAAAAAGAGTGGGAGGTGGGAGACCAAAAGATAGACTGGACAGCATTAGAAAATGAAGAAAAGGCCCGAGGTCCAGGTTCGGGGCTTGGGGACAAAACTAAAGCACTACCAGGTTTACTAGTACAGGTACTGCCACGTTTTTTAACTACGAAAAAGGAAGACTGGGGTGCAATTTCAGCCTGTAAACAAAAGCAAGATGAAGACACTAGTGATTTCTATGCACGATTTGAAAAATGTTTTGGTATAAATAGTGGCATAAAAGCAAGTAGCGAATCATACCCACATCTGTTTGTGACAAAATTAGTTGAAAATTCCTTGCCCCAAGTGAAGAATAGAGTATTAAAATTCGAGAGTACCTGGCAAGGTAACACCCCATCACAAATGTTACAAATGTTACAGTATCATCACAATAGAATTAGAGAGGAACAAGATCATGAACAAAGACGCATGAAAGACACGAAAATGAAAATGCTAGTCTCCCAGACAGTTCCAGCTGAAGGACATAAAAAGGGTACGACACATTCCGGTGATTCAGCAGGACCTGTAAAAGGGACATGCAACTATTGTAAACAACCAGGTCATTATATACACGATTGCCCAGTCCTGAAGCGTAATATCGCCACAGGTATTACAAAAGAAAGACCACGGCCACTTAGACAGGATCAGAATGAACAAGGAGCCCCGCAGCATGCACAGTCCATGCCAGCTCCACAACAGTCTATACAGTTTGTGCCAGCTGCACCAGCGCTGCCGGTTGCTGCCACACAAACCACGACACGACAGCTGTACCAGACCGCACAGTACGACTATCCTGATTATCAACGATATGCATGAACCAGCCTAGAGAGGGAAGTTGACTTACCCCTTATCGAGGTCCCTGTAGACCAAGAAGGACCTTATGTACATAGTGAATTATTAGGCCAAGATAGAAAATTTTTACTCGATACAGGGGCAAGTCGAACAACCATAAAACGTAGTGAAGTTCCAGGGGCACCCCTCTCAGGCTCACAGAATATTTCCCTTGGTTTTTCAGGAAAACCTATTGTCAATGAAGTATCACAGCCTCTTCCACTTACGATAGGACCCTTGACCAGAACTACAGATTTATTGCTTACTAAATCATGTCCAGAAAACTTGTTAGGTATAAAAACACTGAAAGCTCTAGGAGCTATAATATGTTGTTCTCCGGAAGGAGTAAGATTGTTTTTACGTGATTTCAAAGGTCACTATGTGTCTCGAGACATGGATCCCCGACTGCAGACTTTACCTACACATCTATGGGCACAAGGCCCTACTGATGTTGGTTGCATGAATATTACACCATATCGAGTTACACTAAAGGCAGGAGTGGTACTACCACGAATGCGACAATACAAGTTACCACCAGATGCTGTAGTGGCTTTACTACAAATCATTGACGAGCTCATTGCCCAAGGAGTGGTTGTAGAAACAGACTCCAATGTATGTAATTCACCGATAATTCCGATTCTTAAACGAACAGATCCGAAGGCCCCGCCAGTATATCGATTGGTTATTGATCTGCGCGAATTAAATAAGTGCATTGTGCCACAATTCCCTGTGGTCCCAGATATCTCGTCATTACTGACAGCTATTGATTCTGAAGCAACATTCTTTACTGTAATTGATCTCAAGAATGCCTTTTTCAGCGTCCCTATAGATCCGGAAAGCCAATACTTGTTCGGATTTAGTTTAAATGGACGTAGCTTTAAATTCTCACGCGCACCTCAAGGATTTACAGAAAGCCCCAGCATCTATAGCCAAGCACTGAAACGAGAACTCGACAGTATCCACATGCCAGTGAACACTGCCCTGCTTCAATATGTCGATGATCTGCTGATCACCGCTAGAAGCGAACCTGAATGTGAGAAAGCATCACTGACAGTTTTACAATTTCTAGCCGAAAAGGGGCACAAGGTGTCCCCTTCTAAGCTGCAATTCTGTGTCCAGCGAGTTGTTTATCTTGGACACTCGCTGTCCAAGGAGGGAAGGCAGCTTACACCCGACCGCATTCAGTTAATAGCTAACATGCCAATACCCAAGACACAAAAGGAGGTGCGGGCTTTTATAGGCCTCACTTCATATTGTAGGCAGTGGATCCCTCAGTATGCATTTCTAGCAAAACCACTCATTCAGTTGACAACACAGGAGGCAGCCACATCGACTGTTCTCCCTTGGACCCAGGAACATACACAAGCTTTTGAAAGCTTAAAGAAAGCTTTATGTCAAGCACCGGTTTTAGCAACACCATGTTACAATAAACAGTTTATACTCTTTGTTACAGAACGCGAAGGTACTGCCTTGTCAGTACTCACACAGGAACAAGCAGGATCCCACAAACCATGTGCTTATTTTTCTAGTACATTAGATCCCGTAGCTCAGGCTTTGCCTGCATGCCTAAAATCGGTGGCAGCAACAGCTTTAGCAATAAGACAAAGCGATGCCATAGTGTTAGGACATCCATTGACAGTTCAAGTACCACATGCAGTAGAGGTTCTCGTGAATCGAACGCAAACACAACACTTGACTATAGCGCGACTTACAGGGTATGAATTAACATTGTTCCAGCCACATATAGAAATCAGACGTTGTAACACATTGAATCCTGCCACACTTTTACCCGTAATTGGAACAGATCCACTAGCGCATGACTGTATTGACGTTATTACAATCACGACGAAACCCAGACAAGACTTGACAGATGTCCCATTGTCAGACCCAGACCTGACGTTGTATGTAGATGGTTCATGTATGAGAACAAGTACAGGAGAGTTAGTGGCCACTTACGCAGTCACAACAGACACTGAAATCATTGAAACAAATTGCATAAATACCTTGTCCGCTCAAGCAGCAGAGCTCGTCGCTCTGACGCAAGCCTGTATTCAAGCCACAAATAAAAGAGTCAACATATACACTGATTCACGTTATGCATTCGGAGTTGTACATGACTTCGGCGTGCTGTGGCGAGAGAGAGGTTATTTAACTTCTCACGGTGCCCACATTCAGCACGGACCCCTCATTCATGCCTTATTAGATGCAATACATCTACCCACTGCAATATCAATTATGAAATGTAAAGCTCATACGAAAGTTACTGATATCATTTCTCAAGGCAATGATCTAGCTGACAGAACAGCTAAACAGACTGCTCAAACTCAAACATCCGACATGACAAAGACAATAGTCCCGACGCCAACACATTGTATGACGATTAAAGATCCCGCTCTTGACGTAATTGACATACAGACGCATGCTACACCAGACGAAATAAAGAAATGGACTGAATTAGGAGGGATTCAAACGGACCAAGGATGGATGACGAAGGAAAAATCTGTGTGGTTCCTTCCTGATTCAATGGTCCAAGTTATTATTAACACTATACATAGTCCAGCGCATCTAGGAGAAAAAGCTATGCTAGACAGCATCCAACACATTTGGTTCAATAAACATTTACGAGCAGCAGCCAAGCAAAAAGTTCGTACCTGTATGATCTGCTGTCAGTTCAACCCAGGAAAAAGCGTTCCCGTAGAACAGGGTGGATTTCAGTCTCCTGATCACCCTTTTGAAGTCCTCCAGATGGATTATATCCAGATGGAACGATGTCGAGGATTCAAATATGTTCTCGTAGTTGTCTGTGCTCTTTCCCGTTGGACAGAGGCATACCCGGTTTCAGATTACACGGCCCCGACTACTGCCAAACAGTTAGTTCGAGAATTCTTCCCACGATACGGTTTACCACGTGCTGTCTACTCAGATAACGGCCAGCCGTTCTCATCCGAACTAATGAAACACGTTTCACTTTTGTTAGGCTATCAGTGGAAATTCCACTGTGTCCGACACCCCGAGGCAGCAGGTCTCGTAGAAAGACATAATCAGATCCTGAAAATCAGATTGTCCAAAATATGCAGAGAGAAAGGTGTCGACTGGGTAGTAGCCTTACCAGTTGCACTCTTTTACATGAGAATGGTAGCACACTCTCGAACAGGGCTATCCCCGTATGAGGTGATCTTTGGCAGACCACCAAATATGTGGGGGACGCCTATACCACGTAAAATAACTGATATTGACTGTAATATGCTGACAGATTATTTGGCTTCCTTGATGTCTGCACTACAATCTTGTCGTTCACAGGTAGCTGCAGCTTTTCCTGACAACACTGAGGTGAAACCCCATGACATAGTTCCGGGGGATCTGGTCCTCGTGAGGAACTTTGATCGAAAGACTCAGCTGGATCCTAGGTGGAAGTCACCGCAACTGGTCTTGCTCACCACAAGGACAGCCGTGAAGATCGAAGGCAGAAAAGGCTGGGTACATTCAAGTCATATCAAGAAATTTCATGGACTACCATCGGACGTAAACACCACACCTCGTGTGTCTTCACCCATTGACTCAAAACTTCCTTTTGTTGAAACAAGTAGTCACGAACAATATAAACTAAAACTCAGATCTAACCGGTCGGGAAATTTGATTGTTTAAGTCCTCTCCAAGGTGAAGCGGTTGAATTTGTCTCTGACATGTATCCCTTAGATCTGAATAGAGAAAACACCCGAAAAATGTTGAAACGACATGCATACTGTAAATCACTGCGTAGTCATTGCACAGTGACGTTATTAATATTGTTTTTCCTAAGTCTTTTAATAATTACTGCAAGTATATTGTTGCACATATATTATCCTATTTCTAGACATGTTTATAATGTTACTGCTGAACATTCTTTTAGTGAATTACCTCCGCATGAGTTGTCTTATAGATTTGCGCTGCGCAATAACACGTTTATTAGTATGTTACATCATTCCCATCAGGTTAGCAATGCTACAAATTGTTGGATATGTGGCCGACTCCCTCCCTATCAGAATTATAAAGGAATTCTACCTCTCTTTCCATACCCATTCACACACAACGGCTCCTGTGGAGCATGGTTTAGTTTAATTAATCCCCTAGATTCAAATTCTGCAGTTTATCAAGACAACTGGGTATGGGGAAATTTAAACTTAGTTTTACTTAAAGTCTGTTACCCTAACAAGGAGGGACTTCCCAAGAGAACAGGAACTGATCTAGAAAATGAAGTATATGGATTAGGTAATTTTACGCTTAATCTTATGATCCTAAATGTCGAATCCGAAGCTACTCCAATTTTGCCCGCCATGTCAATATTTCCAGTAAAAGGTGAATTATGTGTAAGAAAGAATGGTTCCATACATATGGGCCATAGTAGATGCACCACTGTAATAGAATTCAGTGATCAAGGCAAGTCGATATTTAGAGCTTCCCGCCATTCCTATTTTATATGTGGTCAGACGGCATATGTACGTTTGCCTCTAGATTGGGATGGTACCTGCTACATTGGATTCCTTTTGCCACCTGTTTTCCTAGCTCCTCCCGATTATCACAGAAATACTCATTTAGTACACCATAGAGAAAGGAGAGATCTCCCAATTGTCGATTACACTGAAACAGCATGGGAAAAATACACAGATTTCAATAAAGGTCTCTTTCCCTATATAGGTACCGTTACTAATAGTAAGCTGATACGTAGATTAACTAGAACCCTTGAAGCAGTAGTGAACGAAACTATTTCCGCCTTAGGCAATTTAACAGAAGAACAGTCTGCTATGCGGATTGTTGTGCTTCAGAATCGTCTTGTCCTTGACGTCATCCTGGCCGATAGGGGCGGAACTTGTAGGGTCATCGGATCAAGTTGTTGCATTTTCATACCAGAAAATTCGCCATCTGTATATAAAGCCATAACTCGCCTTCATAAGATTGTAAGCCAGATACACCAGAATCCAGGCACCTGGACTTGGTCCGGTTGGTTTTGGAGTGTATTATCTACTTTTGGATGGAAGGTCCTATCCTTCCTAGGTATTGGCTTTCTCATACTATTCAGTTGCTGTCTATGCCTACAATGTGGACCAGCGATCTGTGGTCTGTGTGCCACATCGTGTATTCCACCACCAAGATCTCGTTCGTCCCAGAAGAAAAAAGAAGAACAAATGATGCTATATGAACAGATCAATGGATTGATGAAGATTGATATCTCTTGACGGGCAAGTAGGGGACAAGGAGGGAATGTGGAAATATGGATTTTTCTGATCAGTTATGTCCCCTATCTTGGACCCCAACGGTTTCATGTATGAATCACAAGTACATGTATGTTCCCTCCAGTTCCAGTTATGAAGACGCAAACACATGTGCGTCCACCGTCAACATGTCCTCTTTCAGATCCGCCATGAATAGGCCGGATATTCCATTCCTAAGTGTGAAAGGCCACCGGCTTTATATGGTTCACTTATGCCATTTTACAGTCCAGGCAAGTAGGCCCTGATTCTGTCATCAAGCTTTTCTTGCTTTCTGCCTCTGAAGCTCCAGTCTGAGCCTGCATCTGTGACCATGAACTTTGTCCCATTCCCTGCGCGGCTCATGAAGCCTGACATCAGCCTGTTGCCTGCCAAGAAACTGTATTTCACCTTCGAAATTATCTGCTCCGCTCCCTGCCCAATGCATTCCTGTCTAGTAGTTTCAGTAAACATTCTTCCAGCTACCGAGCAAAGGCCCGGTTTCTCTGTCTTTATGCAAGTAATTCATAGCCCTGTTACTATGGAAGATTCCTACCCTCGCATCTAGTGTAGACACTTAGACGCTTGTACACGCACTAACAGTCAGTATAGTCAGTATAGAATAAGATTCTACTCTAAGAGACCTCTCTTCTGGATAACATAGTTCTTTAAACATAGGATGTTAGATATGATTTGGGATTAGGTTGACTTGACCCTCCAGACTTCTGTCGCCACATGTAGAGCTAAATGTCAAGTCCCCTTCACCCCCTAGTTGCACGTCAATCACACGTCATACTGCTGTGCGCGCATCTCTGCCAAGTATTTCTGCTGACATTGCGAAATTATTTCATAGGTCCACCCATATGTGACATCACAACCAATGACGTTTCCTTGTTACTCCCAATTACGCCTCTTTCAGCTACGCATGTGAAATGTCATCTTTGCTATCAATTGTTACGCCTCTTGCATTTGCTTCACTGTAATGCCTATTGTATAAAAGTGATTAATTATCAATAATGTATGTACTTCACTTCCTGAACCTTCGTGGTGATGGAACTTGGAGCAACCGATTCGAATCGTCCATTGGAATAAAGCCCATTCCGAACCTCTAATACCACGGATTCTGCCTCTTATTTACTGAGCTATTTTTATTATGTTTCTGTATCAAATTAAGTCCCGGTAATTAAATTATTTACCACAGAAGACAGAAAGTTTTTACTTGATACAGGGGCAAGCAGAACAACTATAAGACGCAGTGAAGTTCCAGGGGCACCCCTCTCAGGCTCACAGAATATTTCCCTTGGATTCTCAGGAAAACCTATAATAAATGACGTAACACAACCTCTTCCACTTACGATTGGTCCATTGACACGTACTACAGATTTATTGCTTACTAAATCATGTCCAGAAAACTTGTTAGGTATAAAAACATTGAAAGCTCTAGGAGCTATAATATGTTGTTCTCCGGAAGGAGTACGACTATTTTTACGTGACTTTAAAGGTCACTACGTATCCAGAGACATGGATCACCGACTGCAGAATTTACCTACACATTTATGGGCACAAGGCCCCACTGATGTTGGTTGCATGAATATTACACCATATCGTGTCACACTAAAAACAGGAGTAATACTACCACGAATACGACAATACAAGTTACCACCCGATGCTGTTGTGGCTTTGCTGCAAATCATTGACGAGCTCATTGCGCAAGGAGTGGTTGTCGAAACCGACTCCAATGTATGTAATTCCCCGATAATTCCGATTCTTAAAAGAACGGATCCAAAAGCATCACCAGTATATCGATTAGTTATTGATCTGCGCGAATTAAATAAATGTATTGTACCACAATACCCTGTGGTCCCAGATATCTCTTCATTACTCACAGCTATTGACTCAGAAGCAACGTTTTTCACTGTAATTGATCTCAAGAATGCTTTCTTTAGTGTCCCAATCGATCCGGAAAGTCAATACTTGTTCGGGTTCAGTTTAAATGGACGAAGTTTTAAATTCACACGCGCACCTCAAGGATTTACAGAAAGCCCCAGAATCTATAGCCAAGCACTGAAACGAGAACTTGACAGTATCCACATGCCAGTTAACACTGCCTTGCTTCAATATGTCGATGATCTGCTGATCACCGCCCGAAGCGAACCTGAATGTGAAAAAGCGTCACTGACGGTTTTAAAATGTTTGGCTGACAAGGGGCACATGGTGTCCCCTTCTAAGCTGCAATTCTGTGTCCAGCGAGTTGTTTACCTTGGGCACTCGCTGTCCAAGGAGGGAAGGCAGCTTACACCCGACCGCATCCAGTTAATCGCTAACATGCCACCACCCAAGACACAAAAGGAGGTACGGGCTTTTATAGGCCTCACTTCATACTGTAGGCAGTGGATCCCTCAATATGCATTTTTAGCAAAACCACTCATCCAGTTGACAACACAGGAGGCAGCCACATCGACTGTCCTCCCTTGGACTCCAGAACATACACACGCCTTTGAAAGTTTAAAGAAAGCTTTATGCCAAGCACCTGTCCTAGCAACACCATGTTACAGTAAACAGTTTACACTCTTCGTTACAGAACGCGAAGGTACTGCTTTGTCGGTACTCACTCAGGAACAAGCAGGATCACACAAACCATGTGCTTATTTCTCTAGTACATTAGATCCCGTAGCTCAGGCACTTCCTGCGTGCCTGAAATCGGTGGCAGCAACAGCTTTAGCAATCAGACAAAGCGATGCCATAGTGTTAGGACATCAATTGACAGTACAAGTACCACATGCAGTAGAGGTTCTCTTGAACCGCACACAAACACAACACTTGACTATAGCGAGACTCACCGGTTACGAACTGACATTATTTCAGCCACACATAGAAATCAGACGTTGCAATACGTTAAACCCTGCTACACTGTTACCAGTAGGCGGAACAGATCCATTGGCACATGATTGTGTTGAAGTCATTACTATCACGACGAAACCCAGACAAGACTTGACAGATATCCCTTTGTCAGATCCAGACTTGACATTGTATGTAGATGGGTCATGTATGAGAACAAGTACAGGAGAGTTAGTGGCCGCTTACGCAGTCACAACAGACACTGAAGTCATTGAAACAAATTGTATTAACACTTTGTCAGCTCAAGCAGCAGAGCTCACCGCTCTGACACAAGCCTGTATCCAAGCCAAAAATAAGAAAGTCAACATATACACAGATTCACGTTATGCATTCGGAGTCGTCCATGACTTCGGCGTACTGTGGCGAGAGAGAGGTTATTTAACTTCTCACGGTGCCCACATCCAGCACGGACCCCTCATTCAAGCCCTATTAGATGCGATTCATCTACCTACTACAATATCGATTATGAAATGCAAAGCCCATACAAAAGTTACCGATATCATCTCTCAGGGTAATGACCTAGCTGACAAAACAGCTAAACAGACTGCTCAGAATCAGACTCTCACAACTGACATGACAAAGACAATAGTTCCGACACTAACACATTGCATGACAGTTAAGGATCCCGCCCTTGATGTAATTGACATACAGACACATGCTACACCAGAAGAAATAAAGAAATGGACTGAATTAGGAGGGATCCAAACAGATCAGGGATGGATGACGAAGGAAAAATCTATATGGTTTCTTCCCGACTCAATGGTCCAAGTCATCATTAACACTATACATAGTCCAGCGCACCTAGGAGAAAAAGCTATGCTAGACAGCATTCAACACATTTGGTTCAACAAACATTTACGAGCCGCAGCTAAACAAAAGGTTCGTACCTGTATGATATGTTGTCAGTTTAATCCAGGTAAAAGCATCCCCGTAGAGCAGGGTGGATTTCAACCCCCTAATCATGCTTTTGAAGTCCTCCAGATGGATTATATCCAGATGGAACGATGTCGAGGATTCAAATATGTTCTCGTAGTTGTCTGTGCTCTTTCCCGTTGGACAGAAGCATACCCGGTTTCAGATTACACTGCCCCGACTACTGCCAAACAGTTAGTTCGAGAATTCTTCCCACGGTACGGTTTACCACGTGTTGTCTACTCAGATAACGGCCAGCCGTTCTCATCCGAACTAATGAAACACGTTTCCCTGTTGTTAGGGTACCAATGGAAATTCCACTGTGTCCGGCATCCCGAGGCCGCAGGTCTTGTGGAACGCCATAATCAAACTCTGAAAATTAGATTGTCCAAAATATGTAGAGAAAAAGGAGTTGATTACCAGTTGCGCTCTTTTACATGAGAATGGTAGCACATTCTCGAACAGGGCTATCCCCGTATGAGGTGATCTTCGGTAGACCACCAAATATGTGGGGGACGCCTATACCTCGCAAAATCACTGACGTTGACTGTAATATGCTGACAGATTACCTGGCTTCCTTGATGTCTGCACTACAATCTTGTCGTTCACAGGTATCCGCAGCTTTTCCCGACAATACTGAGGTGAAGCCCCATGACGTGGTTCCTGGTGACCTGGTGCTGGTCAGGAATTTTGACCGGAAGACCCAACTGGATCCTAGGTGGAAGTCACCGAAGTTGGTTCTACTCACCACAAGGACAGCCGTGAAAATCGAGGGAAGGAAAGGGTGGTTGCACTCGAGTCATATCAAGAAATTTTATGGACTACCATCCAATGTAGATACTCAACCCTGTATTCCCTCACAGACAGACTCAAAGCTCCCCTTGGTTGAGCAATCGAACTCAGAAATTTATAAACTAAAATTGAGGTCTAGTAAGTCAGACAATTTGATTGTTTAAGTCCTCTCCAAGGTGAATCGGTTGAATTTGTCCCTGACATGTATCCTCTAGACCGGAATAGAGAAAGAAATCATCAGATGCAGCTCAAAAAGCATGCGTATTGTAAATCACTTCGTAGTCACTGCACAGTAACATTATTAATTTTGTTTTTTCTAAGTCTTCTGATCATTATTTTTAGCATCCTATTGCACATGTATTACCCTATTCCTAAGCGTGCTTACAATATAACTACAGAACATTCTTTTAGCGAATTTCCTCCGCATGAGTTGTCATATAGATTTGCGCTGCGCAACAACACATTCATTAGTATGTTACATCATTCCCATCAAACCAGCAATGCCACAAATTGTTGGATATGTGGCCGACTCCCTCCCTATCAGAACTATAAGGGAGTTTTGCCCCTCTTTCCATATCCTTTCACACACAGTGGCTCCTGTGGAGCATGGTTTAGTTTGATTAATTCCCTAGATTCAAATTCTGCAGTTTATCAAAACAACTGGGTTTGGGGAAACCTGAACCTAGTTTTGCTTAAAGTCTGCTACCCTAACAAGGAGGGACTCCCCAAAAGAACAGGAACGGATCTAGAAAATGAAGTATATGGATTAGGTAACTTTACACTTAACCTCATGATCCTGAACGTTGAATCTGAAGCTACACCAATCTTGCCCGCCATGTCAGTATTCCCAGTAAAAGGGGAATTATGTATGAGAAAGAATGGTTCCATACACATGGGCCATAGTAAATGTACCACTGTAATAAAATTCAGTGATCAAGGCAAGTCTACATTTAGAGCTTCCCATCATTCCTACTTCATATGTGGCCAGACCGCATATATATGTCTACCTCTAGATTGGGATGGTACCTGTTACATAGCATTCCTTCTGCCACCTGTTTTCCTAGCTCCTCCTGATTATCATAGAAATACTCATTTAGTACACAATAGACAGCAGAGAGATCTCCCAATTGTCGATTACACTGAAACAGCATGGGAAAAATACACAGATTTCAATAAAGGATTCTTTCCCTATATAGGTACAGTCACTAATAGTAAGCTGATACGTAGATTAACCAGAACCCTTGAAGCAGTAGTGAACGAGACTATTTCTGCCTTAGGCAATTTAACAGAAGAACAGTCTGCTATGCGGATTGTTGTGCTTCAAAATCGTCTTGTCCTTGACGTCATCCTGGCCGATAGGGGCGGAGCTTGTAGGGTCATCGGATCAAGTTGTTGCATTTTCATACCAGAAAATTCGCCGTCAGTATATAAAGCCATAACCCGCCTTCATAAGATTATAAGCCAGATACACCAGAGTCCAGGCACCTGGACTTGGTCCGGTTGGTTCTGGGGCGTGTTGTCAGCCTGGGGATGGAGAATCCTATCCTTCCTAGGTATTGGCTTTCTCATACTATTCAGTTGCTGCTTATGTCTACAATGCGGGCCAGCGATTTGTGGTCTGTGTGCCACATCGTGTATCCCACATCCACGTTTTCATTCAAGATCCCGGAAGAAGAAAGAAGAACAAATGATGCTATATGAACAGATCGATGGATTGATGAAGATCGATATCTCCTGAGGGTTCGAAGGGGACAAGGAGGGAATGAGGAAATATGAATTTTGTGATCAGTTATGTCCCCTATCGTAGACCCCAACGGCTCCATGTGCATGCTATAAGTACATGTATGTTCCCTCCTACTCCAGTTTTGAAGACGCAAATATATGTGCGTCCACCGTCAGCATGTCCTCTTTCAGATCCGCCATGAATGGGTCAGATATTCCATTCCTAAGTATGAAAGGCCACCGACTTTATATGGTTCACTTTCCACATTTTACAGATTCAGGCGAGTAGGCCCGAATTCTGTCATCAAGCCTTTTCCTGCCTTCTGCTTCTGAAAACTCCAGTCTGAGCCTGCATCTGTGACCATGAACTTTGTCCTACTCCCTGCGCGGCTAACGGTGCCTGATCCAGCCTGTCGCCTGCCAAAAACTGTATTTCACCTTCGAGATTATCTCCTTCGCTCCTCATCCGATGCATTCCTGTCTAGTAGTTTAGGTAAACATTCCTCCAGCTACCGTGCAAAGGGCCAGGCCTCGCTGTCCTCATGCAAGTAATTCATAGCCCCGTTACCATGGAATATTCCTACCCCCTCGCATCTAGTGTAGACACTTAGACGCTTGTACACGCACTAGCAGTCAGTATAGTCAGTATAGAATAAGATTCTATCCTAAGAGACCTTTCCTTTTGGATAACACAGTTCTTTAAACATAGGATATTAGATATGATTAGGGATTAGGTTGACATAACCCCAGACTTCTGTCTCCACACGTAGAGCTAAATGTCAAGTCCCCTTCACCCTCTAGTTGCACGTCAATCACACGTCATGCGGCTGCGTGCGCATTTCTGCCAACTATTTCTGCTGACATTGCAGGATTCTTTTATGGATCCACCCACTTGTGACATCATGTTTAATGACGTTTCTTGAATTACGCCCTCTATTAGTTACGTATGTACAGTTTATCTGAATTATCAGCTGTCACGCCTCTTGCATCTGTTTCACTGTAATGTATTTTCTATAAAACTGCCTATCTGTCAATAATATATGCTCCCTTCCTTCCTGAACTTTCGTGGTGATGGAATAGAAGGCCCACAATTCGAATTGTCTTCCTTTTTATAGGAATAAAGCATTTTAAAACCTCTAATACCACGGATTCTGCCTCTTATATTTACTGAGTTATTCTTGATAGACTTTACAGCATAAAAATAGTACCGGTAACGAAATATTTACCACAAATGTAGGAAGCTGACTCTGTATATACAATACCAAAGTAAGGTGTAGTGTGCAAAGAGTCTAGTGGATCCCCAAAGGCTTACAGAGGTAAAAGTAGCTAATACCTTACTCTCTATTTGTGGTAACGTGGGCGAGTAGTAAGGCTTTATTAGAGGGTAGTGTTAAGCATTTATTGTACACACTCAGGTAAGAAATAATGTGACACACTCAAAGACTGAACTCATACCAATTAGTTGTATAAAAAATAGTTCTTTAGTTGTAATTTATTATTAGAACCAAGCAGGACTTGGTACAGGTAAGTAAAATTGTACTTTTCAAGACCGGTTTATAAGAATATGCAAGCTGTATGAAACTTACTTTTTTACAGGTTTGTAAAACATTTGAAGACTATAGATATTTGCAGTTACTTTGTGATTACTTTTCAGATGACTCTTGAGAGTATTTTAGATTGTTTTTTATACTCAGTGTGGTATGCCTACATATCACACTGGGACATTTCCTAGATAAAGATAGATAAAGTATTTTGACATAAAACACAGTTGCTTAGGTTTCCATACAAACACAACTCAACACTTAGAACTTTTTCAGAGGAAAAACAGTCAATGCAATCCTATAGAGGAAAATGTGGTTATCGGTTTGCAGGTACGCAATCTGTCTTTAGGGTTGAGTTTCTGGGCATAGATCAAGGGTTCCCCCAGGGTCAAGGATGCACTCAAAGAGCACCCTCAGAAGCACTAGGACAGCCGTGTACATAGTGTTGAGGCCCAATGTTAGCCTAGGGGGTCGTCAGTTGGTCGCTGCTCTCGAGCAAGCCATGGGGTTGAGGGAGTAAAGCTCCTAGGGTTAATCTCAGGGCAAAGAAGAATCCGAGTTAGCACACAGGGTGAACCCACAGCTGCACAGGAGCAGTTAGGTGCAGGCTGCTGATTTGGCGTTGGGTGCCCTGTTTTCAATTAGAGATCTCCTGTAGGAACAAAGACTGCAGGTTCAGGCAGGGAGGCTTCCTTGAGGCAACCACTGGTTGGAGAGGTAAGTTGGGATGCAGGGGAATGCCTGGACACTGTCGGTTGGGCCACCCATGGCCATGGGGAGTCGGGTGCAGGGGTGCCTTTAGGTGTCGGGTTTCCTTACCAGCTCTGGTTGCGGTCAGGGGGATCGTCAAGATAGAGGCTAAGGCATCGTCGAGAGGCTTGAGGTAGGTCAGGGATCACCAGATCCCAAGTCAGGTTTCCTGGGGGGACCTCCTTGTGGTTTTTGGCCACTCAAACTCGGGCCGTGGGCTTCAGGTGCAGAGTGTTGCAGAGTCGCGGATTCGGCAGGAGCCAGCCAGAGTCTGGTTTGTGGGCAATTCTAGTGCTCACAATAGAGTCTCTGTAGGGAAGGCAGGGCAGGTCCTCTGGGCTCTGGGGTACTGCTGGCTGCTGGACACGCAGCGTTTCCACTGGAGCAGGTCAAGGTCAGGACAGGCCGGTAGGGCTGGTGCCAAGGAAATTGGTGTCCTCCTCTTCTTCCTTCAGCATGGCTCTTTGGTCCTTATTCTTCTTCTTCTTGCTTGTCTGAGGAGGCAAGGTTCAGGGTCTCCCCTAAATACTACATTTAGGGGTGTTTCAGGTATGTACAGGTCAGGACCAATGTGTCCCTTCCTCTGGGTGCGTACATCCACTATTATGCTACACTCCAGTGGGAAGGGGGCATAAGCCTTTCTCTGGTTTGCTGGGTACCCCCCTTCTTCAAGATGGCGGGGACTGAGAGTTGTGTTTCGCCTTGCCTCCTTTACCTGAGGGGTGGAGTTGGACAATGTGGGCACACCTCTCTTCCTATTTTGGTTTCCCCGCCGATTCTCCTTCCCAAAGTGGGGGTTAGAACCGGTGGGGGCCAGTTGCTGGGAGCAGCAAAAGGCAGGGTCAGCTAACAAAGTTGGCAAGCCTTTGAAGCTTCCCCTTCGTGGAACCTGCCCATCCTTGGGGGGAGGCTTGGCACCTCTGCCCAGGATTTGCTTTGTTTCAGGACCCCGAGAGCAGGAGGCTCTCGACCCAGGGGTCCAGAAACATGCCTGTGGGTGGCAGCTGGTGAGCAGCCACTCAGCCAGGACACTAGATCTAGGTCATTTTTCAGGGGGCATCTCTAAGATGCCCTCAGAGTGCATTTTACATTAAATCCAACAATGACATCAGTGTGGGTTTAATGGGCTGAGAAATTTGATACCAAACTTCTCAGTATTCAGTAAAGCCATCATTGAGTTGTGGAGTTCGGAGTGCCAAACCTATGAATGGCACAAGTACTGTAGGGGACCAGGGCTCATGCCACTGTGCCCTCACTTGTGGCATAGTGCACCCTACCTTAGGGCTGTAAGGCCTGCTAAAGGGGTGAATGACTTATGCCACAGGCAGTGTTTCTGTGGGCATGGCACACAGGGATGTGTGACGACTTGGATTTTTAGAGTCTCCCCCTGGCACACAGACAGCACTGACGATGACAACATTTATGCTTCAGCCCTCAGAGACTTCCCCTGGCTACAAGGCCCTGGGTGCCCCTGGCACATTTTACAAGGGATTCATATGTAGGCCAGAGGAGTGCCAATGTGGGAGAAAAGGTACAGTTTTGGGAAAGAACACAGGCCCTGGGTACCTGATTTGTTGGAACCTAGGGCACACTTAGTCAAGAAGCATCAAACATCAGGCAAAAAGTGAAAGGCAACCATGCAAAAAGGGGCACTTTCCTACACTTACTATTTACGGTGGGATGATTTTCAAAGACAAAGGGGTAATAAATAACCGAGATAAAATAGATCGTAATAGTTAAGGGAACAGCTACTCTAGCATGATAAATGAACATATAGACATAACAAAGATTGAAAACTGTAACATATTACTTCCTACTTCCGTTGAAAAAGGTGACCTAGTCTCAACTTCATTTGTTATATGCTTTTTTGTAGTGTGTTTATAACAGATTCAATGAGGATGACTCACTTTTTCTCTATTTGCCTGATTTTAATGTTTCATTTGAACATCTCCCGATAAAGCGGGATAAACCTAACATTAAGTATCCTAAGTATTTAAGAGTTGTTGCATTACCCAAGAATGATACTAAAATAACTAATGGGAAATATGTATGTATGTATGTATGAATGTGGTTTATTAATGAATGAGAGAGGGATTAAAACTGTAAGGAATTTGGATGGAGGATGAATTGTAGATGAACAGTAAAAGGACGGAGGTGGAAAAATTTAGAAGGTCAAATCTGCAACTTAAATTGAGAGTAGAACAAGTAAGAAAGGATGGGTTACGTTTAGCCTAAAGGAGAACTTCAGGTGGGGATAAGGTAGAAAAGGTAGAAGAGAGTGACTGTGAAAAGAAATATGAAATAAATTGTGAGATTCTATTGGAAGGAGAATCAAACTTGAGAGAAATATATTATAATGGTGAGAAGAATGTTTATTTTAATTTGTCTAGAAATTGGGTTGAATCATGCTACGTGGCTTTAGTGTTTCCTAGAATGTATCATGTGAGTGAAGTTGGTAACTAAATAGGCTCAAGAAGAACTAAGAGACATGTTGGTTCAGTAGTTCAGGCTTTATTAGCTGCTTTCATTCCTTCAGTAGAAAATGCAATAAATGATGTGAAGGTTAGCCGTCTTTCAGCTTTGGTAGATAGATAGGATGGCAGTAGATAAATCCAAAGCTTTTGGAAACGTTAATGAAGAGATGCTTGCAATTAAGGCTATGATTATCCAGAAGGCATTCTTTTACAAAGGAAGAAGAAGTCTGTAAGCGAATTAAAGCAAAGAGTTGCTGCACGTATGTGCCAAATAATAGTAGTATTATAGAGTCATCTATAACTAACAGGACATATATGTCTAATGCAATTAACTCACTTGCAGAAACTTGATTATGGGACACTATAGGTACCTGGTTTAGTACTCTGGGAAGGGGTTTTGAAAGGATTAGTGAATCGGTGGGAGAAGTGGGAGGTCACATGCTTAAGATTATTTTAAGACCCTATATAAGAATAATAATGGTTTGTACAATGTTTCTGTTTCTTTTGATACATTTTAAGTGTATCATTTTTTTAAACCATTTATTTATGAGTTTTATGTTAACCAACTTTACAGAGTTATAAACAGTAATATATAATTAAAATGGTAACAGGTTAAAAGGAAAAAACGAATCTGTGGAACTGGAGCTTGAATGTTTAAAGGAGAATGTTTATCAGCAGATGAAGATGGCAGAGAGGAATTCTCAAAAGCAACTGAAGGCAACGTCAATGTCGAAGAACTAACTGATTTTCGATTAATAAAGATTTATTAATTTAGGTTTAGTGATTATAGAATACTCAGGGAGAGTTTGTACAAGCTTTTTAAATGCACAATTTTGGCTAGCAAATAATGGTGAGTATTAATTATTTTTATGATGAATTCCAATTGCAAATGCTGACTTAATAATGTATTATATAACAATACAGGGTGTGGCTCTAATCAGTAAGGCTGAGCCCTTTGACCATGAAAACAAACCAACTGCCAATACTGATGAACATTTATAGATCTTAGTTAACCTGGCGCAAGATCAATAAATCAATGCAACCTTCCACTACTCAATAGCATTTATTTCAATAGCGCCTGTTCTTTTATATTTCTCATTTTTTTAAAAGAACAATAGTACTTCATGTACAAAATTTCTTTAAAAAAATCACCACGATAGAAAATACAGAACAAAGAAGAATTATAGAACAAAGAAAAAATTTTGAACAAAGAAAAATTTACGACGCAATCCCAAACTCATTTCACTCCCAGTAACACTCAATCATTCATGCCACAATGGGGTGCATTAAAATTTGGGGTTGTGGGTTATGTTCCCACAGTTGTCTACCCTGGTGTGCCTACTTGGATGGTTTGCACCTATGGCATATCAGTGCATTTTCTACTTGTATTAATCTGCCTTGCTGCAAGTACCCAGTTTTGTAATAAAAAAAATGGTTCTATTGTGACTACCTTCTCTGGCCATTAATTTGAGGGTTCATTAGGAAACTAACAGGAGCTAAACATGTTTATTAAATTTAAAGGGCAAGCACAGTTGCCAGTTCATGGCTCAGCCCCCCAATAAAAGTATTATGATGATAGATGCGGTTTCCTGAGGGTGGGGGCCAGCAAGCGGTGGTGTCTGCAGCCCCCGTTCCTGTATGTTGATTCACTAATTCATGGCTCAGTACTGGCCTCTTAAAAGATGTGTAAATGTCTATATTGCCACCTGTCCAATTCTGATAAAGCACCGGAGCACAATAGGTTTTGCACAATTTTGGAAGACATATTTTTGTTTAATTTAGTTGATTTGTAAATGTATTCAGCACTGAAATCCTGCTAGGTGAAGTCGTCATATTTTGGCAAATAACTTTTCGTGAACGCACAGTCTGGACGGTAAAACGAGCGAATAGATTGGAAAAGTGGACATGCACTTGACAGGAAGGAGGCAGCGCCGAAGAACAGCCCCCACTTGTTACATGAGGTGTGCACTGACCCGCCCACATCCAGCCCAGCTCACACGTCTCGTCAGTCAGGTTGCCATGGCAGCGTTACCTGCTTTGCATTACATTAGTCATTACGGAGTCAGCGTTATTATACAAAACACGCAGCAGCCTAATGTTGCTAATTCTTTCATTGGTGCTTTTTGCACGCTCTCTCCTCGTGGCACTGTCAGATATAACTCGCTTTTCTCTCTCAGAGCTCGATATGACATTGACCTCTTACCCCCTTTGACGAGACTGCCTCCCTTGGGCTCAGCCCTGTCATTGGCTTTCCCCGGATCACTGAGTCCAAACCGCAGCGCTTCTTATTGGTTGAGCCGGATGTCGTCTTAGTTACGAGTGTGTTCAAACATTCTTCTTAGCACTTCTGAAGACCATGCAGAGAAAGTAAGTGACAGACCACTCAAGAGAGGGACCCCAAACCCGAAAACATTGAAATCAGGTAGGTACTTTGCATGCTTCGTGCATTTTCTATTTTCTCTCGTGCCCTCGGGTTCGCTGTGGGCATGCAGTCACAGAAGTGATAGACTGTGTGAAGTTCAATTAAATAATTTAAAAGGAGGAAATAAATGTAAGAGATAATTTAATTGAAGGCTAAAATGTACGTTTGTGGCACGAAAACGATTTTTAGGTAAACGACATAACAGACATAAAACGTGTTTTTTAAATGGCTTTTCATAATGCAGAGCTGCCCTTTCTAAGCGCTATAAATAACATGGCTTTATCACCCGATGTATTGGTACCCAGTTCACCATCCTCAGACGAGTGGTCTGTCTAGCCTGAATAGGAAATCATATCTGCATATCAAAGTATGTTTCAACGGAAAGCTTTGAATTCACTGAGAGAGCCATCATGTTAACTACCATGCTAGGCAGTGTGCAATCCGAGGGCCTCCAATAACCATGAAATATGGCTTCTTTGATGATACTGAAGGCAGCAAAACATCACCTTGTTTTGGGTATCTAAAGTCCATGCACCAGTTCTGTAGGACACTCTGCAGCGCTTGGTTGCATCAGTGTAGGTTTTAGCGCTACATAAATATACAACGTAACTTTAATATTCCTAACAAGAGTTCCAATTGACTAGTTACAATATGTTAGTCCTGCATTCTGCTGCTGATCTGCTACAGAAAACATACCAGGGAAACCGTATAATGCACAAGGCGCACTCGATCAATCAGGAATTTGTGAAGCGCACTACTCACCCGTGAGGGTCTCAAGGCGCTGTGGGGGGGAGGATGGGAGTAAACACAACAGAAGTGTGCTCCTAGCAGAGGAAGGTCAAAGTCATTCACCAAAACTAATACCATCCAACATCGCTTCCCAAGGTACATCAGGTAAGGAAAGGAAAATAGGGAATAAAAAAGTTACACTTTTCATTACTGCTGACAAAAACTAATATGGGAAAAACTTTGCAATTCACTGAAAAATGCAAACTTTAAATAGACAATGCAGATGTTAAAAAAAGAAGTGTTCATGCAATCATGACTAAAATATTTTTTATATGAATAGACATGCGCGACAAACACTGATCATATAACAAAAAGACCTATAACAAAGTGAATTTCAAGCCAATATAAATATTCACACAAACTACATGAAATTGTCATACAGAGGTGATGTTTCAGCTCTCTCTTTGGTGTCGTTCAGGACCATCATCAGGACATGCGTGAGCTCCTAATCAGCTGTTGCTAACAGCTCATTGAAACGCTTGATTTTGATCAAGGAAAACTAAATCAAAAAGCTACAAATTGGTCCAAACTGTTCTAATAGCCATAGACTTTAACCAGCCTAATTCTCAAGGCATGTCAGCTTGCTTATACAGGCGACATCGACTGGCATTGCCGCTGAAAGGCAAGCTACCCCAGCATGAGGTAAACCCTCTAGTTATGGTTCTAAGATTGGCAGTAGGCTTTTGTCCTGGTGGTTTTTTACTGCCCTGACCAAGGCTCACTGGTACCTGGTGGAGTTTTGTATGACCATGGGAGACTCTCTCAAGGTGCTCTCACTCCTCTATGTGTGGGGTTTTATCTGGATTGCATTTGATGGCATGAACAGATGCTTGTGGACACTCTGATTCCTGAAAAAGACTCACGGCCAATCCCTGACCGTAAAAGGTTGCTTTATTTGAGGCAGGACAGGACCTTACAGAACATAATATGCATCTGTGTCTCATATAGCCAATTGAGCTTGCTCCTAAATCAATATATCCAAATTGTAACTACCTCCCACTCCCTGATTATCTTCCGATTAAGATTGCACAGGTTCTTTCAAACTCTGGCTACTAAATCTACTAAATGCGGCTTATGTTACTTTGAATCTTATTTTCACATAATTCTTTAAAATCCAGGCATGGCTGGGAGGAAGGCATACGTGTGCCATCCAATTGGATAGTGGGTACAAGGCTCACCCTCAGGCCATCCCCAAGAGCTGCGGACACTGAGGTATGGACCCACCTAATCCCACTCGTGCTCAGTTTGCTCCACCTCCATCTCCCTGACCAGATCACACTCGGTACCCATCTCTTCTTCCCCATCACCGTTCCCACCCTCTTGCCTTTCTGGCCTTCCTCTCTTCCGCTTTCTGCTTCCTACTAATGCTATCCATCTTACCGCTCTCCTTATTGGTTCGAAGCCCCTTCTATATACGTCCACCTGTCTTCCTACACAGCTGCCACCTAAACTCTATTGACTTTTGCTCCCTCACAATCAGATATAGCATATAGATGTGGAATGGAATAATCCAACTGGCCCTCAACAAATTGGCTGTACCAGAGATTGGGATACAGTGGCTCAAAGACCAGTCATCTATATGTTTGATTATCAGTGCACGCAATAGCCTCACATACTTAATTGAAACATATCTTCTCAGTCAAGCAACTTCCCAGGAGGCAAATTACTAATCTGCACCCGAGGGAGCACAGAGGGATTTCTGAGTGGTTTTAGGACCACCAATGTACTCACTAATTTATTAATTGTTTAGGTGATGCATTAAAGGGGCCACCCAGTGAAGAGAAAGGAATAGCTCTCTTTACCCAGTCTTGCATCTCTAACAATCACAAAGAATAAACATTCTAGACTGTTCTTTTGGTGTAACCTTGGGCTTCTGGAGTGAGACATATTGTGACATCATTCACCAGATGGCTCCTTCAATCGATGACTGCTGTCACTCCACTATATCGCACAATATAGTAAAGCTTCGGGCAATCTCATATCACTGTGATTCTCTCTGCTCTGGGCCTTTGGTGCAGGGAGAAATAGCGAATCAGGGCAGCTAGAAATAAAAATACACCTTGGTACTGTTTGCTGTTTCACAAACAAAGCGATCAATGAAGAACTGCTTCCAGGCTGTATGTTTAGCCATAATAATGATTCATATTTGTAAAGCGCGAACATATCACCCTTAAGAGTTTTAAGGCGCTGGGGTCCGTCGGGTAGATTAAGTGAGCTATTGCCCAGAGTCAAATGAAGCTGAGCTGCCACCAGCGCCGGGGACTGGACCGCGAACACGCCGCCCTGGAGTCAACCGCTCTGGCCTCGTCCCATTGAGGGATGGAACTGGAAAGGGGGCATGCTAATAGACTCTGGGCCTCATTTATGAGGATTTGACGTAGGGCAGGCCGCAAGGAATCTTGCTGCGCTGCCGTATGTCAAAACAAAAGGGCACGAATGCGCTGTATCTATGTGACACCTTCCTGCTCAAAATCAGTCAATTCAGGCGATTTCCTTTTTCTATGTGTGCTGCACAATGCAGCACACATAGAAACAGGAAAGCATGAGGAGAACTTAAAACATTTCTCCTTGTTGCGCCTCCCTATTGCCACTCCTAGGGTGTCGTTAGATTCTGAGGCCTTCTCAGGTTTACAATTTCTCCTAAATCTGGGAATGTATCCTTTTCCATGGGTGTTGCGTGGGAACACCCGAAGCATCATTTATGGAATGCCCCTTTCACACAGTTTTCTGTGTGAAAGGGGCACATATTTATAAGGTCACGTGGCCTTATAAATATGCCGTGGCAGATTGCGCCACCGGAACATCAAAAAAGTGACATTCTGACGGCACAAAAGAGCCGGTAGCGCCTCATAAATGAGACCCTCTATTGGCAAATCTCCAAGCTGTACGTCGCAACAGGTGATTCTATGATTATGAATTTTTTCTAACCAGAAGTACTGTGAATAAACACCACTATACCATGAAAGGTTCTTCATTTGACCTTCGTCAAGTGCCCAAGCCTACTACATGGCCCAATAGACTCAAAGGTCAGTAAGGACAGGAGGCCTCTTCTTAAATCTGTCGATTTCCTTAATAGTTACATTTTCATTCATTTGAAGAATTGGCATATTCTCCTTCCCGTCTCTAGGATACCTCCTAAGAAGTTACACAGCTGGTTACATCAGCAAATGTCTACCCACCATAATAAGCCATAAGGCAGACCACATTCGAGACAAACTTTATCCAATCTGATCAAAGATAACAACTAATGAGCAGGGGTATGGATGTTCTCTTGGAAATGAAGTTTAAAGAAGTCCTTAACAGTGTGAGACAAGTAGCACTTACATGAGCTGACTCCACTGCTTTTCAAAATCCTCCCTCTGTTGTGACAACCTCTGAACGAGGCCACGCTTCACCAACACAGTTCACTAATGTGCATCGTGCTATATATAGTCACATATCCGCAGTATATTTAATTTGCGTGTAAATGGGCAAGAATACTAAGATTTTAGTGGCATTCAAGCTGATACAAAAACATAGCAAATGATTAGTAAAATGTAACGGTGCATGTTAGGGCACACAGGAGTGTTGCATTTCCATAGTAAGCATACATGTATTAAAGCATGTATATAGGTAAATTCACTTTCTCAAGTGTCAACTGCTACTTGTGAGGAAATATTGTGAGTTTGTGGCAAAACTATGTCAGAGCATAAACATAAAAAAAAGTACAAAAAATCAAAAAAACATGGGTAGACCAAAAACTGGCATCTATGAAGACTGGAATAAAAGCTCTACACACCCTATTCTACATCTGTCAGATTCATTTGTTTTGAGTTGGAGTTAGTTGTGAACATCATCACAAGGGGCTGAGTTCGGGCACTTCATGAGGGTGTATCTTCTATTTTCAGTGTTTGGATGTCTTAGGTTTTGTAATACTTTCAGTTGTAATGGTGATAATCACACCCTTCACAAATTCCTTGCTCTTTTTGTAAGGCCCAGTTGTTTGTTCTTCACCGGGTATGTTATGTTGTGTTTTGCTGTGTTATGTTACTTGCCAGTTGTGTGCCGTGCTTCTACCACAGTGTGGTTGCAGACCGAATCAAGCATTCCTTATTCAAATGGATTGCCGGCATCTCTTGTCCAATCAGCACTAAGCTGGAACCTGTGAGTGATGGGAAGCCTGTGTGATTGAAGCTAGATAGGAGGAATACCAAGTCAGGAGTGAGGCCTGCTCAGAGTGGGATGGATGGGCGGGTGCTTGGACTTGTTTATATGTTGAGATATTTTACGGCGGACCTTTCACTGCTTCCTCAAATTGTTGGCACCTGATATAACATAACATATACATTTGTCAAGCACACGTTCACCCGTAGGCATCTAGGTGCTGAATAACAGATGTTTATTGTTACCCAACTAAATGGTACTCAGATGGATGAAAGGCTGAGTGAACCCACCGGTATTTGAATCTGTGACCATGAGGTCGAACACAGGTCCCTGCAGTGGACACATTAGTCCACTGAGTCACCAGACCCAGCTATAGAGTGATGAGGTCTTCTTTAAGTGTTCCCGGTGGATCAATTGTGACCATTTTATCTTATTTGCACTGTCATGGGCCAGGCCTTGCTACCATCCGGAATACCTCTACCGCTAGCCTCCATGTCAGGTGGTGACTTCTGACTTGCCGGAGACCAGGGCACAGAGGAAGTAACCTCTGGCTGATGCCCTGGGAGTAGCGATAGTGCACAACGTCTGTTGGGAAAACCTGCCCTTTAAAATAACCTGCCAGTGCTAGGTAAGTGAGGTTCCTAAAGGATCTCAGAAAGCTTACTGAAAAGAAAATTCTCTGCAGTATTTCCAACTAAATCTCTAGCAGTGAAGATTTCCTAGCAAAAGACTATGTGCCAATGTCGAAGTCTGAACAAGAACACCCAGTGAGCCAGTTAGGGTACGGAGCCACAAGTCTCAGATCTAGGATGCCCACATACCTCCAGGTCATTATTGGCACAGTTGCAAGTCCTGGAATTTTGGGTGATAGCCCAATGCATTCTGGGTGTTGTAGTCTTGTTTTGCTTCCATTAAATTAACACACCTGAAAAGTTCACCACTGGAAGCAGTGTCTTTAATGTCCTGGAACAAGGTGCCCACCGTACTCAGATGTCTATTGACTTGCTGACTCTCCAGGCCTCTTATTGTATTTGAGAAGGCAGTTTATCCGTGCAGGATTTGTGCCAGTGGCTGCAGGTGGTTGGCACCGGCATTCGTTTCTGAGGACTGGTCTTAATTCTTCATCATCAGACTCTGACCCTGAGCAAGAGAGATAAAGGCACGAAAGGGAGAAAGCAGGAGGGAGGGAAAGATAGGGAAACAGTGACTATGGGAGAAAGTCGGAATTAGCAAGAAGCTGTAAGCTTGGGATACAGTGACAGAAACTGTAGGGTTGTGTAGGAAAGAGGCATGATATGGACTCAACAGATTCAACCTTGGTATTTGGCAACTCTTGCATGTGGTAGCAAACTTTCGACGCCTGCACTTATGTTATTTTTTTTTTTTAACAAGCTAAGCACTGGTCCATCGCATCCAACCAACTCAGATAATGTGCAATTCAGATCAAACGTAGCAGCTGGTCTAATTCTCCACCCTACGTTCATACTTGGTCAGTTTTCTGTCATATTGTGGCCAGTCCATCTATTGCACTTTCTTGTCTCACATGTAATTACTTCAATGTCCTGCGGTTGAATACATCTATAACTATAGGCACAGTTAGCCATTACTGAAGCACTGGTTTTGTTAATCTTACTATTTTACAATTTTGCCAGATAATAATATAAGGGATAAAATACCCCCTGGTGTACATGATAAGGATATTGCAAGTCACCCAGGCGTTCCATAACCATATCTTTTATGAGGTTATGGAAATCCGAGGTGACTTGCAAAATTCTTATTATGCACAGCAGGCGGTATTTTATCCCATATAATACATCGTCACACTGTCACCTTTCTCACAAATCACTTAAAACCTTGGGGCATAGCTCTTTAAGAAAGAGTAAGCATGTTTGCAAACATGAAGGATAAAAATAGAACCCGTAGTGCAAAATTAAACCCATCAAAAACCTGTTCGATATTTGTTGCAAAAAGATGTTTGAAACAGTTCAATACAACTCAGTTTTTCATTTTAAAAAAAGCTTCAGTGACCCAAACTATGTAGAGACATGCAGAAATATTCTAACTTTTCTATAATTATCAAAGGAATTAACAAAAATAATCATGTTCTTTCTGCTAGTGGCTGTACCTATAAAGACAGAGCAGAAGAAAGAAAAGCAATGTTTTATTTTTGTTGCTTTGAACAGCTGCTCTGTGACCTGACCTACCGTTCACCTGGCTGCTGGCTCTGAAAACAAGCATTGTGAGGTCAGAACTTGACTGCAATAACCTATCAAAGTCGAGTTCCGTCTCTTTTCTTTAAAATCGGCCACTAAGTGCGTCACAAGTCGCCAATTATAGAGATTTGAGGTGTGCATTTATACAGGGATTGCAGAATCCCATGTAATATAATCATCTACATCATCATTTTTATGATTATTATAATGAAGAATAAGAATAATAATATATGTTTTATTAAACTTGTCTGTTTGTATGGTGCTAATGTTATTTTTTTAGTTGTTTTGAAATATGATAGTTATTTAAGTGTGCCAGTTCTCTCTTCTTAAATGAATTTTGCATGCTACCGAAAAGACAGAAAAGGTGATTTCAAAAGCTTCCCCTTGAATATTAGGCCAGATCATTAGTGAGAAGGTGGTTGCCACAGCTCCTGTACTAGGATCCCTTCCCTGCATTTTGATATCCTGTTGCTGGGTCAGAGTTCAATAGGGTTGGCCTGGGACACAAAATAGGCCTGGGCACCAAATTAGGCCAAATAGGCCTGGGTCCCCCATTTGCGATTCAGATGGCTAAAAAAGTGGGCCACATTTGCAATCAGGACAGTTTTCAAGACACACGGTGTACCTATTTTGCAAGGCATGGGAGGCTGCATTTGTGATTGCTGCAGTTAATGTTTGTGGTAATATCAGGGAAATCAATAGGAAAAACTGGCCCACCAGGCCGTAAATAGGCCCACAATCAGCCCGGAACCAGCCCCAGTCTGTCAGGCCAGCCATTCTGGCACTGCCAGATTGCACGGTAGGCCAGACCAAACCTGGGAGCCAGCACCCTCTGAGGACTATAGCAAGACTCGCTCAATTGTGGTGGCCATCCATTCCTGATCACTGATTGCCCTCTGTCGGCCATTCGCTAGGTTGTACTGCTCCATCCATTGGATTGGTAGGGCATCCATCCGTTCTGGAGGATCACCTGACAGAAGGTCAGGGTGCACCTGTTCATCTCTTGGACTTGTTCTGGGCACTGTAGTGCCAGCTTTGATGGCACCACTCAAGGGGTTCCTTAGAGACTTTCACTCAATTTCCCAGCCATCACACACCAGAACACTTCAGTCAGTCAGACTTGAGGCCTGCTCATTTATCCAGCTTGACAATAATGCTTGTTTTGTGAATGCTGGCACGCAGAAGCTGCTGAAACAGGCTATCAAGCAACCCTACTGTAGGTTCAAAACATGCAGTTGCCACATCCTCTCTGGTGACTCTTCCGGGGCAGCACATGCTGCACTTGCTCACGGCAGGGCGCATCACAGTGCGGCTTTAAGCTCTCCACCTAAATCACACCAACCTCTAGTCTGATGATGGACATGAGAAGGCTGTCAGGTCATTGTTTTTCCTCTCTAAGGGCCATATGTAGGAAGCCTAATACCGGTCGGTAACGGCCGATTTTCGGTAAATATCCCGTTACCGACCGGTATTTAGGCTTTTGGTATGTAGGGGGCACATTTCAGGATTCGGTAATTTACCGAATCGGTAAAATTACCGAATCGGTAATTTTACCGATTCGGTAAATACCGAATCCTGAAATGAGATGTAGGGGGAGTGTGTCGTGGGTTTGGGGATTCGTTATTTACCACCAACTAAAAGTTGGTGGTAAATGACGAATAGCTGTGAAAATGCATTTTTGTGCACTTTGAAGTGTGCAATGTGGCAGACATACATGCCCTTAGGGCATGTATGTGCGCCACATGTGCACACATGCAGGAATCAGGGGTGCAACAGGGTGTCACTGTGACACCCTGCCACCCTTGGTTGTGCTCCCCCCATTACCGAATCGGTATTTACCGATTCGGTAATGGTAACTGGCTTCCCATTGATTCCTATGGGCCTCCTGGCCCATAGGAATCAATGGGAAGCCAGTTACCATTACCGAATCGGTAAATACCGATTCTAAATTACCGACCCATTCCGAATCGGTAATATTTACCGACTGATTACCTACATACAAGTTACCACTTCTTAAATACCGATTCGGTAAAGTTCGGTATTTAAGAAGTGGTAAATTGTATGCTACCTACATATGGCCCTGAGTGCCTCTTAAGACACTTCAGTTGCAGATGCTCACATTGTTCTGGTTAAACATATATTCTTTAGAATGGTGGTTTTCCAAGTAGCTTTGATGTTAGCCCATTAGCAGTAAGATATTGGCATTTGCATCTGAAAGACCTCTTCTCTGCCCTCTCACCCACTGGGCTCTTTAACCTTTGATTGCTAACATGAACAAAGGCAGAAAGTCAGGAACTAAATTTGACTTTTCATTTCACAAGTCTACCAATTGGCACTATGACATAAGACACCATCAGACATACCTGGCTTCTCAGCACCCAGCATGTTGCATTGTGGGACTGGTAGTTTTGCTGTTAAACAGTTTCATTATGGACTCAATACCCCCAGCATGCAGCGTTCTGGTCCCTAAAATGTCCGAATGGCTTAAAATATTATGCATGACATGGAGCTTCTTGTCAGCTATATTTTAGAATTTTATAAAGTTGTCTAGCCCATTCCAACAACTGCTTATTTCACATGTAAAATTAAAAGGAAACTCTGCTCTCATGTTTTGTGAGGATTCACTTTTTCATTCACATCATGCACTAAGATGAGACCCGGCAATGTGAATCGTTCTGTCTTTTGTGTCGGGAAAGTTTTACCTCGAGCTTCACAACACAATAAAGGTTCAACAACGACAGCAGCAGTACAGCCTTCCGTAAGTTAAAGGATAGGAAAAGGACAGGTGACATCCTCTGTTAACATAAAGGATAGGTTAAGGGACAGTCAGCAGTCACATCACAAGATTCTCTCACACATACAGGATAAGTGTAACAAAGGCATCTAAGACACTAAAGAATGAGGGAAGGGAGTTAAGGGACTGTTGTACGCTCGTCATAATCTGACATAAATCTATAAGTAATATAAAACTCCTAGAAGAAACAGCAAAACCACCTACTGAATTAACATACATTCATTTACATACTTAGGATGACAAAACCTCACCTACCTACTGTGGTATGCTTCATCAGTGGGTTCAACATCTAGCAGTGGGAACATTCTGAAAGTACTACTGGTCACTGGATGTAGATTGTCCTAGTTATTGGTTCCCAGTTTTGCGCGAGCTTATATCCCTTTTGTTGACATCCTTTATTCAAATGTGGGGGAGCCAAACATGTTTTGCTGATGTCTCCCTACTACAAGATTAAAAGCAGGCGGGTCGAACAATGGACCTGGCTTCCCCTTTGCATCAACATGTTTCGGGGCTCCAAGATTGCCCTATGGGATCGGACACCTTCTTCAGGACTTTATCTGTCTCACATCAAAGTGATGTCCCTGGTTCAAAGGTCATATTTTCAAGCTCATTTAATATTTCCCTTGTTTTTTTATAAAATGAGACAACAACAGCGTCCCCCCTCTTCATAGAGTAGGTACACCTTGGGCAGATCCAGTGCAGGCTTCCCTCCTTCAGATGATAAGTACAGCTAGGGCAGCAGTAGTACAACCTTTCCCTATTCCAAAACAGGTACGAAACAGGCATCAGCAGTATAAACTTTGCTTCCTCACTGACAATGCTTAATTTGAGCCAGTGGTTTCCGGTGTTCAGCACCTGCACTTAAATGTCAACACCGGGGCTTGTGACAGTCTGCCACAACGTGGCGCTGCCTCAGATGACCACAACAACAGTCAATTATTAATACAATATACATTAAAAATGACTATTACCTGCCACCCAAGCTATTCTTATAACTTTGGGGGACTGAAATGGTCCAAATTGTCACACATGTAGGAGTGTGATGGTTAGTAGTTGTGTTGCTACTATCACTGGCAGCATGGCAGGGGCAATGTGTGGTGCATGCTGCAGTGGCCTCCCGACTAGAGCCCTTCCACTTATTTGATAACAAATTAAGCACTGCAACAGGTACAGAATGGCTGTAGCAAAGCAATTTAACCTCTCTTATAGAAAGCAGCAAGTGCCATCTTCCAGCCTAGGCAGAACAGTTTAAACAGGGTAGAATAGCCCAAGCTTTCATCACTCACAGAATTTGTACACTTAAGGCATGTGTGACATGTAGGTTACAGATATATCTTCTGGATAGGTGCTTAAGTCGCTGTGAGGAATGTGATGGAGGATGAATTAGTGAATATCTGGTTTCTGACACTATTCTCACTTAAGTAATATTTTATGTCAGCATCCTCAAAGCCCTGCTGCTGTCAGTTCAGGATGTGCTGTTTCTGTTGTCTTGGTCCATTAGTTTTTCACGTATTGAAAAGTCGCCCTTACATGTCAGGTAGTCGTTTTGGAACAGCCCAGCCACAGCCTTAGTAACTATGCTGTAAACAGATACACAGATGCCAACCTCTTCGGAAACGTTTTGAATGCGCTGCTCAGCCTCGGCTTTGCTACTATTCAAAATGTTGAGGGCCGCCACTGCTCACTTCTCTCTAGAGCATTATGGACTACTGCCACCTTCTGGAGCCTTTAGGAACATGCACACTGCATTCGATTGACTGGTCTTGCTGGGAAGGATCCACAAACTTAGAACATTCGATGTGGCGAATCTTTAAAGTACAATGTGAAAATATAGTCCTAAAAAACAGACTGTCATAAAGACAAGGAAAATAATGCAGACTGCAAAAATATTACAATTACATTTTAGAACCCTGTGGGCTCACTAAAACAGACACTTAGGCAACGGTATCTAAATAATAATAAATGTAAAATTCCAAAATCCCAGCCCCAAACACTTCCACTGGATTGCGGGACTGGTTTGAAGTGCTGCTCTACATTTTTCACCTGTACGACTGATTGGACAGAAGCGTCTAATGGGGAGTAAAAAAACATTCTAGCTTACACGTCAAGAATTAAAAATTTGCAAACATTCGTGACAAGAATTTTCAATTCTATTAAGGACAAGGAGGCGAGGATTATGCTTTCTCATTTCTTTATTAGAAATGCTCAGCAGCCAATCAGATAAACCGTAGTAAAATGAAAAAACTACAGTACCCATGAGTACCAGGGTACCACGTGACCAACCATAGAGTCTCACATATAAAAGCTAATGAATGTGAAAATACGTCCTCTTTCTTTGGTGAGGAACAGTTCGCAGGAAACAGGAAGTCCAATGAAAAAACGATGAATGCCAGGTAGAAGAATCCATCAGCAACTGCCGGTGATCACCCTGACGATAGAAGAAACAGCAAACGCAGAACCCAGGAGACAGCAGACCATCCAAGCAGAGTAAGCAGGAGGAACAGAAGGGTCGTTATTTCGGGTCAGAACCTGAAAGGAAATGTACAGCCGTAATATTCATCCCATAAAGAGTGTGAATTCAACAAAAAGGGGGGGATAAAAGAGAGAAAACCAATGCATTAACATAAATCAAATGCAAATATAACTTTTGAAAACATGAGAACAAATCATGACTTTGGGTGGGATAATCCTCGCCTCCTTGTCCTTAATAGAATTGAAAATTCTTGTCACGAATGTTTGCAAATTTTTAATTCTATGTCAGGACAGGAGGCTCCGATTATGCTTGTTCAAAGCTGATCCACCACTACAGAAGCAATATGGTCAATAGGTTTGTAATAAAAAGTTTTGAACACAGAGTCAGAAGACCAATCTGCAGTTTTCATGATGTCCAATAATGAAACACCCATCGAGAATGCTTTAGAGGCCATAGCCCCACGAGCCGAATGAGCACCAAAAATGGAAACATCAATTCCAGCCTCAGACAAGAGCCATCTAACCCAGCGCGCTAAAGTTGCAGGCGTAACAGGACGAAAAGGTTTTTGCAAAGCAATAAGTAATTGACCCTGTGGATCTGAACGTAAAGGGGCAGTACATACCTCATAATCCTTGACACACTGAACAACGCAAAGGTTGGGATGGTGAGGAAATGAAGGATAGGTAACAAAAGAAGTAGCCGTTTTGGTGCGTTTAGAAATAAGAAAAGTGACACCCTCGGGTGTAAAACTGCGACCTGCCAAGTCTAACGCACGCACATCAGAGACTCGTTTGCAAGAAACAAGACATAACAGCATAGTCAGTTTGGCAGAGAGTTGCTTGCGGGAAAGCAAAGAATTAGAAGGCCAGGCTTCCAAAAATTTCAAAACAATGGAAACATCCCAAAGCGAGACATATTTAGGACACGGAGGATTTGATAAATGAATGCCCTTAAGTAATTTGGAAATTAAGGGATGCTCACCCGCAGGTTTACCATTGATAGGAACATGAGCCGCGGAGATGGCGGAACGGAAGTTGTTGACCGTGCGATAAGCCAAACCAGAGGAAGCGAGAGAGGCTAGAAAATTAATAATCATAGCCACATCCGCTGAAGCGGGATCAACTTCCCGCGGAACACACCAGTCACACCATCGTTTCCATGAGGCTCTATATCGTTTGTGAGTACTGGGAGACTAGGCGTCACTGATGAATTTGGAAGCATCGCCTGAAAGGCCTGGGAGCGACCAGCGATCCCCGAAATTCGCCACGCCAACAGAAGGAGATTGCCGGATAGAACAAGGGGATGCGGATTGCCCAGGGGATCCAACAACAGATTCCACTTCTGGGGAAGAAGGAACGGGACCGCACAGCACATCTCCAGAAGAACCGGGAACCACGCTTGAGCTCTCCACAGCGGAGCGATTAGAATCAACTCTGTTTGAAAACGTTTTGAGTAGGCCAGAACCCTGGGAATCATCATGAACGGGGGAAAGGCGTAACAAAGAGTGGACGGCCAGGTCTGAAGGAATGCATCCGAGGCTAGGGCTTTCGGATCCGGCCTCCAGCTGAAAAACAGAGGGAGCTGAGTGTTCAGGCGAGAAGCGAACAGATCTAGGTGGCATTGACCCCAAGTCCGACGGAGAATGCGAAAAATGCGAGGATCAAGGCGCCAATCGCTGAAGTCGCGAAGATGGCGAGAGTTCCAGTCCGCAATCTGGTTGTGACAGCCGGGTAGGTATTCGGCAATAACTGTGATCTTCTGTTGAAGACAGAAGTGCCAAAAATCCTTGGCGATCTCCGCCAAAATCTTGGATCTCGTTCCCCCTAACTTGTTGACATACCGGACCGCTGAGACATTGTCCATGCGGAGGAGAATGCAACAATTTGACTGAAGAGGAGTAAAACAGCGTATCGCAAAGTGTGGAAATTTAGCTTGCAAACTGAACATTATCTGCGCCATCTTGCCCCTCCCCAGCACCACGCACAGCGAACGCACGGCTGCCATTTTAGGCACCCCACTCATTGTCAATCGCCAGCGCGGTCCCCTTGGCGCTGCAAGCATCCCCCGCGCGCTGGCCACCCCTGCTCTCTCATACAGGCCATAAACCCTCTCCTTCTGCGCGACCCCGCTACGGAACCACTTCCGACCGACAACCCATACATGGTCATGCCTCTCCTTTGATAACCCCCTTCCTCTGCGCACCATTGTCTGAACTAGTCCCAGGCCATCACCTAGCCCTGCGGATGCAGTTTATTGCCCCTACTGTAAGGGAAACACCCCACATCAAAGGGATTACAGTAGATCAAAGCCCCTACCCTCTGAGACCCGGCCGGTTGCACACACCCCCGGGAATTAGCGGAATTCCCTGCTGCGCGATAGCCATCTCCCACTGCGGGTAGGGTGGGAACTTCTACTGTATCTATGTGTGGGATCGGATCTGAGCCGGGGCTTCAGGGGATGTTCTTTCAGGCATCAAGGGAGTCTCAAGAATATACTATGTGTAATAAAGCAATAAACCAGTGTATAAGAGACCAGGTCTCAGAGATGCAGTTAGAGCACCTCGTGACGATACCTTGCTGTCTGATCTGATGTGTTCTGCTCCGACGGAATAAAACTTTGTTTCCTGCCTTCCAGTCTCCGGCGCCTGCCTCTTTTATTGGTAAATTATCGAGTGGTATGAGAGGCGATTACCGCCGGGCAAATACTTGAAAGATTATCGACTGAAACTGCCGCTACCATTTAACAATTGGCGTCCCAAACGTGGGGCCCATCAGCGACACGTGGATCCAGTGGGAGAGGTCCCGACGACAGAGTGAACGACTGCAACGATCGGGAGAGCTCCTGCCCAATAGACCCTCGTCTGGCAGCCGATCATCCGAACTTCACTGGTTCCGAGCAGACCTCTCTCGAGTGATCTACGGTCCTGACTGGGAACCATCAGGAGTGCCGCGGCAAATACGGAGAATAGAGGACGATCGGGCGCTGGAGGCGGAAGACGAGAAACTGTCCACGCGGTCCGGGTAAGGTCGTGAAATACGACAAAAGTGCGAAATAATTGATTGATTGTTTGAATACTAGTATTGCTCATTGATTGTTCTCTTTGAGATATTCGCTGTCTACAAACGGGGAGGAGTAGAAATACTCTCTCTCTCTCTCCCTTTGCAGATAGTGAAGGGTAGGTAACGCAGACTTTTGTCCCCGTTGAAACCCGTCGTGCCTATCTTTATCTCCCCATTGATTGATTGTCCGAACATTGATTGTTTTGAAGAATAGTGCTTTTTGAGATATTCTCTGTTTGCAAATAACGTAGAATAGGAATATTCTGTCTAGTCTTTGCAAATAGTGAAGGGTAGGTAACGCAGACTTTTGTCCCCGTTGAAACCCGTCGTGCCTATCTTTATCTCCCCATTGATTGATTGATTGATTGTCCGAACACTAGTTGTTCGATATTGGTTCTTTGGAGGTATTCTCTGCTTACAAATAACGAGGAATAGAGATATTCTGTCTAGTCTTTGCAAGCAGTGAAAAGATAGGTAGTGCTGACTTTTGTCCCCGTTGAAACCCGTCATGCCTATCTTCTCCCCACTGATTGGTAGTTGGTTCTGCCCGGACCGCTTATTAGAGGTGAACCACCCGGCTCCACTGGAAGGCACCCCTAATAAGGACATGTTCACTAAATATGGACTAGTCGCCGTAGCTTATAGCAAGCTGTGGCATAAATATACCAAGAAGGACCCCGAAAGTCAGTGGCCACTGATGGGATCCTTCGACGACCGCAAGATAGAAGCGCTAGAAGTAGCTCTGCGTAACAATAAGACGACGCCTACTATGCTTGACAGTATTGGCATGTGGCGCAAAGAAGCGACGCAACGGAAAAAGAGGGAAGAAGTAAAAGCAGAAAAGGAATTACGAAAGGCAGCTCACCTTGCCGCTAGAAAGTTAGAAGAAGACATAAAGGAGAGAAGGGAAACTAAACTAAGACAGGAGCCCGAAACCTCAGGCCAGTACGCTGTTAGGACCCCTTCTTTGCTCTACCCTGAGTTGTCCTCCAAGCAGCGAACGAATGACGAGTTACTGTTAGGTCCCCCGATCATTTACATGCCCCCCTCCGTATGCACCCTCCCAATCAATAGTGCAACACCCACAACCCCCGAACACGAGCGAAAGCAGTACAGGGGCCTCGGCCCTCACAGCCTCCGCGCCGGCTGAGCCTCTTGTGCCGAACCCAACGTCGACTACAACGCTAGACGACCATGAGATAGGAAAGAAAGAGTCCACCAGAATGAATCGATTAACTAAGGATGAACGAACAGGAATCGACAAGATAGTAAAGGCACTGGTAGGATCCTTTCTGACCTTACAAAAACTAAAATAACGCTAGGAGTTAGCCCTTTGTGGGACATATGAAACCAAGGGAAGGAGTCAAGCTCACGGTCGAGACGACCGCGAGGTAGCCCGACTCCATTACTCTCGCTACCTAAACATGTCTGCCCTACCGCCCACCCCGCCCAATAAGCATGACAAAATCCCGCACAAACGGAAGCCTGCTGACACCCACCATCGACGTCACCAAACTAGGGCTAGATCGCGCACAATTGGGCTATGTTATTTTTCCGATTGCACAGTAACCTCCTTGTGCTCGTCATCAGACTACAAATATGTACAAACACTCCAACGAAGTAATGTAGTTATAACATTTTAATAACTTATAGGATATAACAAACACACCAACAGGGTAAACAGGTTAAAACACGTTTTAAAACAACTATTTACATGACAGTCTGCTGCAACCTCCATCCCAAAGCCTTAACGTCCACGTGACACCGTCCTCGCCTCTCCTTCCTCGAAATTGCAACATTGGCCTGTTTTGGGCGGTCCCTCTTAGTTGACTTTGGGCTATAAAAGCCATGCAAAAATCCATTGACATCAGTGGCGAGCGATTGTGCGAATAGGCCGGAGGCTATACGAAGCGCCGAAGTTCTGGCAACACCAAGGCGGAGCCCGCCACGCTGTGCGGGCCTTTCCGCTTTCTCTTCTTCTTTCCTTAATGAGGGCTGGTGCCCTGGCGGGGGGAAGCGACGCGGACGGGCCTCCCCCACCTCCCCAGGTGGAGGCTCGCCGGGCACCCCAACCGTCTTTAACTCGCCGGCCAGCTAAGCTGCACCCAGCCATCTTTTTCATCGGCCTGCTGAATTTCACCCTGGCACGCTGTGCGGGTCTTCCCAGTCACTTCTTCCTTCAATAACGGAGGGTGCCCTGGCGGGGGGAGGCGACGCGGACGGGCCTCCCCCACCTCCCCAGGTGGAGGCTCGCCAGCAGATGAGGGCACCCCAACCGCATCTTTCACACGTCAGCCAGCTGAGTTGCGCCCTGCCACTTCATTCGCCGTTCGGCTGAGCCGGCACCCCTGCACGCGACCGCCAGGCAACCACCCAGGCACAGGGTTCACCAAGACTGCCGCTAGCACCCGACGCGGGGAGTGGGCCCCCGCAGCCAAGTAAGTAGGGGCCCACTCCGATGGTGATACCATCCGAACTGCTGTTGTCGCTGCTACTGGAACCACTCCGGTGGCAATACCATCTGAACTGCCGCTGTAGCTGCTGTTGGCCCCTCTCCGATAGCCGTACCGAAGAGCTGCTGCTACTGCTGCCATTGAACTCCGGCGGTTGACCCCTCCGGTTCCAGGCCTGGCCCACCGTGAGACAATTCTGGACTCGAAAGCTTGTTTGCTAGGGCATGGGCCCCACCCTTGACAGAACGCTCCCCTCAGCCTTGCAGAATTGGTTGGAGTCATTTGACATTCGACTCCTGCGGACTTCCGGTAAGGACAAAACCACCGCCATTGCTCTTTTGCCCCCGGGCGGCAGCCGCCTTGCCTCCGCTTGGTGCAGTGAGAAAGTAGAGCGTCGGCGGAAGAACCCGCCTGCTGCCCCGCCCTAAGAACAAACCGTGGCATTGCTACAAGGTTGCAGTGACGCCATGCTGACGCAAAGTTGACGCTAACGAAAGTTCTCGAACTACCGAAAGGAATTCTGGTTCAACTGCTAATTCATGGAAAGACTTAGACTGTGCACTGACCCGACCCCGCCCCAAGATGGCGCTGATGTAGGAGTGGCCTACAACTCCTTGTGGCGTTCCAGTCACGTGACATTTGTGTTAAAAAAAAAAAAGAGAGATATATATATATATGCGATGCTTACACACATGATGGTGGGGAAAAAGGGGGGAACCGATTTTTATGTTAATCCAGTGTTGCTCATGTTGCTCGACGCCTCTCACACCGTGGCCGGTCTATGGCGGCTGTAGGCCCGTACTTCCATACTGACATTGTTTTAAATAAAGGGCTTCTTAAAAAGGAATTACGAAATCAGTGTCATGACTAATCATCTGGGTTGTTGAAAGTTTTTTTCTTTTAAATAAATGATTGTTACTCCTAAGCGAAAGCATACAGATAATACAGACACAATTTGCCTAAAAAAATCTTTTTGTTTAACGGAATTTGTACCCATCACGCCTGCCCTTTTTCCAAGAATTGTCAAATCAATAATGAACTATAACTTAAGGTATATGTCGCATGCAAGGTATGGTATCCTGCACCATAATACACGACCAATTGAGAAATACATGCACGACCAGGGAACGCGAATTTAGGAGATGAATGAACTAGAGCATCTTTGCCTCGAACTAAAGAATAATAGGTCCGTGGTATTACCCACCCCTGCGGCTAGCCTGGTACATGGTAAGTAGAACCTTTCGTGTCTGCGCGCGCTGGGGTATTTTGAATACTGCACCTCCCCTCCCCTCTTATTTCCCCTCTATAGGTCACGACGAAGTTCCGACTGAAGAGTGGAGTGGACATGGACCGCACCAAGTTCAATATCAGGGAAAACATAGACAAACGTTGTGAGATAGTGCGTAAAATTACAGACCACCATTGGGAACATGAAAACTGTATGATATGATTGTGCGTGTGTACTACGATTATACGATATGAATGTGTATGCATTTCATGTTCAGATCACTTGAAGAGAGCGTCATTGTATGATTGAAGTGCGCGTCCACCGATCAAAGGGAGGAGAATAAAGGGTCAGACAACCCATAAGATGAACTACAAAATACTGAAGGTACGCAGCATGCATAGGAATAGAGGACAGGAAAGGAGAGGTCCCCGTGCTCGACGCAGCCCTGAGTCTCCGTCTTGATGCATGTACTGTCACACCCTAACCGGCATTTGTGTGTACGTGATCACCGAATTTATGTCTTTTCCCCGCTTGTGTTTTCTTACATGGAACAGACCCATGCTACTCCATGTTGTGTGTGCACCAAGTGGCCTATTATCTTGCCCATCTCTCTCTCTCTCGTTTTGTGTCGTATGTATGCCAAAATAGCCTACTTGATGCACACGTCTCTCTCTCTCTCTCTCTCTCTCTCTCTCTCTCTCTCTCTCTCTCTCTCTCTCTCTCACTCTCTCTCCCCCTCCCTCGCAAAAGGCTCTTTCTTGCCCTCTTTTCTTCTTGAATAAATTAACGACATACACCTCTTTGGTAAGTGTATAATTGGCCTGAACACAGTGGTGTTCGAACAAATTGACAGAAACAAAAACGACCATACTTTACCACGTTACTACCTCTCCTTTTTACAAACGTTAAGCCTAATCGGCTAAGAAGGAAAGGACAGGTAAGACGACTGATGGCTCCCAAATCTGACCCTCAACACGGGGACTATATGTCAGTGGTTTTTGTTCTTAAAGGACACCATCTCCACCACCCAGAATTACCCCTGACCAATTAGCCCGAAATAGAACGTCTAAAGCACCCTGTTCTCCCAGAGATAACTCCAGCCCTATACTAGCCGTCTCAGAAGTATCCCGAACGAAACAGCTGATGGCCCTGTTTTAAACTGATAAAGGGTCACCTACTGTATGAAAAGGATACTCATGAACGCATGACAGTAGCACCTCGCACTTACGGGTATTACCAAACCTTGTATTATAAGGCGCAGAAACCGACACCTAGAAGGCCAGACGATGGACAGGGACACCCACAGAACCCTGCACCACAGCAGTAATTAATAGATTAGTAACACGCACATTAACATCAGAGTTAATAGGCACCAATCATGTAGTAACAGATAAGAGCATTTCCGCAACTACTCAGTGGTTGGGAGAGAGAATGAAGTATGTAAATGTCTTCCCTGCCAAGATCTCTAAGACTTTCGTTTCTTAAAACCTATTCAAGGATAACCTGCAGCCATCGGAAGAGAGGGGTCGGACGTGACGCACAGTCTGGCTGCGGATCATAAAGCATCTATGACATCGACCAAGGGGGAAGCGACGAAGCAACAAGGGTGTGAGACGAGACACCATTATCAGAACGATGAGCGCGGAGGGCTACATCGAGGCCCCTGCTCACTGACCAGCGTGCCTGAAGTCTCAACCCGTCGGGCCCGATTGATGGGCCCACTGCTGAAAAGATTCTGCCCCCCTTTGGTCCGCATTTTTGATCCAATCCCATGCCACCCCATTCTCTCTTCCTCTTTCATTTGGACTATGACTTTGACCTACTACCGAGGAACAAAAGGCCGGCACCCTGTCTCAAAAGTACCTGTGGTGGACTGTGTTAAGGAACAGGACTGTGATCAAAGAACAGTGAGTGGTCACACCCTGCCACGTGAAGAAATCGGATTTGAGCTGGACCTTAGTTCCACCGCCGGTGCTCAACAGTGCCAACGAAAGAAGAACAACAATGAGAGCTTACCAGTGATAGCTCTTTATAAAACAAGGACACTGGAAAGAAGAACCCATGTCAAAATTGAAAATCCTCTCCCAACCACCTTATTATATTAACTATCTTCTTATCAAGTTTTCATGATATTGCATCAATCACTTCCGACTATACACTGAGAAGTTAAGAAAATGTAACTTTGTATAGTAACATTCATACAACACCAGCCATGTACACGACTATACTGCAACTTTGAATGTACTTCCTCCTCGCCTACTTTATCAAACTGTATGAGACAATGTACAAATGTGTCAGATTACTCCAGCCTACCCTAACGACTCTGTATCTTTAAAATGTGTGACGAACATTGACGATACTGTAACTGAAAGGCTAACAAAGGTGAATATTGGCCGGACAAGCTGGCGAGATATGTTAAAAGGGAGGACTGTGGAAATTTAGCTTGCAAACTGAACATTATCTGCGCCATCTTGCCCCTCCCCAGCACCACGCACAGCGAACGCACGGCTGCCATTTTAGGCACCCCACTCATTGTCAATCGCCAGCGCGGTCCCCTTGGCGCTGCAAGCATCCCCCGCGCGCTGGCCACCCCCGCTCTCTCATACAGGCCATAAACCCTCTCCTTCTGCGCGACCCCGCTACGGAACCACTTCCGACCGACAACCCATACATGGTCATGCCTCTCCTTTGATAACCCCCTTCCTCTGCGCACCATTGTCTGAACTAGTCCCAGGCCATCACCTAGCCCTGCGGATGCAGTTTATTGCCCCTACTGTAAGGGAAACACCCCACATCAAAGGGATTACAGTAGATCAGAGCCCCTACCCTCTGAGACCCGGCCGGTTGCACACACCCCCGGGAATTAGCGGAATTCCCTGCTGCGCGATAGCCATCTCCCACTGCGGGTAGGGTGGGAACTTCTACTGTATCTATGTGTGGGATCGGATCTGAGCCGGGGCTTCAGGGGATGTTCTTTCAGGCATCAAGGGAGTCTCAAGAATATACTATGTGTAATAAAGCAATAAACCAGTGTATAAGAGACCAGGTCTCAGAGATGCAGTTAGAGCACCTCGTGACGATACCTTGCTGTCTGATCTGATGTGTTCTGCTCCGACGGAATAAAACTTTGTTTCCTGCCTTCCAGTCTCCGGCGCCTGCCTCTTTTATTGGTAAATTATCGAGTGGTATGAGAGGCGATTACCGCCGGGCAAATACTTGAAAGATTATCGACTGAAACTGCCGCTACCATTTAACAAAAGGAACCCGCCAGGAGTTCCAGACAGTTTATGTGAAGGGATAGTTCCTGGGAGGACCATCGACCCCCTGTCGAGACGGGACCGCACCGGGCTCCCCAACCCCATAGACTGGCATCGGATTCTATCACCAGATCCGGAGAGGAGCCGAACAGGGCTCGCCCATTCCAGGCCTCCATGTGGTCTAACCACCATTGCATCTCGCTCTTCGCATCCGCGGAAAGAGGAATCAGATCGGAATAACGCAGACCTTTTTGGAGATTACAAATCTTTAGCCTCTGAAGAGCCCTGCAGTGCAGAGGGCCCGGGAAGATCGCCTGAATGGAGGATGCCAGTAGACCTACAACTCGTGCTAACGATCTCAACGACACAGTCTGTCTGGAAAGGACCGACCGCAACTCCCTCTTGATATACCGAATCTTTTGGTTTGGAAGTAAAAGTTGACATGAAAGGGAATTCACCTGGAAACCCAGAAACTCTATTACCTGTGTAGGGGTCAAGATAGACTTGTGAGGATTGACGAGAAAACCGAGAGATTGTAAGAGGTCGATAGACCACTCCAGATGTGATAAAACCGTGAGGGGACTGTCCGCCATGATAAGAATGTCGTCTAGATAGATTATTAAACGGACACCCCGAGCACGCAGACATTCCGCGACGGGCCTCAGAAGTTTCGTGAAGCACCAAGGTGCTGACGAGAGGCCGAATGGGAGAACCGTGTACTCGTACCAAGTTCCCAGCCAACTGAATTGAAGAAATCGGCGATGAGGCTCGAAGATTGGAATAGAAAGATACGCATCCTTGAGGTCGAGCCGAACCATCCAGTCCCCTTCGTGAAGAAGATCGTGCAACAGATGGATCCCCTCCATCTTGAAGTGTCTGTAAACAACACTTCCGTTGAAATCCTTCAAATTTAGGACTAGACGATTTCCGCCCCCTTTTTTCTGCACCAGGAAAACAGTGCTGACGAACCCCTGTGGATGGGGAAGAGTTGGAATGATTGCCCCTTTTTTGAGAAGGGAGTCGATTTCGGCCGAGATAAACCCTTGGTCCTGAAGGGAAAAATTTAGTGGATGTGGAGGGAGGGATTGATGTTGGGACTGATAAAACTCTATCTTGAAACCTTGAACAGTTTGCAGAACCCAAGCATCGTTTGAGATTAGACGCCAGTTGTGGAGAAAAAATCGTATCCTGCCCCCCAAAACCACCTCGGAAAAAGGAAGCAAACTCACCTGAGGTGTTGGAGTCGTGATAGGCACCCTGGTTTCCGCCGGAACGGCCTTTTCTAAATTGACCTCTTCCTTTACGGGATGGGTAGAAGTTGGAGCGGGAGTTGTATCCAGCCTCCTGACCACTGCCTCTCTGGGACTGATAACCCCTCTGTGAGGTATTAGGAGCGCCACGGCCGAACGAGCCCTATGTCGTCCGGCCCTGGCAAAAACCGGGCGAAGTGCACGTTTTAATGAAGCTTGGGCCTTATCAAGGCCGCTGAAGGTCGCCACAAACTTTGTTAATTCTTTAAGAAAAGGCTGGCCAAATAAAAGACCCTGTGCCACTGGGCCAGATTCGGAAGTTGAGAGCTCTGCCAACTTCGGGTCTATTTTTAGAAGGATAGAGCGACGACGCTCGCTCGAAATAGCACAATTTGCGTTGCCTAACTGGCAAATGGCTCTCTGAGCCCATTCTATCAGGTCGTCAGGATCCACAAGAGAGGCGTGAAATCCAAGATCAAGAATCTTGGTGAGTGGGCCCAATAAATCCAGCATTTTATCCTGACAGGAACGCCAGGATCTGTCAAGACCCTTCTTTGGATCCTTTGCAAATTTTTTGAGATACAAAAGCATTGTGGGATCAATTTCCGGAGTGTCCGCCAGATGGTCAGCAAGATCCGGGCGAGGGCACTCAGAGCGGAGGCGAGCCCGAACATCTTTTTCAAAGGGCTGACGGATGTGCGCCTGAACATAGGCCGCCACCGCAGGAGAAGGAAGCCAGGAAGATGAGTGGGGATGGTAAAGTTCAGATGGTTCAAATGTAAGGACCTGAGGATCAGTAGGAGCATCAACGTAATGCTCCTTACGAGATTTCTTGCGAGGAGGAGGAACATCCTGGTCCGAAGATGAGGAAGGAGGACCTTCAGTGTCTGTCAAAAGTCCAGCAGAGGCAGCAGCACCCAGCGATGACACAGAAGGAGCCTTGTCGGAAGCTAAAGATTTAGCCAGTCTTTTAAAATCCGACCTATGCGGATTAACTGGAGAGTGCGATAATCGTGAAGAAGGCAACCAACCTTGCTGTTTGGCGTAATTTGTCAAATGACGCTTGAGAGGATTAATAGCGTGGACAAGGGCTCTATTTACGGATTGTTTAACCCCTTGGTACAGAGCCTCCACCAAATCTTGCTCTAGGAAGCTAGAGTCGTCATCATCAAAGGAGTAAACATCCTCCTCAAAGTAATCCTCCATGTTCTGTCACAGTACTGTGATATTAAAGCCCACAAAATGAAAGTCCAATAAAATATAAATATGCCAAAGGCACAAATCAGGGGGAGTGAAGAACCCCACAGCAAGCTAAAAGGAAAGGTAGAAAAACCTTACCAAATATAAATAAATAAATAAATTGTGGAGGGAGGGCTTGCTGAAATGTCACTCTAGGCAGTGCCTATGCTCTATTATACAGCCCAAAGCCTTAAATAAGCGAGGGGCGTCAATGGGGCGATTAACTCTCTGAGGCAGTGGGCAGCGGTGTGTGGAAACAACCGATTCAGGTAAGCTCCGTGTAGAACACGGAAAATAAACAAAGAAAATGGCCGCCGCGCATGCGCGGTAACGGCCGCCTCGAGATAGGTGTAAAAGAGGAGCTCGCGCTCTAGCGCGAGTCCCTCTGCCCCCATACTCCCACTCCACCAGAAAAATGCCTACGGACGCTCCGACGAGCGTCCGGACCACGGGAGGTGACACCACGCTCCCAGACCGTGTACCGCGCGTATGAAGCAGCGCGCAAGAGATAAAACCAAGCGCTAGGCAACGCGAGCGCAACAAAGTAGCAAGCTAGGAAATGAATGAAGCAAGCACGCTGAAAGCGGTTATAACAAATAAAGTGCAACAATGCAACAGTAATACAAAGTATCAAGATAGATAATAAAGGCACTTAACTGGCTGCGGAGCAGCAAAGAAAGAGGACGTATTTTCACATTCATTAGCTTTTATATGTGAGACTCTATGGTTGGTCACGTGGTACCCTGGTACTCATGGGTACTGTAGTTTTTTCGTTTTACTACGGTTTATCTGATTGGCTGCTGAGCATTTCTAATAAAGAAATGAGAAAGCATAATCGGAGCCTCCTGTCCTGACATAGAATTTTCAATACTATTAAGGACACGGAGGCTTCGGATTATGCTTGTCTTTCTTTACTGAAGCAAATACAGCAGCCAATCAAACTTTAAACTACATAACCCCGGAAGGACAACCCCTTCCTAGTATGCACCAATCACCATGGCCCCCACTGGTATAAATGTTTCTGGCCCTGGTGTCTGTCCTCTTTCTTTGCAAACCAACAATTTAGTCCTTTAACTCGAACAAATGAACTTGAACTCCGTCGATTAACTTCATTGACCCGAACCGGAACTTCCACGAAGATGTTTCTTCACATGACTTTGATAGTAACCCTTCCTGACCCTTCAGGTCGCTTTGCTCTGATCTCCTGAAAAGAGAATACAAGCCGTAATACACTACTCACAGGATACACTTCAACAATATAACATGGGCGGGTAATATTTCAGACATGTATTCAAATCATATATCATATTGTTCATGAAGCATTGACGTATGTTTACCCTATTAATGCTAGGGTGGGATAATCCTCTCCTCCGTGTCCTTAATAGAATTGGAAATTCTTGACACGTAAGATAGAATTTTGTTTTTTCTATGTCAGTCCACAGAGGCTTCGTATTATGCTAGTTTAAAGTTGAGCCACCACCGTAAATGCTACATCAACAATTGGTTTATGATAAAACATTTTGAAAGTTGAATCAGACGACCAATCTGCTGTAGTCATAATGTCCTCTAAACGAGAACCAGTAGAAAAAGCTTTAGAAGCCATCACTCCCCTTACTGAATGGGCTCCAAATGCCAAAGTATCAATACCTGCTTGATTTAACAACCAAGTAACCCACCTGGCAAAAGTTGCTGAAGTGACTGGGCGGAAAGGTCTCTGTAATGAAATCAACAATCGACCCGCTACATCATTCCTAAATCTCTAGTGCAAACTTCATGACACTTTAAGCATTGCACCACACATAACTTGCTATGATGTGGAAAAGCAGGATATGAAATACATTTCGAATTTGTTTTAGTTATTTTTGAAATTGTAAAAGAAACTCCTGAAGGAGTAAATACTCTACCTGCTAGGTCTAATGCTCGCACATCTGAAACACGTCTGTAGGATATTAGACATAACAGCAGTGTAAGTTTCGCCGACAACTGCTTACGAGATAGTCCATCATTTGCTGGCCAATTTCGGAGGAATCGCAACACCACATCAACGTCCCACAGTGTGGAATATCTGGGTTTTGGAGGGTTCACCAATCTGATTGCCCTTACAATTTTACAGACCGGGGGATGTTCTCCCACAGGTTTACCATCCACATGGGGACTTCCTGCTGAAATTACGGAACCAAAATTATTCACTGTCCGATAGGCCATACCTGAACTCGCCATTCCTGAAAGAAAGTTAACGATCATATGGATTCCAGATCCCACGGGATTCCCCTGTCGTTCAGAACACCAACTAACCCATCTACGCCAAGCTGATTTGTACCGTTTGTGCGTAGCGGTTGCCCAGAACTGTGACAGGAAAAACATTGCTTCCTGCGAAACTCATGCCATCTGCCAGCGTCACCTGAAAGTCTCCATGCCATGAGTGACAACTGCTCCTGTACCACTAGTAGATGAGGTTGACCCAGAGGGTCCGCAAGTATCTCTGGGAATGATAGTAGATGTACTGGTGGAGCACAAGACAAGGCTAGTACCACTGGAAACCAAGCTTGTGCTTTCCAGCATAGGGAAATCAATATCACCTCCGCTGTCTGCCTGCGGATTTGTGCCAATACTCTCTGGATCATGGCGAACGGGGGGAAGGCATAAAGCATACCCATCGTCCACGATTGAAGAAATGCATCCGAGCTGATCGCCAGAGGATCTGGTCACCAACTGTAGAATTGAGGAAGTTGCGTGTTTAGTCTGGACGCAAAAAGGTCAATTGAACATAGACCCCACTTGTTGTTCAGGATTCTGAATATTCTGGGATGTAATCTCCAATCGCTGGAGTCCCACAGGAACTGAAAGTTCCAGTCTGCCACCACATTGGAGCTACCCGTAATATACTCCGCCATCACTGATATGTGGTGTAGGAGGCAATAATGCCAGAAGTCTTTGGCTATCTCCACCAATAGACAAGATCTCGTGCCACGTAGATGATTGATTGTATTTCACTGCTGATACATTGTCCATCCGCAGGAGAATACAGCAACTCGTCTTCTGTGGGGAGAGTGTTTAAGTCGCTAATGAACCCACTAGTAACTCTAGGCAATTGATATTCAGTTTCAGTTCCTCCAGGGACCATCTGCCCCCCGTTTTCACTGACCAGCATCGGGCTCCCCAGCCCCATTTGCTGGCACCTGATTCGATTACTACCTCTGGTATTGACGCAAATATGACCTTGCCATTTCACGCATCCATGTGTTCCAACCACCACTCAATCTCTGTCCTGGCCTCAGTGGATAGCAGAATCTGTTCCGAATAACTCAGGCCCTTGCGTAAATGTATGATTTTCAGTCTCTGAAGTGCCCGATAATGTAGGGGTCCTGGAAATATCGCTTGAATTGATGAGGCTAAGAGACCTACCAGAACATGCTAACGTCCTCAAGGATATAGTTGGAGAGGCAAGCGCTCTCCTCAACTCTTTCTTGATTGCTATTCTCTTTTTAGTGGTAAAAGCAATTGTGCTACAACCGAAATTCACCTGAAACCCCAGAAATGTCATCAATTGTGCCGGTGTTAGAATAGATTTGTCTGCATTGATGATGAATCCCAACTCCTGCAGGAGTTGGATCGTCCAAGCTAGATGAAGAAGAACTGTATCCACACTCTGTGCCATAAAAAGGATATTGTCTATAGATTATGAGCCTCACCCCTCTTTCTCTCAGATATTGAACCACGGATTTAACCCCTTCAGTGCCCGCCCCTTTCCCCGCCCAGTGCCGGCCGTTGCATTAGCGGGCGGGGTCTATGACGAGCTGGACTCGTCATGGGCACAGCGCCACCGCGGCCCATGACGAGTCCAGCTCGTCATGGGCACTGAAGGGGTTAAGCAATTTGGTGACACACCAAGGGGCGGTGAGAGTCCGAATGGCATGGCTGAAAATTCGGACCATCAGTTTCTCCATTGGAACTGTAGGAACCTCCGATGTGGAGGGAAAATGGTCACTGCCAGATAAGAGTCCTTTAAGTCCAGGCGCACCATCAATCTTTCTCTAAGAGAAGATTCCTTAATAAGTGTATGCCCTCCATTTTAAAGTGGTGATACACTACCCAAGAATTGAATTCCCTGAGATTTAGCACCAGTCTGAAACCCTGATCCTTCTTTGAAAAATTGTACTAATGAATCCGTGAGAATGTGTAAATGTTTCCACAATTGCCCCTTTTGCTATTAATGAGGTCACTTCTTTGTCTATGAAAGACATTTCTACATGGGAAAAATGTAGAGGTGGGGGAATGTGTGTTTGTTGAGGGGAGGCGTAAAACTCTATCTGAAAACCCTGTACCGTCTGAAGTACCCATGGGTCATGCGTCTGATTCTCCCACTTGTGCAGAAATAAAGCAATCTGACCTCCCACTATAACATCCCCGGCTTGCACCAGATTTACCTGAGTAAGAGTTGTCTCCTGTGTTGTTCAGTCCCTTGTAACCTCCTCTGTTTAGCTTGCCTCTGCCACCCCAGTGTCGGGTAGGATAGAAATTGGAGGGATGGGCTCCGCCTCGGGTACGTTGATCGAATCCTCTAGAGGTCTGGTTGAAACCTCGGCTGTTCGCTCCACCCCTGAAGCGTCTGGCCCTGTTAAAAAGGCCTGTATGGAAAACTTTTTTAATGTTGGCCTGAGCCTTGTCTAAGGCATAGAAGGTCACCACGTACTTTCCCAGTTTTTTAACAAATTTGTCTCCATATAACAGGCCATTCGCTAGGGTTCCGGCCTCTGACATGGCCATGTCCGCCAAATGCAGATCGATTCGCATCAGAAACTATCTCCTTCTTTCCATTGAGAGGGCGCAGGATCTCAGTGGGGACCAGTAGTGTGTTTGAATCTTTAGCCGCTACTGCTGCGTCGAGGATCTTGGTGAGGGGCCCGAGATGTCAAGCAGTTTGTCTTGACATCCCCTCCAAGCTCTGTCTAGCCCTTTCTTGGGGTCCTTTGCACTTTTTTTCATAAATGTTGCCATATTAGGGTGCATCTCTGGAGTATCTGCCACCTTACTCAGGAGGGAAGGCCGAGGGCATTCTGATCTTTGAGTAGAGCGAACCTCGCATTCGAAACCTTGCCTGAGATTTTTCTGGACGTAGCTTGCCACCTCAACACACGGCACCCATTCTGTGGATCTTGGGTGGATGATATTCTTGGGGTCAAACAATAGATTTTTATTAGGCTGTTTGTCTTCTACATAATTGGACTTGTGTTTCCGCTTTGATGCCTTCTTCGGGCTTCCAAATCTTGCTCGGACTCAGAAGTGTCCGGAGTGGCAGGATAGGACGCCTCCGCCTCCCCTGGAGTTAAGAATGAAGAATTACCAGATAGGAGAGAGCCACCATAACCATGGTCTCTAAGGACAGGTAAGCCATACGTGATAGAACCTCCGTTGAAGAGTGACACGATGATTCGCCCAGTGAGGTGTTAAAGTTGCATTTCCCATAAAGTTTCTGGGGTTTAGTGAAAGGTTGCAAGGCTTTTATTAATGCCCTGTTCACAGAACCCTGGACATGAGTATCTAGAGCTTCCATCAGCTGCTCCTCCATTTGGTGCTCATAAGGCACCTCTTCATACTCTGCATATTCATCAAATTCTGCCCAATGATCAACCTCCCTGGCGTAGTATGCCATCGTGCTATTGGACGTGTGGCGGAGGTTCAGGGTGGGAGAAAGTCCATCGGTGTCAATCTTATTAATAATGAACTGACCCTGACTAACCTGTCCCTAACTTTATTACACCAGACACTAGCCCTACAACTTACTTCAACATGAAGAAATTGCAGAAATGATGATAAATTCAAGTGGAGGGAGCCACCCCTCAATCTCCCCTAAGGCAGGGCCTTGAGCCGTTTGTTCGCCCAGTCAGGCGTTCAAATGGGACAGAGGACTTGTGCAGCAGGTTTGTGTATGGCCGAGGAGCTGATCGTTAATTAAAACCCGATCCAGCTTTTTGCGCATGCGCGTGCAGTGTGGCAATAGAAAAGGGACTGCTCCTCGAGTGTGCAGTGCTCGTCTGTCCCGCTCCCGCTCCACACCAAATTGCCACAGTGAGCGCCGCAGGACGAATAATAAACAAATCTCACACAATAATCTCAATTAAAGCAAAAACCATTAAACGATAATAAATACTAGTCCTAATCACAATACCAAGTATCACAATTCTTATATAAACATGAAGTTGAAGAGCACTTAACTTGCTGCTGCAGCAGCAAAGAAGGAGTACGGACACCAGGGCCAGAGGCATTTATACCTGTGGGGGGTATGGTGATTGGTGCATACTAGGAAGGGGTTGTCCTTCCGGGGTTATGTAGCTTAAAGTTTGATTGGCTGCTGTATTTGCTTCAGTAAAGAAAGAGAAGCATAATCCGAAGCCTCCGTGGACTGACATAGAATTTATTTGCCTGTCATAAGTTTAATTGGCAGATTTTTTAGTATGTCAGTAATTTTGCATTTTACCTTTTTTACTGCTGACTGTATATTTGAGATCTATAATTTCACTTGATTTCATGAAGAGGTCTATTTTATGCTATCCAATGGAAATACATAAAAGCATATCACTTATATAAAATTATATAACTTTATACAAGAGAAGAACACTTAGATTTAGCTAAGAGACACTATCAGTGCCTTTATAAAAAATAGTAACCTGTTTTTACGTAGCTTTGTCGAGATGTTGTCACTTTTTTAATGCCGTAAATAACCGGGGTAACTAAATAGCCGTGTAAATAGCTCTCAGTTTACCAACCTCAGAAGGATGAAAGGTTGAGTTAACCCTGCATTCTACTCCTGACCTGCAGATCACAAAGATGTCAACAGGATGTGCTCACCTAAAGTGTGCTCTTTAGAATTTCTCTGCTACCTGTGTGTTGTATTATCATTGCTAAGGCACTCTTTCATTGTATGTGCTCCTGAGTTGTGTTGTGGTTACTGGGGCTTGCACTGTGTTAAACATAATTGTTAGAACTGGCGATTTCTGGTTGGCTAGGGCTTGCGCCAAAGCCAGGCAGAAACCACCACTCTAGTCAGGGCAAGGAAGTTACACGCCAAAGATAACCCCTGCTCACCCCCTTGGTAGCTTGGCACGAGCAGTCAGGCTTATCTCTGAGGCAATGTGTAAAGCGTTTGCGCGCGCACCCAGCAACAACACCCAAGGCCCACCACAAAGGAAACTCCACACAAGGTATTCTATAAAAATAACCTTTGTATTATAATAAAACACATTAGATAAAAACACACACTTTACAATGTGCCAACAGGCACGGGCAGAATTTACAAGGGATTATATATACAGGGGACAGGGCCACATGGACCACTGTCAAGAATTAGCACTTTTAGATATTTAGCACTTAGCACCAAATATAAAATTACTGTAGCACAAAAATAACATATATATAGCACACAACCAGTACTTACTGGTAACAAGAAAGTACCACCTACGTAACCCTAACCACCTTAGGAGACTATCACGCAGGGACTCAGAACCTCCCTGGTACCACCGGTACCAGGGAACACAACCACCTAAGTATCACAATACCTGTAGGGGAAAACACACATTACACATGATGCATAAAACATTCAGAGGTGCAGAACATGGCACATGACGCATAAACTCATTCAGAGGTGCCGGGCAGGTGAACACATGACGCATAAAACATTCAGCGGTGTTCTGAAAGAAAACACATGATGCAGAAACTACATTCAGCGGTGTCATAAAAGGAAACACATGATGCATAAAACATTCAGAGGTGCTAGGAAAGAACATTAGCGAGAAACTCTCATGAGCCACCACCTGTGGCAGTCCCTAGGCCAACTGGCCTTGTCAGGGCTAAGACGCCCTGTGTCCGGTAAAGCTGCGCCAGCTGCGCAGACCAAAACGAGAAATGTCCCCCACCTAAACGTGGCAGCTGCCCACTAAGTGCTGGGCAGCTGTGAAACGAACTCAGGCACCGGCGTGCCTCTGGGGCCCCCTCTAGGGCTCTGTCCATACAAAATGCCCCCTAGAGCCTTCGTGGCTCTGCACAAACAATGCCCCACAACGTTGGAGCCTCACGGGGCTCGGGAGAATAATGCCCCTGTCTGTTGGAGCGTGCACTGCGCTCTAAACAAATACTTGGCCAATCGTGGGAGCCTCACGGGGCTCGACAAAACACTGCCACCACGTTGGAGCCACACGGGGCTCTATGAAAACTGCCCCCGCACCCCCAGCACAGGCGCGGAGTCCCCCAGCCCTTTGTACTCACCGGGCTGCTCTCCGGGGACTCCCGCGTCGTCTCCTCTCTCGGCGGACGATGGACGCCGAGGCTTCTTTGCAACGCGGAGGGGCAGGCACCGACAATGTGCCTCGCGCCCCCTCCGCACCAGCTCCGGCCGCACTTCTCCTCTCTCTGCTCCGGGAAGCGTGGGGTAGGCTCCCGTCCGCTTCCCTCTACCAACGTACGGCCTCTTTGTCCCGCCCTCCACCAGGCGTGACCTCTTTCCGCTTCCGGGTCGCTGCAGGCAGCGCGGCGGCCCGGCTTCTCGACGGCAGTACGGGGTAGGCTCCCGCAACGTAGTCAGGCAAATAAGCGGGGTGGGCACCCGCCAGCACACCGAGCAGCGGGGTAGGCATCCGCTCGGTTGATAACAATGCCGGGTGGGCACCGGCCTCCAGAACCAAAGCGCACACAGCGCTAGGAAGCAAAACAGCGCGCCCAGCGCTACACAGTCCAAGGAGCGCTCCCAGGCGCTGTAAATCAAAAAGGTCCAGTAATAAAGTCCTTCAAGAGCAGGGGGGCAAAGGCTGGGCCCAAAGCCATCACAAAGGGCCCTCCAGCAGGGAGGCAGTCCCCAGTGGCGGTCTCTCCTGGCGCCCAGCAGCAGCAGGCCCCCTCCAGATGATCCTGCAAGAGAACACCCCATGTAAGGGGACACAGCCCCTTTTTATACAGTAAAAGTCTTTGTCTGAAGGTGCAGGGAAGGGGCGAACCAGTTACATCTGGTTCCTGAGCACTTTGTTTTGCTCAGCCCCTCTCCCTATTCACTGGCAGGCCAGGGTCATCAGACGCACCACAGGGGCCGGAGCCAGCAGTGTGTGGGGAAAGCCCTGTCCTATTCAGGACCCAGGTATACTCCTCCCCAGCCATCAGTATGCTAAACTCCCATTCACCACTGGGTGACTCCTCCTGACTCTGGGGATTTCCCTAGTCCGTCACATGACCTCCACCAGCCAATCGCCGGACAAGCCACACATTTCATACTGCACACTGAAGTGCCCACTTCTAGAAGTGGCACTTCCACACTAGGTACATGCACGCCGCACACATCATCGCGCAGCATTCACTCACACGAGTCCGCACATACCAGACTCGGGCCTGCACACCCCACGCATCAGGAACTACCAGGACACATACATTCCCCCATGCATTCCTATGGGAGGGCAGGCCAACCTCAACACACGCACGCACTTTACCCTGGGACACAGCGGTAAAGTGCGCAGAAACCAAAAATCATTACACCAAGTCACCCATAAAAAGCAAAACGTTTCGGGGGTGAACCTGCCAGAAGTGCCGGGTCCAGCACAACCCCCTTCCAGCCAAAACACAGGGTAGACCAATCACCACCGTGAAGGTCTTTCCTGCTTTGGGCGACAAAACACGGACGCAGGCCCGCAACGGCAGGGACACTCTCCGGTTTTACGCCACTCTAAACCCATGGAATTCTTTCTAAAAGAACTCGGCGGACCAACTGGGCTACCCCACTGGTACTTCTTAGTTGTCCGCGGCCAGGACCAGGCCCTAGGCCACCTAGGCGCCACTGGTCCTTGCCTAACCACAGAGTGGGGGGTAGTAACCCCTGGCACGTAGTGACCATTTTCCACTCTTCCTCTCATCAGGGCGGTTCTAAACATCCACTGATCTTCCAGCCCAGGGTCTGAACCCTCAAGCTGACCAACAGTCACGGGCGAGGCTCTCCTCCCCCTACCTCTCCTTCTAGGGTTCCGTCCTCTCCTCCTCTGAGAGGCACCCTCAGAAATCAACTTTCCCACCAGCTCCGGACCTCTCCCTGAGAACTGGTCTCCCAACCTAGGGTTTAACCCCTCAGGTTGCACCGGGGTCAGAGGTGGGCTATCCCACCGTCTGCACCCCCTTCCTGAGTCCTGCTCCCTACCAACTGCGGTGGTACCTCCGGAAGAAGAGCCGGTCAGGACACTGGTTACAGTCGTCCTACCCTGCAGGTCAGGCTGATCCTGAACCTGGCCTCCCAACCTCTGGTCTAGAACCTTTGGTGGAGTACTTGCCTGGCACTCCAGGACTTCTGGGGACTCACACAGTATCCCCCCAAGAGTAACATATGCCTCATATGTTGCATGACAGTCTGCCTGGCGCAGATCTCCCGCCCCCTGTCCACCTGACAGTGCGCGAAGATCCCCCAGGCCAGACGTGTAGTCACCAGGGTCACCTCTAGGAGACCCAGCCCTCCCGGCTGGTCCCTGACCCACTGGCTCCTCCACCGGGGAACACAGCCCCATGCCACTCCTCTCGCTGGACTTCTGTACCCTCCCTACTGGAGCGGTACTGCCTGACACCAGAACCACTGGAGCTCCATTTACAGAGACTCCAGGTTCTCCATACCCTAGGCGAGCTTCCTCAAGTGACCTAACAGGACAGCCTAGGCCCCCAACCTGGTGTTCCCTTAAGAAACCATCCAGGTTCTGAGACTGGGTTTCGGGCCTCTGGGGACTCAAAGTCACCCACTCACTCCTACTCCGCTGAGATAGGCCGTGAGCCCCTACACCCCTCTCACTACTCTGGGACCTAGCTGGGCTACTCTGAACCTCTACCCCCATCCAAGACGGGAAGATCCCTGAGCCACTGCTGTTGGAAGCACTCTCCCATACCTCATCAGAACCTTGGGCACCCTCCCAACGGTCTGCTTCCTCTGCCAGCTCCCATGTGCAAAAAGAGCCATACCTCAACAGGTGTTGGCGCAACCCGGAATAACAACTACCAAGCAGCTGCTCCTTGATAACCAGAGCATACAGTCCGTCAAAAGCCCGTTTCGTGTGTACCCTTAACCAATCGTCCAGTGCATCCTCACACTCACCCACAAACGTGTTCCAAGACTGGTGAGGCAGTTTCTTACTGCCCCTGAACTTCAACCTACATTCCTCCTCTTGGAAAACAGGTACCAGACTCTGGGAATGGGGAATGGGACTCTCTGCACTGGGCTCTCTATCGCTGCCCCCACTGGACTCCACCCTCCCTGGGGAATCCAGAAAACCAATGCGCTCAGTGGACAACTTACCCTCTAGAGCTACTTTCTCCCTGGCGAAGGCCCTCTCAGCCTCCGCCATCCTCTCCTCCGCTAAGACCCTCTCGGTCTCACACTTTTTCTTCTCCACCCCCAGCTGCGCCATCGCCCTGGCATGCTCTAACCTGAGCTTCTCCATGGCCAGCTGATGCTCCCTCTCTTCCCTCCTATCTATCCACTCCTCTGGGGACAGGTAAAGGGATGGGGTGCTGCTCCTGACACTGGACCCAGCAAGGGACTCCCTATCTATGGGGCCTTCACTTTCTACTGGCGTCCCTGTCAGGTAACCTTCCTCCTCCTCTGAATCTTCAGGGCTCCCCACAGACCCACCACCCTCTCGGCGTGCGGCCCGGGCCCTATCTTCCTCGCTGCGCTCTCGCTCCCACTCATCCTTTTGCCAAAGGATCAGGTTGTCCCTCAGTTTGGACTGGGTATCTGACTCACCCACCTCTATGTCTCTCTCTTCACAGAACCTTACCAACTCCAACCTACTGTATCTAAACAGACCACAGAAATTAAAAGCAGGCTCCATTTTGGCGGACGTTCCTGAGAAGAGTTTAACACAAGGAACCTGAGTGTCTGAGCTAGCACAGGGGTACATAATTTACAAAGGACACCTTTATGAGAGGAAATAATGGAACTCAAAAACAATAATCCCTAAAATGTGATTATCTAATGCAGAGTTTTGTGGTGTAGCCAGTCGCTGCCGCGGTACAGCGCAAACGCAAGTCCAAATCCCACCGCTGATCACCAATGTTAGAACTGGCGATTTCTGGTTGGCTAGGGCTTGCGCCAAAGCCAGGCAGAAACCACCACTCTAGTCAGGGCAAGGAAGTTACACGCCAAAGATAACCCCTGCTCACCCCCTTGGTAGCTTGGCACGAGCAGTCAGGCTTATCTCTGAGGCAATGTGTAAAGCGTTTGCGCGCGCTCCCAGCAACAACACCCAAGGCCCACCACAAAGGAAACTCCACACAAGGTATTCTATAAAAATAACCTTTGTATTATAATAAAACACATTAGATAAAAACACACACTTTACAATGTGCCAACAGGCACGGGCAGAATTTACAAGGGATTATATATACAGGGGACAGGGCCACATGGACCACTGTCAAGAATTAGCACTTTTAGATATTTAGCACTTAGCACCAAATATAAAATTACTGTAGCACAAAAATAACATATATATAGCACACAACCAGTACTTACTGGTAACAAGAAAGTACCACCTACGCAACCCTAACCACCTTAGGAGACTATCACGCAGGGACTCAGAACCTCCCTGGTACCACCGGTACCAGGGGAACACAACCACCTAAGTATCACAATACCTGTAGGGGAAAACACACATTACACATGATGCATAAAACATTCAGAGGTGCAGAACATGGCACATGACGCATAAACTCATTCAGAGATGCCGGGCAGGTGAACACATGACGCATAAAACATTCAGCGGTGTTCTGAAAGAAAACACATGATGCAGAAACTACATTCAGCGGTGTCATAAAAGGAAACACATGATGCATAAAACATTCAGAGGTGCTAGGAAAGAACATTAGCGAGAAACTCTCATGAGCCACCACCTGTGGCAGTCCCTAGGCCAACTGGCCTTGTCAGGGCTAAGACGCCCTGTGTCCGGTAAAGCTGCGCCAGCTGCGCAGACCAAAACGAGAAATGTCCCCCACCTAAACGTGGCAGCTGCCCACTAAGTGCTGGGCAGCTGTGAAACGAACTCAGGCACCGGCGTGCCTCTGGGGCCCCCTCTAGGGCTCTGTCCATACAAAATGCCCCCTAGAGCCTTCGTGGCTCTGCACAAACAATGCCCCACAACGTTGGAGCCTCACGGGGCTCGGGAGAATAATGCCCCTGTCTGTTGGAGCGTGCACTGCGCTCTAAACAAATACTTGGCCAATCGTGGGAGCCTCACGGGGCTCGACAAAACACTGCCACCACGTTGGAGCCACACGGGGCTCTATGAAAACTGCCCCCGCACCCCCAGCACAGGCGCGGAGTTCCCCAGCCCTTTGTACTCACCGGGCTGCTCTCCGGGGACTCCCGCGTCGTCTCCTCTCTCGGCGGACGATGGACGCCGAGGCTTCTTTGCAACGCGGAGGGGCAGGCACCGACAATGTGCCTCGCGCCCCCTCCGCACCAGCTCCGGCCGCACTTCTCCTCTCTCTGCTCCGGGAAGCGCGGGGTAGGCTCCCGTCCGCTTCCCTCTTCCAACGTACGGCCTCTTTGTCCCGCCCTCCACCAGGCGTGACCTCTTTCCGCTTCCGGGTCGCTGCAGGCAGCGCGGCGGCCCGGCTTCTCGACGGCAGTACGGGGTAGGCTCCCGCAACGTAGTCAGGCAAATAAGCGGGGTGGGCACCCGCCAGCACACCGAGCAGCGGGGTAGGCACCCGCTCGGTTGATAACAATGCCGGGTGGGCACCGGCCTCCAGAACCAAAGCGCACACAGCGCTAGGAAGCAAAACAGCGCGCCCAGCGCTACACAGTCCAAGGAGCGCTCCCAGGCGCTGTAAATCAAAAAGGTCCAGTAATAAAGTCCTTCAAGAGCAGGGGGGGCAAAGGCTGGGCCCAGAGCCAGCACAAAGGGCCCTCCAGCAGGGAGGCAGTCCCCAGTGGCGGTCTCTCCTGGCGCCCAGCAGCAGCAGGCCCCCTCCAGATGATCCTGCAAGAGAACACCCCATGTAAGGGGACACAGCCCCTTTTTATACAGTAAAAGTCTTTGTCTGAAGGTGCAGGGAAGGGGCGAACCAATTACATCTGGTTCCTGAGCACTTTGTTTTGCTCAGCCCCTCTCCCTATTCACTGGCAGGCCAGGGTCATCAGACGCACCACAGGGGCCGGAGCCAGCAGTGTGTGGGGAAAGCCCTGTCCTATTCAGGACCCAGGTATACTCCTCCCCAGCCATCAGTATGCTAAACTCCCATTCACCACTGGGTGACTCCTCCTGACTCTGGGGATTTCCCTAGTCCATCACATGACCTCCACCAGCCAATCGCCAGACAAGCCACACATTTCATACTGCACACTGAAGTGCCCACTTCTAGAAGTGGCACTTCCACACTAGGTACATGCACGCCGCACACATCATCGCGCAGCATTCACTCACACGAGTCCGCACATACCAGACTCGGGCCTGCACACCCCACGCATCAGGAACTACCAGGACACATACATTCCCCCATGCATTCCTATGGGAGGGCAGGCCAACCTCAACACACGCACGCACTTTACCCTGGGACACAGCGGTAAAGTGCGCAGAAACCAAAAATCATTACACCAAGTCACCCATAAAAAGCAAAAAGTTTCGGGGGTGAACCTGCCAGAAGGGCCGGGTCCAACAATAATGTTTCCCAGAGCTCAACGTTTTCTCTCTGATTTTCGCCATGTGGACAGGTACATGATGGGAGACTTTCCAATGTACTTCTAGGGTAATTGAGACCTGGTAGATTGGGTAACTCCAGTTATATACAGTGCTTCGAAACAGTGTACACATGAACATTCCGCTACATATACAAACCGGTTTTAATGATAGGTCACTGGTGCTCACGGCTGTTCTCCGCAGAAAGTAAAACAATGACAACGAAAAATATTAGGCCTTCAGAGACAGCTTTTGTTGCGAAGCTGTGCTACTGTAACAAACGTCAGAGAATTGTAAAGGTAGCACGCTATTTGGGCTGACATAGAGCTACACTCAGTTTACCCCCATTGGAAGGATGGAAGGCTGAGTCGGCCCTATCGTATTCGAACCCATTAACTAGAGACTGATGCTTGAATCAAAAGTTCAACTCACTGAGCCATGCATTGGTTTCTGATCATTTCTACAGGCATGAGATAACAAGTGCACACGGTTTACAACATTAGAGTTTGAAGTCGTGATTGTGCCTCGTTCAGACATGTTCAGAACAGGTAAACATTAGGCCTGGGCGGTGAACTCCGCTCCGTTCGCGGAGTTTACGGAATTCTGAAATACACATGGAACTGAGTTTTTCCTCGCTCACCAACGTTAAGTTGGTGAGCACGTAAAATCCAACGCTAGACCACCTCCCAGCGAGATTTCCCATCGTGGGCGGTAGCGGATGGTCACTACCCATCACACTGAAAAACTTCTGTTCGCATTGAGGAAGCTGTCGCTCGAGTAGAACTTCTACTTAAGCGGCAGGCTGCTGATTTTACAGATTGGGACAGACACCCGGTGCTAGAAATCAGCCCGGATCTCCACGCAGCGTGGCACAGTGTTTTTTATCACTTCACAGAGGTCTGCATAGCGGAACTCCGCCCAATCCTAGTAAACATCCTTGATCATACAAATAAATCTGAACACATCGATTTTACATCGCGTGGCATATGTGACCATGCACACCCTTCTTCCAGATGTCCCTTTTGAGACAGCGATTCAGATCCTTGAAGTTTCCTACAGAAAAATAAAGAAACTCAGTTTGGGTTAGAAAATACAGTTGACACAAACTCTGTAGGACTCTTGTTCGCTGATGCAAAATGTGTTTTTGTTTTGGTGTGCATATGATTAATATGGTAATGGTTAGTTGAAAAAAAACTTTTCAATTCTTGCTGTATGGCAGAAGGCAATATACATTATCAAATAAACGTTGTTGTAAATCAGTTCTGAGGATTCTGTTTTTGGGGTGGGGATATAGACTTAATTCAGGTTGCATGAACACATGAAGTACACACTCAACCGTGAAATATAAGAGCATGCCCAGCTGTGAGAGGGATTGAAAAAGGGTAACACAGCTGAAATAAATTCAGACAAAAATGGTTCAGCACTCAATTAAACATATCAGCGTTTTATATATGGACATTAGTGACCAAAGTCCATCACACAGAAACAAAGTTATGTCTCCCCAAATGAAACACGTTGTTAGTTGTCTTTGCTGGATAGATAAGTTCCTCTTTATTCTTTTATTCTTTTATTCTGTTATTCAATAGAAATTCCTTAAAATTACAGCACACAGTTGACAGCTGGCGCATTTCGTCCCTCATGGGACTTCTTCAGGGGTAAAATATACACAAAAACAAGACCATGTCTCTTACTTGCTAAGGTATGCTAGATTAATCAGGCAATATAGTGCCTTTTAGACCATTCTTCATTTTTTATATTTAGTCTCCTCCCTCATAACGTTTGGCCTCTTTTCTCAATTAAGTGGCATTTCACATATGTGTTGGGTCCTTGTTAATTTTTCTTGATCGTTGAAAAACATTTTGTGGATCAATTACCTTTTGCCAATTTCCTCCCTTAAAGAATGTTAATATGTACATATTTGTATTATGAAGTCTTAATAAGCATAAACCGTTTTCGTATATCACTGTGAATAGGCTATCTTCCCAAATTTCAAATGATTGAAAGTTTGTTAGCCTCAGTACAAAACAGATTGATATAAAAAAAATGTATGGAGAGCATTCCATATCAAGTCTGGTTCAATGTGTATTGTAATATATTGTTCTTAACATTAATATAGATTGTAAATAGGTCTTGTTTTATTGTATATTTTAGCCCTGAAGAAGTCCCAAGAGGGACGAAGTGCGTCAGCTGTCAATTGTGTGCTGTGATTTTAAGGAATTTCTATTGAATAAAAGAATAAAGACGAACTTATCTCTCCAGCAAAGTCGACTAACAATATGTTTCATTTGGGAAGACATAACTTTGTTTGTGTGATGGACTATGGACACTAATATCCATATATATAATGCCGATTTGTTTAATTAAGTGCTGAGCCATTTTTGTCTAAATTTGTGTGGGGAAGGTTTTTTCTCCATTCTTTTGGGGGCGTATGAGGGTCACGTCTCCGGCTCATTGCACCAAGCTTTAAATTTACGGTTATAGCCATGACACCTCAAAAGACTGGTGCAGGGTTCTGTTGCCCTGACCTTTTTCTGTGCTTTTGTACAGCTGACATAAAGTAAAACTTTTTAATATATATGGAAAAGTACAAAAGTAGACAATGTATGTAGCAAGCGCGGCTATAGGCAAACTTACTTTTGGGACTCATTAGCCATGTCTGGGTCTCTTCTTGAAACTACAACAGCTGTCATCCTCACAGCTGGACAAATGGCTTTTCAAACCAGTCAGGTCATCAGGGTGTCCACAATGACTGTGTATGAAGCCAATTCACACATAATGGTAATCAATGGAGATTATTTGAATCTTTGTTGTTCATCGTGAAAATCTGGCTGGATTCTGCTATTGATCGACTCAATGCCCAGCCACAAAGATGACAGATACATTTTTGCAAGACACATGCCAAATAAGAATGGATGATGATCCAATGTAGTACTTGTTCTTCAAGAGGTTTTTGTGGCCATCATCAATTGTCCCCATGGCCACGAGAAGTCAGATCTGGTGAGTAGGACCTTTTGATTTGCCAATCCTTTTTTTATTGGTATTCCCACATACTGAGACACACACACATACAGACACACAAACACACACACATATTTTTTTTTACCTACTGGCGGTCACCAGTAGGTGGTTATAGTTAGGACCATGTTTCCATTTAAAAAGCGTTTGACTTGCCTATATCTTTCGTGCCGCTTAATGAATCTTCACAAACATTTCCCAGAAAAGTGTCATAGTGAGTCTTGTTGTGCATGGAAAGTTTCGGGGTGATCCGTCAAGCGGGTGCTGAGAAAAAGGGTGGGTCAAAAAGCGTGTATTTCCATGATTAATTCCCATAGGGATTTTGAACACGACTACAGCCCAAACCGCTGGACGGAATTACTCCAGTATTGGCAGAAAGCCAGCTCTTGGTCTAGAAAGAGTGTATTTGATGTAAATGCGTTCAGTAGTTTTGGAGAAATTTAATAAAAAATGTATATCTAGGGACGCGTATCCTCCGAGGATCCAACAGTCCTTTTGCTCAAAACTGATTGGCTGCCAACACTTCAAGCAGGAAGTGTTGGCAGCCATCTTGGGACTCAGCTTAAGCCAAGTCGCAAATAAAAGTTTTAAAAAAGAGAAGTGTCCGGGTAGGAATACCTGACCCCCTAGGCCTCTCGGGGGTCCTCCAGGGACCCAGCCTTGGCCAAAAAGCTTTCTTTTAGGCATGAGTTGCGCTGGTTCCGCGGCATCCACCGGAAAATCTAAATAAAAAGAAACTTGAGCTCTCATGCTTCTCTACTAATTAGCCCCGGGTGGGCCAGGTCCCGGGGGTATACGGCCTGACACAAAATTAAAGGAGGGAAGCACACAGAGCCCCCTTCTTGGGCATTTGCTTGCCCGGGGACCACCATCACCTCACCGGTGCTTATGTTTTTTAACGGGGGGCCGCATGAACCCCCACAGGCCCTGAGAACCACCGTCTCCCCAGAGCCAAATTCAATTTTTAAAATAGGAAGGGGACTGCGTGGTCCCCATCCCAGGCCGTCCTCAGCCCCAGGGACTGCCACCTCCTTGGGGGAAGCCCTACTAAATTAAAGGAGGGGGGCCGTGTGGCCCCCCCTCATGAAGTCAAAAATTGCCCTGGGGCCTGCCACCACCCTGGGCTGGTTCCTGCTATGTCCCGGGGTACCCAACAGAGCTGTTATCTGGGTCTTGACTGGAGCTCTAATTGCTCCAGCCAAGGCACAGCAAATACTCAGCTTCCAGCAAGCAAGAGCAGAGAAGTGCTGTCAAGCGAGCAAGGAAACAGATGAAAGGATTGCTTTCACACACAGGGGGCTGCATATTTAGCAGCTCCCTGTATGTGAAAGCAAAGCTGGCTCCTACAGGAGATGCAGAGCCGGCAGGGAACGTTGGGATCTTGAGGCTCCCCTGTGGTCCCATAGCACACTGGGTGCTCTGGGGCACCCAGAATGAATGGCCTGGCTCTGGGGGATGGGGTCTGGGCCAAATTTGGCCGGGAAGAGAGGCCACCTGACCCCCTCCCCAGTTCAAATAAGGCAGGGCCTGGGGGATTGGGTCCCCTGGGACGAATTAGCCCAGGGAGGAGGGCCGCGCTGCCCCCTCCCTTATTTGTTAATGGCCGGGCCCCGGAGAATGGGGTCACTGTGGCCAAAATCAGCCACGGGAGGGGAGCAGTCCCATATTTAAAATAGAAAAGTTAAAAGGGCATGGGGTCCTGCAGGCCCCCTCCCTCATTTGTGCCAGAGCTGAAGCTCCACTTCTGTAAAGTACTAATCATCCTAACTTTGTGCGCAATGCCAAGGTAAAGCAAGTGTGTTTTCTGCGCATTTCCACCGTGAAAGTTTATCTGTAATCCGTGATGGAGGTGTTTGCATCCTTGCTTTTCTCGAGCGCAATATCTCACATAGTGTCTGTGCCAAAGGGGTTCTTTCTTGTCTGCTGCTGAGAATAGGGATCGTGTTCTAAACTTTTAAAAACCAGAAGTATGTAAACTTTCCTTTGACCCCGCCCCATATACATTAGCAGTATGCAACGTCTTCCCGCTCTTTTCCCAGGGTGATGGACAGCTTACTAAAAGGCCCCGGAGCTCGTTTCCCACCGATTTTGGAGATGGGGTTTTGATGCCTAGGAATGCAATTGCATCTTCACCAAAACAAAGAAGCACTTACTTCTGTAAAGTACAAATCTTCCAAGTGTATTTTCTCTGCAGTTCCACCTTGTAAATTTATCTGATGGAGACGCTCGAGGAACAATCGTATTGGCTAAGTTGCAGACACACAATTTCACTGGAGACATTTCGTCTGCGTCCTTTGCGCAGGTGTAGTGTAAGGGACGCACTATACATTTACCCAATGAGGTAGCACTTACTAATTAGCCAGAAGAAAGTACTCCACTTGGGTAGAGGTGTTGCACAAAACGGTGGCCTCTTCTTGGATCAATACGCAGGGCAGGTTTGATTCTGGCATGATGCTCATTTCATAGGTATGAAACCTTAATGGAAAGCACTTACAGATATAAACAAATCAGGTGCTTGAGTTGAAGCTCCACTTCTGTAAAGTACTAATCATTCTAACTTCTTGAGGATGCCCAAGGCAAAGCAAGTGTGTTTTCTCTGCATTTCCACCATGAATAGTTATCTGTAATCCATCATGGAGGTGTTTGCATCCTTGCTTTTTTTGCGCAATATCTCATGTAGTGACTGTAACGAGGGGGGTTCTTTCGTGTTAACTGCTGCTGAGAGCAGAGAACATGGTTCTCCCTTTTAAATGCCCTAAGTAATGCCCAAAATCCATAGCACCACTCACACACCCACTCACAGACACAAAGGCAATCATACACCAACTCACAGATCCACACAGGCACTCACAGACCCAGTCACAGACCCAGTCACAGACCCACAGAGGCACTCACACAACCCCTCACAGACCCACACAGGCACTCACACACCCACTCACAGACCTACACAGGCACTCACACACCCACTTACATACTCATAGACACTCACCCTCTAACTGACCCACACAGACACTCACACACCCACTCACAGACCCACACAGGCACTCCCACACTCACTCTCAAAGGTTACAGGTTACAGTTAGGAAATACAACTTAAAAAACCTTAGAAACTCACTGAAAAAACAAAGGTTACAGAGACGTTACAGTTAGAAAATAGAATATTAAAAAAACCTTGGGAATTCACTGAAAAAACAAAAGGTTACAGGGGTGTTATAGTTAGAAAATAGAACATTCAAAAATCTTACAAATTCACTGAAAAAAAACAAAGATTATGGGGCATTATAGTTAGGCTCAAATGTTACTTGTACAAAACCATAGAAATTCAGCAGTTATAGTTACCTGAGCTAACTATAACATACGCCTGGCTATGCACGGCTTATGACCTTAAATATTACATCACTCATGACATGGTCAGTGACATCACTGATGACATCTCAAATGACATCACTGATTACATCTTCCACAGATCCACTCACATACCTACTCACACCCCTAAGAACCTCTCATACACCCACTCACATACCCATTCACAGACCTATACAACTAACACACACTTACTCATCCATAGAGACACTAACACACAATCACTTACGATGCAGCTTCTCACACGGCCACTCACTTACCCATACAGCTACTAACAGCCACTCACGTACCCATACAGGTCACTCAGACACCCATTTACTCACTCACACAACCACTTACATACCCATGCACACATCCATTCAAGCACTCACACACCGACTCACTCACCTATACAGCACTGGCACAGACACTTATTGTGCAATACAGGCACTCACACACCCACTCCCTTACCCATACACCCACTCAAACAGCCACTCACTCACAAATACACCCACTTAAGCACCCAGTCCCTCACACATAGAGCCATTCACACAGCCACTCAGTCACCTATACAAGAACTCAAGTACCCACTCACCCACCCATAGTGCCACTCACAGAGTCATTCACCCACCTTTAGAGCCACCCATAGAGCCACTCACATAGCCACTCACACACTCATACAGTCACCAACACACCCACTCACTCACACACCCACTCACTCACCCATAGAGCCACTCACATAGCCATTCACCTACCCATACAGCCACCCATACACCTACTTACTCACCAATACAGCCACTCACTCACCCATATAGCTACTCACACACCCACTTATTCACCCATACAGGCACCCACAGACAATACAGTCACTCAGACAGCCACTCACACACCTATTCAGACAGTCACACAACTACTCAGATTACATATGATAGAAATAGTATCATTCAGTAGTACAGAAATAATAGTGATTTAAGTAGTGGAATGGCTTAGTATATAGCATTAAGTCTCAAAAACGTTTTTGAAACACTTGCACCAACTGGATGATGTCATCAGTGATATCAATGACCATGTAATGAGTGATGTAATATCTGAGGTCATAAACAGTGTGTTGCAGGGGCATAAGTTATAGTTAATTCAGGTTTCTATAACTTCTGAATTTCACTGGTTTTGCACAAGTGAAATCTGAGCCTAACTATACCATCCCTATAACCTCAGTTTTTTTCAGTGAATCAATCTCTCGCTCTCTCTCTCCTCTCTCTCTCTCTCTCTCTCTCTCTCTCTCTCTCTCTCTCTCTCTCTCTCTCTCTCTCTATATATATATATATATATATAGATATATATATATATATATATATATATATATATTCAATGAAGAAACCATAGGTTTCACACACGTTATAGTTACGAATTAGCATTTAAAAAACCTTGCAAATTCACTTAAAAAACCATAGGTTTCACACATGTTATAGTTAGCTGGACATTTCACTTGTAAAAAACCAATTAAATTTCCCCGTTATAGTTAGTGCAGGCAACTATAACTCACGCGACCGCAATCCTCTGCTGATCGACGTTTTGTGTCGAAACGCGTCACGAAGAATAAACTACTGCCGTTTATGTAATACCCGTGACTCCGAGTGTGCTTTCAACGTTTAAATTGGATTTATATATATATATATATGTATATATATATATATATATATATATATATATATATATATTATCTATTGGCGGTCGCCAGTAGATAGTTATAGTTAGGACCGTGTTTCCATAGGAAATCCGCAACATTCTATTTGAAATAACTTTTGCGTCGATTGACGAATCCTCGCGAACTTTTCAAAATAGGTGGGGCGCTCCGCTCCGCTCCTTCCCTGAAAGTCTCGGGGGGATTCGTCAAGCGGGGGCTGAGAAAAAGGGGGGGTCCCAAAATGCGTTTTCCCCATGCATTTTCCCATAGGACCTTTAGTCCGCGCTACAGCCCGAACGGCTGAACAGAAAACCTTGAAATTTGGCAGAGAGGTAGTCCTCAGGTCAGGGATGTGCCTTTTGCAGGTCTGGTGTAAATCTGTTCAGTTTTTTCTGAGAAAATAGCATTTAAAAGCATATATATATCTATAGGCGCGCACCGTGCGCGTACGGTAAGCGCACCCTGCCGTGCACGAGCGCAATTCTGATTGGTTGTTAGATCTTAGTAAACCTTCGAATCGGTCGAAACCAGGAAGTGTCGGCCGCCATTTTGTCTCTCGCAGTCCGAGGGAGGTGAAAAATAAAGGTGGAGAACATGAAAAGGGGGCAGGGTGGACAGTTCCTGACCCCCTAGCCATTGTCAGGGGGTCCCCAAAGGACCCTCAAGGGCCATAAATGTTTTTAATATTTGTACGAAAAATCGCGGAGTGCGCTTACCGTGGGCGCACGGTAGAACCGTGAAAATTACGCGAGCGGCGTAACGTGGGCGCGCGGTGCGCGAAGCGCACCGCGCGTGCCCACAGAGTACGCACGGTGCGCGAAGCGCACCGTGCACGCAAGGTACGCGCACGGTGAAAAACCTTTAAAAAAAAAATTAAATAATAAATACATAACTTAGCATTTAAAAAACCGTACAAATTCACTGAAAAAACCATAGGTTTCACACACGTTATAGTTAGGAATTAGCATTTAAAAAACCTTGCAAATTCACTGAAAAAACCATAGGTTTTACACATGTAAAAAACCAATGAAATTCCCCCGTTATAGTTAGTAAAGGGAACTATAACTCACGCGACCGCAATCCACTGCTGATGACGTCAGATATTACATCACTGATGACATATGTGCATTTTACTGATAAAAAACCAATGAAATTCCCCCGTTATAGTTACTGTAGGCAACTATAACTCACGCGACCGTAATCCTCTGCTGATGACATATGTGTCTTTATGAAAAAAAAATATTTGTAATATATGTATAGCTAAATTTTAATGGAAGAAGACATGGGCAAATAAGTGTCTAAATACAGTATTAGCATCACCAGAGGATTACGGTCGCGTGAGTTATAGTTGCCTACAGTAACTATAACGGGGGAATTTAATTGGTTTTTTATCAGTAAAATGTCCAGCTAACTATAACATGTGTGAAACCTATGGTTTTTTCAGTGAATATATATATATATATGAAGAACAACAATCCTGATTAAATCCAGTCCAACGGAAATCAGGTACGGACTACAGCGTGCGTGGATATAGAAGTGCTTTATTGTGGAAAATTCACAGCATGACACGTTTCGACCGGGTCTCCCGGGTCTTGATCACGTGACGTGCTTGAACCTGTAACAGTGTTATATAGTGACACAGTGATTACTTAGACCCTCCCTCTGGCAGGATAAAGCTAAACAAAATACTAGATGTATGCATACATTGATAATCAATTCAATATTTACAGATGGATGCAGCGACTACCAGCATAAATTGAACATGCAAAACAATATTGTTTTATACAAAAGCCAAGTGACTAAATGCAGCAGTGTACTATCAAAGCATAATAATATAATGGAAGAACTGTAATTAATTCGAAAACAGTTATCCATAGTTCAGCAGTTATCATATATGGGGAAGAAAATAGTGCATAATAGTTAAAGTGCTGGTGCTTAAAAAAGTGCTTATGTCAAAAGTTAAAACAGCTATTTACTTCATCATAGCTGAAAATGTAATACAAATACATGGATAGCCGTGCTATGCCTGTAAACATATAATCAGTTTATAAAAGTGCTTGTGCAAATATAAATAGAACATAGTGCAACAAAATTAATTCACAGCTAGCGGATAAATGGGGTACAGATTCAAAGATAATATCAGCTTAATGTGCAAGTAGGCAGTGCAAATAAGCAATTGTCAGACCTTACTGCTGACTAGTGCAGATATTGATACAGTACATGGGTAATTGGGGAATCATATACAGTTTTCTAAAACCGGTTAAAAAGCCAGGTAAAACCACGTAAAAACCAAGTAAAATCGATTGAAAATCATGTAAAACGAGGTAAAAACTGGGCTAAAAGAGGGCTAAAATCAACCGGATAACAAAACTGAGATATGCAAATCACCACAATTCATATTCAGAGGGAAACAGATGCAGAGCCATGTATACATTAGATTACAAGAAATTATGCAGATCCTCTCCCGTATTGAGACCATTTGGCATCTGTGTGTCAAGTTGTAAGATATATTGTGTTTCCAACTGACGCAATTTATTTTCTCTATTGCCTCCCCTTATTGACCTTGGTACTGCATCAATTACAAAATAGCTCAAGTCATTCAGGTTGTTGTTGTGAACAAGCTTGAAATGTCGAGCAACAGGGTAGCTGGGGTCAGAACTGACTTTTACGCGTATGTGTTGCAAAATGCGATTGAACACCTGCAGCTTAGTGCTGCCCACGTATTGTAAATGACAGGAACATTCAAGTATATACACCGCAAAATCCGTTCTGCAAGTGAACATCCCATTGATCTTGAAGGGAGTATGTTCAAATGCATTGGTGTATTCCTGTTTATTGACCCCAAATTTGCACGCTTGGCATGAGCTACACTTGTAAAATCCGGTACTATTAGGCAGCCAGTTGCTGGGAGCAAGTACCTCAGGGTTGGTTTTAACCAGTGTATCCCTAATTGAGGATGCCCTCTGCTTTATGCTAAAAGGTATGGATGTAACTGCTGTTTATATATATATACAGCAGTTACATCCATACCTTTTAACATAAAGCAAAAGATGGCCCGAGATGCTAGAGTTGCAATTCATTGTGTTTAGGTTGGTCAAAAAAAATCTCCATTTGTAGGGATTCGCAGATTGAGCTTCATAATGATTATTACTTAGGCAAGTCGCTATTTGTGACCCTCTGAGATTGTCTACGAACATAGGGAGCGTGTCTTGCAAGGAACAACAGGCCTCAATTACTGCGTTCACATTTCCAAACAGGAAACACATATTATTAGAGCAGCTTTTGTTCCTTTAAGGAAACAACACTGCTTTAAAAATAAACTGTTTTCTATTTAAGAAGGCATTGGGGGGAGCTCCGCCTGAGGATGCCCAGCAAAATTTCACAAGGAGAAGCAGACAGCTTTCTCTTAGTGAGTGAGTTACTACCTTTTTTGAGGAATTTGCTAACTCTTTGCTTTGTTTTTAAGACCACATATGCGGTTACAAACTACTGATACATCTCATTGCGAGTCTGAAATTGGAGGAGTCACAGCTTTTATGTGCCCATCCTAATTTGCGATTCAGAAGAGTCGCTGACCCCTTTTCTATTTTTTAAAAAGTAGTCAGTACATTGAGAAATTTAATTTTGCAACCGAAAGTCCTGTTATTTTTTGTAAATGTAGAGTTTGCGACTTCAAAATGCTTTCCTACATCTGGCCCTAGGTGTGTTAGTCCACTTGCTACAACTAAAATAAATCAAGCCCCAAAGTTCACTGATTTGCTTGGCGGAGGTCAAGCATAGGAAACTAAGGGGGATATTTACAATAAAATATCGGAGTGCGGTGTTACGCCAAAATTGATAATGCCGCACTCTGACATTTTTAAAATGCATGGATATTTACAAAAATATGGAATATGGCGCATCCCTGTGTTTCCCTTAGTGCTGGCACTAATAAAGCTGCCCAGCGCCAGCGCAGGCACCACTGCACCATATTGCACTGGTGCCCGCACTGCAGGGACTATTGTTTATATGCAGGAAGGGACACCTTCCTGCACATAAACAATCTTGAAAGGCGATTTGCTCTGCAAAATGCAGCACACATGGAAAGAGCAAAAAAGCAGGAGTAATTTATAAATTCTCCTCGTATCGCCATTCTTAGACAAGGTATTACCTGGTCTTAGTTTTTGGTGCTACCCCAACCTTGTAAATATGGGGCAGTGTCAAGAAGCAATGGGTGTTGCGACAGAACGTCCACCACAACACACATTGCACACCTCTAACCTGAAATCATCTGGTAACCCAAAGGCAGTCTAAACTTGGGATCCGTCCCGTTGAACAGAAGACATTTTCTAGAGCTGTGTTACCCATTTAGAAAACACTGCTGCTTTATGCCCCCAAACTTCTCTTCACTTTATAGTGAGTAACAGATTTTTTAGTAAACATTTCTAAAATGATTTCCTCAATTGTTTATGTTTCACTCTTTTGACAAGCTTTTATAGAAAAACCTCTTCTCACTTATATATTAGAAATGTAGAATTAAAGGTAGTGTGAATTAATTGGCTTGTTATAAGTGTGCCTTCCGTTACTGAATCCGTGGTTTTGCCTGGGCTGCTGTTTTCAGTGCGCACACAAACATGGCGCCCGTGCAGCTGGGCAGCATTGTGATCTCACTGGGCCTTGCAGGCGCTGGCTGCCTCAGGGGTTGGCGCGAGACCCGTGCTGCCTTTAACAATATCTGTTCCCGCGCCTCCTTTGCTTGTCCGGAGCAGTACGCTAAGCGTTTTCATTGGATTATTGGGAACAGACGTCAGAGCTGGGAAGCCCTGGCCATCAGAATGTGAGTATTTTCAAAGTCAAGCTTTTCTATCCACTATGTAATTGCTCTCGCTAATTTAAAGACATATAGTTAAACCTTTGAGATTGTCTGGTGAGGTGCGCCATGATTGCCACATAAGCCATGTTAAGGATCGTTTTAATGCCGCACATTTCCCCAGGTACAAGCTTCCAAACAGAATCCAGCAGGTTTTTCACCCACAATTTTCAACCAGAAATTACCTAGAACAATTTGTGCACGGGTCAGTGAGAAATGTGTGCGCATCTTGAAATTCCGATTCAGGTGCAAACCCCACTTGCACCGGTGTCTGCCTAAAGGGCCGCGCGTAAATATGGCCTTTGTGGCCTTTGGCGAGTTCCTTTACTATCCTACACCTACATTAACATAACCACTTAATAACGTCTCGGGGCATTTCTGTGAGACAGGTGGGCTCAGCTGTATATTTCCATGGGCTTCACGTTTGCAGGGATGCACGAGAGGTGTATCTTTGAGTGGACGCGGTGTCTCCACAGTGACCAGAGCAGCACGCTCGGATGCGGGCCGCTTCAGATAACATGTAGACCAAACAACACACTGCATTTGAAGATAGGACGTAGCCCTGGGAATGTAACTAAATACAGCAGATTCCCATTTAGACTGATCTGAACGGTAAAGAGTTCATATGGGAATCATCAACTGGATTGATTGCGGTGGTCCCGGCTCTACATAGGGAGGACAATTTGGGTCTCAGGAAGACCCTACTGCCCCCCATTGGGACGCTCTAATGGCGGATTTACACACTGAAAGGCTCGCAGACCCACTGGCTCACAGCACCCGTTCTGATGGGGATGGCGTAGTGGGGGAACGGGCCGCCCGTGGCCCGCCACCTGACAACGTGCACATCCTTTCGCTCGCTATTCTTAGTTGTACCGAACCATCCATTAATATTTAAAGCATTGGTAGCAGCCACTAATATGGGAGCCACTACTCACCTAGATGAATGCGCATAATGCACATAGCATTGATGAGACGAGATTTGTTGATTGAGACAAGATGTTTTATTTTCTCTCCCCTTTTCGTTTTGTTTTTAGATAGCCGTATAAGAAGTTTATGTTATATTATGTTGGTTTGCAGTAAACATTGTCTAGATCTGTAATCAAAACTCCTTGTACTGTTATACTCTGCATTGTGATACCGAGGGTGGCTTTACAGATATGAATACGATCTGCCACGTTATTAACATATTGTACAATTGGTGCTAACGCTGTATGTACCAAAAATATGCATACCGATATTGGAAAATAATAAAACAGATTTAAACAAAATAGATACATAATTTACAAATGTTAGTTTATTTATTTTATTCTCGTCTTGTTGATCAGGAAATTTTGAGATACATCAAAAAAATAGCCGAAAAGCATTTGATATTTAATAGTTCACTGGAACAATGTGGATGGAAAAGGCCTTTCTCATTTTGTATGAAGTGATCATGTCTCAATCTACAATGGGCTTCAAATGCGAATTATGGAGAACTATATGAATATTGAGTTAGACAGTGCTCAAAGAGAGAAAGTGTGCACTCGGGTAAAAAAAAACTTTGGATAATGCTACATTTTGTTACAATGCAGTTTCTTTCATAGAACACGTATGGCTCCTGTCTGCTATTTCGAATTTAGGCCCCAGTCGTGGAATGTCAGACGCATCTTTTTTTGTTATCAGCATCTGATTCAATGTTGATCGAAAGATACTGGAAAAAGATATGTGGCACTATTCCAGAATCCAAAAAGTATATGATTTCCTGGGGCGGCATGTATGTGTAATGTTCAATGTATCTTAAATTGCTGTTGTGCTTACTCTAAATCAGACAAACAGCGCCACAATGTGGCAGACTGCAATAAGTGCAGGTTTTGACAATTAAGAGCTGGTGCCAGCATTGAAACCCCCGCCTCAAATTAAGCACGGCTTATTGATGCTTCTGCAGAAAAACACCACTAACAGTATCTTATCATGTGATATGATGCTGCATTCTGTGCTGTTCTGATACCTGCACTGAGAAGTTTTGTAATAACATATTTATGATGTCTAATGCTGGTGTATTCTGTTCCGTTCGGAGAGTGGTGGTATGGAGAGAGGAAAAGGTCAGGTTCTGTTATTTGGCAATTTACATTGTTATAATTATGAACTATAAAGGTACATAGGGATGTTAGACAAGGGTGCATATTAGCTCCCCTGCTGTTCATTCTATATATTATTAATTTGGGCCCCGTTTTATGCACAGCCAGGAAAGGTATTCTCCGGCAGGTACTCAGGTAATTCCTGAGCTCCTTTATGCGGATGATGCAGTGTTACCAGCGAGGACGGCCATAGGGCTACAGGCTCTGCTTAACATTTTTGTAGACTTTATGGCTTTGTTAGACTTAAATACCAACCTTGTTAAGTTGCACATAATGATCATGGGCCGGGAACCAAGAAACTGATAGCTCACTATAGGGAGAGTCAAGAAATTACAAGGGTTACTACCGCTTGTTTGATGAAAAGGCCACCTGGACCCGCAAAGCGAACTGCTATGTCAAGAGCTACAGTTGCAGTTCTTGACTTTGCTCGAAAGTTAGGGGCCAAACCAATTCAAGCCATGTTAAACGTTTACAATGCAAAGTGTATTGCCATCACCTGTTATCGGTCGGATATTTGGGGATACAAGGCTTCAGGAGACCTTCGAATAGTGGAGAATACGTTTTTGAGAAATCTGCTTTCTGTCCCTCAATCTGCATCACCCCACATTGTCCATCAGGAACTGGGGGTAGGATATGTATCTGACCTGGTGGCGTTGGTTCCATTATTGCGCTGGAGAAGGATGTGGACTAATCCTTAAGTAGAATTGAATCATAACATGGCCAAAGTATGCCTCATCTTGGAGAGGGCAAATAGTATTCCTTGACTCTGCTATATTAAGACTCTAGCAGAGAAACTGGGGTGCCCTGATCTGTTTGAATCCCCAAATGGGTTAGTAAAAAGAGATCTGATCTGGGCCAAAAAACAATATTTGTCTATCGTGAATGCTGAAAGAGAAGCAAGGGAGTTTCTTAAACTTACTGTACAGACCCATATCTTATTAAAAACATCAACACTACTAGTGCCATACCTAAGTGTAATTACAATTCCCTACCATCGCTTCCTCCTAACGAGGTTCCAATGAAATCTATTACATTATTTACTTGCTGAACTCTAAGGGTGGTATAAGGTTGATGAATTGGGCCCTTGTCCCTGTGATCATTTCTCTACCCAGGACACTCTGCATTTTATGATGTTCTGTTATCACTACTGCTCTCTCCGCCAACGTTTCATATTACCATTATTAAATAGATAAAGGCTTTTTTTTAAGTAAGGCTGGCGTTAATTTATCTCCAGATGTTAACCAGTCCTCTGGAATGTTTTAGTATTGCAAATGTTTTAGTTGCAGCTGTTAAGAAGAAGAAGAGACGGGCTGTATAACATTTAGAAACATAGGTTTCATGTTTTGTTATGTTTTTTTATCATGTATATCTATAAATGGGATTTTAAGAATGATTATTTATGTCGGATGGTTTTATGTCTAGCCTTGATTTTATGGTATGTACCTTTATGGTTTTAACTAACCGAATAAAGTATTTTGACTGACTGATTGACCAATTATGAGCCTATATCAAGACTTTGGAATTTAATAAAAATAACTTCTGGAAGTATGTTCCGAAGAAAATATATTTTGTAAATTCCCATCTTTTAACTTCTTAACAAAGTAGAATAATTTCACCTTATATCAATAGGTTCCCATATCCACCCCCTTTTCTCAGTAACTCCTTTACTTACCTGGCAATTGTGGACATTCATTCATATTACTCTCAAGTAAAAGTGTGAATCAATCATAGTTTAGAAATCTGTAATTTGGCACACATCTGCCCTTCCTCATTACATTCTCCTTGTCCTCTGCTGCCCTCTGGTTCATTTTATACATGTGTAAGGTTGTGGGAGTTTGCTTCTGTGAATTTGGCAAGATTTTGTGAAAAAATTTAAACTTAATGACATTTACAAACGTTTTCAATGAAACTTCTAAGAGAATGAATGGACAAAAACAGGCTTGTCAAGAAAAATAATGCAAACAGACTCTGGAGTCAGTAATCTACAGCAAACATCTTTAAAAGAATATTTGACTTGTTATTTTCAGAAAATACAAATCAACATTTCAGTGTCAATTTGAGTTTTTGTAGGATAATTTCATCAGAGGAATAGTTGGACAAAAATGTATAATTTCCCAATTGCAAGAATCATACAATTATCATGTTGCCAGTTCCATAGATGAAATTCTTAATTGCTCAATTGCAGAAAGCACAAATTTAGTGATTTTGACAAATACATTGACCAAATTAGTTTTGTGCATCTTTACTAGAAAGCATCTCCTTGTGTGTGGTTGTACTTTTAAAATGCATTTTTCCAACTTTTAGAATGTTAAGAAGAGTGAAAGAGGGCAAATGGAGCACACCGAGTTCAATGTTTACTTAATAACATGGCATTCAATGTCCAGTCAAACACAGTGATAGCATGGAGAAAGTCCAAATATTACTCTCCAGTACCAGTTCAACCTTTAGCTTACAAGAGTGGGCTCCAACTCCACGCTAAATCTTCCTCCTCTAGACGACAGATCTTTGCCACCATTTTTGAATGGAAGCTACATCAAATCAGGTCAATCAACATCATAATTAACAGTTTCAGTTCTGTCAAATATGAGAGTTTTAAATTGGTTTCAAATCCTTTATTCTCTCTAAGCGATTGGTAAAAACATTTTGGGTCTTTTTATTCAATTAGTAAGTAAGTTAAATCTGTTTACAGAAATTATCAAAGAAAAATATGGTTAGGGTCATCAATATTAAAATTTGACAAGCGTGTTCCATAAAGGAATTAGTCCCTATTCTAACTAAATGGAAAAAAAGCTAATTGAACTCATAAAGAGTTCAGAAAAAGAGTGAGATCAAAGGAGCATTAAGTTCGGAATTAAATTAAGTAGTAGAATTCCTCATAAAGAGTAGTTCATGAAACTCAGCCCTGTCACAATCTCCAAAAAGTATCAGTATCAGTTGCAGTAGAAAACTGTAATAGAATAAACCTCAACAGGGAAATAGGGAAAACAGATGCAGCAGTAACTACACCCATCAGGATAGAAACATAAAGTTAGTGTCAACTCGAAATTGGCAGGCCACAGTAGTAGCTGTCAGCAGTAGCTTGCAGCAAAATGCAGATGCTATAAAGGAAAAGCTCCTGTGTGCAGGGGAAAGTGAGAGTCTCTCTCTGAAACTAACTAGAAACACGCACTAAAATAAAAGACAAGAAAATATGCGGGCAACAATTTGGTGCATCAGGTCACTCAAGCCCAACGAGAAGACATCTTTTGATGGTGAGCTGCTTTGTTCTTCCTTTCCCACGGAAAGCATATGGAGTCCACAGTCTACTATCAAATATGTAACAGACATCACTAAACATGTGTATAGCTGGAAACGTCTAACCTTGGTTCCCAGGGAAGTTTATTGCAATGTCTGTTCTATCATTTATTCACTGAGTAACAAAGATCTACACTAGACACAGAAACATCTACCTGCAGATTTCTAGTTAAGTAATGGCTTTCGCATTTCTGATAAATAAGGATCTTTGTTAAAATGTATGATTCCTCATTCAGTTTTATGTGAACACGAGATAGATATGAAGTTCAAGCTTGGTGCATCTAGAATATGAAGTTTAACCCCTTTGCTGCTAGGCCTCCCCCCGTGCTAAGCCTTATTTTAGCGCTTTGGGGCACTTAGGCCCCTGTAACATTTTGTGCACATAAGGTATCCATGCCAAATTTGCGTACTTCTCTTCCAACATCTTGGGATTTTAAAGGTACCCAGAGTTTGTGGATTCCCCTGGAGGGGACCCACAAATTAGCGAAAATACAGCTATGGGGAAAAATGGGGGGAAAGTGCTGCAGAAGGAAGCAAATGTTTTTTCCCTGCAAATGGTATCAACAAAGAGTTTGTGGTGCTGAAATCACCATCTCCCCAGCTTTCAGGGACAGGCAGACTTTTGTCACAAAACCAACAGTTTTCACACAGTTTTGGCATTTTATTGGCACACAGCCTATCATTGCTACTTTTTGTGCTTTCAACCACCTTCTATTTACTGGTAGAATTGGGTGTGAAGGCAATAATGGATCCCGGAAAGCTATACATTTCTGAAAAGTACATACAATTATGAATTCAGCAAGGGGTCATTTGTGTAGATCCTTCAAGTTTTTTTTAATAGAAACTAACAGTTGAAATTAAGAAAAATTGAAAATGAGTTGAATAAAAACAGCCATTTGTGACGTTTTCATCTGTAACTTCTTCTAAGTATGACCGAATTTTTAAAGCAATATACCGTTGCATCCACTGGACCCTTCTGGTTGTGGGGATATATAGGAGTTGTAGGTTCACCAAGAACACGAGGAACCCAGAGCCAATAACTGAGCAGCGTCTTGCATTGGTTTTTCATTGTCTTCCGGGTATATGGCACTTCATTTGGTAAAATATAAAGAGTGAAAAATAGGTATCAAAGACACCTATGTATTTCCAAAATGGGAACAAAATATCATTTGGAAACAGTAGCTATTTGCACATCTCTGGATTGTGGGTATCCATACTAGCATGTGAATTAAAGGACATTGTTCAAAGTGACTTCTTTTTTACACATTGTCTTACATCTGGAAGGAAGAAATGCATCGAAAGTCGGCGGGCGCTAGCGGAATGGCCGTCACTGAGTGAGGCTCCTGCAGTTCAGCGCTAAAAATCCTTTATTTATCCTGGTTCCTGGCAGACATCCGTTCCACCCTTCTGGGCTTCTGAGGTCCAATTGCAGCGTGCAGCTGGACGAGCGTCCTGTTTGGATTTATGCTGCTTGGAGGTGCCTGGCGTTCGAGCGGCGCACTGACCGGCCGGAGCGTGTGCGGCGCTGGAGCTCGCGACTGGGCGGCGGAGCTCACGCGACTGCCTTGGCCGTGGCGCCCACGAGGCAGATAGGCCTCTGGTGCACAGTGGTGGCGAAAGCAGGGCCCTGTTATCTATTTGCCCCTCAAAGTCCAGGGTAGGAAGTGATTTGTGGCTGTGGATCGGTGGAGTGGTGAACAGACGGCAGGCGGGTGGTTCATGCGGGGAGCGCTGCCGCCCGGAGCTCCTGAGGCCCTCACGGAGACGAGAGCAGTGCGGGCGCCCTGACTGTCGGTAAGCGGTGGAGAGCTTGGCGGGGGACTGCACCAGTGGAGGAGGCTTCGGTGTTGGGCACCACTTCGCGGAACTTGCCCTGGGAGGCGGCGGGGGCCTGCAGGCAGTGATTTAAGGGCAAGAACTGAGTGTATTTCTTTACATTGCTGGGGCAGCCTGGAAGCCACTGTGTGTGGGGGAACATCGACTGGAGTGCCCTGCTGACTTTGGCATGTTGGTCACTATGCTCTGGTTGGAATATTGCATACCTATTGGGATTGGTGGGGGCACCCGCGCGGACAGTGGCAGCTGAATTCGCCGTCGTTCTCGCCTGAGACTTTTATGATTGATTGCTGCCAAGAGGTGTCTGGTGTGCAGAAGCGCAAAGTGCCCTACGCTATCACTGAGGGGCTAACGGGTCTCTCTACTCCTTGGTTGCCGGTGGGAGTGCACACTACTGGCACCTATGACTTCTGTGCTGTGCTTGGAGAGGAGGGGTCTGGTGGTGATCTGTCCCCTGCTCCGGGGGGGGCCGACCTACGCCGGACCGCTTTACCCCTACAGCGGGGGGCGTCAACGTTGAAATAAGGAAGCGGTTTACGCGCCAACCAAAGTTATCTTTTGAAGCCAAAAAGCACGTGCGGCAGCAACAGGCGGAAGCTGCTGCTGAGTTGGATGCACCGCCGATGGGATCACAGGACACTACTGGGGTTGCAGTGGCGTCGGTCCTCTCTGAGGTGCGGCAGGGTTTTGCAACCATGGCGGACAAAATGGACACATTAACGTCGCAAATTGACACCATAGCGCGCAAATTGGAAAGTCATGAAATGTGCATAACGGAGGCAGAGCACAGAATCTCGGAAGTTGAAGACGCCACTACTCAGGTTCAGGGTACGATGACGCAGTTAGACAAGCTCCTGTAAATAATCGCGGCTAAGAATGAGGACTTAGAGGCGCGCAGTCGGAGGAATAATATTCGCGTCTTAGGAATACCAGAGAGCACCCAGACCGGCAGGCTCGAGGAATACGTTGAGAGGCTGTTGGTGGCAGTTGTAGGCCCGGACTTGTTGTCGCCCCACTTTATTGTGGAAAGGGCTCATCGCTCGCTCGGGCCGCGGACTCCTCCTGGCGGCACCCCTCGGCCCATTATTGCACGCCCGTTGAATTACAGGGATAGGGATGTGGCGCTGCGGGTTGCCCGGGAAAAAAAGGAGCTGCATTACAATGGAGTGTCCTCCACGATGTTTCCGGATTTCACTGCGCAGGTCCAGGAAGAGCGTCGCAAGTTCACCGCTGTTAAACAGAAGTTGCGACAGGCGCAAATTGAATATGCATTACTGTATCCTGCTCGTCTGCGCATCACGTATCAGGAGACACAAACATTCTGCACCAAGCCCCAACAGACGGAGGATTTTTTAAAACACCTCAGGAAACAGAAGAAGTCGCCTGTAAAAGAAGGAACATCGTCAGCAACCACCTCGGATGTGGAGTGATCGGAGTTGTGGTAGGAGGTTCACAGTTGGTGTACAGCCTACTGCGGCCAGTGTGACTTTCTCCCTGTCATGCACCTGAACTGAAGCCTATGTTTGGGATAAGTGGATAGCTTGATATCTGAGAGTTCGAGGGGTGTGGGGGGGCTCACGGACGCTGGGATGACTAAAGATTGGAATCTGACATTGCAGTAGCAGCTGAACGCCTTCGCAACCTCTTCCGGGTCTCGCTACTGGATGCGGGGTCTCGAGATGGGCGTGAGGTACACGTGGGCCACCTAGCAGAAGTTCCCTCACAAGGGTGTACCCCATAATGTTGCTCTGGGATTTTCGATTTGTGTTTGTTTTTTTTGCTACTTTGCTCTGGACGGGGGCAGGGTTGTTGTTACCTGAAAATGTGTTTTGGGGACCTGGGGTGGGGGGGCTGTGGATTACTGGCATGATTGGGATGTTTCAGTGGGAGGGGGGGGAGAAGTTGGGGTATAGTTGTCATGGCACGAATGGTATGTGTGGCGCTCATCGGGGTATCGAACTTATTATGTGGATGGATTCGGCGCATTGGAGATGTGCATTGCGCTTGTTGTATATGGCTGAGTGGGAGTGATGGTACCAGCTGATAAATCTGTTTTGAGAATTTTGTCTTGGAATGTCCGGGGTTTGGGGGATCCGTGGAAGTGCAGGAGCATATTGGTGTATCTTGATTGACAACAGACACAGATTGTCTTGCTGCAGGAGACGCATCTTAGACCGGGAGCTGCGGTGGCATTCGCTGGTAAATGGGCGAGTCACAGATTCTTCTCTTCTTATTCCTCGTATGCTAGAGGTACTGCTATATTGGTTAAAAAGCAGACTCCCTTTGAGCTGAAGGGTGCCCTTGAGGATCCGCAAGGGCGTTATGTTATTATATGGGGGCGAATAGGGAGGGATTCGATTACTATTGCAAATTGTTACGGGCCTGATGTGGACACGCCGGAGTTTTTCACTACTGTATGGGGAAAGATTTTGACCATTGGCTCCACGCATGTGATCTGGGGGGGAGACTTCAACGTGGCCTTTGCTCCGGCTGTGGACAGGTCCAATGTTGCTGCACATCATTATACTCACGCACAGGAGGTGCTGCGGGGGATACTGGAGGAGGGGGGCTTAGTTGACAGTTGGCGACATACACACCCGGGGGTGAAAGAAGGGACGCATTTTACATCCTGCTCTGGCACATGGGCGCATTTGGATTATTGTTTGATCTCACGGGGGCTCTGTTCATCCCTTTGTAAGGTTACACATTTAGCTAGGACATATTCAGATCAATGTCCCGTGCTGGTGTCCCTCACCCCACCGGGCTATGATAAACCGCGGCTGCGCTGGCGGATGCAGCCTGCAGTGTTGTTGGATGCTGTATTTCAAGCTGAGTTGGGGGATGAAATAAAAGATTTTTTTGCTAGAAATAAGGGGTCGGTTGACAGTATTGAGGTCATATGGGAGGCGTTCAAAGTGACCATACGGGGGTACTGTATCTCCAAGAGTTTTGGAGTACTCCGAGACTTACAAAGGACGCTGGGGCGCTTGGAGCAAGAGATGCAGGCGTTGGAGAGGCGCATGGGACAGGGGGAGACGGGACAGGTGCAACAAACTTTTAGGGACAAGTTATCAGAGTATACGGAAACTACCACAAGGGAGGTCCACTTCCGGGGGAAGCATTGGGTAGCAAGGAGATACGGTGAGGGGTAGCAGCCAGGCAAAGTGTTGGCTGAGGTAACTAGGAGTCCCCGATTCACGACGCATGTATTGTAGATAGAGGAGCAGGATGGGGAGTGGCATCGTGACTCCTTGCGCATACTCGAAACGTTTCCTGACCATTATAAGTGGCTTTACACGTCAGAACGGCACGGTCAGATGGAATTGGATGGCTACTTGGGGAACGTGGTGTTAGGCTGGCTAGGCGATACGCAGCGGGTGTTTCCGAGTTTACCTTTTGAGCTGGATGAAATCCGGGAGGCAATCATGCAGCTGAAAAATGGGAAGGCGCCGGGATCGGATGGGCTGCCTGCAGAATTTTACAAACAATATATTGATATCATGGCTCCCGTGCTCCGTGAGGTCTACGAGGAGTCCCTTGAGGTTGGGATTCTTCTGCCTTTAATGAGGGAAGCATTAGTCACATCTTTGTTGAAGCCGGGTAAATCCCCTAGATCGCGTGACTCTTATCGGCCGCTTTCCTTGATGAACTGCGACACTAAGATCCTGGCTAAAGTATTGGCCAATCGTCTGGCGCTCCTCCTGGGCAAGCTCATTCTCTCGGATCAGTCGGGCTTTGTGCCGGGTAGAGCAACAACTCATAACCTGCGCACGCTTTTTTCGCTCATTCAAACAGTGGCACCCAACTTCCCGCTTGCTGCAGTGTTCCTCGATGCAACCAAAGCATTCGATTCTGTGGAGTGGGACTATCTGTTCGGGGTGCTGCAGCGCATGGGTTTTCCGCCCCCTTTCCTATCCTGGGTTCAGCTCCTGTATCGCCAGCCCACGGTCCAGATATTGATAAATGGTCCCTCCTCTCGGTCGTTCAACGTCTCTAGAGGTACCCGGCAGGGCTGCCCCTTATCCCCCCTCTTATTTGCCATTGCGATTGAGCCCCTGGCCTCCCGGCTTCGCCAATTGCATCAAGACAAGGCCTTTCGCTGTTGTTTGCGCCCGCTCCTAATTTCATTATACGCGGATGACGTCACATTATACGTTAGGGACCCTCAGCAGAACATGAGCCCCTTATTGCGAGAGTTTATTGTCTTCGGCGGGCTTTCCGGCATCACGATCAACTGGTGCAAATCCCAGGTCTTTCCCCTCACACCAGCAGTATCGCGGTTTCCGTTAGACTTTCCCTTGGAGTGGTGTGACACGGATGTTCGGTATTTAGGCATACAGGTGGCCAGAGATAAGGAGGACACGATACGGCTCAACTATGGTACGGCCATTACACGCCTGTCCAACAATGTTACCCGCTGGATTTCTTTGCCTCTCTCGCTTGTGGGAAGGGCATCCCTCATAAAAATGATTATTTTACCGCAATTTCTTTATCTGTTTCTAAATATACCCTACCAGCCAGGAGCCTATTGTTTTGCAACCTTACATACGGAATTGATACGATTATTCTGGGGTGGCAAGCAGTCGCGGCTTGGCTGGTCGACGCTTACGAAGCCCTATGACCAGGGGGGATTTGATGTCCCAGATTTTGAGGTGTATTTTTTGAGTGCCCAGGCGCACTACGTATATTATTGGATTTATCCTCCTAGATACATGCTACAGGTGGCGGTGAAGGATTGGCTTGCGGACCCTATACCGTTGAATGGCATGATATTTGGTCCTCCGCGTTCCCGGTCGGACCCCCCACTACGGTCACTGGCACGGTGGAGGCGTGGCGTCATATAGTGAAGCTTGCTGGGCTACCCTTCTTATATTCTCCTCGGCTCCCGCTGACTTACCATCCTAGTATTAGTCTGTTCCAGGAGACTGGCTTCCTCAACCTCTGTAAACGTATTAATGTTAGTACCTGGGGAGATATTTTTCATGAAGGACAATTCCGTACAATGGAGCACTTTTTTCAGGGACTGCAGCCCACACCGTTAGAAGTGTTTCTGTACGTGAGGCTGAGACAAGGGATGAGAGCGGTGCTTCCGGAGTTCCCTAGGAAGCCGCCGCCTCTTCTCCCCTTACAGCAATTATTAGGGACCAAGGATGGAAAACATCTGGTATCGGGACTGTACCGGAGCGTACGTGCATGCCAGATAGACACTGCTGGATCGGCTTACATGCAATGGGGGGTGGATTTGCAAAGAGATATAACAGAGGAGCAATGGCGGTATTGCTGTACCCAAACGGGTCGAATTTCTGCTAGTTGTCGGTTACGGGTGCTACATTACAAATTTGTACAACGGTTGTACTATACACCTGTCAAAAAATACAGATTTAAACTGGCGGATAATGACAGATGTGAGAGATGCAGGAGACCTGGCGCGGGTTTCCTGCACCTGGCGTGGGAATGCCCTGAGGAGGGGGAGTATTGGGGGCAAGTTTTTGATGCCTTTGAGCAGATGGTGGGAGGTGCATTGGAGAGGGACCCGCTAATAGCTCTTTTGGGGTACGTCGCCCGGATACCGGTGGCATACTGTAAATTCCTCGCTCTCTCATTGCTGCTGGCTAAACGAAGGGTAGCGTGCAGATGGGGAAGGGGCCGCACCCCGAAATTTAAGAACTGGCTGGCGGACATGTTGTACTGTCAGGAGCAAATGATTGTCTATGCCGAAACATTGCCGAGAGCCTCCAAGCCAAGAGATAGCTGGGGCCCCATGCGGGGGTATCTTCTTTCACGAGGTGGGGATGAGGCTGCTGCTGGTTCTCATGACTCTATTGCTGGACCGGATGTTGTATTATGATGCTCCTGGGTCTGTAGGTACCGCACGCATGTTTTGATTGGCGCTGAAACCAAATAGATGATTGGGACTGAACGGCTATGCTCTACAATGCAGATTTTCCTAATGATGCTAGTGTAATATTGTAACTGTGGTCACTTTTCCTTTTGAAGTAGAGGAGGAGCAAGCCCCAGTATCGATGCCATGAATTACTGTTGTTTTGCCTTGCTTTTAATCATTGTTAAGCATTGCATTTTCTTTGTTATTTTTGTGACTGCCAAAATCATAAATAAAATAAAAAAAGAAAAAAAAGAAATGCATCGAAAGTCAATAGGTAATAACAGTTGCTCTACAATTCTGTGTTCACCTAAGTCTCCCGATAAAAATAGGACCTCACTTGTGTGGGTAGGCCTAGTGCCCACAACAGGAAACGGCCCAAAACTCAACGTGGACACACCACACTTTTACAGTGAAAACAGACCCTTTTTTTGCAAAGTGCCTAGCTGTTGGTTTTGAACCCTAGCTTAGCCGGCACCTAGGAAAACCTAGCAAACTTATACATTTTTTAAAACTAGACACCCAGAGGAATATAGGATGGGGTGACTTGGGGGGCTTTTTACCAGGTCTGTTACCCAGAATCACTTGCAAACCTCAAACTTTGTTAAACAAAAACACATTTTCCTCAAATTTCTGTGATGGAAAGTTCTGGAATCTGTGTGGATCCACAAAATTCCCCTAACCCCGCATTCCCCAAAGTCTTCCAATAAAAATGGTACCTCACTTGTGTGGGTAAGCCTAGTGCCAGTGACAGGAAACAGCCCAAAACACAACGTGGACATACCACATTTTTACAGTGAAAACTGACCTTTGTTTTGCAAAGTGCCTAGCTGTAGATTTTGAACCCTAGCTCTGCTGGCACCTATGGAAACCTAGCAAACCTATACATTTTTTAAAAATAGACATCAAGAGCAATCCAGTATGGGGTGACCTGTGTGGCTCCCATCAGGTTCTGTTACACAGAATCCCTTGTAAACCACAAAAAACTATTTTTCCTCACATTTCCGTGATAGAAAGTTCTGGAATCTGCGTGGATCCACAAAATTCCACCCACCCAGTATTCCCCAAAGTCTTCTGATAAAAATGGTACCTCACTTGTGTGGGTAGGCCTAGTGCCAGTGGCAGGAAATAGCCCAAAACGCAACGTGGACAAACCACATTTTTACAGTGAAAACTGACCCTTTTTTTGCCAAGTGCCTAGTTGTAGATTTTGAAATCTAGCAAACCTATACATTTTTGAAAACTAAATAGCTGGGTAAATCCAGTAGGGGGCGACTTGTGTGGCTTTCACCAGTTTCTGTTACCCAGAATCCCTGGCAAACCTCAAACTTTGTAAAACAAAAACACACATTTTCCTCACATTTCTGTGACGGAAAGTTCTGGAATCTGCGCGGATCCACAAAATTCCACACACCCCACATTCCCCAAAGCCTTCCAATAAAAATGGTACCTCACTTGTGTGGTTAGGCATAGTGCCCACGACAGGAAGCGGCCCACAACGCAACTTGGACACACCACATTTTTACAGTGAAAACTGACCCTCTTTTTGCAAAGTGCCTAGCTGTAGATTTTGTACCCTAACTCTGCTGGCACCTAAGGAAACCTAGTAAACCTATGCATTTTTTAGAACTAAACACCCAGGGGAATCCAGAATGGGGTGACTTGTCTGGCTCTCACCAAGCTCTGTTACCCAGAATCCCTTGCAAACCTCAAACTTTGTTTTAAAAAAACACATTTTCCTCACATTTCTGTGATATAAAGTACTAGAATCTGTGTGGATCCACAAAATACCACCCACCCTGCATTCCCCCAAAGTCTTCCGATTAAATGGGTACCTCACTTGTGTGGGTAGGCCTAGTGCCCGCAGCAGGAAACGGCCCAGAACGCAATGTGGACACATAACATTTTTACAGCGAAAACTGACCCTTTCTTCGCAAAGTACCTAGCTGTGGATTTTGAACCCTAGCTCTGCCGGCACCTAAGGAAACCTAGTAAACCTATACATCTTTCAAAACTATACACCCAGAGGAATCTAGGAGGGGAAGACTTGTGTTGGTCTCAGCAGGTTATGTTACCCAGAATCTCCTGCAAACCTCAAACTTTGTCAAAAAAACACATTTTCCTCACATTTCTGTGATGGAGGGTTCTGGAATCTGCATGAATCCACAAAGTTCCACCTACCCCGCATTCCCCGAAGTCTTCCGATAAAAATGGTACCTCACTTGTGTGGGTAGGCCTAGTGCCCGCAGCAGGAAACATCCCAAAATGCAACGTGGACACACCACATTTTTACAGTGAAAACTGACCCTTTTTTTGCAAGTGCCTAGCTGTGGATTTTGAACTCTAGTTCTGCCGGCACCTAGGGAAACCTAGTAACCTATACATTTTTTAAAACTAGACACCCAGAGGAATCCAGGAGAGGGTGACTTGTGTGACTCTCACCAGGTTCTGTTATCCAGAATCCCTTGCAAACCTCAAACTTTGTCAAACAAGCACTTGCAATGCAATCGGTCTCACCTTTGGTACCTTATATGCATTTAGCTATTAAGCACATTAGCCTGGGTGCTAAAACATCTACTGTTCTTTAACATGGAGGGAAAGTAAGCACCAAAATGCGGAATACGCCATGTATGGGAACACATGGAGAGAAATACTGCCTATCAGCTGGAAATTGTATTGTCTAAAGCTCTGTTTTTAATATAAAATGTAGATTTTCCACAGCCTGATGAGCAGAAAATGTGGATTTTATTAAGGACACGGAAGCTAAGATTATGCAATCTCCTTTTATTGCCAGCTCACACAGCAGCAACAATTGCCAAGAATTTAGAACTTTGAAAACAATCTAAACATCTATATAGTCCAGCAACAGGCAGCCATCTTCCTTCTTTTGCACTGCGAACAAGATAAAACACAAACAAATTCCTGATGAATATATCCAGGAGAAGAAACAATCCAGATCCACACCTTGTTATTCTGAAACAAAATATAAAATAGGTTATTTCACCCGGGCGGGTATCGGTGGTGGGATAATCTTAGCCTCCATGTCCTTAATAAAATCCAGGTTTTCTGCTCATCAGGATGTGGAAAATCTACATTTTATGGCACGATACGGAGGCCAATATTATGCAAGTTCAAAGTGCATTCAACACATTATCAATTACATTAGACATTGGTTTAAAGTAACAACTTTTAAACATGCTCTCCTTTGACCAATCGGCTGCTCTTAAAATGTCCTGTAAACCTCCTCCCAAGATGAAAGTTTTGGAGGCTGAGGCACCTCCAAGTAAAGGTACTCCAAAAATAGACGTGTCAACACCTCCTTCACTCATAACATCTTTCACCCATCTAGCTAAGGTAGTGGGGAACTGCTTTGTGAGGCCTTTTATGAGATATTAGAAGTTGTGCAACGTCGTTTCTCTGATTAAGGGTTCTTCTTTCGTATTCTTTCAAGCATTGCACCAAGCACAGTCTTGGGTTTCCAGAGAAATAAGGGTAGACAATAGTTGAGGAAAGAGTCTTAGCTCTTCTTTTAATACAGAAACATACTCCTTCAGGTTGATATGCTTTCCTGGTGACATCTAAAGCTCTAACATCAGATGTACGTCTAAATGAAACCAGACATAGGAGGGTTGAAAGTTTGTAAGAGAGTTTTTTAAGCGTCAAGTATTGATTATCACCCCAGTTTTCTAAGACTTGAAGGATCAGTTTAACATCCCCAAGAGAGGTGTACTTAGGTATGGGTGGTTTGAGGACCCTAATGCTTCTCATAATCTTCCTTGTCAAAGCATTTTGACCGACAGGTAGTCCGTCTATCAAACAATGACCAGCAGAAATGGCTGATCTATAGACGTTTACCGTTCTATAAGACAAACCTGACTCGAAGAATTCTGTTAGGTAATTTAATAGATGCACTACATCAGTTGAAATGGGATTGATACCCCATTGAACACACCAACTAATCCATTTATTCCATGCCAGTCTATATGCCTTTCTCGTGCCGGTTTCCCATGACTCAGATATAAGTCTGAAAGTATCTGGCGAAAGGCAAGGGATTTCCCATTGTCTCCGGAAATCTTCCATGCCATCAGTGTGAGGGAGCCTTCTTCTATCAGAGGATGAATTTCCCCTCGAGGGCCTAGAACTAGGGTCTCGAAATCAGGTATTAGTAATGGAAAGTCTATTGATATTTCCAGAATAACAGGGAACCATGACTGCGATCTCCAAAGTGAAGTTACCACTTCGACTGTTTCCTTGAATCTGCGTGTTTGTAAGAGGAACCTGGGTAGCATAACAAAGGGTGGGAAGGCATATGACCTTAGTCCCCTCCAGTACTGTAGGAAGGCGTCCACCCCAGCAGCTTGAGGGTCTGGTTTCCAGCTGAAAACCTGTGTCAGTTGAGTATTCAATCTGTCTGCAAAGAGATCTATGTTGAAAGGACCCCATATGTGTTGGATATGTAGGAATATCTCTCTGTTCAGTCTCCAGTTGCTGGAGTCTCTGAAGTTCCTTGAGAACCAGTCTGCTACTCCATTGCTCAAAAGAGGAATGTGTTGTGCTACAACCGAAATTCCTTTGCTCATACAATAACCCCAGAAGTCCTTCATTAGGTCCGCTATGTCTTGCTCATATATTGGACTGCTGAAATGTTGTCCATGCTAAGCATTATACAACATTGCATCCGTTCCTTAGTGAAACTGCGGACTGCAAAGGAGCCCGCTCAGAGTTCCAGCCAGTTGATGTGCATCTTCCTCTCTTGATCTGACCAATGTCCCCCTGTGGAAGAACTTCCGCATTTTGCTCCCCAACCCTCTAGGCTTGCATCCGAATCTATCACCATTTCGGGTTCCACCCTGAAGATTACACTCCCGTTCCAGGCTTGTGCGTTCTTGAGACACCATTCTAATTTCCCCCTTGAGTCCTGATCTAGGGACAAAGTTTGAGAGTATGAGTGATTTATGCAAAGGTATATCTTTTTTAGTCTTTGGACGGCTCGATAGTAGAGTGGGCCCGGGAATATGGCTTGGATGGTTGAAGATAGGAGACCCAGTATTCTCGCTAAACTCTTTAGTGTAATAATCTTTTCTGATAAGACCTTTTTTATTTCCTTGCGTAGCTTTTTAAACTTGTTTTTGGGTAAGCGTAGTTCTGTGTAAAGAGTGTCTACGATGAAGGAACTGCGGGGCTGAGTCGCAGAACTAATCTGAGAGAAAATCATAAACTTACTACTTTTGGTATTCACAGAAGGCATTTAGTAGTAGTAAAGTTAGGATTTTGTCTTAAGTTTGACTTAAATTTGACTTAAGACAAACTTAGGACAGACTTATGACCGACTTAAGACAAAATCCTAACTTTACTACTACTAAATGCCTTCTGTGAATACCAATAGTAAGTTTAGGTTTTTGTCTCAGATTACTTCTGTGAATCGGGCCCCGAGTGTCTTGTGCTGGGGTTAGACAAGACTTTTTAGGTTTATTACAAATTCCTAGTTTCTCTAAGATTTCTATTGCCCACTGAGTATGCAAGGATACAATGTCCTTGGACTGACCCATTATTAGAATGTCTTCTAGGTATATTATTAACCTTACACCTTTTGCCCTGAGCCAGGCTGCTACTGGACAGAGTACCTTTGTGAAGCGCCAAGGTGCTGAGGATAGTCCGAACAGGAAACTGGAGAACTCCCAGATTTTGTTTAGCTATGTGAAGCGGAGGTATTTTTGGTGTGGGGGCCAGATCGTGCTAGTAAGGTAAGCGTCCTTGAGGTCTAATCTTGTTAGCCAATCCCCTTTCCTTAGGATGTCTCTTAACAGATATATACCCTCCATTTTGAAGCGTCGGTAGACCACCCATTCGTTTAAATCTTTGAGGTTTATAACTGGCCTCATCTCTTTGTTCTTTTTCACCACCAAAAAGATGTTGCTGATAAAGCCAACCTCTGGATCGGTTGCCTCTCTGATGGCACCTAAGGCCAATAGGTCTTGTACCTCCTTTGTTACCAATTCTAAGTGGTCTTGTGAAAAGCTGATTTCCCTTGGGCTCTTGTCTTGAAAGGGTGTGTCTGTGAATTCTATTGAGTATCCCCTGACTATTTGTAGCACCCAAGAGTCTTATGTCACTAAGTTCCAGTTTCCACAGAACTGGGCTAGTCTCTCTCTCACCTTTAAAGGGGAATCTGAAGGGTCTTTCATGTGACGGACCTGACGAGATTTTTCTGTCTTCTATCGCCTCTGGTATTCCGGAAGCAGCCTCTCTGTCTTTGGGGACATAAGTTGGAATAGGAGCCATAGGAGCTATAGGTTCGTTCGGAGGACCTATTGCCTCGTACCATGTATGGTCTTGAGGAGGGTGTACCCCGGCCGGGGAACTGACCCCTTGTTGGCCCGGCCATTCCAAAAACTCTATCATTAAACACCTTTCTTATCTCCTTTTGGGACATCTGTATGGAGCTGAAGATCCCCACGTATTTCACCATCTCTTTTATGAAGTAATCACCGAAAAGTTGGCCCTGGAAAGAAGGACCCCCTTCTATATTGGCGAGTTCAATCAGTTTGGGGTCCAGTTTCAAGAGGATGCTTTTCCTTCTTTCGTTCAAAAGAGCCATGTTCGCGTTGCAAAGGAGGCAAACAGCTCTCTGCGCCCACTCTCGCCGTTCTTTTGGGTCGACCCAAGTTTCGCTCAGGTGAGCCGTCATGGCCATCTTGAAGATTTTAGTAAGGGGGCCAGTAATGTCCAGGAGTCTATCCTGGCTAGACTTTAAGGCTCTGTCTTGGCCTCTTCTATGGTCTTCTCCTCTCTTGTTGATGAATGACACGACCTTTGGGTCGAGTTCGGGCATCACGGTTATTTTATCCGATGACCTCACTTCCTTAGGGATCTCCCTTCTCAACCAGAAGGTAATAAAATCAGCCACGTGCTGAGAGGAGGCCCATTCAGGTGACAGGGGATGTTTTATCATGAGGGGGGCAAACATGTTAGACCCAGAGGCCTTTGATGCCTCATCAGATGTCCCTTTTTTAGTTGTGGCCAAGTCTTCGTAATCAGAGTCGAACTCTGACGAGCAAGACAAATCTAGTTCCGGCTTGTATGTCTGGTCGTCATCAGACTCACTGGATATAGGGAAAACTGGGCCTCTTTCATGCCCATCCGCAGTGTGGAACACACTGACGCCATCACCGGCGTAATCCGGTAGACCCTCAATGACCCCTTTAGATTTCTTTGATTTTTTATGAGGGTAGTCACCTGATGGCCTTTTTGTCTGGGGGTTTCAGGCCAGGAAGAGCATCCAGGTTGGTCCCCTACTTGGTTATTTGAAAGAACTTCTAATTTTTTATTGATGGTGTCATCCAGCGACCCCATCAATTTTTATAGAGCCCTGTTTACTAAATCTTCTAATTTGCCCTTATCTAAGGAATCTAGCTGGTTTTCAGACATTGCCTTTTTTCTTATTTTTTTAATTAAATATATTAACCAGGTAATAATGATGTGAAAATAACTACGTAGAGGTATATAGGGGTTTAAATGCCTATTTAGTAGGATTAGGTTACGTATTGGGTCAGCAGGGGGCAGCTCGAGTTGAACGATGCTCTCCTTTGCTGTAACTGTTGTTCAGAGTTGAAATGAGTGACGTGGTGAGGTGCTTACTAATTAGGAAAGGGTCTTTCCTCCAATTTTAGAATCAAGGCTTCACTTCCTCGTTTCTTGATCGTGCTTGGTAAAGGGTCCCGGTGCAGTTGCGTTGGTGATTTGCGACCGCACCGGGAGAGATATGAGGATTATCGTGCCCCGAGGAGCGGTGTTGAGGGGGAAGGCGTGGAGGAGCTTGGATGCGGTAAACGTCCTTCCTTTATTCAAATTTTGGCTTGTGTATGCGCCGGCGGCTTGGAGCCGATCGCATCAGCGGCATTGAGGCAGAGAAAAGAGCACGGGGCTGCGTTAGTGCAAGCGAGGCCCCGGCGCGTCGTTTGAATCTGGACCGCTTGGTGGTGACAGCCCCCAATTGAGGTATCTAGAAGGTCAGAGAACAAATCTCTGGGAGGGGAAAGAAGCATGAAAAGAAACGAGAGAAGAGTGTGGCAAGCAGGATAAATGAGGCAGATTAAGGATTACAAAGTAGAGAAAAACGCAAAAGTATTAACACCTAGGGTCACTAAGTCAGCATCTTGTGGGCATTGGCAATAATAAAACGCAAATGATCTAAAAATACATATACACAATCGTAATACTAGTTATAAAGATAAATACAGGAGAGAATAAAGATTACTTATCTTGTGAGCAGCAGCAATAAAAGAAGGAAGATGGCTGCCTGTTGCTGGAATATATAGATGTTTGGAATGTTTTCAAAGTTCTAAATTCGTGTCAATTGTTGCTGCTGTGTGAGCTGGCAATAAAAGGAGATTGCATAATATTGGCTTCCGTGTCGTGCCATAAAATCAGCCCCTTTGGTGGTCATATCACTGAAAATACAAGATTTGAAAAAAATATTATTGTCTGCGGGTGCTCGTTGAATATAAGTTTCTATGGCCTAGAATCTAGGGAATGCTAAAGTGATTCTGGTATTTTACTGACCTCTGCTGGTCGTTTTCTATCAAGAAAGTTAAATGGAGGCAGTTGCCAGAAAATAAAAAAAGAAAGTCCCTAATTAGAAAGCAATTCTGGTATTTTACCGACCTCTACTGGTCATTTTCTATCAAGACAGTTAATTAGAGGCAGTTGAACAAGCAGAAAGCAATTCTGGTGTATTACTGCCCTCTCCTGGTCGTTTTCTATCCAGACAGTTAAATAGAGGCACTTGAACAGAAAAAAGTCCCTAAGCAAAGGTGGAAGCAGACAAGTCCAAGGGATGATCTCCAGATCTCACAAAGTACATTCAACAGATCTTCCAGACAGTGCAAGCGCTGTCTAGGCTCCACCCAAAAAGGATAATGTTACTTACCCAGTAACCATCTGTTCTTGGCATGTAGAGCTGTAGATTCACATGCTTTGCATACTCCTGTCATCTAGTGCTGGGTCCGGATGTTTGCAAGTTATTTTTCTTCCAACAAGTCTTTCCAGTCACAAGGTAAGGTGACTCCTCATTTCGGTGATAGTGCGCATGGGCATCGACTCCATTGTTAAATTGTTTTCCCGCAGAGGGTGAGAATGGAGTCAGTAAGTGTAGAATAGAGATGCCCATGCGTATGTTTGTGAACTGAGAAACTGCAACAACTACAAGAGACTGGGGAAGCGGTTGGGCACATGTGAATCTACAGCTCTACATGCCAAGAACAGATGCTTACTGGGTAAGTAACATTATCCGTTTGAGGCATGTGATTTGTAGATCACATGCTTTGCATAGTCTATACAGCAGTATACTCCCAAAGCATTGGCTAGCCTGTAGCCATTGCAGTTGTCTGAAACAGTGTTTTAAGTACTGCTTGGCCTACAATTAGCTTATTGCCTCGCTAACACATCTACACAATAGTGTTTGGGGAATGTGTGCGGTGTAGACCATGTTGCTGCTTTACACGTGTCAGCTAGGGGAATATTCCCTAAGAAAGCCATAGTAGCCCCTATTTTGCGAGTGGAATGCGCTCTAGGGGGTATCAGCAAAGTTCTTTTTTCTTTCTGATAACATGTCTGGATACATTTTACGATCTGTCTTGCAATTCCTGTTTTAGATATGGGATTGCCTTTGTGTGTTAGAGAAAAAGCAACAAAAAGTTGCTTTGTTTTGCAAAATTTGTTTGTTCTTTCAATGTAATATTGTAGAGCTCTTCTAACATCAAGGGTGTGTAGAGCTTGTTCTGCAACAGAATCAGGATGAGGAAAGAACACAGGTAACTCAACTGATTGATTGATATGAAAGGCAGAAACTACTTTAGGGAGAAATTTAGGATTGGTGCGAAGAATCACTCTGTCTTTATGAAATTGAAAGAAAGGCTCTTGTATAGTTAATGCCTGGAGTTCACCAACTCTCCTCAGTTAAGTTATTGCAATGTGTAAAGCAATCTTCCATGAGAGTGATTGTAATTTGCACCTATGTATTGGTTCAAATGGTGGACCCATTAGCCTTGTAAGGACTATGTTTACGTTCCACACTGGTGCAGGTGGGACTCTTGGTGGTATCACTCTTTTTAATCGTTCCATAAAGTCTTTAATCACTGGTACTCTGAATAGAGATGTGTTGTCTGTTTCGTAAGTATGCAGCTACTGCTGCTAGATGTAAGCGATTGGATGTGTAGGCTAGTCCAGATTGCTATAAATGTAACAGTTAACAGATGATGTGCTGTACAGAAGCATCAAAAAGATTCATATTGTTAATGTTACAATAGATAACAAATTGCTTCCATTTTGCTGCATAACATGCTCTAGTAGTAGGCTTTCCAGCTTCTTTTAGGATATTCATACAGTCTGGTGGTAAGTGTAAATAACCAAACTCTATGACCTCAGGAGCCAGATCGCCAGGTTAAGTTCTTTGCCATCTGTATGCCTGATTTCTCCATGGCTCTGAGTGAGGAGGCTGGAGGTGAGGTGAAGCTTTTAGTGTGGAACTATTGACAGCTCTAACAGGGTGGTGAACCATGGTTGACGTGCCCATGTTTTAGCTATCAGAATTAGTGTGAGGGATGTTTGCCTGAGCTTCTGAACTACCAGTGGAATGAGTGGGAGAGGCGAAAAAGCATAGGCAAATATCCCTGACCAGTTCATCCATAGGGCATTGCCTTTGGAGAGCGGATGTGGGAACCTGGAGCAAAGCTTGGGCATATTGCATTTTCTGCTGTGGCGAACAGGTCCTTCTGAGGAAATCCCCATTCCTGAAAGTAGGGGAGGAGAACCTGAGGATGAAGTTCCCACTCATGGATTTGCTGTCTCCGTCTAATGAGAAGGTCTGCAATCTGATTGTTTACTCCTGGAAGGTGTTCTGCCAGGAGATAAATCTTATGGTGTATGGCCCATTTCCAAATGGCTTGTGCTAGGCATGACAGTTGGATAGAGTGTCCCCCCCCCTGTTTTTGTATATAGTACATAGCTGTCATGTTGTCCGTGCGGACTAGGGCAGCTTTGCCTACGAGGTGAGTTTGAAAGGCTTTGAGCGCTAGAAACACTGCTAGTAGCTCTAGGTGATTTAAATGGAGACTTTTGTGCTTTAGACTCCATAATCCTTGGATTTTGTGATCCTGTAAGTGAGCACCCCAACCAGCGAGCGATGCGTCTGCTGTTAGCTCTGTCTGAGGAACAGGGTCGATGAAGGGCCGCCCTTGGGATACATTTTGTGAGTTCCACTACTTCAGAGAGATGGGTGCTGCCGTCTACCAACACTAGATCAGTTAATTGACCCTGCGACTGGTTCCACTGACTTGCTAAGGCTTCTTGAAGGGGACACATGTGAAGTCTTACATGGGGTACGATTATTCTGCAAGACACCATCATTCCCAGCAGTTGCATGAAGACTCTGGCTGGTAATGAGTGGTTGGACTGAAACTGAGTGAGAAGAGAGTGAAAAATGTGAATTCTGGCTGCATTAGGAGAAGCTAGAGCTTTTTGAGATGGGACTTCAGCGCATTCACTGTTAAATCCTAGTTGGTGTAGTAGGCAAATTGTGACTAGAGTGTGTTGGAGACACTTCTGATAAGCGCTGGCTTTGATGAGCAAGTCGTCCCGGTATGGGAATACATGGATGTGCTATCTTCTCAGATGAACTGCGACTACTGCCAGGGATTTGGTAAACACTCTGGGAGCTGTGGTGACTCCAAACAGTAGTACTTTGTAATGCTGAGCTGCTATCGCAAATCTGAGATGAGCGGAGTGAATTAGAATGTGAAAATATGCATCTTTTAAGTCTAGAGTAGACATAAAGTCGCCTTGTTGTAAACGTGGGAGCACTTGTTGAAGTGTCACCATGTGGAAATGTTCTGACAGTAAGTAGAGGTTTAGTTCTCTGAGGTCGAAAATCGGTCTAGAAAATACAGGGAGTAAACACCTGACCCTTGATATTGTAATGGTACTGGCTCTATGGCTCCATTCAGCAAGAGAGACTTGGTTTCCTGTTTGAGTAGGTGCAAATGTTCTGGTAACAGTTTGTGAGAACGACGTGGAATGTTTGGAGGATTGGTGGTAAACTCCAGGCAATAACCATGTTGGATAATTCCTAACACCCATTTTTCTGTGGTTATAGATTGCCAAATGGGGAGGAATTGTAGAAGACGTCCCCCAACAGGTGTTAGATGATCGGGGGAAGGGTAGGTAAGTCACTGCTTGTTAGAGGAAAGGGAGTTAGGGTGTGTGGAACGCTTTTCTCTACCTTTGCCATTGTTTCCTCTATATCCTCCTCTAAAGACACCTCTTGTGGAGGGTTAATTGGTGCCTTTATAGGAGGAAACATTGGTGTCTGAGGATGTGGTCTTAGACCCCCCCACGATTAAAGGAGCGACGAAAGAGCCCCGGTTACAAGGAGATTGTAGAGCTCTCATAGACTTAGCTACTTCCGTGTCTTTTTAATTTTTTTTAATGCCTGATCAAACGGGGTGTTTAAAATGAATTGCTGGACTACAGGTTTGAAACCGGAAATCCTTAATCAGGCTTGTCTTCTGAGTAACACACTAGTGTTACTCTCTCGAGCTGCAGTGTCGGCAGAATCTAAGGCACCTCTAATAGAGGATTTGGAGATGAGCTTTCCTTCTTGTACTAAATCGTGTGCTTTAGCTTTGTGCTCATCTGGGAGATATTGGAGCAATTGCTCCATTTCGTCTCAGTGCGCTCTATCATACCTGGCTAAGAGGGCCTGGGTGTTGGCGATGCACCAATGATTAGCCGTCTGGACAGCTATTCGTTTGCCAGAGGCGTCTATTAATTTTGATTCCTTGTCTGGAGGGGGCATCCCCAGATGTTTATGAATTAGCCCTGTTACGGGCATTAGAGACAACAAGTAACTCAAGGCGTAACTGTCCCTTTATAAAGACTGGATCAGAGGGAGCAGGCTTATACTTTTTATCTATTCTAGAAATCAGAATGCGAGCATGAACAGGGTCTTTGAAGATGTCATCAGTATGTCTCATCATGCCTTTGAACATAGGGAGAGTCTGACTAGATCTGTGTGTACCACTTAAAGTTTCAAACAAGAAATTCTTTGTGTAGTTGTGCCCTGTGACATTGTGCAGCTCTAGCAAGCAACTCTAAATATCCTATATTGCCGTCAGGAGGGGAAGGCTTTGCATGGTAAAGGTCTTTGTCATTATCTATAGGTGGATCAATAGTGTAGTCTTTCCAAGTAATAGAATATCCTCATCATCTTCATCATCAGCATACTGTGAGGGTGAAGAATTGTGTGGTGTGATAAGTAAATGTTCCAATACTGAAGAAGGTGGTGAAGGTGTGGGGGAACGTAATGAAGAGGAGGAGGGGAAGGGTTGGTACTGACATTTTTCCTCTTTAAAGGAATCTTATATTGTATTTCCTCTGACTCAGGTTAGCATTTATGAGGCAATTGGGAAAGAAGATGTCCTGTTTCATGTGGATGTAAAATTCCTTTTGTTTAGGATCCGATTTGGGGGAGGGTAAGTCGAGAATTGGATCCTGCAGCTTGAAAGGAGCATTCTTTCGGCTTCGGCACCGAAGGATTTTGGTGCCGGTAGGAAAAGACCTTACAGAGTGGAAGGTTTGGGCTCCGAAGCCGTTTTCGATTTTGGCGTTGAGGATTTCAGCTTTGAAGCAGTCTTCGGCTTTGAGCTCGAACTTTTTGGATCGGTGCCGGACTTTGGCAGACTGGATCCCGAGCCGGAAAACTTGATAATGGGTTTCGGTGCCGACCGGGGAGGCGGGGCATCAGAAACTTCGTCTCGTTGCCGACCTTGGCCTGGAGGCAGAGGTGTAACCAAAGCAGGGGATTCCGGGAAGGAAAACGTTGGGGGATCCAGGCAAGCCATACCTCCCTGGCCTCACACGGGTGTCTAGTTTTCAGAAATGTGTTGGTTTGGTGGGTTTCCCTAGATGGCTGCTGAGCCTGGACCCAAAAACCCAGGTGACACCCCTTCCAAAAACAGGTCGTTTTGTGATAGGTAATTTTGATGTCTCCACAATACGTTTTGGGCCCTGCCTGTCGCAGGTACTTGGCCCAGCCACACAAGTGAGGTACCATTTTTATCGGGAGACCTGGGGAAACGCTGGCAGGTAGGAAATTTGTGTCAGCCCGGTGATCCCACAACTTTCCCACACAGAAATTTGAGAAAAATATGATTTTTTCAGCTAAATTTGAGGTTTGCAGGGGATTCTGGGTAGGAAAAGGTCGAGGGATCAATGCAAGCTACACCTCCCTCCACTCCCATGGGTGTCTAGTTTTCAGAAATGTGTGGGTTTGGTAGGTTTCCCTAGATGGCCGCCGAGCCTGGGGCCATAAACCCTGGTGACCCCCCCTTGCAAAAACAGGTCATTTTGTGATAGGTAATTTTGATGTCTTCACAATACATTTTGGGCCCTTGCCTGTCCCGGGTACTTGGCTCACCCACACAAGTGAGGTAACATTTTTATCAGGAGACTTTGGGAAATATTGCATGTTAGGAAATTTGTTGTTTCTTTCTGAAGCATGAAAATTATGGCACAGTAATGCAAGGAAAATGTGACAGTCACATTTTGAGGTTTGCTGGACATTGTGGGTACAATAACTTGTTGGGTTCCACGAGAGAGACATCACCAAGTACTGCCATGGGTTTTTAGTTTACGAGATTATCTAGAGTTGGTAGGTTTTTCTTAGATGGAATGTACACCTTGGCAGAGAAAGACAGAAAAGACAAATATTACTACACAATTCCTCAAGCTCACACACATACTGGTTGGATTTGGCACGAGGGTGAGCGATGGTTCAGTATAGTAGTAGTAGTAGAAGGCTTTATTCGAGTTATAAACTCATAAAAGCACAACATGCATATTATAAAAACATCACACTTAATCAGGGCATTTCATTCAATACATTAAAACAGTTGCGCAAGCTTAATCATTGTAAAACAAAACATTATACAAATAAAACATAATCAAGAAACATTAGGAGAAACAGAAAGGGCTCTCCGTCTAATGGACCAAGCCCACCCCAGGTACTTTGCTATTCCCATAACAATAGGCTCCTCAGAAGTAGTGCAAATAATTCTCTGTGCCTCAGCCGCACTGGATGTCCCAAGGTTCTTGCAGATAGGGGTTAACCAGACCCTTCTTGGGGAGGCATAAGCCTTACAAGCAAATAGGAAGTGTCCCACACTTTCCTTAGTTGCGCCGCATGCTGGGCAGCACTGGGTGTTCAAACTCTTCCACCTGCCTGTTAGATCTCTCAACGGGAGGGAACCAGATCTTAATTGGAAAAACAACTTTCTGTCCATAGGAACAGTTATACTGTCCCAGTAATTTTCTAAAGCAGGACACATTTTACTTTCCAAAAAGCGACCTCCCATTGAGTCAGATTTAACCCTTCTCCAAAGCCTCTCATCTATCCATTCCCAATATAGTGCTTTAAGTATATTTTTGCTTGGGAACACTTCCCCCGACGGATTGTCCCAAAGGTTAGAAAGACCTAGTTCGCCTAGCAATACCCTTAGGTTTTTTAGCCATGATATTTTATGGAATGTATCACTCTTGATTATTGCCAGGAAGCCTTCCCCATAATGCCTAATTTCAGGGGTGGACCAAAGTCGCCTCCAGTATAAGATGGGACGCAGTCTGGCTCGGTCGGTTACCGATCTTCTTCCCAGGTCAAGACTAAGGGGGATTAATGGTGTACTCTGGGGCAATCCCGTAATGCCCCTAAGAAACCAGTTCTCAGCTATCTGTAATGAGGTTAAGTTGTCAAAGCCAAACAGCTCCGCCCCATATAAGGCCGATCCTATTGCCTTAGCATCGTATACAGCGAGGACAGGTTTTATGGGTTTTGTTTTGGATCTATTGTGCTCCACCCGTAAGGCCCCCGATATTTGCTGATGTTTCAGGACCGCCTTTTCTATGTGGTGGGACCAACCATAATTACTTGCGATTTGTACCCCTAAGTAGGTGAACTCCCTTACGACCTCAAGCCCGATATTATTCAAGTGTATCCTAGGGCGAGGCTTCTGTCCTTGGGAGAAAGCCATCAGCTTGGTCTTGCCTATGTTTACTTCCAGGCCATGCTCCTGGCAAAAGTCATCAAAAACATTCAGGGCCCGTTGCAATCCAGCTGGGGTTTTGGATATTATCAAAGTGTCGTCAGCGAACATCAGGATCGGAACCCTGATGCCCGCCAACGAAGGCGCATCCACACTAGCGTCCTGCATCCTGCTGACTATCCCATTGATATATAATGTGAAGAGCAAGGGCGCCATTGCACAACCTTGGCGCACCCCACGCTCCACAGGGAAGTCAGTAGAGGATTGGCCATTTGACCCCCACTGTACTTTGGCAAAATTGCATTCGTGCAACCTCATAACCAAAGTAAGCAATTCTGCGGGAATGCCTATCTTACTTAACACTGCCCAGAGCTTACCCCTTGGGACTAGGTCGAAGGCAGCCCGCAGGTCGACAAAAGCGACATACAGGCTGCCCCCACCAAGAAGAACCGTCCCCCACCGTAGCATAGTGAAGCGAAACACCTGGTCAATGGTACTGGTAGCCCTTCGAAAGCCTGCCTGAAAAGGGGAAAGAGAATCATTTTCGTCCACCCAGTCCATAAGTTTGTTTACCACCATCTTCCCAATTACTTTTTGGACGGTGGCAATCAAACTTATGGGCCTGTAGTTAGCTGGAAGGGATCGATCTCCTTTTTTGTGGACGGGTATAATGATGGCTCCCCTCCACTGTTCCGGGACTTGCGCACCCTTTGCAATTGCGTTCCCCAATAGGAGCACATATCTGCCCCACCTATCTTTATCATTTTTAAAAACGTCCGAGGGTATCCCGTCTAATCCCGGGGCCCTACCCCCTTGAACGGAGCTAATTACAAATTCAACTTCCTTGGAGGAAAACAGATCATCCTTAGGAAATACAGCCAAGATTACATCCCCACCACCCCCCACCTTTGTTTCAGCATATTGGGGCCTAAAGTAATTCACCCAATCGGATTCAGCAACATTATTATCCGGTTTGTTTGGGGTACCGCCTCTGCCCCACTTTACTATCTTCCAGAAAAGCCTGGAATCCTTTGCTCCAGAAGCCTCCTTCAGTTCCTCCCAATGCTTCTCATCCCAGTCTTTTTTGGCCAAGAAAATGCTAGTATTGTATTGCTTCCTGGCAGTTTTGATTGCTACACTGTCCCTGCTTCTAATAGCATTACCCAGTGTTAATCTGGCTGCCCTGCACTGTTTGTTAAACCACCCTGCTGGTTTAGAGGAAGCTGTGCGATTACCCTTACATGTTCTCATAAAATATGGTTTTAGGGTGGCGAAAAGATTGTTATGGATTTCAGTGATCGCCCTAGATCCTGGCAGTGTTGCACTAGCTAATTCCATGGAAACAATTGCTTTGTCCACTTCAGACCCAATAAAATCCATGGAGGCTGCATTCGCCAATACCGAGGGCCATTTCAATCTACGCATATTATTCGCCATGTCTGGGAGCAACCCATTACTAGCATGTAGATAAGGCTGAGTGTGCTTCCACCAAGTGTGGGTCACACAGAGGGGGTTGTGATCACTTTCTATCCTGCCCTTAACTTCCATGTCACAAACCCCCTGCCAAAGATTAAGACTACAAATAACGTAGTCTATCCTGCTTCTATTATGACCATTATCATATGTGCACATACCTTCCTTATCTCCCTTTGTTCTACCATTGAGGGCACGCATCCCATATTCTAAACACATAGCATTTAAGGAAAGAATATCTTTTGACCAACGTTTGACAGGGGCAAGATTCAGGGAGGGAACACCCCATAGTTTGTCCTCTTCCTGTCCTAATGGGTTTTCGGTACTGTCTAGAGGCTCAAAAGTCCTATTTAAATCCCCAGCTATTACTATTCTGTTTCCAAGGGACTTTGATTGCAGAAAATTAAATAGAGCCTCTAAAGTGGGGGAACTCCCGTTATTACAACCTCTGGCATAGACATTATATAAATCTATCACACCCCACTCTACTGAGGAAATTCGTAGCATTTGAATATCTCTGCAGCCCAAGTCCCACATTTTCACAGTAAGTCCGAAACTCTGTCTAATCCAAACTGTGAGGCCTCCTTTGGGTCTACCCCTAGGACCTCGACATGCCGGGATTGAAAAATTTAGATAGCCTTGGAGGTAAATAGGATCACAGGCCCAAGTCTCCTGGAAGAAACACAGTTCAAACCCGTTAATAAAGTCGGCCCACGATTGTAACATCAACTTACTCCCCAATCCTGCAACGTTCCAAGATACAAAGCTTTCCATAGCAGGGCTATCACTACCCATTATATCAGAAATGGGCAATCCCATGGGACTCAATTGTCCATCATCCTCATCTCCCAAATTGTGAGCATTGTCCACAGTATTCTGTTCCATTAACACCTCACCACTCATGTTTTGCATTAAATCCCCGGTAATTTCCTCTACAGATGCAACATTTTCATCGCCTTCTATTACCTTCAACACAGCATCAGTAGTCATTTCCGGGGTTTCGGGGACCCAAATTGGCTTCTGGTGTGGAAGGCATCCCCTTATGTTAAACTTTGGTCAATATCCCCAGTTCAAACATTCAGTGCCTTCCAGACTATTATAATTTGAACCAATATTTTGGGGTTGCCATTGCAGTAGGGTAGAGGGTGAGGGTGCAATCATTACCAACGGAGGATTGGTGGAACTATTTAGATTCATGGGCCCACCTTTTAGTAAGCATGTTTGTCTTGGGTAGAAAAAAGAAAGATCCACGATACCAATTCCACCACTACTTATACCCCAGCCCTGCCTTGTAATCCAACCAGCCACCCTGGGGTCTTGAAAATTGATGATAATACAGTCACCCCCCAAGTTTTTACTGGTGTACCCAATCCAGTCGATCCTCCTTACCCCTATTATCAACCCGTCCAGCCCCCCCGGGAGTGGTCTATTTTCCTTCAACCAGTGCATTACTTTATTTTTGAGCATCTGGAAGTTTTCTCCTTGACCGACTAAAAGAGGTGGAACATTAGTGAGAACCGCCACGAAAGGGTGGGAATCCGGGGTAAGATTCACAGGAGGAATCTTTCGGGGTTGTTTCTCCAAATAAGTCGGTGGTGGTCTATTAACCGGGACACTAGGACAAGGGTTAGGGCTATTTGATTTTTGCTGAGGGTTTGAGGATAAAGCTTTAGTTGTCCTGGGGCCATTAAGGCCCTCTGCTCCAATATTTATGTTTGGATTGGAAATACTTGGCATTGGCCGATGGTTACTTGCAACAATGTTGCTGTTTTGTAGGCCCGTCTTATTCTTGTCCTTTACCATAGGGTGTTGGACCTTAGATGCTTTTTCCCTTGCACTAGTGCTCGGACAGACCTGCTCTGGTGAAATAAGCGGTTGACTTGGTCCCTTTGCCTGGGTCTTACTTATAGTGCAGCCTGCTTGGGGGAGTGTTACAACAACAGGCAGATTTTGTACTTTTTCTGAAATTTCCTCAGCCCTACTAGACTCAGTTATCTTGGGCTGTAATTTAATTAGTGACTTAGTATGGAAAAAATTATCCAAGGTGGCCTGCTCAAAGTGGTCTAATCGATCCATTAGCTTATTTACTTTGGCCTCTATGGGTGTCAGAAGCAACCTTAGTAATTTCTCCAGCTCAGGTATCAATGAGTCTATTGGAGGAATGTTCGCAGCCAACCCGTTCCCCTGGGGATCACTAAATAGTGGATTAGAACTCTCTATAACTACATTGTCCCCCTCATTTAGTAAGTCGCCACTTCCACTTACCCCACTGTGTGCCTTTTGTGTAAATAAAGGGTTTTTTACCACTTTTCTTACCTTGTTAGGGGGTTTGGAAGGATGGAGTTTCCTTGGGGCAGTAATCCTTTTCCTTTTTACACATGGTTTTAGGCCTGACATACTAGTTTTAATTATGGTTTTCACTGTAGATGAATGAACAATGGGGTCTAAAGGTAAAGATGTGGACAGAGTGGCATTGTCCAATCTTTGTAGTGGGCCGTCCTCAATCTCCAAAATAGAGGGAGAAGTGTTTTGTATTTCAATCACCCCAGGCAAAGTTATAGAGGACAGAGGGGTTACCAATGCCGGATAGGCTTGCGGCAACCTTTTTTCCATAGAGCTTTTAAGAAGCTCAATGGACAGCCTACGGTCTGCACGTTTCTCCGCCAGTGAGATCTCTTTGTCTATATCTTGATTGGAACGATTGGAAAAGAATTTGTCCAAGGGGCCTAGAATGGTCGTACCACCCTCAGAATGGGGAGGTGGTAAGCTGGTAGTATTTAACATGTGAGACATTATTGGTAGGTTTTACGAGTACATAAACACAGTGGGGCACACAATATAATGGATCAATGGAGTCCCGAGAACAACGAATTACAAGAAACAGATCTCGAGTCCTACTCGTCAGTGGGGTGGCCCAGCCCGGCCTCCTTTGGCCCCTGACGGCCACAGACGGTCCCGCCCTTGTCCCGGGCTTCTCCCAGCGCCCTCCCGCGCGCTCCCGCGCAGCGGAAGAGCAGAGCCCGTAATATATGCACGAATAGGTGAGAAGGGGGGAGGGGTCGGGGAGAGCGGCCCAGGTGTAGCAAGTCAGGCAGGCAGGCGGGCGCTCCTGGGATATGTAGTCCCAGTGCAGCGCGCGCGCTCGCTCGCAGCCCCTACCAATATCCTTCCCTCAGCATCCCCCTGTAAACAATGGCAGGCAGCACTCCAAGCGCAGCGGGACCCGCGGAGCGGGTTCCGCAAGAAGTGGGTTGATGGCTGATGGCAAACTCCAAGCTCCCAACTCCAACCAGGTCACAGCAAAAATGCAGAAAGGCGTCCCACTTGCCAGATCCAAAAAACAGCTAATAAATGCTCGGTGAGAGGGGGGAGGGGTCGGGGAGAGCGGCCCAGGTGTAGCAAGTCAGGCAGGCAGGGTTGATGGCTGATGGCAAACTCCAAGCTCCCAACTCCAACCAGGTCACAGCAAAAATGCAGAAAGGCGTCCCACTTGCCAGATCCAAAAAACAGCTAATAAATGCTCGGTGAGAGGGGGGAGGGGTCGGGGAGAGCGGCCCAGGTGTAGCAAGTCAGGCAGGCAGGCGGGCGCTCCTGGGATATGTAGTCCCAGTGCAGCGCGCGCGCTCGCTCGCAGCCCCTACCAATATCCTTCCCTCAGCATCCCCCTGTAAACAATGGCAGGCAGCACTCCAAGCGCAGCGGGACCCGCGGAGCGGGTTCCGCAAGAAGTGGGTTGATGGCTGATGGCAAACTCCAAGCTCCCAACTCCAACCAGGTCACAGCAAAAATGCAGAAAGGCGTCCCACTTGCCAGATCCAAAAAACAGCTAATAAATGCTCGGTGAGAGGGGGGAGGGGTCGGGGAGAGCGGCCCAGGTGTAGCAAGTCAGGCAGGCAGGCGGGCGCTCCTGGGATATGTAGTCCCAGTGCAGCGCGCGCGCTCGCTCGCAGCCCCTACCAATATCCTTCCCTCAGCATCCCCCTGTAAACAATGGCAGGCAGCACTCCAAGCGCAGCGGGACCCGCGGAGCGGGTTCCGCAAGAAGTGGGTTGATGGCTGATGGCAAACTCCAAGCTCCCAACTCCAACCAGGTCACAGCAAAAATGCAGAAAGGCGTCCCACTTGCCAGATCCAAAAAACAGCTAATAAATGCTCGGTGAGAGGGGGGAGGGGTCGGGGAGAGCGGCCCAGGTGTAGCAAGTCAGGCAGGCAGGGTTGATGGCTGATGGCAAACTCCAAGCTCCCAACTCCAACCAGGTCACAGCAAAAATGCAGAAAGGCGTCCAGTATATAAAATCTTATTAACAAGAGATTTCACAAAAATGAAATGCACTGTCAATAATTGTACGGACAAAGAACGGAACCAGTGACTCACAGCACTTGAGCTATAAAGCCACATCAAGGCCCCAACCACTTTACAGGCCATTCACACACCTTTCGTACGTGATACACACAAGACCATTCACACTAAGAGGAACAGACTCAACACATTACAACATTCACAAAAAGCATTCACATAGCATATACATCTTAATTCCATAGCGTGCACTCTTGCTAGGAATGTACTGGCTAAAAACCAAGAGGCCCTTGAAGAAGACCAAAGACTCATCCACAGCTATTTCTTTCCCTGGAGCATAGATCTCGGAAAATCGATCTACAAAGTGATCAATGAGAGGCCGAATCTTAAAAAGACGGTACACCCTGCTTGAGAAAGACAGAAAAGACAAATATTACTGCACAACCATCTATTCCTCAATCACACACACATACTGGTTGGATTTGGCACGAGGGTGAGAGATGGTTTAGTAAATACAATTTTATTAACAAGAGATTTCACAAAAATGAAAGGCACTGTTAATAATTGAAAGGACTAGAAACTGAACCATTGACTCACAGCTCATAAGCTGTGAAGCCACGACAAGTCACCAACCTCTTTACAGGCCATTCATACACCTTTCATGCGTGTGACACAGACAAAACCATTCACACCGCCAGCCACGGGCCCTTCACGTTACAACACTCACATCAGCATACAGTGCCATTCAAGGGCCTATCACTTTCACACGCCTATATGCCTGACACAGCAACCACACCGACTGATGGATTGCGTGGATTGGCGTTTGGCTATTAGTGTGTGTAGTGACCAGCAGGAAGTCACTACTCACACATCACCATCCAAATGCCAGTCCACGCACACCGCCAGCCAAGCACCAGTCCACGCACACCGCCAGCCAAGCACCAGTCCATTCACACCGCCAGCCAAACGCCAGTCCACACACACTGCCAGCCAAGCGCCAGTCCACACACACCACCAGCCAAGCACCAGTCCATTCACACCACCAGCCAAGCTCCAGTTCATGCACACCGCAAGCCAAGCGCCAGTACATTCACACTGCCAGCCAAGTGCCAGCCCACGCACACTGCCAGGCAAGCTCCAGTCCACGCACAGCGCCAGCCAAGCACCAGTCCACACACAATACAAGCCAAGTGCCAGCCTACACACACCGCCATTACATTTAGGGTTGTTTTATACAAAAAAGAAAGCACAAACAAATTGTAAACAGATACAAATCTACTAACACAAAATCTGAAACTAAATACATTGCACTAATGCCAACCTTGAAACTGAACAAAAAACATAAAACTCCACAGAGTAGGCAGTTCACTTTACCACTCATGGATGCTCTCAAAAATTATTTTGCTTGTGGTATATTCTAAAACAAGCAGGCACACACAGCGCAGGGTTAGAAGGACACTCGGGGCAGTACATGCGAATCTCCTTCCGTGTACCTCTTCACCAACAGACTCTACATCCCCTACTGGGAAAGTCTTTTGAGGGCGTGGGAGGAATGTGATCAGGAAAGTGGTGATCTTTCAATCTAGCCACATAGTCCACCACTCTTAACACTAGGAAAACTTGTCTGTTCCACTACAACAAGGCTGCCTATCACAGACTCCTGAAACTTAACAAAAGTCATTGTTGACTCGGGACAACAATCCTTAAATACAACAAAAGCATTAAAGGTTGCAAAGTGGAAAAGATGGATAGCCAACTTTTTATACCAAAGGTAAGTCTTTGAAGAGCAGTGTAAGGTTCCAACCTCTGATCTACTCTATCAACACCCCCTATGTGCCTATTATAGTCTAAAATGCATGCAGGTTTGTGCACTTCAGCAACCTGACCCCAAACATTCACAGATGAAGTGCTTTTATCATGGATGGTAGTCAGCATGTAGACATCTCTCCTGTCTGCAAACTTAACAGCTAGAAGTTCCTCACTACGCAATGCACTGCAGTGTCCCTGCACAAGCTTTTGACAAACAAGATCTTTTGAGAAACCTTTATGATTAGAGCGGATTGTGCCACAAGCAACAGTGTCAACTTTGGCCAATTCCCTAAACAACTGCACACCAGTGTAGAAGTTATCTACATGTAAATGGTGACCTTTGTTAAAAAGTCCTCTACCAAGTTCCTGCACAATTATCTCACTCACTGCAAAAGTGGACAGACAGCAGCGGGGGGTCAATGCTGGAATCCCTACCGGTGTACACCCTGAAATTAGAGACATAGCCAGTCCTTCTATCACACAGCATATACATCCTAATTCCATAGCGTGCCCTCTTGCTAGGAATGTACTGTCTAAAAACCAAGCAGCCCTTGAACAAGACCAAAAACTCATCCACAGCTATTTCTTTCCCTGGAGCATAGATCTCAGAAAATAGATCTACAAAGTGATCAATGAGAGGCCAAATCTTAAAAAGACGGTCACAATCAGGGTGATCTTGTGGCAACGCTAAACCATTATCGACAAAATGCATCATCCGAAGCAGAAGCAAATTCCGATCATGACTCATGATTGCCAGAAATGTAACCACTGCCATTAAAGGACTAGTAGACCAATATGAAGACATTGGTGGCTTCCTTAGCAAGCCCATCCGGGTAGCTCTAGAGTGGGGCCTGATACTGGCATTGTTGTCCCTCAAATACTGTTCAGCATATAAATTAGTCTGCTTAACAATCTCTGCCAAAAATACATCATCCATAAACAACTGTAAAAAATGTATTGGAAAAAAGTTTTCAGTATCCACTTTATACCCTGGAACACCAGTTAAGTCTGGCAGTGCTGGCTGCACCATGCCTGGGGCAACTCAAATGTCAGCACTTCCAATGGGAAGCCTTGCAGCCCGAGGCTACAACCCAGATGCCTCTTGCTACACTATCGGCACATCAATGTCCTCCTCTAAGACAGGCACTTCATCTGCACTAATAGTGGTTTCATCATCCGATGATTCCTCGTGGATAGAAAAATCACTGCCAGAATCTACCACTCCCTCCTCTGCCTCAGATGCAAAGTCAGTCTTTGTACCATAGTCAGAGGAAGACTTTAAAAGCATACCAACAACCTGCTGAGCAGTAATCCTGCGGCTAGCCATAATCCTTACAAAGAAAGGAGACTTCACAAACAAGTCAACAACAACCAACACTGTCTAAAATAAGATCTATATACTCAAAAACAATATGACTCACTTGCCAAAGATAGCTACTCCCACCAGCACCTACTCTGCAGAGACAAGCAAAAAGCATTGATATCCCACTAGAGAGAAAAAATAAACCAATTACTCACAAGACAACAAAATGCATATCGAGCACAAATGCAAAAAGATTTTGACACTCAAAAAACAAAAGCCAAACATACTGCTATTATTACACCATTTGCAAAAAACACATTCACGCAGGGAAATGAAACTCATTTAGAGTAATAGTACAAATAAAATTTCTCTTAGCAAACACATTCAACTACACAAACTGCAGGACCTACAGTGACGAAACCGCAATCTGGAACATCAGTATAGAGGGAAAAAGTCTTGAATTAGAATAAAAAAGAGAAATAAAACATTACAAGTGCAATTCAGAAGAAATAAAACAATTAACATTATAACACACTATGTCACTATCCAAATGTTCAATCTGCCATATGGGCCTTCAAATAGGGTAGAGTAAAATGGGGGGTGATCTTGCCAAAGAGATCTGATGGGGTTTTCTGCCAATCCGATCTATACCCAGGTGGGGCGGAAAACAGTAGACAGAAATTTGCCCCCTTGCAAAAGAAATAGATCCCTGGTGCCTAGTATGGTTTTCTGCCCCCCCTCCCACCTGGAGGCAGAAAGGTCAAAGAAACAAGCAGATCGCTTCCATCTGTAATACAAAAAGAATCCCTGGTGCCTATTGGTGTTTTCTGCCCCCAAAGGGGCGGCAGAAAGGCCAAAAATGAGCCGCTCTGACTCAGGGGGAGGGGGTGGCAGAAAAAAGATAAACTTAATTGGACCCCCTTGGAAGCGATCCTTGCCCAAGGGGTTGCTTCCATTACACAAAAACAAAATCCCTGGTCCCTAGTGGGGTTTTTCTGCCCCTTCCCCCTTGGGGCAGAAAGGCCAAAAAAACAGGCCGATCTGCCCCAGGGGAGGCAGAAAAAACAGCCAGTTTATTTCACCCCCTTGGAAACAACCCTTGCCCAAGGGGTCGCTTCTGTTACACAAAAAACATAATCCCTGGTGCCCAGTGTGGTTTTCTGGGGGCAGAAAGGCCTAAAAAAGAGGTTTGCTTCCATTTAAAAAATATACATCCCCAGTGCCTAGTGGGGGCATTTCTACTGCACGATCGTGGCGTTTCCTTTCCCCCGATGCTAGATGCACAAAGAACACCCCCCCCCAACCCCAGGAAGCAGCAACACCTACCTGTTCCTGTGGACTCCTGGAAGCAAATGGCTTCCAGCACGTCATGGGCTTCCTGAAGACGTTGGTGCGCGCTGTGCGCGCTGACGTCAGGGGTTTGCCACGGGGGGTCGGGGGTGGCAACAGAATCTCTTCCGCTGTCTTCCGTGTTGGAAGGAAGTTGATAGGTTGCCCATGGGGGGAGTGCCGGTGCTTCTCCCATGCGTGGGTGCCTTGACGTAGTGGTTCCGTCATGAGCACACGCCCACCGTGGCTCATGACGGAACCGCTCCATCATGAGCATAGGAAGGGTTAAGAAAGGAATACATTTTATATAAACTTGGAACATTCTGCAGCTATGACAAAATCTTAGCAAGTCACATTAAGGTCAAGCTATCAAATACATTTGTGCGTGGTTCAGCAATTTCTAAAGCCTCTGTTAAAGGAAAACAGTCTACCAGTGAGTAGGGGTGCCTCGTGCAATTAGCACATTTCGACTACATGCCATTTTAAAGTAAATTTTCATGTTAATACCCAAGGCAAATTATCATTTTCGTTAAGGTCGAGCATTCAGGACCTCTTGTATGTACTTTAGTATTTACTTATATGTTTATGTACTTTGTGGGCTCTGGAGATCAGCCTTAGGACTTGTCTGCTTCCGCTTAAGGACTTTTTTTTCTGTTCTATTGCCTCTATTTAACTTTCTTGATAGAAAACGACCAGCAGAGGTCAGTAAAATACCAGATTCACTTTAGCATTCCCTACATTCCAGTCCATGGAAATTGTCTTCCGCGAGCACCCGTAGACAATAATATTTTTTTCAAATCTTGTATTTTCAGTGATATGACCACGAAGGCCCTGATTTTATATTAAAAACAGAGTTTTGGACTGTACCATTTCCCACTGAAAGGCTGGAAGCTGGATTTTTTTATTGTTTAGTTAATTAAACCCAGAGCAATGTTCAAAAACACCTAATAAATTGTGCCGTTAAAGCACACAGACGTATAAACATGTTAAAACTTATAGTTGCATCTGTTTCTTTAAACATTCGATATGAAAATTTTAAATCAATATGAACAGGTGAGACACTGCCTTATTTATACTATTTGTTCAAATGTATTGATATTCCTCCTTACAGTACAATTGTTGTTAAAAAGACAGATAATGACCACTAAGCGACTTTGTGACCAATTTCATTGTGTCATTACTTTCTTACAACTGATTACAAATGTTGTTAAGTGGCAAATAAGTTGCGGGTCATTCGAGTCGACATTTTAATATGGCAGTTCTGCAGGAGCGGATGCCTCTTTCATTGAACTGTCTCTTCAACAGTTGACGGCGTTGCGAACCAAAGGCTGGGCAAATGCATATTAGATGTATAAAATCCTGTGTGGGTGACCCACAGAGAGTGCATGCTTTTGAGCCCTGGTACTTCCAGCGGGGCAAGTCTGCATTAGAGGGCAACTTCCCCATACGTAACTCTAAAAACTTGTTTTTTAAGTAGGGGGAAAAGGGAAGACCCAGATATGCGGCTGGCTCTGATTTTGTGTAGGAATGCAATAGCATCCATGCGTTGGCTCGCCGACTTAACGTTGCTTTATCTTTTAGTAGCGAGTGCTATACCATTTCCCGGTGAAAGGCAACATTTCTCTCCATGTGTTCCCATACCTGGCGTGTCACGCAGTTTAGTGCTTACTTTCCCTCCATGTTAAAGAACAGGAGATGTTTCAGCACCCAGGCTAATGAGCTGCATAGCTAAATACCTATAAGGTCCTAAAAGCGAGACCGATTGCATTGCAAATGCTTGTTATATAAATGTTCTAGCTCTATCAACTGTAAAGTATACAGAATTTATAAATGTAATCAAAGTTTATCCTTTATTAAAATATTCATACATTGTTCTCGACAGCTGAAAAAAATGGAGGAGGACGATGCAATGATGTTGGCAATCAATGAAAAGGCAGGCATGATAGTCGAAACTGCCATACGAAATGCACTAGAATACCTACACAATTTGGAATTGCGTCAGAAAATGGCATTGGAAGAACCGCCGCTTTGTCGAGATAAAGGTACTGAGATAGTTGTCATGTTGAAGGGATGCTGACGCAAAATATTTGCCCTAATTGCTGCTGCAAAGATGTATTTGTGTATTCTTTTCAGACCAGAGCTATGTGATCAGGAACATTAAGTGGACCTCTTGTGAAGACTTCACAGTGAATAAAGGAATTAAGCAAATTGAAGACTACATCAGTGTAAGCTAAGAGACCAGCTATTTACCATCGTCTTCAATAAAGTTTACGTTGCTAACCAACCATGGTGTGCAGACATGATTGTAGTTCTTGTAGTTATAAAAGAATCTAACTAACAGACCACACAACGAGGGAGGTATTTTCTGAGTAAATTCAATTACATTTGTAGTCTCGTCCTAAGGGCAACGAATGGATGAAAACAAGGTCAATAAGAGCATATTTAATGAAAGAGCAAAATATTTGTGATGTTAATATATTACAAGTGTGACTTTTTATATTGCACAATAAGGGGCTTATTTACAAGCCCCTGGCGCCGCTGGATCATCACTTTTTATCTGGGAAAAAGTGATGCACCGGTGGCACAAGGGGCTTGTAAATAAGCCTCCAAGTGTTTTCAAGACCTATATTTTGCAGGGATAATGTCATATCCACAAACTATTTGCCATATTGTTCAGATATGACAGCAGTATACTGCAATATCGTTTCCATCCAGTGAGGTGACTAGGCTCAGTGGGATTTCTTTGACGTTAGATTAGCCTTCAAGCACATAGGGTGACAGCCACAGGCTACTATACTCAACTTTGTAGTGTCCTTTGTTTAATCAACAACCTCTTCAGCGCCTAGATACCCTCTCAGGTGATTAGCCGCGCTCTATAAATCCTTTTTGATTGACTGGTCTAAAAGTAACCAACACTTAAACTCTCCAGTTGCAATCAGGGCTCACTGTTAGCTGGCGTTGAATACAGCGACTTCAAAATCCTTTCACCTCTAAAAATAGAATATGTTTTTAACAAAACAAGACATTTGTACTAAACCACCGTTTGAATTGCATACATGTTTCTCCTTTAATTAAAGTCACCCAAACGATTTCACCAGGTCATTTACAGTTTTCAATTTCCCTGTCTGAAAGAAAACACTTTTCCCATGCTAACTGCACTAGAAGAAATATGTAATGTAAAAATACATAAGGGATAACTTGTGTTATCCATCAGCAGCACCATCTTGGGATTCTGGTGAAATTAACAAAGCAATTGGTCTTTGGCCTCGTGTATTATGTCACCAGAGCACCTCATGGTGCTGTTGGGCGGACCACAGTAGACAATGCGTCAGTATCACTCAGTATTGCTTCTGATGAGTCTCAATGTACCATTCAGTTTGGAAATGTGAGAGTCTTCAACGAAGAAACAAAGGTAGGACCGTGTCTCGGGCCATTGTTACTACTCTCTCTTTGTGTTGAGCAGACATGGGAGGTCCATGAAAGTTGGCTTCACTGCACCGACTTTCTGCGAGAGGAGGAGCTGGAGTTCTGCAAGAGGTACCATTATAAAACCAGGTGGAGTTTGCCAACATGTCGGAAGCCCATTCCACGAGCAATAGCATGTGTCTATTTCATCATCGAGATCTCCAAAATAAAGCCATGTGTGAGTAGTTCAGAATATTTTTCTATTTCCTGCGGGGTATAGCACAGTCTTCATCGATGGGATTAGCTGACTGCAAGAGCTGTAAACGGAAATTATAGTAAATGATTAAATACAAGGTGTATATTTGCATAATTTCTGCAAAAATAATGTTCCTGTGTGCCTCTGACGTCTCCACAATATTAATAATTTTAACAGGATTGGCATAATTTACTTAATTAGATTGTTTCATGGTTTATACTTATACTATCTCTACTGAGACTGTGGTAAAATTGGGAAGCATGTAGTCCATAAGTTGAAAAATTTAGCAGAAGGTGGGAAATATAAGCAGGTGATGTGGGATGTGTATGTGTGTGTGTGTGTGTGTCTTTGTCTTCCTGCATGTAAATTTGATTCAGACTGTAATTTTAGCTTGACCAGGGCATAATCTATTGTTCAGATTTGGCCAGTTCTGTGATTTAGCAAGCCTTGTGAAATGGTTAAAAAGGCCTTTCTATGTGACTAAATGGGCTGGTTTGGAGAGCCTTTTTTCACAAATCTGTGAGGCGCAATCTTTTTGTGGTAGATCTTCAGCCGGAGGGCGTCTACATGTCGTATCTAGATTCACTGACGGGCCACATGTGCCTTGGGAAGGCCACCAGTTTAGTTGAATAATTCTGCAATCCTGCACCGCATATATAAGCAAGGAGGACGCCTGCGCATATTACGTCCTCGTGCTCCAAGATAGTGGATCAAGTTGGTGAAAGATCAAGCCTAGATTGCAATTACGGCCAGTAATTAGGGCCAAGAAACCACTGGTGAATGTGCACTTTTTAAACCATTTTTAACATGACATTGGTTCTAGTGACCGAATAATTAGACTGGTCATACAGATGTTTGTGGCTCAGAACCTCTTATCAGTCTCTGTACTAGATGATGAGCGTTCTCATGTGCCAAGCTATCCTGGCTCCTCTGCAAGCGACTCCTAATTAACATTGCCACCTAATGTGAGTAGCTGTTCAGCACCTTCCAGGGCTTACCAAAGTTTTCCTGATGAGTTGGCTCTTGTTATGTTTTTTTCTAGATGTATTTGTCCTTCTAGTGAGCTCAGCACACACTCAATGGAGTCTGCATGTCGTTCTGGACACGTTTGCAGATATTTCATTTAATTTCCTGGCTGTGTATGGTTTTCGAATTGTCCATAATAAATTTACCTTCTTAGAGGTCTGACTTTTTGCTTTAGAACGTAGGGTATTCTACTGAGAAAGTGGCTTTTTGTAGCCATTCAAAGCAACACGTGCAATGATGAGAGGAATTGATGATAGGCTTCAGAGTTGCCAAGGAGCAGGTTGGATGTTCCACATCGAGGGATGAGCAGTAGTCTAGGCATTGTAAGTCAGGAACTGGCACATTTGTCTTGTGGCTTGGAGCAGCAGACATATGAAATGGGGGAAATATGCAGACAGTAGTGGGTCGAGGATCAAGCCTACATTTAGCGCCTGGACACCTCCTCAGAGGTAGCTGCTCGCTTTATGCATTGTATTGTATTATTGCAAGTAGAGGTGGCAAGAGGACGGGAAGCTGGAGGAAAAGGAATAGACGCTGGAGGTAGAGGTGACTCATGAGGGGAAGGGACTGAGAAATGGGAGATAGTACCATTAACTCAGTACGTATGCAAGAGGCAAGTGGAATGCATTTGCGAACCCTCAGTATAGAAATGACAGGAGAGATCAAAGGAGGGGATGAAAGAATCCATAATTTTCAGAAGATTTGCTCACAGAGAAATTCCATGTGTGAGTAAATCAATATCCAAGTGCTGAATTGTATTTTTATTTAATAAAAAATGCGGATTTGTCCTCTTATATGAAAGTATTGGAACACTTAAGTGAGCCCACAGAGAAACATAGTTTCATTGGAGAGAGGACAGTGAAAACCAGACTGAATTAAGCAGAGAGACATAGAGAACTAGAAAGGAAATATAACACTGGGTAGTTAGATAGCTAGTTAAAGAGGTCAGTGAGTTAGATGCAAATAATCAAGAGAAGATTTCTCTCTTGGACTAGTGGAGAGGGAAATGTTAAAAACTACACACAAAGCAGATGGATGGAATTAAAAGGAGTATTGTTTTGGCAGGCATCATGATTAACTTGTTGAAGGAAAGCAACTAGATCAGGAGGAACGCTAGGTGGCGCGCTAGCGAATGGCTGCGTTCGTGTGAGGCGCCCGCAGTCTGGCGGCAATTATCCGACTTATTATCCTTATCTATTGACCCTGGGGGCTGAAACTACATGCGGAGGTTGTGATTGTGGTCCGGTGCTGTCTGCCGAAGTTTGGGCGCCGGAGGCAGAACGTGGACGGAGTAATTGGCCCCGGAGGATCTAACGGCCAGTGCGTCTGGAAATCGTGAGGCGGATCGCTGGGGACGTCCTCTACGCGAGGCCAGGGATGCGGAGATGGCCGAGGGCCTCAGGACCAAGCAGTGAGCGCGGCCGGTGCGAGAGAGCGGCGGACTGCGCAGGCCTCCCGAGTCGGAGCGACAGTGTGCAGTGCGAAGGGCGAGACTGCCCCCCCCCGCGCGGGCTTCATAGTGGCCAAATAGCTGGAAGTGCCGGTGGTGGCGGCCGCGGCTGACCGGGAGCTGGTGAATCCTGCAGGCAGTGTGGAGTGCGCGCTGACAGGGCGGACGGACGCTGTAGCCCCCCTCCGCCCCGGTGACGGTCTGTCTGGGTGCGGGGCGCAGTGAACCCCGGTGTGGGTCAGCGCGCTGCCCTGTCCTGTGGCGGCGGTGAGAGTGCTGGAAGCCGGCAGGATCCGGGCGGTTCGCACTGTGGCGACCGAGGCCCATATTGATGATTGTGGAACTGCTGAGGGGAAGTGCGGAGCATTGCCGGACAACAGCATATTGCCCAGATTCCGGATAGCACCGCTGGCCCCATATGTTGCCTGCCGATTGTGGTATGCTGTGGATCGTTGAGGGACGACCTTGAACCCTTTCCCCTTGCCCTGGGCGCTGGTCGTACAGTGGTGGGCACTGGAGCGGGGACGCGCTGGTGAAGAGACCTGGACGCACTGGGGATGCGATGGTGAAGACGCCTCAACTGGAGTGGCCGCTGGCGACGTGGGTGAACGGAGGCCTGTAGGTGGGGACACAAAGGGAGTGCGGAGTACCCTCTGCTCCACCTGATGCACGCTTATTGAGTGTGGCGCGCTAGACTCTGTTGCATTGACGAAAGCAGGACGTACCGGCCACTGGAGCGACGCAGTGCCTAGATCACTGCTCACGATGGGTAAGACGGACACGAGACAGCCTAAGCTATCGTTTGACACTGGCAAGAGGGGGACTAAACATGTGGAGGGATCGCCAGTGCTGGAGGGCGTTGGTGGAGCTGCAGGGGACTCCTCGGCTGCGACGGCGAATCTACAGGAGGTGCTGCGCGAGATGCGCCAAGGATTTGCGACGATCGCTGACAAGGTGGATAGGATTTTGTCGCGTATGGATGCTGTGGTGCATAAATTGGATGCGCACGAGAAACGATTAACAGGAGCGGAACAATGGATATCGGATGCGGAGGACACAGTGTCACAGCACACCTCGCAGCTATCCAGAATGGACAACCTGTTGCGTGTCATAGCGTCCAAGAACGAGGATTTGGAGGCGAGAAGCAGGCGCAATAATGTTCGCATAATAGGTATACCGGAGACGACCAACATGGGCAAAATGGAGGAGTATGTGGAAAAGATGTTGCTCACGGCGATCGGGTCGGAGGTGTTTTCGCCCCACTTTATAGTGGAGAGAGCGCACCGCGCCCTGGGCCCGAGGCCCAAACCGGGAGCGCCCCCCAGACCCATCCTGGCCCGGTTACTGAACTATCGAGATCAAGACGCGGCCCTGAGGGCGGCACGTGGCACGCGGTCTCTCTCATATGAAGGCAACTCCTTTACGCTTTTCCCGGATTTCACACCGTTAGTCCAGGAGGAACGCAGGAAGTTTTTAGCCGTGAAGGCCAAGCTGCGACAATTGCAACTGGACTATGCGTTGCTGTACCCAGCTCGGCTGCGTGTCACCTACCAAGGCAAGCAGAGGTTTTTCACAACGCCCCAACAGGTGGAGGACTTCATCAAGCACTACAAACGAACTCATAAGACCGGTGTTATGGAGGATGCTGATCCGGTGCTGCTGCCTGAGGAGAGAATGGATGGAGATCAGTAAGTGGGGTAGACATGGATTGTGCATTAGCTTCCCAGGGCAAGCAACTACCCTGTAGGAACGCTATGATGAGGGACTTGAATAATACAGACATTGCACTGGACGGGATATCTTGTATTACTCTATGGGCGTGAAAAGATGGAAGACTTGGTCTGGAGCATTGAGAGACTTGCTGAGAGATTCGCAGAGGGGGTGTGGGGTCCGAGGATACAGCACGTGGTTTCTGTCCACAGGTTGCAGACTGCACTGGGTGTAAATGAACACTCTAGGGTTACCTATGAATGCACCGCCAGACACCCCCTCTGGCTCGCCCAGCCAGTCCACCGGATTGGTGAGGCTCTGGGGGTGGATGAGGGGGAATTAGTGGTGCCACCTAGACTTGTTTCCCGAAGGGAATTACCCGAGCGTTTATGGGATGGTTTGGAAAGCAGTTTAGCTTTTGTTTGAGGGGCTCAGAAGGGAGGGATGGGGAGGGAAGATGGCTGGCAGGTTGGGGTTTGCTCCAGTGGGAGGGGGGAGGGAGATGGGGAAAAGCTTTAGAGTGGGGTGTTGAGAGTTTGGGATTGGGGGAGGGTGGGTGGGACTTGGGGGGGAGTTCTGTTCATGGAGGCACGTAAGGACGGACGCTTGTTGGACGGCTGAGTTGCTTAATCAAGGGAGTGTAGCATTGCGAATGTTGTGGCTGGCGCTGAGGACTGCACGGATACATGGAGCGGTGCCGATGCGCGGCGCCATATCGCTTGCAGGGGAGTGTGTCGTGGTCGAGCTATGACTGACATGGCGAGGAAGGAGAGGGTCACGGTATTGTCCTGGAATGTTTGTGGATTAAATGATGCTAGAAAATGCAGAAAGGTGATGGCCTATTTGGAGCAGCATCAGGTACAAATTGCATTATTGCAGGAGACGCACCTTAGTCCCACATCACATTATACACTGGCTGGCAGGTGGGCGGCTGTGAGTAGCTTCTCATCATATTCCGGGTATGCTAGAGGGGTGGTGATTTTGATTAAACAGACGGTGCCTTTTGTGCAGTTTGGGGAGCGCGTAGATGCAGACGGTAGATTTGCGGTGATATGGGGCAGGCTGGGTACTGACACGATTACGATAATCAACTGCTATGGTCCGAATGTGGACTCACCGACGTTTTTCACACAGTTATGGGGACAGGTGCTTAACATTGGCTCTATGCACATCTTGTGGGGTGGCGACTTTAATGTGGCGCTGGCCCCAGGGCTGGACAGATCAGATGGCAGTCATCAATACAACAAAAAAGCGCGAGATGCCTTAGCGGGTGTATTGGAGGAAGGGAGTCTGATAGACAGCTGGAGGTTTGTGCATGCTGGGAAGCGCGAGGGTACGCATTTCACAACGTTTGCTAACACATGGGCTAGACTGGATTACTGTTTTCTATCTCGGGGCATAGCGGCGGATTTGGGTAGAGTTGCGCATCTGCCGCGGACATATTCAGATCATTGCCCGGTTCTGGTGCAGGTGGCAATCCCAGGCTGCGGGGGTGCTACCACGCGATGGCGCATGCAGCCCACGGCCCTGCTAGACCCTTTGTTTCAAGCGGAGCTGGGGGAGGAAATCGCAGAGTTCTTTCCCCGTAATAAAGGCTCGGTAGCCAGCGTCGACACCATCCGGGAGGCGTTTAAGGTGACAGTCAGGGGCTACTACATTGCGAAGAGCTTTGGGGTCCTGAGGGACATACGGAGAACGCTTGCACAACTGGAAGAGGACCTTAAAGGGCTGGAGACTAGGATGAACCGGGAGCCGATGGGGCCCCTCCATACGGAATTCAGAGACAAGCTCTCACAGTATGAGAGAGAAGCGGATAGGGAGGCCCGCTTCCGAGGCAAATATTGGCAGGCTCACAGGTTCTGTGAGGGGGAGAGGCCAGGGCGTGCACTAGCAGAGGTTACCCGGCCAACGCGGTACACCACGCACATACTTGAGGTATGTTCGCCAGAAGGGGTTATGCATAGGGATACCAAAAGTATCTTAGAGCAGTTCACTGCGCACTATGGAGAGCTTTATACGGCACGCAGCGCTGGCGATGTGGAGTTTGGGGACTTCCTGGATGAAGTGGCGTTATGCTGGTTAAATGATGACCATAGGCGGTTTCTTGGGGCACCGTTTGAGCTGGATGAAATCCGGAAGCGATTATGTCCCTCAGCAACGGTAAAGCGACAGGGCTGGATGGGCTTCCGGCGGAATTTTATAAGTGCTATATTGACATCATGGCCCCAGTCCTAAAGGAGGTCTACGAGGAATCGCTGGAAGTGGGAGTGCTGCCGGGGTCCATGAGGGAAGTGCTGATCACTTCGTTGTTGAAGCCGGGCAAAGACCCCAAGGACTGTGATGCATATAGGCCGCTCTCACTGCTCAACTGCGACGTTAAAATTTTAGCGAAAGTGTTGGCCAATAGGCTATCGCTCTTAATGACTAAACTAGTCCTCGCGGACCAGTCCGGGTTTATCCCCGGGAGATCTACGGCCCACAATCTGCGCACTCTTTTCTCACTGATAAACACAATTTCGCCGGAACTCCCAGTTGCGGCCGTATTTCTTGACGCCACTAAGGCATTCGATTCGGTGGAATGGAACTATCTATTCGCCATCGTATACAGAATGGGGTTTCCCAAAATATTTGTGGCTTGGATACGGTTGTTGTATACTGACCCGAGGGCGAGAGTATTGATTAACGGTGAATTGTCAGGCCCGATCTCCTTGACCAGAGGCACCAGACAGGGTTGTCCGCTATCCCCATTATTATTTGCTATTGCGGTTGAGCCCTTGGCGTGCCGTATCCGGCAATTGCATAAGCATAGCGCTTTGAAACGTGTTCAACGTCAGATAGATGTCTCATTGTATGCGGATGATCTGACGTTATACGTGGTAGATCCGGTGTCGAATCTCAACCCATTGCTCCGAGAATTCTTGGTGTTTGGTCGGATGTCTGGGGTGCAGATTAATTGGAGGAAATCGCAGTTTTTTCCCTTGACTCCTGCAGTGCACCGCTTCTTATTGGATTATCCACTAGAATGGTGTGACTCGGACTTGCGTTACTTGGGGATCCAGGTATCGAGGCTTAAGGAGGAGACAGTGCGATTAAATTATGGCACTGCCATTGCTAAGCTATCTGAGGATGTAACGCGCTGGGTTTCGCTGCCTTTCACCATGGCTGGGAGGGCCTCACTCATCAAAATGGTGGTGCTGCCCCGGTTTTTATACCTGTTCCAGAACGTGCCGTATTACCCGGGGGCCTTTTTTTTCCGTGCACTTCGCACGGAGTTAATAAGGTTGTTCTGGGCTGGGAAGCAGCCTCGATTGGCGTGGTCCATTATTACCCAGCCCTATAGTGCAGGGGGATTTGATGTCCCTGATTTTATGGTCTACTTTCTTAGTGCTCAGGCCCAGTTTGCGTACCACTGGTTTGCGCCTACGCCCTACATGCCACAGCTGGCTGTGGAAGATTGGATAGTTCAACCGCTGCCACTGAGAGGCGTTATTCAGGGTCCGGTGAGTGTGCTCGACACCCCGGCCGCTACGGTGGCATGCACGGTAGACGCGTGGCAGCGAATACTACGTAAAGTTGCACTCCCGTTTTTATATGCGCCAACACTCCCGTTGGCTTACCACCCGGGGCTATCTTTGCTGCTGGAAAAGGGGTTCCAAGGAATGTGCGCTGGACTTGCGGTCTGGTGCTGGGGTGATCTATTCCTGAATGGTCGGTTCAAAACAAAAGACCAATGGTTTCGCGAGGCTCCACACACACCGCTGGATGTTTTTTATTACATTCGGCTGAGGCAGGGACTGAGGGCTGTTTTACCGCAGTTCCCAGAGGAACCTGCGGTGGTGGTACCTCTACAAGTCTTGCTTACGTCTGAGGATGGCAGGCATCTAGTGTCGCACATATACCGGAGCATTCGAGAACACAGTGGTGGTGAGGAGTGTAGAGCGCTCAGACAGTGGAATGAGGATCTAGGGAGAGAAATAACGGAAGCGCAATGGGCATATTGTTGCGGTTTAACCTCACAGATTTCGGCCAGCTGCAGATTGCGAATTATTCACTATAAATTTCTGCAACGAATGTATTGCACGCCCGCGAGGAAGTTGCGATGCCGCCTGACGGATAATGACAGGTGTGAACGTTGTCATTCGGAAGGGGCTGGCTTTTTACACTTAGCGTGGCTGTGTCCGGTAGTGGCTGAGTACTGAACGCAGGTTCACAAGGCGCTTACGGTTATGATAGGGGACACGATCGAATGCGATCCGCTAATGATGCTGTTGGGCCATACTATGGGCATACCTAAAGCACACCGGAAATTTGGAGATATTGCATTATTGATGGCAAAGAGACGGGTGGCATGCAGGTGGGGAAGGGGTCGTGCACCGAAATTTAAGGAATGGGTGGATGATTTATTATACTGTCAGGAACAGAATGTACTATACGCGGAGACACAGCCAGTGAGTAGTAGAGCCAAGGACATATGGGATCCGTTCAGAGCGTATTTAGCGACGGCGGTTACTTCGGGGGGGAATGGTGATCTGGGGGTAGACGGTGCTGACCTAGCAGCTGCTACATCATGGCAGGAATAGAGTAATGGGGATCCGGGGGGATGCCGCGCCTGGTTGGAGGATGAATGCTGACGGAGTGGGGCTTGGTTTATCCTGGAAGACGTTGAGGCTGAGATAACTCGCACGCTGACGCATGGCTGATTGGCGGTATTGCCAATAGGACAGCTCTTGAGGTGTGGGAAGGAGGACAGGTTATTACGTAGCTCTAGCGGTGTGGGTGGTACCGCATAGATTGCGGGTGCGGGAGTGGTCGGTTGGGGTGCACCGGTCGGGGAGGATCTCACTGGAGGTTTGTCCCTCACTGCAGATTATACCTGAGGAAGCTGGGATGTGGAGGCTCTCGGTTAGAACCTGCAGTAGGTCATAGGTGCCTGGGGCATGGAGGGACTCAGACTACGCATCGGACATGGAGGGGGGCAGCTGTGACCTCCTGAATTGCAAGGGACTGTTCGGTTAGTATGCTTCAGATTGCCTCTGCCGCTAATACACAATGAGAAAGTGAGACTGTGAATGAAGGGCGTCGGTATGGCCGTGAGAGGGATGAGCACAGAGCTGCATTGATAAGGGGAAGATGTTGCATCCTCTCGCCACCGAACCTCAGGGATGTCGGAGAAATGGCAGTGTATTCTACGGCTGATAGCAGGGGGAATGATGTACGGTAGCCGGCCCGTGGGGTTGTAGGCGTGAGGATGTATGATTATCGCAACTTGTAAATAAAGGTTTTTGAAAAAAAAAAAAAAGAAAGAAAAAAAAGAAAATAGATCAGGAATAGAGAAGAAAGTTAAACAAAAAGGATAAGGCTAAGGAGGAAGGAATAGTGGTTTAAGTGCCAGAGGGGAATGGAAGACAGTATAATACCATTTGTCATTTGTAGAAGTTAACAAGAAGAGACTGTCAAAGCAGTCAAGGAGAAACCTGAAACAAGACTCGGAGGATTGAGAGAAAGGAGCCAGTTGAAAAGGGAAGAGACAATGTGAGTCCTGACATTGTTCTGGGAGTACAAAAATGGGGTAGCTATACTGCAATATTATACTGATTCAGGAGGACACCGGGCAATGGACGCTACTAGGTCTCAACCGTGGCGGTTGAGGTCTTTTACCTCTGAAGTCCCGGGATATGGCTCTGCAGACTTGGTGTAGTACAAGTCCTTCAATACTTGACTCAAAGTGGCTGCAATGGTGAGCAGTCACTGGTTTGTCAGGGAGGGAGTGTATGGGGTGCTCAAGCTCAGCACTCAACAAGCACATATCATTGTATTAATTGCCCAACCCAGTGCTTGACTTTCAATGAGAAAAGGGCATTAATGCGAGCTTAACTACATACAACACACACAAATGTATATGATGCAGTTTAGTGTCCGGGCGCTAGAGTACGTTGGCGCCTCTCTGCAGTATGGCTCCGGTCCCCCTTTATGGAATTGGAGGTTTCTTTTCTTGGGTAATGCATAGTAATAGTTGGCTCAGGTGCGGATTACGCCCAATACTCATGCAATGCCGTGCTGTCTTTGCTTTAGTCACAGTTTCTCATCCATAAAAGTTCTTAAGTCCCTGGATCAGCTCTGTTCCTCTTAGACTCAACCAAACCTCTAGGTCTGGTGTGAGCCAACAGTTCATCTCGGCCTGCTCTGTGGTCAGGACTGTAAGGATGAGGCTGCTCTGGGCTGTTGATGGCTGCTCAAAAATCGCTGGTTCACGGCTGGTCTGGTGGTGCACCATGCAACCCCTCCTAGGCTGGTCAGGTCTAGGTCAGTGCGGCTGGGTTTATAAAGCATGGAGTAGGCCTCACTATTTGACTGGGAGGCCACCTTAGGTCGTGCCATGGTCTCAGGTTGGAACATTAAACTACAGTGGGGTAACCCTGAATTCCTCAGAACCTGAGTAATGTTTAACATATAAGGACAGTTGGTTCTGTTGGAGCAAAAAGCACATTCTTGTATAAACATTTGCTTTAGTCACTGTATACATAAGGTATGAATCTCTTTTCAAAAGGAACTTAAAATGACACAACACACATGGCTCTTGTTTCACATTTCTTAGTATATTCAAACACTTTTGAAAGCTGTTTTTTAAGGGTAAAGTGAAAATGCTCGTGCAGTGCATCAGGTGAAAAAATGTGATTGAGTATGCACAGATAAAAACAAAACAAAAATGGATTCACAGAATAAATACACCAGGTTAACTTGAAACCACCTTCCTTAGGTAATCTGATTTATGAGTTCCGAGTGTACATTGTAGAAGATTGGATATCCTCTTCTGTCCACCGGTCTTTGGATTCAGTACAGGATATCTATATCAATCGTCCACATTTCAACCCTTGTAAAACGTGGTTACTACAGAACATCAATATGGGTCTTCATCAGGACTAGGTGAAAAGCAGCCTGTGTGAAAAATTATATAATTCAATATTAGACCTCTTGCTGGTAAAAATTAAAGACATATAGGGGCACATGCATCAGCATAGACAATAGCGATTCTGTAATTGCGATTATTAAGGAATCGCAATTAAAGAATCGCTATTGTCTATGCATGTAGGAATCGCAAAATGTTTGCCACAGCATGCCGCTGAAGACGGGACACGGACACCAGTTACATGCTGTTGGTTTATTAATCTATGCTGTACAGGGCAAGATGACGTGTTTCGCCCACCTCCTGGGCTTGTTCACATAGCGAGAGTGACTATGTGAACCACCTTTATACATCATACACCATGTGATTGCCTGTCGGCACAGTGAAAACAGTAAACAGACTATACATAGATTGTATCACAAATAGCACTACGAATGAGCAATCATATTTGACAAATGCTTAACATTTCTTTGATCTTATAAACACATTCTTAGAATGATTGTATTGCCTTAATATTGAATTTTAGAAAAGTAACTTATAAATGAATGCAAACATGGACATGGAAAAATGGAAAATAAATAGAATAATCGAAAATTGTCTCTGCATATGGATATAAAGAATGAGTAAAACATGTAGGTGCCAACAACCACAAACTATTTCATATATATACACATAGTTAAAATGCCTAATTCACTTATATTAATACATTAATTGTACATTTCATACAATAAAGGCTTAAATGCTGTGCTAGGTACCCAGAAAGGGAGGGAGAACTCTCTGCATAATGCTGAGGTTCATTGTCAGCCTATATGTAAACCAATAACTTCCATGTCAAGTAGAACCAAGATGTTTCTCAATATGACCAATTTTTTTTTATTATAAATGGGTCCAAAAGAGAAAAATCTCTCTGCGTAATTCTAGGGTTCACTATTCTTAAACCTAACTATATATATTGATGTATACAAGTATAGGTTGTTTACCTGCTTTTACCCTAACTAATTTATGGAATTCACCTCCTACTGGTGCAATAACAAATTGTTCAGGAAACGCTCGTACAAACTCGGCTCATGTATTTGCCAAGTCACAATTACTGTGTTGCCCAGAGACCTCCTGGGTCAACGATAAACATCTAAGCGCTTGTTTCAAGGTAATTCTCAGTGGAACGTGACTCCTGTAAAATACCAAATATATATCAATAGGCATATACAAGAATAGGTATGCTACCTACTTATAACCTAACTAGTTATTAAAACTCACCTCCTGGTTAAAGGACAATTAAAACACCCAAAACTGTTCAGACAACAAAACAGCAGTTGACTCTTGGCTTTCCGAATAGCTACTGTGAGCACAGCACAAGAATCCAACTAGATAAAAAAGAAGCAGTACGCCACTCTTAAGCGGGAGTGATGTTCTGTCTTCAAAGATGGCGGACATCGGGAGGCGGACTATGTCCAGATGCTCAGCGCAAAAGGTACTAGGATTAGGAATCATATCATGCTTGTTTGCATCAACAGCTGCATAGCAGTTTTACAATGTTGCAAAAATTATACATCAAAAATAAGAATTACAATCCATTGTTCCTGGTACATATAAACATAAAAGCAGACCCAAGTCAAAAGGGCTTCCCAAGGTCCAGTTTGTAAACATGTGCTACAGCCTATCTAAGCGTTCAGGCTTTTATATTTTATATGGTTTGAAATACAATTATAAAACTCTCGGGACATATGTTGTGTGAGTGTGATCCAGCAGATTACCAGCTTGGGTTACTCACACACCATATACTTACCTGGGCCCATAACATTCATACAATAAGCTAGTAGCACCGCCGGAGTCAATTTTGTTTTACCTGCAAGATTTTGTTATCTTTACCCAAATCTTACCAATCCAATCTCCTTGACAATAAATTTCCTCTGGTCAATGAATCTAGTAGCTAGTAGTATAGGCAGAAATAACATTTAAGGTTTTCTCCAATAATCACAGACTCAAAGAGTTTTAAAAGTTTTATCTAATCAATAATTCTGTGAGTCAAAGATCAAATACATGTTAACATCGAGTTTAATTCAGGAAAGAAATCAAGTTTAGTTCAAATAATAAGTCTCAATAAAATATTGTGATGAAAGTACATGTAAAGGGAGAAAAAGAGAGCAAATACAAGGACAGATTTCACAGAATTATATTTACCTAGGGTGATAGATGAACCCAACTCCTTGAAGATGGGCTAGATGGAGTCCACCGGGACAGGTGGAAGACAGAGGATCAGGACAGGTTCAGAACCGGGAAGGTGACCTATTCTAAGTGAAACGCCAGCGTTGCACCCCTCACTGACACTGCTCTCCTCGATCTTTCTTCCGCAATTCCCCTTCTAGATGATTGGATTATCAATCCGTATTTCTGTCTCTCGAGCAGGGTCTCCGGCATCTGCAGGGTCTGAGACAGCGTCTCGGACAGCGTCTGTGGCAACATAAGTGTCGGTCTGTGACGAGTCGGAATGACGGGTCTCTGACTTGGTCTGACGGGTCTCTAACTAACTTACCTCAATTTTACTACTCTATGTTCGTGTACCACCCCCAAATGTTTCAATATCGTGTATTCCCCTACTTCTGATTGGACAGGGCAAGGAGGTGAGTTCATCACACCATATTAAATGTAACATATTTACTTAGGCTCTTTGCTCTATGTTCCCGCCCCTTAATTTACTTTCCCAAAGCTTTATTCCCACTCGCATCTCATATTATGATCAATACAATTCATACACTTACATAATATTTGTTGCTCTTGTCCGGGTCGATGGGTTAAGTTCTCATGAGATTCTCCCCAGCTTGACCTTTTATTTATTTGTTTATTTTATTTATTTGAAGAGTTTTATATAGCGCTGGCTAGACCCGGAGTTTTCAGAGCGCTTTACATGAGGATCTTTGCGTTACAAGTTACAAATTACATCCGTTACAAGAGAACAGTAAGAACACAGGAAAAAGAACACAGTTGACAGTAGTTCGTTGGAGGGAGGGGGCAGAGGGAGACAAAAAGGGGAGACGAGGAGAACTATGCCTAATGTACGGCTGGGTAGGTGATGGTCGAGGGGGTGAACCAGGGCCAATCTCTTCTATAGCTGTCTAGCAGCTCCACCGGGCATCAGCCATGTTGCTCAGGTGTCCGCAGTAGGGAATAACAAAGATAGCAGATTTGCATGGTTACATTAGTTACAGTTGCATAATCAAACATAGGGGATCAGGACCCCAGTAGAGGAAAGAGGTATGGGAGGGGAGAAACAAAAGAATAGGGGACAGGGAAGCAGATCGGTTCTGGTAGACCAGCAGTGGAAGAAAAGTGTCTTATGGAGGCCCAACAGTTAGAGCAAGCGGGACTAGAACCCAGGTGGGGCCACGTAGATACTCGGGCCAATGCCAATAAACAAACATCACACAGAGTCATATCGGCATCTAATATGAGATTGTTTGAAAAATGGGTCCCAGGGGGGAATCCATAAGATGTAGAGTCCAGGCAACATAGTTAAGGGAGGTTGGGGGTAGACCCTGGCTGGGTTTCAACGGTGTCATCATGGTTCCGGGCAGGATTTAGTGCGCGTGCGCACAGACCAAGTGGGGTAGGGATTTCAGTCACCCTCTGAGGACCAATTACGAACTAGTAATAAAGTCAGAGAAAAACATGATAGAATACAAAAATAAATGAATTCACTGTATGCCACCTATTTCTACTCTAATCCCATTTACATATTTATATATTTCGCATTAGCAATTAGTAGAACTTTTCAGTTTAGTTTTAAGCAGAAACATGCGCATTAACGTGAGTTTCAAGCGGCCATATTAAACGCTATTGCGCAGCTGCAAAAGTTTCCCTCCAAGCATAGAAAACGTCATACCATGTAGATGCAGTAGACGCTTGCGCAGTGAAATTCTTGCGTTTTGTCTGCCATTTTAATGACACTCGAGTTACTGGTTAGTAATACACGTAGGCAAGCATCCCCTAGATACTGTATGTGTGTAATGCAATTATTAGTATTCACAAACAGGTTGATTAAAGTGTTACACGTTTATTTGAGAGGATTGCATCCGAGCAAGTTTCTTCTTTACGAAACCTTGTTCCATCAAGTGTAAGCAAGATAGTTTCTTCGAAAGTCAGGGTTTACATAAAACATAGGTCATGATATGATTTCTTTTATAAACTTACATATTAAATGTCCCAAGAAACATAGATGCAGGATGGTAAACTCAACGTTATACAGACCCACTGGCCTAATCGAGCACTATGCAATCTTTCAATTGAGGAACTGGTTAAATACTATACAATCTTAGGCAATTATTACCACATGATCAAGACACCAGTGTCCCTTTTGAACAACATATATTTTTACTCTTGAGGAAAATGCTACCACATCTTCTTTCCAACATTTGTATATGTTTAGACGAAAATTAGTTTTTTGCGCCAACAGAACCAACTGTCTCAGTTAAGTTTATGTCGCAACTTCACAATGTGGGCACAGCGGCTTATACAACGCCGCAACGTCATGCTTTGGGCACAGTGGCTAAGGTCCCACTACAACTTCACGCTTCAAGCCCAACAGCTCAGGCCACTCTGCAGTCTCATGCCTATGGCACGGCCGACAAGGACACGCTGCAGCTTCACGTCTTTAGCACAATGGTTCAGGACACACCAGAGCCTCACATCTTTGTATGAAGGAAACAAGAGGAACTCAGTATGGCCTAAAAGAAACTAGGTAATCACACAACATTAAAGTGTCAGGATCAACGTTCCCTCTAATTTTTTTCCTCTGTGTGCGGCAGTGGAAGGTCTCTGTGCACTGCAACCAAGAATATGTGCGCCAGGAACCAGACCACGCGTGGGTGTGCAGCGCCAAATATCACTCCAAACTTTTGCTTAAAAAAGTGGAAAGACAGTGCGTTTCCACACATGCAGCGCCACATGAATGGTCTTAAAGCAGGTTTTCAATTTAGATACACATGCCATGACATGAATTGGTTACACAGGCAAGTACACTTCAGGTTCAGAAAAGCACAGGACTCCAATGGTGGTACCGTAATATGATTTTACTAAAGATCCTCAACTCAAGCACTGTTCATAGGGTGAGGAAATGTTAGGAGCCTATACAAGATCACATATATACACAATTACATAACATATTTATAATTTGATGTGCAAGCTACGGAGTAATGTGTGGATATTCCGTCAGAGATAGTTTGGGAAATGTGTGACATCTAGGAAAACATGGAGTGTGGAAGAGGGCCGTTCACACAAGTCAAGTGCCATCACTGTTAATAGGAGCATGGCTGCGGGGCACATTGTGAGCCTTTTTGAAAGTATTTATGCTATTCGCTGCACCAGTTATGCATGTACAAGGCGCTGCACATGAATACTTTCGCATAGGCACACAATCAGCCCTGCAGCTGCGTACTATTAACAAAAGAAATGCAGCGTCTCAAACACGTGTGCTTTCAAAATCCTGAGTTTTTAAACAACCAAAAGGCTGAGGACCTTTTTCTTGCTGAATTTTTATGGTGCCTAAGATTACTCTAATATGACCCTTGTATATGTTTTAATATTGTTGTATAAGATGTTTGTAGTGTGCTTTTATTGTTTTTATTAACCAAATAAAATGAATATGATGGACTGAGAATCCTGAGTTTGCGCTTCTCTAGACAAAACACTCTAAAAACATATAGTCTGCTAGCATGATTGACATGATATTCCTACACCTTGTAATCCCCATTGTTTTATGTAACATTTCCTGTACTCTGATTTACACACGTATAAGCCTTCATGTCTGTGTAATATATATGTGATGTAAAGTGCTCCGACATCCTACACTGGTATGAGAAGCACTATAAAATAAATGAAATATATATGAGAAAGGGTCTATGTAGAGATGAGGGGCACTCTTGCAGAGTGGCAGTGGGTGAACTTGTGGAAAAGAAAGCTATGAGAGGAGGGCACCAAAAAAAGAATGTTGCACCGGCTGCCACCCGCTAAAGCTGGTCATGTGCAGCTGTGTCAACCTCTCAAAGTTAAAGATGGAGACTGCAGCCTTCATCTTCATTTTGCAACTTCAACTATTGCCAAATACTGTGGGAAACAGTGCTTAATTTGTAAAACAATAAGTGCCGGAGCTCACAGCTTAGCTCAGAAGATGTGCATTGTTTTCTATCTGTGGCCCTGGATGAAAGTTTGTTGAGGAAAAATATGTAACAGTCCCCAGAAATTAGTGCTGCTGGGCGTGGGATCACTGGATTCACTTGAATCACTAACAGGAGAGCAGAAATACACTCAAATTCAGAGCTTCCCTCCACGATGATCCTCATTGTACCACGCATCAGGCGTCAGACTAATACATTTCAGTGTGGTGGTCTTCATCACCGCACTGAAATGCATTAGTCACGCCTACCGAACTCCCCGACGCTGTGGTGATGATCATAAGGAGCGCCAAGCAGCCAGGCACATGGCGCTTGATCTGCGTGCACTGCAGAGCTCTGGCTTGGGAACTTGTTGCTCTAACGAACACAGGCCATGGATGTAGTGGATAGTGGACTCATTTTAAATTGGGCTCACTTTCCCTCTCTCCTTCACGCTGCCCCGCCCGGCCTCGCCTATCTAAGACACAGGTCACGGGGCAGCTGTTTTAAAATATAATGAGCAAGTGGCGGGTCTGGCAGATATGTAGAGCCAACATAACGGCTTGTGTTGCTTTCAGGCATGCTGACATCATGATTGGGCCAGGGGATGGCACCCGGGCTGCATAACCTGATTGTTTAAAATGTCCTGTGCAGCACCTGCTGCCCTAACAGGAGCCGTGCAACACACACAAGATGATGTGGCTGTCCCTTGTAACATGAATTCTAACTCAAATGGTCACAATCAGCCCCATGGCTGAGCAAATTATGAAAAGAAAAGCAGAGTCTCAAACACAGCGTGTGCTAAAGCACACGTCGTGTTTGAGACACTGGTTTTCTTTTCTTGACAGTGCAAGCTGCGGGGCTGATTGTGGGCCTTGAGTTAGTATTCATTTTAATTGCAGCCCCCGTGTGCGCTGCAATTAACATGAATGCGGTCTCGCTGGATCAGATGTCGTTGTGTACTCCCTTGGGTTGACTTCGGTACTCGTGCGGCTTATTGGGAACAGTAGTTAGGAGGGAGAGTGGCAGGTTAGCGTTGGACTTGGCCCTTTTTGGCAGGTAGATTGGTGGTCTCTGCCTGGCTTTGGCGCAAGCCTTAGCCAAACAGAGATCCCATTTCTAACAGTTAGCATATGGGGCAGTGCTTGAAATCAATATTACTATTCAGGTATTTGCTTTCTTGAAATACCGGCTACCTGCTCAGTAAAAACGTTACTCTACATCCAAAAATCAAAAAGAGGTGGGATTAAATTTGCAAGACCACCTGCTCAAAGCTATTTCCTGTTGAAGACAACCCAGTAAATACTAGTATGTTGGAAAATTAGTCTTTTTCTCACACTATGCTTATTCCGATTTATCCAAATTGGTTTCAGTCTTTCTGATTTAGCCACTTCACTCCTGGTAAAAGTCACTCTGATGTCTGTACCATTCTTTCTGGAACTACTTTATTACACTGCCACTAAGCATTCCTCCTCTGCCCCCAAGAAGTCTTAATTAATGATTCCTTTCCAGACACAAGAGCTGTAAAACATATGATAAAATCCACAGGCTTTAAGTTGTACCATTTAATCTTCATGCACGGTTGCCAAATGGTCACAATCAGCCCCATGGCTGTGCACAATTAAGAAAAGAAACGCAGAGTCTTAAACACAGCGTGTGCTAAAGCACACGTCGTGTTTGAGACACTGGTTTTCTTTTCTTAACAGTGCAAGCTGCGGGGCTGATTGTGGGCCTTGAGTTAGTATTCATGTTAATTCCAGCACACACAGGCCCCGCAATTAACATGAATACGGTCTCGCAGGATAAGATGTCGTTGTGTGCGCCCTAAATTCAGCACACTGCGCGCTTGGGGTGACTTTGGTGCGCGCACGCCCGCGCGGCTTATTCAGAACAGTTGTCAGGATACCCTCGTGTGTGATAGTGCGCTTTGTTAACACATATAACAAGAAACATTGGGTACCTGAGACTCATTCAGTTTGCTTATTTAAAAATAAATTAATCGTAGGCAATTTCAACTAATGGACATACTAGTTCCAGATGGGATTCCCGTTTAGGAATCACAAACAATGTCTGAGACACTGTTGTACATCAGGTTTTGCGACTCACAAATTGCGAGTCTCTAAAAATCACAATTTGTGAGTCACAAACCCTGATACTCGTACATGTGCCCCCAAGTCATTATGATCGTGAGACAACAGAAAGGGTGGGAGGAAAGCTAGGCATGGTGTGGACTATCTGATTGTTAGCCCAGATCAGCAGTCGAAATGCATTATAAAAAGTAAGGGAACTGTGATGCTGTGCAGATGGTGATGGGGCGAGTAAGCATGGGGGCGGGGTCGTAGGTGTGATTTAAAACACCTAAATATTCTGTAACTTTTTTTGGTCTTTCACCTTTAGGTATGTACATATAAAATTACACACAGCTTAAATGTAAAATAAATGCAAGTTAAGTTAATCAGTGGGAAATGCACTAACATACTTATGAAACCTCTATTAGTTAATGCACTGCAGAGGTATTTGGGCTACATGTGTGGCCATTTCATTTTATGACTCGCAAATGGTGATATTTGCGACTCACATTTAGCGAGTCGCAAAATTAAATGTACAACAGTGTCTCAGACACTGTTTGCGATTCCCAAACGGGTTGCAAGGGACCTGCCTCATTAATATTCATGAGGCAAGGTCGCAATTTGCGACCCACTAGGAATGGCTCGCACTCACAGAGATGGTGGCCTGCTGGTGTCAGCAGACCACTATGTCTGTGACTGCTTCTTCAACAAAGCAGTTTTTGTTTTTAAAATGCATCCCGTTTTAGGAAAATGGGATGCATTTAAAAATGAAAAATTAAACGTTTCGGTTTCACATTTTAAGACTAGGCAGTGGTCCGTATTACCACTGTCTGTCCTTAAAAACCCTTATTGCTGCCAATTACAAAGGGGAAGGGTCCCCTGAGACCCTTTCCCAATAGCTCCTGGCTGGCCACCTTTCTTGAAGTAGGCGGTAAACTGAGATTGTTTTACGACCCCATTCCGGTTGGAAAACGATTGTACATCACCCTGCGTCTCGCTATTAAGAAGGGACGCCCTTGGCTCACCCAGTCCTAAAAGGGACTTGCAATCCCTATTTTGCTAGTCGGTAACAGCTTACTGACCCGCAAAATAGGGTTGAACCATGCTACAGGCCATTTTAACGGTCGCAAAAGGCCCAATTCGCTGTTTGCCACTGCTAAAAACTGGCGTACATGTGACCCTATGTCTGTTACCTCAGAGTCATGGAATTGAAACCTGGTTGGAGCAGTGGAGAATAGTTAAAGGCGTAACACAGGCTCCTGTGGTGCAGGGTCCTGTGTTACAGTCTTTTAAAAAGCACACACTTCACAGCTCCGCAGGTAACTCCTTTCCAGTACCACTCAAAAAGAAAAAATAATTGTCATCAGGAAGTATCAAGTGATTCAATTAATTAAAGCTAATACTGGCTTCCAAGCTCCCTTTACATTTGCAGATTGACCTGATGTGGACATTTACGTTTCTTTCAGGCAGCAGGCACCCTGGCAAGAAGGCTTGTTTAGCCGTCTGCCCGCTTTGGGTTTCACAGTACAGGAGACCCCCAGCCATACACTGCAGCTGTAGCATTTCAACTGTTGGAATTAACCGACTCGGGACACAGTGACGGCCGATGCAGGTAAAAGCAGCGAGAGGTGTGGCTGGGGGGAGTCAACAGAAGATGGGGAGTGAAAATACAGTTAACCAAAAACCACCTACCTTGCACTTGCCAGCCAAGTTACGTGGTTTTCTTTTTTTATATTTTATTTTCTCTCGTCGTCGTCTGTCGACTCCACCCACCCCCGCCCACCGCTCTTACCTGCACCGGCCTTCACTGTTTTCCTTAAATTAAAAACGACGGGCACATCGTGCCCCTCCAATCCTGCCCAGTACGACCACTGGTCCAGACAGATACAAACGGGTTGAGACAGATGATATCATTAGCTAATAGTCCTTTGTGGGTTATGTCAATTCTCCAGATGAATGCATTCATAGGTCAAAGTGGAGGGGCCCAGCCTACCAACAAGAGACAGCAGCCAGCATCGCCACAAGGTAGGTGCGACAAGTGTATCACACATGTTGTGCCTGGGTTATCATAGAAGTGAGGTTACTGTGGGGTGCACATGTGCCGCCCCGTAGATAAGTAACATCTGTTTAAAACTCATGGTTTTTGAATGGTAAGTGTTTGTGACCTGTATTATCAAATAGAGGGAAAATCCAGCACTTTGAAGGATATCTGAGATATATGGCATATGTATGACCGCATGCAGGAAACAAACTTTACAACGCAATCATTACTTCGCACTACCTTTACATAGCAGTCATTACATCACAACATCTTTTACATCGCATATCATTACAACGCATCCATTACATCGCATGTCACTACAAAGCATGTCATTACAACGCATGTCACTACAACACAGGTATTACATTGCAAGTCATTACAATGCATACCATTACAACGCATAGTACCCTTACACTATCCAACACTTACCCTACTGTTGCACTTACCGGAGATAGAATAGTAATTTTTACCCCTACACTGTCCAACACTTACCCTACTGTTGCACTCACTGGAGTTAGAATAGTAATTATTACCCATATACTATCCAACACTTACCGTAAATGCGATGTAATGGTATGCTTTGTAATGGTATGTGTTGTAAAGGTATAATGTGATATAATGGAATGCGTTGTAAAGGTAGTTTCTGATAATGCAATGTAATGGCATGCGATGTAAAAGAATGTATTCTAAAGGATGTTGCAATGTAAACTGCTTTGTAAAGGCATGCATTGTAAATATATGCATTGTAACGTCATACATTCCTGCATGCAGGCATGTGTACGGCTGTGGGCTTTCATCCTCAGTCTTCCTATGATTGGAGTCACACGGTACTCTTCTTTGTGCTTCAGATGTTTCCTCTTTCTTACCCCTGCCAGCTATGGAATATCTGAAAATGTTTTCAAAATCCCTGATTTTCCATGCTGCTAAGATCCTCATGTCTTCATTTGTCACCTCTGACCTACACTCCGTTTTTCTCAAGGTAGGACGTCTTATCAACATTTTGGCACCTCTGTAGCTTGCCTTCAATTCTCCTATTCATCTTCACGTTTTTTATTTATTTATTTAGAGAAATTTATATAGCGCTGGCAGGACCCGAGGATATCAGAACGTGAAGTCCTTGGGATAGATATGCATATACAGTGGTCGTTTTCCAGTGTGCCAGTGTGCGTTAGGAGTTATTTCTGAGAGAGTTAAGGTGCTGATTTAGGAGGAATTCTTTTCATTGTCTCTTGAGGCTCACGAAGGAGGGGTCTCTTCTGATTTGTACTGGGAGAGAGTTCCACATTTTGGGTGCTTTGCCCAAGATAGAGCCAAAGAGGGCTTTTTGTTTATGTTTTTAGGGCAAATGAGATGAACTGTGTTGGACCTTCTTAGATTCTTGTTTGGCGTGCTATTGTGAGTTTTGATGCGAGGTAGTCTAGTTTGCCAGTGTGTAGAGCTTTGTGGGTGAGACAAGTAGTTTTGAAGTGGCAGTGTGCTTTGATTGGTAGCTACTTTAGATTTTTCAGTAAGGGGGATATGTGATTGTATCTCTTTGCTTCTGTGACCATCCTTGTCGCTGTACTTAGAGTGACTCTTAAGGGGGCCAAGTTGGCTTTTGGCGCATCTGTGGAGGTTGCATTCCTGTAGTCCGGAAAGAACCAGTGCTTGCGTGATGTCTTATAGGTCATTTGTTGGGAGGAAGGGCTTAATTTTTTTTAGGCGTTTTAGTTTAAAAAAGGTGCTCTTCGCTGTAGACCTTATGTGTGTGTTCATGTTCAAATTGGAGTCCAGGGAGATCTCCAGAGACTTGGCAGGGTCCGTCAGAGTCAGTTTTCAGTTCATAGCGTTCAGGTTATTTAGCCATTCTTGGGACTGTGGAGATTGGCCGTTGTTGGACAAAACAAGAATTGCCGTATTTCCTTGGTTGAGTTTTAGGTGGTTGTGCGAAAGCCAGTTTTGAACTTTTATGAGCGTGGCATTAAGCCAGTGTATGTCGCTGAAAGAGGATATTTCCAGGTAAAGCTGGGTGTCGTTCGCATAAAGGTGGACGACAATTGCTTGACTGAGTATTGCGGTGAGGGGCTCCATGTAGATGTTGAAGAGGGTTAGTTAGAGGACTGAGCCTTTGGGGATAACCTCTGGTGAAGGTAGAGGTGTCGGACGTCAAGTTGCTTAATGTAATTAGCTGGGAGTGGTTGTGCAGAAATGAGGAGAACCATTGTAGAACAGTACCGTCTGGTCCGATTAATTGTTTCAGGGCATTCAAAAGTAGCTTATGGTCGACTGTGTCAAAGGCCGCTAATAGGTCTAGGAGAATGAACAGGTAGTATCTGTTTGTGTCTAGGTTGTGAATGTCATCTTCTATATTCAGTATAGCTGTTTCCGTGCTGCATCCCTTCCTGAAATCCGACTGGTGTGAGTCAAGGAGGTTATTGATGTCAATGTGTTGGTTGAGTTGGGAGATAACACATTTCTCAACAATTTTTGCCAGGAAGGGAAGGTTAGAAACAGACCTGAAAATGTTGAGGTCCTCTGGGTTAGCACCTGTGCTTTTTTAGCCGGGGGGGTGATTTGTCCCAGTTTGAGGCAGTCTGGTAGCTCAGGGAGCTGTTTATTATCTTGGTCCATAAAGACCACTTATGCATCTTTATTTATGGATGACTAGCGAGTATTGCTTTTGTCTAGTAAAATGTTGTCTTCATTTCTGAAGGAAAAAGAGGCCAGAATTCCCTGGCTCCAAAGGCTAAAACGAGGGTCACTTAGAAGCCATTTTTATGATAGAACGTCCTAAATTCACACAAACCCAGAAACTCATATGAAGTATTTTCCCTCATGTTCCCAACAATAAGCAAGTTCCAGAGTCTGCTTTGGAACAATGATTGCAACCCTGAATCGTCCCTCATATTGATGCACTACAGTTTGGTAATTTTGCCCATATTGCTTTGCCTTCTGTTGCTGCTAGTGCGTGAGTGTGGGCTAGGCTCCCTGGATCCTGCAGCATCATTGTGCAGGAATTGCCTGAGGGGGGCACAGACTTAGGTGGGCAGCGCCGGAATTGAACAGGGGAATGAGTTTGACAACTGTTACCCTGGTCTGCTGGCTGTGAGCTGCAAAGGCTACAAGTGCAGCCATTCGAGCTTGTGTGGCATGCCCTGGGGCATGACTGGCTAGTCGCACCAGCCCAAGTATCTTATTTTGCACTGGGGAAATATGGGGAGCGCCACCCCATTGTGAATACCATGTACGGTGGGCAAAGCGTCTATGCACGCCCATCTCCAGACTTTCATGTTGTACCCAGAGGTTGCATGTAGAAATCTGGGATTTTGTTGTAGTGGCCCCCCTGCACCCCACACACACATTTTTTGTCTGGAATTTGATGCAACTTTGACTGAACTGTACTGGGCTCCTGCTAACCAGGTCCCCAGTACCCGTGTTCTCAACCTGGGTCCCTTTGAGCACCTTAGGGTACCCTAACCAAAGAGCTCTGTAAGGCATGGAAACTTGCCATGGGACCTAAACCCACCAAAGCTAATCTGCAGCAGTTGCTGGCGGTAAACAACAAGGCTTTGGCAAGTAAATGTTCCTCCACTGTGGAAAATGATGAAGACCCAGAGGTGTATGATGTTGACACTGACTTCTCCCTTACCCCTTCAGAAAACAATACCAATAGGAGCACTCCTAGTAGTGTTCCAGAAGAGATAGACACTGAAGATGCAGATCTTCAGAAACTGGCTAAAAGGATGGCATTAGAGCATAAACTCCTGGCCATGAAAAAGGAAAGAGCTGATCTGGGCCTAGGATCCATCTCTGGTGGCAGCTAAATAATAAATAGGAAATAAGGTTTTGACCCTAAAATCCTCAAAGGGATTGTTCCAAAATATTCAGAGGGTGATGATATCACCAAATGGTTTACAGCCTTTGAGTGGGCCTTTAAAATGAGACTGCTGAACAAGAAGTATTGGGGCTCACATCTTTGGGAGCTGTTCTCGGGAACGTGTAGGGATAGGCTCCTGACATTGAATGAGACAGATGCTAAGTCCTATGACCTCATGAAGGTTACCCTGATTGAGGGCTTTGGACTCACCACTGAGGAATACAGGATCAGAGAGACTCAGAAAACCCAGAGTCAGTCTTGGGTTGATTATGTGGTCTTTTCTGTAAAAACACTATGTGGTTGGTTGAAAGGGAGCAATCTACATGATAATGATGAGTCTTATAATTTAATTATTAAAGATCATCTGTTAAGTAATTTTGTTCATGAGAAGATGCATCAGTACTTGGTGGACCTGCTGCCCCCCCACCCCCCAGAGAAAAAGGTGGACTACTCTAAAGACAAAGAAAAGGAGTCCTTTGTAGGCCCCGAAAAACCTGTGCAGGAGGGTGGGCCCCTAGACACCTCACAAAACAAGAGTGGGTACCAGGGTAAGAACTGGGACCTGAAGAAGGTTTGGTGCCTTAACTGTAACTAAGCGGTACAAAAGGGGGTGGTGATGGACGGAGCATCAGAACCAATCAAACACTCACACCCAGTCAACAGATCTGGGTTTGATCCATCACCGTTCTTTAGCCCACTCTGCCACCCCAGTTCAGACATGGCCATATGCAAATCAGTCTGACCCTGTGCCTCATGGGAACAGTCCAGCCCGAACTGCCAAGCCATGCCTTCCCTGGACCGGAAACAAGCTTCCTAGGACCGGTTTCTGGCATTTCAGCCGTCTTCAGCCAGGCTTGCTTGAATCCAGTGGCAAAGTGAGCAAGGGACTCACGTCTGAGCATACCCTGCCAACTTATGGCGAACAAAGCGGTACAAAAGGGGGTGGTGATGGACGGAGCATCAGAACCAATCAAACACTCATACCCAGTTAACTGTAACTAGACAGGTAACCTAGCCAAGGACCCTTCCTGTCCTAATAACAAACCCACTAGTGTACCTCCAGAGGTTACCAGTGTAGCCTTTGAGGCTGATTCCTCAGATGAGGAAGTCCTTCTAGCTTTCAACTGGAAAGTGGGACCCAGAGGTGTGTTGGAGATTCCAGAGGAAAGCAAACACCTACTGTTGAAAAGAATCCCAGCCACTGCCCTGAGAGATACCTGTGCAGTCACACTGTTGTGCATGACAGATTGGTACTCTCAAATCAGTATATCCCAGGTGAGACTAGGAGAGTAAGGGCTATCCCAGGGGAGGGGACTGTTAAGCAACAAAAAGAGATGACTGAGCTGTTCCTTAGGAAAGGAAAGAGGAAAGGATCACTAGGAAAAAAGGGTTAGTGCTCAATGGAGGACAACCCCTGGGTATCCAATTTGTTGGATATAATGGCCTCACACACCCTTGCGAGTGTCATGCTTCATCATCGGCAATGCTCCACGTTGGGCAGGCGGTGCAATGCCCAACGGGCTCACCTCTAAGAGGGGCTCTTTATCGGAGATCTTTTATCCAACTGCCTATGGGTGAAGTGGGGATGAGGGGCCAGGACAGAGTAGATAGTGTGGGTGAGGATAAAATGTGGCCTAAGGTACCGGAAAGCAATTTTTATTCTGGTGGTCCTCTGCCACAAGTAAAATCAAGGATAGCCGGTGCTCATGGGGACTATGGTTTCCCGGAATGGACCAGGGCTAGAGTGCAAATGGTGTGGTCAACATGTTTCTCGCTTCTAGTACATTGACTGCGATTCTTCAGGACCTAGTAAAAAACTACAATCTACAAAACATGACCTAATGATTAGTATCAGTTTAAATACAGCACATAAGTTGTACTACCTGTATGACACTGCTCCTACCTAAGGGTTAGAGTTATAGGGTGTCAACAGTACCCGGTGGATCTGACATCAAGGGAGAAGCCATAAAGTTTCAGGTTTCTACTGCTCGTGTCAGGGCCAGTCAAGCCTACCCATCTCACCGGGTCCGGATAGTGGGGACTGTTAAGCCTGAGGCTTTAGTACCCTAGAAAAAGCAGGGTCCCTTAGTTGGAGAAGGGTGGTAATCAGGTACAGACCTCCTCCTTGCCTGTCTCCTTGGAAATGACCACCTAGAGGTTAGTCTGAGCCAAAAGGAGGTACTGGTCTAGTGCCAGCCCTCATCCATGGATTCTGGGGGGGGGGGCTGTATCTGCAGCTAGTGCAAGTAAGCCCCAAAAGAAAAGGAAAAAGAGAACATGCAGGAAAGGTGGGCAACTTCTAGCCAAAGTTCCAGTGAGTCAAGGAGATTCTACACCAGTGGGAGAGAACTCCAAAGTTGGCACTGGTGCAGCCCGCCCCACTTGACCCACAAGTAGCTCTGACTAGTCAGGCAACTGTTAAGCACGAGATGGTGGCTCTTCAGCTAACAGAAAAGAGAGTGGAAGAAAGAAGGGTGTTTCCTGCAGGATGTAGTAACCCGCACTCTAAAACAGCAGACAGGCAACCTGAACCCAAAGAAGCCTGTAAGTTAGCACCTTCACCTGCCAGTGAAGAACTAAAGGTGTGATTATGTGCACTGACAGCTGTCAGTGGCCTCTGCTAGGTATTAGCTTTTATGCTTGCACCATCCTTGGCATTATGGGCTGACCCTATGTCAAATAGCAAGCTAGCCTGTTGGTCACGGTGGTGTTACTCAAGTTGTGAGCAATCTCTTTGGGTAAGCTGTGGGTTGCCATGGCTAAGCTGGGGTTAGCAGAGGAGGACACCTCTGATCTCAAAACAAAAAGAATGGGCAAGGACACTAAAGGACATTTTAAATGGGGTCCTAATACTGTTGAGGTAGGTCAGTTCCCAGAGACAGGAGGATGTAAGGCAGAGTAGGCCCTGCAACAATCCAGCCTGTTTCCTTACTCTTCCTCACCTGACAGACTAGGAAGACTCTCACAGGTTTGGCTGAGCCTCCTGGCCTGTGTGCGGGTGTAGGGGCTTGTGTAGCAAGCTGGGATTTTGTTGCAGTACCCTCCACTCTTTGCCTACTATTTGATGCAACTTTGACTGAAGTGTACTGGGTTCCTGCTAACCAGGTCCCCCGTGCAAGTGTTCTTTTCCTAAAACTGTATAATTGTTTCCCCAATTGGCAAAACCTTTAGCACCCTATGTTAGTCCCTAGTAAATGGTATCCCTAGTGCCTAGGGCCTGAGGTACTAAAGAGGGTCTCTAAGGGCAACAGCACAAATTGTGCCAACCTAAGAGACCCTTCACCAAGCACATGCAAGACTGCCATTACAGGCTATATGTCTTGGTGCAGACAAAAGTGAAAACATGACCTGTCACACATCCCTGTGTGCCATGTCCCCTAACAATGCACACAATATTTGTGAGTCACCCCAACAACTGGCCTGACAGCCCTAGTACAGGGTGCTGAATATTACATTTGAGAGCATACCTGCATGAGAAGATATGCCTCTGTGCTGGTCAGTCCTATTACTGCCAGTGCAAGTGGATAGGGAAGCCATTTTAAAACATGTGCTGGACACTGGTAAAAACGAGTTCCCCAGCTAAATGATGGATTTACCTAAATAGGGATGTTTGGTATCAAACATATCGTATTTATAAACCCACACTGATTCCAGTTATGGATTTACCAATACATTCACCCAAAGGGCACCTTAGAGGCATCTATTGAAAACTTACCAGCCTCTGGTGTGCCTGCTGACTGGTTTCTGCCAGCCTGCCACCCGAGACACTGTTCGGACCTCCTAGGGTGAGAGACTCTGCGCTCAGGTGATCCGGAAAAAAAGACTGTCCGGGAAGAGGGTGAAACACCCCCACCCACTGGATGAACTGCTGATTAGCCTTCTTTAGGAAGCAAGCCTCAAAGGGCTGCTGCCCGTGAAATGCAAAACTGGCTCCCCCTCGCAGGAGAGGAAACGTACCCCTTTGTCCATGGCCCTCTTGGCACCTGGACAGGTTGGAAAATTAGCTAATCAGGTAGGTTTGCCACCTCCAGGCTATTACCACCCCTAAGATGGGCTAATGTGAGGTGGACACAATTTCTCAGCAGTAGCCATCTGTTTGATGGCATCCTTAGGTATTCTGGGACAGGGTTATTCCCACTTCCCACAGGAAGTGGTCATATGGGGAGGGGATAGTGACCCCAAGGGTCCAGTACTACCGTACACTTCCTGTCGACCTAAGAAGAGAGAGGACACCGAAGAGTCACAGAAGAGGAGTCTGCATACCTCGTTGAAGTCAACTCATCCTGCAGCTGTTGACTCAAGAAACCTTGGAGGACTGCCTGCCTTTGATAAAGACCAAGACCTCCAGAAGAACAGCCGGAACTGTTCCCTGCATCATGCAGAAACTTGAAAGAAAAGACTCTTAGGCCTCAGGAAATGCCAAAACCTGACACCTGAAGCCACCACTGCACCTGTTGCCTCTGGCCAGAATTGAAGTGGGTCACCGGTGTCACCAAGGTCCCCCAGCCCTCCAGAGGTTGAGTTCATCATGGTTTCACCCCTCGTGGACTCCTCCACGTTGCCTGCAGCATCCGCATGCAGGACCTCTAGACCACAACTGCTCCCAGTAAGGAAACCTGATGCCTAAAGACACCTCTGCATCCGTCTCCCCCGGGCCGAGGAGAAGAGGACCCCAGGTGTCCCTATGTCCCTGAGATTCGCAAGACTTGAACCCCCCTGTTGGTTCACCTCGCTGGCTTTCCAGCCAGAGCCTGCAGTGAGTGATCTCCATAGAAACCTATTGGACTCCTGATGCAGTTTTGTACCCTGCACCTGGCCGCCCTCGTGCCTTTGGTGGTGTACTGCTGATGCTGCCTTAGACCTTGCCCATCACTCACCTTAATTCCTGGAGATTGGTCTTGTAAATTACTGTACTATACTTGTTTGCGGAACTTGTTCTTCCTTCCATATGATAACATTGCAGAACTCAGAAACTGCACTGTGTCCACTCTTTAACCCCTTCCATGCTGCGCAGATTCCGCCGCTGTGCTGACGGAATCTTGCGCGGGCGTGGTCATGACGGAACGGTTCCGTCATGAGCACAGCTCAACCGTGGCTCATGACGGAACCGTTCCGTCATGAGCACCGAAGGGGTTAAAGTGAAAATAATTTATATTTAAAAACTTACTTAGCAGAGCAGTTTTTCTCTGTTGTCTAAACATATATAAAGATACCTGCTATTTTTATAAATTGGTGTGGATCTCCTTCTTGAGTACTGTCTGTCATTTATTAATCATTGTGTGTATTTGCAAATGTCTTGTATTTCTTTGTGTTAAGCCTAAAGCTGGGATTGCATAGCAAGTCCCTGTCCACTCATAAGGGAATCCTGGACTCTTTACATAGTATATCAGGTTCTTGATTAACACCTAAAGAAACATCACAAAATTAAATTATGGACATAGTGTTGAAACTTTTAAAACACTCACCCCCAGTCACAGATCTCCCACAGGGAGTAGGGTCAACACTGATTTGGATATGGCTGGGTCAAAACTGGGGTGGCATGCTGAGCAGAAGCGCAATGGGATTTAACCCAGATCTTTTGACTGGGGCGAAAGTTACATTTGTTCAGCATTCCGTCCATCATTTGCTTGCACAATATATTACATGAAGAGCCAGCTTCCTACAGTGCGATTTAAAAAAAAATATCTTGCCAAGAAAGAGTTGATGTTACAGTTAACGGTCTATCTAATGGGCTCCACCGTAGCCCTAGGGATCTGGGCATCAGAACATCGAAAGAAACAATGGTCTACATAAATACATAACACAACATAAAGGGCTCTTGTCAAATGTTAGGGCAGTAAAAGATCTAAGTTCCATACATTAGTTCATATGAATTACATGTATGTCATATATGTCAAAACCAGAAGGAAGGTATTTGTACATACAATCAGTTTTGTAAAAAAAGCAAATAGGTGCTCCAGAAGTGATGAGTGAAGAGGCACAGATCTTGTGAAATTCAAGTGTGCAAAGTAGTGACTATATAGCCTATACATAAGAACAATTATGACTGTGTGTCATTTGTCTTGCTATTGATTGGACGGCTTCCCGCAGCAACTATTTACACTGCCTTGTTGTCCGGGCAGATATTGACCGCATTCTTTCTCAGTTACATTCGCCTGCTAAGGATCGCGGGGCATGTCTCCTGCACCCCTCCCGATTGTGTATGTGGTGTCTCTGTAACACTGCATACAACCAAGTAATCTCTATGGTATCACTGAAATGCTATGGACTATAACAATTTTTTAATTTCTCTATTCTTTAGTCAGAATTCTGAAATACATATATTTTATTATAATCTATGTATTTTTCCGAATGGAAAATGGAAGAAATATTTTTTCACTATTTGCAGACCGTTTGCATCAAGGTAGTGTGGGTTGGGGAACAGCCTGATGTTGGTTAGGATATTATGGAAAAACCATATAAGCCTAGTGGACTCTCAGTACTAGACCTTCAAATTTAATATTTATTAGCACAGGCCCATACATTTTGGATTGCTGTATGCACTGGTGTCGTCCATAGGCATGGTAAGTGTCATAATAGGGGAGGTGTCTGTACTCAATACTCAAGAAAACAATATTTGGATCATAGTTGGGTGGACGTGGAAGTAAATTGGGTGTACAATTAGTATTCTCCTCATATTTACCCTTAAACACTATACCTTGGTACCATTTGCTTAAAACTGCTAAGAGGATTAAAGCTGGATCAAATGAGTCAAATATTTGAAAATGGACATTTCCTGTCCCTTAAGGAAATGAAGTGTAGGGGTGACATGGTCTTGTGGACCTAGTTCAAGCATACACAAGAGTTGAGCTTGATTCTGTTGTGATTTCTAAGAAAAGGTTTTACCATTTGAAACTTTAGATCGGGCACTTAGTATTAAAGGTGAGAAAAATGTAATTTCAGTCCTGAATACATCTACAATAGGAGCCAGGGAAGGGCCGCCACTGTGAAGAGCTGCTCATGATGGGGGCAGTTGCTACCACAACCGTAATGGATGATTAATGGGCATATTCCTCCAGTACCAGTACACTTCAAATATCAGTATCAGGTGTACCACACACCCAGGAGATTACAGATCATGTTTCAGGGTACATCTGATAGGTGAGTGGCAGAAAAGACAAACTTCATCCCCTTGCTTTGTGTTGCCCTTCTATGAGAGTTTATGGAGAAAGTGATGATGAGGAATCCAATGGCAAGTGTGACTTCCTTGCTGCGTGTAGTGGAAGAAAGCTGATCCACGGGCAAAGAGCTGGTTGTTCAACTTAAACAAGTGTACTGAACTTGAAGAAAATACATTTCATCTCACATCCCCAGGTCATTTGTTTCCTAACTATTGTTTCCTTCTTATTGTTACTTACCTATTGTTTACTACCTTTTGTTTCTTATCTATTGTCTCCTAACTAATAATTTCTAACTATTGTTTCCTACCCATTATTTCCTACCTATTCTTTCCTAACTATTATTTTCAACCTATTCTTTCCTTACTATTGTTTCCTAACTATTGTTTCTATCCATTGTTTCTTAACTATTGTTATATATCTATTGTTTCCTAACTAATGTTTCCTAACTGTTGTTTCCTACCTTTTAAAACAAAGTCTCATTTAGTGCAGTACATGGCGAAAATGATTGTACTATAGCGAAGCTTACCTAGTTGGTCCTGGTTAGTGCTTTTAAGGGGTGGGTGTGAGTCGGAGGTATGGATGGTTAATTTAGAAAATGAAATGAATTTACCAACAATGCATTCTTGATAATGCTAAACTGTAAAAAATTAAATTAAAAAAAACGAAAACAAAAGAGACAGTTGGAATTTATTGTTGCGAATTTGAACATAAATTTAATAACAAAAGAAAAATGTCCAGGAGTTCCCACTTCATTTCAACACAATGTAATTTTACTTTAATTGTCTCAAATTTAAACTCTTTAATTTTGATCTTTTTCAGACATTCCCAGTCGAGGTTTTCTTCTTCCTGGAATCAAATAGACTGGAACACAGGTACTTTTGAGCCCACTTTTTCATGTTAAGATTTTGTTACTACTACGATCCCAGATGTAACTCAAAAAATATAACTTCCTTTGCAGGTCAAATACAATAGTTATCCGTTACACTAATGCTGCAATACTGTAGCTGAGCTGGGAGCAGTCAGGGTGAAGCAGAGACCAGGGTGTGAGAAAAGGCTTGGAATGTCAGAAATATCTTCTGGGAATTGATCCAGACTGGCAGAGTGAGCACAGTCTGCTTAATAGTGGGCAGAATAAGAGGGCACAGTGGAAGCGGATGCACTAAATAAGAAGAAAGGAGAGAGGGGGCAAATGCTGGGTCTAGGGGTGAATTTCATGGTAGGGTTTTGAACAAATCTAGCTTATCTTCTCACCTACTGATTCCCGGTACTGCTTTGAAGGGTATTTACAAAACATGAGACAGTTTCTTTGCACCCAATGACATCATAATCACAAATATTGTTTAGGAATGACCAAACACTTTAGCCATGGTTGAAAACGGACAACTCTGGCTACCTTCAATTGGTTCTCGAACTGGAACCTTCATCTGTCCATCAGATCTCCACTCAAGGATCTTTGAAGACGTATATTGTCCCTAAATCTAATCAACCCTCAGACATGCCATGTGCTCCAGGCATAAAACAGAAAAGGCCTTACTGAAAATGTGGTCTACTGCAGATGATCGGGACCAACTGAACCAGACACGGATACTGAAACGTCATTGGTAGCATTATCGTCCTTGATTTCGGGAAGGAGGTCATTTTCAGTAGTATATGAGATCATGCTGGAAGACTCTAGAATGTCCCATTGGACTTGAGGTACACGTGGTCTGTTATAGTGGGGACAGAATTTAATACGAGTAATGGGACACAGTCTGTTGTATGTATCAGAAGTCAAGAAATGTGCCCTTCAAATTAATTCAATTTAATTGCCTCCATCAAACAAAAAGGGGTCCATCTAGATGTAGTAAAATATTTGGCTTACATTCGAGCATAGGTGCTTATTGTCGTATGGCGAAGGCAGACTTCATACATATGGTCAGGAGGTGCTCCGATCTAATCTTTTTGGGATGCGTTTATATCAAGGAGTATGACTACAAATGCCTCCGAAGTGCCAAAATCACTTGAAGACAACTTGCTAGGACTGGTGAAAACCCCAAATCAACAAACCAAATGTGCTATTTTGCACATCTAGCTTTGTTGTCAGCAGAACTCAGAGTAGCATTGGCAGGATTGTGGCCTGGGAGGTTCCTGTTTTGGACTTTGATAAACAATCAGACTTGAAGCCTCCATGAATAGGTAAGCGAGATGCAAACAGAGGACGATGTATGAAACATGTCAACACAAGTGCTCCACTAATCATCATTATCATTAAACGTTATTCAGGTGTACATCTCATCAAACAGCAGCAGTATATCAAAATAGGCATACATCAGTTAAAAATGCTTCAAATAGAAATTTTGAAAAAAGCTTACATAAGTACATAAAAACCGATAATTAAAAATATAAAAAATATTTAGATTGCCATCATTTTCGTAGGAGAATTAGTTCTCAAACTCCAGTAATTAATAGCTTACAGACAACACCAGAAAGAAAGCGTGATATAAAAAAGCAAAATTCAGGGGTTGCTAGCAACTGTAAGAAGAGGTATGCAGGTCTAAATTGTCTGAAGTGAGCAGAAATAAAAAAAAGGCCTGATATACTTAGGAAGATTGGAAAATGTATGGCAAACAAGTAATACATGCATAGTTTCACAAATCGATATGTAATCACAGTCACAAACAGGCAGATTAGATGGTTTATGCCAGACCCCCTTCAGAAACAAAAGCTGGTGAAAAATGTCCAACCTAGAAAATTTCAGAAGGCACCATTGCCTATTCTGCATGTTCTAAAGGAGGCAGGGCTCTATCCCATTGACATATTAAACCAGGACATACTGGACATGGTCTGCTTTCTTAAAGCAGAATCCTCCCATTCAGCAGCCACCCTTTGGGAGAAAGCCGAAAGCAAGATCACTTTTCACTATGTCCCTGGGGTTGGTAAATAGACCTGGTCACCCTAATTCATAGTAATATTTTTTACCGTATTATAGCCATGGGATTTGGTCAACATTATCTAAAGCAAACAGTCCTGGAGCATGAACCTATTAAAATGTAAACCCTCCTTATGCCATTCAGAACACCACAGTAAAAGCAGACGAACATGAATAAAATCTGCAATAAAGGACATGCCCAATTCTTCATGAATAATTTCAGTGTGAGTTCCTTTACTAATAGCCAGTAAGTTTCTCAAAAACGTATTTTCTATCACCTGGACACGGTCAATATTAGCAAAGCCCCAGATTTCCCAGCTAAAGGTGGACATCAGGATACATTTAGCCTTGTATACATCTAATAGAAGTTTGGAGGGCTTATACCCAACGCGTCTACCATAATCGTATAGCCTCGAGATGGCTGTTTGTAAAATCCCTCCATATTTTGTGAGTAGAGGTTTCCAGCTGAGACCTGAATTGAGTAACAGACCCAGATACGAAAAATGTTCCAACCTGACCCTGTGCTCAGAGATTACAAGATGTTGTGTTCTGCCACCATAAAATGTGATTTCTTAAAATGTGTGGCTAAATCCACGCTATTCACAAAATCGATAAATGTATCTAAAAGTCATTGGAGGCTTCTAGCTGTACAAGCAATTAAAACTGCATCGTTGGCGTATAAAAGTACTGGAATAACCCTTCGACCAACCATTAGGACATCGGAACCAATATCAATGTGCACCTTCTCTAGCCAATTTATGTACATAATAAACAAGTATTTGCAATGCAATAGGTCTCGAATTTTTGAAACTTTGACCTATTGGTATTGTAACTGACAATGCCTTTTCTTATAGCAGGCTTTTAAACATATAAATAAAAGGCATTGTCATTTACAATGTCAATAGCTGAAAATCTCACGATTGCGAGACCTATTGCATTTCATATGCTTGTTAAAACAGACATTTATATTGCCCTTTTAGATGAGTGTTTAGAGTGGATTCCCCACAGATCACAGACGGAGGGCAGTTACTCTCCCCATTCAGACGGCCATCCCGTTCTCAATATAAAATAATATACATCACCATTTGCTATTGCATACCAACTCAGTACTTGATTCCTCATCACCAACTGGCCAGGTATATGATGTAGGGAAGGGCCTGTGACATTGTGCTGGTAATGAAGGACACAGGTACAGGCAATAGCGGCCTGCTTAATGAACACTTAAGCATTAAGCTATATCGGTCCCTGTAACCTCACTACCAATGTTACAGAAGGTAGACAAAGCGCCACACAAAGGTGCTCCTAAACTGCACATGCAACCCGTGTCCTCAGAGCAGCACCGGCAACATATGACACACGCTAAACATAAATCCCCAATTAGGATCCAAAGTATCCCATTATAAAGCAGAAGCCTGGCACTGTCCAATGGAGCCGCATTGTGCGAGGTTGTATTGTGGCATGTGGACCTTATAAAGGTCTAAACGTCTCATGGACATTATTTGAAGTTTTTACCAAAAAGTATGACAATTCCAGGTAAGGGACACTGTCTGAAGTCAAAATACATATATTACACTAAATAAACTTAGGAAGGATCCCTAGTTAGGTGGGGGCCGAGAGGGACACAGTGAGGGAGTACGCCCTCCCGTGAACAAACACTAAATCACTATAGGTACTCCCGCAATGGACCAGTAAGTAGTAGAAGCCTCTACTATTGGATCAGGTGTTGGTATGCCCTATTCGAAGTGGATAACACTACCTAGGCGTGGGGAAGGAGGCAAGTCCTTTTGTTAATATTTTCCCTCACACACCCTAGTGGTGTCATGCTTCATCATTGGGACACCCTGACGCCTAGAGGTCAGGGTGGGCTCAACCAATATTCCAGGGAGCTCTTGATGAAATGATTTTTTGGCCAGGGGGTATAAAGATTAAAAATCGGTGTCTGACCCCAGTATCCCTTTATTCTTGGGTTCGGCACTGATATTAAAATATAATAAGAAGGGTTACTAGGGGTATTATGGTCCTAGGACCCTATTGCCAACATGTTTCTGTCCTCAATGCCCCATAAAGGGTGCACGGACATTCATCAGGGCTGGTGCCCCCTGCGTGTAGGGAAAGAGGAAAGAGAAGTTCCCTATACTATTATGAAGTAAGGGCAGGTAGCTGCTCCTTATTAAAATGTAGTTCCGTATTAGAAATCACTCCATCTGTGAAATAAAAATTGACAAACAACATATATAGTGCGTCAGTTCTTTTTGGCAGCGAGACATATCTACAAGGACATTGTATGTGTCTCTGCTCATTACACATCATCATACGTGCAACCAAAAAAAGGAACAAAAGTGCGCGTGATTTTAGGCATAACCACTCACTTTTCGTGACACACAACATTTTTTGTGTCTCTGATTTGTTGTGGCGGAAATTCCCCGCATACTATATGCACTCATAATCATGGTGTCAAATTCGTGCGGTGGCGGTTCTGTACCGCATACTATCATTACACAACCAAGTTTGTGTGTATCTGAAACCACATCTGACGTCAAACCTTCCAAACTATCACCGCGAGTTTAAAACGCATCACTCCTATCTCATGCATACATCCCAAATATACCTTCACTGTGTTCTCTAGGTACTCTCTAGTAACATTGTACGCTTACCCCAATTTAGGAGAGGAAACGCTTCTAGTGGGACCGCTATACATCGGGTAGCCCTGTAGTCACACACTATATGTTTCCGTATCAGACATTAAGTTTGGTGAATTCACAGTCAAATGCCAGGAGGGTTGGAAAATCGCCGTAAAATAAGAAGAGGGTCAGGTCCCAAGCGTAGTGGCCGCAATATGTAAGGGAATCAAAATAGAAGACGAGAATCAGGTGTGGAAAACACACACATGTATGTCAAATTGCTATGTCACAACTCGTACTCTCAAAATCATTCACCACACACTTGAGGTTTTACTCACGCCACCAAGGGTCCTGCCCCGTGTCAGCACCTATTCGGTATGGGTTCCCACTGCTCGGAATCATTGTTGTGACCGCTGTCCTCGTATTTAAGCTTGTCTTGGTTGTTGATTCCGTTGCTTTCCGGGATCTCGTGACCACGCCTGATGCGGAAGTAAATTCTGAGCATGCGCCTATGTTTACCGCATGGGGAGTGTTGTTTTTACCCTCATTGTAGTTTGTATCTAGTGGCTCATGATGTATTGGATCTCGTGACCGCGCTTGATGCGGTAGCAAATTTTGCGCATGCGCCTATGTTTACCACATGGGGATTGTAGTTTTTAACCTGATTGTAATCCGTATCCAGTAGCTCATGATATATTGGATCTGGTCAGCGTTACCTAGTGAATATTGTATGTGTCCCGATGGGAATTGTAATTTCTAATTTGAATATGAATCGTTTCCGCGAGCTCGTAATTTAGAAAGTATATAGTTGGTTCTAATCAACGTTACTCAGTAGATCCTATGCAAGCTCCGATGTGTCCCGCATGGGAACGTAGTTTTTTTTTTAATATATACTTCGTATCTGTAAGCTCTAAATAAAAAATACAACTTACAAAGTTGGTACTAATCAGCGATATCTAATTGATCACCAGGATGAAATTTTAACTTACAAGTGAAGCGTGTTTGGGTTTGTTAAAGAATCAATAGCTCACAACTGATAAAGGTAAGAGTTAAGACGTAATTTTTAGGGGTTTGCGTAAGCCAGGTGATTTACAGATGCCTGGAAATTGAATTCACTAAATACCCTGCAGCGATATATACTTGCTTGTGGGTGGAAAAAGGTATGTGCCCAGACGTGTGAATATACTCAATTATATATCCACATTTACATAACCAAAATATATATATATATATGTGCGTCTGTCTACGTGCCTGGAAATTTGTGATTTCATGTATATTGCCTTGGATCTGAACAGGAACTCATTTTGAATGTATTTATCCACCGTGTGCTAATACCAGATCAATGACTAAGCTACGTGTACGGTTAGTGTTAATAGACCCACGAACGTAGGGACATTTAGAATACTTGTAAGGCAGTTTTAAACTAGCGATTTTTATTTAGTTGATTCCAAGGAATATGGTCATTAAGACCAATTATGTGAGTTTTTAGTCTGTGGACCCATCTTTGTTCTCGTTCTAAGAGGGTCTTGGACATATTCCCATCTCCTTTGACTTTCTCGATTACAGACCACCAAAGGTCACTGTCTGAATGTTTTTTCTCTACACAGTGTGCCGTAAGTTTGGTAGCTGTTATGGATCTCCTGATGGTACTTCTATGTTCGTTGATACGGACTTTTATTTTTCTCCCTGTCATGCCTATGTATAAGAGTTGGCATGGGCATTTGATGACATAGACCACTCTTTCCGAATTACAATTTGTATGGGATCTCTGTTCCCACTTGTGGTGCATACCCAAGTCAATCTCCTTTGTGTGTTCCGTGAATGCACATGCCACGCAGGATCCACATGGATAGTGGCCAACAATGGAAGGTTGGTTCCATAAAGTACTTTGATGGATAGTTTTCACTTTCTTTAAATCTGTATGGATCAGAGTGTCTCTCAAGCTTTTGTTCCTTCTGAAGGAGAACATCGGTTTTTCAAATTCCAATTTATTTGAAGTTAAAATTGGCCATTTTTTATTTATAATTTTCTTGACCTCGTTGGATGAAGCATTGAAAGTTGTCACGCAGATGAGTGTGTTGGGCTCATCCCTTTTATGAGTCTCTAGTAGAGCTTCTCGTGGGGTGCTCCGGGAGCGTTTCTGTGCCTTCTCAATGATCCTGTTAGGGTATGCTCTTTCTGCCAGTTTCTTTGTCAGGGCTTGAGCCTCCAGTTTGTACTCTGTTAAGTCTGTACAATTCCTGCGGATCCGTAGGAACTATCCCACCGGTAGATTTTCCCTCAACGCACGAGGATGGGCGCTGTTGAAATGTAACAGGCTGTTTCTGTCTGTCGGTTTAGTATATAAGGAACTGACTAACCCATTGTTTTTATCATTAATCGTGATGTCAAGAAAAGAAATGTGGTCTAGGCCATAAGTCAGTGTAAACTTCAGATGTGGGTTCAGGTTGTTGAGCCATGTATGAAACTGTTCTAACGTGGTTGTATCTCCTTCCCATACAACTAGGATGTCGTCAATGTACCGCCACCATTTCTTTATGTTGGTTGAGAAAGGGTTGGGGGTCTATATGTGTACATCTTCAAAATGCCCCATGTATAGGCATGCTACGCTCGGCGCACACGTACTGCCCATAGATGTTCCATGGATCTGTAAATAAAGCTGGTCATCAAAGCGGAAGAAGTTTTCCTTCAGTGCCAGACGTAATAGTGTAGTGACCCAGCTTACCGGAGCTTCCCAGGTCCAGTCCTCTTTGTTTAGGACAGTTTGAATCACCTCGATACTTTCTTCTTGAGGGATGCTGGTGTACAAAGCTTCTACGTCTAGGCACACTAGTACATTTTTCTCTGGATTGTACGGTACATCTTGAAGTATGTTTAGAAGATGTTTGGTGTCTTGTAAATAAGATCGGATCCTTGTAACTAAGGGACGTAGAAACCAATCTGTATACTTAGAGAGAGGTTCCAAGAGGGACCCGGTCCCAGACACTATGGGTCTACCTGGTGGAAGGGACCTATTTTTGTGGATTTTTGGTATGGTATTAAAGATAGGGGTTCTAGGATCCTCGCAATTCAAAAATGCGTGTTCCTTGTTGTTGATCCACCCTTCTCCCAAAGCTTCCGCTGTTATGGAATTTATAGTTTTCTTCAATCGTGTGGTCGGGTCCCTGGTGAGAGGTTGGTAGAATTTTGTATCTGCCAGGAGGTTCAGGCATGTTGTGCGGTAAGCTGTGGTGCTCTGGATAACTGTTGCTCCGCCCTTATCTGCAGGTTTTATTATGATGTCTTGTCTTGAGCTTAGATTTTTTTGAGCCTCTCTTTCTTTTTTGTCATATTGTTGTATGAGTCCGTTTTGATGGGAAGGTCCTCAATCTCTTTTGTGACACTTTCTTCAAAAGCCAGTACTTCTGGAGGCATCAGGGACGCTGGAGGAAAGAAGTTAGATTTTAATCTCAGTGTTGTGTATGTATCATTTTCGTCGAGTTTTTCTTTGCCCATGAAGAAAACTTTTACACGTATCTTACGAAAGAATTCACTGAGTTCACATCTTGTCTGGAACTTGTCTATATACGTAGTTGGTACAAAACCCAAGCCTTTATTGAGGACCTCAGTTTCCTCTTTTGTCAGGTGTACATCTGTAAGGTTGACTACTAGTCCCGTTGGTTGCTTGTTCCTGCACTCGGTCCCTTCGACATACTCCGTGTGTTCGTTGGTGTGTTGCTGTCCTCCCATTGAACTTGTTTGTTCATGTTGTTTCTCCGTCCACGTCTCCCTCTTCTTCCGCCCTGTCCTAAAAAACGGTTCTGATTGAAACTTGGTTGGAAGAAAGGACCCGGCTGAAAAAGTTGTTGTCCTTGAAATGGAGGTGGACCTTGAAAGGGTATCGGTCCATATGGTCCAGGCCAGGGATACATTTGTGGGTGTTGGTAGCCACGGTTGAAATTGCCTCTCCTTGGTCTTCTTGATTTTCCTCTCCAACTTTTTTCTGATCCATCACTAGACCAACTATCTTGTTCAGGTTCCGAGCGACTAGAGTCACTCTGATAAGATGATCCAGAATTGGTCTTTTCTTGGTATACGTAATCTTCTTTAATATATGGGTATACCTTCTCATGTGAGAATTTCCTCAAATCCTTTTGTAATTTGCTGATTTTGCTTTGCATCAAAAAGTCTTTGTGTTCATTAATTTCTTTGTTGACCTCTTCTAGTTTCTTGCGATATAGGGTGATCTTAATTTCCGTCATTAAAGCATCTTCACTAGTTTTTATTTTCACTAGGATAGCATCTGATAGTCGTTTCGCGGTGTTAATAATCAATATAAGCCAATCGTGGGTGCACCGCCACGCGATTAGAGACCACTCCTTCTTAAATAGTTGGTCATCAAGGAAGATCCTCGGGGCATTATTCACCAAAAGTCCTCTTGGTGCCGCATTGCCTCTCAAATATTCAGTGAGGATGGCACCGTGTAGGAGAATCTTCATTTGTGTTTGTTTCAGTTCTTTTAGTTCGGCCCAATTCTGGGCCTGATTCAGACTTTGGTTTATATTTGTATCTGGTAGTAGAGATGGTCCTGCCAGAATCGAAGCTGCCATGTCATCAGTGTATCCCAATCCAACGGCCTGTGACACGGAGAGTTGGTCTGTCATTTTTCTATCTCTCAGAGTTATAGACAAGCGAGAGAGAAAACGGAGAGAAAGGAGAAAAGAGAAAATTGGAGTGCTAGAGAGGTTGAGTAGGAATTGTTGCGTGGTTCTCAGTGAATGAGTATTCGGAAGTTGACTGTGGAATATCGGTGCACTACTACGGACAGAGATCAGAGATCACTGGTCGCTAATCGCCCACCCGAAGAAACTATCTACGAGTTGGTTTGTGTGTGCTACCAGAATGTTTCAAGATATGAGCCCCACAGCTGTGCGCTGCTCAAAATATATTACACTAAATAAACTTAGGAAGGATCCCTAGTTAGGTGGGGGCCGTGAGGGACACAGTGAGGGAGTACGCCCTCCCGTGAACAAACACTAAATCACTATAGGTACTCCCGCAATGGACCAGTTAGTAGTAGAAGCCTCTACTATTGGATCAGGTGTTGGTATGCCCTATTCGAAGTGGATAACACCACCTAGGCGTGGGGAAGGAGGCAAGTCCTTTTGTTAATATTTTCCCTCACACACCCTTGTGGTGTCATGCTTCATCATTGGGACACCCTGACGCCTAGAGGTCAGGGTGGGCTCAACCAATATTCCAGGGAGCTCTTGATGAAATGATTTTTTGGCCAGGGGGTATAAAGATTAAAAATCGGTGTCTGACCCCAGTATCCCTTTATTCTTGGGTTCGGCACTGATATTAAAATATAATAAGAAGGGTTACTAGGGGTATTATGGTCCTAGGACCCTATTGCCAACATGTTTCTGTCCTCAATGCCCCATAAAGGGTGCACGGACATTCATCAGGGCTGGTGCCCCCTGCGTGTAGGGAAAGAGGAAAGAGAAGTTCCCTATACTATTATGAAGTAAGGGCAGGTAGCTGCTCCTTATTAAAATGTAGTTCCGTATTAGAAATCACTCCATCTGTGAAATAAAAATTGACAAACAACATATATAGTGAGTCAGTTCTTTTTGGCAGCGAGACATATCTACAAGGACATTGTATGTGTCTCTGCTCATTACACATCATCATACGTGCAACCAAAAAAAGGAACAAAAGTGCGCGTGATTTTAGGCATAACCACTCACTTTTCGTGACACACAACATTTTTTGTGTCTCTGATTTGTTGTGGCGGAAATTCCCCTCATACTATATGCACTCATAATTATGGTGTCAAATTCGTGCGGTGGCGGTTCTGTACCGCATACTATCATTACACAACCAAGTTTGTGTGTATCTGAAACTACATCTGACGCCAAACCTTCCAAACTATCACCACGAGTTTAAAACGCATCACTCCTATCTCATGCATACATCCCAAATATACCTTCACTGTGTTCTCTAGGTACTCTCTAGTAACATTGTACGCTTACCCCAATTTAGGAGAGGAAACGCTTCTAGTGGGACCGCTATACATCGGGTAGCCCTGTAGTCACACACTATATGTTTCCGTATCAGACATTAAGTTTGGTGAATTCGCAGTCAAATGCCAGGAGGGTTGGAAAATCGCCGTAAAATAAGAAGAGGGTCAGGGCCCAAGCATAGTGGCCGCAATATGTAAGGGAATCAAAATAGAAGCCGAGAATCAGGTGTGGAAAACACACACACGTATGTCAAATTGGTATGTCACAACTCGTACTCTCAAAATCATTCACCACACACTTGAGGTTTTACTCACGCCACCAAGGGTCCTGCCCCGTGTCAGCACCTATTCGGTATGGGTTCCCCCTGCTCGGAATCATTGTTGTGACCGCTGTCCTCGTATTTAAGCTTGTCTTGATTGTTGATTCCGTTGCTTTCCGGGATCTCGTGACCACGCCTGATGCGGAAGTAAATTCTGCGCATGCGCCTATGTTTACCGCATGGGGATTGTAGTTTTTACCCTCATTGTAGTTTGTATCTAGTGGCTCATGATGTATTGGATCTCGTGACCGCGCTTGATGCGGTAGCAAATTTTGCGCATGCGCCTATGTTTACCGCATGGGGATTGTAGTTTTTAACCTGATTGTAATCCGTATCCAGTAGCTCATGATATATTGGATCTGGTCAGCGTTACCTAGTGAATATTGTATGTGTCCCGATGGGAATTGTAATTTCTAATTTGAATATGAATCGTTTCCGCTAGCTCGTAATTTAGAAAGTATATAGTTGGTTCTAATCAACGTTACTCAGTAGATCCTATGCAAGCTCCGATGTGTCCCGCATGGGAACGTAGTTTTTTTTTTTTATATATACTTCGTATCTGTAAGCTCTAAATAAAAAATACACCTTACAAAGTTGGTACTAATCAGCGATATCTAATTGATCACCAGGATGAAATTTTAACTTACAAGTGAAGCGTGTTTGGGTTTGTTAAAGAATCAATAGCTCACAACTGATAAAGGTAAGAGTTAAGACGTAATTTTTAGGGGTTTGCGTAAGCCAGGTGATTTACAGATACCTGGAAATTGAATTCACTAAATACCCTGCAGCGATATATACTTGCTTGTGGGTGGAAAAAGGTATGTGCCCAGACGTGTGAATATACTCAATTATATATCCACATTTACATAACCAAAATATATATATATATATGTGCGTCTATCTACGTGCCTGGAAATTTGTGATTTCATGTATATTGCCTTGGATCTGAACAGGAACTCATTTTGAATGTATTTATCCACCGTGTGCTAATACCAGATCAATGACTAAGCTACGTGTACGGTTAGTGTTAATAGACCCACGAACGTAGGGACATTTAGAATACTTGTAAGGCAGTTTTAAACTAGCGATTTTTATTTAGTTGATTCCAAGGAATATGGTCATTAAGACCAATTATGTGAGTTTTTAGTCTGTGGACCCATCTTTGTTCTCGTTCTAAGAGGGTCTTGGACATATTCCCATCTCCTTTGACTTTCTCGATTACAGACCACCAAAGGTCACTGTCTGAATGTTTTTTCTCTACATAGTGTGCCGTAAGTTTGGTAGCTGTTATGGATCTTCTGATGGTACTTCTATGTTCGTTGATACGGACTTTTATTTTTCTCCCTGTCATGCCTATGTATAAGAGTTGGCATGGGCATTTGATGACATAGACCACTCTTTCCGAATTACAATTTGTATGGGATCTCTGTTCCCACTTGTGGTGCATACCCAAGTCAATCTCCTTTGTGTGTTCCGTGAATGCACATGCCACGCAGGATCCACATGGATAGTGGCCAACAATGGAAGGTTGGTTCCATAAAGTACTTTGATGGATAGTTTTCACTTTCTTTAAATCTGTATGGATCAGAGTGTCTCTCTAGCTTTTGTTCCTTCTGAAGGAGAACATCGTTTTTTCAAATTCCAATTTATTTGAAGTTAAAATTGGCCATTTTTTATTTATAATTTTCTTGACCTCGTTGGATGAAGCATTGAAAGTTGTCACGCAGATGAGTGTGTTGGACTGCTACCAGCTCAGCTACAGTATTACAGCATTAGTATAACGGACAACTATTGTATTTGACCTGCAAAGGAAGTTATGTTTTTTGAGTTACATCTTGGATCGTAGTAGACACATCCTACAGTATGATTTGCTGAGTCTTCATCTATCCCTAGGCGTGGTAGCCATGAGATCTAACATGGTCACCACAGGGCATGCTCAGAAACTACTTAGGACCCTATCTTAGCCTTCTTAACCCAACCTGCCAATCTGATTGATACCAATGCATTGTCAATTCTTGGAAAGAATTGACAAATGTGCAAAAAGAAGCTATAGTCATGTTCCACCTCATGTAACCAATTCCATGTATCTACTGGTCCCAGGTCAGTAATGCCCTCGTACAATCCAGTGACAGGACCTTTGAGGGACCCCCAAAAACGATTCAATGCATCCCTTTCCAATAGCGCAAAACACATGATACTGTAGAAATGCATCCGGCCTCTGATTCCAGCTGTTACTCCACCAATCATTTCATTTAATACAAGTTTATCTTCTCCTGAGCGTAAATATTAATCTCCTTATTTAATAATAGCTCTTTGATGTTACAAACTTTATTTAAAATCCATATTTTTTGTCACTTAACTGTACCAATATTGTTCTTTTACAGACCCGGAAAAACTCGATTCAGAGAAAAATGGCTCAAAGACATTATAGAAAGCAAAAATAACTTGATGGAAAGTATTTTTTTCTAGGTCGCTGTCCATTGCAAAGAATGGGGCGTGGAGAGGCAGGCATTGGAAACGCATGAATACTCGGTGTGAGCACAGCACCAGAAGAATATATGTACTACTGAACATGATGTTAGATCCTTTGTCTCTTACAGGACTGTTTTCCAGTATCTCCATTGATATTGCAACATTGGCTCATTGACACCTACTTTCAGCAGTTCTTGCATTTCTCCACAGCTAGCATCAAACAGGAGAGGGTGGTGTGCCTAAAACAATGTCAGTGTCTTAGCAAACTAGTCTCTGAGAAAGTGTTGATAGTGACCACCTGACCAGTGTAGCATTATTTGAAAACGTATGCTGGCGCTCAATGCAAAATGTGTTTTCAATACCTATGTTCCAATTTAAATTCACAGATTTATGGTCTATGAACATTTGTCCTGGTAAATACAACTTACAGGTGTGTGGGTAGTGTTGGAAGGATGTTCCTAAAGGCGGACAGACATGACAAAGGTGGTGAACACCCACTAAGTCGTAAATTTGTAGACATTAACCAACTAAAAGGATATTAACACTCAAAACCTATGCTTAGGCCCTCATTCTAATTGGGCTGGAATTTGTGAGTTTGTGACCGAAGGGATTATAACATGTGCAGTTACACCACTCCCTTTCCAAACAGCAAGTTTTCTAGGTGAAACCTACAAAATTTGTGCAGGGAACGTTACCATCTTTTGAGTTTTGCAGCTTGGAATGTGGAAAACATAGTATTTTGGACTTATCCCCCATTATGAGGTGTGAATCTCAAAATGAAGAGATGATGCTAACCCAGTGGTATTGGTATTTACTGGGTGTATTAGCTTCCTTAATACAGGTGTAATCATAATGCCGCCCTCAGTGTAAAAAATACTGGAGTATGTGTGGAAGTCTGGTGTGAAAACATCCAAGCATCCACTTATCTGAAGGAGTGGAGAAAAAACTAAAAAATGACATGCTATTGCACAGTCAATAGTACATCTGCATTTAGTACTCCTTAAAATAATGTGCCAGAGTGAAAGTACAGCCGTAGGAGGTGGCCTGGAAGTCTAGAACCTGCATCAATCTCTATGTGTAGTCCGCTCCTTGAGTGATGGGGCCTGGTTGTGAATCCCCTAAAGGTCTTTAATCTTTAAATTTACACACATGATAGGAGGAAACCTATGATGAGTTAATTTACCTTTTATTCTGATTCTTTTAAAAGAAGACCTTTAGTTGTCACTCAAATAAGTTTTGAGGATCTCATAGAATGTCCTACCCTAAAGAATAACAAAGAGCTCAACCAAAGGAGGGGTTTCCCTTCTACCTGCTGTTCCACTGATGAGTGCCAATCATGATTCTTGAAATAGTTTGAGAGCTTCCTAAATAACTATTATAACAGCTGTAAACATGTATCCATGAAGTACAACAGTAGCTGCTTTTTTTTGCATCCATCACCTCCTTGTATTGAAAAGTATCATAGTTCTATTATTAATGTTATTTTTAAAGCATAGTCCCAAAAACAGTCAACTAGGAGTCTATGTTTCTTCATCCCTACGATTCTATCTTATAAAATGTTGATTTCCCCAATAGAAAATATTCACAATTAGCCTTAAATCCATGACTGCTTGCTTTCAGGTCTTCGTTCAGGTCATATTTATCAAAGCTGAGGCCTCAAACTGATCAGAATAGTTAAATAAATAGGCACATGGGACTCAATTCCCTCTTAAGATGCTGCTTTCAACTGCTATGAAGGCCTCATCTCTTCCTTGATGCAAAATACGAGGAAGACCCATCCATGGTCAGATGAGTCCACCAGAAGCAGTCCAGCTCAGTTTATTGGAAGTGTTGAGAACACGGTTCTCTTAAAATAGTCATCAATTAATCCAAGCTCTCATGCAGCTTCTGAAATGGGTAATCTTACTACTTATACCTTTAAGTCTAGATGTCTTCTATCTTCAGATCTAAATAACTTCCAAATGGGTCTTGAGTTTCTGTTAATCACTTTGCTTTTCCTTAAAAATTGATGTTTCTATCCTTCAGTAACTTGTTTCACTTTTCCAATTACATTTTTTGTTTACATCTAACAACTATGTTATTTTCATACATAACAGTATGCTTTTTGTTGAAAATTCATGTTCTAACCCTTTGTACCAAATAATTTGCCAGTGAGAAAACAGAACTGTGAATCTAATACAGTTTCCTTTTTGTTTTCATATGTCCATTACATTATTTCTCATTGTTGCAATCAGAGGAGGCACTTTGTGCACATGAACCTTGTAGAAGTAGTCCTCTACTGAGCCATCTTGAATGTAAATATGCCATTCCATCTGCGTTCCTCATGCTTCTGTATTTTGTTGTGCAATAAATCGTGATTCAGTGCCTTCCTTCATACAGTTGTTTTCTTAAATTAATGAATTAATCCTTCCATATGCAGTGGCTTCATACATATGGTTTTACTGGTAAATGAAATCTACCTCATGGAGTAATTATTTTGCATCTATTCATTTTTCCATTGAAAAATAAATTCCTCAATGAATAAGAATTTCTTGCCTCTGTTTCCATTGCATTTAGTTTGAGTTGTATCATGTCACCTGTTGGGAAGGGAAGGTTCCAAACAGGGTGCTCCAGGAGCACCTTGGAGTCAGAGGAGTGTACGGTTCATATGACACATATTAAGTTTATATTATTATGCTCTCCAATGTGCTAATCAAGCTCGCATTAATGTATTTGCAATATTTTATCTAAAATGGTGACTGCTTCATCCTATATTAGCTGGTTATTGATTTCTATGAGTTTCTAGGAGATTGACAACTATGTGTCTCAATCAATATTAATCTTTATTCAGTAAATAAACTCACCATAAAAGAATACAGATCAAAAGACAATAATATCAAATTCATAGTTGATAAAAACAAACAGTATATTTGCTCATAAAACTTTGATTATTAATACAATTAATCAGGTCTCGTTCTCCTAACACCCAAACAGCTTGTAAAAGGATAAAACAGTAAAAAATCACTCAGTGGGGAGCATCTGAGGATACATCAGGGTAGGCCTAACTTGTTTAAAATTCAAAGATTTCAACAAGGGAATTAAAAAACGCTTTCTCGGCCAGCTGAAATAAGAGCAAGCCATTATAAAATACAGCACATCTTTCGGAGACAAATTGTCGCAGCCACAAGGTGCCCTTTCCTCAGGCCGTAACCACCCACATGGAGTTGGCAAGAAATGCTGCAGTTGAACCTAACCCTAGCCAATAAGAGCCTGTCATGCTGTGAGCGAACCAGGACCAGATACAGCTTCATTCCATGCACAGTTTTTAAGAGCATGTGACCTCAAACTGATGGCTCTGAAGTTCTAAGCCTTCTCTCTCCAAACACAAGCATTCCAAAAATAACCTTTTGACACTCCCCCGCTCGAAGACGGAGAGATAGGTAGGGTCCACGAAAATATCAGACCTACCTATGAAAGAAAAGTCTGCCTTAACATAAGCTATCCATGGTATACTATTTATCCAATCCAGGGCCTAACAGTCCTCAAGGATCAACCGGCTTAGCTTCAGGTCCGCCCTGCTCCAGATCATAAGGTGTAACTGCAACAAATAAAGAGATCTGGGTTAAATCCATTGTTCTTTTGCCCATTACCCACCCCAGTTTGGACCCAGCCATATGCAAATCAGTCTTGACCCTGTGCCTCATGGGAACAGTCCAGACCGAACTGCCAAGCCAGGTCCTCCCTGGCCCAGAAACAAGCACCCTGGGACCGGTTTCTGAGTATGTCATCCTTCATCAGACAGGCTAGCTTGAATCCAGTGGCACAGTGAGCAAGGGTCCCACGTCTGGGCTTTCCCATCCCACTTAGGGAAAAAAGTGTAACTGCAACAAATGATGGACGGACTGCTGAATGATTCAAACATTCTCCTCCAGTCTGTAGTGTAGTTCCTATCTCCCTGATAGGCTCTGCGCATTGGAATAATATACACTATAGTTTTGACATAGGACTGAGGTCAGTACGTCTCTATCGAGTACATTAAACTTAATTACTTGTGTGTGCCAGCTAACTCAGAGGTCACTAGACACTTCTCGAATATACAAGAAGGGATTAGTTTCTGACAACCGCATAAACATGACAACTTTGTTTCCCTTACAATCAGAACAATCTCAGAACCGTGGAAACAATAGATAACAGTTTCACTCAGTCAATCGTGCATGCTTCGTTTCTACAGAGTTGCACAGAAATAGAGAGACAGGCATTTCAATAAAAAGGGGTTTATTGAACAGTCTTATTTCTCATGCAAGAGATATTACAATCGTAAGACAGGATGCGAAGTACAATACGTACAGGGTTAGCAGTAAGATAAAATAATACTGCAATATCATGGTTTGTAGATATGACATCTATTCATAAAATACACACATAAATAACACAGGCTAAAATGTGAATACTCATCTGAGGCTTCTAAATAGTTCTACCCCAATGTACCTAACCTAAGTGTAGTACCAGGTAAGAAGTAGGTGATGTTTTCTTAAGTATAGGTAGCTCTTTCCAGGACTCGATATCTAACATCAAGGGGAGTCAGAAACACTGGAGCTGGATTCTCTGCGAGGAGGATGACAGCGTCTGGTCAGTACATCAGGCGGGAACTCGATCTCCTTCCGAACATGTCGTGGCGAATCGCAAGTAGGCAGTTGAACTGGACCGTACCGGAACCGTGGTTTTAGAGGCCAAGTGCAGGTATATTTATACCTTGAAGGTGTTTAGGAATGCCAGTATTGACGTAAACGTCGGGCATCGGAACGTCATGAATGAACCACTAAGGAATAGGTGTTCATACATAATAAATGAGTTCTTAGAGATATCAATATCCAAGCAAGGGAAATTCCTAAAGGCTTAAGAGTCTGGTTTTCCAAGAACTCGTTGTGACATGGATCAACGGATGTAGGAGACCATGCCTGTATTTGGTCAGCAAGGATAATGCCTAAATAAGGGCTGGTTTTTCTATGCCTAAATATGGGCAATATGAATTGTACCTATATTAGGGCATAAATCGGGAAACCTACATACGGAATCTAAATCTACACAGAACACCCACCCCAGTTTCGTATGAACGACATTACTAAGTCCCAAACATACTTATCTAAAAGAGAGTATCGCAGGATTAGCTAAAACATGCTAAAACATATCTAAAAACATATGTCCTAAAAATGCATTACAAAATCATTGCTATGCATAAGGTGCTGTACATATTAAAAGCAATAATTCATTCTAAGTATATGTGTGCATTGGAAATGCTAAAAAGAATGAACCAGAAATATATACACATGATGAAATGGCTTGTTAATACAGAACAAAAGGGGCTGATGCCATTTCATATCAGGTTAACACAAATCAATTGTTGATGTGACAAGGTGGCATAATGTCCCTGGTAGATTTTCAAAGAATTCTGTTCTCTTTGAATAGTTCTACTATAAGCAGATTACTGTGCCGAAAAATAAAAAAAAATACAAATTTGGCAAAAAAAAAAAAATCATCGGAAAAAAGTTCCATTAGTCCCTTGTCTGAAAAGAATGAAGGCCAAAGTCAGAGTCTCATCGGAACACTGCGTGCCTAAATCAAAAGTCAGTGTGTGGGCTTGGAGAAAGCATGAAATCTTCTAATCCCGTAAACAAAAAGTCATCTACCGTTGTAGGTGAAAGTTGGAATACCTTGTTTAGAAGATTAACTGCACATAGATGCGAACTATCGCCTTCAGCATTGGTTGCATCAGCAATGTTCGAATCGGATGTTACCTGCGTGCCTGATGTTCCTTCTCGTACCTCAGCAGTAGCAATTTGCATCTGTGAGATCTCAATGAATGCCGTCATCAGGATTGGTAGCCGCTGGGGACAACACAGAGCGTGGGCCGATACCGGGTCCAGCAGAGTATCGATATCCGTAGGCATGAATGATGGGAGTGTTAGACAGATGTCTAGCATGCATTCTTCACCGCAGAGCAGGCAGCGTAGAGCAGGTAAGATGCAATCTTGCCAGATTGGTCTGAATGAGAGAAACCATGTGATATTTAATTCTCGTAGACGAGGTAAACCCAAAATTTGGACGATGTGCTCACGACACTTCATCTCCAATAGAGCTCTCTCCATGGTGAATTGGGTGTCGCTGGTGATTTGGATTGCCATATCGTAGCAGTAGGAGAAAAAATAGGATCCCTGCAATGAGTGCTAAAAGGAGTGGCAATCCGCCAAACATAGAGTGCACGAAGTTTGGAAATATGCAGAGGACTGCTTGAAAAGGTGCTAACAGTAAGCCTGGGCAAAGCACTACGCTACGCTCGCATAGTTTGCGAAGTTTGCTCTACTTTGCATAACGCGAATTGCACGTCGCACAGTGCAAACGCATAGCGTAGCATAGTGCAGCAGTCATTTTTTGCTTGCTCGCGGTCCTCACCGTCAAGTTGGCGATCTTGAGCAAGCAAAATGACATCCTGGCGAGACTTTTTCCTCGTTCGCGATCAGCAACATCAAGTTGCCGATCGCGAGCGTGTAAAATAAACCTCCCGGCAAGCTTCTCAACGTGGGGAGGTCAGGTTTCTCATTGCGAGTGGTCGTGTATGCTCGCGACCGCTCGCGATGAGAAACTACCAGTCCGCGTTGAGAAAACTGCCGCTCGAGTAGAAATCTACTCGAGCGGCAGAAAACGACTGCTTGCACTGTGCAAGATGCAGTTTGCACTGATTGCACAGCGCGGACAAGCATCCGGCACTGTGCAATCAGTGCAAACATCATTTTGCACAGTGCACTACGCAGTTCGCGTAGCTACGCGTAGCTCGCGTAGTGCGAAATGCTCTTCGCGTAGCTACGCGTAGCGCTACTTCGCAAACTACGCCCAGGGTTAGCAGTAGGTTCAAAAATAGGATCCCTGCAACGAGTGCTAAAAGGAGCGGCAGTCCGCCAAACTCAGAGTGCACGAAGTTTGGAAATATGCTGAGGACTGCTTGAAAAGGTGCTAACAGTCCTGCACATACGTACTTAAATACATGTATAATACTGCTCGTATCAGACATGTTTAAGATACGACCTAACATTTCTGAGAAATGTACAGAGCAGTTTGTATTCAAAAGGGTATGTATTTCAGCAGAAGTCCTTGCGACTTGTAGATCATAGGTAACTCTGGCCGAGGTCATTGGCACTGTTTTCTGTAAAAGAATGGCTTTCATTCTGCTTAGAGTATCAATTCGTATAGAACAGATGTTCAGTGAAGGCCATAACGGTGACTCTCTGACTGTGTCTATTTGTGGAAACAAGACTTGCATACAGCAAGTGACCCTGGATGTAACCGTTACTAGATATGGGATACCTGGCAACATGCCACAGCAGCTGTGATCATTCAACATAATGTAACTCCCATTAGAAAGTTGGCCAAAAATTGGATTAATCACTGCAGCCGGTGAACTTTGCAGGTCACAGGATAAGTTTGTATTGGAACCATCACAGGCCCCATGTAAGTCAATACCCTGACAAAGGAGAGAACCGCTTGGTGCGTGTTCACAGTTTTCACCGCTAAGGAACACTTCACGTTCCCCACTCCAACATCTATGTGTGTAAGGTAAATCCCAGGATGTCTTGATGTATCCTTTACCCAACCTTTCATATTTGCCTACTGGTATATGTTTTAGGCAATACTGAAAATGGAAAGTTGTAACAGGCAGAGTAATTTTACCATGTATGATCCACTCAGTAGCTGGTTTTTCTGCCACTGTGAATGGTAATTTTTCCAGTTTTTTGATGCTCAGCATAGTGTAGTCTGCTACCCTTTGTGCCAGTTTGATCTGTTTATCAGTGAGATTGAATTCTGAAAACTGACATAGTGTTGATTAAACGCCAAGGCACATAGCTTGCACGCAAGTTTTGTAGCGTCCAGCCCAATAGCATGATAGAACGTAGCTGAGACTGACCATGTTGCAACATGACCAAGTCTTGTTCCATGATGTCTATGACAGAAGACACAATGCTGTCCAATGAATATATTCTGGACGACAGAGTTGTTAACCCATTGTCTACTACAGAGAGAGTTTTATCTAAATTAATACGATCAATTTCTCGTATTCTTTCTGCAGTCTCTGCTTGGGTAACCTTCCATGCTTCATTATAATCAGCGTAGATACCGGCATATATGAAACGTTTTTGACGCGGTTTTCTTGGTCCTAGCAAGAATTCCCTAAGGTCTGCGCCTTCTTGAAGTAAAGTTAATTGTTGTTTCACATCCTTCAGTGTAGCTTTCTGTAGCCAATCAAGGCACAGTTTCCCTACACTGTATGTTGTTACTACCCCTGGAATCTGTCTTTGAACATAGCGTTGGTCTGGCCTATTGATAGTGAAATCCTGTGTTTTGTTCAGGAATCAATCTTGACAGTTATTCGTGTCTGTGGGCCAGAGCAACCATTTTTTCCCTCCTGGATCTGATTTGTTGTGATGCAAAATATTATGTACGTCGACCTCCCCCGTGTAGTGCTATTACTTGCAGCCATAGGTATGGTCGGTGTGTTCATTTCTTTGATCTTGGCTAACCCAAAGCAAGACGTTTGCTGGACAGTGTCATTCAAAAACATAATTTGCTCAGGGATGATACAGGCTCTAAACTAAGCTTCTACCCCCTGTACTTGTCAATCTTTTGTACCCCAGACAGATTTTTGTCTCAATGTTGTCTTTCCAAAAGTCGAAACCCTGTCTAGACAGTTGGGCAATAAAGGCTGCAGAATAAATCTATTTCGTATTGGTTAACATATCTTTCGTTCCTGTCTTGTTCACATTTTTATAGTAAAACGTTTCCGGATTAGACAAATTATAGCCTGAAAAATAAGGAAATTTCATTGCAAAAGTTTTCGAACTACCCTTTGTAGGTGTAGGACAATGTTCCTATTGGTTATACATAAATACATTTCTAGGTGATGCAGTTTTATGCAAGAAATGATGACCATAGTGGTTATAACAATACATTTGTTCATAGTCTGATGAACCCTCTAAATATTCAGGATTTGTGAATACAGTAGACATCTCTAGATCAGACATGATGTTATTAACAGTCTCGAAGTCCCAATCATCAGAAAAGGTACTAGAGGTAATAAAGTCACTCAATGAAATCTTAAATAATTGTGGAATCTTCAAACGCTCCGATGGACCAAAAATGTCATATTCAGTTTGGTCCCAAACTATACCATCATTTATAGGAACGGCTGTGATGTTCACTGCTGACAAGTCTCTTGCTTCACGATGGGATGGTTTGTGTGGCTGGAGAAGTAAGTTCACTCTTTTACTTGCTGTGTCCATTTGAATATATCTTCCACTTATCAGCATACCCAGAGCTATTACCAGAGCTAACCAAAGTAGAAAGAAGAATATTCCCAAAACAATCCATAGTTCAATCCATGGTGAAATCAGATAAGTCTTTTTCAGGAGATGAAAAAAGTCTGTTGCTTGTTCTTTGAAAGTTCTTTGTGCTGGCGTTGTTTCAGGTTCGCTTGGATCCTCAGAAAACGTATCAAAGTTCATGAAATAGCCAGAGGCAGTTCTGTCATTGGTTGGAATTGCATCAGCATTCGTTGAAATTGCTGGAACCAGTTGATCACTTGTTACTTCGTTGAAGACAGGTCTATCAGGACGAACTGTTATTTGGGTCTCAAGAGGGACAAGTTCCATAGCTTTGTTGCTTAGTCCTTTATTTCTCACTGCAGAATCTTCAAAGGTGATGAGTCTCTTAGTTTGAACCTCTTGGATTCTAGCCAGCGGAGTGCGCCTGCTACATTGACAGAGTCCACTTGGCCTACTGTTTAGTATCGGCCACATAGTGTGGTTTGTTCAGGTCGATGGACACAAATCTTTTCTCCTTTTTACCAGCAAGTGGCGGCAGTAGTACTGTTCTTGATCCGTGGATTGGTAGGACAGGTACTTGTTGTCTGTAAGAAGGCCCAAATTCCTTCTTGTCCACGATCTTTTCTCTGACTAGATCACCAAGATTTGGGATCCAGACAGACCTTGCTGGGACGGCCGGTTTTTCCCCAGTGATTGTTGGATTCAGGAGCACGTTGCTTTGTTTCGTTCTTAGTTTATTTAAGTCCAGTAAAACAGCCAAATGATCTTTGATATCAAATTTCTTATTTTCCATCACTGTGCCTTGCATATCAAGGTCCGGTACCAACATTCTAGTTCCAAATAGAACTTCATATGGAGTGACACCCCCTAGAGAACTTCTTGGCAAATTGTTTAATGAGCCTTGGACCCCATAAAGATGTTTGACCCACCCATCACCCGAACCTAATACCGTAGCTGTTATAGACTGCTTTATGTCCTGTTTTTTTCTTTCCACAACGCAATTTCCCTCAGGATGGAATGGAGAAGAATACAGCAATCCTACGCCCAAACTGGCCATGGCTTCTTTGTAAGCTCGACAGCTAAACGCAGGACCCTGGTCAGAATGTAGTGTGCTAATTGACAAATGATGGACGGACTGCTGAATGATTCAAACATTCTCCTCCAGTCTGTAGTGTAGTTCCTATCTCCCTGATAGGCTCTGCGCATTGGAATAATATACACTATAGTTTTGACATAGGACTGAGGTCAGTACGTCTCTATCGAGTACATTAAACTTAATTACTTGTGTGTGCCAGCTAACTCAGAGGTCACTAGACACTTCTCGAATATACAAGAAGGGATTAGTTTCTGACAACCGCATAAACATGACAACTTTGTTTTCCTTACAATCAGAACAATCTCAGAACCGTGGAAACAATAGATAACAGTTTCACTCAGTCAATCGTGCATGCTTCGTTTCTACAGAGTTGCACAGAAATAGAGAGACAGGCATTTCAATAAAAAGGGGTTTATTGAACAGTCTTATTTCTCATGCAAGAGATATTACAATCGTAAGACAGGATGCGAAGTACAATACGTACAGGGTTAGCAGTAAGATAAAATAATACTGCAATATCATGGTTTGTAGCTATGACATCTATTCATAAAATACACACATAAATAACACAGGCTAAAATGTGAATACTCATCTGAGGCTTCTAAATAGTTCTACCCCAATGTACCTAACCTAAGTGTAGTACCAGGTAAGAAGTAGGTGATGTTTTCTTAAGTATAGGTAGCTCTTTCCAGGACTCGATATCTAACATCAAGGGGAGTCAGAAACACTGGAGCTGGATTCTCTGCGAGGAGGATGACAGCGTCTGGTCAGTACATCAGGCGGGAACTCGATCTCCTTCCGAACATGTCGTGGCGAATCGCAAGTAGGCAGTTGAACTGGACCGTACCGGAACCGTGGTTTTCGAGGCCAAGTGCAGGTATATTTATACCTTGAAGGTGTTTAGGAATGCCAGTATTGACGTAAACGTCGGGCATCGGAACGTCATGAATGAACCACTAAGGAATAGGTGTTCATACATAATAAATGAGTTCTTAGAGATATCAATATCCAAGCAAGGGAAATTCCTAAAGGCTTAAGAGTCTGGTTTTCCAAGAACTCGTTGTGACATGGATCAACGGATGTAGGAGACCATGCCTGTATTTGGTCAGCAAGGATAATGCCTAAATAAGGGCTGGTTTTTCTATGCCTAAATATGGGCAATATGAATTGTACCTATATTAGGGCATAAATCGGGAAACCTACATACGGAATCTAAATCTACACAGAACACCCACCCCAGTTTCGTATGAACGACATTACTAAGTCCCAAACATACTTATCTAAAAGAGAGTATCGCAGGATTAGCTAAAACATGCTAAAACATATCTAAAAACATATGTCCTAAAAATGCATTACAAAATCATTGCTATGCATAAGGTGCTGTACATATTAAAAGCAATAATTCATTCTAAGTATATGTGTGCATTGGAAATGCTAAAAAGAATGAACCAGAAATATATACACATGATGAAATGGCTTGTTAATACAGAACAAAAGGGGCTGATACCATTTCATATCAGGTTAACACAAATCAATTGTTGATGTGACAAGGTGGCATAATGTCCCTGGTAGATTTTCAAAGAATTCTGTTCTCTTTGAATAGTTCTACTATAAGCAGATTACTGTGCCAAAAAATGAAAAAAATACAAATTTGGCAAAAAAAAAAAAATCATAGGAAAAAAGTTCCATTAGTCCCTTGTCTGAAAAGAATGAAGGCCAAAGTCAGAGTCTCATCGGAACACTGCGTGCCTGAATCAAAAGTCAGTGTGTGGGCTTGGAGAAAGCATGAAATCTTCTAATCCCGTAAACAAAAAGTCATCTACCGTCGTAGGTGAAAGTTGGAATACCTTGTTTAGAAGATTAACTGCACATAGATGCGAACTATCGCCTTCAGCATTGGTTGCATCAGCAATGTTCGAATCGGATGTTACCTGCGTGCCTGATGTTCCTTCTCGTACCTCAGCAGTAGCAATTTGCATCTGTGAGATCTCAATGAATGCCGTCATCAGGATTGGTAGCCGCTGGGGACAACACAGAGCGTGGGCCGATACCGGGTCCAGCAGAGTATCGATATCCGTAGGCATGAATGATGGGAGTGTTAGACAGATGTCTAGCATGCATTCTTCACCGCAGAGCAGGCAGCGTAGAGCAGGTAAGATGCAATCTTGCCAGATTGGTCTGAATGAGAGAAACCATGTGATATTTAATTCTCGTAGACGAGGTAAACCCAAAATTTGGACGATGTGCTCACGACACTTCATCTCCAATAGAGCTCTCTCCATGGTGAATTGGGTGTCGCTGGTGATTTGGATTGCCATATCGTAGCAGTAGGAGCAAAAATAGGATCCCTGCAATGAGTGCTAAAAGGAGTGGCAATCCGCCAAACATAGAGTGCACGAAGTTTGGAAATATGCAGAGGACTGCTTGAAAAGGTGCTAACAGTAAGCCTGGGCAAAGCACTACGCTACGCTCGCATAGTTTGCGAAGTTTGCTCTACTTTGCATAACGCGAATTGCACGTCGCACAGTGCAAACGCATAGCGTAGCATAGTGCAGCAGTCATTTTTTGCTTGCTCGCGGTCCTCACCGTCAAGTTGGCGATCTTGAGCAAGCAAAATGACATCCTGGCGAGACTTTTTCCTCGTTCGCGATCAGCAACATCAAGTTGCCGATCGCGAGCGTGTAAAATAAACCTCCCGGCAAGCTTCTCAACGTGGGGAGGTCAGGTTTCTCATTGCGAGTGGTCGTGTATGCTCGTGACCGCTCGCGATGAGAAACTACCAGTCCGCGTTGAGAAAACTGCCGCTCGAGTAGAAATCTACTCGAGCGGCAGAAAACGACTGCTTGCACTGTGCAAGATGCAGTTTGCACTGATTGCACAGCGCGGACAAGCATCCGGCACTGTGCAATCAGTGCAAACATCATTTTGCACAGTGCACTACGCAGTTCGCGTAGCTACGCGTAGCTCGCGTAGTGCGAAATGCTCTTCACGTAGCTACGCGTAGCGCTACTTCGCAAACTACGCCCAGGGTTAGCAGTAGGTTCAAAAATAGGATCCCTGCAACGAGTGCTAAAAGGAGCGGCAGTCCGCCAAACTCAGAGTGCACGAAGTTTGGAAATATGCTGAGGACTGCTTGAAAAGGTGCTAACAGTCCTGCACATACGTACTTAAATACATGTATAATACTGCTCGTATCAGACATGTTTAAGATACGACCTAACATTTCTGAGAAATGTACAGAGCAGTTTGTATTCAAAAGGGTATGTATTTCAGCAGAAGTCCTTGCGACTTGTAGATCATAGGTAACTCTGGCCGAGGTCATTGGCACTGTTTTCTGTAAAAGAATGGCTTTCATTCTGCTTAGAGTATCAATTCGTATAGAACAGATGTTCAGTGAAGGCCATAACGGTGACTCCCTGACTGTGTCTATTTGTGGAAACAAGACTTGCATACAGCAAGTGACCCTGGATGTAACCGTTACTAGATATGGGATACCTGGCAACATGCCACAGCAGCTGTGATCATTCAACATAATGTAACTCCCATTAGAAAGTTGGCCAAAAATTGGATTAATCACTGCAGCCGGTGAACTTTGCAGGTCACAGGATAAGTTTGTATTGGAACCATCACAGGCCCCATGTAAGTCAATACCCTGACAAAGGAGAGAACCGCTTGGTGCGTGTTCACAGTTTTCACCGCTAAGGAACACTTCACGTTCCCCACTCCAACATCTATGTGTGTAAGGTAAATCCCAGGATGTCTTGATGTATCCTTTACCCAACCTTTCATATTTGCCTACTGGTATATGTTTTAGGCAATACTGAAAATGGAAAGTTGTAACAGGCAGAGTAATTTTACCATGTATGATCCACTCAGTAGCTGGTTTTTCTGCCACTGTGAATGGTAATTTTTCCAGTTTTTCGATGCTCAGCATAGTGTAGTCGGCTACCCTTTGTGCCAGTTTGATCTGTTTATCAGTGAGATTGAATTCTGAAAACTGACATAGTGTTGATTAAACGCCAAGGCACATAGCTTGCACGCAAGTTTTGTAGCGTCCAGCCCAATAGCATGATAGAACGTAGCTGAGACTGACCATGTTGCAACATGACCAAGTCTTGTTCCATGATGTCTATGACAGAAGACACAATGCTGTCCAATGAATATATTCTGGACGACAGAGTTGTTAACCCATTGTCTACTACAGAGAGAGTTTTATCTAAATTAATACGATCAATTTCTCGTATTCTTTCTGCAGTCTCTGCTTGGGTAACCTTCCATGCTTCATTATAATCAGCGTAGATACCGGCATATATGAAACGTTTTTGACGCGGTTTTCTTGGTCCTAGCAAGAATTCCCTAAGGTCTGCGCCTTCTTGAAGTAAAGTTAATTGTTGTTTCACATCCTTCAGTGTAGCTTTCTGTAGCCAATCAAGGCACAGTTTCCCTACACTGTATGTTGTTACTACCCCTGGAAGCTGTCTTTGAACATAGCGTTGGTCTGGCCTATTGATAGTGAAATCCTGTGTTTTGTTCAGGAATCAATCTTGACAGTTGTTAGATCTGGGGGTCTCTAGTTGGCAGGGTAGGTACCACTGTCCAAGTAGGGACCCTTGCTTCTAGTCAGGGAAAGGGGGATACACTGTTAAGATAACCCCTGCTCACCCTCTAGGTAGCTTGGCCTGAGCAGTCTAGGCTATCAAAGGCAATGTGTAAAGTATTTGTACCAACACTCACAGTAACACAGTGAAAACACCACAGATTTACTCCACACCAGTTTTAGAAAAATAATGTATCTTTACTAAAAACTTCACAAGACCAAATATTACAGACAAACCAACATATAATTCAAAAAGGTTACTTTAAGGATAGTTCAAGAGTTTGCAGAAAGTACTCCAGGATGTCAAAGTCAGTGTCCTGCACAATGCGACTCTCAATACACAAAATGCGACACTTTCGTGCCCAACAGTACCTGTAGTTGCGATAAGGTTCCCAAAAGCTATAACAAGGAAGATGGCAAAGGCGATGCGATGCTCCTGAGATCCTGGGGAGGCTTTGCAGCAGCCCTGCTTCACGCAGCAGAGGTGGATGCGCCGGCTCCGATCTGTAGGGGGAGGATGCGATACCTTTGGCTTTCGTTGCGTAGGTTTCTTAGGGGGAAGCTTCACGCACAGGTTCGATGCGACACTCTTCGATGTGGTGCGATGCGTGGCGCAGCGTTGCCTTCCGGCGCCGCAACTCTCGATGCGCCACGGAACGGGACTCTGCGTCGACGCACGCAGCGATTGGAGACTTTTCACGCACCGGCAGTGGTGCGGCCCGCAAACTGGTTCTGCGACAACCCTCGCAATGGCAGGAAGCTTCACGCTTCGGGACGATGCTCGACGCACTCGGCGATGCGGAGACCCTGCGTGTTGCGATGGTGCCGCGATGAAATTTTCCACGCACTCTCGTCTTGCGACACGCAATCGGATGATGCGCTGGGTACCAGTCACTCTTGTTCACGCTTCTGCTTCCCAGCTCCCTCAACACAGAAAAACGACCTCCTGAAGCCCCAAGACTGGGCAAGCACTCCAGGGCAGGTCAGAACTCTCTCAGCAGAGTTCCAGGGGAGCTGGTGGTGAAGTCCTTTTGTTCCTGGGACTTCTTAACAGGGAGCCAGCTCTTCTCAGGCCCTTGGAGATCAGAATCAAAAGAAGGGGACACAGCAAAGTCCTTCCCCTCTCCTTGGCAGCAAAGCAAAACAGCAAGCAGGCAGTCTTCTCCTCTTCAGTTTCTTCCAGCTTTCTCCTTGGCAGAGGTTTCTTCTTAGTTCCAAAGTGATCTAAAGTTTTAGGTGCCTGGGGTCCTCTTCTTATACCCCTCCAAGTCTTTGCCTCTCTTTGTTCCAGTGGGGGGATTCCCCTGCTCAAACCGGTTCCTGGGTGTGCTCTGCTCTGGAGCACCTGGTTCCTTTCAGAGTGAGGGGCAGGGTCGTTAGACGCTCAGCAGGAGGTGGAGCCTTCTTTGTGCCAGCAGAGGCAGAGTCCTCAGCCTGGCCAGCAGGGGGTGGAGCCAGCTTTGTGTTTGTCAGGGGCAGCCCTATTCAAACCCAGGGACTACTCCTCCCACCCATCTAAAGCAGATCTCCCTATTCACCCTGCTGCTGACTCATCCAGGCTCCTGGAGCCACCTAGCCCATCACATGACACCCTTCAGCCAACCAGCACACAGGCACACAGGAAGGTTAAACAGGAGAATAGCTACTTTCTAAAAAGTGCTATTCTCACACAGTGAATTTAAAAACCATCTTGCTAAAAAGATGTATAATTAAATTCTGAACACAGATACCAAACTTGGATTTTCCATCTTGCCCTTATGGGAAGATAGGCATGTAAACAGCCTTCCCCATTCTATCCTATGGGCAAGATAGCCTCTCAGCAGTGAAAAACGAAAATGGCTGTAATTCACTACCAGGGCATGTTACACACCTCAGTACATGCCCTACCTTTCAGATACACTGCACCCAGCCCAGGGGGGTACCTAGGGCCTCCATAGGGATGCCTGACATGTATAGAAAGGGAAGGATAAGGCCTGGTCAGTGGGTGCACTGGCCAGGTCGACATGGCAGTCCTGGACTGCACATAGGCACTGCAAGCAGGCCTAAGACATCATTTTAGCGCTACTCCTGTGGGTGGCACAATCAGTGCTGCAGCCCACTAGTAGCATTTGAATCACCAGCCCTGGCACACGCAGTGCACTTTACTAGGGGCTAACAGGTGAAACAAATATCCCAATCATGGATAACCAATCAATACAACAATTTACCAAGGGAGCACTTGCACTTTGACACTGATCAGCAGTGGCAAAGTGCCCAAAGCATCTAAACCAGCAAAATCGAAATCCAGCATAGCATCAAAAATACAGGAGGTAGAGGCAAAAAGTCAGGGGTAACCACGCCAAAGATGCCAGGTCTAACACGTGTCCCCTCCAGCTGAAAGTGGGGAGAACTACCCACCCTCTTGGGAGTTCTCATCGCTAAGGTGGAAAAACCTGGACAGACCATCAGCGTTGGCGTGTTCTGTACCGGGGCGGTGTTCCACCGTAAAGTCCATCCCCTGTAGGGAAATGGACCACCTCAACAGTTTAGGATTTTCACCCCTCATCTGCATCAACCATCTGAGGGGCCTGTGGTCCGTCTGAACCCGGAAGTGAGTCCCAAACAAGTAGGGCCTCAGCTTCTTCAGTGCCCAGACCACAGCAAAAGCTTCCCTTTCAATCGCACTCCACCTCTGTTCCCTGGGAAGTAGCCTCCTACTAATGAAAGCTACAGGTTGGTCCAAGTCCTCATCATTTAGTTGTGAGAGCACCGCTCCCACTCCATGCTCAGAAGCGTCTGTCTGCACTATGAACTCCTTGGAGAAGTCAGGCGCCTTGAGTACAGGTGCTGTACACATGGCCTCCTTCAGGGCATCAAAAGCTTCTTGGCAGGCACTGGTCCAAATCACTTTCTTCGGTAACTTCTTGGAAGTTAGTTCTGTCAAGGGAGCCACAATGGTGCCATACCCCTTGACAAAACGGCGATAGTACCCGGTGAGTCCTAAGAAGGCTCTCACCGCTGTCTGGGTTTTGGGGGGTTCCCAAGCCTGGATGGTATCTATCTTGGCTTGTAGGGGCGCCACCTGGCCGCTTCCTACCTGGTGTCCCAAATACACCACCGAACCCTGCCCTATCTGGCACTTACTGGCCTTGATAGTGAGGCCTGCACTATGCAGAGCCTTCAACACTGCGCAGAGGTGTTGCAAGTGTTCTTCCCAAGTGGAGCTGAACACAGCGATGTCATCCAGATATGCGGCGCTGAATTGCTCCAGCCCGGACAGTACCTGGTTGACCAGTCTCTGGAATGTGGCAGGGGCGTTCTTCAACCCAAAGGGCATGACACGGAACTGGAAGTGCCCCTCTGGCGTTGAAAACGCAGACCTCTCCTTGGCCCCATCAGTTAAGGCAATCTGCCAGTACCCAGAAGTTAAATCAAACGTACTGAGGTAGTTGGTAGCTCCCAACCGATCCACGAGCTCATCAGCTCTGGGGATGGGGTGTGCATCAGTCTTCGTGACAGCATTGAGCCCACGGTAGTCCACACAAAACCTAAGTTCTGGAGTGGCACCTGGCGCAGCAGCTTTCGGTACAAGTACCACTGGGCTAGCCCAGGGGCTGCTGGAGGGCTCAATCACCCCTAGCTCCAACATCTTAGAAACCTCCTTCTTGATGCTGGCCCTGACCTTGTCAGCCACCCGGTAAAACTTCTGTTTCACAGGCATGCTATCTCCCGTGTCCACGTCATGGACACACCAGTTGGTGATACCGGGGGTCAGGGAGAACAGAGATGCAAACTGACCCAACACATGGCGACAGTCCCTCTGCTGTTCTGGGGTCAGGGTGGGCGAGAGGACCACTCCATCCACTGACCCATCTTGCTCCTTAGCTGCCAGGAGGTCAGGAAGAGGATCGCTATCCTCCTCCATACCTGCATCTGTAGCAAGTAGCATTGTTATTTCAGACCTCTCAAAATGGGGTTTGAGGCGGTTCACGTGTAGGACCCTCATGGGGTTCCTGGGAGATCGCAAGTTGACCCGGTAGGTCACCTCACTCTTGCGCTCCACCACCTCATATGGCCCAGTCCACTTGTCCTGGAGCGCGCAAGGCTCCACTGGCGCCATCACCCACACCATCTGCCCAGGTTGAAATTCCATCAGAGTGGTATGCTGGTCATACCACCTCTTCATCTCATCCTGGCTGGCTTCCAGGTTCGCCTGAGCGAGGGCCCGGAAGCGCTGTGTCTGGTTGCGGATGGCCAGCACATAGCTGAACACATCCTGAGGGGTTTTCCCCGGGGATTTCTCCCAACCCTCCTTCACCAGACTGAGAGGTCCTCTAACAGGGTGCCCGTACAAAAGCTCAAAGGGACTGAACCCTAGAGACTTTTGTGGTACCTCCCTGTAGGCAAATAATAGGCATGGCAAAAAGACGTCCCACTTCCGTCTCATGGGCTCTGTCAGCCCCATGATCATGCCTTTCAGGGTCCGGTTGAACCTTTCAACCAACCCATTTCCTTGAGGGTGGTAAGGAGTGGTGAACTTATAAGTTACCCCACACTCCTCCCACAGAGACTTCATATACCTGGAGATGAAGTTGGTACCCCGGTCAGATACCACCTCTTTGGGGAAACCCACACGGGAAAAGATCCCCATCAACGCACGGCCCACCACCGGGGCTGTGGTTGTCCTGAGAGGGATAGCCTCCGGGTACCGGGTGGCATGATCCACCAGGACCAGGATGAACCTGTTGCCTAAGGCGGTCCTGGGGTCCAGTGGCCCCACAATATCTATTCCCACCCGCTCGAAAGGGGTGCTCACTACCGGAAAAGGCTGGAGAGGGCCTTTGCATTTTCCTCCAGCCTTGCCACTTGCCTGGCAAGTCTGGCATGATTTACAAAAGGAAGCGACGTCCGTCTTCATCCCGGGCCAGTAAAAGTGGGTGGCAAGCCTTTGTCGGGTCTTGTCCTGCCCGAGATGTCCTGCAAGCGGCACGTCGTGAGCCAGACCCAGTAGGAAGTCTCTGAACCCTGCGGGTACCACCAGGGTACGTGATCCACTGGGCTCAGCAAACCTAGGCTCACTGTACAACAAGTCATTCTCCCAGTCGAGAAAAAAGTTCTTCGGATCAGCACCTGCTGCCTGGTCTGCAGCCTGGTGCCGCAGACCTTCAAGAGTAGGGCATGTCTTCTGCGCACGGCAGAACTCCTCTCTGGAGGGACCACCCTCTTGCTGCCAATGGGTCAGCTCAGGTATGTCTCCCAGCTCAGCGACCTGTTCCCCTGTAGGCTCCAGGGCATCCCCCGTAGGTTCTGCTCCTTCCTGGACCGTGGGAACAGCGGGGGTGGACGCACCACGCCCCTTGCCCTTCCTCTTTCTGGCAGGGACCTGGGCCACTGTTTCAGGCTCCAGGTCTGCTTCACAACCCTGTCTGGCTGCCATGGACCGGGTGGTCACACAGACCCACTCAGGCAAACCCAACATCTCCAAATGAGCCTGGCGTTCCACCTCTTTCCACGGGGAACTCTCCAGGTCATTACCTAGCAGACAGTCTACTGGCATGGATGGACTCACAACAACTTTGAGAGGACCTGAGACCCCCCCCCCACTCAAAGGGAACATGTGCTACCTTGCAAAGGCGCACAGAGTTGTCAGCTGACACTACTGGGTGAAGTACGTCTGGAATGATCAGCTCCTCAGGGACCCACTGACACCTGACCGTAGTCACACTGGCTCCAGTGTCCCTGAGAGCCTCCACCCTCCTCCCATTGATGGTCACCCACTGCCTGTACTTCTTAGTGTTATCAGGGACAGGGGTTTCCTGGACCATCTCTGTGTCTCCTAAAGAGACAAGGGACATAACTGCTAAACCCTCCAAATCACTAGAAATTAAATCCCCCCCAAAAGCTACACTAGCTATACCCGGTGTTGGAGCACCAGTGGGTGCCTGGGATTTCTTGGGACACACAGGAGACTTGTGACCCAATTCCTGACAGTGATAACACTTAATGGGACCCTTGTTATCCGACCTGCCCTTAGGGGGCCAGGTTGGTTTGGGTTTTGACTTGGGGGGCTGGGACTGGTTACCCTGGGAACTATTTTGGGGCCCTTGTGAGAACTCCTTTTGGTTACCCTTGTCCCCCCCACTCTTCTGCTGGGGACCCTGCCCACCTTTGGCAATGGTACCCACAATTCCTCTGTGGACCCTGGTACTGGTCCAGCGGTCCGCCTCCTTAGCAAGCTCAATGGGGTCCGTCAACTTGCTATCTAAAAGATGCTGGGGCAGCTCTGGAACACATAGACTACTCAAGTGCTCCCAACTAATTAAATGTAACAACCCCTTATAATCTATAGCTTGCAGCTGATCTGTGCATGTTCTCAATGCACTGCAGGAACCGAGCTGCTGCTCGTTTTTAATACTGCCTCGTTTGTGTCATTTATTTTAAGCTCTTCATTTATTATACCCTGCTTTTAACTAGCGCTTATTGCACCTGGCCCTTACTTGCATTTAAATTGGGACACTCACCGCTGTTTGGCGGGTCCGCTTCCCGGCGCAGGTCCGTTTTTAGCGCCATCTTGGATAGGGATGGTTCAACACTAACGCTGATTGGCTGGTATCGCGCTCTAGTCGCCAGGAGGACGCTAGGCGGATACTTAAGAGAATCATGCTTACGCGCTGCGGATACGCGCTGCGGGGACGCCAGACTGACGCCGGAGTTACGCCAGAGTTCAGCCCGTCTGCGCCCGTCCGCGTTGAGGACGCGCTGCAGGACGGGCTGGACCCTGGGCCCTCCGACGCTCATCCTTCCCCTCCACTAGAGAATCTGTATGATACTCTTCTTTCTTTGAGACCTCGTGCACTTTGTTGCCATCACCGGCTTAGACCAGAAGTCCTGAGCCGGGCCCGTTTATGTCCCGCTTGCAATAGCTTTTTTACTCGTCCTACGCAATCCGGTACTCGTGCTACCCCTCTTCAGTCTACCAGCCACATCAGTCAACCCAAACAGGGTTTTTTGATCAATGCTCGTTCCCTGATTAAGCATGGGATCGAATTTCATGATTTCGTCAGTTTGAGGAATCCAGACTGGGTCTTTGTCACTGAAACTTGGGCTTCTGAGTCCGCTGGTCATGATCTGCTATTGGCTATACCTGAAGGATACACCTTTCTGAGATTAGACAGAGAACATTGTAGAGGAGGTGGAATAGCCATTCTTTTTAAATCTACTCTCTCCTGCATAACAAAACCGGTATCAGTTTCTACAGATCCTTTTGAAGCGCTTTATTTTTGTATTACGCACACTCCGGTGAGCTCTTTTTCTGGCATATTACTCTATAGACCCCCTGGGTCTAGAGTCAACTTCTGCCCAGAACTTTTTAGAATTTTAGAACCCTATTTTGGTAGGCCTTACTTTACCATTTTGGGCGACATTAATTTCCATTTAGAGGATTCTATATCAAAAGACACCTCCTCTCTTATTAATTCCTTGGAGGCATGTGATTTTGTTCAACTCGTTCTTTATCCGACCCACCTGGCGGGGCACACCCTTGACGGGATCTTTACCAACGATTCCAGATTAAAAGTCGGTTTGCCGGTACCAATTACATGGTCTGACCATTTAGCAGTTCCGCTGTCTCTAGACATTTCCTGTCCTGATGTCACGACTGACACCGGTAAAAAACAATCTAAAAGGAGCTTCAAAAACTTTACTAAGGAGACATTTGCACCTTTTATCCGCAACATCAATATTTCAACTAAACAGAAGGTTGATGACTCGGCCCAAGATTTAACTGATGCAATTATCAAAGCTGCTGATGAGCTAGCCCCCCCTTCCTTTAAATCTGCAGCTAGACAGAAGCCATCCGCCCCTTGGTTTTCTGCCGATCTGCGGTTGCTTAGACAAAAATGTAGACAGAAGGAACGTGGCTGGCGTAAATCTTGGGATTTAAAAGATAGAGAAGGTTATAAGAGTCTACTTCGGGAGTATAGAAAGCGAATCATTAAGGAAAAACAGGACTATTTTTCTAACTTAACCTGTTCGTTAACATCTTCCAGAGAGCTTTTTAAAATTGTAGACTCCCTTTGCTCCCTTCAGGTTCCTGACCCAGTAGTTGCTTCTCAGGAGCTATGTGATGATATATCGAATTTCTTTTATACAAAGATAGACGATATTTACATAGCCCTAAAGACACAGAGGAACTTACTCAGTTTGGAAGATTTCGTGCAAATCACACGATTGGAGGCCTGGAATGTAGATTCCCCTCAGTCCCTTGCACATTTCCCGGCTCTTACACTAGAAGATCTTAATAGCCTGCTAGATAAAACTAAATCTTCATCTCCCCTTGACCCACTGCCCCTCAAGGTGCTTAAAAACTGCAGAGAAATCATTCTTCCTCCGATGCTTGAGGTAATGAATGGAGCCTTGGAACAGGGCATTTTTCCATCACTTTGGAAGAGAGCCATCGTAAAGCCGCTTTTGAAAAAGACCACCTTGGACCCTGGAGTGTTGAAAAATTTTAGACCCATCTCTCTGCTGCCAGCCCCTGCTAAGATGTTGGAGACCCACTTGAACTTCCATCTCTCGAACTTCCTCGACGCCTCTGGCTTCTTGGATGGGTCCCAACACGGCTTTAGAAAGCTACATAGCACGGAGTCTGCATTGACAAAAGTCATGGATAACATCCGCAGAAAAGTAGATTTGGGTCTTACCTCCGTACTGGTGCTGCTTGATCTTTCAGCAGCTTTCGACACCCTGTCTCCCCTGACTTTAACATCTAGGTTAAGGGAGGCAGGGGTAGTCGGTTCAGCGCTCAGTCTCATCAGCTCCTTTTTACAACATCGAGAGCAACGTGTCATGCTAGGTGAATACCTCTCCCCTGTCAAGTCGTTGCAATGTGGGGTGCCACAGGGGTCGGCATTGAGTCCGACCCTGTTTAACATCTATGTGGCCCCCCTTGCAAGACTTGTAAGATCTCAGGGGATGGAGGTAGTGTCGTATGCGGACGACACGCAGATTATGGTATCCCTGACCCACTCTGTCAGTAAAACTGCCTCCAACTTTAGGGCCTGCATGCAACTTGTTGCAGACTGGATGGTTTCCAACTCCCTAAAGTTGAATGGGGACAAGACAGAGGTCCTGGTCTTTGGCAAGGACCAGGACATATGGTCAGATGACTGGTGGCCCCCTTCTTTAGGCAGCTGCCCTATACCTACCAAATCTGCTAGAAACCTAGGAGTCATCTTTGACACCCAGCTCTCCATGGAGCTACAGGTGAATAGAACGGTGGCGACCTGTTGGGGGGTCATCAAGACCCTAAAAAGGATTGTGAATTATCTGTCCCCACAGGCGCGGAAACAGGTGGTGATCGCCCTTGTTGGCTCAAGGCTTGATTACTGTAACTCTGTGTACGCCGGGGCCAACAAGGGCTTGCTCCAGCGTCTACAGGTCGTACAGAACGCTGCAGCGCGGTTTGCCCTCGCTTTGCCCTGGTTGTCATCAATGACCTTAGCGAGGAAGAACCTCCATTGGCTTCCCATTCCGTCAAGGATCACCTTTAAACTTCTTTGCCTTACATTTAAGGCTCTAACTGCAGGCTCGGCTGATGCTCTTGGTTCATTACTCACCAGATATGTTCCGAGTAGATATTTACGTTCCAGCGAGCAATACCAACTGGTAATCCCCAGAGCCAAGAAGGCTAGATGGGGGTCCAAAGCTTTTTCCATATTGGCACCTCTCATGTGGAACTCACTCCCCCTTGAAATCAAACGACTTCCTTCCCTTGATCTCTTTAGGAAGTCCTTGAAAACTTGGCTCTTTATTAAGGCATACCAGTAGGTTCTGTTTCTGTCTGCTATCAGCTATATATTTTGGTTTAGGCGCCTTGACGCCCACTGGGCCTAGCTGCGCATTATAAATAATATTTCATTCATTCATTCATCAGTTACCTTGCTGCCCTTCATCCAACCTTCCAGTGCCCGCGAGTACAGATTCACACACTCCATCCAAGTCTCAGACTCTTTCTTCTTGGAATTTCTAAACTGCAGTCTATACTGCTCTGGAGTAAGTCCATACCTGAGACATAGGGCCTCCTTCATATTGGGATAGGTCATGGCACCTGCTAATTCTAAGGGCTCTAGAGCACTCCTCCCAGAAGCCTCAAAATGTTTCCACAGGCCCGCCCCCCAATGCTGTTCAGGCACACCATTCATTCTTAATGCTATCTCATACGATGTAAACCAGGCATAGATATCTTCACTCCTATTGTAATTCTGTACTAAATCTTTGGGGATATATACTTTACCCCCCTGCACTGGCTGTGCGCTGCCACCATTTGAACCGGACTCCACCTGCTTGGCCTTGATGTCCAGTTCTCTCATGCTCACTTCATGAGCCAGAAGCAATTTCTTCTCTTCCAAGGCACGGGCATTCTTGCTCTCCTCCGCCGCCTTGTCCTTCTCTACTTCCAATTGCTTCATTTTCATTTTCATCGTTTCCATTTCATGGTCTCTCACCCTTTGATTCTCCTCCCGCTCCTCTGGAGTGAGCCCCCTACTGGAATGGGAGCTGCCAGCCCTTGAGACTGGTCTGCCCACAGGCAGATCTTGGGGAACAAAACCATCCTCTTCATTTGCATCACTTTCCTCTTGGGCCTCCCACCAGGCCTTCAGGACTCTTTGTAGCACATCCTTTCTAGCTCCGCTTTTAAAAGAGCAACCACGGTCTTTGCAGAATTGCTTGAGATCTTCAACTTTGTATGAATATAAATCCGCAATGGAAAACTCCAATTCTGCCCTCTCACTTGTTGCCACCTGAGACATGATGCTCTTGAAGAGTTACTCAAAAATAGAATCAAGAAAAAAAATATAGTATGTGGCTGTCTATTGGTCTGCACTCCTAGTGATGTACACCAATTACTGTGGGTCAAGTACAAATACAAGTTCAATCCTCACCGCTGACCACCAATGTTAGATCTGGGGGTCTCTAGTTGGCAGGGTAGGTACCACTGTCCAAGTAGGGACCCTTGCTTCTAGTCAGGGAAAGGGGGATACACTGTTAAGATAACCCCTGCTCACCCTCTAGGTAGCTTGGCCTGAGCAGTCTAGGCTATCAAAGGCAATGTGTAAAGTATTTGTACCAACACTCACAGTAACACAGTGAAAACACCACAGATTTACTCCACACCAGTTTTAGAAAAATAATGTATCTTTACTAAAAACTTCACAAGACCAAATATTACAGACAAACCAACATATAATTCAAAAAGGTTACTTTAAGGATAGTTCAAGAGTTTGCAGAAAGTACTCCAGGATGTCAAAGTCAGTGTCCTGCACAATGCGACTCTCAATACACAAAATGCGACACTTTCGTGCCCAACAGTACCTGTAGTTGCGATAAGGTTCCCAAAAGCTATAACAAGGAAGATGGCAAAGGCGATGCGATGCTCCTGAGATCCTGGGGAGGCTTTGCAGCAGCCCTGCTTCACGCAGCAGAGGTGGATGCGCCGGCTCCGATCTGTAGGGGGAGGATGCGATACCTTTGGCTTTCGTTGCGTAGGTTTCTTAGGGGGAAGCTTCACGCACAGGTTCGATGCGACACTCTTCGATGTGGTGCGATGCGTGGCGCAGCGTTGCCTTCCGGCGCCGCAACTCTCGATGCGCCACGGAACGGGACTCTGCGTCGACGCACGCAGCGATTGGAGACTTTTCACGCACCGGCAGTGGTGCGGCCCGCAAACTGGTTCTGCGACAACCCTCGCAATGGCAGGAAGCTTCACGCTTCGGGACGATGCTCGACGCACTCGGCGATGCGGAGACCCTGCGTGTTGCGATGGTGCCGCGATGAAATTTTCCACGCACTCTCGTCTTGCGACACGCAATCGGATGATGCGCTGGGTACCAGTCACTCTTGTTCACGCTTCTGCTTCCCAGCTCCCTCAACACAGAAAAACGACCTCCTGAAGCCCCAAGACTGGGCAAGCACTCCAAGGCAGGTCAGAACTCTCTCAGCAGAGTTCCAGGGGAGCTGGTGGTGAAGTCCTTTTGTTCCTGGGACTTCTTAACAGGGAGCCAGCTCTTCTCAGGCCCTTGGAGATCAGAATCAAAAGAAGGGGACACAGCAAAGTCCTTCCCCTCTCCTTGGCAGCAAAGCAAAACAGCAAGCAGGCAGTCTTCTCCTCTTCAGTTTCTTCCAGCTTTCTCCTTGGCAGAGGTTTCTTCTTAGTTCCAAAGTGATCTAAAGTTTTAGGTGTCTGGGGTCCTCTTCTTATACCCCTCCAAGTCTTTGTCTCTCTTTGTTCCAGTGGGGGGATTCCCCTGCTCAAACCGGTTCCTGGGTGTGCTCTGCTCTGGAGCACCTGGTTCCTTTCAGAGTGAGGGGCAGGGTCGTTAGACGCTCAGCAGGAGGTGGAGCCTTCTTTGTGCCAGCAGAGGCAGAGTCCTCAGCCTGGCCAGCAGGGGGTGGAGCCAGCTTTGTGTTTGTCAGGGGCAGCCCTATTCAAACCCAGGGACTACTCCTCCCACCCATCTAAAGCAGATCTCCCTATTCACCCTGCTGCTGACTCATCCAGGCTCCTGGAGCCACCTAGCCCATCACATGACACCCTTCAGCCAACCAGCACACAGGCACACAGGAAGGTTAAACAGGAGAATAGCTACTTTCTAAAAAGTGCTATTCTCACACAGTGAATTTAAAAACCATCTTGCTAAAAAGATGTATAATTAAATTCTGAACACAGATACCAAACTTGGATTTTCTATCTTGCCCTTATGGGAAGATAGGCATGTAAACAGCCTTCCCCATTCTATCCTATGGGCAAGATAGCCTCTCAGCAGTGAAAAACGAAAATGGCTGTAATTCACTACCAGGGCATGTTACACACCTCAGTACATGCCCTACCTTTCAGATACACTGCACCCAGCCCAGGGGGGTACCTAGGGCCTCCATAGGGATGCCTGACATGTATAGAAAGGGAAGGATAAGGCCTGGTCAGTGGGTGCACTGGCCAGGTCGACATGGCAGTCCTGGACTGCACATAGGCACTGCAAGCAGGCCTAAGACATCATTTTAGCGCTACTCCTGTGGGTGGCACAATCAGTGCTGCAACCCACTAGTAGCATTTGAATCACCAGCCCTGGCACACGCAGTGCACTTTACTAGGGGCTAACAGGTGAAACAAATATCCCAATCATGGATAACCAATCAATACAACAATTTACCAAGGGAGCACTTGCACTTTGACACTGATCAGCAGTGGCAAAGTGCCCAAAGCATCTAAACCAGCAAAATCGAAATCCAGCATAGCATCAAAAATACAGGAGGTAGAGGCAAAAAGTCAGGGGTAACCACGCCAAAGATGCCAGGTCTAACAACAGTTGTTCGTGTCTGTGGGCCAGAGCAACCATTTTTTCCCTCCTGGATCTGATTTGTTGTGATGCAAAATATTATGTACGTCGACCTCCCCCGTGTAGTGCTATTACTTGCAGCCATAGGTATGGTCGGTGTGTTCATTTCTTTGATCTTGGCTAACCCAAAGCAAGACGTTTGCTGGACAGTGTCATTCAAAAACATAATTTGCTCAGGGATGATACAGGCTCTAAACTAAGCTTCTACCCCCTGTACTTGTCAATCTTTTGTACCCCAGACAGATTTTTGTCTCAATGTTGTCTTTCCAAAAGTCGAAACCCTGTCTAGACAGTTGGGCAATAAAGGCTGCAGAATAAATCTATTTCGTATTGGTTAACATATTTTTCGTTCCTGTCTTGTTCACATTTTTATAGTAAAACGTTTCCGGATTAGACAAATTATAGCCTGAAAAATAAGGAAATTTCATTGCAAAAGTTTTCGAACTACCCTTTGTAGGTGTAGGACAATGTTCCTATTGGTTATACATAAATACATTTCTAGGTGATGCAGTTTTATGCAAGAAATGATGACCATAGTGGTTATAACAATACATTTGTTCATAGTCTGATGAACCCTCTAAATATTCAGGATTTGTGAATACAGTAGACATCTCTAGATCAGACATGATGTTATTAACAGTCTCGAAGTCCCAATCATCAGAAAAGGTACTAGAGGTAATAAAGTCACTCAATGAAATCTTAAATAATTGTGGAATCTTCAAACGCTCCGACGGACCAAAAATGTCATATTCAGTTTGGTCCCAAACTATACCATCATTTATAGGAACGGCTGTGATGTTCACTGCTGACAAGTCTCTTGCTTCACGATGGGATGGTTTGTGTGGCTGGAGAAGTAAGTTCACTCTTTTACTTGCTGTGTCCATTTGAATATATCTTCCACTTATCAGCATACCCAGAGCTATTACCAGAGCTAACCAAAGTAGAAAGAAGAATATTCCCAAAACAATCCATAGTTCAATCCATGGTGAAATCAGATAAGTCTTTTTCAGGAGATGAAAAAAGTCTGTTGCTTGTTCTTTGAAAGTTCTTTGTGCTGGCGTTGTTTCAGGTTCGCTTGGATCCTCAGAAAACGTATCAAAGTTCATGAAATAGCCAGAGGCAGTTCTGTCATTGGTTGGAATTGCATCAGCATTCGTTGAAATTGCTGGAACCAGTTGATCACTTGTTACTTCGTTGAAGACAGGTCTATCAGGACGAACTGTTATTTGGGTCTCAAGAGGGACAAGTTTCATAGCTTTGTTGCTTAGTCCTTTATTTCTCACTGCAGAATCTTCAAAGGTGATGAGTCTCTTAGTTTGAACCTCTTGGATTCTAGCCAGCGGAGTGCGCCTGCTACATTGACAGAGTCCACTTGGCCTACTGTTTAGTATCGGCCACATAGTGTGGTTTGTTCAGGTCGATGGACACAAATCTTTTCTCCTTTTTACCAGCAAGTGGCGGCAGTAGTACTGTTCTTGATCCGTGGATTGGTAGGACAGGTACTTGTTGTCTGTAAGAAGGCCCAAATTCCTTCTTGTCCACGATCTTTTCTCTGACTAGATCACCAAGATTTGGGATCCAGACAGACCTTGCTGGGACGGCCGGTTTTTCCCCAGTGATTGTTGGATTCAGGAGCACGTTGCTTTGTTTCGTTCTTAGTTTATTTAAGTCCAGTAAAACAGCCAAATGATCTTTGATATCAAATTTCTTATTTTCCATCACTGTGCCTTGCATATCAAGGTCCGGTACCAACATTCTAGTTCCAAATAGAACTTCATATGGAGTGACACCCCCTAGAGAACTTCTTGGCAAATTGTTTAATGAGCCTTGGACCCCATAAAGATGTTTGACCCACCCATCACCCGAACCTAATACCGTAGCTGTTATAGACTGCTTTATGTCCTGTTTTTTTCTTTCCACAACGCAATTTCCCTCAGGATGGAATGGAGAAGAATACAGCAATCCTACGCCCAAACTGGCCATGGCTTCTTTGTAAGCTCGACAGCTAAACGCAGGACCCTGGTCAGAATGTAGTGTGCTAATTGAGTATGTGGCGATAAAGACTCGCAAATCTTTTATAACAGTTCGAGTGTCAGCCGAGCGCTCAGGCCACATCCATAGGAACCTAGAACACGAATCCACTGCGACCATGATATATTTATAGTTACCATCCCTTTGTAAGGGACCACAGTGGTCCAGGTAAACAATGCTAATGGTTTATCTGGAATTAACAGGGGCGTCTGCGCAGGACGTTTCACAGTAGAGTCCAAAACATAATTCCTGGTCTGTTTCCTAATGCCTGGCCACCAGTACCTCTGTTTTAATAACGATACTGTGGTGGAATCACCTGCATGAGCAGAGGCGATCCCTTCATGTGCTGCTAGGATTAGTCCTAATCTATGTTCCATGTTTGGTATTACCCTATCCCCCACTCCAGGGATTCGAGCAAACGGAACATTGTTTGCATCAATTATATGTGAGTATTTGAGTGGAAACTTTTTAGGTAACGCTGCACTGCTGAAGCATTGACAGCCAGCATTATTTCACTGTCTATTTTCGTTTTTGAACGAGTGATTGCAGCTACGGAAGCCATTTGCACAGCCCCTTTCACGACTTCATCAGCCAATGAATTCCCTTCAACGTGAACGCCATCACGTTGATGACTCAGCGTGTGTATCACGTGAGTGTTTTGTAGTCCGTTTCGCAACTGAACTACTTGTTCCCAAAGCATTTTATGCTTGATTGTGCCACCTTTTGTATCTTTGAAACCATTTTGAAGCCAATTCTGTAAACATTCATTGTAAGATTGAACACAGTAAAAAGAATCGCACACTATGAGTGTGGACAATTCGCGATCCGTATTTTCCAGTGCCATCTTGATTGCTTGTAGTTCAGCTCGCTGAGCTGTACAATCTCCTAGAGATTGCGTTTTTGTGACTATTGGTCTGAATTAGCCATCGCGCATACAACATTTAACGATCGGTGCATGCTGCACTGTAAGCTTGTTTACTCTCCGTAGCGGGTTGTGCAGATCCATCAGTATGAATTATACATTCGTACTGATCAAGAGAGAGAATTTCAGTAGGCAGAGGAATTTCGTGTTCGTATTGCAGGAATGCTTGTGTATTTAAATAAGGATCAAAAACATAGGGCCCGATTCAAAGAACTAACTTAAGACAAAATCCTAAACTTACTACCATTTTGGTATTCACAGAAGGCACTTACTCATTTCGGTATTCACAGAAGTTAGGAGTCCTAACTTTAGGACTCTTAAATGCCTTCTGTGAATACCGAAAGTCTTAAAGTTAGGATTTGTCTCAGTTTAGGAGTAGTAAAGTTAGGACTCCTAACTTTAGGACTCCTAAATGCCTTCTGTGAATACCGAAAGTCCTAAAGTTAGGATTTTTCTCAGTTTAGGAGTAGTAAAGTTAGGACTCCTAAATTTAGGACTCCTAAATGCCTTCTATGAATACAGAAAGTCTTAAAGTTAGGATTTTTCTCAGTTTAGGAGTAGTAAATTTAGGAGTCCTAACTTTACTACTCCTAAACTGAGAAAAATCCTAACTTTAAGACTTTTGGTATTCACAGAAGGCATTTAGGAGTCCTAAAGTTAGGACTCCTAACTTCTGTGAATACCAAAATGAGTAAGTGCCTTCTGTAAATACCAAAATGAGTAAGTGCCTTCTGTGAATACCAACATGGTAGTAAGTTTAAGATTTTGTCTCAAGTTAGTTCTGTGAATCGGGCCCATATTCAACATCCGTTGCAGCAAGATAATTAACCCATTGTATCCATCTTGGATGTAAAACTTTTGCATTCAGAATACTCGCTTTTGTAACTGCCTCTAAGCCTGGTACAGGGGTTACGATTATAATGCGTTTCCCCTGTGCTAGGGCTCTTTCTTTTGCTACAGCGGTTTGAACTGCTGTCAGAATCTTTTCTGTAGAAGTGAATTTCATTTCTGCTTGTGTATACAAGTGTGATTTGTATGCAATTGGTACTTTTGCACCTTCGTTAAAAGTTAAGTAGGTGAATCCGCATTGACCCGGAATGTTTCGGATCACTAAGTTGTGTACATTTATGTGTGTTTGCAAGTGTTTAGTTGCTAATATGTCTGTTTGAAGTGAACGCAGGATATCTGTATGTTCCCGTGTCCAATGTGTGATTTTAAAATCAGGTTTGATTAATTCGTAGAGAGGTTTAACCCTCTCTGCGTAGTTTAGAATGTATTTTCTTCCAAGATTTAGGAAACCTAGAATCGACTGTAAGTTTTTCCACGTTTTTGGAGGTTGGAGCAGCGCACACTTTTCTATAAGTTGGCTGCCAGGCTTTTTCCTTTACTTGAGAGTTCATATTCTAGGAAAAGGACGTTGAGATGGGCAATTCTGGACTTTTTAAAGTTCGTTTTTAACCCTCAGAGGCAAAGCCCAATATAATGGTGTTCACCCTGTTCAAGTGTCTGTCCAGGTCATCGTCTGTCAGATATATATCATCGACATATGACAATGCCTCGTCATCATACATTTGTAGTAACTCTGTTACTCTTGCTGAGAATAACCCCAGGCTGTTTTTGAACCCCTGTGGGAGTCGACAAAATTGATTCTGGGTCCCCATTATTGAGAAAGCGGTCAAATATCTACTTTAAGGTGCAATATTTTGACAAAAGAAACCATTTGAAATGTCCAATGTGGTTTTGTAATTTTTACGCACAATGTTATTCATGAATGCTGAACTATGTGCATTTTGCACTGCAAATGTTTTACAACAAGAGATTAAGTGTCTGTAATCCAAAACTAGACGATATGTATTGTCTGGTTTGGAAACAGGAAACAAAGGATTGTTCATTGATGAGGTGCATGTTTCAATCACCCCTTGGTATTCAAGTTGATCTAAGATCTCTCTGACCTGTTTTTTAGCTTCTTTCTTAATTGGATACTGCCTTTGTGCAGTTGGTTAATTTTTTAACTGGATATTATGATGAAGCGAGTCCTCATCCCATCCTGCATGATTTTTGTATAATGCTGGGGCTTGGGCCACTGCCCATTTCCTGGCATAAGTATATTTTAAATGTACTGGAACATGGTTAGAGAAGGCTGGCATAATGATGTCTTCGCCATGTGGGCACTCTCTGACAAATTCTGGTGGCCAGTCCCGTTCTGCTAGAAGTATATTATAACCCTTTGAAAGTCGCTCCCAAAAGAGTGCTTTCCCTTTTCTTGGTATGTTTCCCTCCATCCTGAATGTGTTATTTCATATAACCTCTGTGGAGAACTAACCCTGGTGTCTGCAGTCTCAACTTGAATGTCTTCATTCAGGTCCACTGTCTCCAGAAGTCCCTTCAGGTTCTGGCGAGCAATTGATACTTCTGCTGCGCTGTCCAACATTGTCTGAGCCCATTCTCCGTTCTTGAGTTGTGTTCTCAGAATCCTCGGCATGTCTAATCTTCAGACCTGCTACTTTCTTCTTGGAGAATTGAGGTTTTGGTTTGTTTTTCTGAACGTGTTGATCGTTTTTGGACTTCACGCGTTCTTCTTTTTGATCTGACCGTCCTCTTCTTTCGGATGTCTGTAACGATATCTGAAAGATACGAGAGGAACGTGTATCAGTATCTTGATACCTGTCTGGTTTTCTCAAATTATCCCTTTTCCTGAGGTTGTACCTCCTTTCAGAGGGCTCCTTTTGAGGAGACCTACCTCGTGTTTGAGAATCTTTCTCTTTTGAATGTTGTTTGTTATTTTCCCACTTCTTTTTAGGATTGGTAGGATTGTTTTTAGTAAAGGCCTTTTCAGGACTTTCAGACAGTTGAGGTTTAACTGGTTTCCCTCCCAAACTGTCTCGTCCTAATTCTTCATAGGATCAATTATTCTGGCTAATTCTTGTGGTTGTTCTGTTACATCAAATTCCCTTAATTTCTGGCGGATTGCCACTGATGCTGCTTCTCCTTTAATATTAAATATTATTATTGTTGAGACCTGGTCGAAATTTTTCAGTAACTTCATACCTAAATTCAGAGCAGGCTCTGCCCCGTATTCGTTTTGAATTTGTTTCAGGACATCAGGTATTACCGCCATAGACGGAACACCATGTGTTTTAGTGTAGATAGCAGCATTTGGTGCAGTCTTCCAGATGTGGTGTTATCCCCATTGGTAAACAGATTGTTAGAATTCTATGTTTCTCATAAGGGCTGGTATTAGGAAATACCGCTTCAATTTGAGTAATTTTTTTAGCTATCCAGAACGGAATTTGTTCACGTTTTGTGGGCCTTTTACCCATGACTGCATATAAAGTCTGTGGTGTGATTTTTAGCGCATTCTCCTGGTGAGAGGTTTGACTTGGAATGGCTATTGTTGGTTGGACTGTGAAAGTCCGCATGACATTTTGAACCAATTGTCTATATATTTAGATTAACTCCTTGAGTTGAGCAAGTAATTCTACGTCTGACATTGCTTCAATGTCTGGATGAGGTGTATAGCCGGCTAAAATCGGCCATGTTGCTCCTGGTCTACCTAGTGGACCGAGCCTGGTAATATGATTGTAATGTTTTAGGGCGCCTTTAAACCAGAGATCATGCTCCTGGTATGTGAGTGGAATTTTAATATCCTCAAAAGGAATATATTCCTCAGGTGGTTCATCATCTTTGTAGAAGTGAAACTTTTTAGGTACTGGATTTGATTCTGGGAATACTATTCATGAATAGAATACCTCTGTCTGGTGAGATTCATGTGCCTCTATCGCAAAAACTGCTCGACCACCTCTTGGTGTTAGGCCATGTTTTATAAGTTTTAGAGTGATGGCTCTCCTTAAATTTGGAGCGATGAGTTTCGCCTTTTCATCAGTTTCATTAAAACCTGTATAATCAAAAGCTGCTGCAACAACGTCGGGTACAGCTCCACTGGTTCCGGTGTTATAATCCCTGTTTAGGGACATTGTTTAATGAAAATTGCAGAGCAGGTTTCAAGGGAACAAAGATAAGGTGCACAATATTTTGGAACACTGTATCCTTCAAACCAAACAGCTAATACATAGGATTTTTGTCCTACTCAGCTATGGCGGATATTATCCCTACCCACTCCAGACGTCTTATGGAGTATTATGAGTAGGGGTCTCTGAGAAAAGCACGACTGAGTTACTTCAGTATTCAGCATTAAATTAGTGCCTTACCAAACCGTTGGACGCCATGTAGTGTAGTTCCTATCTCCCTGTTAGGCTCTGCACATTGGAATAATATACACTATAGTTTGGACATAGGACTGAGGTCAGTATGTCTCTATCGAGTACATTAAAGTTAATTACTTGTGTGTGCCAGCTAACTCAGAGGTCACTAGAAAACTTCTCGAATAAACAAGAAGGGATTAGTTTCTGACAACGCATAAACATGACAACTTTGTTTCCCTTAGAATCGGAACAATCTCAGAATCGTGGAAACAATAGATAACAGTTTCACTCAGTCAATCGTGCATGCTTCGTTTCTACAGAGTTACACATAAATAGATATAAGGGCGTTTCAATAAAAAGCGTTTATTGAACAGTCTTATTTCTCGTGCAAGAATATGAACTGCTACAATCGTAAGACAGAATGCGAAGTATAATACGTACAGCGTTAGCAGTTAGAGAAAATAATACTGCAATAGCATGGTGTGTAGCTATGACAGATATTCATAAAAATATATACATAAATAACACAGGCTATAATGTTAATACTCATCTGATGCTTCTAGCTAGTTCTACCCCAGTGTACCTAACCTAAGTGTAGTACAAGGTAAGAAGTAGGTGCTGTTTGTCTATAGTCTAGTTTAGCTATAGTTGCTAAGATTTGCCAAAAGTCCCTCTAGGTTCTAGTCCGCTCCATACCTTAGAATGAGTGAGGTTGGAATCTCTTTCCGAGTCTCGATCTCTAACACCCCACAAGGGGAGTCAGAAACCCTGGAGCTGTATTCTCTGCGAGGAGGATGACAGCGTCTGGTCAGTGTGTCAGGCGGGGACTTCCTTCCGAACTTGCCGTGGCGAGCCGCGTCGTGCAAGTAGGCAGCCGAACCGTGGTTTGCCATGGTAAGTGAAGGTATATTTATACCTCTAAGATGTTTAGGAATGCCAGTATTGACGTAAAAGTCCGGCAGAAGAACGTCATGAATGAACCCCTAAGGAATCGATGTTCATGCATAATAAATGAGTTCTTGGAGAAATCAATATCCAAGCAAGGGGAAGTCCTAAAGGCTTAAGAGTGTGGTTTTTCCAAGAACTCGTTGTAACGTAGATAAATGGATGTAGGTGGCCATGCCTGTATTTGGTTAGCATGGATAATGCCTAAATAAGGGTAGGATATCAAGTGCCTAAATATGGGCAATGAGAATTGTGCCTATATAAGGACATAAATCAGGAGACCTATATATGGTATCTAAATCGACACACAACACTCCTTTCCAAGTGCTACACTAACGAACCCAGTGACTGCCCACCAGTGGGGGGCCCACTTCGGTCACTTGGCACCACCCTTGTAGTGCCAAACCTGTTGACAATCATAGCAGTCAGGGCATGCCTTTCCTGATTTCTTACAATCAGGGAACAATTTCTTCTGCTGCTCAGGTGGGGATTGGAGTCCTGACCCTCAGAACTAGTTTGGGGATCTTTACAGAACTCCCTGTTTTTATGTTTGTCTCCCCTCCTCCTTCTTCTGGTGGGGATGCTGCCCACGCTTGTAGTGATCAAACTAGGTACATTCTTGTGAACCCTGGTGCTGAGGAAGTTGTCCGCATTCTTTGCAAGCTCCCTTGGGGATACTGAGCTTAATGTCAATACGGTGCTGGCACAGATTTGCAAAACTAAGACTGAACATATCCTCCTTTGGAATCAAATTGTACAGCCTCTGATAATCCTTTACTTCACTGCCCGTCACACAACCATCCAGTGCCTTGCAAAAGGAGTCCATACAATCCACCCAAGACTGTTGGGGGAATTTCTGACTGTCCCTAAATTTCTCTGGGGTGAGGCCATATTTTCTGACAAGGGTTTACTTCATTTTGTCCCCCTTCTCTAGGGCCAGAAAGGTGTCCCTCCCCTCACTAGTGATATGCTTCCAAAGGCTAGCCCTCAATCTTCATCAGGGATCCTATGCATTTGCACAGCTGCCTCATAAGCTTCAAACCATTTGTCATTGTCTCCCAAAACAAAGTCAGGCACCAGACCCTTGGGGATGTGGACTTTCCTATCTCAAAAGGGCACTGTAGATGTGCTTCTACCATCACAGCTGGACTCTGCCTGTCGGGCCTTCAAGTCTAGCTCCTTAAGGCTCCTCTCGTGAGCCAACCACTCCAATGGCCAGTTTCTCCATCTCCGCCTTCCAGTCCACCAGCTTCTCTGGGGACAAACCTTGGGAAGAGTCACTGCTCTTTGCTCTGGCAGAGAATTCTAATTTGGGGGTCAGGTTATACGCTTCAACTGCAGGCTGTATCACATGAAGGTCCTCTCCCTGCCCTTTCATCTCATCATCTCCCTCTATAACTTCAACCAGTGACTGATAGCTTCACTCAGGTCCTCCGCTCCTTTTGGAGCTCTACCTTCCTGTTGGTGCTTTTTGCTTGAAGTCCCTTCTCCTTGCAGAGCTCCTTGAACTGGACCTCAGTGTCGTTATCCATATTGGGTAGCTCAAACTCCATTGTTGCAGGTGTGATTTCAGGTACAAAAGTCAGGGTCTCAGATATTGGATGGTAGAGTACACAAAATCATTATATGGTACTGGACAAACACAAGTCCTAATCCTCACCACTTAACACCAATGTAAGCAATTGGGTTGTTGGCTGACTATGGTGTGGGCCCTGATCAAGCATCAACCACAATCCTTGCCAGGGTGAGACACAAGCCAACCCTAAATTAACCTGGGCTCAACCCTTTCGCTGTCAGGCTTAATTTAGATGCAATGTGTAAAGTATTTATGCAACACTTCAAACTGTAATAAAGTGAAAAACACCACACAATAAGAATCCCACACCAGGGGGGGCGTGGCTTGCAGCCGCAGAAGATGGCCGCTCGCTAGTAAAGGTGCGCTAACGGTCACAGTCGAAATCTGCAATTCAGCATTATCCTGGAGCAATAGTGGCACCCATCGGCGTCTGAAGACCTTGAGAGACGACGGGGTGCAGTACAGACCTGAGGGGGCCCCCCCGGGCTTTTTTGCGAGGGTCCAGGCAGTTTCCACAGTCGCAGTAAAATGGCGCCCACCAGGGAGAAGTGCGGCGGGCGCTAGCTTCCCAGCACGGAGACCATGGACTCAGTGGGTGAGGTGCCCTCACCTGGTTCCCACAGTGACAACAAGCAGGAGAGGGGGCCCGATGGGAGCAGGCTGCTCCGCGCCAGAAGTTCGACACAGGGTGCGCAGGGGCACAGGGGCGCAGAGGCCTGCGGTAGCGCACCGCGTGCGGGGAGAGCGAAGAGCCGGTGAGGAGTGAAGCTTCAGCGCAGAAGGACCTGTGGAGCCAGTGGGGCCTAGTTCCAGCACAGTGCGAGCCTGTGACAGAACAGATATCGGCCATCAGAGAGCACAGTGTTGAGAGAAGTGTGTAGCCCTGATCGGGGTGAGTGGAAGGGCCGTGATCAGATCAACCAGGGTGCCACGGGGCCAGATCGGGTCTGCCTGGAGTCGACTTGAGGCAACAGGAGAGCTGTCCTGGTGAGGACTTCGCCTACATATTGAGCGCGGTGGGATTTGCCGCTTGGAGTGGGAAAACACTTGGGGGCCCTGCTGGTGGGAGGTGGCGGACCGGATACGCTCCCCCCGCTGTGTGCGACTGGACTGCGCCTCCGGACATGGGCCACAATAGACTGATAAGCCAAGGTCAATCCAACCAAATCAATAAATATACGGTGGCCATGGGAAGGGAGGACGGAAATCCAAGTGGTCAACAGCAGGGTGGACCTATCGACAATGACCAAGACCCGTTGTTTAGAGACATTATGACAGCTATCAGTGATCTCCATGGCACCCTGGAGCCCAAGCTGGACTCGTTGACAGAGGAGGTCAACTTACTGCGCGCGGACTACAGAAAAATGTCCGAAAAGGTGGCAGTGGACGAAACTGGCATTGGTAGCCTCCAATCGAAGACCAAAAGATTAGGAGAACAGGTGGCCACCCTCACGAAAAACCGAACTGAAATATACGCCCAGCTGGATGATCAGGAGGGACGGGCACGGCATAACAATATCTGCATAGTAGGAGTCCCGGAAGGGATGGAGGGGCCATCCACGGACTGGTTTGTGGAGGACTTGATACTCACCCATTTGAAGCCGAAGCGCCTGTCCAACTTTTCAGTTGAGAGAGCCCATCGTACGTTAGGGGGTAAGCCTAAGCCTGGAGCCCCTCCACGCACTATCATAGCCCGAACCCTGAACTTCAGGGATCGGGCTGCCATCCTGCAGGCGTCACGGATGTCTGGGGATTTACAGCTCGAAAACACCACAATTCGTTTCTTCCCGGACTTCACTCTTCATGTTCAACACCAGCGGCGGTCCTTTGAAGGGGTCAAAGGATCCCTCCGGGAGCAAGGGGTGAAATACATGATGCTCTTTCCAGCCCACCTCAATATCCTAGACGGAGGCAAGGTGTACTTCTTTGAGACACCTGAAGAAGCCAGCGATTGGCTAGAGGGATGGTGAGAAGTAGGCAGAAATGGAGGCCCACGCAGACCCGAGCAGCATCCTCCCGAGCGAGACACATGGAGCACAGACAAACCGGCAACAGACAGCCAGGGACGGGAACAAAGTGCGCTCAGATGACTGGTGCCGGTGTCTATTGGCGAGGAGACTACCATCCTCGGCGAGGAGGGGTCTCCATGGATCCTGGTCTCTGGGGTGGAGACCGGGCTCTAAAGGATTTCCTAGGATACTGATCTTAAGGGTTTCTGAATGACTTGGGTAGATGCGTTGACGTATCATTTACAATGTCAGTTTAATATGCCCTGGAGTGTTGGGAGGGGGGGTGGAACTGGAGGGCTGGTGCACGGTTGCTCAAATATATCTCTCACAACAGGTGCAACTTCCTTTAGCCATGTATAATTCTTTTCGCTGACTGCAAGCTTTTGTTCCCTCTTCAAAGTTTGATTTGGGGTTGATGGGACGACAGGCACTCTGCAAGTTTGAATGGTGGGAGGTTGGGGGCCCACCGAGCAGGGAGGCAGGGAGGGGGGAGTTAACTGGGGGGGGTTAGTTGGCGGGAAAAGGTATGTTTAGCTCACATCCAGATCTATTTCCTTGCATGTGGGTAGGGATCAGACGCAGCAGAGAGGGACATTGATCTTCCAAGGTGGCCTAGCTTCCATGACTCTAATGGGTGACCTAGCACATATTAAAGTATGGACATGGAACATGAATGGGCTGGGCAACAAGATTAAATGAACACTGGTACTGAAAAGACACGCCAGATGTGGTTCTCCTCCAGGAGACGCATTTGCGGGGCAATAGGTGCAAAGCTCTCGATTGATTTGGCTATAGAATGGTGGCACACTTGGGGTTCACGTCTGGCTCTCGGCGGTGTGTATCCTGATTCATAACGCCTTGCCTATTTTGGTCTCACGCACATTGACAGAGGATGCGGGCTGCCTGGTTGCAATGGCGGGCAGGTGGGAGGGTCTACATTCATCGAATTTCACACGACTGGGCTCCTTCCTGGCAGAACTCCCCTGGGGAGTCTTCCTGTTGGGCGGGGACACCAATGCGATAATGAACGCTGCCTTGGACCGCTCGGGCGCTGGACGGGGTTCCATGGGATGGGGCGGGCTGCATGGCTTCGCGACCGCCCTGGGGCTTAGAGACATATGGCGCGAGCACAACCCCTCACAGCGTCAGTACACGTTCTACTCTGTCACACACGGGTCCTTTTCCAGACTGGACCACTTCTTCACATGCACAGATCAACTGGGCGATTTTGCCGAGCACTCCCCGGTCAGCGTCATTTTTACAGGCCCGGTGACTAATAGGGCATCCTTTCCGAGGATAGATCCGTGGCGGCTCAGGGATGAAACCATAGGCGATAAACTCCGAGAGGGCTCCCAACTTTACTTCGATGAAAACCTGGGCTCGGTTGAGTCTCCCATCACGTTATGGGAAGCCTTCAAGACGGTCCTGAGGGGACAGGCCCTGGCGCGCATGGGTCGCCGAGGTACATGATGAAGCTCCCTGGCTTCCAGCAGTGCAGACATAGCAGAAGCATTTGCGTCGCACTACGAAAAGGTCTACACCCCGGTCTGTACCAGGACTGAACACGACTGCGCATGACTTCGCACTACCAGCGTTGTCCCAAGATCAAAGAGACTGCCTTGAAGTGGATTTCACCACGGACGAAACAGGGGAAGCCCTTGACTCCCTTCAGTCTGGGAAGGCGCAGGGACCCAATGGTCTCCCAGTAGAAATGTACAAGCGACTAGCAAGTGTCATCACTGGCCCCCTTCTCCGGATGTATTCCGAAGCGCGGGAGGAGGGTACGCTCCCACCCGATCAACGAGAGGCTACGATAGTAGTAGTTCATAAAGCAGAGAAGCCGGCAGACCAATGCTCCTCCTACCGGCCAATTTCGCTCATTAATGTAGAGGCCAAGGTCCTGGCCAAGGCCTTGGCGGATAGATTAATATCGGTCCTGCAAGACCTTATTCACGTGCACCAATCAGGGTTTATGCCAAGCAGGAGCACCCGAAACAACTTAAGACGTCTATACGGAGTACTCTACATGACAGAAGATGTGGGAAACACCCAGACAGCATTGATGGCGCTGGCCGCCTCAATGGCGTTCGATAGTATCGAATGTCCGTACCTGTTCATGGTGCTCCAGAAATTGGCCTTCGCCCCGACCTTCTGCAGTTGGGTGTGTCTTCTCTACGAGAAGCCTGTGGCGAGGGTGAGAGTTAATGGGGCGGTGTCCAGGATTCTCCCTCTGCGGAGGGGTACTAGACAGGGGTGCCCCCTGTCCCCCCTCCTGTTCGCTTTGGCCCTCGAGCCGTTGGCCCATTGGATCAGGAGGGACAGGTCATTCTGGGGCTTGGCGCTGACCGACGAGTGGGAAGAGCGTTTCTCCTTATACACTGACAACATTGTGTTATATATGGCCAGACCATACCACTCGATAGAGCAGGCGCTACACCTCTTTGAACTATTCGGGAGCTACTCTGGCTACACCATTAACTGGGCGAAATCAGTGATCTACCCGCTTCCGGGTCCCCCCCTGAGGATCCCAACTAGGTGTCCCGCGGTAATAGCGACGGAAGGGCTCAAGTATTTGGGGGTATAAATCACCAGAGACAGGGCGGAGTTCTTTGCCAGGAACCTGAAGCCTCAATTGACACGTCTCGGGTCTGATGTGAGCCACTAGAGGTCGCTGCCCCTCTCCCTCATGGGTCGAGCCGCAATGTTTAAGATGTTGACAGTACCAAGGCTCCTCTACATCCTGCAAAATACATCGTACCGGATCACTCCTGGGGCATTCACACGAATATCACAGATGCTGTGGACACTGCTCTGGGATGTGGGTAACCCCCGGATAGCGTTACACAAGCTGACGAGAGGGGTGTATGACGGGGGGCTGGCCCTTCCGGACTTCAAACTCTACGATTGGGCCTCACAGTTACAGGTGGTCAACAACTGGGTATATACGGCCGGCTCGGAACCGGCCTATAGAGTAGACCGGATGGTCATGCCAGGGGGGAACTGTGAGCCATTGCTCTATGCCCAGAAGCCACGAACGAATGGCCTACACACACAGGGGGTGGTTGTCCAGTGCTAGAGGGAGGCAAACAAGTTCCTGGGGTGGTCGGGGTCCCTGACGGGAAGAATCCCTTTGTGGTTGGGTGACCATCTGACTGAAGTGTCTAGACTGACCGGGTTCAGGGGGTGGAAACTCATAGGCATAGAGTATTTGGGGGACGTATGGAAAGGGGATGCCCCCCACTCCTTCGCCTACCTTAAAAAGGAATATGACCTTCATGACTCACAGCACTACCATTACTTATGTCTTACCCACGCCCTGCATGCTCACATACGACAAGACAGATAAATCCCAGAGTATTCCCCCATGGAGGACAGACTGCTCCTAGGTACCATACTAGAAAAACCCACTTCTACTATCTACCGTAAACTCATAAACAATATGCCCGACCCCTTGGTGGCGTTGCGAGCAATGTGGGTGGGAGATATAGGTGCCCTAGAGGACGACGACTGGCAGGACGCCTTGCATAGCCCGCGCGAGATAGCAATTCGCTCTAGGTTCAGGTTAGTGCAGCTCAAAATTTTACACCACATATACTACCCCTGCACCCACCTATATGCATGGGGGAGGAGTCAGTCAGCCCTCTGTGCAAGGGGATGTCAGGGGGAGGGCACCTTCTACCACATATTATGGGAATGCCCAGAAATAGTGCCCTTCTGGACTAGGGTCACAGAGACGATGTCAGCTGTAGTGGGCTCACTGGTCCCGAGGGAACCCAAGTGGTTGCTGTTAATGATCAAGGGAGCCACGGATTGGACCAGATATAATGAGATCTGGCTAGCCTTGGTGGCCGGGGTGGCAAAAAGGAACATCGCCTGGGGATGGGGGTCACAGGCACCTCCGCAGTGGGATCAATGGAAGCGCGACCCAGATTGGTGCCAAAGAGCTGAGGAAACTATCTATAAGAGCAGAGGTTGTGCTAAGAAATGGAAGAAAGTCTGGGGGCCTTGGCGTAAATACAGAGTGTTCGAGACGTGAAATCAACTTGTGTTTGTCCTATATGTGCCCTTGAATGTTTTAAACTGTATTGTTTACCGTTCTTCCATCACATGCTGTATGCAAACTGTCCTGCAATTTTTGGTTATGTAAGCCAAATTAATAAAAAAGGAGTTTAAAAAAAAAAAAAGGATCCCACACCAGATTAGAAAAATATAGCTTTCTTTAATAAATAAAACAAGACTAAAACGACAAAACGTCAATCAGTAGAATCAGAGATACAGAATTTTAAAGATTTTAGTGAAAAAAGCACTAAAAAGTACCAACTCAAGATATATGGTTGCACTGCACTGTAACAAAATCACACGTTCAGGATAGCTACAGGGACCTAGTTAGGCATGCTGAACAAATCACGCTAAATCCTGGTTTGCGGAGCATTGCAAGGATCTGCTTTGAAGATTCGTCGTGCACCCAAGGCGATGGTTCGGTACTGAGATTCGGCGAGGCTCCAGTAGGAGGTCCTGTGTCATCTTCAAGGATACCATCAACAATGGTTTGCATAGCAAAGTCAGCATCAAGGATGTGTTGCCTAGTCAAGGTGATGCATCTGTTCTAAGGAGCTCCAAAGCTATGATGCGGAGTACAAGTGTTGTCGTCGAGGCAGCCATCTACGAGGAATGTGAGGGACGAAGCCAAGGATGCATCGCGCAGAGGCGTTACGGATGGAATACGATGCACTGCAAGTCTTTCCAATGGGTCAAATCCACGCAGAGGCGGCAATGTTGCAATTCTGTCCGAGTTTGCGCTGTGCAGCAGAGGAGATGTGTCGGTCCAGCTGAATCACAGAACCTGGCAAGGCACCTCATGCCCACTTCCAAAGATCCGGGACTGATGTGGCGCCACTTCGCATGGTAAATTCACATATGGCAGAGTCCAGGTGCAAGGTTGTTGAAAACCTGTTGTGTCCCTGAGGCTTCAGATCAGAATGCAAACCAACTAGCCCTTGGAGTCAATCTGAAGTTATGGGTTTAAGAGATGCAGGTACTGTACTGTTCACCCAAGCAAGAGAGCAGCAGCCAGATGGTGAGCATAGTAGGGCAGCAGTCCTTCAGAGTTGCAATCCTTTCAACAGAACAGCAGTTCTTCTTCCTGGCAGAGTATTCACAGGACTAGAAATATACTGAATAGTTGGTATCTGAGGTCTAGTATTTATACCCAGTTCTGCCTTTGAAGTGAGGAGAAGCTTCTAGAAGTCGGCCTTTGAAGCGCACAGGTGCCCTGACTTCTGGTCCTGGTTCCGGACTAACTACACGAGGTATACAGCCCTTTGTGTGGAGGCAGGACACAACCTATTCAAGTGTAGTTGTGGCTGTGCCCAGCTCCTCCCTCCTATCCTGCTGTTGATGGCCTACTTAGGCACATCTAACCTCCCTATTGTGTGTGGCTGCCTAAGAGTAATACATCAAACCTAACTATCAACTACACCTAGTCATGTGACCCAGAGACAGGCTGCAGGCACCAAATGGCTAAGTCTGGAAAATGCCAACTTTCTAAAAGTGCAAAAAGAACAAATGAAGGACTGAATAATGAACAATGTCAAACACTCACCACCAGTTAGAGATCTAGGCTTATATCCATTGTTTTTTGCTCACCACACCATTCCCGTTTAGACCCAGGCATATGCAAATCAGTTTTGACCTTTCTCTCCATGGGAACAGTCAAAGACAGAACCGCCAAGCATAGTTTTTCCCGTGCTGCAAACAAGCATCCGAGGACTGGTTTCGGAGAGTTACTCCTCATCAGACAGGATAGCTTGAATTCAATGACATGGTGAGCACAGGACCAAGTCACTTACACCCAGACCTATACTACTCTACGCGACTCCATACAATGCCCCTCTACGCTATGCCACTCTACTTCACAAAATGCTACTCTACGCTATACCACTCCACGTCACTCTACTTGACCACACTCTGTTGAAGTTTATTTGAGCAATTTTGGGTGACACTTTACTTGTGCAAAGTTATAACTTTATTGATATATATCTATATTTCAACAACCATGTGCGTCATTGGTTCAGATTCATTGATGATATTTTTATTGTATGGAGTGGAAATGCTAAAAGTGCCACTGATTTTGTCCACAAGATTAACCAGAATACTGCTAAACTTAAATTTACCTCCCAGGTGAGCAATGAAAGTATTGCATTTTTGGATGTTAAGGTGTTTGTAAAAAATGGAAAAATTGCCACTACATTGCATAGAAAAGCCACTGCTGGCAATTCTACATTGCAAGCCAGCAGTGCACATCCCAAACACCTTATAGACAATATCCCTTATGGGGAATTGTTAAGGCTCAAAAGAATCTGTACCAATCATAAAGACTTTGAATCATGTTGCGAAGAAGCTTTGAGCAGATTTAGAGAAAGGGGATACAATGAGAAAAGGTTACAGGAGGCAGTGAACAAAGTCAGTATGAGATCTAGGGAATCTCTACTTCCTAAACCAAAAGATGATAATGATGCAAGTTTAGAAGAAGAAGCACCTAGACTTATCACCACATACAATAGACAGGAGAGAAAAATTCGGTCGATTGTTAAACACAATTGGCCCATAATAATGACAGATGGTGTATTAGCCTCAAGACTTCCTGACCAACCTACCACCACCTTTAGAAAAGGTCCCTCGATGCGTTCACAAATTGTGAAAAGCAGCCCAGAACTTACTACTTCCAGTACTTGGTTAACAACCAGACGAGGGTTTTATAGATGCACATCGTGCCGGGCATGTAAGTTTGGGGTTAATACCACTGAGTATTTTACCCCATTCAGCCCCACAGCAATTGCAATCAAGGGCAACTTTGGTTGCAGGACTGATTTTGCGGTCTATGTTCTGACATGCACATGTGGCTTACGATATGTAGGCAGCACCAAGCTACAGGTGCATGTCAGAATATTACCTACGTGCAATTGTAAATAATGACCCAATGTACCCTGTGGCACGACATTTTAAGGGAGAACATAATAACGATCTTTACTGCCTGAGGTATTATGTCATCAAAGCGGTACCAAAACCACGTAGAGGTGGAGACAGGGAAAATATGTTGCGAAAACTAGAATCTACAACAATCTTAGAATTAGATAGTAAGGTCCCTAATTGGCTTAATAATACTGAAGACCTTCGCCACTTCTTATAAATAGATATCGATGTATAATGGGGAAACTCTTATCGTATCTTCATTGTTTTTTACCAGATTCTTGTTATTTAGTAATGATGACCTGTAACACATAATGATATGACCATTAAGAACCCTCCTCTTCTATATGCATTAATTAAGAGAAAAAAACGGAAACTTTACGCTTCTCATCAATTTAACTGTTTTAGTATACCACGTATGCACAGTCTTTTTATTAATTTTTATCACAATTTTTTAAAGTAGCACTCGCACTTTATTTAGGATCATGTAAATACATATGAGCATTTTATTAATACATGACACCTTACATTGTATTGCAACATTTCCACATTTTAGCAGGTCTGATAAATGTATGATAGAGTCTTAGTTTTTCATGGATTATTTTCCAATTTGCATTCGTTTTAAATTAACCTATCTATTTGCACTTAGATCTTTTTATCTACAATAATAGCGATTTTGCACTTATAGGTATTTAACTATGTTTTGAACCTACGTTGATTCATGGTTTTATTCTTGACATTGGAACAATTTTGTTTATGGATGACAAAAAATATTTATATATTTATTATAATATTTATGTATTTATAGATTTATTTAAACATTAGCATTCTACAGTATTTTACCAATATATCAAATGTGCTTTTATCGCCGAAAGATCGATTTTGATAAACCGACTACAAATTACATACATATACTAAATGTTGGAAATGTTTAAGTATTTTTACTATTTCTATTAATCACGTGGTGTTTCAACATGTTTAAAAAAATGGCGAACAACATTTCCTCCGTATGTGAAGGACTGGTGTAGTCCGAAACGTGTCATCCTTGAGGAATAAAACAACAAATTGAAGCCATACCTTCCAGTGGTCCGTTTCTCTCTTTTCGCCAAAGTTGGAAGTTGGAGAGTTGTCTGCTCTGTATGTATATATATATTCACTGAAAAACCATAGGTTTCAGGTGCGTTATAGTTAGTTGGACATTTCTCTCATACAAAACCATTGAAATTCCCCCGTTATAGTTAGTTCAGCTAGCTATAACTCGCGCGCCCGCAATGCACTGCTGATGATGTCACATATTACATCACTCATGACATGGTCAGTGACATCACTCATGACATCACTGATGACATCTTAAATGGGGTTTATTAAAAAACGTTGGGGACCGTGGGGGGAGCCCCAACGCCCCCACGGTCCCAGCCGGCTCCCCGCGTCCTTCAGGAGCCGGCATTGCTTTTCCACATGGGGAGCTGCTAACATGCAGCTCCCTGTGTGGAAAAGCAATATCGTTTGGATTTTGAAAGAGAGAGCAGGTTTCCCTGCTCTCTCTTTCAAAATCCTAACGAAGTTTGCTATGGGAGGGCGGGAGACTCATAGCAAACAACAGTGTCCTGGGGGTGGGCAACCCAGGACACTGTAGAAGCCGGCCCTGGGGGGTGGCGGTCCCCAGGGCCCTCAAGGGCTCCATGAGGGGGGCCACGCAGCCCCCCCCATTAATTTTTAAAGATTTTGCCCCCCGGATTTGTCCCCCCGGGGGCTAATTATTAACGAAGCGCGGAAGCCCTCGCTTAGGTTTTTTTTTTCCGTCCGGATCCGCGCACCCTGCGTGCATTTCGCCATTTAAAAAAAACAAAAAAGAGGGGTGTCAGGGGGTCCTTCTGGGACCCCCTAAGGAACACTAGAGGGTCAGAGTATTTCTACCCTGCCCCCTTTACATCTTTCACACACTTATTTCCCTTCCTTAATCAGCCTTGCTTCTAGCGAGGCACAAAATGGCTGCCAACAGTTCCTTCTTTCGAATGTTGACAGACACTTGACAGCCAATTAGCATTCAGCGCGTGATCGGGAGGGTGCGCGCTCGGCTCGCAGAGGGTGCGCTCAGGGTGCGCATAGGGTGCACGGATCCTCCGAGGCCATAGATATATCTATCTTTTTTACGCTAATTTTCTCAGGAACTACTGAACGGATTTACACCATTTATGCAAAAGGCACAAGTCTGAACTGAGGACTACCTCTTTGCCAAATTTGGTGTAATTCCGTTCAGCAGTTCGGGCTGTAGCTGCGTCAACAGGTCCTATGGGAAATTGCATGGGAAAAACGTGTTTTTGGGACCCCCCTTTTTTCTCAGTCCCCGCTTGACGAATCATCACGAAACTTTCAGGATATGAGCGGACCGGAGCTGGCCAAAAGTTTGGAAAATTTGGCGAAGATTCGTCAACCGGCGCCAGACTTATTGGGAATAGAATGTTGCGGATTTCCTATGGAAAATAGGTCCTAACTATAACTACCTACTGGCGACCGCCAGTAGGTAATATATATATATATATTTATATTCCCTCAAAAAACCATAGGTTTCAGGAACGTTATACTTAGTTGGACATTTCACTGAAAAAACCATAGGTTTCAGGAACGTTATAGTTAGTTGGACATTTCACTTGTATAAAACCATAGAAATTCTGTTATAGTTAGTTCAGCTAACTATAACTCGCGCCCCCACAATCCACTGTTGATGATGTCACATATTACATCATTCATGACATGGTCAGTGACATCACTGATGACATCACTGATGACATGTCAAATGACATCACTGATGACATCATCCAGTGACTGTGTTTCTTTAACCCCTTCGCCGCGGCGGGAATTCTGCCGCGGTGCTGGGAGGTGCGGGGGGGCAGCGCGGTGGCGCTGTGCTCATGACGGAGCCGCTCCGTCATGAGCCACGGTTGAGCTGTGCTCATGACGGAACGGTTCCGTCATGACTCCGCCCAGTTACTTTGTCCCCCCGCACAGGCGGGGAAACAGCGCCGCGTGGGCGGAGCGGCCGCCAACGGTCGTGGCATGACGGAACCGTTCCGTCATGAGCACACGGCAACCGTGGCTCATGACGGAACGGTTCCGTCATGAGCGGGGAAGGGGTTAAAGTTTAAATTTGTTTTATATATATGACAAGCTGTATTGAAGAATGGGTGGGTGTATAAGTGTCTGCATGGAGGATTTAGTAGGTACGTGACTGACTGTATAAGTCAGTGATTAAATGATTAAATGTGTCTTACTGAATGCATGGGTTAGTGAATAAACTGAGTAAAAGTCTGTATCAGTCTGTTGTTGTGTAAGCTGCTGCATGGGTTGGTGAGTAGTTGCATGAGTGTCTATATGGTTTATTGATTGCTTGCCTGAGTATTTGTATGGCTGCCTGAGTGTGTGTGTGGGTGGGTGGGAGGCGTGTGACTCTGTGCATAGATGTGTGAGTGGTTGATTCACTGGGTGTATGTGTTCAAGAGTGCATGTGGAAACAGCTGTATGGGTGGCTGAGTGTGTGTATGGGTGTGTTGGTGAGTGAATGGATGTCTCATGTGCAAGTAACTACATATGTAAAAGGCAGTATATGTGAGTGATGGTGTATATAAATAACTATATGTGAAAGTCAGTAATTGTGAGAGTGGCTGCATGGATGAGTGTGTATTTGTACAGTGAGTCTATAAGAGAGTAATTATGTGCTAGTATCTGTATGAATAAGTGAGGTGGTGTCTGTATAACTGTATAGGTGAGTAAATGGAAATATGATTGATTCTTTGCATGACTGACTAGGTGTGTGAGTAACTCTGGATATGTGGCAGTGTGTGAGTGTCTGTATAGGTGTATGAGTGCATATGCTAGTGTTATATTGATGAGTGACTGCATGTATGAGTAACTGTATGGATGAATGAGTGGATGTGTGTGTAGACCTAGGAATCAGTCAGTGCGTATTTAGTAACTGGTATTGATGTGTCTATTTTTTCGAAAATGGTAGTCTGTATTTTAGAGTGGGTGTATCAAAGGTTATATTCAGGTGTGAGGAGGTGCATCAGATTTTCACGTGGATAATGTCATCAGTGATGTCATTTGACATGTCATCAGTGATGTAATCAGTGATGTCACTGACCATGTCATGAATGATGTAATATGTGATGTCATCAGCAGTGCATTGCGGGGGCGCGAGTTATAGTTAGCTGAACTAACTATAACGCTGGAATTTCTATAGTTTTATACAAGTGAAATGTCCAACTAACTATAACGTTCCTGAAACCTATGGTTATTTCAGTGAATTTCTATGGTTTTTTAAATGCTAATTTCTAACTATAACGTGCCTGAAACCTATGGTTTTTTCAGTGAATTTCTATGGTTTTTTAAATGCTAATTTCTAACTATAACGTGCCTGAAACCTATGGGTTTTTTTAGTAAATTTCAAAGGTTTTTGAAATGAAAATTTGTAAGTCTAATGTACCTCAATGCTATGTCTTTTTTATTTTCTATATAGATATATACATATATATAAATATATATATTAACCACCAAAATGCCCTCAGCATTCGCCAAAGCACTCGACATTGCTCTGACCATCCAGCCATTGTTCACAAGCATGCCTTCCTGCTCCACTGTTGTATATTAATTTGCCTGACGCGTTTCAGGGTCGAAACCCCGTCTTCAGAGGCTGCAGAAATTACACTCACGGATCGCTTTACCATTTGTTTCCGGCTCTTTTTAATAGACAAGCCCCCCAGTGGGCATATACTAAGTGCATCATCTCTCTGGTGATTGATGGGATTTGTAGTCTTTAAAGCGAACGTTCATTATTTCTTTAAGTAAGTCCAAGTGTACATTTCACATTGCGCTTGTCTAAAATGACCTTTGTAGGTTGACCCTTGACCCGGTCATTCTGCTGCTGCTGCCTTCTTGGCCTCTCTTGCTGCCGCCTCTCCTTAAGGCCCCTGCTCTCCAGGCTTGCCCTCGCTCTCCCGCTCTGTCTTCTCGCTCTTTCCACCCCCCCTTCCGCTCCCCGCCGCTGCTCTCCTGCGGCCCCACCCCCTTCTCTTGGCACCCGCTCCCCATTCGCCGCCCCGCTCCCGCCTCCCAGCTGCTCCTCCCTCCCACTTCGCCATATATGGCGGGGACCGCGCGTACGCGCAGCGGGCGCGCCGATTGCGCGCCGAAGGCGCGCCAAAGACAAGCCCATCTATGCCCGTCCACGCCTCGACTACGCCCAGCGCCAGAACCCCTGGACCCCGCCGGAGCCAGCCAACCCGTCAGAGATACAACGCCGCCAGCCTGCTACCAAGCCAACCCGAAACGCACCCACGGAGCATTCACCTGCCATGCCTGCAACTTCACCTGCACCCGATCCTGCACCGCACCCACCAAGCCAGGCTCCAGCAACGACCACATCAAGTGCATCTTGCTCAACACCCGCTCCATCCACAGGCACGCCGTCAAACTCTGGAACCTTCTCGACACAACATCACCAGACGTCGCCTTCCTCACAGAAACATGGATGAACGCCTCCTCAGCTCCCAACATCGCCATTGCCATCCCGGATGGCTACAAGATCTCCCTGAAGGACCGTGTCAACCAAGCCGGAGGAGGCATCGCCATCGTCCACAGAAACACCATCCGAATCACTACCAACTCCGACGACACCCTCACCGCCGCCGAACACCTTCACTTCCAGATACACACCGACCCCAAGACCACCCTCAGAGGCACCCTCGTCTACAGACCCCCGGGACCACGCACACAATTCAGCAAAGCCATCGCAGACTTCGTCAGCCCGCACGCCCTTACCTCCTCAGACTACATCCTCCTAGGAGACCTCAACTTCCACCTGGAGAACAACAATGACAGCAACACCGCCACCCTGCTGGACAACATCGCCAACCTCGGACTCAAGCAACTGGTGAATACCCCCACCCACATCGCCGGCCACACGCTTGACCCCATCTTCTCCTCCAGCAAGCACATCTCCTCAGCCACTCCACCGGACTGCACTGGACAGACCACAGCTGCGTCCACTTCAACTTCAGGAGAACCACGAGCCACAACCACCCTCAACAGGTTCCCCGCAGAAGCTGGAGCAAGATCACCGCCGACCAGCTAACCACCTCCCTCAGCCAGACCCCCCCACCAACACGACAGACCCCAACGAAGCAGCCCGCAACCTCACACAGTGGCTCACGAACTGCGCCAATGACCTCGCACCACTGAAGAACCCCCCCAGCAGACACGGCAGCAAGAAAGACTCCTGGTTCACCAACGACCTCAAAAACTCCAAGAAAACCTGCCGTACCCTCGAGAAAGCCTGGCGCCACGACCAGACTACAGAAAACATGACAGCCCTCGAGAACGCCACCCGCAAACACCACCAACTGATCCGCACCACCAAAAGGACCACATTCAAAGAACGACTGGACAACAACTCCCACAACAGCAAGGAACTCTTCAGCATCGTCAAAGAGCTCTCCAGCCCCAGCGCCTGCAACAACAACATCACACCCTCACAGGACCTCTGCGACTCACTCGCCTCGTTCTTTCACCGCAAGATTGCCGACATACACAACAGTTTTGGCGCACAGACCGCACACCCTACCACCGATCCGGCGCCCCCCACCACCACCCTCCGCACCTGGACGATGGTCAGCACCGAAGATACCACCCACACGATGAACACCATCCACTCCGGCTCCCCAACCGACCCCTGCCCACACCACATCTTCAACAAAGCCGACTCCATCATCGCACCCCAACTCCGGAACATCATCAACAGCTCCTTCGCATCCGCCACCTTCCCAGAGAGCTGGAAACACGCTGAGCTCAGCGCCCTCTGAAGAAACCCACCGCGGACCCCACAGACCTCAAGAACATCCGCCCCATCTCACTCCTCCCCTTTCCGGCCAAAGTCATTGAGAAGATCGTCAACAAACAACTCTCCGCCTTCCTCGAGACCAACGGATCCCTCGACCCCTCGCAGTCCGGCTTCCGAGCAAACCACAGCACCGAGACCGCCCTCATCGCAGCCACCGACGACATAAGGTCACTGCTCGACAACGGGGAAACAGCTGCTCTCATCCTCCTGGACCTCTCGGCAGCCTTCGACACCGTATGCCACCGCACCCTGATAAAGCACCTCAGCAACATCGGAATCCAAGGAAAGGCCTTGGAATGGATCATCTCGTTCCTCGCCGGCAGAACCCAGAAAGTCCGCCTTCCCCCGTTCCGGTCCGTGGCCACCGAAGTCCTCTGCGGCGTCCCGCAAGGATCCTCACTCAGCCCCACCCTCTTCAACGTCTACATGAGCCCCCTCGCAGCCATCGGACGCCAACACAACCTCAACATCATCTCCTATGCCGACGACACCCAGCTGATCCTCTCCCTCACCAACGACCCCGCCAGAGCCAACCTCCAGGAAGGAATGAAAGACGTCGCGGAATGGATGAAGCTCAGCCGGCTGAAACTGAACTCAGATAAGACGGAAGTCCTCATCCTGGGAACATCCCCCTCTGCCTGGGATGACTCCTGGTGGCCCCCTGCCCTGGGCTCCGCTCCAAAGCCAACGGACCATGCTCGCAACCTAGGCTTCATCCTGGACTCCTCCCTCACGATGACCAAGCAAGTCAACGCCGTCTCGTCATCCTGCTTCAACACCCTGCGCATACTCCGAAAGATCTTCAGGTGGATCTCCACCGACACCAGGAAGACGGTCACTCAGGCCCTCATCACCAGCCCACTGGACTACGGAAACACCCTCTACGCTGGAACCACAGCCAAACTACAGAAAAGACTCAAGCGCATACAGAACGCCTCTGCACGACTTATCCTGGACACCCCCCGCTTCAGCCACATCTCTCCCCAGCTGAGAGACCTGCACTGGCTCCCCATCAGCAAGAGGATCACGTTCAGACTCCTCACCCACACACACAAGGCTCTCCATGACATGGGACCCACATACCTCAACAACCGCCTCACATTCTACACACCCACCCGCCACCTCCGCTCCACCAGCCTCGCCCTCGCCACCATCCCGCGCATCCGCAAGACTACCGCCGGAGGAAGATCCTTCTCCTACCTGGCGGCCAAGACATGAAACTCCCTCCCCACCCACCTACGACTGACCCAGAACCATCTCTCCTTCAGGAAACAGCTCAAGACCTGGCTCTTCGAGCAGTAGCGGATCCCCCTCCCCCCAGCGCCTTGAGACCCTACGGGTGAGTAGCGCGCTTTACAAATTCATTGATTGATTGATTGATTGATTGATTGATTGTCACACTCGAGCATCCTGCATTAATTGCAGAGCGCTGTGCCAAGGAGTCCAAACTCGTTTCAGACTCAGGCCTCGCACTGCTGAATGTAGCTTCTCTTCCAGCAGGCGATGGTGCTTAGGCCACGACCGGGCCGCCGTGCAGAAATTAACCACCAAAATGCCCTCAGCATTCGCCAAAGCACTCGACATTGCTCTGACTATCCAGCCATTGTGATGATGCACTTAGTATACGCCCACTGAGGGGCATGTCTATTAAAAAGAGCCGGAAACAAATGGTAAAGCGATCCCTGAGTGTCATTTATGCAGCCTCTGAAGATGGGGTTTCGACCCTGAAACGCATCAGGCACATTAATACACAATAGTGGAGCGGGAAGGCATGCTTGTGAACAATGGCTGGATGGTCAGAGCAATGTTGAGTGCTTTGGCGAATGCTGAGGGCATTTTGGTGGTTAATTTCTGCACGGTGGCCCGGTCGTGGCCTAAGCACCATTGCCTGCTGGAAGAGAAGCTACATTCAGCAGTGCAAGGCCTGAGTCTGAAACGAGTTTGGACTCCTTGGCACAGCGCTCTGCAATTAATGCAGCATGCTCGAGTGTGACACAACCTACAAAGGTAATTTTAGACAAGCGCAATGTGAAATGTACACTTGGACTTACTTAAAGAAATAATGAACCTTCGTTTTACGGACTACAAATCCCATCAATCACCAGAGTGACGATGCACTTAGTATATGCCCACTGGGGGGCTTGTCTATTAAAAAGAGCCGGAAACAAATGGTAAAGCGATCCCTGAGTGTCATTTCTGCAGCCTCTGAAGACGGGGTTTCGACCCTGAAACGCGTCAGGCAAATTAATATACAACAGTGGAGTAGGAAGGCATGCTTGTGAACAATCGCTGGATGGTCAGAGCAATGTCGAGTGCTTTGGCGAATGCTGAGGGCATTTTGGTGGTTAATTTCTGCACGACGGCCCGGTCGTGGCCTAAGCACCATCGCCTGCTGGAAGAGAAGCTACATTCAGCAGTGCGAGGCCTGAGTCTGAAACGAGTTTGGACTCCTTGGCACAGCGCTCTGCAATTAATGCAGCATGCTCGAGTGTGACACAACCTACAAAGGTAACTTTAGACAAACGCAATGTGAAATGTACACTTGGACTTACTTAAAGAAATAATGAACCTTTGCTTTACGGACTACAAATCCCATCAATCACCAGAGAGACGATGCACTTAGTATGCGACCACTGGGGGCTTGTCTATTAAAAAGAGCCGGAAACAAATGGTAAAGCGATCCCTGAGTGTCATTTCTGCAGCCTCTGAAGACGGGGTTTCGACCCTGAAACGCGTCAGGCAAATTAATATACAACAGTGGAGTAGGAAGGCATGCTTGTGAACAATGGCTGGATGGTCAGAGCAATGTCGAGTGCTGAGGGCATTTTGGTGGTTAATAAATATATATATATATATATATATATATATATATATATATATATTTTTTTTTTTAATTGTGAATAATTTTTAGTTAGGAAAACTATAGTCAATCTTTGTTTTTTAAAATATTATACAGAAGTCGCGCACCCTTTGCGCACCCTACACAATGGATGCGCGCATTCTGGTAGCCATTTTGAAAAGTCGCGCTGGGGTCGCGACTTCAGCGTAATTTGTAAAGTATGAAATAGCTTTAAATTAATTATCAATAAAAGTTTTCCTTTAAGTGTTTGTCGAAATTTAATAATAAAAGTATTTTTAAAGTATTATTTTAAATATAATTTCAACGAACAATTATTCGAATATTATTGGATTCGGAGGTTAGGAGGGATGGCCATTTTGCTTGATCTGTTTTGCAAGATTTTTTGTTCTAGTGAGGAGGACACCCTCCTCCGGGTCAGGTACGGTTTGGGTATGCTATTCAAAAGGTGAGGAATCCAGAGGCAGAAGTATCCATCAGAAGAACAAGTTACTTACCTTCGGCAACGCTTTTTCTGGTGGGTACAGTATCTGCCTGTGGATTCCTCACTGTCCCACCCGCCTCCCCGTTGTCCACCTGTTTCTACCAAAAAGATGCTATTACTGTTTGGCATGACTGTTTTTAATATATCTTAATCATGCGTATGTTTTAATAGTGAGAAATGCTTGATCTGTTGCCTTTATTGGTTATGCATTTGTATATATATATATATATATATATATCACTGAAAAAACCATAGGTTTCACACATGTTATAGTTAGCTGGACATTTCACTCGTAAAAAACCAATGAAATTCCCCCGTTATAGTTAGTTCACATAACTATAACTCGCGCGCCCGCAATCCACTGCTCATGATGTCACATATTACATCACTCATGACATGGTCAGTGGCATCACTCATGACATCACTGATGACATCATCCTTGTGATAGGGTGGCGGTCGCGCGAGTTATAGTTATCTGAACTAACTATAACGGGGGAATTTCATTGTTTTTTTACGAGTGAAATGTCCAGCTAACTATAACATGTGTGAAACCTATGGTTTTTTCTGTGAATTTGCAAGGTTTTTTAAATGCTAATTCCTAACTATAACGTGTATGAAACCTATGGTTTTTTCAGTGAATTTGCAAGGTTTTTTAAAAGCTATTTTCTAAATATAACGTGTGTGAAACTATGGTATGGGTTCTATATACCACAACAACTTGCGTTACAACATGCAAGGCATTTATAGAGTAGACGGTGTACATTTCACTGATGAAGGCAACAGAGTCTTCCTCTTGAACTTTAGACTCTGCATCGGTACTTACTTGTAGGTACCACAAAAAAAACACTTCATAAACACAACGGCTCTTTTTAGAGCCCCCTAATATCTAAACACTTGAATTTCATTTTTACTTCAATTTTTTTTTTATTGTTTTTTATTCTGCCGTACGCGTACAGTAAGCTTACCGTACGCACATCCCGCGATTTTTTAAAAAAAAATTTAAATGTATTTTTCATACTTTTGGGACCTTCTTGGACCCCCTGACAAATGCTAGGGGGTCTGCAACTCTCTTCGTTGCCCCCTTTTCACGTTCTCCTCCTTTGTTTATCAGTGTGACACACACAAAATGGCGGCCGACACTTCCTGATTTCGACCGATTCGAATGTTTACATTCATGTAGCCACCAATCAGAATTAAGCTCGCGCACGGCAGCGTGCGCGTACGGTAAGCTTACCGTACGCGCTCGGAGCGCGCTTATAGATATATATATTGATTTAAATGCTATTTTCTCAGCAAATACTGAACACATTTACACCATACCTACAAAAGGCACATCCCTGACCTGAGGACTACCTCTCTGCCAAATTTCAAGTAATTCTGTTCAGCCGTTCGGGCTGTAGCTTGGACTAAAGGTCCTATGGAAAAATGCAGGGGGAAAACACGTTTTGGGACCCCCCTTTTTCTCAGCCCCCGCTTGACGAATCCCCCCGAGACTTTCAGGATAGGAGCGGAGCGGAGCGCCCCACCTATTTTGAAAATTTTGCGAGGATTCGTCAATCGGCGCCAAAGTTATTCAAAATAGAATGTTGCGGATTTCCTATGGAAACACGGTCCTAACTATAACTATCTACTGGCGACCGCCAGTAGATAATATATATACATATATATATATATATATCACTCCACACAAGAGATATATGGAAATATATGGACTGCCAGTTGCTACTAAAATCATATGGGCGGTGCACTCTGGGACTGGTATTTTTAAAATATGTCACGTGAGTTTCAGTAATCTTTAAAGCACGCAGCGGAACGCAATATGCTAATGGAATGCGTCCTTCCACCTGTGATCAAGGCCAGCAAAGGCAGAAACGTTGGGTTTAAGAAGGATTCTGCAGTGTTAAGACGTGAAATTAAACGCAGTTTTTACCGGTATTGAGCCTCTTGTGTGGAGTGATGTTAAGGAGATGGGTTGCTCCGTGCCCATTGTAAAGAGGCTGCCATGAAGGGTCGGGGGCTCCAGCAACAGGAGGCTTTGTTTTGGATGTTTATAGAGGAGCATGACCCACTCACGCGCCCCAACCTACCAAGGAGAGGCCAATGTGGCGAATGGGCACGCGTGTTGGAATGGATTCAGGGCGAACTATTTTGCCTATGATCGTGCCGGCTGAACTGGGATGAATTCACGCCACAAAGGTATACAGTTACAAGAACATGCCTATGAACTTTTACTCACCTGACCTTTTGAGCATTTTCCTTTCGGAGCAGCATCGCAATGAAAGTACTGTTTGTGATTAACTGTGAAATATATGGACTGCCAGTTGCTACTAAAATCATATGGGCGGTGCACTCTGGGACTGGTATTTTTAAAATATGTCACGTGAGTTTCAGTAATCTTTAAAGCACGCAGCGGAACGCAATATGCTAATGGAATGCGTCCTTCCACCTGTGATCAAGGCCAGCAAAGGCAGAAACGTTGGGTTTAAGAAGGATTCTGCAGTGTTAAGACGTGAAATTAAACGCAGTTTTTACCGGTATTGAGCCTCTTGTGTGGAGTGATGTTAAGGAGATGGGTTGCTCCGTGCCCATTGTAAAGAGGCTGCCATGAAGGGTCGGGGGCTCCAGCAACAGGAGGCTTTGTTTTGGATGTTTATAGAGGAGCATGACCCACTCACGCGCCCCAACCTACCAAGGAGAGGCCAATGTGGCGAATGGGCACGCGTGTTGGAATGGATTCAGGGCGAACTATTTTGCCTATGATCGTGCCGGCTGAACTGGGATGAATTCACGCCACAAAGGTATACAGTTACAAGAACATGCCTATGAACTTTTACTCACCTGACCTTTTGAGCATTTTCCTTTCGGAGCAGCATCGCAATGAAAGTACTGTTTGTGATTAACTGTGAAATATATGGACTGCCAGTTGCTACTAAAATCATATGGGCGGTGCACTCTGGGACTGGTATTTTTAAAATATGTCACGTGAGTTTCAGTAATCTTTAAAGCACGCAGCGGAACGCAATATGCTAATGGAATGCGTCCTTCCACCTGTGATCAAGGCCAGCAAAGGCAGAAACGTTGGGTTTAAGAAGGATTCTGCAGTGTTAAGACGTGAAATTAAACGCAGTTTTTACCGGTATTGAGCCTCTTGTGTGGAGTGATGTTAAGGAGATGGGCTGCTCCGTGCCCATTGTAAAGAGGCTGCCATGAAGGGTCGGGGGCTCCAGCAACAAGAGGCTTTGTTTTGGATATATATATATATATATATATATTCACTGAAAAAACCATAGGTTTCAGGGGTGTTATAGTTAGCTGGACTTTTCACTTGTACAAAACCATTGAAATTCCCCCGTTATAGTTAGTTCAGCTAACTATAACTCGCGCGCCCGCAATGCACTGCTGATGACGTCACATATTATATCACTCATGACATGGTCAGTGACATCACTCATGACATCACTGATGACATCTTAAATGACATCACTGATGACATCATCCAGTGAATGTGTGTTTCTCTGAAAATTAAATATGTTTTATATATGTATATCTCAAGGTCGATGGAAGAATAAATGGGTATATAAGTGTCTAAATGGATGATTTGTTTTTGAAAAATTGATTGTGTAACTGACTGATTAAGTGTATCATAGTGAATACATGGCTTAGGGAGTAATGTTTAAATATGTAAATATCTGTATCAGTCTCTCACTTTGTGTATAAGTGGCTGCATGGGTTGGTGAGTAGCTACATGAGTGTCTATATAGGTTATTAGTGGTTTTTTTAGTATCAGTCTGAGTGTCTGCATGGTTCGGTGGGGGGTATTACGTAGTGCATAGGTGCATGAATGAGTGACTCACTCTTTGTATGTGTTGAAGACAGCATGTGTGCAGGACTGTATGGGTGGATGAGTGTGTGTATGGGTGTGTTAGTGAGTGAATGACTGTCTCAATTGTGTCTTTATGAGTAACTACATATGTTTTAAACTAGTATATGTGACTATTGGTGTATATAAGTGAGTATATGTGAGAGTGAGAGATTGAAAGTGTTCCTGTATGAATAAGTATGTGTTTCTATAAGTGATTGTTTAAAAGACTAAGTATGTGTAAGTTTCCGTAGAAGTAAGTGTGGCGGTGTGTGTATAACTGTATATGCAAATAAATGTATGTTTGATTCTTTATTAGCATGAGTGACTATGTGTGTGAGTAACTCTATGGATGAGTGGCATTGTGTAACAGGATGTATAGGTGTATGAGTACATATGATGAGTGAATACATGTATGAGTGACTGTATAGGACTGTTGGTGAATGAGTGGATGTGTATGTGGATCTTAGAATTACTGAAGAGGTTGTTGTAACTGGTATTGGTATGTCCATTGTTTTGAAAAGTTTAGTCTCTATTTTTGAATGTGTGTATCAAAGGTTATATTAGGGTGAGAGGGGGTCTGCCACTCTATCACAAGGATGATATCATCAGTGATGTCATTTGAGATGTCATCAGTGATGTCATGAGTGATGTCACTGACCATGTCATGAGTGATGTAATATGTGACGTCATCAGCAGTGCATTGCGGGCGCGCGAGTTATAGTTAGCTGAACTAACTATAACGGGGGAATTTCAATGGTTTTGTACAAGTGAAAAGTCCAGCTAACTATAACACCCCTGAAACCTATGGTTTTTTCAGTGAATTTCTGAGGTTTTTTAAATGCTAATTCCTAACTATAACGTGCCTGAAACCTATGTTTTTTTCTGTGAATTTCAAAGGTTTTTTAAATGCTAATTTCTAACTATGCCTACAGAGATAGGACATGTGAAGAAAGAAGAAAAAATGCACAGAAAGAAAAAAAAGAAGTGCAGAAAGAAGCAACAGAAGTCCTCAAAGACGAAGAAAAGTGCAGGAAGAAGGATAACGTGCAGAAAGAACAAAAAGAAGAGCAGAAATAAGCCTTGTTGCAAAATCATCCTGTACCCTCAACTTTTTCAGACGGATACTGGTAGTAACTGAGTCTGACTAACCAGTCCTAGAGCCAGTGCTATGTTAAAAGACACTTAGAATACAGTGAAAACACCTACATACACTAGGGAACATTATGCGTTGGGGTCCCCCTGTGATTAGCATGACCTCCTCTGTAAGCCCCTAGTATATAATAGGGCAGGGGGATTAAAACTACCTCTTAAAACAGGCCACAGGGCGTTTTTGCACACGTTAACTCAGGCCCCGTCACCTCCCTTCACCACTGTGTAAACACGCCCTGTGTCCGTTTTTAGTTGGGAGATTAAGTTCATTTGAATCCTGCGGGTCCCTAGGGTCCAACTAGCCCACTAGGTACCTCCAGTAAGTGCCACAGAGCTGCGTTGCAGGGAGGTGTAAAAAGTGGCACCGCCTGGACCACCTCTCTGCAATGCAGCTCAGTGGCGCTTACTGGAAGCACTTGGTGGGCTAGTTAGCCCCCAGGGGCCCTCAGTATTGAAGGAAAATTATATCCCCAATTTAAAACGTGCCATAGTGCGTGTTTGCACACGTCACCTCAGGCCCCGTCCCCTCCCTTCACCACTGTGTAAACGCGACCTGTGGCTGTTCTAAGTTGAGAGATTAAGTCCCCTTGAATCCTAAGGGTCCCTAGGGTCAAACTAGACCACTAGGTACCTCCAGTAAGCGCCACAGAGCTGTGTTGCAGAGAGGTGTAAAAAGGGGCTTGGCCTCAGAACACCTGTCTGCAGCGCAGCTCCCTGGTGCATACTGGAGATACCTGTTGGGCTAGTTGGCCCTCAGGGACCCTCAGTATTGAAGAGGAATTAATTCCCCAACTTACAATTCGCCAGGGGGCGCATTTGCAGAGTGCTGCAAGGAGGGGGCGTGGCCTCCGGCACGATGCCAGTCTTTTATTTATTTTAATTTTTTAAGAAGGGGGGCTGTGTGGTTCCCCTTCTTATTCTAATGTATTGGCCCTGATGACCCCATCCCCCAGGGCCTGTCTCCTAATTATATTTTTTTGACCCCAATCCCCAGGGCCGGCCACTGTTTTTTATTATTTTAAAAAAATATATATTTATAGACACACCTAGGACATGCTGGACAAACCGTACGTACCCATCACCATGACGATTTGCGTGATATTCATTAAAAGGCGACTATGCATACAATGAATCCACGTAGAATGTATTTACACCACTAGTGAAGCTCTGACATGTCTGATGCCCTACCGTGCCTAATCCCGGTAGACACCCTTGTCGTTTATTTATACAAACATGGGTAGCTATTGACGGGCACATTTAATACACATGCACACCAAGCCATTCAAAGGGGATTCGAAAAAAATTCGACCAAAACTATGCAAGAAACCCCCCTCACGGTTAATAAAACACACATCCACTTCCGGATGTGTAATACTTTTTATTTTACTCTCTGGAAAGGGGACGAACATCACTTGAGAGTCACAGCGCGCTCCTGGCAGAGCCCAATGCTGTGTTACACCCACCATTGCCTGCTGAGTGCCACACACCTCTGTGTTGTATTCCACTAGCTAGTGCATATGCTATGACACTCTCTAGCCCATGTGCACTGTAACACCACCCCGTGAATATGTCATGCCACACTTGTCTTCGCACGGGTTATATTGCCCCATCTAACGTGCCTTCCTCGATGCCTATGTTATAAAGCACAGTGCTATGCCATACATATTACAATCTGGGATCCATATCTTTGTCACGGTGCATATGCAACGTTACACTCCCCAGCACATATTTTATATTACAACTTTAGAGACTAGTTAGGTTACACAACAATGCCCTGTGCATCTTACACTCCAAGGCGCATATCGCATAGCACGCGCTAGTGCCTGTGCTATCTCGCGCTCTCCAATGAATCTGTCATTGCGCACAATGTATTGCATATTATATTTCACGCCCGGTTCATCTTATATCACACTTTTTGTGCATAGTTTATACCATACACTATATCTAGTTTTCATTTTCAATCGTGCTCTCAGGACTATGTTCTATATAACACTGTGATCACCTACCCTTTTCACGGGCATTACATTTTGCGATAGGGGGTGGAGGGTCAGGGGGTGTTTCTGCCAAGTGAGCCCGGAGTCACAGTCACAAACGTCCTCTTCTTCCTGAATGAAAGTGAGATTATGCTGCATACTTGTTCATATTTTAAGTAGTTCGCACAGACACACGTTTTAAAAACAATAAAGTTCCTAATACCCGCCTTCTCTGAACAGTTAGCTTGCTGCCCCATCCCCCTCCTCCCTATCCTCTGTTGTGTGAATCCATGGACTAGCCTCCTCTCTCCTGCCATGCATGGTCTGAAGTGCTGCCACTGCCCTCAATTTAGTATGATGTACCAGTCCACTCCTCCTGCCCTCCATTGCCCAATTCTATGCCCCATCATTGACCTCCTGCTTAAACTCTGTGCTTAGCTTGCTGCCCCTATTCTCCTTCCCCCTGCCCTCCGATGTCTTTGTGTATGCCCCTGCTCCATCCTTTTTGCCCACCATGTTCCATGGACCTGCCACTCCTATCTACTCTGAGTGTTCTGTTGAGCTGCCACTCCCCTCCCACCTGCCTAGCATTGTCAGATGACTGTAACCTGTCCCTGCCACCTCCACCCTGCCTGTCCACATGCCATGCCCCTATCCTCTTCCTCCTGTCCTGCATAGTCCATTGTACTGCCACACCCTTCTGCCCTCCCTGGTCTGTTGTGCTGCAACTGCTCCTCCTGCCTGCCCCGTGCAGTCTGTTGTGAGGCCCCTTCCCCTGAACTTTCTTGTCTGTGCACAGGTCCTGACCCTCCCTGCACCCTCCTTCTTGCCCATCATAGCCATTGTGCTACCACTAACCCTCCCACTTGCCATGCATGGTCTTCTGTGCTGCCATGGCCCCTCCCACCTTCCCTGTGTGGTCAGTTAGCTGCCCCTGAACCCCTCCCACCTTCCCTCCATGGTCTATGTGTATGCCATCACAGTCTCACTGTTGCTCTTGATGGTGTGTCTTGCTTCTAGTGCCCATCCTGCCTGACCTCCATGGCTATCTTGCTGCTCCTGCCCTGCCCACTTGCCCCCAGCCCTCTGTTTACATGTGCAGACCCCTACTCCCTCCCTCCTGGCTTGTCTGCCCCTGATCCATCCCTCCTGCCCTTTATGGTCTGTTATGCTGTAGCTTTCTCTCCTGTCTGTCCATTATGGTCCTGCCTCTTGCCCCTCCGTTCTCTGTTGTCCATGTGCATGGTCCTGTCCCCTCCCTCTTGCTTTCTATGGATTGTTGTGCTACACTCCCGTCCCACATGCCCTGTGTGGTGTATTGTGCTGCTGCAAACCCTGATGCCTGCCCTGCAGGGTCAGTTTGGTGCACCTCTCCATGTCCCTCCTGTCCTCTGTTATCCAAGTCCATGTCCCTACCCCATTTCCTTCCATGATCCAATGCACCATACTTGCGAACATTTTGAACTTGGTAAGAGGGAGATTTTGAAAAAAAAAACGGGGTATTGATTTTCCCCTTTGAGTTACATTGAAAAAGAGGAGATTGTAGACAGGAGACAGATAAAATAAAGCCCATTTGAGCTTAAAAACATTGGACGTTTCCTGGCTGAATCGGGTCTGTTGGCATGTATGGTTGTACTACCATTGCCTCTTCCTTCTGCCCACAATGGTCTATTACATTGCCACAGCCTCTCTTGCAAGTCCTATATTGTTGGTTTGTTGCCCCTGCCCCCCTTTCCACTGCCCTCCATAGTCTGTCGTGCTGCCACGGCCCTTCCTGCCTGCTCAGTGTGGTTAAATTGTTGCCTTTGCACCCTCCTACCTGCCTTCAATTTTCAGAGTCCGTGCCCCTGGCCTCTGCCTCTCAACAGTATCCTAATGAACAACTAGATTGCTAACATTCTATATTTATTACAAAAGTGTGGAACGCCTGACGTCATCTTGATGTAATCAAAACTGTAATACCTAGAGCATTTCCTTTAGAAATTACATATATGAGAGGGTCTTATTGGCATCAAAATTATGGTTAGTGCTCTAAAAGACTAAAATAAGGACATATTTTCTGAGTTTTCAAATAGCGAGAAAGCACTTTTAAATTATTTGTTACCTTTATGTTTTTTTATCCAGTTGACCACTTGAATACATGTTGCACTTAGGGGAGAGGATGTGGTGTTACTTCCAGAACTGCAGACTTTGCAACTGGGGAACCAGGTTGGAGTTTCTGCTTCAGCTCGACATTCTGTGATTCTGGTCAAATCACTTAGTCTCCCCATGTCTACAACCAAAATGAATTTGTTCTTGTGTGATGTAACCAATGCTCATGTAAAGCACTCCAATACCTGACAAGTCTGCACTATATAACACTGCAAAAACACAAAATAATAAGTGTTTTGCACACTTCTGTCATTGGGCTATATTTGGGCTACATCTGGGTGATTTTGGGGTACATTTGGGCTCTTTTGTCTCCGGTGGCCATCTTGGGAGATTTATTTGTTATGAAGTTTCCTAATTTCCTCATGTACTGCAGTCTCCTCAGTAGGAAATGCTTTCAGTTTTTTACTTTGATTCCATCATGAAGGTATTCAGATATGTCACACATTTGCCATAAATTCTGAATGTTAGCACTCTAGTTGCTCATTAGATCACTGTAGTAAAACTACTGTTCACCATGGAAGTCTGCTCCTGGTATTAAAAGTGCATGTTTCAGTCTGCATGTCAGAATTTTTTAATGAAATAGAAGAGGATTTGAGAAGTCACTCAAAATGTGCCCTCATTTTCTTTCTTCAGCATTAATCATAATTTCTATGGCAAAATGAACCCCCTCATTGTGTTCCTTTTTAAATTAAATGTTTTAAGTGTTACCAGTTTATTCCAATCAAGATGGCTTCAGGTGTGCCATACTTTTGTCATAATGAAGACAGTAAGCGCTCTAGTTGTTTTTAAGAACACTCTGGGACATTCTGTCATTGGGCTATACTTGGGCTACATCTGGGTGATATTTGGGCTACATTTGGGCTCTTTTGTCTCTGGTGGCCATCTTGGCAGACTTATTTGTTATGAAGTTTCCTAATTTCCTCATTTACTGCAGTCTCCTCAGTAGGAAATACTTTCAGTTTTTTACTTTGATTCCAAAGGCATTCAGATGTGTCACACATTTGCCATAAATTCAGAATGTTAGCACTCTTTTTGCTCATTAGATCACTGTAGTAAAGCTACTGCTCACCAGGGAAAACTGCTGCTGGTATTGAAAGTGCATGTTTCAGTCTGCATGTCAGAATTTTTTAATGAAATAGAAGAGGATTTGAGAAGTCACTCAAAATGTGCCCTAATTTTTCTTTCTGCAGCACTAATCATACTTTTTATGGAAAAATGAACCCCATCATTTTGTTCCTTTTTAAATTAAATGTTTTAAGAGTTACCACTTTAATCCAAGCAAGATGGCTTCAGGTGTGCCATACGTTTATCATAAGTAGGACTGTTAGCGCTCTAGTTGTTCTTTGGAACACTCTGAGAAGCTGCAGTAGAACACAAAGGAATCAACTGACAGTCTCTGCCCTTGTTGGATGTACATGTTTTACTGAGAATGTCAGACTTCATTCTCACATGACTGGGAAAGATAATGTGAATTTACAGAAAATAAGCTCTCAGTTTTGCTTATAGATCACCTTCCAAACCTCTGTGGGAAAAGCATGAGAAAATATTTTTCTCTCAATCATGATATCCCAGCAGAAGGCTTTTTCACATGGTGAAATCACCTTAGAACATACCACAATTCCTAAAATGAGTAGGGTACCATCAACAAATGATTTATAATGTAACTAAAGTCTTAAAACTTTCTATTAACTGCAATGCTTTTTAATGAGGTGTGTCGTACTTTGAAATTTGGGACCACGTAGGAGGCAGGGCCCTACCCCTGTCTATCCCGGTATTAGCGAAACGCGAATGGTCAATGCGGTATGTACAAGTGCTTTGTGTAACGTTTTAGCTATGAATGCACTGTGTATACGTTATTATACATTGACTCCGTGGGTTCCATCTTAGAGCCGTGGCCATCTTATGGTTGCCCTCACATAGGCTACATATCATGAAGCAAATACGGGCCTTTAGAACACATGTACCTTCCTTTGACTTCTCTGTGACCTGGGCAGCTTGGCTCCGCTGCCCCAGGTCAGTCCGGTCTCACGAGCTCCCAGTCCTTTGGCCACCTGTGATTAGCATCAGGGCTTGACACACCATAAAGCCTTTTCATCCTACACGAGCCTCCAGCTAATCTCTTTCACACCTGACTGTTCCTGCTTTATGGCTTGTTTTCCAAACAGGAGATGCTCATGTTTATTGGGGCCTATCGATATCTGATGTGGGATCTGAGCCTTGCTGGGTAAATAATTGTGGGCTGGCTTAACTGGAATGTGGGATGGTCATCATGACTCTGCCTTTTCGTTTGAAATGTATACATGTATATGGCCATATCATAAAACAAGGAATGTATGCCTGAAGCAGGATATTCTGTATTTAAGGAGAAGCCCGTTTCTGTAACTTTTAGCAGTCTCCTGAGAACATACACGCTGTTGTACTTCTAGGATACCTGTAATTGGTCTGCAGCCAATAAACTGATCTTTGACTTCACCCAGAAGACTCTGTGTTTCTGTAGGTCTGAAACAGGAAAAACCCGAAGTCATAGGGTGTGTTCCCCTGCACCGCTGGGCTTAAAATTCCCAGTACTTCAGTTCGCCCAACGTGGGGCGATTTCAGCGGTACCGGTCCAAGCCAGAGGTTCGTGAGGAGCTTCGTGTGGAAATTCTGGAGGAAGGCCGCCACTTCATTGACCCCTGCATGTCGACGTGGTCCGAAAGTCTTTTCTGCGCGGTTCTCCGCGTCCCAACGGCTACGAAGGACTGCTGCCCTGATTAATCGCCCTGTTTTGGACCCTTGACAATTTTGGTAGAGCGAAACAATCGAGAGAGTCTTCTGGTGAGGCCATCGATCATCGATATTCAGTTAAGTATAAGTGGAGCGTCTCCCGGTTTGTTTGGTATCCTTAGGGATTTTTGGTATCCTTCGGGAACATTTCGATTTGGAGTTTGCAAACGCCAAAGCCAGAGGACTCGTGTATTCACGATACTATCGTAATCGATAATCCTTTGAAGTTTGGAACTAGACTAGTGAGCAAAGATGCCTGGTGCTAGTGTATTTGGAAGATTGTTTTGTTTGAGTTGTGGAAGGGATTTCCAGTTAGAGGATTCATGTCCGGTTCCTCCAATTGGAACTCCAACCTATGAACTTTATGTAAAACATGGCGTGGGCCCCATTGCATATAATGAAGTATGGATCCGATATACCAGAAACGACGGTGTTTTAAAATGGCCCCAAAATGGTAGGTTCGATACAGATATCTTAGATAATTTGGAAGTGAAATTGTTTAAAAAGAAAGCCCGGCCGGCGATGTTTGATTCTTTCCGCCTATGGCGAAAGGAAGCCAAACAGAAGGAAATTAAGCTAGCGAAAAGGAATAAGAGAGAAAGAGGTATGTCAGTGATGCAAGCAGCTGTGCAATTTAAAGATAATGAGGAGGAACAAATGAATGAGCAATTGCACAGACAGCGCAAACTAGGGGTTGATAAATGTTACCCTGTTTTGTCACCCCTTGTGCAAGATGAGACAAAAGAGAAAGAGAAAGATTCCCTAATGTCCCATTTGCTAAGTTCGCCACCCCCATATGCGCAAAATGCCACAGCACCTCCACAGCTTGTAAATGTGCAGCCTCCAGTAAATATGCCGCAAGCCTTCCAGCAGCCGCCAGCTCCTCTTCAGCTGGCTCCTATCCCTGCAGTGCAGCCCTCTCAAGGGGCGCCAGTTTTGTTACCTGTTACCCCCGCGCTTCCTGCGACTTTGTCTAACACGCCAGCGGCTTCCCCTGGCGCTCCTTCTTACACTACCCAGGTACCTGTATCTGAATCCGTTTTTCTTCCCTCTGTCTATCCCCCCGTTTTCACCTCAACTTCTCCTTCAGCACGACAACGACTAGCTAATGTAGTTACTAGTTTAATGTCGCCTCTCTTTGGGTCATCCAGTGCGACTCCTGGCTTACAGCGTAAGCAATTGCGCAGTCAGCTGCCTGGTCCCGACGAGAAAGAGGTGTTAGATCATCTGGCGCGTAGGTGGATTGGTTTCCCTTCACTCTATGATGTGGAATCAGTTGTTAACGTTTTTCACCAATGGGATGCCCCAAAGCAGAGGTATGTCTTTGATAAGATGTGTGAATTCCTCTGTGAGAAATTGGAGGATAATGGTGCAAACCCAAACCCACAGGAATTGTGTCGAGTGCGATTTGATTTTGAAACAGGTATAATTGTGGGCCCCAATGTAGATAAAGCAGTTGCGACTTTACTGTCCCTCAGAAATGGGGATTGTCAGCAATCATTGTTCGAACAGGAATTCCCTGTGGGGAAGAAAGGAAAAGCGCGACAATACCCTATGAGAGAAGTCCCTCCGGTATGGAAAGAAGCCGTTGCGGCTAATGCCGCTCAAGGTATTGCTGCTGCTCCAGCACATTTTCAGCGTGTTTGGGTGCATGTCCCTTGGAAGCGTTCTGAGGTCTTAGCGCTTAAACAGACATTGCCTGACACCCGTAAAAACCCTACAGGTTATTATAAGGAGTTATCACAAACTGCAGAATCATGTGTAATGAATCTGGCTGACATAGACATGTTGTTTGGGAATGTTGTTCCACAGCCTTTATGGGGATCCATTCGTAATGTAGATCACGCTGCAGAATTGGGTAACACATGGGCTAATATCATTGCTGCAGATGCTGGCCAAGTTGGTGGCGCGAAACCTGACCCTTTAGTAGCAGAACTCCCTGGTCGAATTATTACCTACATGAAAACTATAATGCCTGCGATGTGCGTAAATTGGGATAAACTATCCGCATGTAAGCAGAAGAAAGATGAGACAGTGTCTGATTTCTTTACCAGGTTTGAAGAAACGTTTATCGACCACAGTGGTCAAGACATGAGCACTGAAGGTGGCCAACGGTTATTTGTTGATAAATTTGTGCAGAATCTACTTCCCGAGTTGTGTAAAAAATTGAAAGACTCAGAAAGTTCCTGGGCTGTTTCCTCTTCAGCGCAAATATTGGCTACTGCACAGTATTATGAAAATAGAGATAAAGATGAGAAGGATAGAACAGATAAGAAAACGAAAGAACTGAAAACAAAGGTCCTCTTGCAGCAGGCTTATCCGCCACGTGGAGGACAGAATAATTATAGGCAAACACAAGGTATCTATCAGCAACCCCAACAGTTTCAGAGTACTCAGCAAATGAATGGGTATTATCAACCACGAATCCCTGTAGGTCCCAACCAATGTTCATATTGCAAAGAGGAAGGTCATTTTAAATATAGTTGCCCTAAATTAATGCAGCGTAACAGTAATGCGTATGGCGCAAGAGGTAGAGGTGGTCAGCAAGCTCCTAGAGGCAGAGGGCTTGGAAATGTTCCCCAGAACGCGCGTCCTCTTCCGCCTCAAAATACCATAAATAGCTTTGATCAGCAAGCCAACGCGACTGGTAATACAGCTCAGTACTATAATAATGATTATTATGCAGAAGATGACAATGTAGAAGATAATGATTACTAGGACAGCCGTCGACAGAGAGAGGGAGTTGTTTCAGTGCCAGTGGATCAGAGCGGACCTTATGTTAAAGTAACTACAGCAAATGTAACGGAGCCCTTTCTGCTGGATACTGGTGCTGCAAAGAGTTCAATCATGCATTCAAAACTCCCTGGCGCACCTTTGTCTGGCAAAATGAATGTCTCAGTAGGTTTTTCTGGCGCCCCAGTTAAGAACCCGATTTCTAGTCCTATGTCACTTTCTGTTGGACCTTGTGAGCTAAAAGCACCCCTCATCCTAACGACAGGTTGTGGTGAAAATTTGCTAGGATTGGATTTGCTAAAAAGATTGCATGCAACGTTATATTGTTCTCCCTCAGGAGTACAACTTACATTAGGCAAGAAACTGATTTCCCCGATGTATTTGTCTAAAAATGCAATGCCACCTGAATTGTCGTCCCTTCCGGATGTCCTTTGGGCTACTGGTCCCAATGATGTGGGTCTCCTGGAAATACCGCCATATGTGGTCACTTTAAAAGCCAATGTCAGATTGCCACGTATTCCCCAGTACAAGATCTCCAATGAAGGTCAGAAAGCATTGTTAGCAATTGTCAGTGATTTGATTAAAAGGGGTGTAATTGAAGAGACAAGAGGCAACGTTTGCAATAGTCCTGTTTTACCTGTCTTAAAACGAACGGACCCTTCACAGCCACCTGTTTACAGATTTGTGATTGACCTTAGAGAGGTTAATAAGATTGTTGTGCCACAGTTTCCAGTTGTCCCTGATATAACTGCCTTGTTAACCATGATTCCAGCCTCCGCTGTATGGTTCTCAGTGATCGATCTGAAGAATGCCTTCATTAGCATCCCAATTGCAGAGGAGAGCAGAGACATTTTTGGCTTTAGTTTAGGAGGTCGCAGCTTCCGCTTTAAACGCGCTCCCCAGGGCTACTGTGAAAGTCCATCAATATACAGTCAGGCTTTAAAAGCGCAGCTTGATGCACTGGTTTTACCCAGTGGCGCTATCGTTATTCAGTATGTTGACGATTTACTAATCGCCGCGGATACTGAAAAGATTTGCAAAAACGCTACCTTGTCATTGTTGCGTCATTTGTCTGCCTTCCATCACAAAGTGTCTCTCTCAAAGCTGCAATATTGTCGACAAGAAGTGACCTACTTAGGTCATCTCTTATCGAAGGAGGGAAGGAAACTGACCCCAGAAAGAATTCAGGCCATTGCACAGTTGAGTGTGCCTAGAACACAGAGAGAAGTACGTGCTTTCTTGGGCATTACTTCATACTGTAGGCATTGGATTCCCAATTTTTCCTTGCTGGCAAAACCTTTGTTAGCATTAACATGCAAAGACACACCGAATCCTATTCCATGGTCTGAAGAGTGTCAGAAAAGTTTTTGGGAATTGCGTAATGCATTGTGTTCAGCTCCTGTGTTGGGTACCCCTGACTACAGCAAGCCTTTTACATTGTATGTTCATGAAAAAGATGGTTGCGCATTATCAGTGTTAACACAGCCTTTTGGCGACAGACCGCGTCCATGCGCATATTTTTCGTCAACCTTGGACCCGGTAGCGAGGGCATTGCCAAGTTGTTTGAGAGCTACAGCCGCCGCAGCTATGTCTATTCGACAGTCTGCTGGCCTAGTAATGGATAATACATTGATTGTTATGGTTCCACATGCTGTGGACACATTGTTAAACAGGACCAAGACACAACACTTAACTAGTGCGCGATTATCCGGATATGAGCTGACACTGTTAGCAAATCATATACACATAAAGAGATGCAACACGTTGAATCCAGCTACACTATTACCAATTCCAGCAGACCTAGATGAGATTGAGCAACATGATTGTCTGTTCAGAACAGAAGAAGAGACGAAAAGGAGAGTAGATCTTAAAGATACTCCCCTGACTGAGTGTGATGGTACCTTATGGGTGGATGGTTTGTGTTTCAAGCTTCCGAATGGTGATACGACTGCTGCATATGCTATCACGACTTTGCACACGATTGTGGAAACTGCACGTGTGCCACAAAATTCGGCTCAAGCAGCAGAATTGATTGCCCTTACGAGAGCATGCGTGTTGTCTGAGGGAATGAAAGTGAACATATATACGGATAGCCAGTACGCCTTTGGCGTGGCTCATAGTTTTGGGCGATTGTGGAAGGAACGTGGGTTCCTGACTTCGCATGGAGCTAAGATTCAGAATGGCAAGTTGGTGAATGATCTTCTTGAGTCGCTGACCCTACCGTTGCAAGTTGCGATTATGAAATGCAGTGCGCACAAGAAAATCACTGATGATGTTGGACGTGGTAATGCGTTTGCTGATGAAGTCGCGAAAGAAACAGCAAAAGATGTGAAGACTCGAATGTATGTTGCAGGCCCTGCCAGATGGGTTGGTGATGTTGGAATGTGTGAAAACACAATAGAGAGTGTAAAGTCCCTTCAAGCTGAAGCCACAGAGAAAGAGTTGAGCAAGTGGAGAGAAAGTACGGGTAAGTTGGATGAGAATGGTTGTTGGGTCGATTTGTCAGAACATAGGCGATGGTTGTTACCTGATGCATATGTGCTTCCAGTGGTTACTATGGCACATGGAATGGCACATATCCGCATGAAAGGAATCTGTAAGTTGTTGGCTCCAGTATGGCAGAATGCTGGAATTCCCAAGTGTGCAGAGAATGTGGTCAAGAATTGTATGGTATGCTTGAAGTACAACCCTGGTAGGGGAACCCCAACTCCAGCTGGTCATTTTGCGCCTCCATCATATCCATTTGAAGTTTTGCAGCTAGATTTTATCCACATGGAAAGGTGCAACAACCTGAAATATGTATTGGTGGTTGTCTGCGCTTTTTCAAAATGGATAGAGGCCTATCCCCTAAAAGACAACACTGCTCTATCCACAGCCAAAGCCCTTGTGAAGGAATTTTTCCCTAGGTTTGGAATGCCAAGAATGGTGTGGAGTGATAATGGGAGTGAATTTGTGGGTCAAGTGATGAAGAATGTGTGTGAGGGATTAGGGATTAAGCAGAAGTTCCACGCTGCAAATCACCCCCAATCAGCTGGATTAGTAGAACGTTACAATGGCGCTCTAAAACTCAAGCTGGCCAAAATCCAGGCGAGCTCCGGTCTTAAATGGCCTGACGCTCTGCCTCTAGCACTCCTGTCCACCAGAATGACCGTACACTCACGAGTGGGACTTAGCCCATACGAGGTGGTTTTTGGCCGCCCGGCCAATGTATGGGGTGTGCCAAGACTGACGAAATTCAGCAAAATCGAACATCCAGTACTGCTTGATTACTTGTATGAATTGATGGCTAAATTGCGTGTTTTACACCAACAGGTGCACGATACTCTTCCCCAGGCCTCTGAGGCTCCAGGACACCCTATCGACCCTGGCACGTGGGTTCTGGTGAAAAATTTCCAGCACAAAAGCAACGATGAGCCTCGTTGGATCGGCCCTCATCTCGTACTTCTGTCTAAAAGATCAGCTGTTCGAGTAAAGGGGAAGAAGAACTGGATCCACGGCGCCCACGTCCAAAGGATACCTTTGCCTCTGCCGTATGACCAGTGGGTCCAGGAGGGTATCGCTGACTCTGAAACAGACACTGTATCTCGTTTTGTGCCGTTCAGTGATGCACGCATAAAAGGCACAACTTCAGCACAACAGAGTGACGATATTTTGCAAGAAGCTGTGCCACCGTCAATTCGATTGGACACCACAGAGCCTGAACTCTTGTTTCAAGATCAGACAGTACCTGGCCGTTTCCACTACAATCTAAGACCAAGGCCTATGGACAAATAAATATTGTTTTTCCTTACCTTTTGGGTTTTTGATAACCATAGCTCTCCCATCTGAAGGACTTTCTTGATTTTTGTTTTTCGAACCACCATCCGGGTTCAGCCGCAGGGTCGCGGTGCCAAGACTTTGGGGTACAGGCCGAAGACGTTAGGTCAACGGTTCTGGTTGGTCTAGGGCATTCCCTGGACTGACAGGCGTACTCCTTAGCAGAAGATACTCACCCGCCGCGAGCGGCACGATTAGAGGATGGAGTTTTTCAAGATGGAGAGACTCGCTGAGGAAATGAACTTTAAAGCAAAAATATGTAAAATAATGAAGAGCAAACGTTTTGTATTTTTATGTTTGTTTATATTATGTAGTATGGTAGTGTTTACTGTAGGATTTGTATTCTTCTCCTCTCAAGAGCCCATTGCACCCACTGTACAGCCTATATCTCCTCCTACTGTCTCCTCACACTCTTTTCACCCTCTGCCTGAACATGAACAAGCCAGACGGTCTGAGTTTGTAAACAACTCGTTTATTCAGCTCCTGCACCAGCACCAGCTAGTTATGAATACAACCAATTGTTGGGTGTGTGGTTTAATGCCACATACCATTAATAAGGGTATTCCTTATCTAGTGCTGCCGTTTAGTTATAATGGATCGTCATGGGCATTCCAGACCATGTTTTTCTTTGCTCTAGATGCGTACTCCCCGCGACAACCGCATTCCATCAGACCTAGTACAAATAATAAAGCTTTAATGAAAGGAGTTGCCGATATGAGCAGAGATATCGACGCATACTCATCTATTCCTAAGGAGGAATTGAGAGCTTATGTAGGGTGGAACGCGACGGGGTATAGTATTAGTCTGGGTGAAAGACAGCGGAAAATTTCATCCCCAATCTGGGTTGTACCCCACATAGGTCGGTTCTGTTTACAAGGTAATGGTCAGAATCCTAGAGCTCAACTGGGGAGAAGTGACTGTACTGAAACGTACACTTTTCCATCGCAGTTTTCCCCTGCGTTTTTGGCTGCCAAGGGTACATATTTTGTCTGCAATGACCGAGCATATACATGGTTGCCCCCTGATTTCTCGGGCACATGTTATATTACAAATCTGCTACCGCCAACATTTACTGCCGCCTCCGACTATCACAAGACCAGAGTTGTGAGAGGCGTGATTAGTAAGGCGGATACTGCCGGTCAGGAAGCGGGAGACTTCTTTTTGGGTTTCCTGCCGTTTTGGGGACCTATGGTTAATAGTAGGAACCTGAGACAACTGACTCGTGTGGTTGAATCAACTGTTAATGTTACGGCTGGTGCCCTTGGTAATTTGACAGCTGAGCTCCAAGCGGATCGCCTCATGACTTTGCAGAACCGCATGGTTCTAGACATCATACTTGCAGACCGCGGTGGGGTATGTAAGGTCATCCAATCTAGTTGTTGCATTTTCATACCAGATAACGCCCCAACAGTTTATCAAGCCATCTCCAAACTGCATAAAATATCTGAATCCATACACGTCGATAAAGGAGATTGGTCACTGGTGAGGTGGTTCTGGGAACTGATATCTGCCTGGGGTTGGAAAGTTCTGATGGTCATTGGAATGATCTTAGCCATCCTTTTCCTGTTCTGTCTGTGCATACAGTGTGCTCCTGCGATATGTGGCCTCTGTTCTACATTATGTGTAAGGAAACCTGTATCGAGGGACGAGCTAAGTAATAGGATGATGCTACAGCAACATCTCCATGACTTCATGAATATTGACCTAGACTCGGATTGAAATTAGTATAGTTATTGCCTATGTAAGGGCAAAAGGAGGGTCTGTCGTACTTTGAAATTTGGGACCGCGTAGGAGGCAGGGCCCTACCCCTGTCTATCCCGGTATTAGCGAAATGCGAATGGTCAATGCGGTATGTACAAGTGCTTTGTGTAACGTTTTAGCTATGAATGCACTGTGTATATGTTATTATACATTGACTCCGTGGGTTCCATCTTAGAGCGGTGGCCATCTTATGGTTGCCCTCACATAGGCTACGTATCATGAAGCAAATACGGGCCTTTAGAACACATGTGCCTTCCTTTGACTTCTCTGTGACCTGGGCAGCTTGGCTCCGCTGCCCCAGGTCAGTCCGGTCTCACGAGCTCCCCGTCCTTTGGCCACCTGTGATTAGCATCAGGGCTTGACACACCATAAAGCCTTTTCATCCTACACGAGCCTCCAGCTAATCTCTTTCACACCTGACTGTTCCTGCTTTATGGCTTGTTTTCCAAACAGGAGATGCTCATGTTTATTGGGGCCTATCGATATCTGATGTGGGATCTGAGCCTTGCTGGGTAAATAATTGTGGGCTGGCTTAACTGGAATGTGGGATGGTCATCATGACTCTGCCTTTTCGTTTGAAATGTATACATGTATATGGCCATATCATAAAACAAGGAATGTATGCCTGAAGGAGGATATTCTCCTGAGAACATACACGCTGTTGTACTTCTAGGATACCTGTAATTGGTCTGCAGCCAATAAACTGATCTTTGACTTCACCCAGAAGACTCTGTGTTTCTGTAGGTCTGAAACAGGAAGAACCCGAAGTCATAGGGTGTGTTCCCCTGCACCGCTGGGCTTAAAATTCCCAGTACTTCAGGTGCTATCATGTATATTGGTCCCAAGATGGCTGCCAACACTTCTTGGATGAAGTGCTGACAGCCAATCAGATCTCAGGATGAGATGTGTGGTTAGGCTCCGCCCACATATATATATGATTTTACTTTTGATTTTCTCAGGAACTACTGAACAGATTTACACCAGACCTGCAAAAGGCACATCTCTGACCTGAGGACTACCTCTCTGCCAAATTTCAAGTAATTCTTGAAACTCGGACTAAAGGTCCTATGGGAAAATGCATGGGGAAAACATGTTTTGGGACCCCCCTTTTTTTCTCAGCCCCCGCTTCACGAATACCCCCGAGACTTTCAGGGTAGGAGCGGAGCGCCCCACCTATTTTAAAAATTTCGCGAGGATTCGTCAACCGGCGCCAAAGTTATTCCAAATAGAATGTTGCAGATTTCCTATGGAAACACGGTCCTGACTATAGCTATCTACTGGCGACCGCCAGTAGATAATATATATATATATATACATATATATATATATATATATATACATATTACCTACTGGCGGTCGCCAGTAGGTAGTTATAGTTAGGACCCTCTTTCCATAGGAAAACCGTAACATTCTATTTGGAATAACTTTGGCGCCGGTCGACGAATCCTCGCGGAATTTTCAAAACTAATGGGGCGCTACGCTCTGCTCCTACCCTGAAAGTCTCGGGGGGATTCGTCAAGCGGGGGCTGAGATAAAAGGGGGGTCCCAAAACGCGTTTTTCCCAATGCATTTTTCCATAGGACCTTTAGTCCGAGCTACAGCCCGAACGGCTGAACTGAATTACTTGAAATTTGGCAGAGAGGTAGTCCTCAGGTCAAGGAAGTGCCTTTTGTAGGTTTGGTGTAAATCTGTTCAGTAGATTCTGAGAAAATAGCCTTTAAATCAATATATATATCTGAGCCAGCGTACGGTGCGCTTACGGTGCGCTTACCGTACGCGTACGGTGGCGTGCGCGAGCGCGATTCTGATTGGCCCTTAGATCTTAGTAAACATTCAAATCGGTCGAAACCAGGAAGGGGCGGCCGCCATTTTCTCTCTCGCACTCTGACAGGGGGTTGAAAAACAAAGTGCAAATCATGTAAAGGGGCTGTTTACACAGCTCCCAAGCACCTAGCCATGTCGAGGGAGTCCCCAACGATCCCCCAAGTGCAAAAGGTGCCCGAAGGGCACCTTTTGTGCATGGCTCATCTGAGATAAACAAAACATATATTTTACCTGTCACAACGATGCTCATCATATGACCTCCATGTGCGCACGGTGCGCGAAGCGCATCGTGCGTCCATGGCCCATCTAGCGTAACGTGGGCACGCGGTGCGCGAAGCGCACCGTGCGCGCACGGAACGAACTGCGTTAAGTGGGCGCGCACGCCACAAATGGCGTAAAGTAACTTAGCATTTAAAAAACCGTACAAATTCACTGAAAAAACCATAGGTTTCACACACGTTATAGTTAGGAATTAGCATTTAAAAAACCTTGCAAATTCACTGAAAAAACCATAGGTTTCACACATGTTATAGTTAGCTGTACATTTCACTCGTAAAAAACCAATGAAATTCCCCCGTTATAGTTAGTGCAGGCAACTATAACTCACGCGACCGCAATCCTCTGCTGATGCTAATACTGTATTTAGACCCTTATTTGCCCATGTCTTCTTCCATTAAATTTTAGCTATACACATATGTCATCAGCAGAAGATTGCGGTCGCGTGAGTTATAGTTGCCTGCACTAACTATAACGGGGGAATTTCATTGGTTTTTTACGAGTGAAATGTACAGCTAACTATAACATGTGTGAAACCTATGGTTTTTTCAGTGAATATATATATATATATATATATATATATATATATATCAAACCAATACTCCCTCTCAATAAGAAAGAGTGCGGCACTCCGCGTAGCTCCTGAACGAGAGGGCGTCCCGCTACACCAGCAACCTGCACGCTGGTAAAACATCAAACCAATACTCCCTCTCAATAAGAAAGAGTGCGGGACAGCTCCGGGGTGTAGCAAAGTGGCTTTATTAGTAAAAAAGCGCTGGCATTACGAGTCCATGAAACGCTGGCAGACGCGTTTCAGCCCTCATTAGCTTTCCTCAGTGCCCATTTTCATGTTCTCATTCCATCTCTGGGGGTCAGCTCGTACGATCTTTAAATGACGACCACATCCAGTCAGCTGATCACTTGCCCCTCCTTCCGCCTCGATGACACGGCGGCACCTCGCGCTACTCCTCCCAGTCCACTGCATTCTGGTAGATGGAGTCCTCAGAGCAATCCCATACAGTGATGGGGTGTTGCACAACACCATGTGATTTCCCACTGTGTAGCTGATGAACCTCACCCCACCGCAGTTGTCCGGAAGCTCAAGCCACTTTTTGCACCCCTTATCGGGCAGTTCAATCTCGCCTCCTCTCTCCCAAGGTAACGATAACCGCCAAGTGGAAATCTGCTATACCAGGGGGGGCGACGCGTTGCAGTTTCATGCGACGACCAAAGCTGCAGGCACTCCGCGTAGCTCCTGAACGAGAGGGCGTCCCGCTACACCAGCAACCTGCACGCTGGTAAAACATCAAACCAATACTCCCTCTCAATAAGAAAGAGTGCGGGACAGCTCCGGGGTGTAGCAAAGTGGCTTTATTAGTAAAAAAGCGCTGGCATTACGAGTCCATGAAACGCTGGCAGACGCGTTTCAGCCCTCATTAGCTTTCCTCAGTGCCCATTTTCATGTTCTCATTCCATCTCTGGGGGTCAGCTCGTACGATCTTTAAATGACGACCACATCCAGTCAGCTGATCACTTGCCCCTCCTTCCGCCTCGATGACACGGCGGCACCTCGCGCTACTCCTCCCAGTCCACTGCATTCTGGTAGATGGAGTCCTCAGAGCAATCCCATACAGTGATGGGGTGTTGCACAACACCATGTGATGTCCCACTGTGTGGCTGATGAACCTCACCCCACCGCAGTTGTCCGGAAGCTCAAGCCACTTTTTGCACCCCTTATCGGACAGTTCAATCTCGCCTCCTCTCTCCCCAGGTAACGATGACCGCCAAGTGGAAATCTGCTATACCAGGGGGGGGCGACGCGTTGCAGTTTCATGCGACGACCAAAGCTGCAGGCACTCCGCGTAGCTCCTGAACGAGAGGGCGTCCCGCTACACCAGCAACCTGCACGCTGGTAAAACATCAAACCAATACTCCCTCTCAATAAGAAAGAGTGCGGGACAGCTCCGGGGTGTAGCAAAGTGGCTTTATTAGTAAAAAAGCGCTGGCATTACGAGTCCATGAAATGCTGGCAGACGCGTTTCAGCCCTCATTAGCTTTCCTCAGTGCCCATTTTCATGTTCTCATTCCATCTCTGGGGGTCAGCTCGTACGATCTTTAAATGACGACCACATCCAGTCAGCTGATCACTTGCCCCTCCTTCCGCCTCGATGACACGGCGGCACCTCGCGCTACTCCTCCCAGTCCACTGCATTCTGGTAGATGGAGTCCTCAGAGCAATCCCATACAGTGATGGGGTGTTGCACAACACCATGTAATGTCCCACTGTGTGGCTGATGAACCTCATCCCACCGCAGTTGTCCGGAAGCTCAAGCCACTTTTTGCACCCCTTATCGGGCAGTTCAATCTCGCCTCCTCTCTCCCCAGGTAACGATAACCGCCAAGTGGAAATCTGCTATACCAGGGGGGGCGACGCATTGCAGTTTCATGCGACGACCAAAGCTGCAGGCACTCCGCGTAGCTCCTGAACGAGAGGGCGTCCCGCTACACCAGCAACCTGCACGCTGGTAAAACATCAAACCAATACTCCCTCTCAATAAGAAAGAGTGCGGGACAGCTCCGGGGTGTAGCAAAGTGGCTTTATTAGTAAAAAAGCGCTGGCATTACGAGTCCATGAAACGCTGGCAGACGCGTTTCAGCCCTCATTAGCTTTCCTCAGTGCCCATTTTCATGTTCTCATTCCATCTCTGGGGGTCAGCTCGTACGATCTTTAAATGACGACCACATCCAGTCAGCTGATCACTTGCCCCTCCTTCCGCCTCGATGACACGGCGGCACCTCGCGCTACTCCTCCCAGTCCACTGCATTCTGGTAGATGGAGTCCTCAGAGCAATCCCATACAGTGATGGGGTGTTGCACAACACCATGTGATGTCCCACTGTGTGGCTGATGAACCTCACCCCACCGCAGTTGTCCGGAAGCTCAAGCCACTTTTTGCACCCCTTATCGGGCAGTTCAATCTCGCCTCCTCTCTCCCCAGGTAACGATAACCGCCAAGTGGAAATCTGCTATACCAGGGGGGGCGACGCGTTGCAGTTTCATGCGACGACCAAAGCTGCAGGCACTCCGCATAGCTCCTGAACGAGAGAGCGTCCCGCTACACCAGCAACCTGCACGCTGGTAAAACATCAAACCAATACTCCCTCTCAATAAGAAAGAGTGCGGGACAGCTCCGGGGTGTAGCAAAGTGGCTTTATTAGTAAAAAAGCGCTGGCATTACGAGTCCATGAAACGCTGACAGACGCGTTTCAGCCCTCATTAGCTTTCCTCAGTGCCCATTTTCATGTTCTCATTCCATCTCTGGGGGTCAGCTCGTACGATCTTTAAATGATGACCACATCCAGTCAGCTGATCACTTGCCCCTCCTTCCGCCTCGATGACACGGCGGCACCTCGCGCTACTCCTCCCAGTCCACTGCATTCTGGTAGATGGAGTCCTCAGAGCAATCCCATACAGTGATGGGGTGTTGCACAACACCATGTGATGTCCCACTGTGTGGCTGATGAACCTCACCCCACCGCAGTTGTCCGGAAGCTCAAGCCACTTTTTGCACCCCTTATCGGGCAGTTCAATCTCGCCTCCTCCCTCCCCAGGTAACGATAACCGCCAAGTGGAAATCTGCTATACCAGGGGGGGCGACGCGTTGCAGTTTCATGCGACGACCAAAGCTGCAGGCACTCCGCGTAGCTCCTGAACGAGAGGGCGTCCCGCTACACCAGCAACCTGCACGCTGGTAAAACATCAAACCAATACTCCCTCTCAATAAGAAAGAGTGCGGGACAGCTCCGGGGTGTAGCAAAGTGGCTTTATTAGTAAAAAAGCGCTGGCATTACGAGTCCATGAAACGCTGGCAGACGCGTTTCAGCCCTCATTAGCTTTCCTCAGTGCCCATTTTCATGTTCTCATTCCATCTCTGGGGGTCAGCTCGTACGATCTTTAAATGACGACCACATCCAGTCAGCTGATCACTTGCCCCTCCTTCCGCCTCGATGACACGGCGGCACCTCGCGCTACTCCTCCCAGTCCACTGCATTCTGGTAGATGGAGTCCTCAGAGCAATCCCATACAGTGATGGGGTGTTGCACAACACCATGTGATGTCCCACTGTGTGGCTGATGAACCTCACCCCACCGCAGTTGTCCGGAAGCTCAAGCCACTTTTTGGACCCCTTATCGGGCAGTTCAATCTCGCCTCCTCTCTCCCCAGGTAACGATAACCGCCAAGTGGAAATCTTCTATACCAGGGGGGGCGACGCGTTGCAGTTTCATGCGACGACCAAAGCTGCAGGCACTCCGCGTAGCTCCTGAACGAGAGGGCGTCCCGCTACACCAGCAACCTGCACGCTGGTGAAACATCAAACCAATACTCCCTCTCAATAAGAAAGAGTGCGGGACAGCTCCGGGGTGTAGCAAAGTGGCTTTATTAGTAAAAAAGCGCTGGCATTACGAGTCCATGAAACGCTGGCAGACGCGTTTCAGCCCTCATTAGCTTTCCTCAGTGCCCATTTTCATGTTCTCATTCCATCTCTGGGGGTCAGCTCGTACGATCTTTAAATGACGACCACATCCAGTCAGCTGATCACTTGCCCCTCCTTCCGCCTCGATGACACGGCGGCACCTCGCGCTACTCCTCCCAGTCCACTGCATTCTGGTAGATGGAGTCCTCAGAGCAATCCCATACAGTGATGGGGTGTTGCACAACACCATGTGATGTCCCACTGTGTGGCTGATGAACCTCACCCCACCGCAGTTGTCCGGAAGCTCAAGCCACTTTTTGCACCCCTTATCGGGCAGTTCAATCTCGCCTCCTCTCTCCCCAGGTAACGATAACCGCCAAGTGGAAATCTGCTATACCAGGGGGGGCGACGCGTTGCAGTTTCATGCGACGACCAAAGCTGCAGGCACTCCGCGTAGCTCCTGAACGAGAGGGCGTCCCGCTACACCAGCAACCTGCACGCTGGTAAAACATCAAACCAATACTCCCTCTCAATAAGAAAGAGTGCGGGACAGCTCCGGGGTGTAGCAAAGTGGCTTTATTAGTAAAAAAGCGCTGGTATTACGAGTCCATGAAACGCTGGCAGACGCGTTTCAGCCCTCATTAGCTTTCCTCAGTGCCCATTTTCATGTTCTCATTCCATCTCTGGGGGTCAGCTCGTACGATCTTTAAATGACGACCACATCCAGTCAGCTGATCACTTGCCCCTCCTTCCGCCTCGATGACACGGCGGCACCTCGCGCTACTCCTCCCAGTCCACTGCATTCTGGTAGATGGAGTCCTCAGAGCAATCCCATACAGTGATGGGGTGTTGCACAACACCATGTGATGTCCCACTGTGTGGCTAATGAACCTCACCCCACCGCAGTTGTCCGGAAGCTCAAGCCACTTTTTGCACCCCTTATCGGGCAGTTCAATCTCGCCTCCTCTCTCCCAAGGTAACGATAACCGCCAAGTGGAAATCTGCTATACCAGGGGGGGCGACGCGTTGCAGTTTCATGCGACGACCAAAGCTGCAGGCACTCCGCGTAGCTCCTGAACGAGAGGGCGTCCCGCTACACCAGCAACCTGCACGCTGGTAAAACATCAAACCAATACTCCCTCTCAATAAGAAAGAGTGCGGGACAGCTCCGGGGTGTAGCAAAGTGGCTTTATTAGTAAAAAAGCGCTGGCATTACGAGTCCATGAAACGCTGGCAGACGCGTTTCAGCCCTCATTAGCTTTCCTCAGTGCCCATTTTCATGTTCTCATTCCATCTCTGGGGGTCAGCTCGTACGATCTTTAAATGACGACCACATCCAGTCAGCTAATCACTTGCCCCTCCTTCCGCCTCGATGACACGGCGGCACCTCGCGCTACTCCTCCCAGTCCACTGCATTCTGGTAGATGGAGTCCTCAGAGCAATCCCATACAGTGATGGGGTGTTGCACAACACCATGTGATGTCCCACTGTGTGGCTGATGAACCTCACCCCACCGCAGTTGTCCGGAAGCTCAAGCCACTTTTTGCACCCCTTATCGGGCAGTTCAATCTCGCCTCCTCTCTCCCCAGGTAACGATAACCGCCAAGTGGAAATCTGCTATACCAGGGGGGGCGACGCGTTGCAGTTTCATGCGACGACCAAAGCTGCAGGCACTCCGCGTAGCTCCTGAACGAGAGGGCGTCCCGCTACACCAGCAACCTGCACGCTGGTAAAACATCAAACCAATACTCCCTCTCAATAAGAAAGAGTGCGGGACAGCTCCGGGGTGTAGCAAAGTGGCTTTATTAGTAAAAAAGCGCTGGCATTACGAGTCCATGAAACGCTGGCAGACGCGTTTCAGCCCTCATTAGCTTTCCTCAGTGCCCATTTTCATGTTCTCATTCCATCTCTGGGGGTCAGCTCGTACGATCTTTAAATGACGACCACATCCAGTCAGCTGATCACTTGCCCCTCCTTCCGCCTCGATGACACGGCGGCACCTCGCGCTACTCCTCCCAGTCCATATAATATATATATATATATATATATATTATCTACTGGCGGTCGCCAGTAGATAGTTATAGTTAGGACCGTGTTTCCATAGGAAATCCGCAACATTCTATTTGGAATAACTTTCGCGCCGGCTGACGAATCCTCGCGAAATTTTCAAAGTAGGTGGGGCGCTCCGCTCCGCTCCTACCCTGAAAGTCTCGGGGGGATTCGTCAAGCGGGGGCTGAGAAAAAAGGGGGGTCCCAAAACGTGTTTTCCCCATGCATTTTCCCATAGGACCTTTAGTCCGAGCTACAGCCCGAACGGCTGAACAGAATTACTTGAAATTTGGCAGAGAGGTAGTCCTCAGGTCAGAGATGTGCCTTTTGCAGGTCTGGTGTAAATCTGTTCAGTAGGTCCTGAGAAAATAGCATTTAAATCAATATATATATCTGTAAGCGCGCTCCGTGCGCTTACGGTAAGCTTACCGTACGCGTACGGTGCCGTGCGCGAGCTCAATTCTGATTGGTGGTTACATGACTGTAAACATTCGAATCGGTCGAAATCAGAAAGTGTCGGCCGCCATTTTCTGTCTCTCGCACTGAAAAACAAAGGTGGATAACGTGAAAAGGGGGCAACGGAGAGAGTTGCAGACCCCCTAGCGTTTGTCAGGGGGTCCACGAAGGACCAAAAAGTACGAAAAATACATTTAATAATTATTAAAAAAAATCGCGGAGTGCGCGTACGGTAAGCTTACCGTACGCGCAAGGCAAAAAAAAAAAAAAAAAAAACCAAAACAAAATAACAATCACATTTATTAAATAAATTGAAGGACCCGCAAGGGAAAAAAAAAATTGTTACTGTGTGCCCACAGCGCGCGCACGGTGCGCGAAGTGCACCGTGCGCGCAGGGTGTGCGCACAGTGAAAAACCAGAAATAAAAATAAAAAATAAATACATAACTTAGCATTTAAAAAAACGTACAAATTCACTGAAAAAACCATAGGTTTCACACACGTTATAGTTAGGAATTAGCATTTAAAAAACCTTGCAAATTCACTTAAAAAACCATAGGTTTCACACATGTTATAGTTAGCTGTACATTTCACTCGTAAAAAACCAATGAAATTCCACGTTATAGTTAGATCAGGTAACTATAACTTGCGCGACCGCAATCCACAATGTGTCATTTCAGATGTCATCATTGATGTGATGAGTGATGTCACTGACCATGTCATGAGTGATGTAATATGTGACGTCATCAGCAGTTTATTGTGGGCGCGCAAGTTATAGTTACCTGATCTAACTATAACGTGGAATTTCATTGGTTTTTTACGAGTGAAATGTACAGCTAACTATAACATGTGTGAAACCTATGGTTTTTTAAGTGAATTATAGATATATATATATATATATATTACCTACTGGCGGTCGCCAGTAGGTAGTTATAGTTAGGACCACGTTTCCATAGGAAATCCGCAACATTCTATTTTGAATAACTTTGGCGCCGGTCGACGAATCCTCGCGAATTTTTCAAAATAGGTGGGGCGCTACGCTCCGCTCCTTCCCTGAAAGTCTCGGGGGGATTCGTCAAGCGGGGGCTGAGATAAAAGGGGGGTCCCAAAACGCGTTTTTCCCATGCATTTTTCCATAGGACCTTTAGACAGGGCTACAGCCCGAACGGCTGAACAGAATTACTAGAAATTTGGCAGAGAGGTAGTCCTCAGGTCAAGGAAGTGCCTTTTGTAGGTTTGGTGTAAATCTGTTCAGTAGATTCTGAGAAAATAGCCTTTAAATCAATATATATATCTGAGCCAGCTTACGGTGCGCTTACGGTACGCTTACCGTACGCGTACGGTGGCGTGCGCGAGCGCGATTCTGATTGGCTCTTAGATCTTAGTAAACATTCGAATCGGCCGAAACCAGGAAGCGGCGGCCGCCATTTTCTCTCGCGCACTGAGAGTGATGTTTAAAATATTAAGCCCAAAAACATGTAAAGGGGCTGTTTAGACAGCTCCCACACACATAGCAATGTTGAGGGAGTCCCCAAAGATCCCCCAAGGCCAAAAACTGAATTTTTATTTTTTCGCTAATTTCGCCGATTACGCTTACCGTACGCGTACGGTAAAAAATTATAAAAAAAAAAAAATTATCCACACTCTCCCCACCCCGGGTGCAATTGGTGCCCGAAGGGCACCAATCGTGAATGGCTTATTAAAGATGAGTTAAACTAAAATATTTTAAAAAAAAATAATAAAAAAAAAAATTATCCACACTCTCTCCACCCCATGTGCAAATGGTGCCCGAAGGGCACCATTTGTGCATGGCTTATAACATATACGAAAAATTAAAATATTACCTTTCAAAACGAAGTGCATCATATGTCCTCCATGTGCGCACGGTGCACGAAGCGCATCGTGCTTACATGGCCCATCTAGCGTAACGTGGGCACGCAGTGCACGTAGCGCACCGCGTGCCCACCGTGCGTGCACGGCACTAACTGCGTAAAGTGGGCGCGCGGTGCACGAAGCGCACCGCGTGCTCACTGTGCGCGCACGGTGCACGAAGCGCACCGTGCGCGCACGGAACGAACTGCGTTAAGTGGGCGCGCACGCCACGAATGGCGTAAAGTAACTTAGCATTTAAAAAACCGTACAAATTCACTGAAAAAACCATAGGTTTCACACACGTTATAGTTAGGAATTAGCATTTAAAAAACCTTGCAAATTCACTGAAAAAACCATAGGTTTCACACATGTTATAGTTAGCGGAAATTTTACTGATAAAAAACCAATGAAATTCCACCGTTATAGTTAGGGCAGGCAACTATAACTCACGCGACCGCAATCCTCTGCTGATGACATATGTGTCTTTATGAAAAAAAAATATTTGTAATATATGTATAGCTAAAAATGTATGGAAGAAGACATGGGCAAATAAGTGTCTAAATACAGTATTAGCATCAGTAGAGGATTGCGGTCGCGTGAGTTATAGTTGCCTGCACTAACTATAACGGGGGAATTTCATTGGTTTTTTATCAGTAAAATTTCCGCTAACTATAACATGTGTGAAACCTATGGTTTTTTCAGTGAATTTGCAAGGTTTTTTAAATGCTAATTCCTAACTATAACGTGTGTGAAACCTATGGTTTTTTCAGTGAATATATATATATATATATATATATATATATATATATATATATATAGTATACTATGTATACATGTGAAAATGTCTTGGTCCGCCTGTTTGCCTCGGTGGCACGTAAAAAATGGGTGGAACTGACGTCAGCACGCCGACGAGGTCCTCTTATGGCCAGGGGCGGTGCCTCCATTAGGGCGTGGGGGCGTTGCCCCACTTCTATTTTGGCCCCCAAATTCAATTAAGTGTAATACTGCAAAAACTGTTTTGAATTACATTGAAGACCTGCTGGCCCATGGCCGGTTACAGCATCGAGGGCTGAGGCAGGGCCTGGAGAAGCCAGTGTAAATCTCAGGAGGGGGCGGGGCTTAACACTATTAACAGACTGACTAGCAGAGTCCAAGTGTGCATGTGGGATTGGACTGCTGCAGCTCTCCGGCCTACCTGACATTCCCACTAGAAGCCTCTCAGTGTCTCTTAACCAGTGTATTCTGGAGCCGGGGGTGTCTCACAGCGCCGCAGCCCCAGGCTCAGTATGAGCGGTGAGGTTGTCTGCCCCAGACACTCCAGGCTCTCCTGTAACAGGAGGAGGAGTGTCTGGATAGGCTGAGAGATGCGGTACAAGTGTGTGCATGTGACGTCACACAGCGGTGGGAGGAGGCTGTGTTTCTGTCTCCTCGGTGCAGCATGAGATAGACAGGCAGCACGTAGGAATTGCTTGCTTTGAAAAAGAAATGCGTACATTGATCGTCATCGTGCTTCCACTCCAAACACAGGTAAGTCAGTGAGCTGTTTGGTGACCATCTTCTCATTTATGATTTACGTAACTGTTTGGCTTTTAAATATGGGATGTGGGAAGAGCTCTGGCTCAAAAGACTGAATAACATGCTGGTGTGGTGGTGCTTGGGCATTCCGGAGTCCGTCTGCTTCGGCCGAGTCAAATTAGCGGGCGGACTTGTTAGTGCCTGTTATCACATTAAGGGCTTGGCTTTGGCTTGTAAATCTGTGATGTGGGTCCGAGTTGCTCAGCAGACCGTATAACACCCTAGTGCCTGCCTGGGCATTCCGGAGTGCAGGCATCTGCTTCGGCCGAGTCATACGTAAACAGTAATAATTCACCAAAGTACGTGAGAACCAGAAGATGAACAAAAAAGCAATAGGAGCTGCGTCATGTTGAGGCCACACTCCATAACATCACACATCTCAATTTCCCTGGGGTTTTCTGTCCTTCTTCCGGTGCATGAACTAAACAGGGCCAATCTAGTGCTCTGGGAATGAGTGGAGGGCTGAAGCAAAGCCATGTGGTGTGAGAGAAGTAGGCCCCACAGACACACTCCCTCAAAAGAACGTGAGGAACTTTGCTATTCCACTGCCTAAAATTGTATTAATACTTAGCTGCGGTTAGGCCGTGAAATAGCAAAGCTGCTCACAGTCCTTTAGTGAATAATTACATTTGACTCACCCAAACTATAGGGCTTATTTAGTGCCCGTCTTCACATTAACGATTTGGCTTTGGCTTGTAAATCTGGGATGTGCGCCCAGGTGGCTCAGTGTGGGCATCTGTTTCGACCGACTTGACAATAAACGTCGGAAAATTTAGTTCTGGGGGCATCTGGAAGATGACGGGGTTGATCTTGATGCTTAACGTTAAACTATGCAATCTCTCAGTAGTGGAAAACGAGCAGAGCAGAGAAAAAAATGAAATGAGGGAAAACTGCAGGGAGGAGGCAGGGCCGACTTCAGAGCAGGTGTTTTCAGAGGGAGCAGTGGCTGTCAACAACCAGCATAAGCCCTCACAAGTCATTTAGCAGACGGCCTTGCTTTCTCCAAAGATGCATTTTATCTGCAGTTTCTCCCCTTGCTGGCTGCCCCCTCCAAAACAGCTTATATTTGTGTACTACTTGCTCTGTGTGTATTAAATGGTTGCTTTTCTACCAACGTGATTAAAGGCTTTCTTGCATTTTGACACAACAGCTACATGTAAAAAGTTATAAAGCATAGTTACACAAGGACACACGAATAACACAGCCTTATTTTAATTTGCAAGTGTTTCTTACGCCTAAGTCAGGAGTAAACATATACTTTCACTATATACATTTATCATGCACCAGACCACATATTTTCATGGTCACCATTGCCTTGAGCTTATCCATTTCAATTGTACATCAGGACATGATACTGGCTCAGCCTTTTTCAGGACGACACCTTGACTGGCTGTCACAAAAGGTCTTGGCAGGGTGCTTTGTTTTTTGATGTTGCTGACTTGTGTTTATTTGTTATATTGTTGAAGTATTATTTCCTGTTGCCTCCAAGTGTCCTGATTTGTATGCAATAATGTCTTGCTATTAGTATTTACTTTCTATTACAGTCGCGCCTGTCATTCAGGAACAGTGCCTGTCCCTATTACTCCCCGACCGCTCTCTATTGTTCTTTTCTTACTTATCCTAAGTCTGAAATTCTCCAATCTGTAAGTTTCTTGGTGTCATGTTTGTCACCGCGAGATCAGGTTAACCGAAGGCATCAGCCAAGACAGTTTTCTGTTGCCAATGGCCCGAGCTGATCCTAACATTTCTTCATCCCCTGAATGAGACTTACAGTGCCTTGTAGGGTGCCCTACTGCCTTTTTATATTTATTCCTTCCTGTCTCTTTGTGTCCAGTCCGACAAAGCACAATAACTTGTATTTCCTCAGTAGATTTCATTTGTAAAGGTATATCAATAAACACATACATCTGTGAGATACTCAGCGTAGTTATCTCAAAGTCTGTTTTGAAGTTCTGTGGTTATACTGAATAAGCAGCTACACTTTTACAATTGCCTTATTAACCTTCTTGCTTTCTCAGCTTTGCTTGAAAATGCGCCATTTGCCCACTCTTTTTTCAAAATTTACTTGGGTGGAGAACCCCTCTTATAATGGTTAGGCTTGCTTGCTACGCTCGCTCGCTCGCCATAGGACCCTTATCCCAAAATGTTTTGCCTCACCACTTTCAAATGTCACCAGCCGCCACTGCTTATGGCTCCGATGACGTCATACGGTGTCGCGAGCGGAGCCGTGCTATAATGACGCCCTCGTCGAAGCTGGACCACTAGTGAAGCTCTGACATGTCTGATGCCCTACCGGCCCTAATCCCGGTAGACACCCTTGTCGTTTATTTATACAAACATGGGTAGGTATTGACGGGCACATTTAATACACATGCACACCAAGCCATTCAAAGTGGATTCGAAAAAAATTCGACCAAAACTATGCAAGAAACCCCCCTCACGGTTAATAAAACACACATCCACTTCCGGATGTGTAATACTTTTTATTTTACTCTCTGGAAAGGGGACGAACATCACTTGAGAGTCACAGAGCGCTCCTGGCAGAGCCCAATGCTGTGTTACACCCACCATTGCCTGCTGAGTGCCACACACCTCTGTGTTGTATTCCACTAGCTAGTGCATATGCTATGACACTCTCTAGCCCATGTGCACTGTAACACCACCCCGTGAATATGTCATGCCACACTTGTCTTCGCACGGGTTATATTGCCCCATCTAACGTGCCTTCCTCGATGCCTATGTTATAACGCACAGTGCTATGCCATACATATTACAATCTGGGATCCATATCTTTGTCACGGTGCATATGCAACGTTACACTCCCCAGCACATATTTTATATTACAACTTTAGAGACTAGTTAGGTTACACAACAATGCCCTGTGCATCTTACACTCCAAGGCGCATATCGCATAGCACGCGCTAGTGCCTGTGCTATCTCGCGCTCTCCAATGAATCTGTCATTGCGCACAATGTATTGCATATTATATTTCACGCCCGGTTCATCTTATATCACACTTTTTGGTGCATAGTTTATACCATACACTATATCTAGTTTTCATTTTCAATCGTGCTCTCAGGACTATGTTCTATATAACACTGTGTTCACCTACCCTTTTCACGGGCATTACATTTTGCGATAGGGGGTGGAGGGTCAGGGGGTGTTTCTGCCAAGTGAGCCCGGAGTCACAGTCACAAACGTCCTCTTCTTCCTGAATAAAAGTGAGATTATGCTGCATACTTGTTCATATTTTAAGTAGTTCGCACAGACACACGTTTTAAAAACAATAAAGTTCCTAATACCCGCCTTCTCTGAACAGTTAGCTTGCTGCCCCATCCCCCTCCTCCCTATCCTCTGTTGTGTGAATCCATGGACTAGCCTCCTCCCTCCTGCCATGCATGGTCTGATGTGCTGCCACTGCCCTCAATTTAGTATGATGTACCAGTCCACTCCTACTGCCCTCCATTGCCCAATTCTATGCCCCATCATTGACCTCCTGCTTAAACTCTGTGCTTAGCTTGCTGCCCCTATTCTCCTTCCTCCTGTTTTGCCTCACCACTTTCAAATGTCACCAGCCGCCACTGCTTATGGCTCCGATGACGTCATACGGTGTCGCGAGCGGAGCCGTGCTATTATGACGCCCTCGTCGAAGCTGGAGAGCTAGGAAAGAATTTTCGCGAATTTCTGGTGCAGGGGATATTCACCTAAGTGTTCAGGCTAGTCCTTTGGGAGCAACTGTTTATGTTGCCACTCCAGAAACTGAAACCAGTGATCCGAGGGCAGAGGCCCTGCAGATGGCATACGAGGTGGGGGGCCCAGTCATGTGCGCCGGCGGGGCAGCGAAGTGACAAGCACCACGACCCACAAAAAAGGTAACAAGGGCACTGAATAACACAGGATCTTCTCTTTGTATCTGGCAGGAACAACGAGGTCAAAATGCCCTGGTTCCAAAATGTAGAATTAGTGCTACAACGGTCTTCAAGAGGACCTGCAATGCCGCTTTCGCGGCACATGGGTCACGCGGTACGGTCATACTGCGGTGGGACGCACACTCGTTGACCTCTCATGGCACTGCTCCACACTTCAGGGAGGACGCTTTCCATTAGCTGTGTTTTCTGATGACGTGTCGCGCCGGCCCCGTCTAACAACAGAACCCCTTTAGATAGATCCAAACAGACTCTTCCACTCTCTCACCGGAAGTGAAACCAGGCCACGCGGACACTTTCACAATACAACAGCCGGGAATGCACTTTTCGGTAAAAAAAACACATTCCTTCCTCCTAATTTACCAAATAAACGACTCACTGAAGAACAGGGGCCAGCTTCATTCGGTAAACAGCTGTTTACAACGAAGTCATTACTATGCATTGTTTTAGAACGCATGGTCATTTACCATGCATGCCTTTACAACGAATTTTGTTGTAAAGGTATGTATGCTAAATGACCATGCGTTCTAAAAAACATGTAGACGATCCACGTCGTTGTAAGGAAACAGAGGCTGTTCCGTTTCCACACGACGTGCACCGCCCCTCAGAGACGATGTGAAGCAGGAACTACGAGGAGAGAGGAACCACGAGGAGTGAGAGGTAGGGGGATTGGGAAAGGGGTGGGGGTTTCTTTTCTAAGGTTTAGGGTAGTGCAGTGGTGTTTGAGTAGTGTAGAGGGTCGTGCTGAGGGTAGTGTTTTAGGGTCTAGGGTAGTGCAGTGGTGTTTGTGTAGTGTAGGGGTCATGCGGGGGGTACTGTTTTTGGGTTTTGGGTAGTGCAGTGGTGTTTGGGTAGTGCAGGGGGTCGTGCTGGTGGTATTGTTTTAGGGTTTAGGGTAGTGCAGTGGTGTTTGTGTAGTGTAGGGGGTCGTGCTGGGGGTAGTGTTTTAGGGTTTAGGGTAGTGCAGTTGTGTTTGGGTAGTGTAGGGGGTACTGCTGGGGGTAGTGTTTTCAGGTGGGGGTAGTGCAGTGGTGGTTGTGTAGTGTAGGGGTAGTGTTTTAGGGTTTAGGGTAGTGCAGTGGTGTTTGAGTAGTGTAGGGGGTCGTGCTGAGGGTAGTGTTTTAGGGTTTAAGGTAGTGCAGTGGTGTTTGTGTAGTGTAGGGGGTCGTGCGGGGGTACTGTTTTAGGGTTTCGGGTAGTGCAGTGGTGTTTGGGTAGTGCAGGGGATCGTGCTGGTGGTAGTGTTTTAGGGTTTAGGGTAGTGCAGTGGTGTTTGTGTAGTGTAGGGGGTCGTGCTGGGGGTAGTGTTTTAGGGTTTAGGGTAGTGTTGTGGTGTTTGTGTAGTGCAGGGTGTCATGCTGGGGGTAGTGTTTTAGGGTTTAGGGTAGTGCAGTGGTGTTTGGCTAGTGTAGGGGGTACTGCTGGGGGTAATGTTTTAGGGTTTAGGGTAGTGCAGTGGTGTTTGTGTAGTGTAGGGGGTAGTGCTGGGGATACTGTTTTAGGGTTTAGGGTAGTGCAGTGGTGTTTGGGTAGTGTAGGGCGTAGTGCTGGTGGTAGTGTTTTCAGGTGGGGGTAGTGTAGTAGTGGTTGTGTAGTGTAGGGGTAGTGTTTTAGGGTTTAGGGTAGTGCAGTGGTGTTTGGGTAGTCGTGCTGGGGTAGTGTTTTAGGGTTTAGGGTAGTGCAGTGGTGTTTGTGTGTTGTAGGGGTCGTGCTGGGGTAAGTGTTCAGAGTTTAGGGTAGTGGAGTGGTGTTTGGGTAGTGTAGGGGTTCGTGCTGGTGTAGTGTTTTAGGGTTTAGGGTAGTGCAGTGGTGTTTGTGTAGTGTGAGAGGTCATGCTGGGGGCAGATTTAGGGTTTAGCGTAGTGCAGTGGTGTTTGGCTAGTGTACGGAGTCGTGCTGGGGGTAGTGTTTTAGGGTTTAGGGTTGGGCAGTGGGGTTTGTGTAGTGTAGGGAGTCGTGCTGGTGGTAGTGTTTTAGGGTTTAATTTGTAAAGTATGAAATATCTTTAAATTAATTATCAATAAAAATTTTCCTTTAAGTGTTTGTCGAAATTAATTAATAAAAGTATTTTTAAAGTATTATTTTAAATATAATTTCAATGAACAATTATTCGAATATTATTGGATTCGGAGGTTAGGAGGGATGGCCATTTTGCTTGATCTGTTTTGCAAGATTTTTTGGTCTAGTCAGGTGGACACCCTCCTCCGGGTCAGGTACGGTTTGGGTATGCTATTCAAAAGGTGAGGAATCCAGAGGCAGAAGTATCCATCAGAAGAAACAGTTACTTACCTTCGGCAACGCTTTTTCTGGTGGGTACAGTATCTGCCTGTGGATTCCTCACTGTCCCACCCGCCTCCCCGTTGTCCACCTGTTTCTACCAAAAAGATGCTATTACTGTTTGGCATGACTGTTTTTAATATATCTTAATCATGCGTATGTTTTAATAGTGAGAAATGCTTGATCTGTTGCCTTTATTGGTTATGCATTTGTATATATATATATTCACTGAAAAAACCATAGGTTTCACACACATTATAGTTAGGAATTAGCATTTAAAAAACCTTGCAAATTCACTGAAAAAACCATAGGTTTCACACACGTTATAGTTAGCTGGACATTTCACTCGTAAAAAAACAATGAAATTCCCCCGTTATAGTTAGTACAGCTAACTATAATTTGCGCGACCGCAATCCACTGCTGATGACGTCACATATTACATCACTCATGACATGGTCAGTGACATCACTCATGACATCACTGATGACATCTCAAATGACATCACTGATGACGTCACTGATGATGTCATCCAGTGAACGTTTAATTTGCAAACATTTTTATAAATATAGGGAAAGGCCTGCTAAAGAATGAGTGGGTGTACAAGTGTGTAAAGGGATGATTTTCTGTGTTGTGTAACTGACTCGACAAGTGAGTCCCTTAACTGCATCTTACTTCAGACTAGTGCATAAACTGTATAAATGTTTTGTATGTGTCTGTGTGTTGGTGTATAAGTGGTGGCATGGTTTTGTGAATAGCTATATAAGTGTCTAGATGGGTTATTGATTGCTTGTCTCAGTATCTGTATGAATTCCTGCGTGTTTGTGTGGGTAAAGTGTGTGTGAGTGTGCATAGATGAGTGAGTGTGTGATTCTATGACTGGATGTTATTAAAAGTGCATCTCTGAAGGACTGTATGGTTGAGTGAGTGTATGTATGTCGGTGTTTTATGGTTTGAATGTATATCTCAGTGGTACATTTGTGACTAACTAAATATGTAAAATACATTATATGTGTGTAAGAGTATATAAGTGGCTAGATGTGAGAGTGTGTGATTGTGACAGTGACTGTATGGATGAATGTGTGCTTGTGTCAATGATTCTAATTGAGCATAAGAATATGATACTATTTTTGTGAGTGAGTGAACTTGAGTGTGTATAACTGCATAGATGAGTAAATGGCAGTGTGATTATTTGTATGAATGACTAGGTGTGAGAGTACCTCTATGGATGATTGTTAGTGTGTGTGTGTGTATATAGATGTATGTATAAATTCATATGATACTTTTTTATGGACTGAATGTAACTATGAGTGACTGTACAGGTGAGTGTGTGGAGGTGAATGAAGACCTTAAAGTTATTTTTTGGGTATGCAGTTATTAGTATTGCATTTTTTATGGATTTGAGAATGGTACTGTGTAATTTTCAGTTAGTATATCAAATGTTTTATAAGGGTGTGAGAAGATGTGGTAATTTATCACATTGATGTCTTCAACAGTGACATCATCAGTGATGTCATTTGAGATGTCATCAGTGATGTCATGAGTGATGTCACTGACCATGTCATGAGTGATGTAATATGTGACGTCATCAGCAGTGGATTGCGTTCGCGCAAGTTATAGTTAGCTGTACTAACTATAACGGGGGAATTTCATTGGTTTTTTACGAGTGAAATGTCCAGCTAACTATAACGTGTGTGAAACCTATGGTTTTTTCAGTGAATTTGCAAGGTTTTTTAAATGCTAATTCCTAACTATAACGTGTGAGAAACCTATCGTTTTTTCAGTGAATTTGTATGGTTTTTTAAATGCTAATTTTTTAATTATTAAATTATATATTTAAAAAAAAAAAAAAAAATCCTATGTATTCATTTATATATTATCTGTATCCTTTTATTTGTTTTGGCTCTTTTTTTTTTACTTTCAATTAGGATAAAGTTGAACAGTTTATTTAATTTTTGCAATTTATTTTTCTCCATTTTTTTTTTTTATATATAAATTCTTGGGGTGCGCGCTCAGAGCGCGCACCTAGTACGTTGTCGTAAGTTTTTTATGAATACCGTCGTACGTTATTTACGTACGCATACATACGTATTAGTGCGCGCTGGGAGCGCGCACCCAGTACGCATGCGTACGTACGTACGCATGCGTGTGTCGTACGCGCTCCACGCGGTTCACTTCCGCATACGCTTAAATTATGCGCTTTTTCGTTCGCGTATACGCGTGTGCAACGTATGCGCGTTACGTACGCGCATATGACGTATGCACATGCGCTGCTACGCGTTCGCACATGCGTATTCACAAGGTGCGCGCTCGGAGCTTGCGCAGTGCGCGCACCTCGGGTTATGTGCTTAATAAAACAACACTTCTAATTGGTTATCATTACTTTCAGTTTCTGATTGTTTCAACACCACACCCAATCCCCTCATGGCAAGTCATGTGATCAAGAATCATCACTTTTGATTGGTTTGAAGTACTTTCAGTTCCAGATTCTTCCCAAACCACACCTACTCCCCTCATTATTAGTTCTGATTCACTTGGAGAAGGAGCTATTCTGTTGTTGAGAGACATTGGCTGAACAGCAACCATCTTCAGACAGTGACCAGGACAATCTTGAGAGACAGAGGAACAGGAAGCAGAAAGACAGCTTTATATGGCAGTTTTTCACTTTTCCAGAGGGACAAAAAAAGGTAAATGCACCTAAAGTTACTTGTGTACTTTGTCAAAAAGTCTTGTCACGTGGGAATCCTAACAAGAAGTATTCTTTTAGCATTCACACTATGTTAAGGCATGTTGACAAAAAGCAATCCAGTGACTTTTCGTCGAGCTTCTAGAGCAAACCCTCCACCTGCTCAGCCGACGACATCTGCAGCAGCTCAGCCGAGCACATCTTCGGCAGCTCAGGCTAGCACTTCTACTGCAATGGTGCCTTCACCTTTTTCTACACCTCTTGTTGGACCACCTTGTTTGGCGAGGTTGTCCACACGCTGCACTGATTGCGGTCGACTTATTTCTGTGGGTGAGACCAGTCTTGATCTCATTCAGAGAAAATTTGATGTGCATGAGTGCAGTAGGCCATAGATGTTTTTTCTTTTTTTTCGTTTTTCTCTTCCTCTTTCCCTACATTAACTCAAGGGCTCTTTTAAGAGCCACTTAAAAACTAAACCCCCAAAAATTTTTGGGGGATTTATTTATTTTATTTTTTTTGGGGGGTGCGCGCACCCTGCGCGCACCCTAGGATGTTTTTAAATAAATTTAATGTACAAAGAGAGGTGAAGAAATGGAAGCAGGAAAAGGGAGGATTGAGAAATACAAATATTTTTCACTTATTTTTATAAAAAAATAACTTAAGAAAATGAAAATTTTTAGTAATTTGCAAGGGAACACAATTTCATTTTTTAATTTTTCTTTCTAGTTCTGCAAAAAAAGAAAAAAAGTATTACTATACAATCAAACATTTTAAAAAGCATTACATGTTTTTACATATTTAACAAAGCAATTTTTTGCCCTTTTTTTGCTGTTTTCAGAATTTTTTAATTTTCACTTAAAATAGTGAAAACAATTGTATTCATCATTTAACAGCGGGCAAACAAAAAACAATCTGAAAGATTGTTTAAAAAAAGCCCCAAAACTATCCTCACTAAAATATACCTTGTTAGAAATATTACATATATATTACAAATACTTTTCTAGATGAATAAAATTTTTCTAGATAAACCGTCTTTAAACCTTGTTGCAAAAGCACACATGCCAAAATAATTTCTGTCAAAGGAGTCCACAATTGTTTTTATTACTTTTCCTTTAGGCCAAATAGTAATTTCAAAATCCTTTTTAAGTGATATCTTCAATTATAATCCTTTTAAATTACAAAAAATGCTTTCTTCAGATGCAGTTTTTACTTTTCAAAATTTAGGTTTCAGAAAAATTAAGTAAGAATTGGGTAAATCATAAGGCAAACGTTGCTTGAAAATCAATTGGGAATCATTACACAGTGTCCAGCCTTTTTCACATTTAAGATAAACTGTGTAATGTCCAGAAGTTACAGTAGGTCCTTCATGAAAAATGATTGCAACTGTAACGAAAGTTTTTCCAGAAATTGATAATTGTTGTCCTATAAACTTCTTTATTAAAGTATCCAATTTTGAACCATCAGCTCTACAACGTTGCATCATTAAAATTACATACTGACCATATTTCTGTAAAAATAACGTGGAAAACATGTCAGATTAACATTCAGAACATTCCATGTTGTGATTGGCATCTTTAACTAATTTACTAAAAGTCACTGATTTACTTTGTGGTAATGGTAAAAATATGAACCTTTCTGATTCAACATTACTACTGCATGTGTTCATACAGTTTTCACAGCAATGTTCCCATTTGTAAGAGACACCAAATAAGTTTTCTACTTCTACTCCTTCATCTTCAAGTACGCTCAGTACATATATTAAGAATTCCTGTGCATCTTGCTGGACATTTTCTTTAAACTGTGTAGATCCAGAACATACATCTAAAAGATTTCTAACATCAGAAGCACTTTCTATTTTAGTTTTATCATTACTTAGCTTCTCATAAAGGAGACTCACCAGAGAACCTTTTTCCATGATTTACTATTATCTGTTCTTGCAACTTTTCAAGATAAAATACAACATTCAGCACTACATTTGCATAGCAGTTGACACCAGAGCTATTTTCAAAATGGCAACCAACAACCTCTTCAACACTGTCTTTTTTCTTTTTCCTTGCTATCACATCACTGTCCTTTTTTTTTTGTTCTGTTCATCCACATTACAGATATTTTCAATTCTCCTTTTCCGAGAAACAACATGTTTTTCAATCACAGGATACTGACCTAAATGAGGAGCATAGGTTCTTCTTAATCTATTATACTCCTTTACACAGTTTGTATCAGCACTAACTTTTGAGTCATCAAAGTCTATCATAAATAAACCAAATAATGTTTTTACTCGTGACAGAGCAACATATGCCATACCTTCTTTGAACACAGTAGAACCAATGTTTACAAAAGCACTATCTACAGTCAATCCTTGAGACTTGTGAATAGTTACAGCATATGCTAGAGAAAATGGAAACTGCTTTCTACGCACATATAAGTCTTTCACAAGCATGAAACGAACTGAACAACGACAAATGTCTTTAACTTCTTCTATCTGATCAAATTTTATTTTTAAACATTCAATTCCAACTTTTTTCTGGTAATTAATAAAACCCACAACTCTTCCCATAGCTCCATTCACTAAACCTTTTTCTACATCCAAATTTCTCCTTAAAATCACTCGACAATTCATGCAAACATATAGATTTTTTCTAATCCAGCTGTTTTGGAAATGTTCTTCTCTAGTGAATCCAATTTATTTTTCAGTTTGCCTGTTAATGTAATACTAATTCTTTCATGCTGAATTTTGTCCTCTGCTTCCATTTTCTTAATCTCTTCCTTTTCCAATTTCAAAAGTTCCTCATTGAATATTGAGCACTCACGTAGTGTTGGCATTAAGCAGATTACAGTATTTTTTTCAGCAATGTTCTTGTATATTTTCTCTGCAACTATTTCTTCATTTGGAAATAAATTATGTAGCATCCTACTCTGTAATGCTTTTTTGCCAACTTCTGTGAGTAGTCCAATTCTGATATCTTTCAGAATACTTGCATAATCTTCATCGTTTGCTTGCCTCATATTGGTAGTGAGTTCTTTGTACTCAAAGAACGACCAAATATTCGCATTACCAATGCTTCCTAATGACTTCTTCGTGTCTTCATGTGTGACAGTATTAAACACGGGTTGTCCTTTAACTGGAGTGAGCTGTAAAAGATCTCCAAAAACTATGACGTGTTTACCTCCAAATAACACGTCATAGTCTCTCTTAAGAATTTGTTGCATTCTTAAATGCACAAAGGCAAGCATTAAGTTTGATACCATGCTCACCTCATCAATAATGAGAACTTGCATCTTCTTCAACACTCTTGAAACTTCGAAGCATGCTTCTCCAGTTAGCTTGTGGTATTCTATTTTGTTCTCATGCTCCACTGGTAACATTAGCAAGCGATGTAAGGTAATTCCTTTTATGTTATAGGCTGCTAACCCAGTTGGAGCAGTTACCACACAAGACAAATTTGAAGCTGTTTTTTGCTGTAGGTAGCTTCTGATGACTTTTATTAAGAAACTTTTACCAGTTCCAGCTTGTCCACTCACATACATCCTGATTGGTTCAAATGATGTGCATGAGCACTGGTTTTTTTCATGTAGTAATCCATGATCAATTTTTTTGGTGACTTCTTCATAAATTTGTTTTTGTTCTTCATTCAGTTGTTGTTCCAGATTTAGTAAGTCTATTGAATCTTCCTGTGCTTGATTCATAGCCGTTTCTACTTCAGTCATGGCTACTGCAGCTTCATTTTCTACGATTGGTTGTCCTAGGGGATCTTGACTAAGTATTCCAGAACTTTGGCTGTCTTGAGAAGTGTCTCTAGCTACTTCAGCTGCAATTTTTGCTTCCTGTTCATTTTCTTCATTTAACATTTGGACATAAGTTGTGAAAGTACTGCATTCTATGCTGTCTTTACATGCATTAAATGAATCCTCATAGCTTTGAAATTCTCCCAGTAGTTCGTCCTCTGAACGCCATGGTTTAAACAGCTGTAAAAGTGCCAAGTAGTAAAATTCCTTTTTGTCAGTAGTGTCGCAACTCAGCTTCCTGTGATTTATCAAACTTCCTTTTGTTTGCTTCACCAAACATCCTTCCTCACCAATGACTTTATATTTTCCATTGTTGATGTCTTCTGTGGCTTTCCGTGAAAAAATGTAGTTCTGCAGCACTTCATAGAGACACATGTTCTCAAGATGATGACTTCTTTTTGGGTAATATGTGTCCAACATGTTTGTTTTCAAAATATCTGTACTTTCTGGGTCATTCTCGGCCAAATATTCAATTTCTCCAACAGATTTCAGTACCCGATTTTGCATTCCTGCAAGGCCTAAACTGACCCAAATTATTCTTCTGGATTTCGAGTAAAGACTTGCAGATGATAACCTATCTGAGCATTCGTAGGATCCAATTTCTCGATGCGATAACATCTTTAAACTGAAACTGTACAGCTTCTTACTGACAGTCTTCTCGTGAGAAATCTCTTCCCACATTTCCTTCAATTCTGTTTTCTCAGATTTAGTGATGTAAGATGTGACATACCGAGCAACAGCAATAGAATTGTCTGCCACATACTGAATATCCATGTTAGCATTCCACATGGTTAAAATGACTGGGTTGTAGTCATTTATAAATTTTGACTCTTCTTTTCTTCTTAGGTTGTATGTATTTTTGGGAGATTTTCTGGTTATAGTATGTCGCACAGCTGACATAAAACTGTTGACTCTTCCTTTTGAAAGAACAGGTCTAGGAAATCCAAATCGACACTTTGTGTAGAATTTATCTTTGGTCTTGTACTTCCGTCGACAGTATTTTCCACACCGATGACTTTGGAAACGTAAAACTTGCTCTTTTAACTTTTTCTCTTCTGTGCTTTTAGGTATAGCACATTCTTCAATGAAAGATAACACTGCTTCATCAGCATCTGTTCCAAATTTTGGGGCATCCTTGATCCACAACAGCATATGAATATGAGGAGCACCTCTTGCTTGGTACTCTTTTCTCCAAAAGAAATCCACTACTTCTCCAAGAGGTGAATTTTTTTTATTGCAGATGAAGGACATCATGGCCTCAAATCTATGATTGAAATATCTGCAAACATTAACCGGATCCAATGAGCACAGTTCTCCTGCTGTCTTGTATTCAATGTTTTTAATGTTTGAATTTGCCTCTCGTAGAAAATCCAGTAAATCATCCCAAGCGTACTCGGCACAGCTTAGGGTTACGAACCATGTAGGAGTTCCTAAATTCCGTAACATGCATTTTAATTCTCCATGGCGTCGGTACCAATATTCATTTGTCCCACGCTGACAAGCCATCAGATTGATCAATTGTGTTTCCAAATGATCATCTCGGTGCTGCACTTTCTCCATAAAATCCTTAGCAGACACATTTTGTAGATGTACTCCACTTTTTAAAATGTGATTTACTGCATAAGATAATGCAGACAAGTCGCTTTCAAATAAAAGATTAAACAAATAAGGAATACTTTGACGAAATCTTGAATCTTCAGCATATAGTCTCGTAGTCCGATACTCAGAAGCTGGAATCTGTTCTGGGCGTTCATCGTATCGTCCACCTTTTCCTGTAGGAAACAGCTGAGGAAAACATCGAGCTTCCAAGCTCTTCTCCCATACACTCACGGGAGTTCCTTTTGCTTTCTTCATCTGAAACAGATCAATAGTGTCTCCCATAACTTCTTTTGAATGAAGAGGATGTATGCTAAAATGTTCATAAATTTCTTCTTCTTTTGACTTGTCCACTTTTTCAATTTGTCCAGTTGGTGTTTCTGTGTCTTCTTGTAAATCTTCTTCTTCTTCATCTATATAAATTGATTCATACCATTTATTATTCCTTTTCAAATATAAATTTGCTCTTTGTACTTTCCGTACATCTACCAGCTCCTGCCAAATCTTCTTATTCTTTGTAGGTACACCATTAACCAGAATAACTAATGGTTCAGTTTCCAAAGTATCTGCATCAATAGTTTCCATATTTTTTTTCAAATCCAATGGCAAATACACCACTCTTACTTTTAAACTTCTCAGTAAATCTGAAGGAGGTAATTTACCAGTTTTGGCCTCCATACGTACTATGGTCTGGAACGGATAAACACATTGAATGAGTATAGACTCATATGTATTTAAATCAGAAAGTTCGGCAGGAATAGCATCCAATTCTAAATTATTATGTACAGCTCTGGTAGGCATTCTATTTTCTTCTAACTTATTATAACAGTATTTACAAATACGCTGATCTTCACCCAATTCAAAACAATTTTCCAGAAATATATATGTTGCAAAATCCTTCCACTTATAATTATCTTCATTTTCACTTTTTTTATACAGATCAACATTCCTGGTTTGAATTTTATAATGGCTTCTGCGGCAACAAATACAAGTAATATTTGGTCTTTCATTAGAGATGATAGTAAATTTTGTCATTTCATCCTCAAAATATTTAGTAATAATGAGTTCTACATTCTGTTCCTCATTTTCCTCATTAACTGTGCCCTTTTCTGCACTTTCTTGTTCTGGACCAAAGTAACGAAACTGAATCTCATCGCTAATCTTCACTACATCTGATACAGATCCACGGAACAGAGCATTATTTAACTCATTTAACTTTACTGCTGGACTTTTAGCAAAATACAATGTTCTCACAAACTTTCTCATTTCAGTATGATGAACAGCCAGCATCCTAACATGATGAAAAACACTTTTACACACTTTTCTAGAAAGACAAGCCAGAGAATGTCCTTGCAAACCAGTATTCTCTCTCACTCTGCATGGATCTAGTGTTTGAAGCACCTTCATCTTCTGTTTTACACTCTTTTTACTATATTCTCTTAGAAAGTCACGTAATTTATCAACAGATTCCTGACGCACAGTACAAATACTACTACAGTTCCAAGTGTACACTGGGGCTTTTGGACGTCTCCCCATAGCCTCTGCAGCCATTACTTCTTCCTCATTTCTTGGGACCATTTTCTCTTTTTCCATCACACAACCATCCTTAACTTCATATGCTCTACCATTGGTGTCAACTGCATGCAACAAACTATTACTTTGAAGATAACTCTCTTCATTAAAAAATGGTTCAGTACTTGAACTGTGCTTCCATTCTCCCAAGAACACTTTACAAAAGTTACTTTTTCACTTATCTTTTCCTTTTGCTTTGTGACTTCATTGCATTGACTAATTTATCTAATCTACGCATCCTATTCAAAATTAGAATAAAAAGTTTTCTTTTTATTTCCAAAGCCTTACTTACAATATTTTCTATAAAAAAAAATTCTTAATAAATTTTGATTTTTTCTTATATTTTTTCACATCCTTTAGCAAATTTAACATCACTCTTCTCTGAAACATTTTTCGACGAATGTTTTTAAAATCTAATTTTCGTGTTAAATCAGTTTTACTTACTTCTGATTGTACATTAGCTTTTGTTTTTTGCTGTTGACTCTGTTGTTGCTTTGTACATAAAACACTGTTGTTTTACATTTATTTTTGCCATTTTCTGTTTTTTTTAAGATATTTTTAAAGAAAACTTTAGTTTTCTTACCAGTAGAGTTTTTCTTTTTTCCATCACAAGCTTTTCCTCCTATTTTTTTTCCCCAGTTTTGTCCAGATATACTTGTTGTTGCTTTTCTTTCCTCTTTCTTGTCCTTAAAGGCATTTTTTTATTTGTTCACTGTTGCTCAGCAATACCTGCAAGAAACTTAAAAAAAATTCCTTTTTGTAATTATAATTCATTAAAATATTTTTTAAGCTTTTCATTAATTTCAAATGTTTTATCATTTGCCTCTCATTTGTGATTTACTGATTTGTGCAGAGTGCTAACCACCACAGTTGAAAAAAACAAGCTGACCCTTTCCTGCAAGTGCAAGTCTTTCAGAACAACTGCAACACACTTTAAATCTCTGCCCACAATTCCTGTGCGCACACAGCCTCCTGGTGTGATTCTAGGCAGAAAACAATATTTGATTGGCAATTTAAATGCACATTTACTACTGTGGTAGAGCAAGTGATAATTGCTGTTACAGCCTGAAACATTTTCCTTATAGATTACAGAGACAGAAAAGAGCACATTTCCTAACAGTTTCTTCATACCATGAGCATGTGTAACCTGGGTGAGTTATTAGACTAGAGCAAAGAACATGAGGCCTTGATGATGTTTTTATGTGTTTGCGTTACACGGTGCTATCTGAAACATCACACAGAGCTGAGTACTACGCATGGGAGTGTTGGAGAAGCTGCTGCATATGTGCCAAGAGTGTGTTTCTGGAGACTGTGTATTCTCTGGTGCAAGAGAGATGAGCAAGGAGACTTCCAGAACTGCATGAAGACTGCAGGGATGTATGTAACAGTGCATGTGTGCTAAGGGATAATTTGAGTTTAGAAAACAGGCTGCCCCTTTCCTGGGACTGCAATTCTTTCAGAACAACAACTTCACAAATTAAATCTCTGCCCACAATTCCTGTGCGCACACAGACTCATGCCGTCATTTTAGGCACATAACACAGGCTGCCCCTTTCCTGGGACTGCAATTCTTTCAGAACAACAACTTCACAAATTAAATCTCTGCCCACAATTCCTGTATACACACAGACTCATGCTGTGATTTTAGGCACAAAACAGTGTTCCTGGATAGTACCAAATTACTGTTACAGCCTGACACATTTTCCTTATCATTTAGAGACACAGAAAAGAGCACATTTCCTAACAGCTACTTCATACCATGAGCATCTGCAATCTGGGTGAGTGACTACACTAGAGCAAAGGAAATGAGCCTTGGTGACGTTGAATGTGTTTGCGTTACACAGTGCTATCTGAAACATCACACAGAGCTGAGTACTACGCATGGGAGTGTTGGAGAAGCTGCTGTGTGTGTACCAAGAGTGTGTTTCTAGAGACTGTGTATTGGCTGGTGCAAGACAGATGAGCAAAGAGACTTCCAAAACTGCATGAAGACTGCTAGGATGTATGTAACAGTGCATGTGTGCTAAGGGTTATTTTCAGTTTTGAACATATGGCAACTAACAGTGCCTTTGCTATTTTGAAAGGAAAATCTACCCTGTTGGTTTCAAATGTTTTAGCTTTTGCCTCTCATTTGCGATATAGTGATTTCTGCTGACTGCTAACCACCACATTTGAAGAAAAAAAGCTGTCCCTTTCCTGCAAGTGCATGTTTTACAGAACAACTGCAACACAAATTACATCTCTGGCCACAATTCCTGTGCGCACACAGCCTCATGGTGTGCTTCTAAGCAGAAAACAGAATTTGATTGGCAATTTCAAAGCACATTTACTACTGTGGTAGAGCAAGTGATAATTACTGTTACAGCCTGACACATTTTCCTTGTAGATCACAGAGGCAGAAAAGAGCACATGTCCTAACAGCTACTTCATACCATGAGCATGTGCAATCTGGGTGAGTGACTACACTAGAGCAAAGGAAATGTGCCTTGGTGACGTTGAATGTGTTTGCGTTACACAGTGCTATCTGAAACAGCACACAGAGCTGAGTACTACACATGGGAGTGTTGGAGAAGCTGCTGCGTGTGTGCCAAGAGTGTGTTTCTGGAGACTGTGTATTGTCTGGTGCAAGACAGATGAGCAAAGAGACTTCCAAAACTGCATGAAGACTGCTGGGATGTATGTAACAGTGCATGTGTGCTAAGGGTTATTTTCAGTTTTGAACATATGGCAACTACCTGTGCCTTTGCTATTTTGAAAGGAAAATCTACCCTGTTGGTTTCAAATGTTTTAGCTTTTGCCTCTCATTTGCGATTTAGTGATTTCTGCTGACTGCTAACCACCACATTTGAAGAAAACAAGCTGTCCCTTTCCTGCAAGTGCATGTTTTACAGAACAACTGCAACACAAATTACATCTCTGGCCACAATTCCTGTGCGCACACAGCCTCATGGTGTGCTTCTAAGCAGAAAAAAAATTTGATTGGCAATTTCAAAGCACATTTACTACTGTGTTAGAGCAAGTGATAATTACTGTTACTGCCTGACACATTTTCCTTGTAGATCACAGAGGCAGAAAAGAGCACATGTCCTATCAGCTACTTCATACCATGAGCATGTGCAATCTGGGTGAGTGACTACACTAGAGCAAAGGAAATGTGCCTTGGTGACGTTGAATGTGTTTGCGTTACACAGTGCTATCTGAAACAGCACACAGAGCTGAGTACTACACATGGGAGTGTTGGAGAAGCTGCTGCGTGTGTGCCAAGAGTGTGTTTCTGGAGACTGTGTATTGTCTGGTGCAAGACAGATGAGCAAAGAGACTTCCAAAACTGCATGAAGACTGCTGGGATGTATGTAACAGTGCATGTGTGCTAAGGGTTATTTTCAGTTTTGAACATATGGCAACTACCTGTGCCTTTGATATTTTGAAAGGAAAATCTACCCTGTTGGTTTCAAATGTTTTAGCTTTTGCCTCTCATTTGCGATTTAGTGATTTCTGCTGACTGCTAACCACCACATTTGAAGAAAACAAGCTGTCCCTTTCCTGCAAGTGCATGTTTTACAGAACAACTGCAACACAAATTACATCTCTGGCCACATTTCCTGTGCGCACACAGCCTCATGGTGTGCTTCTAAGCAGAAAACAGAATTTGATTGGCAATTTCAAAGCACATTTACTACTGTGGTAGAGCAAGTGATAATTACTATTACTGCCTGACACATTTTCCTTGTAGATCACAGAGGCAGAAAAGAGCACATGTCCTAACAGCTACTTCATACCATGAGCATGTGCAATCTGGGTGAGTGACTACACTAGAGCAAAGGAAATGTGCCTTGGTGACGTTGAATGTGTTTGCATTACACAGTGCTATCTGAAACAGCACACAGAGACTGTTTATTGTCTGGTGCAAGAGAAATGCATGAAGACTGCTGGGATGTATGTAACAGTGCATAGTTTCAGCACACCTTTGATTCTGGGGAAGACATACTCCAAAATAGCTAACATGTTCAAGACAGATACATATCTTCCACAACATAAAATGTAATTCACAACTTTTAATGTAGAACGAAAATCTACCATGCTAATTTCAAATGTGTTGGCATTTGCCTCTTATTTCTTTCAAAGTGATTTCTGCTAAATCCTAACCATCACAGTTAAAAAAAAGCTTTCCTTTTCTTTCAGGTGCAAGTCTTACTTTTCAACAGCAACACAAATCAAATCTCTGTCAACAATTCCTCTCTGCACACAAACTCATGGTTTGATAGTAGGCACACAATATTATTCCTCATTGTTACCAGTACACCTTAACTTATAGTGAAAACATGCTCCATAATATTTTACATATTCAAGACAGTTAATTATCTCCCAAAACACAAAATGTAAATCAGAACTTTAAACAAATAATCACAATTTTTTTTTATATCTAAATTATCCACAAACACTCCCTCTCAAACTCATAACTCACCTTTAAAATTAGTTAGTTGTGAAAGAAATGTGGCAGTCACACAGCAGTTTATCAGACCAGAATCCCTGAGCTGAACACCTCTCTCCTCTCAGCAGAACCAGTTAATGGCACAGTTTCCCTCTCTTTTTTCACACATATACATGTTAACTCCAAATCACATTCCTTCCCACATTTTTACAAATGGAATCACACTTTTTTATTGGTTGTCATTTTCAACCCTTTTCCAACTGAACCCTTCCCCCAACATGACTTCTGCCTGCTGCCATAGCAACAGGTCATGGAACACTGGTGTGTGCAGAGAGGTCAAAAGTTCAGCACACAATGTTTCAAAACCAAAGAGCAAGAGTGCTTGACCTGTCAAACCTCTCAGCAAATCCAAAGTAATGTTCAGTTGCAACACATTTTTCATAACCAATACAAAACATGCTTCTAAAAATGTATACAGACAGCCTAGGTTTAACTGTAAAATAGTTTGAATCAGCCAATCAGTTCTTTTTATTAAAAAAAGTATGTTAGCCTCCATTTTACAACTGTCTTTCATTTCATATTGCCTTTCTACTGAAAGACACCTCCCGAGTGCATCCAGATCTCCTTGAAAGATGTTCACAGTGTGGATTGTAGGTCACAGCTATGTCTTCTGGAGTGAAAAGTATGCAGTAAAAAGAGGTATGATGAGAGACCTTGCTTTGCCAAATGTAGACATTAAATGGATTGGTCAGAGAGGGTTAAAGTGACACCAATTAATGCCTTTGGTGAAAACCTTTCTACATCTCCCACAGCCTAACCTTATTATTGTGCACTGTGGTGGAAATGACCTAGGCACTTTAACTGGGGTAGGTCTGGAAATGCTTGTTAAGTACACCTTTGTGCAATTGATGTCACTTTTTCCACAAACTGCCTTTGTATATTCTAATATATGCCAAAGGCAAAAGTGGAACTGGTCCAACCAACATTGTCCGCAGATTGACAAAGCAAGGAAGCACGTCAACAAATCTATTTCTGCTTTCCTCAGAGACTATGGTATGGGTTCTATATACCACAACAACTTGCGTTACAACATGCAAGACATTTATAGAGGAGATGGTGTACACTTCACTGATGAAGGCAACAGAGTCTTCCTCTTGAACTTAAGACTCTGCATCGGTACTTACTTGTAGGTACTACCAAAAAAAGCACTCAATGAACACAAGGGCTCTTTTTAGAGCCACCTAATATCTAAACACTTTACTGTGATTTTTTTTTCTTTTTTTTGTGAAAAGTTTTTTTCGGGTGCGCGCTGGGTGCGCGCACTCGGCGATATTTTTAAAAAAAATATAATTCTTTTTTTTTGCCCTACAAGGTCCTACTGTGACCCCCTGCCAATGCCTAGTGGGTCAATATCTCCCCACTCTGTCCCCTTTACACGTTCTCCCCCTTTGTTTTTTACTGCCTCAGACTGCGAGAGACAAAACGGCGGCCGCCGCTTCCTGATTTCCACCGATTCGAATGTTTACTGACATGTAACAACCAATCAGAAGTGCGCTCGTGCACGGCAAGGTGCGCGCACAGGGCTTGCTCAGTGCGCGCACGCTGCGCGCGTATAGATATATATATTGATTTAAATGCTATTTTCTCATGAAATACTGAACAGATTTACACCAAACCTGCAAAAGGCACTTCATGGACCTTATGGCTACCTCTCTGCCAAATTTCACATAATTCTGTTCAGCCGTTCGGGCTGTAGCTGCGACTAAAGTCCCTATGGAAAAATCCATGGGGAAAACGTGTTTTGGGACCCCCCCTTTTTCTCAGCCCCCACTTGACGAATCACCCCGAGACTTTCAGGGTAGGAGCTGAGCGGAGCGCCCCATTAGTTTTGAAAATTTTGCGAGGATTCGTCAACCGGCGCCAAAGTTATTCAAAATAGAATTTTGAGATTTCCTATGGAAACACGGTCCTAACTATAACTACCTACTGGCGACCGCCAGTAGGTAATATATATATATACATATATATATATATATATATATGTATATATATAGTATACTATGTATACATGTGAAAATGTCTTGGTCCGCCTGTTTGCCTCGGTGGCACGTAAAAAATGGGTGGAACTGATGTCAGCACGCCGATGAGGTCCTGTTATGGCCAGGGGCGGTGCCTCGGGGGCGTTGCCCCACTTCTATTTTGGCCCCCAAATTCAATTAAGTGTAATACTGCAAAAACCGCTTTGAATTACATTGAAGACCTGCTGGCCCATGGCCGGTTACAGCATCGAGGGCTGAGGCAGGGCCTGGAGAAGCCAGTGTAAATCTCAGGAGGGGGCGGGGCTTAACACTATTAACAGACTGACTAGCAGAGACCAAGTGTGTATGTGGGATTGGACTGCTGCAGCTCTCCGGCCTACCTGACATTCCCACTAGAAGCCTCTCAGTGTCTCTTAACCAGTGTATTCTGGAGCCGGGGGTGACTCACAGCGCCGCAGCCCCGGGCTCAGTATGAGCGGTGAGGTTGTCTGCCCCAGCCAATCCAGGCTCTCCTGTAACAGGAGGAGGAGTGTCTGGATAGGCTGAGAGATGCGGTACAAGTGTGTGCATGTGACGTCACACAGCGGTGGGAGAAGGCTGTGTTTCTGTCTCCTCGGTGCGGCATGAGATAGACAGGCAGCACGTAGGCATTGCTTGCTTTGAAAAAGAACGCGTACTTTGATCGTCATCGTGCTTCCACTCCAAACACAGGTAAGTCAGTGAGCTGTTTGGTGACCATCTTCACATTTATGATTTACGTAACTGTTTGGCTTTTAAATATGGGATGTGGGAACAGCTCTGGCTCAAAGGACTGAATAACATGCTGGTATGGTGGTGCTTGGGCATTCCGGAGTCCGTCTGCTTCGGCCGAGTCAAATTAGCGGGCGGACTTGTTAGTGCCTGTTATCACATTAAGGGCTTGGCTTTGGCTTGTAAATCTGTGATGTGGGTCCGGGTTGCTGAGCAGACCGTATAACACCCTAGTGCCTGCCTGGGCATTCCGGAGTGCAGGCATCTGCTTCGGCCGAGTCATACGTAAACAGTAATAATTCACCAAAGTACGTGAGAACCAGAAGATGAACAAAAAAGCAATAGGAGCTGCGTCATGTTGAGGCCACACTCCATAACATCACACATCTCAATTTCCCTGGGGTTTTCTGTCCTTCTTCCGGTGCGTGAACTACACAGGGCCAATCTAGTGCTCTGGGAATGAATGGAGGGCTGAAGCGAAGCCATGTGGTGTGAGAGAAGTAGGCCCCACAGACACACTCCCTCAAAAGAACGTGAGGAACTTTGCTATTCCACTGCCTAAAATTGTATTAATACTTAGCTGCGGTTAGGCCGTGAAATAGCAAAGCTGCTCACAGTCCTTTAGTGAATAATTACATTTGACTCACCCAAACCATAGGGCTTATTTAGTGCCTGTCTTCACATTTACGATTTGGCTTTGGCTTGTAAATCTGGGATGTGCGCCCAGGTGGCTCAGTGTGGGCATCTGTTTCGACCGACTTGACAATAAACGTCGGAAAATTTAGTTCTGGGGGCATCTGGAAGATGACGGGGTTGATCTTGATGCTTAACGTTAAACTATGCAATCTCTCAGTAGTGGAAAACGAGCAGAGCAGAGAAAAAAATGAAATGAGGGAAAACTGCAGGGAGGAGGCAGGGCCGACTTCAGAGCAGGTGTTTTCAGAGGGAGCAGTGGCTGTCAACAACCAGCATAAGCCCTCACAAGTCATTTAGCAGACGGCCTTGCTTTCTCCAAAGATGCATTTTATCTGCAGTTTCTCCCCTTGCTGGCTGCCCCCTCCAAAACAGCTTATATTTGTGTACTACTTGCTCTGTGTGTATTAAATGGTTGCTTTTCTACCAACGTGATTAAAGGCTTTCTTGCATTTTGACACAACAGCTACATGTAAAAAGTTATAAAGCATAGTTACACAAGGACACACGAATAACACAGCCTTATTTTAATTTGCAAGTGTTTCTTACGCCTAAGTCAGGAGTAAACATATACTTTCACTATATACATTTATCATGCACCAGACCACATATTTTCATGGTCACCACTGCCTTGAGCTTATCCATTTCAATTGTACATCAGGACATGATACTGGCTCAGCCTTTTTCAGGACGACACCTTGACTGGCTGTCACAAAAGGTCTTGGCAGGGTGCTTTGTTTTTTGATGTTGCTGACTTGTGTTTATTTGTTATATTGTTGAAGTATTATTTCCTGTTGCCTCCAAGTGTCCTGATTTGTATGCAATAATGTCTTGCTATTAGTATTTACTTTCTATTACAGTCGCGCCTGCCATTCAGGAACAGTGCCTGTCCCTATTACTCCCCGACCGCTCTCTATTGTTCTTTTCTTACTTATCCTAAGTCTGAAATTCTCCAATCTGTATGTTTCTTGGTGTCATGTTTGTCACCGCGAGATCAGGTTAACCCAAGGCATCAGCCAAGACAGTTTTCTGTTGCCAATGGCCCGAGCTGATCCTAACATTTCTTCATCCCCTGAGTGAGACTTACAGTGCCTTGTAGGGTGCCCTACTGCCTTTTTATATTTATTCCTTCCTGTCTCTTTGTGTGCAGTCCGACAAAGCACAATAACTTGTATTTCCTCAGTAGGTTTCATTTGTAAAGGTATATCAATAACCACATAAATCTGTGAGATACTCAGCGTAGTTATCTCAAAGTCTGTTTTGAAGTTCTGTGGTTATACTGAATAAGCAGCTACACTTTTACAATTGCCTTATTAACCTTCTTGCTTTCTCAGCTTTGCTTGAAAATGCACCATTTGCCCACTCTTTTTTTCAAAATGTACTTGGGTGGAGAACCCCTCTTATAATGGTTAGGCTCGCTTTGGTGGGCTAGTTGGCCCCTAGGGGACCTCTGGATTGAAGAGGAATTAATTCCCCAACTTAAAACGCGCCACAGGGCGTGTTTGCACACATATCACCTCAGGCCCCGCCCCCTACCTTCACCACTGTGCAAACGCGCGCCGTGGCGTGTTTTAAGTTGGGGGATTAAGTCCCCTTGAATCCTGAGTTCCCCTGGCGGCCAACTTGCCCACCAGGTACCTCCAGTATGCGCCAGGGAGCTGCGTTGCAGAGAGCTGTTCAGAGGCCACACCCCTTTTTACAACACTCTGCAACGCAGCTCCGTGGCGCTTACTGCAGGTACCTGGTGGGCTATTTGGCCCCTAGGGGACCTCTCGATTGAAGAGGAATGAATTCCCCAACTTAAAACGCACCACAGTGCGTGTTTGCACAGTATCACCTCAGGCCCCGCCCCCTACCTTCACCACTGTGCAAACGCGCCCCGTGGCGCGTTTTAAGTTGGGGGATTAAGTCCCCTTGAATCCTAAGGTTCCCTAGCGGCCAACTAGGCCACCAGGTACCTCCAGTAAGCGCCACGGAGCTGCGTTGCAGAGAGGTGTAAAAAGGGGCGTGGCCTCATTACACCTCTCTGCAACGCAGCCCTCTGGCGCATACTGGAGGTTCCTGGTGGGCTAGTTGGCCCCCAGGGACCCCCAGTATTCAAGGGGAATTAGTTCCCCCTCTCCAAACGCGCCAGGGGGTGCGTTTGCAGAGTGGTGTAAGGAGGGGGTGAGGCCTCCATTTTTTTTTTCTTCATTTTTTTAGAAGGGGGGCCTGTGTAGCCCCCCTTCTTTTTCTATTTTTTTGGCCCTGGGGACCCCATCTCTCAGGGCCTGACCCTAATTTTTATATATGAAAAAAAAAATCGGGAAGGGGGCCGTGTGGCCCCCCCTTCCGAGGCCATAATTTGCCCCGGGGACCCCATCCCCCGCAGCATGGGCCTTTTTAAAAAAAAAAAATTATGGAGGGGGCTGCGTAGCCCCCCTCATCTGGCCACTTTAAGGCCCCGGGGACCCCATCCCCCGGGGCCGGCCATTGTTTTTTTAATGTATTTATTTATTTTTTATTTAATGGGGGCCTGGCCTCTCGTTGGAGACCGTGGGGGCGTCCGCAATCCCCCCACTGTCCCAGCCGGCTCCTCGCATCCTGCGGGAGCCGGCATTGCTTTTCCACATGGGGAGCAGCTAACATGCTGCTCCCCATGTGGAAAAGCAATCTGCTTTGCTTCATTGAAGCGAGAGCAGGTTTCCCTGCTCTCGCTTCAATGAAGCAAAGCAGTTTGCAATGGCAGGGTGGGAGCCGCGAGGCTCCCGCCCTGCCATTGCAAACAGCAGTGTCCCGGGGGTGGGCAGCCCGGGACACTGCAGGAGCCGGCCCTGGGGGGTGGCAGTCCCCAGGGCCAATACAAGGCTCCAGGAGGGGGGCCGCATGGCCCCCCTCCCACACGTACAAGTTGCCCCGGGGGTGGCGGTCCCCAGGGCTGGGGGGGCCTGAGAGCCCCCCCACATCAAATTGTTTTAAGCCCCGGGGGGTGGCGGTCCCCGGGGCTGGGGGTGCTGCGAGCCCCCCCACCTATGTTAACGAAGCCCCGGGGGGTGGAGGACCCCGGGGCTGCAGGTGGCAGTGAGCCCCCCGCATATACAATCTTCGAGCCCCGTGGGGTGGCGGTCCCCGGGGCAGTGTGGGGGGGGATTGGGACCCCCCCACACTTTTTTTTTTTATTATGCCCCCGGGATTTGGGATAATGGGGGCCTGGCCTCTCGTTGGAGACCGTGGGGGTGTCCGCAATCCCCCCACGGTCCCAGCCGGCTCCTCGCATCCTGCGGGAGCCGGCATTGCTTTTCCACATGGGGAGCAGCTAACATGCTGCTCCCCATGTGGAAAAGCAATCTGCTTTGCTTCATTGAAGCGAGAGCAGGTTTCCCTGCTCTCGCTTCAATGAAGCAAAGCAGTTTGCAATGGCAGGGTGGGAGCCGCGAGGCTCCCGCCCTGCCATTGCAAACAGCAGTGTCCCGGGGGTGGGCAGCCCGGGACACTGCAGGAGCCGGCCCTGGGGGGTGGCAGTCCCCAGGGCCAATACAAGGCTCCAGGAGGGGGGCCGCATGGCCCCCCTCCCACACGTACAAGTTGCCCCGGGGGTGGCGGTCCCCAGGGCTGGGGGGGCCTGAGAGCCCCCCCACATCAAATTGTTTTAAGCCCCGGGGGGTGGCGGTCCCCGGGGCTGGGGGTGCTGCGAGCTCCCCCACCTATGTTAACGAAGCCCCGGGGGGTGGAGGACCCCGGGGCTGCGGGTGGCAGTGAGCCCCCCGCATATACAATCTTCGAGCCCCGTGGGGTGGCGGTCCCCGGGGCAGTGTGGGGGGGGATTGGGACCCCCCCACACTTTTTTTTTTTATTATGCCCCCGGGATTTGGCCCCGGGGGCAAATTAGAATATTCAGCACAGAAGTCCGCGCTGAATTATTTTTTTTTTATTTCGGCCGAAATTCGTGTTGGGTGATCGAATCTCGACGATTTTTCTTTTTTTTTTAAATGCTTTTTTTGGCCTTGGGGGTCCTTGTGGGACCCCCCGAGCAGGCCTAGGGGGTCAGCGTGTTTCTACCCTGCCCCCTTTTTGTGTTTTTCGCAATTTTTGAAAGTTTCTTGTGCCTCGGTAGAACTTTGGGGCTGCAGTGCACGCAACGAAATTCGTTTTATTAATTTATATGTTAACTTACCTGTAAACCTCCGTAATCCATAGTTTACTACGCCCCACCCTGCCCCTCCCCCTCCCCACGTCACCGCCCTGCAGTTACTCCTACTACCGACCGCGGCTGCTGAGGACTACCTCTTTGCCAAATTTGGTGTAATTCCGTTCAGCAGTTCGGGCTGTAGCTGCGTCAACAGGTCCTATGGGAAAATGCATGGGGAAAACGTGTTTTGGGACCCCCTTTTTTCTTGGCCCTCGCTTGACGAATCACCGTAAAATTTTCAGGATAGGAGCGGACCGGAGCTGGCCAAAAGTTTGGAAAATTTCACGAAGATTCGTCAATCGGCGCCAACGTTATTCCAAATAGAATGTTGCGGATTTCCTATGGAAAATAGGTCCTAACTATATCTACCTACTGGCTACTGCCAGTAGGTAATATATATAAATATACACACACACATGACTGATGAATTATTAATAATGCACTTGAAACAAAATGATTGTTTGATTTAGGAGTGTCATTAACAATGGTATATAGCTATGTCACATGTTCGCATGAGACACCATTTATTTTAAAATGGATGCCATTTGTGATCTTGCTCCTTTCTCTTCCCTACCCAATCAGTGACCCACTGCAATTCACCTCTGCCCACAGTTTCAGCAAAGCATAGAAATGTTGTGATGCAAAAGAGGACAATTGAATAGCAAGCATGAATGGTGAATGAAGATTCCCATCCTGTACAAAGTATATAATTTTGAAGGGTTTCCGCTGGAAGCTCTGATGAAGGTGTGCAAAAGAACATAACTCTTTGGGCTATTGTTTGAGAAATGTTTCAGATTATGTTGTACATCTCTGGAGTGCAGTTGCTGAGGAAGCAAGTGGAAGATTTTTTTTACATTAAGAAAAGCATTATTGTTAAGAACTTTATTATTTATGTAGTTGTTTTTGTTTTGCCAATGCGACCTAACCAGGATCATGCCATGCTGAATTTGGGGTTAAATTACTATGCATAAATTGTGCATTAAACCCCCTGGTTTTGAGAGTTCGTGGGTGATTTTCCATTTTCCTTCGGAGACTCTGTCTAATTATTTGATATTTTTTTCCTCTCTTAGGCTGTTGTCAGTACTCTTCATGAGTTTGACAATTAGAATCTTTTTAGATTCACTTGCCTAAACATGGATTATTGTTATGCTTTGTGATTCTGTATTTTCTGTCTCGGAGCCTTGAGGGCAGTCTTTTGCAATATTTTCTATCATTGCTATTAATAATTCTGTAATAAATGTATTTTCCCCAATTCTGATCTAGAACGGAGTTATTTAGAAATCTAAGTTTTATTTTGACTTTAGCTCTGCTAAATTAATGCTTCATTGATCAGGAATGCAGTCCCACACTGTTAAATCAATGAGAGAACTGGAACCAAATTGCCCTAGGTAAAGAGTGGGGTACATAAATTATTGGGTTTCAGTTTATTATTGGGATTTGGCTGCCACACATTTTGGTAGCATATGATGTTTAGCATAGAGCAGGGAGGAGTGTGTATGTTTTGAGCCCTAAATGCTGAAAACAAAGGAGAAGAGAGTTTTTCAGAATTTGCCAACATTCCTGTGCCTCCAGAGAAGTGACTGGCTGTACTAGATGTGCGTTTCTGAATTTGGAGTACAAGTATGAATAGGGAGAAAGTGATCTTGTGAATGTGAAGTATGGCCTTGTGTCAGTGGATTTCTGTTTCTGTGTGGAGTTACTTGGGTATGTGATGATCACGAGTTCCATTGGTGGATTAACTACGGTTGTGTTGATGTATTATTCAGATTTGTAAACCCATTTGTCCTTGAATTTGAGTTGGTTATTGGATTCGTCGAGCATCCAAGATCTTGAGATATTAATTATTTGTCTATATTGTGGTATGTAGAGCAAAGTGCAGCTGACACATCTATAGGGAGTCCCGATTTGGAAGCTTAATCTGAGTTCATGAAGTCGAGTACATTGTCTTAGAGGTAGATATTTGCTGGTCAGAGTTTGCCTATCATGAGTTTTGTATTTCTGTCTTTCGTTTCCGTTCCAATTTTTGATTTCTTAACTCATTTGTATTTTAATTTCTATGATTTGCAGGTTGAGAATTCTACTTGAAATACTGACCTTTATTTCCTTTCTAGGGTAAGCAGACAAAATATTTTATTGAATGAAGTAGTTAATGTGGTTTTGTGATTTTCCTGTTCATGTAGAAATCGTGCAGCGATTGGTTGCTTAGTCAGGGACCAGTACTAGGATTGGTGAGACGTCACCAGGAAGATGCCGACGACCGCGGCCCCCGCAGGGGGCCACTAGGCGGTCGGCGCCCTAGTGCCGCCGGGGCACAGGTCACCCCTCCCCGCCCCCCTCCCAGGGGGCGGGGACGCCGGCCGGTGTCTCCCTCCCCTCTCTCTCGCCTGGAAGTGACGCACAAGCGCGTCACTTCCGGGCTCCTGTGGAGAAGGGGAGGCTATTTAGCCTTCCCCCACCCTCCTGGCGACCTCTTTGTTCGCCTAGACGCCGCAGACGCCGCATAAAGGGTCGTCGGGCCCACGCGCCGAGGGTCGTTTCGTGTGATTTAGCCGGAAGCTACGGTGAGTTTCGATGCACCCCACCCCCGCCCCGGCCCTGTCCCTGGGCAGTACCAGGTGGACGGGGCCCTGTGGCACGGATGGCCACGGGCGGGGGGGGGGGCTCGAGCGTCATGGACCCGTGGGAGGCAAACGCGCGAATGGTGCCCGGGCTAGCTGGCCCGTCCGGCTGCCCAGGGTGGAACCCGCATGAGAGTCAGGGCGTGAGGTGGTCGGTCGGGCTGGGGAGAGGCTGCGGTGGGCGGCAACACGGCTGCCAACTGTTGTAGCCGCGGTCCCCCCGACTCCCCCCCTCGTTATGCGAAAGCAGCACAAGCTTGTGCTGCGTGAGAGGCGAAGGGGCGATCTAACAGCCAGAGCGGCCGAGTCTGAGCAAGGGTTCGGTCCCGGCTTCGGCTCAACGGCCTGTTACTCCTAGCAAGTCGCGTAATGACCCGGCGGGTAACTAAGTGTTCCTCACCTGGCCTGCTCGGCCACGCTGTCGAGAGAGCCTCATGGTCGCATCCAAGGGGGACGATCGCGCTCCCCCCCCCAAACAAGGTGTGGGGTGCTCACGGGCCAAGCACCGCGGCTCCTACACCTCCGGGTCGAGCTTGCGTGCCAGGCATGGGGGTAAAATCATTGGCGGTTCCGGGGAGCCATTTGAATAAGAAAAGGAGCCCACTGCTCAGCCGCACCAACTCCTTCGGGCCGAGCGTGCGCAGGGGGTGGGGTAGTTTGTAATTAACACGAGGAAGCGAAGTGGGCTGCAAGTAGGCACGCATCTGGGCGGGGAGGGGCTGCGGTCTGTAGACTGCATCCCCCCGTTTAAATGGTGGTAAACACGGTGTCCGTGCAAAGGGCGGAAACACCTCAGCCTGCTCGCGCCATGTAAATATTATATGCTTCATCTCCCGGTTTAAATTGTGGTAAATACGGTGTCGGTGCAAAGGGTGGGAACACCTGCGGCTTGCTTCGCGCCGTGTAAATATTAAGCACACGAGTCCCCTGCCAGAAGTAGTGAATTCGCCCCGATCGGCCTTGCGAGGGTACAGATCCGGGGATTCTGGGCAGAATACGGCACCCCCCCAGTAATTATAATGTGAGGGGGATGCGGTGCCGATGGGCCACGCCTGGAGCTGAGTTCGCGTTTGCAATAGGCGAAGGATTATGCACAAGGGATAGCCTCTTCGCGAGGGTGTTGCGTGCACTGTCAGCGTGGTGCAGTACCTTGTCGCAGGGGGGACTGCGGTTGCTACCGATAAATTTCCGACTGTCGTGCAGGAATTCAGGGTTCGAGCTTTGAGGCGCGCTTCATCTCCAAGTCGCGCGATATATAAATATGTAAAAGTGTAAGCACACGTCTCTCTGGCCAAAAGTATTGAAAGCGCCCAGACCGGCCTTGTGAGGGGCCACCGCCGGCGCAGTAGGTCTACAAGGGTGAGCTTTACGGTGGCAGACATGGCGGTCCGGAGTAAACACGCCCCCTCCCACAACCCCCCCCGCGTGACTGAGCTCGTAAATGCCAATGACACCGATGCGCAGCTGCCCCAACACCTTCGGCGGGCGCGCGCAAGTGAATTGGAAGGGGGGGTGGTGTAAATGTCCCGTGGGAGGCGTTCTGCAAAGTAGACATTTTGGGGAAAAGTGTAGCGGTGCGGCCAGGGCGACTTGAGGCCGCTAGGGCTCACGGTTCGATCCCCGGCACTGGTGGCAGGTCAGCCCAGCACCACGTGCCTCTGGGCAATAGATTGTGGAATCTTCTTGAGAAGCTGCCAGCGTGGGATGCCTTCGTGAACTGTGGTCGCTTTACAATACTAGATTTACTCTCGCGAGGCAGACGCTTTGGAGAAATCACTGTAAACCTCGGGGGCAGCATCTCCCATTTGGGGAGATCACGCAACACAGTGGGCGGCCCAGCGGGCGGCCCACATCCTCGCCCGCCGGACCGCCCGCCCGAGCGGAGGACCGCACCCAGGGCACGCACACCGCCCCATCCCCCAGTCGGTACACCGCTGGCCCAGAGCAGAGGGATGCGGCTGCCATAGTCCTCCAGGAGCCGCCTGTTGGGCGTAAAACCACTCACCGCGGCCGACGGGAGCTCCGGGTGGCAAGATCGAGGTGGGCCGGGGGAGGGGACAACATGGGAGGAGGGCAAGCGCTGCGACCGGGGCCCCACTGCCAGATCACGGCAGCAGTGGTGATTGTGAAAACTGGGGTAAGGTCTTTGCAGCGACATACTCGAAGTGCTATGGCACTCCGTCTCTGTCGGTACTGCCCTCCGTTATAAAACGTGTTCAGGAGAATCATGGTGCGGAGGCTGCTATTGAATTAGGTATGCGGCTTGTCGGTGTCTTTGATGTGGTTGCTACCATGATATTGGGCAACCTCAAAGGAGATGCTATGCAGTTCCAAGTGCTTAATAAATTAGACGCGGTGGACGAAGACGACAAGCCGAGGGAATTCGCAAAAATTATTGCGATGGCCTATCAACAGGTTGGTCGTAGCGCTTTAGGGGTTAAGCCACCTGTGAAAAATCCTGATTCTCAGCAGACAAAGGCAAACTCGTCTGGTAAGGAAGAGCGCCCTAACTTTCCTAAACAAAGTTGGAGGGCGAAAAAACAGGAAAAACAGCAACAGAAACAGGGGTCTCGTCCTGCCTCTCTCGTTCAGTCAAGTAGTGAACGCACTTATGATTTGCGCGATCGTGCTACTATTAAGTCACCTGATAGATTTCAGGTTTCTGAACAACGCTCTCCTCGTTCTTCACAGGAAACATCGGCTTTCCAATCCGGTGGCGGAGGCGCTGGAAAAAGTCGGGGTGCACCGCAAGCACGTGAGCAATCCAGACAGACTGACTGCAAAGGCAAGCAAGAAGACTCTGCACGTCAAAGACCCCCGTTTCAGAAGAAGAAAGTTGCTGCTCTGACAGCGAGGTATGCCTCAGATGGTACGGACACAGCTTCAGAACCTAACATGGGCGCTAACGCTGCTGGACAGCGCGGCGGAAGTTACAGTAGTGCGACAAGCACTGCGTCCATATCTGGTGGCGACAGCAACTGATATATTCGTGAATATTGAAACTGCTGACACTCGTGTGTCTCCCCCTGATAGGCTATATAATATAGTTCTTCACATTGAAGGTGACATACAACGTACAATTCAAGGGGTTTTTTGGGATAATCTGACCACTACCTATGATATTTTGTTGGCGGAGGCAGATTGGCACCCGGCTTTCGTTTTGGCTGCTCCTAGAGGGGAGGAGGTAATCCTCCCGTCCTTTGTGCACACTGTACCTAAGGTCCTAGCTGATAAGTATGCCGGGGAATGGGCTCAGGTGCAAGCGCCTGCGTTATATCGGACTCAGGTGGGCTGGGATAAATTTTCCCCCGGCCATGAGATTCAGTTACGGACTACGCCCCAGCCACAAGCCCAATACCCCATGCGTCGTGAAGCTAGATCTCACGTAGCATCTATCCTTGAACAATTGGAATATCAGGGAGTAATCGAAACATGTGTGTCACCTATGAATAATCCCTTGTTTACTGTGACGAAGCCTGACGGGTCGTACCGCCTAGTTTTGGATTACCGGCACCTTAATTCTCATTGCCGGACCTGTGCAGTACAGAACACCCACAGTTCGGCTCTCGTCGATAGTCTCGTGAGAAAAAGGTTTAAAACCACACTTGACATTTCCAATGGCTTTTACAGCCATAACCTGTCCTCTCTTAGCAGTGAGTGGACGGCTTTCACCTCTGGTGGCAAACAAAAACAATTCAAAAGATTGCCAATGGGCTATAAAAACAGCCTGGAAGTCTTTGCCGCTCGCGTGGTCTCCCTCTTAGAGGATGTAGACCCAGATGCGTACTCGTACGTGGATGACTTTTATCTCACGGATGACGAGTTAGACCCGCATCTTCGGCGCGTTGATCGCATTATTGTTTGGTTTGCAGACTTCGGTTACAAATTCAATTTTGCGAAGTCGCACATTGCAGAGTATACAGTGTTGTTCTTGGGGTCGAACTCAACAATGAAGGTCGAGGATTGGCTCCGTACTTTCTAGAAAATGCCTCCGTGCTCCTACTTCACTGAAAAAATTACAATCCCTGCTGGGTTTTCTGAATTTCGGTCGAACTTATATCCCGGATTATGCCCAGCGTATCAAGTCGCTTTACGCCTTGGTACAACTTACTTTTTCCAAATCCTGTTGGCTGCCTGAGCATTCAGCTATATTGCAGTTATTGCAAGCTGATCTTCTTGCTTCTAAGTACTTACTGACAAGTGATAATCACACTAACCTGGTCATAAGAATAGTGCCCGGCGCAGTTGGTTTCACATACTTAACGTTCAATGAGGGCGACACCGTCCCCATTGCTTACAAATCTCACTTGTACACTTCAGCTGAACTGCGTTTTTCCGCTCTCGAGAAAGTTCTGACAGCAGTGCAGATGGCGATTCTGAAAGAACGAGCGCTGTCGCAAGGGAAACGCATGTTGGTGGTTACACCTTATCCCGCCCTAGAGGCGGTGACGAAAGCAAGTGTACCGAATTCTAAAGCTTTGCATCCAAGGTGGATACAATGGGCCACTTCCTTGACCTCGCCGGACGTCACCTTTATATTTGACGCGGCACTTCAGACTCAGGAGTTTTTGCAGTACGAATTCGTTCATCCAGCTCCTCTGTCCTTGCGCCCGCTCGAGGATTACCATTGTGTCATATACACTGACGGGTCTGCGCAACCCGCAACTGGATCAAAGCACGCCTATTCAGCGGCTTGCGCAATTGTAGTTGGTACTTTCGTGAATGGTGAATTCATGTCCGATGTAGTGCACACGCAGTCATTGGGTGATTGTACCGCTCAGTTGGCGGAGCTACGTGCCCTGGTGCTCGCACTGGAGTTTGCTGATCCCCGAGTCACTACACTTATAGTGAGTGACTCCTTTTATTGTGTTCAATCTTACAACGACAATCTACACTTTTGGTCTCAGAATGACTACCATGATTCCAAAGGTAGCACTATAAAGCATAAACTGCTTTGGGTTCGAGTGGCAGATCTTAAAGACCGTCTGCCTCTCGTGAATGTAATTCACACTCTTGGTCACCAACACGTTGGCGTCCATGCTGTCGGCAACAGCTTAGCTGACGAGGCAGCAAAAACAGCAGTGGCAACAAACTTAGTAGCAGCAGTTACAAGATCCAAAAGTAAGATCGATGATGACATCTTGGCAGCTATTGCTGCTACAGAGCAAGGCACGAAGCCACCGAAAGGTTTCCCTGCTCGTTACCATTATCGCTTAAGTCCTGATAAAGTCCCTTTAGTGAGGATTAATGACGTTGGTGACAGATTGATTCCCAACGCGGACTGCAGACCTTCTTTGATATTAGCGGCCCACGAGGGCATCGCGTCCGCGCATGCCAGCGTTGCGGCTACTATATCTTTGTTACAACAACGTTACTGGTGGTGCGGTTTGTACAAACAGGCCAGGGCTTATGTTCTTAATTGTGATATTTGCCAGCAGATTAAACCTTCTTCTGCGGCACGCCCGCCACAAACTCAGTTGTACATATCTAGTAAACCATTGGGTTGTGTTTATTTGGATCACTGCGGTCCTTTTACCTCTGATACTGCTTTCAAATACATCTTGGTTGCAGTGGATTCGTGCACACGTTTTCTGTGGGTGTGGCCACAAAGGAGTGCTGATTCTCGCACTGTCATTAAGGATTTGCGTGTCTTTGTTGGGAGTTTTGCGTGTGGTACCTTTCATTCTGATCAGGGCCCGGCGTTCGCCTCTAAGGCGTACAAAGAGGCCATGAGAAATTTGGGGGTCCAAGTCAAATTTCCGTCTCCCTACCGGCCAGAGGGCAATAGTGTAGTGGAGCGAATGAACCGTGACTTAAAGCAATCTTTGACAGCCCGAGTTTTGGGTACTGGCCGGAACTGGCTTGCCCACTTGTATGATGTGCAACGTGCACTTAATAATCTCCCTAGAAGGTCTCTGGGTGGGCGGACCCCATACATGATGCTCTTTGGTGTTCGAATGTTTGTTCCAGACCCTGATGGTCTAGACATGACGGAGTCAGCCGCACCCTTTGACGTAGATGAACACTGTGCTGTATTGCAGACTCTACAAGAAGCCAGAAACAGTCTAGCGAAGGAACACGTACCCTCCTCATCTGAAGCTGAGGTTCAGATTCCGGTAGTCGGCTGGCTACCCCGAGTTGGTGATCTGGTCCGTGAGAAGGTGGAGAACAAGAAGGAGTTTGGCCCCTCTTATCGTGCACCGGTTCCAGTGCTTGGAGTGCAGGGTACAAGAACTGTCATTTTACCTCCTCTTCCTGGTCGAAAGGAGAACAGGTTCATTTCGATTGACAATGTCAAACTACAACGAGTAGACGATTCTTCTTAGTATGACTCCGGCAGTATCATGCCCTTCGATGCTGAGGAATTCTGTTATGGCCCGAGCTTCTGACATAGTGCCTGATGTTGCCGTCGAGATGCATGCCGTTACTGGTCCCTTGTTGCCACAAACACCTAGTGGCGTGCTTGAGGAAATTGAGTATGCTTATCCTGCGGATGTCACCTTGCCTGTTTTACAATCCACCACAGTTGCCCTCTCACAAGACACTTTTGATTCTCGTTCAGTGACTTCCAGTGCCCCGTCCAAGGTTTCGATTTTTGTGGCTTGGTTCAAGAGACATTTTTTGATACCCCCTTGGACTTACATTTGGCTGGTGCTCATATGTGTTTTTTTATTTATGTCCATTGGCTTTGTGGTGGTGTTTTTTAGACTTATCAATGGACACTACCTGAATGAACGCTCTACGATTCGACTAATTAATGGCACTTTGGCCCCCCACTCCTCATCACACATAATGAAGAGGGACCAGACTTTAGTGAACATTACTGCCTGGCCTGTACGTGATGGGATCGCTTGGGATGCTGTTAAATTCCAAATCCATGGCCCCACTGAAGTGATTAATGTGCCAAATGTATTTCGTGCTTCTATGGGTGATGTCGTTAAACAGAACATTCACTCGGATGATTGGGATGTTCAAGCCATAGAAGCACTGTTTTCTGATTTGAAATATTATGCTGCGTTTGATGCTGAGGATTTGTATTTAGATATTGCTAATTATGATTAACAATTTTGTTATCAACATTATGGCACACATTTCCTGCACAAGGCAAATACGTTTAGAAATTTTGTAAATTTTACACAATGGGAACACTGCCCCGCCCCTAGGATGGGCAGCTCTACCACGCTAGTGGGAAAGTTCACTTATTTTTCTGATTTTAGTGTAGCCCATCCAGCGTCCTTTTATTTTAAGGTTGCGCCTGAGGCTGCTTCTAAAATTAGACTGACACACACCAAATTATTGTATTCCAAGTCCTTTATGGACGAGTTGGCAATTGGCGGGTATGATCTGTGGAAAGCTACAGTCGATCTTAAATCGGTTTGGGGTTCCAAATGATGGCAAGTACAGGGAACAGAGGCTTTGCATCGTGCCTGTCTCATCCCGAATCATATGTTGTTTTTAAATTCCTCCATTTTTCAGACGACCTGTTTTGGATTGGCTACCTCTAAAAAATTAAATTCTCCCTCCATGCCAGATCTGGGTGCTTATCCAAATTGGGGTAACCATACGGGTCTGTCCCTTGGTATGTTGCAGACACAGGTTTCCAACACTTCCTTCAATATTTCTACATTGAACCCGAAGGGGTGGTTGGTGTGGCAAACAAGTGCGGACTCTTGTCAACATAGGTTTTTGGATTTGAAGCAGGGGTATACACAGGTTCGTGTGGACCCCCGTTTTGAATCCTCTCACACTGGAACTACCTACTCAGTAGGGAAGTTATGCCTGTCTTGGCTGCAACATTCCACTTTCGCGTCTGTTAAGCTCCATTTAGCGCGATTAAATGACAAAATAGATTTGAATGATTTTGTTAAGGGTCCTGCTGTTGGCAGACCCAAGAGATGGGTGTATGCTGTTTATAACGAAGTTTGGAAATTGTCACAAATTGAGGCTGCTTCCAGATTGCGTGCTATTGATCAGGCCAATATGGAAAAAGTTCTGGCTGTTATAGATAATAGCATTAACACCCTGTCTTCCAGAATCTATACTTTAGATAACATTGTTTCATCAGTAGTAGACATTGTGCAGGATGATTTATCTGTATTGTATCATGGTCAGAACCAATTGCGCTCCATTATGCAGTTTGCATGGACATTGCAAACATTGAAGGCAGGGAAAGTCCCTTGGGATTACATGAATACTTCATCTTTATTCCTTCCCTTTAATTTGACTGCGAAACAGCAATTCATGTCCATGAAGGATGCTACATATTCATTGCTGCACATTGAAAAGCTAGAACCTTTGCCTTTCTCTATTGCCGAACTGAATTCGGCCGTGTGGCTTGTACATGGGTTGATCACTCTACCGTTTCCCTTGTTCAAGTTTAGTTTGTGCATGAAACATTATGCCTTGGGCAGGTACGAACAATTGGGTACTGCTTTCTTACATGAAGTCTGGTCGCTCCCTTTCACATACAGATGTGTGAGGGACGGCAAGGAGGTTTACTTGAAAGGTGAAGAGTGCACTTCTGCACCGGATCACTCTGTTGTATGTAGGCACATTTAATTGCATGGTGCATGTAATGTACAGGCCCCTAATTTAGCTTGCGTCCTGAAAGGGATCCCTGTCCCTGTTATAACCCCATCTTTTACGCTGCTTGCTAACGGTAGTTATTTGCTGTTAAATAATGAAGCTTGCTGTGGTATGCTTGTGGGAATTCCCTACATCGTAACTGTCTCACAGAGGGTGGTTTGCTGTAATAACGTCCTTTTCCCGCCCCCGCATGGCCGGCTCGATGTATCCATATGGCCTTCAATTCCAACCTTGAAAGCAGAGTTCAATAAGATGAGCAGAATAAGGGCTCTCTTGTCTCAGAAAGAGGTCGCTTTGACTTCATCCCGGGAAACATTTGTCCTTCACGTAGCAAACACGCGCACTGAGGTGCAAGCGCTTTTGAATACTGATCTTCCCCTTCATTTTGGGACCTTGATACAGACTATCTTTAATGCCTCTTCCACAAGTGGCATAGCTAATTTTTTTAACATCGTGGGCTCCGGCCTCGTGACCTCTTTTCAAACTATTTTTGGAGTGATCCCGGCCTTTTTTCATTCTATTTTTTCCAGTGTCTTCGGAGGTCTCCCTTTACTTCTTGCCCTCGTAGCTGGAATACTATTGTTGATCTGTGCCTTGCGCTATGGATGCACAACTTGCGTGGCACAACAACATGTCCCGGCTGCACCATCTTCGTAACCAGATGATTGAATTCTATGGCGCCTTACCACCGGCGACTCTGAGCGTAGCCTATGGATTGTCCTTCCGGTTTGCCTACTTTACTTGTGTGCAGCCTGTCTTTCATTGCCTAGATTGTCCGTTCCAATGGGCTCTGGATTTGTGTCTGTCGAACCCGGTGTCTCCTGATCCGGATTATGATCGATTTATGAGCCCCCTAGTGGCCCACGAGTCGGACTGTTCTGGTGTCGGGATTATGGCCTGTGCTGCAGCGCATGGAGTTCTTGGTAATTGGGACATCGGAAATGCAGCGATTGACTTCTTGACGAACAGTTATGTTGAGATGCCCACCGGTTGTCCTCGCCAGGTGCTGGAGGCTCCGGTGGTTGAAGAGCACATCTGTTCTTTCCCCGTCCTGAACTGGATGGCCGATACTTTTGCGGAACGTTCCAATGATTTCCTCTTGGAAGCAGTAGCAACGTATTGTGCTTACACTTTGATGGATTGACTTTTGTACTTTCGTTCGGTCCTCAGTCCTTGATTGTTTTTTTTTTGTGGTGTGTGATTTTTTCACCTCCGTTCTACGTTTTTACTCTTTCCATTGAAATTGTTTTTCTCGTACTTTTTCACTTCCCTTATGTGGACTTCTAGTTCATGCCCTTGGTTCCGTTCTATCGAACTTGAACTCTGCGTTCTTGCTAGTGCACCCCTAGTGGTTACTGGTCCGATCATGGGGGGATGTAGTGATGATCGTTATCTACCTATGTGCAACGCTAAGTTAGCATAACTGCGTTTAAATGTTAGAAAGCCATCTTGCCGCTTTTGCTGCTTTTGCACACGACACTGCAGTCACATGTTATTAGAATTGAGAAATGCTTGCTCGACTTTGCTTCACATGAGAACTGTCTGTTGTTAACATCTTGAACAGTGAATAGCGACCTTGGTCTGTACACAGTGTAACAGAAACAGTCTGGATCGCTAGACGGTGCATGTTGTTGAGTTCAGGTTGATCGGCCCACTAGTTTAGCCATAACACGCACGCAGCTGCAAATACCTGAAAGTCGAATGCTTTTAATATTGCAGTGCTACATGTTTTCAACACATTCTGAAGAAGAGCGTTCCTAGGAGCGGAGCATAGCTGATCCTGTGATGTGAACTCTCTGAGCTGATCTATACGGTATGGGGTTCCCCATTCAAGCCTAGAGACCTTTTATTAGTCTAATAATACTATTAGTGTGTTAGAGAAAGGAAGGTGGCCTAGAGCCACTGTCATTTTAGTATGATTGCTCCTTTCATTTTCTATGGTATTGTAACTATGCTGATGGTTTTAATTTTTATCGTTTGTCTGCTAATGTTAGCCAAACTGCTGCATCTTAGGACATGAGGTTTATAAAATAAACTCTTTAAACTTTTCCTGTGTCTCTGTTTATTCTGTTGTGGACTGGTACGAGAAAAATTACGAAAAGGTGTTTCTGATTCCCACCATTCCTGAGAAATATAAGTTGCTTGTTCTGGGTTGTCTATACATTGGGACCGCCGAGCTAAATCTCGGATAACGAATGGGACACTGATGCTGGCCGGATAGGGGTTTTGGGTTCTGAGGTGAGTTTTTGGTACACCGCAATTCACTGAGGGCCTGGGTTCCTGCGCATAGTTCTGCGCATAAGCAGAATCCCTGCAACAGCCCCACAGTCAAGGATTTTCCGGCGGAGCAACCGCTGGCGAGGGGCAGAGCCGCTCGCCCCAGGGCCGCAACCCCCCTCCAGGCCCCCCTGGCTTTGTGCGCCAGACCGTCTCCAGCACCTTCCAGCTGCCCTAACCAGGTGGCATTCGCAACATCAGAAGACCTCGGTAAGCTCTCGGACACTTTGAGAAGCTTCATGGCGGAGGTCAGAACGGGCCTAATGCTGGCCAGGCCGCCCACGGGGCCGTGCCCGCTGCCCCTGCACCACCTGGCGGTGCCACGGTGCCGGGGGCATTTACAGAGTTTAGGGGGAGGGGGGCAGTCCATCCAGCGCCACCGGGACTGAGGTGGGAGGACCGGCACCTTCCATCCCTCCGCCCGTGGGAGGTCTGCACACTGCGGCGGGGGTCCCCCACCGACGACCACCCCTGCAACAGACATAGCGTCAGACCTAGCAACAAGCATACTAAACCTACCTAAGGCGGTCCCACCGACGGGGCCCCCAGCGGCGCTTACCCCTGCAGTGGTGCCTAAGCCTTTGGTAACCACTGCACCACTAGTATCTGGCCGCTGCTCCCTGGGGTGGCAAGTTCCCCTGGTGGCCAAGGAGGGTATCTGGCGTAGGAAGTTTATTGACATTTTCACCCTGCTCATGCATGGGGCTGAGGGGGTGGATACTAGGAAGATGGGCGCCAAGGAGGAGGACAGGAAGGTGCGCTTCCAAGCTTGGCCTGAGAAGAGCATTGTCACTTGGGGCCAGGCATTCGCCATAATGGCAGCGGTTATAATGGAAAAATTCCCAAAGGAAGGTCCAGGGCTATTTCAGTATGCGAGTGTCATCACGGAGGAGGCCGCCAAGAGCGGGGGCATGGGATGGTACCGATACGATTGCGACTTTAGAAAGAAGAGGGCTATTTGTCCTGAATTAGAGTGGGATCAGCTGGAGGTCAGGTTATGGGTCATGCATATGGGGAAGCATGCAGTAGAAGCGACAGCAAAGCCAGGCAATCCCAACAGTGAAAAGAACAAAGAGACCAAGCAGGAAGGGAGGGCACAGACTAGGAAACCCTTTCGAGGCGGCCGGGGGGAGGGGGAGGGCCACAAGCCGGGTTTTAGAGCACAGTCCAATGGCACCTGCAGGCTGTTCAACGCAGGGTCATGTTCATGGGGCAAGGCGTGTCGGTTGGCCCATAATTGCAGCTGTGGGGCTCCCCATACTGCGACCTCATGCTCCAAGCGTGACAGCCCGGGCCAATCCACTGCCAAACAGGACAAGTAAGCCCCAGCAGGCCCAGGCCCCCCCACCCCTCCGACCCTCTGCCCCCCCCGGTTGCCCATTGAGGACGCAAACCCCAGTGTGTTGGCCCCCGATCCGCCCGACCGGAAAAAAGGCCCTTCCCCCATCAGCATAGCCAACCTCCTTCCTATCCTCCATGGGTACCACAATAGCAAAGACAGTACCCTCATTGCGGAGGGCTTCGTGGAAGGTTTCCGCATTCCATACCAGGGTCCCCTCGTGAGCAGGGATGCGGAGAACCTTAAATCTGCAAGGGACCACCCGGAGATAGTACGGTCCAAGATAGCAAAGGAGGTTACCCTGGGCATGGTGGCGGGCCCGTTTGCCAACCCTCCCCTGCCGCACTTGGTAATCTCCCCCGTGGGGGTGGTGCCAAAGAAAGAACCTGGGGCATTCAGGCTGATGCAGCACTTGTCGTACCCGGAGGGGGATTCAGTAAACTTTTGGCTAGATGAGGGGAGGTGTTCGGTGTCCTACTGCTCTCTAGACCTAGCGGTTGACATGATCAGAAGAGCAGGTAAGGGAGCGTGGTTGGCCAAGTCAGACATAGAGTCGGCATTCAGACTGCTGCCTGTCCACCCAGATAGCCAACACCTCTTGGGCTTCAAGTGGGAGGACAAAGTTTTCTATGACAGATGTACGCCCATGGGTTGCTCAGTGTCATGCGCTTACTTTGAGGCTTTCAGCTCCTTCCTCCAGTGGGCCCTAATGAGCAGGTACGGGGTAGAGGGAGTGACCCACTACCTGAATGATTTCCTGTTCATCGGGGGAGCTGACACGCAGGAGTGCGCAAGAGCACTGCAATGTTTCCCGGATTTGTCAGGACACTTGGGTGTGCCTTTAGCTCCGGGCAAGACGGAGGGTCCGGCGCAGGTCTTGGTATTCTTGGGCATCGAGTTGGACACAGTCAAGGGTGAGTCCAGACTCCCTGCGGATAAGGTACAGCCCCTGCGTCAGGATATTCACAGTTTGCTCGGTAGGGACAAGACTACCCTGGGTGAAATCCAATGCTTGTTAGGAAAACTTAACTTTGCAGCCAGGGTCCTCCCCATGGGGAGGGTTTTCGCTCGAAGACTAGCAAGGGCCACAGCGGGGGTGAAAAAGAAGCACCATTGGGTCAAGCTAGGTTCAGGTTTAAAGCAGGACCTTGCTGTGTGGGACGACTTCCTTTCCCGGTTTAATGGAGCAGTGATATGGCGGCAACCGTGGGTGGGCAGTCAGGAGCTGTGCTTATTTACGGATGCCTCTGGTAGGGAGGGCTTTGGGGCGATCCTTGGCGAAGACTGGTGTGCTCAGGAATGGCCCAACGTTTGGCACAGGCGCAAGATCACAAAAAACATCACGGTACTTGAGCTCTTCCCCATTGTAGTTGCTTTGCACCTATGGCCTGAAACGTTGTCGGACAGAAAGGTCCTATTCTGGTCTGACAACATGGCGGTCATTCAGGCCATCAACGGTCAGACAGCCAGGTGCCATTTGGTACTATGCCTGTTGAGGGAATTGGTTAGGGTCTGCTTGCGCGCCAATGTGGAGTTTAGGGCCAGGCACATTGAAGGTGTAAAAAACGTGGCAGCTGATGCTCTTTCTCGTTTTCAGTGGCTCCGCTTCAGGGAGGCCTGGCCGCGGGCGAGAGCTCAGATGACCCCATTCCCGGAGCACCTTTGGAGGATCCTGCAGTGGGACGGCAGCTGAAATCGATGGGGGAGAGAGCACTGGCCCCAGGTACCAGGAAACGTTATGGTACACACTTGGCAACCTTTAGGGCGGTGTCCCTGGTGCTGGGCACTTCAGGGGCAACAATGGAGATCAAAGTCAGAGCATTTGTGGTATGGGCAAGGGGGCAGGGGAAAATCCACTCTTGGGTTGGTAGCCACTTAGCGGCAGTGAGTAACGACACCAGGTTATCCGGGGGGGCAGACCCAACCAATTCTTTTGCCATACGGACTGCCATGAGGGGTTGGGCAAGGGACGAGCCCAGGGTGCCGGACAGCCGAGCCCCCATTGACTTTCACATACTGAGGGGCATGCTGGGCGTGCTTGAGGCGGTCACCTATTCACCATACGAGGCCACGCTATTCTCTGCTGCCTTTTGCTTAGCATTTTTCGGCGCATTCCGAATCAGCAAGCTGGTGGCCAGGTCCAAGAACGACAACTCGGGGGATGCTCTAGCTATCTCAGATGTGTCCGTCACCGACTCCTTGACCATCCGCCTCTGGAGGTCAAAGACCGATCAGGCGGGGCGGGGGATTGACGTGGTTCTCTGGCCCCTTGGGGACCCCAGGTTTTGCCCAGTCCACTGGGTGAAGGTGCTCCTGGGGTGCCACCCCGGGTTACTTGCTTGTACACAGGGACCAGGCCCCGGTGACCAGATACCAGATACCAGATAGAGCGAATGATCAGGGCCAGCTTGTCCAGGGCGGGTCTGAACCAGCCAGAGAAGAGATACTCCAGCCACTCTTTTAGGATTGGAGCAACCACGGCGGCCCACCTAGCAGGTCTAGCGCCTGCCAAGGTGAAAAAAGTGGGGCGGTGGGAGTCAGACTGTTACAAACGGTATGTTTGCCCCTGAAGTAGTGTCCAACCCCCTTCTGTGTGCCGTGATTTGTAGTGGTTTTGTTATTATGTGGATAATCTACTGTTTGATTAAATAACCAGGAGGGTGAACCATGTCTCTTGTTTTACTAGGGCGACTGGTGTGGGTGATCGGGCATTCATTTATCTCCAGGGCGGCCCGATGGGCGTTGCACCGGAATTGGATGCGGCACTTTCCACAGACACATGTTGAGTGGATGGGTTTCCCCGGCATGAGATGGTTTGAGCTCTGGAACAAGTTGGAGCAGAGGCTGGTCTCGCAGGGCTCCACCCTCCCCCACACTTTGGTGATTCACCTTGGGGGGAATGATCTCATCACCCTAGGAAGGAGGCTGTTGCTGCTAGCCATGAAAAGAGACCTGGGGGAGCTATGCAAGCGCTTAGAGCAGTGCGAAGTCATCTGGTCAGAGATTATCCCACGCAGAACCTGGCGGGGGGCCAAATCAGCAGAGGCAGTAGAGCATTCTAGGAGACGTATCAACGAGGCAATGCGGAAGTTCACGGAGCAAAGAGGCTTAGGTTTTATACGACATGAGATGATCAAGGGGAGCGTGAAGGGGTATTTTGATATAGATGGGGTGCACCTGTCGCAAGTGGGCATGGATCTATTTCTCCTAGACTTGAGCGAGGCGTTAGAGATGAGGGGTTGCAGGTAGAGCAAGGTGTGGTGGGGGGCCCTGGCGGCGACGGTGAGCCACCTCCAGGGCTGTGGCGGAGTTACAGGGCGATCTAGAAGCAGGCCGGTACCAAGGGTACCTCTGCGCTGCACCATAGGGGGTGCCTGAGCCAAATCCGAGGAGCCTCAGGGGAGGGTCCCGGATGCCGTGTCGGCGCCCCGCTAGTCCTGCGGGCGGTTGTGGGTCAGAACAACCGGGGGGTTGCTATGCAACGCTCCGCCCCGAGAGGGGGGGCGTGAGTAGAAGTTACCAACGGCACGTGATCCTGGAAAAGAATCACCTGGACGGCAGCAAAGGCGGTGTTCGCTCCAGCGCTGCCCGGCTCTTCAGGCGGGCAGGCGGCCCAGTTTGTTGCCTGCCCTTGGATCGCCCGTAAGATAACCCACCCACTACATATTGGAATATGTAATAAACCTGCAGCAAACTTTACCCAACTCAACAGTCTGTGTGTGTGTTATTTGGGTATGTATTCTGGGGGAGGGGTGACTGAGGGGTGCCCATGGCGGTACTATGTGCTTTGATTGGTTGGTTTCTTAAATAGTCGCAAAATGACAGATTGGCCTTTGGCAGAACTGTGCTGCTATTGGTTGTTGTTCGCTAAGTGAGCGTATAGCGGTTTATTGTGACTTTTAGGTTGTTTTGAGTTTGTTTTGGTGTAAGCATGGGTGGTATATTTACAAAACCCAAACCTAAGAAAGATATACTTAGAGAGGGTCAGAAATTGCAGAGTGAAGGAACGGCAGCAAATGAAATGATGGTAGACAACGGGTATTATAATGCACCTGGATCTCTGATTGGAATAAATACACAGCACATAATGAAGCTTTACATCTGCAGGGGTTATTTGGTTGCGTTATCAAACAATTATATAGATTGGGAGAAGATTTTGAGAACACAGGAACCTAAAGAGTCAGTGTGTTCCTATTGTAAGAGGTAATGCAGGTTTTTGGGAAACACAGCAGATTTGAAAACCCAGAGAAAGATGGCATAGTCAGGTTTGTTTTTGCCTTGAGTGAATTCCGATGAGAGATTAGCAATCCTATTCTACAGAGTGAACTGTGTGGGTCAACAAAAGTTATTGATGAGATCATAATGTTGTTAAAAAATAGCAGTAACTGCATATTTATATAGCGCGAACTCGACCCGAAGGTATTGGAGCGCTTTACATAGCACCGTATTTACATTCCACATTCAGGGACGGGAGATTAAGTGATCTGCCCAGAATCACTGGATTTGGACGCGACCTCGAGGCTCGAACCCTGGTTTCCTGCACCAGAGGCGGCAGCGCAGCCGACGGACCACATCCTCCTGAGAAAAGGCAGAAGAAGCTAAAGGAGAAGTTAATGATTGCTCAGACAAACCAGTCGGAGAAAAGATAGCAGAATCACATGGGTTCAAATATGACTTTTGTGAAAAATTGGATGAATGGAATGAATGAAGTACTGCAAGGTAAGAGAGCAGGTGGAGTGAATGCAAATGTTGAAAAAGAATACGGTATGCTATTTTTTTTACTCAAATTCTGTTTATTGTATATCTAATCAACAGTACATACTTAGCACGTTGCCAACTTTACTGTAGACAAGCAATAGTCAGTTCTGACTGGATTTCAGAAGAACATGAAAAATGTCCGCACTAGCATGTGCCTTTGAATAATGTTTCATCAGACATGCATGAAACATAGCTGGCCACAATGAGATAGCGTCTGAGAAATGTATAATAATTTGTGCGCAGCATCGCATGACTGTGTACACAAATAGAAAATGAGAAATACAGGATTAAACATTCTCTTGTAACTTTGAAAGAGAACCATACACAAACATTAAAGGAACATGTCGAGGTTTGCAGTAGGGCGGGGCAAGGGAAGGGGCGATGGTTTCACGTGCGAAGCATGGATGGGACAGAGCGCCCCTCTCTACCGGGTCAGTCATCTCAGCAAAGAGGGGTATGAGTGTTAATCTTAATCAAAAAGCTTGAGCATTCGGAGCTTCACTGGGCTAAAGCAGGTGAACTCTATGTGCATAAGGTATTGAATTAAAGCCCCCCAAAAGCATTGGAACTTCTTCTCAGTTTTTGCCAAATTGTGTGATTTCTGTTTCATGGCTAAAATATGCCTAACCCCGGTAAACCGGTGCGCTAGGGAGGGGGGCTGTCTGTTTCCACATGAGTGCTATAAGCTGCCGCGCCACTAGGAGCAGGTAGCTGATAAGCTTCCAGTCTGCACGAGTCATAGCCTGCAGATCTGGGGGTGTAAAGCCCAAAATAACCATGGGGTACGAGAACAGGAGCGGGTAGCCTATGACACCCTTAATGTGGCCCAGTTTCTCTTTCCAGTAAGTCGTTAAGACTTTGCATGACCGCCAGATATATTGGAAGTCTCCTTCTTCTTCCCCACAGTGCCAGCAAAGGGAGGATGTTCCCGGGTAAATTACGGAGAGTACGGGTTGGTCTGTGGTACCATGGAATCATCAAATTGGGAGCTGTTTCCCTGAAAGAGAGACTGGGGTAAGTTTTATAGAATCTCCTATTGCTTGGGTGATTTGTCTACCTGTGTGGTGGCCTGCCATGTTGACTGGCAGGTATGGGTACGGATTGGTGTAGAGTGTTGGAGCACCTGGTAGGTGTTGGATATGAGGCCCTTTGAGCCAGTATAAGTGCGGACATTTTTCTCAAAGAAGGTGTAGGGGCGAATGACCACTGGATATACCGATGGGTGTAAGGCCCAATGTTGCAGTTGGCAATACTGCAGCTGTGAGACATTTGTGAGCTGATAATCCACTTTGCACTGATCGAAGGACTTCATGTCGTCCCCCATGAATAAGTCTCGGAGTGTCCGACATTTCTCATCACTCCAGTGAGGGGATGTAAGAGGTGAAAGCACTGGGGGGAGGTCGGAGTTGCATGCGATTGGTGTGTTTGGGGTGGGGAAGGTAGCCAGACCATTTTTAAGAGCCAATGTGTACTGGCCGAGTCGGGGTGGGTATGTACACTCTACGCGGGAGTGCATGTTTGGGCAGCCATGCCAAGTCCCACAGTGGTTGACACGCTAACGATCAGTCCATGTGGAACAATGCTTCTCACTCTCTCGGACCACCCACTCGGAGATATAAAGCAAGTGGGCAGCCCAATAATACTCAAACATATTGGGACATGCCAGACCTCCCCTATCCCGTGGAAGCATCAAAAGCGTGTTTGCTTTCCGGTGGCACTTTCAGTTCCAGATAAAGGTTTGGATGTCGCATTGGAAGCGCAGGATGCCAGCCTGTGGAATCGACGTAGGCAGAGTCTGAAATAGATAGAGATTTTCACTACATTCACGCACCCTATCCAGGAGATGTGTAAGGGTTTCAATCACTGAAAATCTGCCAAGATGGAGCGGCGGTGATGGGGCCAGTTAGCTTGAGATCAGGAGGAGTGTGTAGGGGTAATATTGAAACCCAAGTATTTTACGGCCGCCTGGGACCACTGAATGGTACTAGGCATTGCAGGGCCAGGAGGCCCAAGCAGAAATGTTCAAGTTGAGCACTGAGGACTTGGTCTTATTGATCTGAAAGCCCGATATTGCCTCATAGGCGTGGAGTCAAGTCACAGGACCTGGGAGGGAGATTTCAGGCTGAGAGGGTGTAAGGAGTAGATCATCCACAAAGAGACTAATCTTGTGGGGTTGGCCCCCAAAGGAAATACCTCTCACTGCATCCGTGTTGCAAATCATAATGGCGAAATAAGGGTGATAGCGGGCACCCCGTGGTGTGCCACGCAGGATAGTAACAGGTTTTGTGAGTTGCCCATTAACCCACACCTTGGCCACCGGCGCCACACACAATGCCCTTATCTTGGAAAGCAAACCTGGTCCCAGCCCAATCCTTACCAGCACGGTGAGGAGGAAGGACCAGTTGACCCTGTCAAAGGCCTTCTCTGCATCCAAAGAGAGGAGACATGCGGGTATGTTGTGGCGGTGCGTCTTTTCATCCAGGTGAGCTATGGGGCAAATGTTGTGCCACCCTGTCTATGGCAGATAAAGCCAAATTGATCTGGGTTGATGAGGTCTCGAGGGCAGGGTTCCAGCCTCTGGGCCAGTATTTTAGTAAAGAGTTCTGCGTCCGTGTTGAGCAAGACCATAGGACAGTGAGAGGAGCATAAGGCTGGGTCTTTACCTGCCTTGTGTATGAGAGATTTCAGCCAAAGCCATTGTAGGCATGAGTCCAGTCTCATAAGAGAAGGAGTTAAATAGCCATAGTAGGTGGTCTTGCAGCTCAGGTTAAAAGAGCAGATAACAAGAACCTGGAGGCCGTCAAGCACTGGAGTTTTACCCTGGGTAAGGGCCCTGACCGCCACCTGGAGCTCGTCAAGAGTAAACGGCTCGTCAAGGAGATCTGCTTGACGTGGATGCAGAGGCTCCAAGTCACAGGCATCAAGGTAGGATTTGATCATCCCTAGGGGCAGCTCTTCCCGAGTTTATAGCATTTGCTAATAATCGTTGAAAATCTGGACTTTGTCTCGTTTGGATGTCGCCCAACCCCCGTCATCTGACCGCAGTTTGGGAATATGGGTCTTAGCATGCACTTGGTGGAGCCTGCGGGCCAAGAGTCTTCCCACCTTGTCACCTACCTCATAGTAGCGCTGTTTCAATGCCAGGAGAGCTCACTAAGCCCTTCCTGTCTGATGGGTGTGAAGTTGACCCCGCAGCACAAAAGCTGTCGTTTAGTACAGCGTGAGAGTTTAGCTTTGTCCAGTTGCTATAATTGCTTGATTTTGGTTGTGAAGATGGATTCCACTAGGCTGGATTCTCGCCTTTGAGCAATTGCGATAGATGTGATCATGCCCTGAATGGTAGCTTTAAAGTCATCCCAGAGAGTATGCAGTGAGGTTTCAGGAAGAGCATTAAGGGAGAAATATTCAGTGATGCCTTTTTGGATGTCAGACAGATCTACTGGGTCTCGCAGGAGGTGTGGGAGCAAGCACCAGGGCAGTAGGGTCCTCGTGGGATGGCTACTACCCTCCCTTGTCAGCTCTAACTGTGCATGGTCAGAGATAGAGATGTCCGACAGCTCTATGGTGTCTCTTCTTGCAACCTGACCCCAGAGGAGCTGGCAGAAAGGAGAGAGAAGAGAAAGTGGAGGCTGGAGATTGCCAAGCTCAGGATAAAGGAGAAGAGACTGGCCATGGAAGAGAAACTAGCTTTAGAGCGTTTGGCTCATGAAAGGAGCCTTAGGGACCTGGAACTGAAAGAAAGGCAGGCAGATTCCAGCAACAATGGTAGCAGCATACCTGCACTGTCTGAAGGAGATAAAGTCTGCATCCCCAAGGATCTGGTGCCCGGTTATGTGGTGGGAGATGATGTCCACAAATGGTTTTCTGCCTATGAGGTAGCCCTGAGGGTTCACAAGATCCTAGAAGAGCAGGACACGCTTCTTAATTTTGAGGTTAGGGACCAAACAAGGGACTCCCCCATGAAAGCCACTGTTAAGTTTGGGTTGACCCCTTAGAAGTACCACCAGTGGTTCAGGGACAGCCAGAAACATTCCAACCAGTCCTGGGTGGATTTTGTGGACTACTCCAGCAAGGCATGGAATGGTTGGGTGCGGAGCTGCAAAGTCAATGACTACAGCGGGTTGTACAGTCTAGTTATGAGAGAGCACTTGCTCAGTATTTCTCCTGAGCTGTGCCAGCATTCAGTAGACAGTATGCTAATTGACCCCAGGAAGCTTGCTGAGGAGGCAGACCTTTGGGCAGGACCAGAGTGTCCAAAAAGGTTATCGGGGGGGAGACTCCCACAAGGGTTGTCATGGGTCTCACCTCAAGAAAGAGGGGGAGAACAACTTCAAAATAAGGAGTTCTCAAAAGGCCCCCAAAATAATTCCCAAGGGAGCAGTGGTAACCAGTCCCAGTCTAAGCCTAAAAAGAAGGGGTTCTTTAATAAGAAGACAAGAAGGTTTGTGCCCCATTGCGCAAGTATGTGCACTCAAAGTATGACTCCAAATGTCCCAAGAGGTCACAGCTCCCACTGGGGGGCAGGCACCTGGATTGGCAAATGTAGCGCTCTGGTAGGAGGTAGTGCCAGTTATCTTTGGGAGCCGACAAAGGTGATTCTATTTTCCCTGGGGAATAAGGAGATGGTGCCAAAAGCCCATATGCCTGCAAATACATCTAAGTACAGTCGGTGGGTCACTATGAATGGGCAACAGGCGTAGGCTCTGAGGCAAAAACCAAAGAAAATGATGGACGGAGTGTTGAACATTGCAAGCACTCACCCCCAGTCAACTGATCTGGGTTTAATCCATCACCGTTCTTTAGCCCACTCTGCCACCCCAGTTCAGACATGGCCATATGCAAATCAGTCTGACCCTGTGCCTCATGGGAACAGTCCAGCCCGAACTGCCAAGCCATGTCTTCCCTGGACCGGAAACAAGCTTCCTAGGACCGGTTTCTGGCATCTCAGCCGTCTTCAGCCAGGCTTGCTTGAATCCAGTGGCAAAGTGAGCAAGGGACTCACGTCTGAGCATACCCTGCCAACTTATGGCGAACAAAGCAAAAACCAAAGAAAATGATGGACGGAGTGTTGAACATTGCAAGCACTCACTCCCAGTCAACTGATCTGGGTTTAATCCATCACCGTTCTTTAGCCCACTCTGCCACCCCAGTTCAGACATGGCCATATGCAAATCAGTCTGACCCTGTGCCTCATGGGAACAGTCCAGCCCGAACTGCCAAGCCATGTGTTCCCTGGACCGGAAACAAGCTTTCTAGGACCGGTTTCTGGCATTTCAGCCGTCTTCAGCCAGGCTTGCTTGAATCCAGTGGCAAAGTGAGCAAGGGACTCACGTCTGAGCATACCCTGCCAACTTATGGCGAACAAAGCAAAAACCAAAGAAAATGATGGACGGAGTGTTGAACATTGCAAGCACTCACCCCCAGTCAACTGATCTGGGTTTAATCCATCACCGTTCTTTAGCCCACTCTGCCACCCCAGTTCAGACATGGCCATATGCAAATCAGTCTGACCCTGTGCCTCATGGGAACAGTCCAGCCCGAACTGCCAAGCCATGTCTTCCCTGGACCGGAAACAAGCTTCCTAGGACCGGTTTCTGGCATTTCAGCCGTCTTCAGCCAGGCTTGCTTGAATCCAGTGGCAAAGTGAGCAAGGGACTCACGTCTGAGCATACCCTGCCAACTTATGGCGAACAAAGCAAAAACCAAAGAAAATGATGGACGGAGTGTTGAACATTGCAAGCACTCACCCCCAGTCAACTGATCTGGGTTTAATCCATCACCGTTCTTTAGCCCACTCTGCCACCCCAGTTCAGGCATGGCCATATGCAAATCAGTCTGACCCTGTGCCTCATGGGAACAGTCCAGCCCGAACTGCCAAGCCATGTCTTCCCTGGACCGGAAACAAGCTTCCTAGGACCGGTTTCTGGCATTTCAGCCATCTTCAGCCAGGCTTGCTTGAATCCAGTGGCAAAGTGAGCAAGGGACTCACGTCTGAGCATACACTGCCAACTTATGGCGAACAAAGCAAGGCTCTTAGGGACACATGGGCCGGCATCACTACTGTGAGATATCAGCTGGTGTCCTCAGAGCAGGTGCCCCCTAACACATTCCACCAAGTTACAGTCGCTGACAATCATGAGTCGTATAAAGGTGGCTCTGGTTCCCTTTCAGTGTGGTTTTCTCAGGCTCTCTAAAAGTAGTTGTGAGCCCTGCCATGCCTGTAGATTGTCTGTTGAGCAACAACCTAGAGCGCACTATCTGGAGGGGGGTAGAACACAGGTCACACTTGGATATGTTGGGATTGCTTGAATGGGTCTGTGTGACCACAAGGTCCACAGCTGCCTGGCAAGCAAGCCAAGGACATCTGGAGCTGGATCAATAGTGGGGCATGAGAGAGGGGCTAGGGGTACCAGCCCCTGAAGTTCCCACGGTCGAGGTTGACAGGGCATTTGAGGAGGATGCGACTGAGTTAACTGGAAAGTACACTGCTGCCCTGAGTGATCTGCCTGAGCTTGCTGGTTGGCAAGTTGAGGGTGGGCCCATGAGGGAGGAATTCTGCAAAGAGCAGAAAGAGTGCCCCACTCTAGAGAGCTTGAGGTGACAAGCTGAGGCCCAGGCAGCAGGTGGCATCTCTAGAGATCACCTGATCTATTGTGAGAATGACCTCTTATATAGCGATCTTAAGGCTCCTGGATCCAGGCAGCCCATGTGCCGATGACCTCCTACCCCCCCAAGTGTTGTTTGACTACCTACTGGGTTTGGCATATGACATACCCCTGGCAGGACACCTTGTGCAAGACGAGACATTTGCTAGGCTTGCTGCCCAATTCTAGTGGACCGGATGAGGATAGCCTCAGATGCCTTCTGTAGGTCCTGTCCCACCTGTCAGGTCAGTGGGAAGGCAAGGAAAAAAACTCAAGACTCGATTGACCCCATTACTTATCGCTGGCACTCCATTTGAGAGGGTAGGCATTGACATTGTTGGACCCTTGGACCCCAAGACCGCTTTAGGCAACAGGTTAATTCTGATCTTGGTGGACCACACCACTCCCTACCCAGAGGCCATCCCTCTGAGGTTGGTGACTGCACCTGCAGTGGTCAGGGCCCTGATGGGGATTGTTACCCATGTGGAGTTCCCCAAGAAGTAGTGTCTAACAGCGGCAATAACTTCATGTCAGCATATTTATTTATTTGGTCATTTGATATCTCGTACAACTCACTCTTGGAGGAGTATCGCAGTGCTACGCTGCATGAGAAGAGAAATTAAGGGAATCAGAAGTTTTAAGCCCCGTCTGAAAGGATAGGACATCTGGGCAAGAGCGAAGGCTAAGCGGGAGTTTATTCCAGTGATAAAGGGCTGTTAAGAAAAAGATCTGCCCCGATATCTTGAGATACGGATACAAGGGATCTTCATTAGCGCCTTGTCCGAAGATCTCAGTTATCTTGAAGGAAGGTAGAGATTTAGTCGACAAGACAAATAAGCTCACCAAGACTTGTGAAGTGCTTGTGTGTCAAGCAACGGAGTTTAAAGATGACACGCTTCCTAATCGGCAGCCAATGAAGCTTTCTAAAGATCGGGGAGGACGGTGAGCGAGAGGGAAGATTACAAATTAGCTGAGAGGTAGGGTTCTGGACCACCCACAGTTTGAACAGCAGAGTGTCATTTACTGAGGTCAGCAGGGCGTTGCCGTAGTCCAGGCGACTGGTGATGAGAGCCTGGACAATAGTCTTCCTAGCAGTATCTGGAAGCCACAGAAGGGCTTCTTTTTAAAGCCTTTTGGTAGCAAAGCAGATGCCATAGTGGCGCTAACTTGATCTTATACGGAAAGAGATTGATCCAACCTCACGCCATGATTTTTTACTCCCTGCTTAGGTGCAGGAGCCAAGCTGAGTTGTGTGAGCCACCAATCAGCAGACCATATCTCAGTCGCTTTGCCATATAGCATGATCTCAGTCTTGTCGCTGTTTAATTGGAGACCGTTGTTGCTAATCCAAACAGCGACTTTCATCATGCAGTTTGCAAATTTACTCCTCCCCTTGTCAGCACAAGTTAACTTCTCCACACAGCTCACCCCAAACCAATGGTCATGTAGAAAGATTTAACAAGACCATGAAAGGCATTATAATGGGCATACCTGAGTACATGAGGCATAAGTGGGACGTCCTCCTGCCATGCCTTCTCTTTGCCTACTGGGAGGTACGCAGAAAGGGTTGGATTTAACCCCTTTGACCTTCTCTATGGCCACCGTGTTAGGGGACACCTTTGCCTTGTGAGAGAGGGGTGCGAACAAGCTCCCTGGAATCCCCCTTGGGATGTGGTCAGCTACATACTCTCCCTCTGCAACCAGATACACCGCTTCTTGAAAAAGGCAATTAGTAATCTTGAGGAAGCTATGAAACTGGGATATGACCTGAATGCCAGCCTGGTGGAGTTTCAACCTGACCAGAAGGTGTAGGTTATGAAGCCTATGGAGCTCCGAGCTCACCAGGATAGGTAGACAGGCTCATATGAGGTAAAGGAGCGGAAGGGGGAGTCTACTTATTTAGTGGATTTGGTGGATCCCAAAACCCCTAGAAAACCCTTAAGGTTGCTACACTTAAACCACCTCAAACCACACCGTGAGAGGTTCAAAATGAGCATGCTCCTGGTGACAGATGGACTGGAAGAGGAGCGTGAGCCTCTCCCTGACCTCCTTTCAACCGCTCCCCTACTCTGACCCCAGAACAGCAGAATGAATGTCACCAGTTCACCTCCCTGTCCTCTCCAAAATTAGATTTACAGGTTGTCAGACAAGGTGATGGCCGGTATCATTGAGGAAGCCTCCAAGATGCTGATGTTAGGGGTGATTGAGCCATCCAACAGTTCCTGGTCCAGCCCCATGGTGCTGGTGCTCAAGGCTGCCCCACTGGGTGCCACTCCAGGTTCTGCGTTGACTATAAGGGTCTTAATTCTGTCCAAAGACTGATGCACACCCCATCGCCTTAGCTGATGAGCTCATAGATAGACTTGGCGCAGCCAAATTTCTCAGTACTTAAGTCACTACATTCTATAGAGACTATAGTAATGAAGGGATTGGCATTGGCACGCCGGCAGAGGGGTTGTGTGGACCCTGCTGGCATTGCGTCCGGGGGCGGCAGTGCTGCGGAGTCATTCAGCGCCCTCTGCCGTACTGTGCAGACGTGCTGTGGGAGGAGGTTTCTGAGTCCAGTCTGGCGGCTAGGGAGAATTCTGGGGTGGGGAATCTGCAGCTGGATCCTGACTCTACCAGATACAACATTACTGATGGTAGGTAACTCGTTCATTTGAATGATCAACGGGCTGATTGCATTGAACCTTTTTTTATCTCAGACTATCAAGATCGTGTTTTCATATGGACAACATACAGGTGGGGTAACCATTTTTTCTGGGTAAAACAGGAGTTGGGGCGTGTAGGTGTGCCGCTCGTAGAACAGCATCCTGATCCCTATAATTCATGAGATGTACTATAATTGGTTGTGGTTCAGGTTTTAGCTGAATGCATAATGGTAGGCACCCTATGTGCCGATTCTACAACTTAGTGTGTGGAAAGATTCCCAGGTTTCCTACTAGTAAGCATGAAGTTCTCAATTAAGTGTTCCATATTGGAGCCTTCAACTTTTTCGCGGAAGCCTACCACTCTTCTATTGCCATGTTTGGATCTACCCTCTGCGTCTTCTGCCCTGGCATGCAATCGCTGTGTTGTACCTTTCAGTTGTCTGACCTCTGACTGCAGCCATGGCTCTGTATGTACTATGCCAAAGTAAGGTATAGTGTGCACAGAGTCCAGTGAATTCCCAAATGTGTACAGAGGCTCAAGTGGATAATACTAAAAGCTCTATTTGTGGTAGTGTGATCGAGCAGTTAGGCTTATCAGAGGGTGGTGTTAAGCATTTATTGTACACTCTCAGGCAAGAAATGATAGCACACACTCAAAGACTGAATCCAGATCAGTTGTTCTGTAGAAAAAGGTATTTGGTTATTTTATTTCTAGAACCAAGAAATACTCAGTTGCAGGTAAGTAAGAGTTTTCAAAGCAGTAATACTTTCAAAAATGCAGTATGGTATATTTTGCAAGGCAGGAGAAATAATTTACAGTCTTAGAAATGCTTTTGATTTGTCAGTCAGAAACAGTAGCACTTGGCAATGTGAAAGATCAATAGTTGTATGCAATAGGTAAAACACAATGCAATCCTATGGGAGGAAAACAGTGTTAAGCATTAGTAGGTTTGTACTTGACTTACAATTCAGTTCTTCAGGGGTTTTGGCCAACACTGGGCACGTTTAATTTCAGGTAGGTACTGCACCACCAGCAGCACTGGGGCGGCTTGGTGCAGAAGTCACTGGACCCAATGTAAAGCAATTGAGACTGGGGGCACCTCGAAGAGGCACGGTGCAGGTAAGTACTCGTGGTTTCAGGGCACAGGCCCAGGGGTTTAAGATCAGCACAGGAGGCTACCAAGCAGCATCAAAGCTGCACCACCAGTGGCACAGGGGCAGCCGGGTGCAAAAGAAGCTTTGGGTGCCCAATGCATTTCAATGGGGAATCTTGGTCGCACAAAGAGGCTGCAGGCTCGCACCAGGAAAAAGCTAAAGGTGGTCACTGGCTGGGCAGTTAACTTGGAGGGCTGGGAGAGGTTGAGGCACCTTTAAGCGACCTCACCAAGGCCGGAGAGCTGAGGATGCATGGGTACCTTTTGGTGTTGAACCTTCTTGATCGGAGCCGGTCGCGGTCAGGGAGGATCCCTTCATGTAGAGGCTGCAGGCGACTCCGTGTGGTCCAGGAGAGGTCAGCCACCAATGTAGATGGGTTCAGGATCACTGGGGAGACTTCGCAGGACAGATGAGCCACTTGAACTAGAGCAGTGGGTGTAGAGTAGGCAGAGGTTGCGGATCAACCTGGATCCGGAGTCCTTGAAGATGGAGTTTTTCTGGGCAGGGCCGCTGTCCTCAGGAGATCTGGTCTTTACAGAAGAGTGGCATCTGGGATTCTTGGAAGTCGCAGGCCATGGGACAGGAGTAGTCTTCTTCGCAGGCTTGAGTAGCGGAGACAGGCCGGTAGAGCTGGGGCTAAGGCAGGAGCTGTCTTCTTGCTTTGCTGCATCTGTATTCTTCTTAGGTTGCAGGAATCTGAGGATCAAGGTTCAGGGGTGCCACTAAATACTGAATTTAGAGGTGATACAGGTCCTGGAAGCTGGTAGCCAATGGGCACTTGCCTTTTAGGGTGACTTTACCCTTTGTATGTCCCCTCCCTTTGGGGAGGGGGCATCCCCTAACCTTATTGGGTAGAATCCTTCCGTTCAAGATGGGGGATTTTCTAAGGAGTGTGTCACCTCGGTCCAGGTCACCTTAGGGGTGGTTCTGGCTGAGAGGGGACACACCTTTCCTGACTACCAATTTTCCAGCTGACCTTGCTGCCAAAAGTGTGGCTTGGTCAGGAGTGCGGGCATCTCCACTATCACAAGAGGCCCCAGTTAGCATATTGAAGGGCAGGGAGTGTTTCAGGCTCACCGCCCTGAATGCTATACCTGCTTGGGGATCGGTGAGAAGCACCTTCACCCCAATAAGGCTTTATTCCTGACCCACAAGAACTCCCATCTCAGGTGGTCAGAAACATGTTTGTGTGTGGCAGGCTGATGCAGACCGGCCAGTTACACACTAGAGAGCTGGTTGTTTTTCAGGGGCATCTCTAAGATGCCCTCTGAATGCATTTTGTAATAAAGCCAACACTGGCATGAGTGTTGGTTTATTATGCTGAGCATTCTGATACCAAACTCCTTGGTAGTCAGTAAAGCCATCATGGAGCTGTGGAGTTCGTAATGACAAACTACCAGCCCATGTACTCGAAATGGCTTCACTGCACTTACAATGGCTGTGAATGGGCCCAGCCACTGTAGGGGCATATTGCTCGTGCAGCTATGCTCTCACTTGTGGTATAGTACATCCTGCCTTAGGGCTGTGAGGCCTGCTAGCGGGGTAACGTTCCTATGCTACAGGCAGTTGTTTGTGGGCATGATGCACAGGGATGTGTGCCATGTCGACTCTTCAGTTTGTTCTGCACCAAAACACACAGTCTGCAATGGCAGTGTGTAAGTGTTAGGTGAGGGGTCTCTGAGGGTGGCACAATACATGCTGCAGCCGTTGGAAACTCTCTCTGGTCACAAGGCCTTTGGTACCAGTGGTACCTCTTATAAGGCCAGTTGTGGAGAAAGGACACAGGCTCTGGGAGCCTGCTTGGCAGGGACGCAGGGCACATTCAGTCAAAGTGCATCAGAAATCTGGCAAAAAGTGAGGGGGTTACTGCAACAGACACCCTAGTTGAGATTGTCTGAATGTCAGCTTGAGTCAAGGTGCTGCCAACTGCCGGAGTAACTATTTTATGCTCTAGAGCTGATGGAGTATCTTGGATGGCCACCAACAGTTCTTTCAGTGAGGGTTCAGGGCGCTCCCTACCCCCTCACCTTGGTCTCTGGCCCGGTAGGTGTAGTCCTTCATTGCCCTACTTCGAAATGCATATTTGTCCATTTTGTTAGACTACCGGTCTGGGAGTGCAACATTGGAAAGAGGTCAGTGCAGCATTCCCATTCTCGCTGTTCGTGCTTGTTCTGTCCTATGCCACCCCCCAGATGCAGTGCATTAGTTCGAGCTGGTCTTGGTCACACCTCCAGTCCGAATTGCAGCACCGCCTTCTCCACTATGTTGCCTGTTCTCACTCTGCCACTTGTGCCGCCGGGGACAGGCCGGAAGGTCTATCTGGCTCCAATCCTCAATTTCCTTGTCTTCGCTGCTGATTTTTTCAGGGATTCCTCCTATCTCCATTGTGGCTTCAAGCAGGCACACATGTTCATATGGAGATGCTGGACGCCATCTAGCATGTCTCCATATCGTGCCAGGACTCTGGGTTTCTCAGCAATCAGGATAAAATATGGCATCCCATCATCCCCCAAACCATTAGAATCTACCCCTACCTCTTGGGTACTACTTCCAGAACTCGGTGTTCAGTGGGGCCCCAGAAAAGTGCTGGTCTGATTTTCACCGGCCAGAGCCCACTAATCACCTGCCATCCTTCCTCAGCCCTTCCCAGAACACTGTATGCTTTTTTCAATTTCTGATTTTTTAGGTTTCTCTTCTCTTACTGTGAAGCAATCCCAATTACAGCTTTCATTCTATCCCACTGAAAATGTATGAGAGTTCTATGGGTGCTGAACTCAATGAGCTCAGCCTTACGTACATATTTTCTACATAAGCAGAATCCTGCAGTTGAGGCCTTGTGGGTCCACCATGGCGCATAGACAGACAAGCTGCAATTATGGACATCATCTGTCAAATCAAGTGCAGTACTTTTTGGCTTTGCCGTAATTTTAGCTTCAATAACTTTCCATTTTGTTTTAAATATTTTTTATTAAAAGTGAAACATTAACAGGTCCATTACAGGTTGTGCACATGCCACCGAGGCTCCATGTTAGTATTGAACAGTGATGCAACCCCACATGGTTGACATGTCCGATGGTGGGCAAGGGACGCAGGGTGGTCTCTGTATCCTGAGTTGGAATGTACGAGGGGTCCTGGACAAGATCAAGCGGGGGGCAATACTCTACCACGCAAAGAGGGCGAAGGCCGATATTCTTATGTTACAGGAGACCCGCCTCATGGGCACAAAGGCCCTTTGCTTGCAGCGCTATGGGTTCCAACAGGTCTTTCATGCTGGCTTTATGAGAGGGTCTCGTGGCGTGGCTATCCTTATACATCGCAGGCCCCCTACACGCATGAACAGCAGTGGATTGATGGGCAGGGTCGCTACTTGTTTATCCGGGGTAGGGTCGGGGAGGATCCCCTGATTTTAGGTAGTGTGTATGCCCCTCCCCCGTTGCAGTGGAATCTAAATGAGCGGCTACAATCTTTGTGGGCCGACATGCCGGATGTAATGTCTGTGGTGGGCGGGGACTGGAATGACGTTATGAACATGAATTCGGACAGGACAGGGGGTGTGGAGGGTCGTGGGAGAGATCTCCCTACAAAACTACATTCTCTGGTGACGGGACTGGACTGGGTGGACACATGGCGGCGTGCTCATGGCGCGGTTTGGGAGTACATCTCTTGGTGCGCAGCGGCTCGCAGGCAGCATAGGGAGAAACTGACCCGCGCTAAGGCGAACATTAAGATACTCGAGCGACAGAACCAAGAGTTGGGGAGTGCTCTGGGAGTTCAGCAGTTGCTGTTGGCCCAACAGAAGTGCGCAGCTCTGCTGATGGATGAGGCACGGCAAGTCTGGCTGGCAACGCGCAGCAGAGTGTACCAATGGAGGTACAAGTCAAGCAAGATGTTGCATCGCCTTTGTCAGGGCACCTTTCATGCTCAAGCCCTGCCGGGAATTTTAGACACCGCAGGGAACCCGATTACCGATCCTCCAGCTATTGCAGAGAGCTTTGCTACATTATTTATGCCCCCCAGGAGTGTCTGTCGGCCGTTACAATTGAGAAATGTATTACAGATCTGCCTCCCAGGGCGCTATCAGACGAGCTGCGGGATAAGCTGGAGACCCCCTGGTCAGACGAGGAACTGGGAGCGGCCCTGAGGGAACTCAACCCTGGGAAAGCGCCTGGACCTAATGGGTTTCCGAGTGAGTTTTTTCGTCGGTACAATGTGCAATTGGCCCAACATTACCACGCGGTAGTGGAGGAGGCTCGGGACAGGGGCTTGCTTCCCCCGGACTGGAGACACGCAGAAGTGGTGGTGTTCCATAAGCCCGGGCGTCCCCCGGAACATCACATCTCTTACCGCCCCATATCCCTCTTAAACGTGGAGGCCAAAGTCCCGGTGAAGGCGCTTGCCAATCGACTATTGCCTCATATCCCGTCACTCGTGCACCCCGATCAGGCGGGGTTAATGCCTCAGCGGGCCACCCAGCACAATATTAGAAGGGCACAGGTGGCGATTGCGGCGATCCAGCAGTTGGGGGAACCGGCGGCAATACCTTTGGCGGACATGGACAGGGCGTTCGATTCCTTGAGCTGGGTCTTCCTGTTTGCTCTGCTTCCTAGACTCAATCTGGGTCCACGCTTTCTTTCCTACGTGAAACTCCTGTACACGGGGTTGACGGCGTCGGTGCAGGTAGCGGGCGCCACCCCCTCCTCCTTTGCTATACAGAGGGGAACGTGGCAGGGATATCCCCTTTCGCCGTATCTGTTTGCTCTCGCCATGGAGCCCTTGGCGGCCTGGGTGCGTGTGGACGCCCAGGTACGGGGATTTGAATGGGCCACGGGCCTGTCCGATAGACTAGCGTTATATGTGGACGACGTCCTCTTTTTCCTGACGGCAAACGACAGGACGGGGCCACAGCTTCTGCAGATATAGCGGATCTTCGGGGAAACGTCGGGTCTGTATATGAATCCCCACAAATCCACATTGTGGGTGTTGGGGGGTCAGACGGGGCTGGGCTCGTGGGCGACCGAGGTCCAGTTGGCTGCAGGTGGCTTGAAATATCTGGGGGTGGTAATTTCGGATGTACTGGCTGTGGCCTGGGAGCGTAACCTGACACCTGTGTGGGATCGGGTTCGGGCGGACCTTAAGTCCTGGTCCCGCATGCCCCTGACACTGTTTGGCAGATCGGCAATCTTCAAGATGGTGGCGCTCCCCCGACTTCTCTATCAGCTACAGAATCACCCATATCCGATTCCGCCTAGATGGTTCCGACTGGTGAACTCTCTATTGGGACAGTTTCTGTGGGAAGGAGGGACGGTGCGAGTGGCCATACGAACATGCTTTTTATCTACCTATAGTGGGGGACTGGCATCCCCGGATCTCCTCTCGTACTATCAGGCCTCGCACCTGCTGGTCTTTAACGAGTAGTGGTATGGGGAGAGGGGGGACCCGGCGTACGCACTGGAACGCTATCTTATGGGGAATCACACACTGCATACAATTTTATACTCGGCGCGGTTGCGGAGCGCGCTGCCGCCAGCTACTCGGGTGGTGTTCATGGTTTGGAGGCAGGCATTGCGGTGCATGGGCTGGTGGAACGTCCTAACCCGGGAGACTCCTTTGTGGGATAATGGGTGTCTGCCCCAATTGGCGCCCCTTCCGGGGGTTCGGGGATGGGACGCCATCGGTATCTCCACCCTGGGTGATGTCCTGAGGGGCACGACACTAAAATCCTTTCGTGATCTCCAAGAGGAGTTCCATATGCCTCAGGCTCAATTTTATCGTTATCTGCAGCTGCACCACGCATTGTCCCCTAGTCTGCAGGGCCTGGAGTCCATACCTGAATTTAGTCCTGTTGAAGCGAAAGTTTTTATGGGGGGCCTACAAGACAAAAGAATTTCGCGTATTTATCGGTCTCTGGTCACGCATTGCTCCCCTACACTACAGAAACTCCGGGGGGACTGGGAGGCAGATGTGGAGGAGGAGGATTGGACGGAGGCCCTGGCAGCCCCGCGGGGGACGGCCATAGTGATACGATTATGCCTAGTCCAATTCAAATACATTCACAGAGTCTACTTTACCAGGTCACGATTGTGGTGGGCGGGAATGATCGCATCCCCGGAATGTCTTTGCCGTGGTCGGGCGGAGGATACGTTTATACACACGGTTTGGCAATGCACATAATTAGACCGCTTCTGGAGGGGGGGTCTTTGCCCGTCTCTCAGCGGTCCTAGGATGGGAGCTTATCCGCATACCAAAGTTGGCACTGTTACATGTTATGGAGGGGGTTGGGGGCAATGTCATCGGTAGGCCTGACTTTTTGCGAAACAAGATATTGCTAAGGGCTGGAAGGCGACGAGGGCTCCCTCCGTGGCGGCCTGGAAAAATGGCCTGGACTTTTGCATGGGTCTGGAGCAGCCCATCTTTGTGGCCGGGAGGTGCCCATGCAAACACTATAAAATATGGAAGCGATGGGCGGTGTACCAGGGCCTCTGGCCGGAACCTCCAGCAATGGAGGAGCCTTCGATATTGGTTTAAGTCCGGGGTCCAGCATAGGGGGAGGGGAGGGAAGGAGCAAGGCGGGTGGCGAGTCTGGATTAGGACCTGTTGATCTACTTTCCAGTGTTACAGATGAAAGGGGATGGACCAGTGCGATTTTTTTTGGGGGGGGGGGGAGTGGGAGGTGGGAGTTGGGGGTGTGGTGCAATATTGTCAAATGCTCCTATGTATTGTATTGTTGTTCATGGGGGGGAGAGAAAAGTCATTTGCTGTAATGCTTGTCTTTGGTTCCCTTTGGCAGATGACTCTGTAGTGCAGAGCCCTGCGCAATATATGCAAATTGACCAATAAAATATGTTTTAAAATAAAAACGTGAAACATTAGCAGTTGAGAATCATACTGGGTTATTCAAGCCACATATAAAACAATCTGCTCTGTATCAAGACAAGAGCAACTTGGTGCAAAAAGGGTGAAATGAAAAAGGAGACAAAGTCACACTTGCAATAGCTCAACAACTGAACATTAAAATCCATCAACATTTATGCATCACTCAGGTGGTGATGCCATAAATACGTCTCAGGATACAGATTCATTCAGGTCTGAATCGTTCATCATTATAACGGACAGAAGATACAAGGGATCAAATGTGTAGATCCCTCAAGGCTTTCCCAAGGAAAAAGGTTGAAATAAAGAAATATTAAAAATGAGAAACCCATCTATTTCTGAAAGGGGCGCAAGATATGGATTTTAGGAGCAGACGTTATTTCTACATCTCTGTATTTGTGAGTACACGTACTGGAGTAGGATTTAGAGGGTATTTTTCTAAACATAATTGTTTTTAGACACCTACTTACATTTGAAAAGCATAAATGGGGCAAAAGCAACTGGTATTAACAAATGTTCTACTATCCTATGCTCCCCAAAGTCTTCCGATAAATATTGTACCTCACTTCTGTGGGTATGGCTAGTGGTCGCGACAGGAAACATCCCTAAATGCAACAAGGGCAAATCGCATTTTTCCACCGAAAACAGACCATTTTTTTCCATTGTGTGTAGCTCTAGATTTTGGACCTTCGCTCAGGGAAACTTAGCCAATCTGTACATTTTTGAAAACTAAAAACCTAGGGGTATCCAGGGTGTGCTGACTTGTGTGGCGCTCACCACGTTTTTTTTTACCCAGAATCCTTTGCAAACCTCAAACTTTGACTAAAAAAACACATTTTCCTCACATTTCTGGATTCTGCGGGGAGCCACAAACTTCCATCTCCCTGGTATTCCCCAAAGTCTCCCAATACCAATGGTACCTCATTTCTGTGTGTAGGCAAAATGGCCGCGACAGGAAACGGTCCAAAACACAACATGGACACATCGCATTTTTCCACCAAAAACTGACACTTTTTTCCAATGTGGGTGGCTCCAGATTTTGGAACCTAGCACGTCTGGCACCGAAGGAAAACTAGCCAACATGTACATTTCTCAAAACTAGACACCCAGAAGATTCCAGAGAGGTGTGGCTTGTGTTGATTCCCCAATGTTTTCATACTCATAATCCTCTGCAAACCTCAAATTTAGCTAAAACAAAATCACATTTTCCTCCCATTTCTGTTATGGAACGTTCTGGAATATGTAGGGAGCCACTAACTTCCATCCACCTGGCGTTCCTTATAAGTCTCCCGATAAAAATGGTGCCTCACTTGTGTGGGTGGGTCAAGTGTCTGTTACAGGGAAAGGCTCAAAACGTATTGTGGAGACATCAGAATTATTTTACGCAAAACAAACTGTTTTTGCAAGCGGGTTACCTGCGTTTTTTTGTACCGGGCTCGGCAGCAACATAGGGAAACTTACCAAACCCAGATATTTTTGAAAATAGACACCGGGAAAGTCCATGAAGGTGCTGTTTGCTTAGATCAAATTTAGATAAAAAAAATCACATTTTCCTCACATTACTGCATGTGATTGCCACACCTTCACAAATTCCCCTCGGTCTCCTGATTGAAAAGATACCTCGCCTGTGTGGGTGGGCGAAGTGCCTGCGACTGTGAAGGGACAGACAAAAACGTGTAGAGATTAAAGAGGAACCAAAGCGGGTCCAAGAGGGCCGTTTTTGAAATACGTTGTTTCAACACCCACCCAAGTGGGGCGGTATTTTGGTCAGGAGGCAGATGCTGGATGGAAGGAGATGTATCCTTTGTCCAGTTTTGCGCCAGAGTGGGAGCCAAGGGCTCCCAGAACTGACTCAAGCCGGAGTATACAAAGCGGGCACCAAATGTACCCTTAAAAGCAGTCTGGTGGTGCTGGCAAGCACCCCCACCCCAGCCCAATACAGTAAGTCCTGTCTGGGAGGTGGTGAGAATAGCAAAAAAAAAACTAACGTACTTATAATTTAAAATACGGTGGGATAACCACAAACTCAGGAAAGTTTTAAATCTTTATCTACATTTCAAATGCATGTGGACCATTTCAAAATACAGTGCAGTCATCAACATTCATAGGAGAGAAAAATGTGATTAATAACAACATGCATTTGCATTGGACTCATACAAATTCAGTACTCAGAAAAGGAGAGGACAGAGAGAAAAGAACATTTGCCAATAACGAAAAATATATTTACCAAGGATGGTGTGGAAGACCAACCCTCTGGCCAAAAGGCTGGTAAGGGTCCCCTTAGATAGGACAGGAGACAAAGACTTCAGGACAGGAATCAGGACAGGATAGTCGACCTCTCTAGAATACCGACGGTTGCGCCACACCCCTCTCTCAATCAATCACTCAATCTCTGACACTCTCTTCCTCCTCGAGATTCTTCCGCAGTCTTCTGATCTAACCCAATTAAATTAGGACAGAAAGTTCTGCTTCAGACTCTGCAATCAGCTCCCTCCACCCAGCTCTACGATTCTTCAGCTCTCAATCAGCATCTTGTTCTCCCGAACTGCATTCAGCAAATCTCCATCTGACTAACTAACTACAGCTATCTTACCCTTCGTTCTGTATGTTCCACCCATTAATGTTTCAATATCAGGATAATACGAAATTTGATTGGTCAGGCAGACGGGGGGTCTTCATCACACCATGCTTGCATGTCACAAGATTCAGTCAAACCATTGTTCGTAACCTAACCCCTTACTTTTGAATTCATAAATTTTATTCCCATGTGCTTAATGTAACGATTTTGCTACAATTATAATGGATGTCCTCATTGTTGAACTCTACATCGTTCCGTTCTCACATCGTAGCATTCGATTTTGGCTCCCTTTCAACTGCATTGTCATGACCTTCATGGATTCCCTCAGTGGACATGCACGGACTTCGCGTCATTCAGCTCATTCTGTTATGCGAGAAAGGCCCAAATACGCACTAATGATAAAAGTCAGAAAACAAATATTAATTTCTCAAACAAAGTGATTATACTGTATACCACCCACCTCTACTCTATCCCATTATATTTATTAATACTTTTTCCCGCATTAGCATTAGTAAAATAGCTTGTTTTCATTTCAGCCAAGCAGGTGCCATGCATGTGAGCCTCCAAGACTCCATTTTTAAAGCTACTGCTCATGCGCAAGAATTTCCCTCCAAGCGTTATTACGTCATCCTACGTCGATGTAGCTGACGAATGTGTAAAACAGATTTCCCGTTTAAAGCAGTATTAGTCCTTCCTCAATGTTATCCACGTTAGTATATTAATACACAAGCTTCACTTACCTGCGTGTTCATGTGGTGCGTATTAGTTTTTCACAAAGTGTCATTAATAACTTGTTAGTGAGTTAAACGAGTGGATTGCTTCCGAGCAAGTCTCTTTTCCATGAGTCCTTGCTCCATTAGCAGCATGAGGGCAGAATCGTGTCTGTGATCGGAAGCAGCACTAGCTTGCTGGCAGACCCTGAAAGGTTGTTACCAGGAGTACTGGGGGCTTCCGGGAGGTGCCCCCCAGTGCATGGAATCATTCCCCAAACACTAGTAACTGTGTTGGGGTATCATTCCAACATGTCTGATACCAAACATGCCCAGGTTTGGCACAGCCACTACACATTTAGCCATTGCGTAGTGACGGATGGCCACTACATGTTTCCATGCGCCTAAGACTGAAGTGAACCAAGGACCAGGAGGTGGCAAGTAGACTGTCTCTTTCCTGAAATTTAAAAAGCCATTTTCGTCTAACCGTGATTGAATCATTTTCACCTCCTTTGCTTGTGGTTGTTAAAGTTTTTTTACCTGTCAGTGATAGCATCATTTTCCTTTTGTTTTGTTCAGAAATTTGAAGTTTTTACAGCCTGTGACTGTAAAAACAGACTGGTCCAAAATCTGTTGTTTTTTCACATTGTCCGTGACTACCTGATTTTCCCTCCTAATTTCTCCCTTGCTGTGTGCTCAGACCTGTGGGTTAAGCAATCCACCCTAGTTCCCATTTTGTGTTAGCAAGTAAGTGAAACCAGATTACACCCCCCCCCCTTCATGATATTATACATCAAATACTGAACAGAGGGTGCTCTGAGACAGCAGTAATCTGCTGTTAGCTGTTTAAGCTGTGCTTATAAAGTTATAAATTCATTTTTTGGCAAGGAGATGGAGTAAACGTTTGTACAAACAGTATTGTTAGAGGGCAAAGTTTATGAGGCCCTTACTGACAGAACTCCAAAGTGTGGCTTGAGCCGGTCAGTCTCCTAGGTTATTCTGAATTGAGGAGCAGCTTCCAGCCCCCCTGGGTAGCAGCCTAAGCCTGCTGATTGGCTCCCTAGCTCCAAAGCAACTCTGAGCCCTCCTCTCACACCTGCCCACGCCTCTTAAGGGTTGGTTCGGTGAACCCCAAAACATTCACCTCCATTGTGTGAGCTGCTGTTTCCCTGTGCCAAAGATTGCAGTGAACCAAGGACCAGGAGGTGGTAAGAAGGCAGACGTGTGCTGTCTCTTTCCTGAAATTTAAAAAGCCCTTTTCTCTACCCGTGAGTGCATCATTTTCACCGGTTTTGCTTGTCGTTGTTACAGTTTAGAAATTGAAGTTTTTTACCTGCCCGTGATAGCATCATTTTCCATCTGTTTTGTTTCGAAATTTGAGGTTTTTACTAGCCTGAGACTGTTTCATTATACCTGTTGAAATATGGGCTTTGCAGTCCAAAATCTGTTGTTAGGTCGAGCTTACAGCACTTGCGCTGTCTGCAAGACTGTTGTATCTCCTATTGTGGGCTTTTGGCACGCCCATGATTGCCATTGGTCATATGTTTTGGCATTCAGAAATTCTGCCTTTTTATTGGTGCATTTGTTGTAATTGTCCGTCCTTTGTGTAATAGTTCGCAGGGACGCCTTAGCTGAAGGAGATCAAGGGACAACCCTGGGACATGCGGTCGGGCTTCAACCGACTTCTGGGGGGGGCGAGGCAGGCCTAACTACTAATGGTGGAGCGGCAATAAGGGACGTCTACTCAGTTACTCCGTTTGTGCCGTCAGCCACGTACGCTGACGTCACCCTTTATTATATACTCCCTGGTCCGCTCCCGGCCCAGGGAGTTGACTGCGCTACAAAATATTACAGTGGCCAGGTGGCACACTACACTTTGGGTGTTGGTTTCCTCCCAGGCGATTCCACTCATCACAAAGCCATTCCTTCTGGACAGCCATCGTGTCGGCCATTGCTTCACAGATGTGCGTTTCGTGTTTGTTGAGTCTACAAAACAACTATGGTGTTATGACTATCCACACCATTATATCAAAGAGTGGGAAGATTCAGGCCATTTTCTATAGGTGAATCACCTCGGCATAACAGTTGGGTCTTCCCTGTGTTGTGGTTATTACCGTCAGCTGGTGCCGTTTGTTATGGTTTCTGTATGGTACCCCGGACAGAGGGAGGCTGCAGAATAGCTCTGAGAGGACTTTAACAAATTGAAGTGGAGCTGTAGAGAGGATGAAGAGATCAAAGACTCGAGCATCAAAAGTGGCAAGTTGCTGTACTTCATTCCTTTGCCCTTCAACAGGAACAGAGAAGCAATTTATGAAACAGCATTGATTAAATCCTAAGGCAACAAAAGGCATATTAAGTGGCATAATGTGTCAAGTTCTTCTGTGGCAGTATCACTGTTTTGCCCACTTAAAAATGTTCATCTAATTGCTCTCAGTTTAGCGCCTAAGTACAGCAATCAGTAATTGAAAAGTGACAGTCAGCCTCGGCAAAGGGTCTACCACTGAACAAAAAACCAAATGTGGCTCTCGTGTTACTAACCTTTCTTCATTTTGAGCTAGAAATCTCTCTTCTTCACATCTACAAATTGAAAAGCAGATTGTGGATTGTGTGGCAAGTGATCTAAACCCATGCTGAAAACGTCCCAGCGCAGAATCACATATATCCAGCAGCCCTGCTTAGAATATTGGCGCATGCACTCGACTGTACATTTTGTGCATCTGGACAAATCGCGTAATGCCCTTACGTTTGTCTAAAAATGAAAATGTGTGTTCTATGTGTGTGTGAAACTTAAATGCAATTATAAATATGTGAATTGTAATGCCACGTGAAATTCAAATAAGTATATTTCCAACTTCTGCATAGGCTGGTTCGTGGAGTAAAACTTCCAGTAGGCACAAAACTCACTGCACCCGATCTAGCCGTGCAAACATCTGATTGGAAAGTATCTAAAGCAGAAAGCGGTTGGAAGCAGCCAGTTCAATTCGAAGCGCCCGGAGATCGAACTGAAAGGGGATCCAGCCTTCCACTGAAGCGCTCAAACAGAGGAGACTATTTTATGTGGTTGTTTCGGCCTGTGTGCACTGCAGGCCCTCGTGTCCTCAGGGGGCTCCGTGCTTGTCATCCATTATGGATTTAAGGTGTCCCAGATGTACAGTCGTGTGTGTGTCTAGTGGCTGAAGGGGCGGAGTATCCGGGAAGGGAGGAAAAGGAGGAGCGTGTGGGAGGACAGCAGTTAGAGTAGGGACGGGGAAGTGGAAGGTTGATAATAAAGGATTGACGAGATAGAACACGGCGTCTGTCGTTATTGAGATCGTATCGCGACACGACAGCTGGCGACGAGGGTGGGATGAGCGGTGTGCTCTCCTAAACCCCAACGTGTGACCTCATCTGCCCGAGCGCGAAACGCAGAAGAAGACGTCGGGAGCAGCGCTACGCGTGCAACCGTGTTCAGCGTCTGTCCGGGGAGCGCGGGGTGAAAGTGAGACCCTGGCCCCTGTTTGGTCCCTTCCGAGCGAGTGACCCGCCGTGTGAGAGCCCCCCCCCCCGGCAAGAAGCGGAAGACGAGTGGATCCGGTGAAAGCGGCAGCGCAGCTCACCTGCCTGACACCGACTGAGGCCTCGCGGAGCTGGTGAGTGAGGCTCCCAGAGCATGATGAGCAGCGAGTGAACAAAGGCTGAGACACGTGTGAAGCCCGGTGTGTGGAGCCGGCCCGGCGGCCATCTTGAAACCAGGCAGTTCTATAAGGACACCCCCATTAAATCGGATAGGCGGCCATCTTGAAGTCAGGCGCCCAGGAGCCATTAAAGGGGATTGAACAAGCACAAGCAAAGGCAAGAAAAAAAAAAAAGAAATAAATAAGCACGGGCAAAAGCAGGATAACCTTACAACAAACCCGAGCAAAGACAAGTAAAAGAGGTGAATGAGCGTGAGCAAGGGCGGCAAACACATCAAACAAGCCCAAGCAAAGACAAGTGAGCGGAGACAAGTCCACGTGCACGGAAACAAACAAGCACGAGCAAATGCAGAATAACCTTGCAAAAAGCAAGGACAAGTGAGCGGAGGCAAGTCCACGTGCACAGAAATAAACAAACACGAGCGAAAGCAGGATAACCTTGCAACAAGCCTAAGCAAAGACAAGCAAGCGGAGACAAATCCACGTGAGGCGCAATGTCAAATCAGGGATCACCCGTACACCAAGAGGCAAAACCCATCGTCATGGGACTGTCGCACCTGCGTCCTCCAGAGCCGTTGGCGCTTGTGGTCGGAGGCAGCATGGGCCCCCACTGGGAAGAGTGGATCGAAGACTTTGAAGACTACATCAAAGGCTCCAAAGTACTGGGGGATGAGGATCAACTGATTGCGCTTCGAAACCTCGTGGGGAAGGACATCAGCAAAATGATCAAGGAAATCCCAGCTGCGGATGCAGGGACGTATGCCAAGGTACGGGAAGCGTTGGACAAGAAGTTCGTACACAAAAAGAACGTAGACTACGAGCGGTATGTGTTCCAGCGGGCGCACCAAGAAAAAGATGAAGCGATGGGCACATACATTACTCGCCTAAGAAGGTTGGCACGCCACTGCAATTTTGAAGCATTCTCTACGGATGACGCCATACGGCTGCGCGTCATTGACGGCTGTCAATCTGAGACCCTCCGGAGAAAATTGCTAAAAAAAAGCCACACCTTAGACGAAATCGAAGAGCTGACGAGAGTGCATGACCAGACTGAGGAGCAGGCCAAGGCCATGGAAGCTGGGCGCACGGAACGCCGAGAACAGATATGTCAGGTGCGAACCGGCCGCTCTCGTCGAGGATCCAGGGAGCGAGGGCGGTACGTTCGGCCACCATCGCGCCAGCGCAACTCTGGGCATCGGCGACCGGACTCAGAGACGAAGAGCAGACGACATGATCACGTGAAGAAGGCGGCAGCACGGAGATGCTACAGATGCGGGTATGACTTCCCACACTCCGGTGCGTGCCCAGCCATGGGACAGCAGTGCCGCAAGTGCGGTCGGAGCAACCACTTTGAAGCCATGTGCGGAGAGTATCGACGCGAGAAAGAAAAGAATTAGCCTGCGGCGGCGCGGAGCGACACTCGCCGGCATCACGCGCGAGCGGTGCGTGATCGCCCAAAATCGTCATCCAGGTCGTCGCATTCCAGCAGGGAGTCGCGAGCATCGCGATGGTCGAGGAGATCACCCTCTCGAGACTCGAGATCGACTTCAGACGAACGTGAATACTCGGTGGAGTATGCGAACATGATTGCTGATCCAGATCAGCTAAAGAAATACCCCCGGCTAGACATCAGTGTCGGTGAGCACAATACAAAATTTGTAATGGACAGTGGGGTGTCGCTAAACTACATCCCAGTGACGGAATATAACAAAATGAACCCTCGTCCCCAACTGAGCCCGGCATATGTCCGTGTTTACACCTGGATGTCCAGGAAGCCACTTCCCTGCCTTGGGAAGTTTTCAACGACGCTGAGACACCAGACAACGTCCGTCCCCGCCGTGATTCATGTCATAGAAGGACCAGAGGCGGGCTGTCTCCTTAGTCTGCCGACGGCCGAACGACTCAGGCTGGTGGAAATCCTATACCGTGTCAGCAATAATAGCGACATCATTCACAAATTCCCGAAGTTATTCATGGGACTTGGCAAGATGATCAGAACCCGGATCCGCCTCCACATCAATGAACAGGTCCAGCCGGTTGCCCAGCACCCTCGGAAAGTGCCATTCCACCTCCAACAGGCTGTGGAAGACGAACTGCAAGAGTTGCTGACGGCTGATATCATCGAACGCACAGAGGGTCCCACCCCGTGTGTTTCGCCAGTGGTAATCGTCCCAAAGAAAGGAACTCCCGGAAAGGTCCGGTTGTGTGTGGACATGCGGATGCCCAACACCGCTATCGAGAGAGAGCGTCATCCAGGACCCCACCTGAGCGACATGATAGCGGCACTCAACGGTGCGCGAGTGTTCTCCAAGCTAGACCTTAACAAAGGGTACCACCAGCTGGAACTCCATGAGAGCTCTCGATATATCACAACCTTCGCGACGCACCTGGGGCTATTCAGGTATAAGAGGTTGAATTTCGGCATCTCATCAGCCGCTGAGATATTTCAAGAAGCCATTCGCCGAACTATCCATCACATCCCTCACACACTGAATTACAGTGATGACATTCTGGTGTATGGGGCGAACGTCCAGGAGCATGATACGGCCTTGGACCGAGTCTGCCACGCACTTCTGGAAGCAAATTTGACACTCAATAAAGAGAAATGCGAATTTCACCAGTCGAAGCTGAAATTCTTCGGGCACATCTTCTCGGGGGCCGGGATGAAGCCTGACCCTGATAAAGTGAGCACACTAAACGACACTAAGAGCCCACGAGATGTCAGCGATGTGCGATCATTCCTGGGTATGGCGAGTTACTGCTCGAGATATATTAGAGACTATGCCACGATCAGCCACCCACTCCGAGCACTGACAAAGCAAGGGCTGACCTTTGAGTGGACTTCCGAGTGTGAGCGAGCTTTCCAGGAAATTAAACACGCCGTGGAAGCAGCTGAAAGCCTGGCATACTTTAACCCGGACCGCAAGACAGAAATTACAGTCGACGCAAGCCCAGTCGGCCTAGGTGCTATCCTGGCCCAATATGACAATGACTCGGACCAGCGTCACATAATAGCACATGCCAGCCGAAGTCTCTCCGACACGGAAAAAGCCTACTCCCAACCTGAAAAGGAGAGCCTTGCAGTAGTATGGGCCTGTGAGCACTTTCACGTGTTTATTTATGGAAAGCACTTCACCATGGTGACAGATCACCAAGCGCTCGTCACTATCTTTGGGAATCCACGCTCGAAAATGCCGCCCCGCATTGAACGCTGGGGGTTGCGACTGCAGGAATACACATTCACCATTGTCCACAAGCCGGGGAAATCAGCCTACCCCGCAGACTATATGTCGCGGCACCCCGAGGCATCCCAACTCTCCACACCGTCTGTCGCTGATGAATACATTCACTTTGTGGTGGACCAGGCGCGGCCACCGGCGGTCCCCCTAGAGGTCATCCAACAAGCCACCTCGCAGGATGAGATGCTGCAAAGAGTGATCCGCAGGGTGCAGACACACCGATGGCGGCATGAAGAACCCCATGAAGAGAGCGACCCGACAATGCGCCAGGAACTGCAGGCATTCAGGAATGTGAGCGAGGAGCTGTCCCTCACTGCTGAGGGTCTGCTACTAAGAGACCACAGGATTGTAATTCCCCGACAATTGCGTCAAGGAGTAATCAACCTGGCTCACGAAAGCCACCGAGGGGTAGTTGCGACCAAGAGGGCCCCCGGTGAGCGCGTCTGGTTCCCGTTCCTAGACACGATGGTGGAACACACCCTGAAGGACTGCCCCCAGTGTCAGGTAGTGGAGCATGGTGACCCCCCGGCCCCCTTGCAAATGACGCCATTGCCCCCTGGAGTGTGGCATGAGTTAGCCATGGATTTCTACGGCCCGATGCAGTCGGGCAAATACGTTCTGGTAATCATCGATGAATATTCCCGATTCCCCATTGCTCAGTTTGTGCCGTCGACCGGTGCAGCTACTACCATCGCTGTGCTAGACGAAGTCTTCGCAGCCTGGGGTGTACCCAAGGAACTGAAAACTGACAATGGTCCTCCCTTCACCGGGCGGGAGTTCAGTGACTTCATGAAGCTAATGGACGTGCGACACCGGCGGATAACACCGTTATGGCCACAGGCCAATGGCGCTGCCGAAAGGTTCATGGCCACCCTCAAAAAGACATTCCAGCAGGCCATGCTTGACAAAAGAGACCCACAAACAGCCCTCAACGATGTGCTCCGATCCTACCGAACAACGCCTCATACCACCACGGGCAAGTGTCCGGCAACACTCATGCTGGGACGCCCTGTTCGAACACGGATACCTACATGGGAGGGAGCACTCCGACCTGTATCTCCAGGCCGCACGCATCAAGAAGTGATGGTGGCAGATAGAACCAGAAAAGAGAACATGAAAGAGTATGCGGACCGCAGGAGACGAGCCCGGTCTCTCTCTTTTCATGAAGGGGACTGTGTAGTGGTCAAGCAGGAGCAGAGCAAGAAGACGGACAGTCGGTTCAGAGCAGAACCTTTGACAGTCACTCGACAAAAGGGCACCATGTTGACTGCGGAATCGGACAGCAGACGCATCACGCGGAATGTGTCGCATTTTCAAAAATGCAGTCCTGCCCTGCAGGACGCCCTTGAGCTGCGGCTAACAACGCCGAGAACTGAACGAACTGGGAAACAAGCTGAGCGTACCGCTAGTCAGGAACAGGAAGATGGGGACAACCTTGGAGCGGTGGCAGAAGGCCGGTCCCTCAGACCACGGCACGAAATTCGACAACCCAAGCGGCTAATTGAAGAAATATAAACTCGTGTTCTTTCTTTTGTTAACAAAGGGGGAGATGTACAGTCGTGTGTGTGTCTAGTGGCTGAAGGGGCGGAGTATCCGGGAAGGGAGGAAAAGGAGGAGCGTGTGGGAGGACAGCAGTTAGAGTAGGGACGGGGAAGTGGAAGGTTGATAATAAAGGATTGACGAGATAGAACACGGTGTCTGTCGTTATTGAGATCGTATCGCGACACGACACCAGGTATTGTCTGAATAAGGTGACATTCCTGCTTGAGGGATCTGCAGAACAGCGGGCAGAGCGTGACGTGTTCTGAGGGCCTGGATAAATTTACTTTAATGTAATCACCAGCCTGCGCCATTACTTTTATACTGGCCTTCATATAAGGAGAACGGAACTTTCTGCTGGAAGATACATTAACTAATCTGACATCAGAGAGCTGGATTTCACCCCGTGCCGGATGCAGAGGTAATTAAGGAAAGACAACAACGTTTTCAACAGAGAACACATTGGGAGCGAGGCTAACAGTTGTAATCATAACACTGGACATTTATGTGGCACCCAACACACCCCGAATTGCGTCTTAGCTCTATAATAGTTGGTGGCTTTAAATCCGAACAGAAACCTTTCATAAAGCTGTACATGATAATTCCTCTAAACCCAAGCCCAGCCTTAATGCACCAGTTCAAGACCTCTTCACTCCATAAATGTGACCTTGATGTCAGCAACATTCAGGACATATCTTCCAGGGATGGAGCACGCGCAGTGGCGCTCTGGACCAGAGACCTGAGGTGCTCACTGAACCCTGACTAATGCTGGATTTCATAGTCCAAACAACAGCAAGGGGACCCCCTTCCTTTTGGGCACTAAGGCCCATGATACACTGCCTACACCACAGGCCCTTTTCCACAGGTGAAAGGACCCTTCGCCTCTTCGCCCCTGCTGCAATATACACGACACCCAATAACCTGCTCGCATTTTTCAGACTTTCAGAGACAAGGATTTTTCAGAGGTATTTAACTAAAATAGCTTCTTTATTCCGATTTCTCCTGCTGTGTTTGCTAATCTTTTACCTTCTATGTATGCCAAGCAGCTTGAAGCCTCTTCAGTGTACTGCGCCTTATAAACATCCAAAAATAAAAACACAACAAACCATGATTGCGGTAAACGCCCTTCTGAGAACATATTTAGCTAACTTTCCAACCTCTGCGACGTCATATAGGGGTAGGAAGCAAAAGACACACAATTGATGTAACCCTTGCTGTATTTTAAACCTTTTTACAACCTCATGACGACGCCACACATCCATCAGAGATGTGTATTCCTCTATGATGGGTCTAATTCAAAAACCTTTTTAAAGCACGTGCGCTGTCTGCAAGACTGTTGTATCTCTTCTGTGGGTTTTTGGTACACCCATGATTTTCATTGGTTATATGTTGTGGCATTCAGAAACGCAGCCATTTTGTTGGTTCTTTCGTTGTAATTGTCCCTCCTTTGAGTGTTGGTTCCCTCCCAGGCGATTTCACTCATTGTTCTTTTAGGTCAGAAATCACAACTCCAGGTTCATCTTAGTCGGCCATCGTGTCGGCCATCGCTTCACAGATGCGCGTTTCATGTTTGCTGAGTCCACAAAACAACTGTGGCTATATGGCCATCCATGTCGGCATATCAAAGAGGGAGAACATTCAGGCCCTTTTCTACAACCCTTTTCTACAGTTGGGTCTTCCCTGTGTTGTGGTGATTACCATCAGCTGGTGCCGTTTGTTATGGTATTTATGATCTATTAAAAGCAAGGTGGGTTCGCTCTGAGAGTTTTTTTGTTTTCCTTAATTCCATTTACTGATTTTAAATAATCAAGCAATAAAGGCTACCGTTTCCCCAGGCTTTTGGGAAGCTTTTGCAGACCCCGTGGTTTAGTGTATGATTATACTCGCATGCTTGTCTTCCATCATGTTGCACCATTCACCCAACATAGCCAACCTCTCTGAGTAGGGATCTGCCGAGTGCTGCACCCCGGACAGAGGGAGGCTGCAGAAAGGCTCCAAGAGGACTTTAATAAATACAAGTGGAGCTTTAGAGAGCACCGGTGGAAAATGTTAGGAAAAGTGCACGTATCTGCAGAATTGCCTCACGTCTGGGACAGCTTTTAGCAGCAGGAGAGAAAGTGAGGGACTGGCTATTCTGTTTGATGTCAGAAAGGCCTCCTTAGCTTCAGGTTGCTTTGTATTTATTCTCACTTGATGCTTCACTGCCTTTGTGTCTTTAACTTTGGGGAAAAAAAATCTGTTTTAACATGATTTCAAGAAATCAGTGCTTCCTTTCAAGAGCGCTGAGTAACTGTTATTTTAATAAGCTTGATGTGGCATCTCTCATATTTATTTAAAATCATTTTGGCACTGGTAAACGTCTTAGCAAATGCAAAAGCTCGTCAGACAATATCTATAAAGCAGCACTTTCAACATGTTTCAGCTTTGAAATTTGATGAAGCGCTTACACAGTGACACATTTATAGCCAAGGACATCTATGTTGCACTAATGTGCGATAACGTGTTGCATCACTAAATACTTATAAGATCCCAAAGGCGAGATCTATTACACTTCAAATGCTTGTTTTTTGCACATTGCCCATGACTACCTGAGTTTTCCTCCTAATTTCTCCCTTGCTCTGTGCTCAGACCTGTCTGTTAAGCAATCCACACCCAGCTCCCATTTTTTGTTAGCAAGTGAGGGAAACCAGATTACCGCTCTTCCCCCTTAGCAAAAGAGATATACATCACAGACTGAACAGAGTGTGCTCTGAGACAGCACTAATCTGCTGTTAGCTGTTTAAGCTGTGTCTTTTATGGAGTGTGCACTCGTTTATTGGCTACGAGAGTGAGTAAAGTTTTGTACAAACAGTATTGCTAGAGGGCAAAGTTTGTTAGGCCCTTACCTGCAGAACTCCAAGTGTGGGTTGAGCCTGTCTGTCTCCTAGGAGATTCTGAATTGAGGGGTAGCTTCCAACTCCCTGACCAGAAAACATTGCCTGTGGTTGAAGGGACCTGATATAGGCTGCTATTGGATGCTTCATGTTTGCACTGATTGGTTGTTCCATCTGGTGTTTCTATTGGATTAGAGTTAGTGTTCTCATTGGTTGGGTATTTGAGGGTACTGATTGGTTCCTGGGATGATGATTCTATTGATGTAGGGCTAATGATCTGATTGGTGGATAGGTTTAGGGTTTTGTATTGGTTCCTGGGGCTGGGCTTTCTATTCGACATAGGGTTTAGGGTTTCCTGTATGACTGACTGCTGGGACTGGGGTTGGGACTAGGGCTAGGGTTAGGCTTTCTATTGGACGTAGGGTTTAGGGTTTCCTGTATGATTGGATACTGGGAATAGGGTTGGGACTAGTGCTGGGGTTAGGCTTTCTATTTGACGTATGGCTTAGGGTTTTGTGCCTGATTGGATGCTGGAAATAAGGCTGTGATTGGCTGTAAGAGACTTGTCTCCTATTGGTCCTAGGGCTTAAGGCTAATGTTGTGATTTTTTAGGGTGAGGGCTAACGTTCCCATCGACCAAAGAGGTCACCTGATTACTAGGGCTATTTAATGCCAAGGTTCGGGGTGTCTCAACCCGGGTGTCGAGGCTAAGGGCGGAGAGGACAAGGTCAGTTGCCTGCCTGAGCCTGTTCAAAACTGGTCTGGACTGGGGCCAGAAATGCTACCCATTTTCTCATTCACCAGCACCCACCCTACCCCATCCATAACCACAGTAACACACTCACAGCACATGTACTCTAATCATTTACTACGAACTAACCCCAGACAAAGTTCAATGTCTCAGTACCCACTACAAAACTCCAGAAATCAAACCTATTCACCCTTCTATGCCAGCTACCATACATTTCCACCAACAAACAGTACACAACTCTATCCAATACCACTAACCAATCCACTTATCACTAACACAACCCAAATCCACACCAAACTTAACTGCATCCCATCTAGACACATGCTCCCTACTCTAATTACTCCTAATAGACCCAATTTTTCACTAACAAACCTATACCAACACCCTCCTCTTCTTTCTACCACAATAACACAACCACACAACGATCACACTCCACTGCACAACACATATTACCTCTTGCGGCAATCAAATCTAAAACATACACTCTTAACTATACTTCAACCCCTCTTTTCACACAACATACACTCTACTCACACGTACATCACCACCCCCTTACCTTACAACTTTCACTCACAAATAATACTATACTAACAAATCCATCTCATAAAACAAATACATCAGCACATCATTTCACTACTCCTCAAAAACAAAACATAACACTCACACCAGCACAACAAAATCTATCAAGCTCAATACCTAATAATATGCAACTGCACAAGTAGAGGAGCACAATACTTTGGAATTATGTGACACTCAAACATATTTCATACATTTTTTATAGACATTTGTCTTATATGTGAGACAGACAAATCAGTACTTTCTATCTCAAAGAAAAACGTTCACGTCCTTGTTATTTCTTTTTCTCATCTTTATTCGAACATCTTCGAGTGACTAGACAAGACAGGACGACACTTCCAAAGAAACAGCGTACGCGTTTCATCCCTATTCACCCGGGACTTCTTCAGGGATGTCAGGGAACATACATTGAACACAACTTTAGAACATCAACAAGACAACCTACAATAAACATATATTAGTACATGTTCCTAGAAAAGTTACTATTTCTGACATGAACAACATGTGATAAATGGATTCAAAAGTGATTATTTACAATTCACATAAGAATCTCAATGAGCAGGAATGAAACAAATACAAACGGTAAAAACATATGAATATATACAAACATTATATGAGTAAAAAAGTTCAAGAGCAAAAGCAACAAATTCATGTAATGCATTGTTTCAATGGACCATTTATATTAACACCCATTTGCACATGGTTTTCATGCACTTGAACACCATTATTCATGAGTACGGTCACTCAAATTCATCCCTTGAACCACATAAAGTGTATTATACTAAAATCTATCTTTAAATGTGGATTCATTCCTGTCCCCCTATTAAATGTTATGCTGTCTCCACTCGAGTATCTACCTAAGGCGACGTAGTCCTAAAACATGTCTCATATACTCTAAAAAGTGAAATACACCCAACTTCTACGTATTCATTCGTCATCAATCCACCAAGCTCCAAAATGGGATTTCATAACCCCTCAAAGAAAAAAGTTACCAAAAATTCCTAACTGAGGCAAACTAAACTTCAACAAGCATTTGCAATGCAATAGGTCTCACATTTGCAAGAGTTTAAGCTATTAGCATTGTAATTGGAAATGCCTTTTATTTATGTTTTAAAAATCAACACATACATAAAAGGCATTGTCATTTACAATGCCAATAGCTTAAACTCTCCTAAATGCGAGACCTATTGCATTGCAAATGCTTGTTTAGAAATCTTTTCACGTTTTAGTTTTAATATCTTGTACATGCTATTATGGTCCTATATCGAAGATCCGATTTGTAATTAATCTTCTGAAGTTGAGATGGTTATGGTGGACACTTGAATTCCATAGTTTGGTTTGACTGAGAAAGATGTACCACACATGTGTTTAACTCTCTCATATGCTTGATTTTGAGGTGGGAACCTGGACTAGAGGAGCGGTTCCTTTGTTGTATGTAGCAAACACAAGGAGATGATGGACGGAGCGCTGAAACCTTTCAGACGCTTACCCCCAGTCACAGATCTGTTGTATGTATCTTGTGAATTTCTTCCTGATGGAGAGTGGTCCTTTCCCAGGTATTGCGTTGCGGGTGATACAAAGCAGTTTAAAGGTGGCAGCTGGCTTGAAGAGCAGGTTGTGTCTCCACTGGGGGCTCCTAGAACCCCTTTAAGTATATTGGGGAGGGATGGCGGTAACCCGGTTGGGTTGGCAGCAGTGAGGGGCTGGCGTCCTAAGAGGAGTGAGGTACAGCCGGTCCTGTGGGCGGTGAAGCCTCCCTTACTCACTTGTGTATGTTGAGGTTACACAAGAGTCCTCGTGAAAGTGCTGCTGTGAGGAAAGTGCTGGTAAGCCTTGACTAAAGGTCCGGGGGGGGTTGAAGCTTGCTCGTACACCTTCTATCACTGTTCAGGTCACTGCGGGGCTGTGTGCTCATGGCAGAGCAGGCCACAAGACTAAATGCTGTAGTTTATTCTCCAGTTTTATCCTTGAGCCCTGTGTGTTCTTATAGTGCATAGAAGAAGCACACCTAAACTTAGCTCCAGGCTGCGTGGAGTTGTGTAAAACCCACTCTTGTCCTGTGCTTGTAACAGGGCTCGATGTCTGCAGCTGAGAAGTCGGGCTCCCTGGGCGGGCCCTACGCGGACATCCAAGGCACCAAGATCGTTTTGATTTATTTATGTTCCAAACATTGGCCCCCACTTTACCCGCAGGAATGGGCCGATTGCCTTCAGTGCCCACAGTACGTGGCGGCGGCTCATGTAGCGCTGAGAGGTGAAACCCGGAGCTTGTATGCGTGCAGGAAGAGTTATGAAAATCAAACAATGGAGGAAAGTCGGAAATTCCCTCTATTGAACAAGCAGGTCTAAGCTGATGCTGATGACAGAAAAAAACAAGCACTTCATGTGAAAGTCCTTTTCTTGTGCGGCTTCCCGGATACACTTACACACGCCGAGCTCGGTGAGAGTCATCCAGGGCCGGCTTCAGCGACATGAAAGGGAAAGCACAGCCGGCCACCATGTTTATCTGGCCTGCAACGTCGTACAGCGCAAGGAGGGAAAGAAGACAGGCGGTGGGGTGGGGGGGAGTGAGGAAGAAGAACAAGAGAGCGAGGAGAGAAAGACGGAAGGAAAGGGGGGAGGAAATACCAGTGTCGTCTTTAAGATTCTGGGAGCTCCAGGCAAGTCTGTATACCAATCTGAGGGGTATGTTGTGGCAGTGAGCGCGAGGTGTCTTCTACATGCAGCATCTGCCATCTACCGGCCGGCGAACACGCTAATTAACATCTGTTTCGAATTAGCGTGGTGAAAGCGACCACGCAAATTCAAAACCTCGCTTGTGAAAGAAAGGGGGAGGAGGAGCCCGCGAGTGGTGTGCACGTGCGCTTGGGAGAGCAGTCTTCTCATTTTCAAGCACTGCACCCATGCTTGTGGCGCGCCGCTGCGCGCTCCCGCAAGGTGGATGCCACCACAAGCACGAGTGTGTGTTTGAAAATGAGCAGAGCCACGGCTAAAGGCCCTCCTATGCAGCGCATGCGCGCTGCGTATGCGAGACCTAAAAACCAATTGGGCTTCGATTCCTTCACAAATAAGCCTAGGTCAGATACTGTATACTGAAAATAACATAAAGGAATTACCTTAGAATCAAGCCCAAACTATAGTGATCATAACGCAATCCTATAACCCGTTGCATGCTCATGACAAGCTCAGCTCATCATGAGTCACAGTGGAGCTGTGCTCATGATGACCTGAGCTCGTCATAACAGCTGCGGCCCGCCCACGCGTGATTAATTCCCCGCCTGTGCGGGAGAATTAATCAGTGGGCGGGGTCGTGATGAGCTCAGCTCGCCATGAGCACAGCTCCACTGTGAGTCATGACGAGCTGAGCTTGTCACGAGCACAGCGCCGCCGCGGCCCCCACGCGCCGTGGGGGAATTACCCCCGTAGGGAAGGGGTTAAGGGCTTACCACCACCACGACCGTTCTTACCTCATATAATCTCAATATGCGTTCCTTATATGTTAAATATCAGCATAACCGTCTATTCTCTTTATGTTCTTTTTGATAGTTTTCCTTTTCACACTGCTGGCAAAATAAGGAAGCACTCTAATTATAGCTCTCAATAGCATGGTCTCAAAGACCTCCCCAATAAAGAAAGGGAGGGAGAATCGTGTACAAAGCACGAAATACTCACCTTTCACTATAAATCCATAAGCAGTCAGTCCTTGTGATGCATGTGTTAGTATCCATCAGGCCTCAATTATACATGGCCCCTTGCTGCGCAATTGCACGCTATAGTAGGCGTTCTAAACCCCCTGAAAAAGATATGATGATAAAAACCATTAAGGTCGGTGCAAAGGCTCAAGTTGATATCCCTGTAAAGACCACGTGTATTTACATTTAACTTCCATTCAGGCTGGTACGTAAAACAGAGCATAGAATGCTCTACCAACCCCTCTTTGTTAGTTTGAAACATATATGAAGCACAAATCAACAATGCCAGATGTAAGGCAATTGCCATTTCTAAAACACTGGCGATCGTAAACTCAGGGAAAGGGTGTCCATGATATTAAACAATGTGTCCTTCCCGTAGCATCTTACTTCACAAACACCATCAGTGCATAGCCATCAGTACATAACCCGAGAGATGATATTTATGCCCCGATAGAGTGACAGTTGTCACCTTCTAATGTAACACCTGCGCCATCGATAAAACCACGGTGCTACCTTTCACATAGTTATTATACGCCCCTAACAACATGTACATTGACAAGGCATCTCCCATTACCAGCACTCAAATAAATGCATACCTGAGTCCAAGCATGTACTCTCCCAAGTTTGCAAGCACCCCAGTTACTGCGCGTTCACATAAGTTAAGTCCCGCCCGACTCTCAAAAGGAAATCTCAAATCATGGATTAACTGTGTGCATTTCGGCGACAATTTCCAAGTATCTCACCTCTTCTCCATGAGATTAAGCCGTCTAGTGCGCTGCGGTCCAAACCGGATGAATACTCTGACATCCCTTAAAAGTGCCTCCAAACCCGCCGATTGGTCTACAGTAATTACATGTGAACACAGGACGGCCCAATACTCCCTCCAATCTGTCAGCCATCTTATCATGTGTTTTCGGTCAACAGGACCAGTAGAAAGAATGTTTGTGCTATCCCCCATTAGACAAATCATTCTCATAACTATACTTTGACCAAAAAAAGGAAAAGAAAAGCGAAAAACACATTTTTTTAGTCAATTTTATTCTCGCACGTCAGTTTGTCCACAATTGTTACATGTGGACAACAAAGAGACTAATGCTCCCTCAAAAAGGTCGACCATCTTGTAACGTGTTTCAGGTCAACAGGACTAAGTGTAGTAACATCCACACTAGTCCCCAGGAAGAGGCACATAATCTACCCTCCTTGCCCTCTGGGATGACCTAAAGAACACAGTTGACCGCAACGGGGTTGCTCCGCTACTTCTCTTGGACTCTCGGCTGCCTTTGACATGGTTGACCATAAACTCTGATACAAAGACTCTGCGGAGCCAGCCTAGAGTGGACTGCTCTAGACTGGATAACATCCTACCTTCGCAACAGAACTAATGTCATCCACACCCCCGCTTCTCATCCGTACCATACTTCACAAAAGCAGGGATCCCTCAAGGCTCTATCATCTCGCCCATGCTTTTCAACATTTACATGAAGTCATTAACAGCACTGATCAATCAATTTCACCTCCTGTGCTATAACTATGCAGATGACCCGCAAATACTCCTTCAACTGGAATGCCCCAAAGACATTGGAAATTCACCAATATTTTGTTGTCTCAGAGCCCTGAATCAATGGATGACGTGGAGCAATCTCAAATTGAATGCTTTCAAAACAAAAATACTCACGTGGCCTGATGATCTGGGATCACCGACTAAATTATCGAAGGAAGTAAGAAACCTCGGACAGACCATGGACTCCAAGCTACCAATGAATGCCCAAGTGAACAAACTAGCAAGATCAAGCTTTGTTACTATAAAACTCTGCAACAGATCTTCCCCAATTGGGATTTCCACACAAGATCCAGGCTACCACCTCCCTCGTTCTGTCCATACTCGATTACGCCAATAACCTCTACCACGGGTCACCTTTAACGACCATGAAAAGACTCCAATGGATTCAGAACTCGGCTGCCAGACTACTCTTACATATAAAACCGCAAGACCACATCTCCCCTGCTTTGAAAGCCTTGCATTGGTTACCAGTTACCAGAAGATCCACGTTCAAGCTGCTTTGTATCACCCACAAAGCGATACATGGAACAGCATGGCTCTTCATCAGGAATAAAATCACCAAACGCATTCAACAAAGGAACCCCTGCTCTAGTGTGGCACCTCGCCAAAAATTCCCAAAGTACAAGAGATAAACCATGGGTGGCACATTGTTCTCTGTTCAAGCATCCAAACTATGGTATTCTTTACCCCCCAGCATAAGATCCACAGATAACCACCTTATCTTCAGAAAACTACTCAAGAATTCCCCACATAACACCCATACACAAACAGAAATATACAGCGCATTTCTCTGAATATAAGCATTTATTTGTGCTATAGATGTGTGCCTATATATGTGTATTGCTTTGTATAAACGTGTAGAAGAATTGTTTTAAAGAATATAGATATTCATTAGGTCTGCTTCACAAATGTGCATATTACTGATACTTAAATTATTCTATGTTTTTAACATGTATATAAGTGACTGCATAAATAAATACATCTTTTATCATAACTACTTATCTACAATTGTTTCACTATTGAATTACAAAAAAATATATAAATATAATTAATTTAAAGTACAACACTTGAAAGCCAGAGTTTATTTAATGCATCTTTAATCTACATATACTTATGCATTTATATACCTTCCATGTACTTATGGATCTATATATTTATAACTTTTCTTCTAATTCAGCATATCCAATACACCACCCTATTTCTCACCTTCTATCACTCTCAATATATCATCTACCTCAACTCTGAGTCATCTCATAACTCTTTCTACTACGCTTTCCAATGCACTACCCTATTTCTCACCCTATACCTCTTTTGATATATCCTCTACCTCCACTCTCTCATATCAGTAAGTTGTCCTGGAGTAGGAGTGACTTAGTGAGTTTATCCTCGATTGTGTGCACCCTTGGTCACCATAGTGTAAGGGTAGGGGAGAATGAAGGGTGTAGCTTTTGCCAATTCCGCTTCAGCCCAGCCCTAGTAGATACCAGGGCAAGCAATCCCTCGCTGTCCTGCGGCCTCGTTAATGTGAGGTCGCTTAGCTGTCACAAACATGACGTATATGACCTTCTCACTGATAAACATTATGATCTGCTGTTTATTACTGAAACGTGGCTAGACGCCTATTCTGATCCCGATATCATTCAGGCTTTACCTGATGACTATCAGATGGTGCGCCTGGACAGACCGATAGGCAGAGGAGGCGGGATTGCAATCGCCTTTAAACAACAATGGCCTTGCAAACTAGAACTAGTTGACCGGGCAGGTTGTGAAGCGGGTGTTTTCACCATAACAATTGACGGGAGCATGACTGTAAAGGGCCTGCTAATGTATCGCCCACCGGGACCTATGGCCAGTTTTAAAGGAAATCTCTTAGAGTGGGTCACAGAAACAGCGATTAGGAGGGACAAGTTTTTGCTGTTGGGAGATTTAAATATACACCTGCAAGACGCACTAGACAAAGGAGCGGTGGAGTTCCGGGAAGAACTTCACACCCTACAGCTAGAGTTAAAAGGTCAGCTTCCAACACACAATCGTGGGCACCTGCTAGACCCAATATTCGCCAATTGGGAGGGTGTTTTAGTCGCTCCCCCAGTGCCCCTGCCCTGGACAGATCATTTTCTTGTTCCATTCACTATTTACTTGTCCAAGCATAAAGCTAGCGCTCCCACCCCTCTTAACTACCCTCGACGTAGGTGGGCAAGATTCTCCCTGCGAGAGTTTAATAAGGCTCTTACCGTGGAAGGGCCCCCAGGAGGAAATGACGTGACAACGGCAAATAAATTGCTCAATGACCGTATCACGGCTGCTCTGGACCACACAGCCCCATTGGGTTAGTCAACCAAAGCTGTCCACAGACAAAGAACTGCACCCTGGTTCAGCGAGGCGCTGCGCTGTGCCAAAAGGGACTGCAAACAAGCAGAAAGACAATGGAGAGTGGCATATGATGATCGGATGAAAGAGGCCTACCTCACAAAGAGACGATCCTATCATAATAAAATCCGGATAGAGAAAGCCACCTACTATGCAGATAAAATTTACGGGGCAGAAAACTCGGCTAGGGAATTGTTTAGCATATATAAATCCCTATCCACCCCAAAAACCGTTACTCGAGATGAAGATTACTCAGTAACAGCATGTAACCGCATTGCCAACTACTTCGGAGACAAAGTGTGTAAGATTTACTCTGCTTTTCCCGACACGCCACCCCTAGCGGAAGAGCCTACTGACTTAGCAGGAGCTGAAGCCGATTTAGATCTGCTACTTCACTTCACCACTCCTCTATCGGAGGATCTTGTCAAAATCTGCAGATCCGTCAGATCTGGCTCCCCACGCGACCCTGCTTCCCCAAAAAGGTTGAGTGACAGCCTAGAGACACTAGAACCTTATATCAGGCATTTGCTAGATGTCTCCTTCCGATCCAGTTCTATACCTGAGGATTGGAAACAGGCTGTGGTGCTTCCCCTCCGTAAGAAGCCTAACATCGGCTTCGACAAGCTGGATAACTTACGCCCCATCTCTCTCCTGCCTTATTTTTCGAAGGTAGCTGAGAAGGTGGTAAATAAGCAGCTAATGAAATATGTGGAGGATAGTAACCTACTTCATCCGACTCAATTCGGGTTTCGGCCCCGCCATTCCACGGAGTCTGCCCTCCTCAGGGCCTCCGAAACCCTCAGGCAGGGTGCCGACGAGGGACACACTATGGCTCTCATCCTTTTAGACCTTAGCGCGGCGTTCGACACCGAGCACATTCCATCTTGCTACAGTGTCTGAGCAAAGGTGGGGTAAGAGGGGCAGCGCTGAAATGGATTTATTCATTTCTTGCAGGCCGAGGCTTTCAAGTGAGGCAGGGTGGCTATTATTCTGAGCGAATCGTTCTGGACCAGGGGGTGCCGCAGGGCTCGTCCCTGAGCCCAACACTTTTTAATCTCTATGTAGCTCCGATTGCCTCTTTGGTAGAGAGCTACGGCCTTCGAATGGTATCCTATGCCGACGACACGCAGTTGGTGATCTCCCTGTCGCGTGCACCCGATCTTTCGGCGGACACCTTCAGAGCCTGTATGCAAGACCTAGCTGCCTGGATGTCCGCAAATTGCCTTAAGCTCAACGGAAACAAGACCGAGGTGCTTGTCGTAGGGGGAGACTGATCGGCGTGGACGTCGGCATGGTGGCCACCATGCCTAGGTTCGACACCCATCCCGTGCCTGAAAGCGAAGAACTTGGGCATCTGGTTTGACTCCGACCTGACCTTCGGCCCTCAGATCAACCGGGTGGTCGGATCATGCTTTGGGACCCTCAAAAGTCTCAGGAAGGCACTGAAGTTTCTACCCGTAAATGCCCGTCAACCCTTGTGCATGCATTAGTCACTTCAAAGATGGACTATGGCAATCTCCTCTATCTAGGGACTCTGAAGAAGAATTTGAGTCGTTTACAGGTCCTACAGAATGCCGCTGCTAGGCTAGTACTTAGACTACCCAGAAGAGCCGCATCCTCTGTGGCCCTCCGGTCCTTGCACTGGCTCCCGATCAGAAGTAGGGTTGAATTCAAAGCACTCTGCATGTGCCATCGGATCATCAACGGGAGGTCTCCTCTCCCTTTGAAAGGACTGCTGACGCCTTATGAACCGTCCCGCTCCCTCAGATCCTCTGGCTCAGGACTCCTCGTTATCCCCAAGGTGTCTAGAGCACGGATGGGCGGAAGATCCTTTAGGTACATTGCAGCCGTCAGATGGAACACATTACCCTTAATATTGCGTCTCGAACCATCTGAACTAATCTTTAGAGCCAAGCTTAAAACTGCACTATTTGAACAGTAAAGTATTCCACTCCTGTAGGTTCCAGTAAGCAGCCGCTCCTTAGCGCGGGGACACGCCGCTGTGCGTCACCAAGCGCTTTACAAAACTCCCTAAATAGAAATAGAAATAGACCTGTCAGCCTTAGGGTGGTCTTGCCCCCCCAAAACGTTTGCCTTCCTCCTCAATTTTAGTGCTGATCTCGTCTTTGTAGGAATTAGAGCTTTGTATGCCTTACAAATGCTAACCAGTGCTAAAATGCTTGTGCTCTCTCCTCTAAACATGGAAAGGATGAATTAAGCCCAATTGGCATATTTATTTTACTTATAAGTCCTTAGTAAAGCTGCACTACATTTACACAGGGCCTATATATTAAATGCTACTAGTAGGGCTCTAGTACTGATTGTGCCACCCACTTACGTAGCCCTTTAAGCAGGTTTCAGGCCTGCCATGGCAGAGCCTGTGTGTACAGTTTTAAACTGCCAATTCGACCAGGCAAAATAAACCTTTTGCCAGGCCCAAACCTTCCTTTTTAATACATATAAGTCACCCCTAGGTTAGGCTCTAGTCATCCCAGAGGGTTTGGTGCAATGTATTTAAAATGTAGGACATGTACTTTTAAGTTTTACGTGCCCTGGTAGTGAAAAACTCTTGAATTCGTTTTCACTACTGCAAGGTCTATCATTCCTATAACAATGGAGTTGCCTTTTTAGATTTTATAAGTGTAAGTTCCAAATGGGAAGAGCTACCAGCTCAAGTTTGGTGTCTCTGGAATCACAATTCAGAATCTAAACTTATATTGAAATCAATTTTAAATTGCAGTTCTGAAAATGCCACTTTTAGAAACTTAAAGGAACAAATGATGGAGGGAATGCTGAACAAATCAAACATCCACCCCCAGTCACAGACCCGGGCTAATCCATCGTTCAGGGTCAAGGCTGAATTGCATATGGCTGGGTCCAAACTGGGGTGGCGTGGTAACACAAACAAATGATGGCTTAAACCCAGATTTGTGACTGTAGGTGAATGTTTGATTTGTTCAGCATTCCGTCCATCATTTGTTCTTTTTGCTTTTGTCACCCTAAGTGAAAAGGGTATGGCCAGACGTGGGTCCCATGCTCACTGTGCCACGGAATTAAAGCTAGCCTGGCTGATATGGGGTGATACCCCAAAGCTGGCCCCGGGATCCTTGTTTCCGGTCCACGGAGGACCTGGCCTGGCAGTTCAGGCTGGACTGTTCCCATTGGGAGCGGGATCAATACTGATTTTCATATGACTTGGTCCAAACTGGGGTGGTGTGGTCAGCAAAAACGCAATGGATTAAACCCAGATCTGTGATTGGGAGGTGAATGTTTGATTTCAACTTTCTGTCCATCATTTGTTCTTTTTACTTTTAGAAATTTGGCCTTTTCTTGCCTCATCTATTTGGTGCCTGCAGCCTGTCTCTGGTCACATGACTGGGCGTAAGTGACAGTTGAGCTTTGTGTATTCCTCCTAGACAGCCACATACAATAGAGAACTTAGATGTGCCTGGAAGGATGGGCGGGAGGAGCTGGGCACAGCCCTGCTTTCACCAGAATAGGCTGTGTCCTGCCGCCACACAAAGGGCTCAATACCCTCAATAGCTAGTCTGGAGCCATGGCAGGGAAGCCAGGATGAATGAGGACCTCAAAAGAAAACCTCTAGAAGCTTCTCTCCCACTTCAAAGCACCAACAGACCTCAGAAATCACCACTTCAGTACAGTTATGGACCTGGGGATACTCTGCTAGGAAGAAGGACTGCTGTGCTGTTACAAGGACTGCCACTCAGCTGGACTGCTGCTCTAAAGGAACTCCTGCCCTGCTGTGCAGACCTTCTGCCTGCTGCCCTCTTACCTGGGTGAGAAGGAATGGACCTGTATCTCTTGAACCCAGAGTGATTCCAAGGGCTAGTTGTCTTAACAGACTTCCAACAACCTGTACCTGGACTACGCCATCTGTGAGTCTACCCTGCCAAGTGGTGCCACCCTAGTCCTTGACCTTGGAAGTGGGTTTAAGGTGCTCTGCCAGCCTCTGTGGATCTATTCGAATGGATACATCACCTCTGCTGCATGGATTGGACCAGTCACAAAGATCCGCATTGCATTGCAGTTATTCAGAACTGCTGCATCGCCAGAGTGTGCGATGCATCCTCAATGCAGGCCCTTGCATCCCTCATCGCCAGCAGCCTCGATGATGGGCTCTGCATCGCAGCTCCTTGGACCTGATGCATCGTCTTGACTGTGCACCACATCCTCTATGCCGGACTTTGCATCTCAAGCCCCATCGATGGGATCTTCGACAAGCATGCCCTTGATCACAGCCTCACCACATCTCTGAAATGACGAATCGCTTTGGTCCAGCGCAACCAGATATCCATAGTTGGTGCTTATTGGCGGTATTTGTACTCAATTTTTTATATTAAATCTCTTCGGTTCTACTGATTGGATTTTTGTTGTTTTGGTCTTTTTTATTCATGTAAGTTAGTTTTATTTTCCTAACCTGGTGTGTAATTCTTTTTTGTGGTGCTTCACCGTATTACTGTTTGGAGTATTGCACAAATACTTTACACATTGCCTCTAAATTAAGCCTGACTGCTTTGTGCCAAGCTACCAGAGGGCTGAGCACAGATTAATTTAGGGTTGGCTTGTGGATCCCCATAGCAAGGATTGTGGTTGATGCTTGACCAGGGCTCACCCCCCAGTCAACCAACAACTCAATAACTTACAGCATCCAAGACAAAAGAGGACTGTAAACTGGATACTATTGCATTACTAAGCCAATAATGGTTCCTCTGACACTCTTTTCATCCTGTCGTCCCAAAGAAATCATGGTATAATTCACTGTGAGTATTCTGGAATCTTCTTTCTTCATTCTATTCAAGCCAACACGTGTTTTATCATTAACTGACTTCAAGAGGGCTAGAGTATCATGTGATGTAAATTATTATATATTAATTATATTACATATATTAAAACATTTTGGGGTCGATTCCGATCCTGTCTTTTTTTTTCCCGTACAACTCGTATCCGTAAATTTTTCCATACAAATCGTACAAGTCCCGTCCGACCCATGAAGTACGATTCGTATGTGAAAAATACATACGGATCTGCCCTATCCGTACGAATCAGATCGGGAAAAGTTGTACGAGACGGACCCGGCCACCTTTACGTACGAAGCCTAAAAATACAGTCCGACCGTACAAGTACGATCCGGACCGGCTTTCCGATTTACGAATTGTACGGAAAACGTCCCGTACACGGGAATGACTTGTACATATGCAATGTCGGTGTACGCACCGTACATAGCAATGTCGGTGTACGCACCGTACATAAGCAATGTCGGGGTACGCACCGTACATACGCAATGGCGGTGTACGCACCGCACATAGCAATGGCGGGGTACGCACCGTACGTACGTATTGGCGGTGTACGCACCATACATAGCAATGTCGGTGTACGCACCGTACATAGCAATGGCGGTGTACGCACCGTACATAGCAATGGCGGTGTACGCACCGCACATAAGCAATGTCGGTGTACGCACCGTACATATGCAATGGCGGTGTTCGCACCGTACATAGCAATGTCCGTGTATGTACCGTACATACACAACGCATGGGGGTGTGTGCCTGTACGACTCGTACCCCTGTACCGTACTGAACCACGGACACTGTAAAACAGCACAAGGAGGGTCTATTCGACTCGCACAACACCACAAAACACGTCTACACTGCACAAAAGATAGAAATGACTGAACTGGACACATCCAAACAGACAAACAGAGGGGCAAACTCACAACCACCCCTTATAACACACCCACCAAAAATTCAAACTGAGGCCCACCCACAAATGGACCAATAAAAAGGGCCCACACACACAAACCATGAGCCTTTGCAACAGACTCGCTGCAGCTAGAGAGCACACACCAACAACTGCACCAATCCACCTCAACAAATACACCTTCAGACAACCTCCTTCACACATACCCCCTCTTCACATTCAGACCCACACTGTCACATTCAGACCCACACACCCACAACCATCCAGACCCTCACCCCACACCATGCCCACAGACAAGAATCCAAAGTTCGCAAGGGAGGAGCTGGAGATCCTTGTCAATGAAGTCATCAGAGTCGAGCCACAGCTGTTTGGAACATTGGTCAGACAGACCAGCATAGCCGAAAAATCACGCCTATGGCAGAGGATCGTCGATAGGGTGAATGCTGTTGCACCCATCAGAAGGACCAGGACTGAATTCCAAGCCAGGTGGTACGATCTGCGGAGGGCGGTAAAGCGAAAAATGAATGATGACTACGCCCAGAGCAACATCACTGGAGGTGGTGGGCCCCGCAGACCAGTACATTTCCATCCCTGGGAGGAGAAGGTGATGGCCCTGCTTCCGCCGGTGGGAGTACATGGACTTCAAGGACTTCCAGATCCTGGTGAGTACACAAACAACTTATGTAACATGGGGGTAATGGCATCCACACCCCAACTACACCAAATGCACGCAACTACCCCCAAGCCCTCACCCGCCAGAACCACAGTCAAAAACAACGCTAATGCCACTAACATGTGTATGCCCCATTGAGAAAGCAAGGCCATGCTATGTCCCATGCTACACGAAGCACCAACCCAAGAATGGATGTCCGGTATGCTGGGAGGGTGGGTGGCACAAAACGCATTGTTGAACTACGAATCAGACACAATTGCCCTCATCCCATATGGCCCAGGTACATACCCATGCACCATGCGTAATGCACAGGGATTGGGAAAGTACGGACAAGATAGCTCACACTTGGCACGGGTGTAGGCAGCACAAGGCCCTCCTGTGACCAGTGCAAACACAAACACCAAGACAACAAGGTCAGATATCTAGGACAGGAACTCACACTCACTGTCATGGTAGCATGCTCCATGGGGGGACAGCTACATCACCTGGGAGCCCCAGGGCCAAATCACACTACACACACCAGCAGGCCCTGAACACAAACCCCTTACACAAGCAGACACCCCCGGGACAGGCAATGGATTTACCCACTGTCACAATGGACATGTAACACAACAAGACCAATACATAGCCGAAGAATCATCCAAGCCAAAAATCTACATGTCAAAGACTCAGGAGAACATATCAATCTGTCCCCCGCAACATACCCATCCACAAGTGAACATTGAGGAGAATGCTAGGCACATACAACTACCTGGAGGAACAGTGCCAACTTGAATGTGTATGAAACATGCATGTTGCATGAAACAGCATTAACATTGTCTGTCTCTCACACACTGGGCAATGTGATGAATCTCCCCCCAACAATGGGGGAGAAGAATCACAGTCCCAGGCTCGGGAGGAACCTGATCCCACCGGCAGCGACGCCTCTCAACACTCTGCGGATGACCCCGACCGACCTGGACCCTCTGGTGTCCAAGCCCCTGCAGAACCTGGTTCAGGAACATCTGTGCCAACCACCACCCCCATTCCTGCCACATCCCAGGAGACACCGAGGAGCCCTGCCCGCAGTGAACAACTGAGCCAGTCTGACCAGGAGGGACAAGGTGCGGCGGGCACCCAGGAGGAGGCAGACAACACCGCCACTTCCATCCCTCAGGGGTCCCGTAGACCCGATGTGCCCACAACGGCAGGCCAGGCTCGTGTGGGCAGGAGTGGTGGGAGTGGAGACAGGCGGAGGCGAGAACCTGACCAGCCAGCTGATGGGACCGGTATGTCACACATACACAACATCATGGATGCATACCGGCGTGACACCAGGGAGTTCAGCCAGGTAGTGGTGACCCTCACAGAGATCAAGAACCAGCAGGCCCAGCAACACGCCAGTCAACAAGAACACCAAGGACAGATGGAGGCAAGACTGGTTGAGCTCCTGGCAGTGCAAAGGGACATAAGCCATTCACTCCGTCGGATCGCCGACAACATGGGCAACCCTCCCTGTGCTACCAGGCGAAGACCACCACCAGCCACAGGGATGGAGGAGGAGGAGGATTCGTCCGACGGAGCGTCCCAAGCATCGTCAAGGCCTGCATCTGAGGGTCCCCTGAGGAAGGTGGGTCGTCCACGGAAAAGACCGTGAGAGGCAGCGGCACATCCACACATCCCAGGTCACCTGGCCTGGCACCTGGCCTTCATGTGCGACAGCATCACCTCATTGACTGACATCATCTCCCACATGGACTTGCTGGTCACAGTCTGACCAATGATGCCAAACACTGTGGTCTGGACTCTGATGACTTCAAATGCCAAGGATCCCATCTCCCCCTGTGAACTTTGGATTCTTTGGTCCCTGCATTGCACCTTTCTCTGTGCACAAATCACACCCCAGAGCTATAAATTAAAAATTAATACATTACATTTTATGTTGCTGTCATTTAGCATGAGTCCACAACATATGTGTGGGGATATGTCAAAGTATGCCTGAGTGTGGAACTAACTCCAGCCATCCATACACTTGGATCTGAGTCCGGTCGAGGACACACATGGGTCACAATGTATCACAAAATACAGACATGGAGCCCAATACTCACCCGTGATGGGCTCAAGCTGCTGAGGGGGGGCTTGCAATACTGCTCAGACAGACCAATTTGGAGGAGTATCATAAAGGTGTAGAGGTCATGGATCATGTTGAGGTCCCCGGGCAGGGAGTCCCAGGTCTGTTTGGCGAGGTGGGAGAACTATCTCCTGCATGCAGTTTTTATGTGGATGTGATGAATGGTGGCCAGGGCAAGGTGGGCTGCATGGAGTTGGGCCAACGGGGTGTTGGATGACAGACGTCCAAGGTAGGTTTAGGGTCTGGGGTTGTGGACTGCCTCCTGAGTGTGGTTGAGGAGTCTGAAGGTGATCCTGCAGCAGACAGTGAGCCATTGTAGCTATCTCAGGTGGACGGTGATGTGGCTGGGGCGGGGGATGTTGAAGATGAGGTGTGCGGATGCACCCTGGATGTGGACAAGTTCTCCTGCAGTTTTGCTGTTGTTCTCCGTAGAGGCCAGTGCTGTAGTTGAGCCGGCTGGTGTCATGGACCTGGGGGACGGTCTGTCTTGCCTTGGAGTGGATCTATCTGTGGATCATTTGCAGCATGTGGAGGTTTTTGCAGCATGAGGTACAGATCGTGGTGAGTTGCATGGTAATTGTGAGCGATGGGTCCATGATGAACACCAGCTTGCGTGCGTGGCCACTGGGTGCTGGTGCGGTGCCCAGACCAGTGGGACACAAGGAGTTGACCCAGCCGTAAGGGGACAATCCTCAGATGATTACCTCAGTCCTGTCCAAGTCCAGCCTCAGGTGGCTGATGTTCAGCCATTCGTCATCGGATCTCATGCCTTCTTGAAGTTTGTATCTGGCAATGGCTGGGTCTTTGGTGAGTTTGAGGAGCAGCTGGGTGTCAATGTCATACGAGATGATGATGAGGCCGTGTGCGCATGTGATGGTGGAGAGGGGGATCATGGAGACATTGAAGATGGTCACGCTGAGAGAAGAGCCCTGGGGCATGTGCCATTTGACCCCAGTGTACTACATGCTGCAGGGTGAAGGCAGACTCCCTGGGCCTTGCTGGTGAGCTACTTTCTGATTTAATCCTGGGCCCTCCTCTGGATACCAGTCTTGGAGATGTGTGAGCTGACAGTGTGTTAGCACATGGTGTAGAATGCCGTGGAGAGGTCAAGGGGGGTGGTCTCACCATTGTTGATCAGGGCAAAGTTGTCGTTCGTGGTGGCAATGATGACGGTTGCAGTGGTGTGAATACTGTGGAAGATGGTCTGGTGCCGGTTGCCTGGAGCTGGTTGCATGGAGGAAATTTGTCAGTTGCTTGTTGAGTGTCTTCCTAATGAAATTTGCTGGGTAGGGAAGCAGGGTGATGTACCAGGAGATCCTGCGGTACTGCCGTCCGTTGTTTAAGAAGGGCCTGGGTCTCTGCATGCCTCCAGCACCCATGGAATGTGGCAAACTCAAAGGAGACATTCATGACGCGCTGGACGTGGGCTTCAAGGATGGGGAATGATGTGGTTGAGATGTTGTGTGGAAAGGGGCCTGATGGAGAGCCAGAGTGGATGGTGCACATCAGCCAGGTTGTGTAGTTGCTGCTGACGGGAGTCCAGAACCTGAGGGGGGTTTGTCCTGGGGATAATAGTGCTGTCTGCTATGTGTGCCAAAGGCTGTTGTGTATGGCCATGAGCTTGCAGTGGTACAAAGTTGCAAGGGATGTGATCTTCCTTGCAAGGGTGTGGTGTCTTGGATGGAGATCTGCTGTCAGTTCACTCACAATGCTGATGAGCTCCTTGATGTCGTGTGTTTTGTTGTCTCGGCACTATCTGAAGGATCTCCACTTGTCCTTGCTGATGATATGGTGATGGCTGTGTGTGGTGTTTTCCAGGGCTGTAAGGTAAATGATGGCTCTTTGTGTTGCAAGGTTTGGACAAGAGTCCGGCTAGGTCTGTAGGAGTCCAGTAGGTCTGCCTTGTCCCAGGTGCCTTAACTGTTGTTGTGCTTCACATGAAAGTCCGTCAATGTGGCAAGATTGTTGGATCAGTTGCTGCTCCAGTGCGTGAGGTTGCAGGGTGTGGCGGTGGAGTTGTTTTGAGTGTCCCACACAGCTTGTCTGCGGTGACTTACATCAAGCATCTTTGGGGGATCGGTAGCGGGGTGTGGGGCAGTGTGTTGCTTGTCAAATGTTGATGGACCAATGATGGATGGTGGTGTGGTGCTCCTCCAGCAAGCAGTTACTGGCCCCCAGCAACATGTAGCCTGTGGAGGTGAGGGCGTGCGTGCAGATGTACGTGTTGATGGCTTAGGGGAATTGTGGATGTAGGCCGGTAGATCTGTAGATGAGTGTTACTCTGAGGGTTGCCAGGGAGTTGCTGCAAACCCGGAATTGTGACTCTGAGGATGTACCTGTGACTAAATTGCAAATCATCCTCCGTGATTGTTGGTGCCGTCCCTGCGGATGATCTTGTATCCGTCTGAGATGGCAATGAAGAAGTCGTGTGCTGAGGATCCCTTTGTCCAGGTTACTGTCATGAAGGTGATGTGTGGGGCTTTGTGTTGATGAGGTAACAGAGTCCAATGTCGTGCTGGTGGACGGAGCGGGTGTGGAGTAGGAGGCACATGACCTGGTTGTTCTGACAGGGTCTGGTAGGCTGGGCAGCGCTGTGTAGGCAGTTGGAGTTGCACACTCAGCATGCGAAGGTGTTGTGTGTGCGCTTAGGGGTTGCCTGATAGCAGGCGGATGATTGTCTGGAGGACAGTGCTTGGAGGTTGGCTGCAGCATGAGCCTGTTGCAAAAAGTAGCACACAAAGACAAGGAGGTCAGAAAGGCACAGTGCAACAGGTGTATGTAAAGGAAGGAGTGTCAGGTTACTCATGGGTCACTCCGAGAAAATGTATGAACAATCACCAAAAATTACGGCCACAGGATCAGGCAACAAAATGCGGAGCTGCGCACAGGAGACACACCATCAGCATGCGTTCACGTCCCGTTGTGGGGAGCAACCTGCACAAATACATACACAACCAGGTACTTCATGCACAATAGATATTATTAGCCATGAAGAACTGCATGCATGTTGCCAAAGTACACATACACACATATGCTCAATATTTGACAATTATGCCATAGATGACGCATGCAAACTGCCAAGAGAGCTGCAGTGACAGAGATGAGGCACTTTGGATTGTGCTGAACACCTTTATTCCACATACACACACAAAGAGAAATGTATCCATTAGAACAGACTCACAGGTCAGTTGACAGAACATGTGGGACATTCGCTGCCCCCCCCCCCCCTTCACAACACGGATGATGTCAATCCCAATGAACTGGCACACAAGTTAAGGGTATGAGCCAAACACATCCTGCTGCACACGGAGAGGCTGCAATTCCCCATAGAGCATGTTGCTGTGATCTCCCCCACTATGTCCACCCGTAGCCTCTGCAATGTTTCAGAGCCAAGGTACACACACATTGATGCCTTCATCAGACGCCATATTCCACTACAGATGACTGTCAAGAAGGGTGACTATCATGTCATGGGAGTGATGCGACATGTCATATGCTCCATGGTGAGAAGACATGTATGCATGTTACCACAACATGCACAGAAGCAGGCCCACACATTCCCAACCCGTACCACCACCAAAAAGCCTTGCTGCGATCCTTACCCAAACTTACATTTCCACATGTCCATGCATGGAACGCTGATTCAGCACATGTTGCAATCCTCATGAGGAATAGCAGGAGGACAACGATGACACGAGCAGACAACAGGCGCAAAAACCTGGGAATGACAGACACACAAGAAGTCACCTAAAACAATTCTTGTCGCACACATGGACATTTACAAAACATGAACAATGTTGGACACATGTAAATTTCAAAGAAAGTCTCTCCGCAAAACTGTGTGGCATGACATCATCACTCGAGTGACACATCAAAGTCACTTTGCATTCAGTCAGCTGGACACACACATTGCAACACATGCCACTCAATGCTACAAGCTTGCACACTCATACCCAGTGACCCACCATTATGAGAAGAAGTTGCGTATGAGCTGACTCTGGATATCCTCCTCCTCCTCCTCCTCATCACTAGCCTCGTGATCAAGCCCTTGATCCTCCACGGGTGGATGTTCCTGCTCATCCGGATCCAGGATGAGTGGCAATGCCTTCTCAACTGCCATGTTGTGCAGCATGCAGCACACGAGGAAGATTTGGCAGACCTTCTCGGGGGCATAAGGGAGGGACCTGCCTGTCTTGTCCAGGCACCGGAATCGGCTCTTCAGGAGTCCAAACGTCCTCTCAATCACTCGCCTGGTCTGCCCGTGTGCATTGTTGTACCGGTGATCTGCAGCTGTTCTTGGGTTGCGGAGAGGTGTCAGCAGCCATGGCATGTTGGGATAGCCAGAGTCCCCTACATGGAAACATCATGTAAATAAGTGGGTCAGGAGATGCTGTAAGAGCCAAAGATACCACACAGGACAAACAGAGTATACCCACCAACAAGACATGCTCGTTCATTGTGCAGCCGCAGCATCATTTGTGGCACCCTGCTACGCCTCATGATGTAGGCATCGTGTGCTGATCCTGGAAAATGTGCACAGACATGGGAAATCAGCATGTTTGCAAGACAAGGGCATTTATCGAGTGGTAATGTTTTCTATTGCGATAGGCTTGTTCCTGTGCCTGTGGTGGTACCAAAGCCACATGTGTACCATCAATGGACCCAATTACATGGGGCATCCCTCCCAGGGCATAGAAATCACCCTTGACATCTGGCAACTCCTCAGGAGTAGGAAATTGGATGAATTCATCAAGGTGCTCCAACATGGCTGCTAAAACATCACGCAGGACACGGCTGAACATTGTCTGTGACATTCCACCCACATCAGCTATGGTGAATTGAACGTACCTGTGGCAAAAAAATGTAGGGCTGCCATCACCTTCATCTTGGGGGTCAGCGCAGTAGAATACCTGTGTCGAGGTTGCAGGTGTGGTGCCAGCAGTCAAGTCCTCAATCAACTGGCAGGTGAATCTGTAACAGCGGATGCAGGCACGTTCCCTCATGGCAAAAGGGGATAGGAGCACACTGCCATCACGTCTCAGCGTCATTACCTCCAGGCATCTTGGTCGATGTAGTTCAAAGTTTTTCGCTCAGTACAAAGTTCAGATAATAATTGGCTAATGCCATATTTTTTGTTGCGTATCCCTAGACACGTGTTTCTGGATTCCTCCGTCATCAGTAGGGAAAGAGTTCGTAGGTTGCTGGACATGCTGCCGCGTAATTTTCACAGGAATAACTCCACTCAGGGCAAGCGGGCGCTCCCAAGCTCGTCAGCTCAGGCGGCTCGAGGGAGCCTTTTTAAATGGTAAAAGGGGATAGGAGCACACTGCCATCACGTCTCAGCGTCATTACCTCCAGGCATCTTGGTCGATGTAGTTCAAAGTTTTTCGCTCAGTACAAAGTTCAGATAATAATTGGCTAATGCCATATTTTTTGTTGCGTATCCCTAGACACATGTTTCTGGATTCCTCCGTCATCAGTAGGGAAAGAGTTCGTAGGTTGCTGGACATGCTGCCGCGTAATTTTCACAGGAATAACTCCACTCAGGGCAAGCAGGCGCTCCCAAGCTCGTCAGCTCAGGCGGCTCGAGGGAGCCTTTTTAAATGGTAAAAGGGGATAGGAGCACACTGCCATCACGTCTCAGCGTCATTACCTCCAGGCATCTTGGTCGATGTAGTTCAAAGTTTTTCGCTCAGTACAAAGTTCAGATAATAATTGGCTAATGCCATATTTTTTGTTGCGTATCCCTAGACACGTGTTTCTGGATTCCTCCGTCATCAGTAGGGAAAGAGTTCGTAGGTTGCTGGACATGCTGCCGCGTAATTTTCACAGGAATAACTCCACTCAGGGCAAGCAGGCGCTCCCAAGCTCGTCAGCAGTGTGCTCCTATCCCCTTCTACCACGTTCCCTCATGGCACCCAAGTCTGGCATTGGTCTTGGAACAGGCTGTGCCCTGCAAGACATTGTTTGTAAGAATGAACAGTGAGAGTCTGCCAATATCAATGTCAATGAACATAGCACATGCTACACTGCTAATACACATCAGGTAACTATGGAGTCGGGTGTGTGCAATACATACAGGACACATATGGTAGCTTGCTGGCACTCCTACTAAAAGCCAGATAAACCTGTTGATTGTCAAGTCTACATGACATGCCCTGAAATGAGCTGGGGTCCAGTCTGAGTGAAGAGCCACAGATATCACTGGTGTGACACACAAGCACATAGCTGCATTGGAAGGATGTCATCTCATCCACACAGCTGACTGCAAGGCACACGCACAGGTCACATGGAATGTCAAATGTACATATCAAACACATTGCGATGAAGGGGTACACGTGACAACATAAAGGCACAGCCATTGAGACAACGCAGAAATGTATGACTGGGAAAATATGATGTCCGATGCACACAGACCCTACAGCCGTGGGAATCCTCATGTGGCATGGTGTGCGTAGATGTGTTCCATGGCCATCTCCACACAGACCCATGTTGGATGCACCAACAGCAGATGCAGTTGACGGAACACTGACATCAAGCTCATGTGAACACATGACACACACCTGACATAGTCACAAAGGGGCACGCTGATCGAGAAATGTCAGTTGATAGAGTGTCCCTGTCCCTGGCATCAGGAGACAGTTGCAGGTGTTGATGACTGTGCCATCCCACTGCTGCTGTGCATGACACAGTTGGACTACAGACACACATGTGGCAAGTGTCAAGGTGTCCACAGGTCATCACACATCAATTGTGCAACTAGATGAGATGACCTGTGCAATATCACTGGCTGCCACACCTAGGGCATGCACATGAAAGTATGCAATGACAAGTACTTGATGGACATCCTTGTGCGACTCATAGCCCTCCATTCCTGGCATGTGTACGCCTGTATTACCATTGTAAGCGTGTGAAATGCGTACCCGTACGTGTACTACTAGTGCGTACCCGTACGTGTCCTACTAGTGCGTACCTGTACGTGTACTACTAGTAGTACCCGTACGGGTACGCACTAGTAGTACAGTGCGTTTGACACGTACATGTACTACTAGTGCATACCCGTATGTGTACTACTAGTGGTACATGTACGTGTACTACTAGTGCGTACCCGTACGTGTACTACTAGTAGTACACGTACGGGTACGCACTAGTAGTACACGTACGTGTCAAACGCAATGTTGCAAAGTGGTTGTTGACTTGACATGATGCTCAAAATTTGAACGATGCGAATGCTGTCATTGGTGTATGTTTAAAGGGATTGGAGTCAACGTACGATGCTAATGAGTCTGACCAATCACTATGTACTCCTCTAAATGAATGCCCCTCAGCAAGACAGATATAAGGCAGCCAGAACCCATGAGAGGGTACTTGCCTACACAACTTTCCAGTCGACCACACTGCTTCTGTCTCTGCTTCCTCTGGACCATGTCACATACTGTGGAGAGGGCCCAGCCATTCACCCAGGAGGAGAATGAGGCCCTGCTGGACTGCCTCCTCCCACAGTACACCAAGCTGTATGGGAGACCAGGCGAGCAGGTGAGTGCTGAGTCCACTACCTTTGTCTATGCACCTGTTGTGTGACTGTCAATATTGTGTCCAGGTGGGACAGACATGCAATGTTGTTTAGAGTGGGTCCCAGGGGGGAGACATGCTGATGTCTCTCATGCAGAGCATGATGTAGTTCCTGTGTGCACTCCTCACTTGCATTGTGCTTACTGTGACTTTCACTGCATAGTGCATGACATATTCAGCCTGGCAAATCCTTGGTGGCATTTTTTCCTATTGTCCTGAGGTGATTCAGTGGTCCCCCCGGTGTGACAGGTGACTGTACCCACAGATGTGTATGAGTTGAGTGGACCGGTGGTGAGAATGTCCAAATGATGTGAACGACCTCATGGACATTGATGTGTGTGAATGTTCCTTGTCATGTGGGTGAGTGTCTATGTGAAGTGTTGCACCACAGCTGCATGGAGGAGGCAACAGATCAACCCATCTGATGTGACAAGTAAGCCGTGCTGTGTGTCTGACTTGCAGAGCTAGCATGACACCTGTGACACCCCACTGGCAAGCGGCACATGTGCAGAGTGAGGGTTGTATCCGCTGTTGTCAATGACAGGCGAGTGATCTGTGCTTGGGTGTGTCTGTCTAGTATGCTGATGGTGCCTCAGTGTAGTGGGACATGTGACTGCTTGGCACGTGCTGGCCATCAGCCTGCTGTTGCATGTGCTGCACAGTGTGTGGCATGATCAGTGAGTGTGTCGCACCCCTCATGCCAACCTGTTGACTTTCAATGCCATGTAGTGCATTGGGGCTTGTACACAGGTCAATTTATTATTGTGTATGATGTAATTCCTGTCTGCATCCTATGCCCTGTTCAACATTTCAAAGATGTGCAAATGTGTGTCTCTGGGACATGGAGCAGGTGTATTGATGTTGTGTCACTTTGTCATCCTGACAGGTAACTGCCTACGAGAAGGGGTCGATCTGAAACGACATCGTCAGGGCCGTGAGATCTGAGGGGGAGCGTAGTCGGCAGCTGCCACAGGTCCGCAAGAGGTGGCAGGACATCCGGTGCTGGACCGGGTGGATCGCCCGGGTCCAGCTGGGGCTCGACAGTCCTCGCCCCCACGACGGCCGCCGACGCCTGACCCCCCACATGGGACGTGTCCTGGCGGTGGATTTCCCTGAGTACGATAGGCAGTTACAGGAGAGACTTCAGCAAGGAGGGGGTAGGTACATGGCTGTTTGTCGTGTTATGTGTCGCCAGCTTTTGGAAGTGCTCTGTAGCCTGGATACACTCCCAGAGTTTATATGTGCAGTGCATTTTCTGTTCCCGAATGTCACCTGGTGCTCTTTTTCATCCCTTCCCCTCCTTGACATGTGTCCCCTGGTCTGTGTGTAATCACATTTGCACATGGTCATCTAGGGTGCCAGTAAATCTAAGTGCACATTGCTTTCTGCATCATGTGGGAGGGTGGTCTGTGACTTGTGTTGGTACCTTGCCTGTGCCATGACCTGTTCACTATGTTGAGGGTCCATATCTGTTGTCACTGATGATGATTCTCCACATAGGAGTGTGAGCTTTCAAATTAACACCCTTGCAGCATGCATGACCAATGTTGTGGCCTCAGACATGATGTGCATGAGTGGGAGATATGCATAGTGCCATGACGGTTGAACATGGTACATTCAGCTCATTCCAGGACCACGGAGCAGTGTGCCCAGTACAGTCCCCTGAGACACCCTGGCCTCCTAATCATGTGTGGCATCCAACACTGTGCACATTCTCTGTGGGTTCAGCATAGGTCTGCCTCTGTGGCATTGTTCCCTGGCCTAGTTTGTATTTTGCAAATGTGTGCTACATGTGTCCACTGGACAGGGATACACCATTTTGCTTGTGCATACTCACAATGGGCAGTGTCTGTGTGGCTATTCACAACAATCTGTTGATGGTTGTTTGTCACAAATATGTGTTGCCAGCCCCACGAGGTGATGTTGTGTAAATGAAGCAATTTTTCCTGCACAGTTATTGTAACCCTGAATAAGAGGTGTCACTTCTTGATCTGTATCAATCACATTGACTCAGGTATGGGAGGGGTGTGCGGGAGAGGCATACATGTGCAACCCTGATTTAAAATTGCCAGGTCTGACTTGTGTGTGAGACTTGGCTGTACAAAGAATCACCGTGCAGTGCCCCTGTGATGCTGGCCAGTGCTTAATGTTCGTGCTTTGCAGCCTGTGTCAGTTTTTTTAAAACATGAATCCTGCTCCTACGTTTTTGGCACCTGTGTGTGGTTCAAATGCAACGCAGTTTGGACTTTGTGTGCTGACATCTGTGTGTACATTCTGGCTTGCCATGAGGGTGTCCCCACAGTACAGCTAGGCTTTTTTTCAACCCAATTGCAGGCCCATTAGCTTATGCATTGTCCTGGGTGTGGACATGTGTGCCACTCCAGATGACAGGCAGAAGTTCATATGTGTAGCCAACTGTGTAATGAGGTGACGGATGGCCATGTGACAACTGACATAATTCAAGTTGTTACTTTAAAAAAATTGTACCTTGGCACTCACAGCACTTGTCAACAGTTCTTCATGTTTTAAATGTGTACATTTGATGATTTGTGTTAAGAACACTGATGTGCCTGCATGAAAAAAAGTCTCCCAAGGAAGTGCACACCAAACGACATTTCCACTTTCATGGAACACGCTGGCACCTTTTCAAAGAAGCCACTGTTAGAATTACATGTTGTTGCAGATTCTCCATATATATGTTCCCATAGTGGTATTGATTTTGTGAGACTCCTTTGTTGTTGGTGATACAAACTAACGAGTCTCAAGACATCAAGACCTCCGTGGGCCCATGTATATGTACTTTCTGCAACACCATTTATTTCTAACAGTGGCTTCTTAGAAAAGGTGCCAGCTTCTTCAATGACAGTGTAAATGTACTTTTGTGTGCACTGCCTTGTGCCACATTTTTAATGCAGGCACATGAGTGTTCTTTTCACGAAATGGCGAATTGGCACATTCAAAACATGTCGATTGTGTAAAGTATTGTGAGTCCCAAGGTAGCAAAATGTTTTCGTTTTGTGTTCCAAAGTACTTACAGGTCTCTGAGTGTGGTGACACCTTGAGTATTGAGGGTGTTAGTTTACCTTGGGTGCACCACTGCTGTTTCTTTCAGGGTAAACAAGACGTGGCATGACTTCATTTTATTGCTGTGCTCACCGGTTCACAGACACTAGCTTCTCAGTGTATTTCTCATTCAAGTTGTGGCCTGTTTTCCTGGTGTCCAAGTGGCATAGTGGGTCTACCAACTGGGCAGTACAGGGCTTACATATGTGCGGAGTGATCTAGCTGTTACTCATGATGCATTGCCTGATATGCACTGTGACCAATTGTTCTTGTGCTCATGTTTCAGATGTATACAGGTGACTGATGCATTTCGGTTTCTTCTCCTTGCCCACAGCATCATCATCCGCTACCGAGGGAGACACCTGCATGGACCTAGAGGAGGGACCCAGCGACAGTGCCACCAGTGCTGTGGAGTCAGCAGGAGCCAGTGGCACGGAGGACGAGGGGAGTCAGTCGGAGAACCTGTCTGGAGGCGGGAGCATCAACGACAAGCCGACGGGTCCGAGGCTGACCTCCTTGAGGAGGCGGAGGCTGCAACACCAACTGGCAGCATCCCCACATCTGTCCCCGCCTCCTCCATTACCATCTCCGCCCTCTCAGTTGCTCCCGTCCCTCCTGTCCGTGCAGAGTCCCACCATGTCTCCTTCAGCCCAGTCACCGCACCCCCTGCCCCTGTCACCCCTGCTGCCCTCAGTGAAGAGCCTGTGGACGTACTGCGGCAGTTGCAGGTTGGGCAGGCATCGGTGCTGAATGTCCTCCATGGACACACTAAACTGCTCACACAGATGGTGTCGTTCATGGAGGGCATGTCAGCAACAATGTCTGACCAACGCTGGTTTCTGCGGTCCATGGACTCTTCACTGATGGCAGCAGTTTCTCTCCTGCAGTGCTCCGTCCCCCCCCTACCCCGGACCCATCCACACTGCCCTCTCCCATGCCTGCCCAACGCACACCCAGACAGTCACGGGCACGCACCCCACCAGACACATCCAGCACACCCCCAAGTAAGGCACAGCGCATACCTCCTGGCACGCACACTCACGGGGATGTAGGCACACCCACAGGGGCTAGGGGCAGACGACATACACGCAGCCACAGTCGCAGTCCGCAGTCCTCACAACCCTGTTCCTCCAAAACCACTCCCCCTTAGCTCCCCTGCCAAACTCTCACCCAAGGATACCTATATGGGTGAGCTGGGCCTCACCCCCACTGAGCCACCACCCCACAAGCGGGCGAGGAAGTCCCCGGGCACGGGAGTTGAGTCCCCCACCATGTCCTCCCCCTCCCCCAAGAGTGCTGCACCCCATCCCTCCCCCACCACACCCTCCGTTGGCCCTGGGGGATCTTCAGGTGCAGGGGTTTGGATGGACGCACTAGCAGCAGTGTGCAGCGCCGTGCTCACCTCCACCTTTGGCGCTGCCCCACCCCCTGTGGTGGAGACATCCACCCCTGCACCCACCACAGCTACCCATCCCCCTCCTGTCCCTGCAGTGCCTGGTACTGCCACTGATGATGCCCCCCCCCCGTCGACAAACCTTGAGGTTACTTTGTGCAAGCAAGGTAGGGGTGGACGCGGTCCCCTACGTCCCCCCTTGGACTTGTGAAATGGACTGGCCATTGGCCTTTGTAAATAGTCTCTTTTTGCTTTTATTTTTTGTGCTGAATAAAGCTGTTACTTTTACTTTCAACACTATTGCATTTCAGGTACTTGATGTTGGTGATGAGGCTCCTGGAGTTGGTGTTCTGGTAATGTGTTAGGGTTCTGAGAAATGTTTTTGAATGATGGTCATGAGGTGGACCATGGTATCTGTGTGCCATCACAATGTCTCTTCAAAGAATCATTGGTAGTGTGTGTGTTCATTTTGTTTGGAGACATTGTCCCAAGAAGTGTTGCTTCCTCTGTGGCACCTGACATCTTACCTGCAAACAGTTGCACAATTGTTGTGCTGACCTGTGTCAACATTTCCTTTGTTGGTGACGGATCCCTTCAACAATGGCCATGCACGCTCACCGATGTCTCCTGCTGAATCATCTGTTCCTTCCTAGCTAGTCACTGTACTTATGTTTTGGGTATGTAGGAATGCCTTCAGGGACAAATTGCCCCTTTTCAGCACTATGCATGTGTGTAATTACGTCCTACCACACAAATGGTACTTGTTATGCAGGGTATTTGGGCACCTGACTCACAATTGTGGGCATTGTATCTAGTGGAATTCCACCCTATTCCTTCCATGAGAGACAACATCTTGGTGGCTGGACCAGCACCTGAACATTCCTATCACTCCTGGGATGTGCGTGACAGTGTGTGTTCCCTTTGGCTATCTTAGTTTTGTATGCAGTTACATGACTATACAGTCTGTTGGCATTAAATCAGGGTGTGTATTGTGCTGCATCCGCCATGGGTGGGTATGCATGTGTTATATGTCCTCACAACCACATGTGCTGTGTCATGCAGTGTGTGAAAGACATCCATCCTCCTGGGAGTGGGACACTGCTGTCAGTGATGTGTTGTAATAGCACTATCATCATAGTCCAAAGTTAGGGATGCGTCCATACCACCATGTAGGTGTGGTCATCTGATAATGATGTACACCCCCCATATGTCTGTCCACTGCTGGGAGTCCTCTGCACCCACCCCTCATATCTCTGTCCACTGCTGGTAGTCATATGCACCCACCCCTCATATTGCAGGCCACTGCTGGTAGTCTAATGCACCCACCCCTCATATGTCTGGACACTGCTGGGAGTCCTCTGCACCCACCCATCATATCTCTGTCCACTGCTGGGAGTCCTCTGCACCCACCCCTCATATTGCAGGCCACTGCTGGGAGTCATATGCACCCACCTCCATATCTCTGTCCACTGCTGGGAGTCCTCTGCACCCACCCCAATATCTCTGTCCACTGCTGGGAGTCATATGCAGACACCCCTCATATTGCAGGCCACTGCTGGTAGTCTAATGCACCCACCCCTCATATGTCTGGACACTGCTGGGAGTCCTCTGCACCCACCCCTCATATATCTGTCCACTGCTGGGAGTCATATGCACACACCCCTCATATTGCAGGCCACTGCTGGTAGTCTAATGCACCCACCCCTCATAAGTCTGGACACTGCTGGGAGTCCTCTGCACACACCCCTCATATATCTGTCCATTGCTGGGAGTCCTCTGCACCCACCCCCATATTTCTGTCCACTGCTGGGAATCATATGCACACACCCCTCATATTGCAGGCTACTGCTGGTAGTCTAATGCACCCACCCCTCATATGTCTGGACACTGCTGGGAGTCCTCTGCACCCACCCCCATATCTCTGTCCACTGCTGGGAGTCATATGCACCCACCCCTCATATCTCTGTCCACTGCTGGGAGTCATATGCACCCACCCCTCATATTGCAGGCCACTGCTGGTAGTCTAATGCACCCACCCCTCATAAGTCTAGACACTGCTGGGAGTCCTCTGCACCCACCCACGCACCCCCTTAGAGCAGTACACTGCTGGCCTGGACCTACACACACACCAATATGAAGGTAACATGCAGGGCAAGTCCGTTAGCCCGCATTCCTGGCGTGTGTACGCCTCGTATCCCAAATGTACTGCTGCCGTAACGGGGTACGTGTGCAACCCACCGTACCCACGCATTCATTGCGTGGGTACGGTCCGTATCACTGTTCTACTGTGCCGTAGGGGTATGTGTGGTACGCACCGTACCCACGCATTCATTGCGTGTGTACAGTGCGTATCACAGTTCTACTGTGCAGTAGGGGTACGTGTGGTACGCACCGTACCCACGCATCCATTGCGTGTGTACGGTGCGTATCACTGTTGTAATGTGCCGTAGGGGTACGTGTGGTACACACCGTACACACGCATTCATTGTGTGTGTACGGTCCGTATCATTGTTCTACTGTGGCGTAGGGGTACATGTGGTACGCACCATACCCACGCATTCATTGCGTGTGTACGGTCCGTATCACTGACCTAATGGTGCCGTAGGGGTACGTGTGACACGCACCGTACCCACGCATTCATTGCATGTGTGCGGTGCGTATCACAGTTCTACTGTGCCATAGGGGTACGTGTGGTACGCATCGTATCCACGCATTAATTGCGTGTGTACGGTCCGTATCACTGTTCTAATCGTGCCGTAGGGGTACGTGTGACACGCACCGTACCCACACATTCATTGCGTGTGTACGGTCTGTATCACAGTTCTAAAGTTCTAATGGTGCCGTAGGGGTACGTGTGACACGCACCGTACCCACGCATTCATTGCGTGTGTACGGTCCGTATCACTGTTCTAATGCTGCTGCAGGGGTACGTGTTGCACCGTATACGTCCACTTCCGTTGTTGCGGTATGCAGGGGTTGCTGGACACGCCCCCCCCAAGTGACCAGACCCTGGTGTTAATGTATGGCCTCCATATTATAGGTTTGGGTTTGGGTATGGTGTATGTTTTCTGCCCCTCACCCCCACCCTGATCCCTGGGTGTTGTTCTCACCTTCTGCGGCGTCTGCGTCGGGTCCAGTGCACCAGGTCGTAGGCCAAGAGGACCGGGAAGACACGTAAGATGGGGTTCATGGCGTGTACGTCGCGTACCGGGGCTCCGCTGCGTAGCGGTTCCCGTAGGACTCTGCTTTTCTGGCTGTGTTTGGCTCCCGTAAAAAAAGAGCCGTACGGAGTGACGTAGGGACGAATCGTACTTGCTGGGCCGGAAACCGCTGCTTAAATACGTCCGGATGTCGCGTACAAGCTGTTCCGGATCAGAATCGTAGGTTTTTTTTTACTCGTACGGGCTTTTGTACGAAACGTACGGAAATAGGCTTTCTGTACGAATCGTACTTCCTAGGTTGTACGGAAAGTTTACCGGGTACGAGTCGTACGGGGAAAACGCTCTGTACAATGATTCGTACAGCCTTTTTCCAGGATTGGAATCGGCCCCTTTGTATTCAAAGCTAAAAAAGCAGAAGAGCCTTCCAATCCAGTACTTAATCAGTGAAACTTTCACCAAAAATAGGAATTAAAAAAAAAGTTATAAAAGAACATATGGCAAAGCAATTAATTACAATATGTTACAATATGTTACAATAACGTAACTACACATATTCTTGTGTGACAATAATCAGGTTCAACTGCCTATAATGAGGAAAATATATACCAATCATGCATGTCATTAGAAAAGTAAGGAACTCCAAACCAAATGGTCAGTAATACCCTGCATAAGTATTTCTCTAAACACATTCAAATTTCCACTATCACCTTTGTTGCGGCTAAAATCAGAACAAGTAACAGTGCATTGGACAAAGTATCAGGCTCACCTTCTTTGTGAGTGTGCAACTCAATTTCCAACAGCGAAAGCTTCTTTTAAGCACTGACTGTTTATAGGAAAACTAAAAAACAAATTAAACCTTAACAATATTGATACCAATCATATTCCAACCGCGAAAGCTTCTTTTAAGCACTGACTGTTTATATGAAAACTAAAAAACAAATTAAACCTTAACAATATTGATACCAATCATGTTTCTAAATAGTTGGAGGACTATGACTTACCATGAATATACTTTCAAGAGAACCATTCATAGTAGCTGGGTTAAGCATATGTTACGCTACACCCACACTATCTGAAATTAAAAATATACAATTTATGTTTCAGTAAATGTGTCCCAATATCTAACGTCCTCCATAAAGTCAAGTTAATATTTCTTGTATGGAAAATTGTCTTATTAGTACCTTATATGAGAGAGTCTGATTCCTCTGTGAGAACTCCTGTATCTGGCATTCTTCATCAGTGCCATCTTGGTTGGTTGATGTAAATCCAATATGCATTTCTGGTGTATTAAATTACAAAGCTGTATGTAACTGTACCATTATCCCATGTATGTCTTAATACTCTACATATACACCTCTCATTTGCGTTATTGAATTCAATATTGACAAACTTTCTATGCTAGTTACTTACCCTTTTAAATGATACACATCAACATAAATAGGCATTGTCTTAGAAGAATTGCTCATCCAATTTGCAATGCCGTACCTGTGTGTTTGATGAACACCTACACAAAACTAGCCCTATATCACAACAATGTGCATATGCACCTCAAATTACATTAATAAATGCAATGAATTATTCATCCTAACATTATAACTCCTAATCACACTTGTATCAACATAGGTACCATCTTGAAAGTAGAAAATCCATCTAAAAATTAGAAAGACACGTATTTTCTTCACTCAAAGATATCATAGTAAATTAAACACTCAAATATTCCATTCCAATTTTAAAGAACCGTGTCACAGTTTACGACTTGAAAAATTACTTTTAAAAAAACCAAAGGGACCCAACATAAAATTCGATCATAAACCTTTTTTGTGATGCTGATAAAAGTGACACATTCACATTATAACATAATCGTTCATCTCACAAAAAGTATTGTAACTCATGGGGGTCTTCAGTCCATTCTCAACATCTTTCAATTTCATTATCCATAGCACTTCAGCTCAAGGTTACATGCAATTTGTGTTTACCTCCCCACCCCCTAGGGTTAAATCCTACTGTATCAATCCTATGAAATTTGAAGTTGAAATGTGGAATTCTAGTCTGACACTATGCCGTGTGCACTGCCATATGGTATCTCAAATTACTTGTTTTCACAGACCTCAAAAGTTCTGGTAGTTGCCATTAAACATGAAATTCATTGCTGAACCACTTGGCTGAAAATGGACATAAAGTCTACCCGACTAAAATACAGTACAGTGAAAAAGAAGTTGTTTACCCTGGACACCTTATTGAAAAGGGTGTGAGTAAAGTCTCTAAATAATGTGTTCCTGCAATTTTGAAACAGAGTTCCTCGACCACTCAGAGCGAGGTTTGGACGTTTCTTGGAATTGTTGGCTCTTGTTGTCAAGTCACATCAAGTTAAGTAAAACTTTATTCGGCCAGTTTTTCCCATAAAAGCACATTTACGCTTGTGTTGTCAATACATTGCAAACTTTTCCTTGATTGCAAAGGTTGTAGTAAGGTCGACACGCAGCGATGTACAAGATTTGGTACGATTTGATGATGAGTGACTAGATGCATTTCAGAAATTGAAAGAGAGTTTGCGTCATGAGCCTCCACTCGGGATGCCCGATTACAAGTTTACAATATGATAGTTTTCCTATTTTGCCATGAAAAAGATAGTTGTGCACTTTCAATACTCACTCAGAAACATGGAAGACCTATGCATCCAATGGCACATCTATCAGGATTGTTGGACCCAAAAGCTGTAAGTCTTCCAGGTTGTTTGAAATTAATTGCAGCTGTTTATTTGGCAATCGAACAAAGTGAATAAATTGCAAAGGCCCATACTTTAATTGTCTAAGTTCTTCATTCTATTAAGATCTTTTTAACAAGAGCACAGCACATAACAAACGGTAGCTTGAAACGTTATGAGAAAATCACTCTTGCAGTAGAGAATATTTTCATTTGAAGGTGAAAAGTTCTGAACCCAGCAACACTGTTTCCAATTTCAGACAAAAATGGTGAGGACTACATTGAAGTAACTGAATTATGAACAAAACCCCAAAATGGTCATTGGAACTGGCAGATGTAACACTATTTGTTGATGAAAGGGCTATGCAGTGTACTCTACTGCAGGGACACTTGAAGCATCCTCCTACCAAATGTGATGTCAGCACAAGAGGCAGAATTGATTGCCTTAACAAACTCATGCTGCCTAGCAGAAAATGTGGATGTGATTATGTATACTGATAGCCAGTATGATTTTGGCATTCATGATTATGGACAACTATGGTCAAAGAGAGGATTTTTGATATCTTCAGGTTCTCCAATTAAAAATGGCATGTATGGTGGAAACAATTCAGAAACCAAATGAGGTGGCAGAGATGAAATGTATAGTCCATAAGGCTAGCAAGGACATGGCATATTGGTAAATCAATATGCAGAACAACTGACTAGATATTTTGCCCTACAGGAAGTCTCTTAGTTCACTCAAAGAAGTTTAAGATAGTGGGACACTGTTCAAGATAGTAGGAATGATGATCTCAGAATTGAAATAATATTAATTGTTTCTTTATGGATTCACTGCAATTATCTTTGAGTGAACGAAGAGACTTACAAGCAGATGCTCCTGAAAATGAGAAAAGAAAACGGGAAAAACTGGGCTGTAAAAAAATGATCAGGATTTGAATGTAAATTCAGAACATAAATATGTTTTGCCAGATTCAATGTCGCAGCGCATTAGTAAATATTTGCATAATCAAACTCATGCAAGGGAAAGCCTGTTTATTTTTTTTTATTATTGTAAGAATAAAGAGTTTCGACATGTTGCTGAAAAGTTGTGTAGTTGCTGTCTAGTGTGTCATTTAAATAACTATGGCAAGAACACTGTAACAGTTATGAATCACATTGGCAGATCAGAAGGCCCCTTTATGATATTGCAGGCAGATTTTAGTAAGGTGCCACATTGGAATGGCTTAAAATATGTCTTAGTAACTGTCTGCCTGTTCTCTAAGTGGGTAGAGGCATTTCCCATAAAGAGAGCAGATAGATTTACAGTTGCCAAATGGCCTCCCAACTTCTATTGAGACGGCTCATGGCAAACATAAAAAAATAATAATTATTACAGATAATATGCACAGCTTTTGAGATCAAGCAGAGATTTTATCGCAGCTATGGAGCACAATCTTCAGGTTTAGTAGAACAAACAAATGGCACTCTCAAGAACGAACTAGTGAAAGTTTGTGTTTCGATTGGTCTGAAGGGGACTGATGCTCTTCCCCTTGTTTTGATGAATATAAGTAGTTGTTCTGACAGGAAGACAGGTTTGTCTCCAACAAGGTGGTGATGGACAGAGTGATGAGACTTGCAAATGTACCTTCAGCTACACTAGTATGTGGCTGTTATGGTGAAATCTGTCTCTCATCAAGTGAATGAATGTGACAGCAGAGGATAATAGGGACACACCCCGCCAAGGACTGAATGCAGGAGATTGGGTGGTGATTCAAAATTATGTTCGCAAGGGATGTCTGATGAATGTTGGAGATGACTCTCCCAGATCATTCCAATGACGAATAGTGTTGTCAAGTGTGATGGAGCACCGCAATAGATCCACGCTGCTCAACAAAGAGAGTAAAAGTAGTTGAAGCAGTGGATGAGACAATGATCAAAACACAGTCTCCTGATTAAGCTCAAAGCCAAAATCAAGTTTACTGCATCTATCTGAGGAGTGAAGAATTTTCTGAAAATAAAGTGCAAAAACATGAGCAAACATTCCAGGTGAGCAAAAGTTCAGTCAAAGAACCTGAGACTCCTAAGTCCAGCTACAGAGCAATCAGAGTGAAGAAATGCTACAGTGCAAAGGAGCAAAGCATGAGCGGCAGCAAGAAGAAGTCTGCGGATCAAAGCAGTGACAAGTTACAGTTAAAAATCAAAGTGAAAATTCACTGTGGAAAAAGCAAACATGAAAGAGTGTGACTAAAGTGCAAGTTCAGGTTTGATGCAAAGACTTGAAGGAGACAAAGATCGAAAGACAGTTGTTAATAAAAAGAAAGTCGAAGACATTACCAAAAAGATAACTTGCAACAAACAAAATCACTGTGAACCAGAAAGAGACTTTGAGAGACATAAACTGGTGAAAGTTAATCGCCAGCTGCTAAACGACCAACCAGAAGGAGATTTCAAAATCGAAAACATGCCTAGCTAGAGAGGGTGCATTTAGCTACAGTATCAGAAGAAGATGCAGATGAAATTGAGGAGAATTATTTTCAAACAAACAACTGCCAAAATGACTTTGAATGTGGTTCAGATATAGAGTCTGACAGAAGAACCACCATGAAAAATTATTCTCTGAAATGTACATTTTTTTATGAAAAACAGGAAATGCAACTGACATTGACTTTGCTAAACAATTGAAAGAACTGGAATAATACTTGAAGTTTAGTCAATTTATACTGGAGTTGTTTTGAATTTTTAAATGAACTTTTACAAGACAGAAGTCTTACAAACACTGAAAGGCAATACTCATTTTTCTCCTTTGTGTTTATATTATTCTTTAAATGAAATAAGAAGAAAAGAAGAATGAGTTTTAAAGAAACTTTTTGCTGAATTTAAATTTTTACAGCTGCTGTAAAATGTTATGATTAAGCTATTAATTACAACAATATTCATATTAGTTGGCCTGTTGGTGTTATTACTGACTCCTGTGGGAAATGCTTCCGGTTGCATAAACAGTGATGACGTTTGAACTTATAATGAAGACCTTCAGCAAATAATAAGAGTTCATGAAGAGCATTTAGTTAGTGGATAATCTGTAAACTAAAATGTTTAGGGAATACTTTGATATAATGAAGATTAGCAAGTGTCATGTCTGTACTACCCTTCCTACTTCACCTGGGGAAGGATCAACATGGGTACCATTAGGAATTTCTTATTTACTGTCATGTAGTATTTTTGTTGCTACTTTTAGTCAAAGAAATTCTTTCCCCTTATTTGACTGATTTTAATATGACATTGGAGAATGTGTTCATTAATGAGAATTATATTTGAGGGTGATTGCACAAAACAATTATGATACTAATTGGGAAGGAAGATTATTTGTGTTTATTGAGTGATGAAGAGCGTGATTTTATTAGATAATAGAATGAAAGTGGAGTGAAAAAAATGAGATGCTTAGAGGAACAGAGGGTTGCTTTAGGAGAAATACAGGAAAAGAAGAATTTAGGTATTTAGATTTAAATCCTAACCTAAAAATGGTTCAGGAAAGAACAGGGGAGGTGTGTATGGTAAGGCGTAGTACTATAGATGGAGAGAGAGTAGAATTTGTAGGTGAAAGTGCATGTGACAAATCTTATGAATTTTGTGGAGATATTTGGTCTAAAGCAGAACTCATTGTGAGAGGAATTATGTTTGTGGAAAGACTGCTTATTATAATCTGCCAAGAAATCGGGTGGGTTCATGTAATTTGGCTTTAGATTTCCCTAGAATCCATCATGTAGAAGAGATTAGGAGGGGTGAAAAGGTTTTGGACAAGTGATTCTAGATATTTTAGGAGCTAGTATTCCTCCAATGGGAATAGCTATGAGTGATGTGAAGATTAGACGATTGTCTATAATAGTAGACAGGCTTGCTCCAGACACAGCAGGGTATTTTAGGTTAGTGAATGTAGAAATAGTAGCATGGTTATGCAGAACTGTCTTGCTTCAGACATTCTTTCTGCAAAAGAGGGTGGAGGTTGCAAGATAATTAATGCTAAAAGGTGCTGCACTCTCATTCTAAATTATATTGGGGATATCAAGTATTATTTCATTAATATAACTAATTTGACTCATGAGATTAGATTGCTGGACAAGCCGGGATTGTGGTAACTGTAGGGTCCTGGATAAAAGATTTACGGAGTGGTTTTGGTAAAATAGGTGACTGGTTAGGCACTATTGGTGATGGTATTCTTCGATTCGTTTTAACTCCTCTAATAATTACTATGATTTGTGCAATTATGGTTAGGCAATATTGGGGGTGATGTTCTTCAATCAGTTTTAACTCCTGTAACAATCATTATGATTTGTGCAATTACTCAAGTTCTTTTATTAAAATATGCTAGGAATATAGAAATAGTAGACAGAACTGTCGGCTGAGGAGAAGGAACGATAATAAATCAAGAAAGAGAAAAAGATCAATGGATCTGGAAATGGACGACTTCAGGGATAGAGTACATGAACAATTGAGGTAATTGGAAGAGAATTTCGTTAACTAGGAAGTTGAAGACTTCAACGAACTAATGGCAGATTATTGCATTTTATTAATGGGATTTTAGGATTACTTAAAAAAAATCAGGAGGTTTTCTACATTTTTTTATAATGTGCAATTTTGGGTTACAATGTACTCGTGCGTGCGAAGTTATAATTTTAATGATGGTATATAGTTGTAAACGATGTATTAGGAATAATGCACTTGAAACAATGATTATTATGTTTAGAAGTGTGATTAAGAATGGAATAAAGCTATGCCACATTCTGGAGTGAGACACCATTTATTAAAATGGATGCAGTTTCTGGTGTAAGCTCATCTTGCTCCTGTCTCGTCCCCTTCCCAATCAGTGACCTGCTGCAAGTCATCTATTCCCACTGTTTCGGTGGAGCATAGAAATGTTGTAACGCAAAAGACACCAATTAAATAGAAAGCATGTTTCAATCAATCAATCAGGGAATTGTAAGCGCGCTACTCACCCGTGAGGGTCTCAAGGTGCTGAGGGGGGTGGGGGGGAATCCGCAGATCTGTTTAGCCGAAGAGCCAGGTCTTGAGGGTCATCCTGAAGGTGTTCAGGGAGGGGGGGTGTCTGATGTCTGCCAGTACCTGGTTCCAGGTCTTGGCTGCAATGTGAGAGAAGGATCTTCTGCCTACTCTGGCTCTGTGGATGTGTGGGGTTTCGGCCAGTGCGAGGTTGGAAGATCGGAGGTTTCTTTTGGGTACGTGGAAGTTGATTCTGTCATTGAGGTATTTAGGTCCGTTGTTGTGTAGGCATTTGTAGGCGTGAGTGAGGATTTTGAAAGTGACTCTTTTCTCCACGGGGAGCCAGTGGAGACTTTGTAGGTGTTGACTGATGTGTTCGTGTTGGGGGATGCCGAGGACGAGTCTGGCGGCGGTGTTCTGTATTGTATGGAGTTTGCGGAGTAGGGACTTGTTGATGCCAGCTTAGAGTGCGTTTCCATAGTCCAGTCTGCTGGTGATGAGTGCATGGGTGACTGTCTTCCTTGACTCAGGGGGGATCCACTTGAAGGTCTTGCGGAGGATGCGGAGGGTGTTGAAGCAGCTGGAGGTGACGGCGTTAACCTGTCGGTTCATGGTGAGTGATGAGTCGAGTATGAAGCCGAGGTTCTTGCCGTGGTCTGAGGGGGTAGGTGGGCTTCCGAGGGTGGTCGGCCACCAGGTGCTGTCCCATGCACATGCAGAAGGGGTGGTACCAAGGATGAGGACTTCTGTCTTCTCGGCGTTGAGCTTCAGGTAGCTGTTGGTCATCCAGTCTGCGACGTCTTGCATTCCTTTCTGGAAGTTGAGTTTGGCAGTGCTGGGGTCTTTGGTGAGAAGCGGATGAGCTGGGTGTCATCGGCATAGAATACGATGTTGAGGCCAAGTTGTCGGACGATGGCTGCGAGGGGGTTCATGTAGATGTTGAAGAGGGTGGGGCTCAGGGATGAACCCTGTGGGACTCCGCAGGTGATTTTTGTGGGGTTGGAGAGGAAGGGTGAGAGTCTGATCCTTTGGCTTCTTCCGGTGAGGAATGATCGGATCCAGTCCAGGGCTTGTATGCTTGCGTCGTGTAGTCTGGTGACTAGTGTGCGGTGGGAGACGGTGTCGAAGGCCGTTGAGTAGGGCGGTCTCTGTGCTGTGGTTGCTTCGGAATCCTTATTGGGACGGGTCGAGGGCGGCGTTTTCTTCAATAAATAGTGTCAATTTCCTGTTGACTGCTTTCTCTGCAACTTTGGCTGCGAAGGGGAGGAGCGAGATGGGCCAATAATTCTTGAGGTCGGTGGGGTCAGCTGTGGGCTTCTTGAGCAGAGGTCTGACTTCTGCGCGCTTCCAGTCGGAAGGTGCCTGTTTTGAAGGTGGTGTTAATGGTGCGTTGTAGTTCTGGTGCAATGGCAGCCACGGCTCTGTGGTAGATGTGTCCACGGGGCAGGGGTTGGTGGGGGCTCCCGAATGGATGCTTTTCATGGTCGAGGCGGTGTCTTCGGCCGTGATCGGTGTCCAGTTGGAGATGGTGGGCTGGCTGGTGTTTCTGGGGGCCGTCTGTGGCACCTGGTGGATGGCCGATGAAGTTGTCGTAGAGGTTTTTGATCTTGAGGTGGAAATAGGTTCCAAGCTTGTCACGGAGGCCTCACGTGATGTCTGTTGCTTCGCTGCATGGGTTGGTGAATTCTTGAATGACACTGAAAAGTTCCTTGGAGTTGGCCAGGATTTTGTTGTGGATGAAGTTCCTCTTGGCGGCTCTTATCTGGTTGTGGTAGTCCATCATGGCGTCCTTGTAGGTGGTGTGGTTTTCGGTTGTCTTGGTGTTTCTCCAGTTCTTCTCCAGGTGTCTGCAGGTGCGTCTGGCTTCTTGGAGAGCAGTAGTGAACCAGCCAGCTTTCCTGGGGCGTTGTCTGTCGGGGTTGCGTAGCGGGGCGAGCTCGTCTGTGCAGTCGGAGATCCAGATGTGGAGTTCTCTGGCTGCGTCGTTTGCGTCGGGTGCCCAGGTGTGGTTGTCTCTGGTGAGGGTGGAGTTAAGTTGCTTATCGGTAACCTTTCTCCAGTTCCTTCGTGGTGGGCGTGGGGCTGGCTTGGGTGCCTTAGCTTTGTTGATGGCGAAGTGTGCACAGTGATGGTCAGTCCATGGCGGTTGCGTTGTGTGGCTGAATTGGATGCTGTTTCCTGCCGCGAAGATGGGGTCATGGGGGTGTCCTGCTCTGTGGGTTGGTGTATTGACGAGTTGTTTAACTCCAATGCTGGCGACGTGTCCATGAAGGATAGTGGAGTTGAGGTCGCTGGGGTTCTCGAGGTGGAATTTCAGGTCTCCAATGAGTATGTAGTTTGTTGAGGTGATGGCGTGCAATGAAGTCGGTGATGGTGGTGGTGAAGGGTGTTTGGGGGCCGGGGGGTCTGTAGACGAGGGTTCCTCGGAGTGTGGCTTTGGGGGTGGTCTGGATCTGGAAGTGCAGGTGTTCGGCAGAGGGGAATGTTTCGCTGGAGGTGGTGGGTGCTCTTGTGGATGATGGCGAGGCCCCCACCTGGGTGGGTGGGGTGGTCTTTCCTCTGGATCTTGTATCCGTCTGGGATGGTGGTGCTGATGTCGGGGGCAGAGGATGCGTTGGTCCAGGTCTCTGTGAAGAAGGTGATGTCAGGCGAGATAGAGTCGAGTAGGTTCCAGATTTCCATGGCGTGTTTGTGTAAGGAGCGTACATGAAGGAGGATGCATTTTAGGGTGTCGCCGGTGCTGGCATCGGTGGTGTTGGAGGCCGGGGTGGCGGTGAGGGTCTGGTGGCAGTGGAGGCAGGAGAATTGGCCGTGGGTTGTGTTCGGCGAGGCCTGTTGGCATTCTTAATGTCTTCCAGGGTTGAGTGCGTGGAGGGTGGTGGTGTCGTAGCGATGGGTAGTGGGAGGTCCAAGGTTCCTGGCGCTGGCCGCGGTCGGGTCACGGATGGGCGCAGACAGGCTTGCCTTTCGTGAGCCTTCGCACAGCAGCCGCCATTAAGTAGGGGAAGTGGAAGGGAGGAGAGGCTGGGAGGCGGGAGCGGGGGAATTCTGGGGGGGAGCGGCCGCAGGGGCAGCAGCGGCAAAAGGAACAGGTAAATTAAGCTTTCTATCATGTATCTAATGTACCAATTTGAAGGTTTTCTGCTGGAAATTCTGATGAAGAAGAGCAAAGATCATAATTCTATGAGTTATTGTTTGATAAACGTTACATATAATGTTGTACATCTCCAGTGGGTGAGGAAGCAAGTGGAAGATTTGCATTACCTTAAGCAATTAGTCAGTGCTAAGAACTTTACTATTTACATAATTGTTTTTGATTTGCCAATGCGACATAACCATGATCAAGCCATGTAGGATTTGCAGATTTATTAATTAGTATGCATGAACTGTTTATAAAAAAAAACTGGTTTTGAGGGTTAGTGGGCAACTTTCCATTTTCCTTCTGAGACTGTCTGATTATTTTGAGACTTCTTCCCATCCTAGGATGTTGTCAGGAGTTTGACAATTAGAATCTTTTTAGATTTACTTCCCTTAACATAGATTTTTGTTATGCTTTGTGACTTATTTTCTGAATCTGAGCCTTCATGGCAGACTTATGCAATCTTTTGTATCGTTCCTATTAATAATTCTGTAATAAATCTATGTTCCCCTTTTAAAACAAGCATTGGCATAGCCAATAGGTCTTGCCTTTGGGACCTTATAAGTGTTTAGCCATGCAACAGTTGATGTTGTTGCACCAAGGATATTGTGCTGGATAACTAAACACTTATAAGATCCCAAAGGCGAGACCTATTGGCTATACCTTTGCTTGTTTTCCTACCAAGGCCGAAGCAAAAAGGGACCAAGATATAGGGCCGCATGTGATGAAGCAAATCATGTCTAGAGCATAGATGCCAACATTTAGAAACCGAAAATAGGGAAATAGCAAAAATAAATTAGGGAAATCCTAAGTTTTGCAGTGAGAGGTTCTGTGCTACTCTGCATTCCATGGGTGGGCAACGGCATTCTTATGCAGCCGCTCGTAGGTTTTTACACAAATCCATCTCTACTGGCAGGCGTAATTAGTAACAATATTTTCATTTCTCATTATTCTTCCCATTTTTGAATGTGTGCTGCATTGTACAGCACAAATACAAAGTTGAAAACGCCTTAATGCACAGTTTTTCAACTGAAAGGGACCCTTGACCAGTAACAACCCCGGATCAACCACCACACCCAAAATACAGCGAAAAGTAGAAACAGACACCCTTACCCTCGGGCGCAAGAGTTTTAGCGTTATAGCATGGGTGTCTAAACCACGCTAGCGCAGGGAGAGAGCAGCGCAGGGATCCATTTTAACTGATATTGTGCTGTTCTGCTTTCTCCTGTGCACACAGTGCAGCACAGTGACTTTACCTATTGCCCTGTTTTCATGACTTTTTCGTAAATCTGGACATAAATACTTAAGGGCCAGTAGGGCAATGTGAAGGCTGACTGAGCAGAGTGCTGCAGGAAGGTCTGAATGCCAAGATCCAAGATCAGCAAAGGGAATCACAGCCTAGTCAAGTGGCGGTGAGGACCAGTAAACAGTGATCCAAAAAGATAGTTTCAGAGAGTCTTTTGAGAAACTCAGAGAGCAAGAAGGGGGTGCCTGCGTGTCTGGGTCTGTGTGTGTGTCTGTACACAAACAGTGGCACCCTGCACTGACCAAGCAGCATAAAAGGAAGCATTTAAAAGAGAGAAATCTTGGTCATTTACAGATGAACCTTTCTTCCTCTAGGTCTCTATTCTTATACATTGACCGTCCAATTGCTACCTTAACCTCTTCAGTGCCCCGCCCTTTCCACGCCCTGTGCCGGGCGTTGAATTAGCGGGCGGGGTTCATGACGAGATAGTCTCGTTATGGGCACAGCGCAACCGCGCTCCATGACGAGACTATCTCGTCATGGGCACTGAAGGGGTTAAAGGGTTTGTTATTGTTTACAAATGTCTCTCTAACCGCCACCCTGTTAAGCCTGTGTGATTTCTTAGGTCCTGGTTGCTTTTAATTTTGTTTTGTCATATTGGTACATAAGTCATTTTTTCATCACAATTATTCAAACATAGATGAGGCCTGCATGTAGTTAATTTATGCACTACACTTAATACGTGAACCCCTAAAATGAGATTTTCACAGGTACTGTCTGTATCCTAAGTATTGTGTATCTTTTAATCGTTATGGAGGACTTCTCTGTTTAATTATCCACAAAACCACGACCCAATTAGCACAATATTGTCATCCCTGTCAGCAGATTTACAAGATAACATGTATTGAATCACGCAGTCATATCTCCCAAGCTACCAAGTACTGCTGCCACAGTCCTGCACTGTTTTCATGGGGAAACATCCTTTACCACGAAGGCTTTTCTACGCGTTACGTTTACAATGGTACACTTACCACGTAAACGTCTTTACCACACGTATGCCTTCCACGACCGTCTTTACCACGCAAGCTGCACTGGAACGTCTTCTTCCTCGTCCGGTTCAGTCCTTTCTTACTGTCGGCAAAGACGTGTGTTAAAGGCTACAATTAGAAAAAGGGGGCTTTGGGTGGTCTCCCCCCAAAAATCAAAAATAAAAAAATGAGAAAAAAAGGGGGCTTGGGGGGGGGTCTCCCCCCAACCAAAAGAAGAACCTGTTGTAATGTCGTGAAGTGGAGGCAATCGGCGTTGTTTTAGAGAAAACGGAATGACGCTTCTCTTTAAGACGTACAACGTCACCAAGGAAGATCAAAGAGAGGAGACGATGTGAAGAGGTAAGGGGAATACAAGTATAAAAATATATATATATATATATATATATATGGATTGAGGGTAACGGGCAGGGGTAATTATAATAAGGATTGGGGGCTAGGGGGTCACGTAAGGGTACAGGGGAGGGGTATAACCTTTACCAAGAGTATACCATTACCATGCATAAATTTACAACGAAAATCATTGTAAAAGTATGCGTGGTAAAGGAATATTCGTGGTAAAGGTTATGCGTGGAAATAGCATTCCGTTGTAACGCATGCGTGGTAAAGACATGCGTTGCAACTGAATGCGTTATAACGACATACAACCGTTTTCATGCACCTGGTGTGTAAAATGGCCATTCTAAACTCCAGTGGAACAGGACGGTTCTCAATGCTCTCCAATTGGCAATTGTAATTTGTAGCAAACTCACACGCTGAACGCACCCAAGTATAAAGGGCAGAGATTGAGGTGCTTTACTTTATGCTTAGGGTCTTTCCTTCATTGCAGACTAATTTGAGATGCCAAGTACCAAATGGGTGCCTCTGTCTTTATCTGTGGCATAACTTCCAGACAAATTGGAGGCAATGCTGGTGCGACAACACTTGCTTTCAGGTAATTATCCCTGTGGTGCCTCACCATTTTTCCCACACGAAGGTGGATGTAACCACTTAGGCGGCAGCATTTGGATTTTGTAAATTAAGTGGTTCCCGCCGGCACCGCCAATACAGCGTATTACGGAGGCCTTTGAGGTTGGTTGAGAGAAAAGAGGCTCGGACGGGGCCGCTGCACTCCGAGGGTCTCCCGGTGACCGACGGGATAAAAACTGAGGCTACAGCGGCAGTGCCCACAGCCAGAAACGCGTTACAACAAACAAATGATGGACGGAATGCTGACAATGCAGACATTCTCCCCCAGTCAAGAGATCTGGGTTAAATCCATCGTTCTTTTGCCCACTACACCACCCCAGTTCAGACATGGCCATATGCAAATCAGTCTTGACCCTGTGCCTCATGGGAACAGTCCAGCCCGAACTGCCAAGCCATGTCTACCCTGGACCAGAATCAAGCATCCTAGGACCGGTTTCTGGCTATCAGCCGTCATCAGCCAGGATAGCTTGACTCCAGTGGCGTAGTGAGCACGGGTCCCACGTCTGGGAATACCCATCCCACTTAGGGCGAAAAGCGTTACAACAAACAAATGATGGACGGAATGCTGACAATGCAGACATTCTCCCCCAGTCAAGAGATCTGGGTTAAATCCATCGTTCTTTTGCCTACTACACCACCCCAGTTCAGACATGGCCATATGCAAATCATTCTTGACCCTGTGCCTCATGGGAACAGTCCAGCCCGAACTGCCAAGCCATGTCTTCCCTGGGCCAGAATCAAGCATCCTAGGACCGGTTTCTGGCTATCAGCCGACATCAGCCAGGATAGCTTGACTCCAGTGGCGTAGTGAGCACGGGTCCCACGTCTGGTAATACCCATCCCACTTAGGGCGAAAAGCGTTACAACAAACAAATGATGGACGGAATGCTGACAATGCAGACATTCTCCCCCAGTCAAGAGATCTGGGTTAAATCCATTGTTCTTTTGCCCATTACACCACCCCAGTTCAGACATGGCCATATGCAAATCAGTCTTGACCTTGTGCCTCATGGGAACAGTCCAGCCCGAACTGCCAAGCCATGTCTTCCCTGGACCAGAATCAAGCATCCTAGGACCGGTTTCTGGCTATCAGCCGTCATCAGCCAGGATAGCTTGACTCCAGTGGCGTAGTGAGCACGGGTCCCACATCTGGGAATACCCATCCCACTTAGGGCGAAAAGCGTTACAACAAACAAATGATGGACGGAATGCTGACAATGCAGACATTCTCCCCCAGTCAAGAGATCTGGGTTAAATCCATCGTTCTTTTGCCCACTACACCACCCCAGTTCAGACATGGCCATATGCAAATCAGTCTTGACCCTGTGCCTCATGGGAACAGTCCAGCCCGAACTGCCAAGCCATGTCTTCCCTGGACCAGAATCAAGCATCCTAGGACCGGTTTCTGGCTATCAGCCGTCATCAGCCAGGATAGCTTGACTCCAGTGGCGTAGTGAGCACGGGTCCCACGTCTGGGAATACCCATCCCACTTAGGGCGAAAAGCGTTACAACAAACAAATGATGGACGGAATGCTGACAATGCAGACATTCTCCCCCAGTCAAGAGATCTGGGTTAAATCCATCGTTCTTTTGCCCACTACACCACCCCAGTTCAGACATGGCCATATGCAAATCAGTCTTGACCCTGTGCCTCATGGGAACAGTCCAGCCCGAACTGCCAAGCCATGTCTTCCCTGGACCAGAATCAAGCATCCTAGGACCGGTTTCTGGCTATCAGCCGTCATCAGCCAGGATAGCTTGACTCCAGTGGCGTAGTGAGCACGGGTCCCACGTCTGGGAATACCCATCCCACTTAGGGCGAAAAGCGTTACAACAAACAAATGATGGACGGAATGCTGACAATGCAGACATTCTCCCCCAGTCAAGAGATCTGGGTTAAATCCATCGTTCTTTTGCCCACTACACCACCCCAGTTCAGACATGGCCATATGCAAATCAGTCTTGACCGTGTGCCTCATGGGAACAGTCCAGCCCGAACTGCCAAGCCATGTCTTCCCTGGACCAGAATCAAGCATCCTAGGACCGGTTTCTGGCTATCAGCCGTCATCAGCCAGGATAGCTTGACTCCAGTGGCATAGTGAGCACGGGTCCCACGTCTGGGAATACCCATCCCACTTAGGGCGAAAAGCGTTACAACAAACAAATGATGGACGGAATGCTGACAATGCAGACATTCTCCCCCAGTCAAGAGATCTGGGTTAAATCCATCGTTCTTTTGCCCACTACACCACCCCAGTTCAGACATGGCCATATGCAAATCAGTCTTGACCCTGTGCCTCATGGGAACAGTCCAGCCCGAACTGCCAAGCCATGTCTTCCCTGGACCAGAGTCAGGCATCCTAGGACCGGTTTCTGGCTATCAGCCGTCATCAGCCAGGATAGCTTGACTCCAGTGGCGTAGTGAGCACGGGTCCCAAGTCTGGGAATACCCATCCCACTTAGGGCGAAAAGCGTTACAAGAAACAAATGATGGACGGAATGCTGACAATGCAGACATTCTCCCCCAGTCAAGAGATCAGGGTTAAATCCATCGTTCTTTTGCCCACTACACCACCCCAGTTCAGACATGGCCATATGCAAATCAGTCTTGACCCTGTGCCTCATGGGAACAGTCCAGCCCGAACTGCCAAGCCATGTCTTCCCTGGACCAGAATCAAGCATCCTAGGACCGGTTTCTGCCTATCAGCCGTCATCAGCCAGGATAGCTTGACTCCAGTGGCGTAGTGAGCACGGGTCCCACGTCTGGGAATACCCATCCCACTTAGGGCGAAAAGCGTTACAACAAACAAATGATGGACGGAATGCTGACTATGCAGACATTCTCCCCCAGTCAAGAGATCTGGGTTAAATCCATCGTTCTTTTGCCCACTACACCACCCCAGTTCAGACATGGCCATATGCAAATCAGTCTTGACCCTGTGCCTCATGGGAACAGTCCAGCCCGAACTGCCAATCCATGTCTTCCCTGGACCAGAATCAAGCATCCTAGGACCGGTTTCTGGCTATCAGCCGTCATCAGCCAGGATAGCTTGACTCCAGTGGCGTAGTGAGCACGGGTCCCACGTCTGGGAATACCCATCCCACTTAGGGCGAAAAGCGTTACAACAAACAAATGATGGACGGAATGCTGACAATGCAGACATTCTCCCCCAGTCAAGAGATCTGGGTTAAATCCATCGTTCTTTTGCCCACTACACCACCCCAGTTCAGACATGGCCATATGCAAATCAGTCTTGACCCTGTGCCTCATGGGAACAGTCCAGCCCGAACTGCCAAGCCATGTCTTCCCTGGACCAGAATCAAGCATCCTAGGACCGGTTTCTGGCTATCAGCCGTCATCAGCCAGGATAGCTTGACTCCAGTGGCGTAGTGAGCACGGGTCCCACGTCTGGGAATACCCATCCCACTTAGGGCAAAAAGCGTTACAACAAACAAATGATGGACGGAATGCTGACAATGCAGACATTCTCCCCCAGTCAAGAGATCTGGGTGAAATCCATCGTTCTTTTGCCCACTACACCACCCCAGTTCAGACATGTCCATATGCAAATCAGTCTTGACCCTGTGCCTCATGGGAACAGTCCAGCCCGAACTGCCAAGCCATGTCTTCCCTGGACCAGAATCAAGCATCCTAGGACCGGTTTCTGGCTATCAGCCGTCATCAGCCAGGATAGCTTGACTCCAGTGGCGGATGCTTGATTCCGGTCCAGGGAAGACATGGCTTGGCAGTTCGGGCTGGACTGTTCCCATGAGGCACAGGGTCAAGACTGATTTGCATATGGCCATGTCTAAACTGGGGTGGCGTAGTGGGCAAAAGAACGATGGATTTAACCCAGATCTCTTGACTGGGGGAGAATGTCTGCATTGTCAGCATTCCGTCCATCAATTGTTTGTTGTAACGCTTTTCGCCCTAAGTGGGATGGGTATTCCCAGACGTGGGACCCGTGCTCACTACGCCACTGGAGTCAAGCTATCCTGGCTGATGACGGCTGATAGCCAGAATCCGGTCCTAGAATGCTTGATTCCGGTTCAGGGAAGACATGGCTTGGCAGTTCGGGCTGGACTGTTCCCATGAGGCACAGGGTCAAGACTGATTTGCATATGGCCATGTCTAAACTGGGGTGGCGTAGTGGGCAAAAGAACGATGGATTTAACCCAGATCTCTTGACTGGGGGAGAATGTCTGCATTGTCAGCATTCCGTCCATCAATTGTTTGTTGTAACGCTTTTCGCCCTAAGTGGGATGGGTATTCCCAGACGTGGGACCCGTGCTCACTACGCCGCTGGAGTCAAGCTTTCCTGGCTGATGACGGCTGATAGCCAGAAACCGGTCCTAGGATGCTTGATTCCGGTCCAGGGAAGACATGGCTTGGCAGTTTGGGCTGGACTGTTCCCATGAGGCACAGGGTCAAGACTGATTTGCATATGGCCATGTCTAAACTGGGGTGGCGTAGTGGGCAAAAGAACGATGGATTTAACCCAGATCTCTTGACTGGGGGAGAATGTCTGCATTGTCAGCATTCCGTCCATCAATTGTTTGTTGTAACGCTTTTCGCCCTAAGTGGGATGGGTGTTCCCAGACGTGGGACCCGTGCTCACTATGCCACTGGAGTCAAGCTATACTGGCTGATGACGGCTGATAGCCAGAAACCGGTCCTAGGATGCTTGATTCCGGTCCAGGGAAGACATGGATTGGCAGTTCGGGCTGGACTGTTCCCATGAGGCACAGGGTCAAGACTGATTTGCATATGGCCATGTCTAAACTGGGGTGGCGTAGTGGGCAAAAGAACGACGGATTTAACCCAGATCTCTTGACTGGGGGAGAATGTCTGCATTGTCAGCATTCCGTCCATCAATTGTTTGTTGTAACGCTTTTCGCCCTAAGTGGGATGGGTATTCCCAGACGTGGGACCCGTGCTCACTACACCACTGGAGTCAAGCTATCCTGGCTGATGACGGCTGATAGCCAGAAACCGGTCCTAGGATGCTTGATTCCGGTCCAGGGAAGACATGGCTTGGCAGTTCGGGCTGGACTGTTCCCATGAGGCACAGGGTCAAGACTGATTTGCATATGGCCATGTCTAAACTGGGGTGGCGTAGTGGGCAAAAGAACGATGCATTTAACCCAGATCTCTTGACTGGGGGAGAATGTCTGCATTGTCAGCATTCCGTCCATCAATTGTTTGTTGTAACGCTTTTCGCCCTAAGTGGGATGGGTATTCCCAGACGTGGGACCCGTGCTCACTACGCCACTGGAGTCAAGCTATCCTGGCTGATGACGGCTGATAGCCAGAAACCGGTCCTAGGATGCTTGATTCCGGTCCAGGGAAGACATGGCTTGGCAGTTCGGGCTGGACTGTTCCCATGAGGCACAGGGTCAAGACTGATTTGCATATGGCCATGTCTAAACTGGGGTGGCGTAGTGGGCAAAAGAACGATGGATTTAACCCAGATCTCTTGACTGGGGGAGAATGTCTGCATTGTCAGCATTCCGTCCATCAATTGTTTGTTGTAACGCTTTTCGCCCTAAGTGGGATGGGTATTCCCAGACGTGGGACCCGTGCTCACTACACCACTGGAGTCAAGCTATCCTGGCTGATGACGGCTGATAGCCAGAAACCGGTCCTAGGATGCTTGATTCCGGTCCAGGGAAGACATGGCTTGGCAGTTCGGGCTGGACTGTTCCCATGAGGCACAGGGTCAAGACTGATTTGCATATGGCCATGTCTAAACTGGGGTGGCGTAGTGGGCAAAAGAACGATGGATTTAACCCAGATCTCTTGACTGGGGGAGAATGTCTGCATTGTCAGCATTCCGTCCATCAATTGTTTGTTGTAACGCTTTTCGCCCTAAGTGGGATGGGTATTCCCAGACGTGGGACCCGTGCTCACTACCCCACTGGAGTCAAGCTATCCTGGCTGATGATGGCTGATAGCCAGAAACCGGTCCTAGGATGCTTGATTCCGGTCCAGGGAAGACATGGCTTGGCAGTTTGGGCTGGACTGTTCCCATGAGGCACAGGGTCAAGACTGATTTGCATATGGCCATGTCTAAACTGGGGTGGCGTAGTGGGCAAAAGAACGATGGATTTAACACAGATCTCTTGACTGGGGAGAATGTCTGCATTGTCAGCATTCCGTCCATCAATTGTTTGTTGTAACGCTTTTCGCCCTAAGTGGGATGGGTACTCCCAGACGTGGGACCCGTGCTCACTACGCCACTGGAGTCAAGCTATCCTGGCTGATGACGGCTGATAGCCAGAAACCGGTCCTAGGATGCTTGATTCCGGTCCAGGGAAGACATGGCTTGGCAGTTCGGGCTGGACTGTTCCCATGAGGCACAGGGTCAAGACTGATTTGCATATGGCCATGTCTAAACTGGGGTGGCGTAGTGGGCAAAAGAACGATGGATTTAACCCAGATCTCTTGACTGGGGGAGAATGTCTGCATTGTCAGCATTCCGTCCATCAATTGTTTGTTGTAACGCTTTTCGCCCTAAGTGGGATGGGTATTCCCAGACGTGGGACCCGTGCTCACTACGCCACTGGAGTCAAGCTATCCTGGCTGATGACGGCTGATAGCCAGAAACCGGTCCTAGGATGCTTGATTCCGGTCCAGGGAAGACATGGCTTGGCAGTTCGGGCTGGACTGTTCCCATGAGGCACAGGGTCAAGACTGATTTGCATATGGCCATGTCTAAACTGGGGTGGCGTAGTGGGCAAAAGAACAATGGATTTAACCCAGATCTCTTGACTGGGGGAGAATGTCTGCATTGTCAGCATTCCGTCCATCAATTGTTTGTTGTAACACAGCCAGAAAGGAGCAGATCAGGCTACAAACAGGAGAGAGTCGGTCTCTATAATACGCAACATGGCAACAGGTACAGCACCTCTTAAACAACAAGCGGGCGCGCCACATGCTAAAAGTAACATGGGAGAGGAGGAGGCAGCAGGGGGAGGGGAGAGAGGAGGGGGCCTGCGCCTGTTTCCCTTGCGGGATCGAGCAGGAACCATATGTGAATTACAAACACATGGTTTTAAAGCTCGCTCCCGCAAGGGAATCGCCAAACGTGCAGGCGTTGCATTCAAAGCAATGCAATGCAATGCGTGCACGTTTTTGCTGGAAAAACGGAATCGATTGCTGAAGGTCTTTTTCCTATGCAGCGCATGTGCGCTTCGTAGGCGAGACCTAAAAAGGCCTTAAAAGTCAGGAGTCAAAATAGTTTTGAATTCTCCTCCAAAAAGGAATCTATTAAATATCTAAGGGCTAAGTATAGGCAAAAACTGGGAAAGAAGAGGTACGATGATTTGAAAAAAAGGGCAAAGATTCACATGGCCATTAAATCTAAAGACTCAGCCAATTTTTGAGCATATTTGAGTCCCTAACTCGGAGGCCAAGCCATATCCGAGGTAATATTTCAGCCTCAGAATGGTTGAAACACAGAGTGCCTTTACGTGGACAAGGCATCAATGGCTGGGACCCAATTATAGGCGAGCATCCCAATCTTGAGTCCTTGAAATGTTTAAAGTCGCTGAACAATGAACGGGTGCAAAAGGCGATTCTTTCAATAAAAAGGTCCAGTGCCCCTGGCCCCAACGGCCTGCCAGCAGCCATTTTTATATTACACACCACAAAATGGGCAGCCATTTAAACTACCTTAATCAATCAATGCCTCTCCAGTAAGATTATCCCAGATATCTGGAGAGGGTCCCTGTTGGTCCCTATCCACAAAAAGGGGAACCACAATCTCCCAGCAAATTTTAGGCTCATCCCACTATTGGATGTAGAAGGGAAATGTTTTGCTAAAATTCTCAATGGAAAGCTGGGAAGGTGAGCCAGGGAGGAGCAACTAATTCCATTTTTGCAGACAGGGTTTCAAAAAGGCAGCAGCATTGAGGATAATCTATATTGCTTCATGACCATGATTGGAGAGTCAATGGAAAAAATGGGAAGCTACTGTATGCAGCATTCATTGGCTTTGCTACTGCCTTCGACAGTGTGGCGTGAAACGTCCTTTGGAAGAAATTATAGGAATGGGCATTCTGCCAGACCTCTTTAGGGCAATAATTGCTCTTTACACTGACATGTGGGTGAAGGTTAGAGCTTCACCAACATGGGCAACTTAAAATAAGATTGTTACTAGTTACTAACAAAGACTTGAAACAAAACTGTATCCTGGGGGCCACTATTGTTCAATCTTTACCTAGCAGACCTGCCTGCCACCCTGTCCTCGGTCTCTGCTTTTCCACATAAATTTGCAGGTCAGAAAGCACTGCAATATGCTGATGACACTATTCTTTTGGGCCAAATGCAAGTGGGGATGCAAAGATTATTGGATGTCCTTGGGCAGTTTTGGCAAGAAAATAGAAGTGAAATAAACATTGCTAAAACCAAGTTGATGATCTATGGTAGAAGGCTAATTAAAAAGGATTCTGTGGTCTTGAACAATGTGAAGAGTGAGAGATCACAAGCATACAAGTACTTGGGGGTATGGGTGAATGAAAGAGGGCGCAACCTCATCCACCTAAATGCCGTAAAAGCATCTCCTGATCACTAACTGGAGTTTTCAAAAAATTATATAAGAATCTGGCCTGCCCAGTTATAAGTGCAGTAAGGAGAGTGATCATCAGCAAACTAATGCCCACATTATCATATGGCGCGATTGCACAGCCAAACAAACTTGTCGCTTGGCTGGGCAGGGCAAATTGTCCATCTGCCTTCATTCACCGGTTTAGCTGAAATTTGAATAGAAATCAATCTCCTGAGAGAAAATCATATGCTTATGGCTAGATTTCTATATTGATGCAGCCCACAATGGATCCCTCATATGGCAAGAAATAATGTGAAGGTTCAGTTTGGAACATTCGCCTTAAGCAGGCATTACACAATCTGTTGGCGATTGATCTGTGGAATGCCTCTCTCCACCCTCCCCAAATCACTTGCACGGGCACTTAACAAGGAGGCGAAAATCATTTCTGCCCTGGCTGATTTAGATGAACTGCCAAAATGCTCACACTGAAACTGGGTGTGCAAACTTTATTAACCTACATACTGAACTTCATCTCCTTCAAAGAAACAGAAACACCAGTTGATGCAACTACGATTTGGCCTGATTCTGCTAAAAGGCTTTAGACATGGTAGATTGAAGGGACTTACGATCTCTGCATGTCACTTATGTAATTATCATACAGGATCCCTAATCCACATTGTGTGTATCTGTGGGAAGCTTTCTCTGCGCAGAAAATGTTGGTTAAGGCCAATGTTTAGAATCCTTAACATCCGTTCTTGTAATGAGGCTTTGAAACCTGTTTAAAGGGAGAATCCACGCAAACAGCGTCACAATTTTATAAATGTTTGATGGTTGTGACAAGTATCTTGGGCTTTGGGGATCATATTTAACCTTATGAATGATTCAGTTAGGATTTGAATTACCGGGTTATTGATTTTAAAACCTTGATTTTTAGTACCTGAGTGTCATCCTTCAATTAATTAACTGGTGGATTGGGCCATAACTTTATTATTACAAATTCTGAAGTTAATGACAAAGTAGAAGGGAAAGTTTTAAGCTTACAGTATTTTATATCGTAGTCTGTAATTAGGTTTTAATGTTTTACTCTGCTTTCAGTTTTACTGCAGAAAAGGTAGGTCTAAGTAAGAAAGCAAATGCAAGTGGGGATGCAAAGATTATTGGATGTCCTTGGGCAGTTTTGGCAAGAAAATAGAAGTGAAATAAACATTGCTAAAACCAAGTTGATGATCTATGGTAGAAAGCTAATTAAAAAGGATTCTGTGGTCTTGAACAATGTGAAGAGTGGGAGATCACACGCATACAAGTACTTGGGGGTATGGGTGAATGAAAGAGGGCGCAACCTCATCCACCTAAATGCCGTAAAAGCATTTCCTGATCACTAACTGGAGTTTTCAAAAAATTATATAAGAATCTGGCCTGCCCAGTTATAAGTGCAGTAAGGAGAGTGATCATCAGCAAACGAATGCCCACATTATCATATGGCGCCATTGCACAGCCAAACAAACTTGTCGCTTGGCTGGGCAGGGCAAATTGTCCATCTGCCTTCATACACCGGTTTAGCTGAAATTTGAATTCACTGGTTGCCGGAGGAGAAGAAGATCTCGTTCAAGGCTCTGTGCCTAATGCATAAGGCTCTTCATAGTACCGTCCCGTCCTATTTTCAAGAAAGGTTCTCCTGGTATACGCCCAGCAGAATCCTTAGATCTAGCACTGCGCACATGGTCATGATTCCTAGAATCAAACGAGTAAAATGGGGCGGAAGAACGCTTGCTTACCTAAGGGGAAAGTTATGGAATTCCCTTCCTCTTGCTCTCCGGTCACAATCTAGCCTGCAGTTATTCAGGAAGCAGCTAAAGACCTGGCTGTTCCTACTTTAAAAAATAGTCACTTAGACTTGAAATGCTGCTTGCTGCATTCCTCTTCGGCTCTTGATCTGCTCAGCGCTAAAACACCTTCGGGTAATGCGCGCTTTACAAAATGTTTTCATTCATTCATTTATACATCATCTACCTCATTCAAGAAGTATGTCAGCCTCTGGAGATTCATAGTGGTGTTACGACCAGGTATTAACCCGCATTGATCATTGTGGACTAATTGCTGAATGACCAGGCAGGGCCTGAGAGCGAGGAGTTTGCAAAGGATTTTCATATCTGTATTAATCATGTACAAAGGTTTATGGAAGGAGGGATCAGAGCTGTCTGATCCTGGTTTGAGCGTCATGGAGATGTAACATTCCTGCATTGATTCTGGTATGACCTGAGAGTTAATAGCTTCCAGGTACACTTCCAGCAGGTGATGTGTAAGGGAAGGGGAGATAGCCTGATAGAACTCTGCAGGGAGGCTATCACCGCCAGGCATCTTAACAAGGGGCAGCTGCCCGAGTACCACTCAGATTTCCTCTAAAGTGGGATCCGCCACCACGCCCTTGACCGCCTCTTCGTCCAAATGAGGCATGGCCCCGAGGTTCAGGAAAGCTGCAATATGGTCCAGATCAGGCAGGCGAGGGCTATGGTAGACGCGCTCTAAGTGGGCCTTGAATGCATCAACTATACCACATTGTGTGCCCACATCCCATCTCAAAGAGTCCTTGAGGTGGAGTACAGGGGAGCGGGGAGTCTCCCATCTGAGGAGCCAGGCTAACAAGCGCCCAGAAGGGTTGCCGTACCTTTAGAGGAGCTGGCGGTACAATTTTAGGGTATATTTCTCCAGCCTAACCCACACCTCTTCCACATGTCTCTGTGCAGCCAGTTCCTCCCGACGCATGGAGGTGCCATCCTGCGGCGATTACTCCACACGTGCCAATTTAACTTCACCCTGCAACAGCTAAATCTGGAGGGTACGCCTTCCCCATATAAAATACCCCCGCAAAGCGCATAGATCACCTCCTTTATGGCCTCCCATTCAGTTGTGTGGTGCTGGGTGGAGGACCAAAATAATCCACACAATAGTGGACGTAAGCAGGGAATGCTGGTCCAGGAGACAGACGGAATGTCGACAATGCAGCCAAATACCCTTTTACAGTGGCCACTGCACACCCACTCTGAGCTAGAGAGAGCAAACTAGAGGGTCCCTGATGCCCGGGCTTTTAAAGGGTCCACATTGTTGTCAGCACACCATGAAACAAAATTGTTCAGTCTCCCAGAATAAACATATTGCAGGGGCACGAGCTGACCGAATGATGCCCACCACGTCTCAATTGCCGGGCATGAAGGTGAAGGACTTCGAGATTGGGGAGCAGCACCAACCCCTCCAACTGGTAGTGAAGGTCTGCCCCTACATGGCGGTCAGAACAGTGGATACAGGGAGAAGTGCAGAAGGTCTCCATACCACACTCTGCTTGGCCAATCCAGGGCAATTAGAAAGACTTGGGTTCGGACTCGGCAAATCTTCAGAACTAGAGGAATAAATGCTAATGGGCGAACTAATAGTGCAGCTGAAAATTCCACCGAAACCCATCCCCCAAGGCCCACTCATTGGATCCTAGTGGACGTACAAAGGCGTGCACTGAGTATTTTTTTGAAGAGGCAAATAAGCTTGCCTGAGGGGGAAAATGTCCAGACCTACCTCGAGCAGAAGACACAACTTGTAATCAGCAGAATAAAGCCAGCTCACTTGGGCATTCAGACACCCCGCCAGAAGACTGGCTCTTAACCAAATCCCTTGCGGGTGTGCCTGTTGGACATGGCCCTTTTTGCAGGATCATCCCTGAACCTTTTGCCTTCCACCTGTATTTTTTCTGACCTGTTGTTGGCTGTTTTATGACTCTGGGCACTTTACCACTTCTGATCCGTGCTGAAGGGCATATGCTCTCTATTGTAAAAAGATGTATGGATTAGTGACTCCATGATCTGCTTATTTGGTTTGCTTGTCAGACCCTAGTACAGTGCACTGCGGGTGACCAGGGCTTGTAAATCAAATGCTGCTGGTGGGCTTGCAGCACTGGTTGTGCCACCCACCAAAGCAGCCTGTAAAGTGTGTCTCGGACCTGCCATTGCAGAGCATATGAGCAGTCTGGTACAGCCATGTTGACTTGCCAAGTGAACCCACTTGCAAGTCCCTAAACCTTCCCTTCTCTTCATATCAGACACCCCTAAGGTAGGCCCAAGGGCAGGGTGCATTGTAAGTAAAAGGTAGGACATGCTCTGGTGTGTGTGTGGCATGTCCTAATAGTGAATTACAGCCATTTTCGTTTTTCACTATTGGAAGGCTACCTGTTCCCCATAGGCCAGAATGGGCAGTTTGAATATAACACCTTATAATCCTAACTGACCCAGGGAACATGGTAGAAATTTGAGTTTAGTATGCCTGAACTCAGAAAGATAAAATACATCTTTTAGTGAAGTTGGTTTTAACATTCTGTGTTTGAAAATGCCACTTTTAGAAAGTAGGTATTTTCTTGCCTAACTGTCCAAGCCTGCCTCTGCTAGGTTGTGTATTCCATGTCTGGTTTGTGAGTGACAGGGGCTGGGGGATTCCAGGAGGCAGTGTGAGTCAGCACAAGGCTGAATAGAGAGATTTGCATGTAGAGTGGCGGGAGGAGTTGCACCTGGTACCTGAATAGGGCTGTGCCTGCCTTCCACAATGGTGGCTCCACCTCCTGTGGTGCGTCTGATGTCCCTGTCCCACACTGTCAAAGAAAAGAAGGAGTTCTGTAAACAAAGTGCTCCAAGACTGACCAGAACTGGTTTGGACTAGGCAAAGGCCTCTCTGCCTTCAGAGAACAAAGAGGATATGAGTATAAATACAGGGGCCCAGACCCCAAGACTTTAGATCATTTCTGGGAAACAAGAAGAACCTTTGCTGAGAGGAACCAGAGAGAGAGACTTCAGGAGGAGACTATCCCTATGCTGTGTGCTGTTTGAAGGATTGGCCTGCAGTGGTTACCTGATTGCCAAAGAAAGGAGAAAGGACTTTGTGCTACTTTCATCAACTTGTAAGAAGATCTCCAAGGGCTTGAACTTGAGCGTGCCTCCTGCCTGAAGTCTCAAGGATACAAGACTTCACCAACCGGCTCCCCTGAGTTCCCTTGCTGGGAATCTGAAGTGCCTGCTGTTGAGCTGGGCCTTCTGAGAGACTGCGTGTTGCTGGGAACTGGAAGCCCGACTCAAGACGAAGAAGCGTGTCGCCGCAGCAGCAGTTGTCGTCGCATCGCCGAGAAAGCGTGCCGCCGCTGTCACCATCGCATCGCAGAAGCGGCTCGCATCACCAGAGAAGAGTGTCGCCTTCGCAGCAGACGCCATCGCATCACTGGAGAAGCATGTCGCTGCTGCAGCAGCTGTTGTTGCATCGCTGAGGAAGCGTGCCACCGCTACCACTGTCGCCATTGCATCGCCGAAGCGCCCTGCATCACTGAAGAAGAGTGTCGCCGTTGCAGCAGACGCCGTCGCAGCAGACACCGTCGCATCACCAGAGAAGTGTGTCACAGGGCCTATCGAAGCCCAAGAAGATTCACCGAGTAGCCGCATGGCCGTCGGGTGTGCACGCATCACCCCTTCGTTGTCGCAACATCCAGAAGACACCATTTTTGTTCATTGAACTGGGTCGTCATCGCATCGCGGTGTTGTTAGTCGCATCGCCACAAAAGCACAGTAAAAAAACGACACATAACCTCCCCACGCGGTGACGAACCGACACATCGCCTCCTCTACGGTAAGGAACCGACGCACCACCGTCCCCTATGCAGCAGTAGGGAACCGACGCATCACCACTCCCGAAGCAAGGAACCGACGCATCACCGTTCTTGCATGTAAGGAACCGACGCATCACCTTCCCTGCAACCCTTTTGTTTGAACATTGTACGTAAAGTGTCGCATTTACCATCTAAAGATAACTAAGCTATTTCTACCATTCTAAAGTACAGTATTGTGGATTTTTGTCATTTGTGGTCTTGTGTTAAGCCTACATAAAGATACTTATTTTTTATAATACAACCTGTGTGGTGTCCATCTGTAGTGATGTCACTGTATTACTGTATGTGTTCACAAATGCTTTACACACTGCCTCTGAGATAAGCCTGTCTTAGTAGCCCCAGCCTTGAGCATCCCCTGCACCGAAGATTGTTGGCCTCCACTCCACGAGTGACCCGTGGGCCAGCTTCAAGTGTGACCGCTCGAGGCTCCTTTGCGATCACTAGCCCATTGGCTAGCAGGTCCCCACGAAGGCAACTCCTTTTCTGCTTGGGCTTTCCTGGTTCCTCCAGACGTGCCCGGACTTACCCTCGCTGGGTGAGTCCCTAAGACCTTGCTGGTCTGCACCGGAGACCTTTGTCTAAATCCCAGTGACTTGCTGTTGCCAAGGCTTGTTGGGTCCATTCTGATTGCCGACACTGCAGCACTCGACAGACTTTGTGGGACAGCTCGAATCCGGCTCGTGAACTTCGTCGACGCCTCCTGGACCTCGTGGCTGAAGAGTCAAGACACCCATCAACTCACCTGAAGCACCCGACATCTGTGGGGATTGGTCCATCCTGCCCTAAGTCACTGGCAAATGACCCAGACTCTGTCCCCTCTGCTTTCAGGTTCCTTTCATCCCAGATCCAGGCTTGGATTGTTGTAGGGATTCTGCGTATGCACAGAACTATGCGCAGGAAACCAGAACCTTAGAGAATTGTGGTGTACCAGAAACTCCCCTCAGAACTAAGAACCCCTTATCCGACTAGCTTAGTGTCACATTCGTTATCCGAGATTTAGCTCGGCGGTCCCAATGTATAGACAACCCAGAACATGCGACTTAGTTATTCTCAGGAATGGTGGGAACCCGAAATACCCGTTTGCAGATATATATCAGTCCACAACAGAATAACTAAGACACAGTAAAGTTTAAAGAATTTATTCATAAACCTCGAGTCCTGTTATACAGTACTTTGGCTAACATAAGCAGACAAATGGTTAAGATCATTACCATTAGCATTGTTACAATACCATAGAAAATGAAAGGAGCGATCATATTAATAATGACAGTGGAAAATAACCACCCTCCTTTCTCTAGCAACTAATAAAATATTATTAGACTATTAGAAGGTCTCATAGGCTTGCATAGGGGACCCCATACCGTATAGATCAGCTTAGGTGTATCACATCACAGGATCAGCTCAGTGTTCTCTGCTTCAGCTCTTCTATCGAATGCTCTAACAAAATGCTGCGCTGTAATATTAAAGCCTACGACTTTCTGGTATTTGCAGCTGCGTGCATGTTATGACTAAACAGTGGTACGATCACCCTGAACACAATCAGCCGGCACCGTCTAGTGTCCTAGAACAGTTCTTTACTCGATGTACAGACCAAGGGCACTAGCAACTGTTAAGGATGTATAAATAACATTCACTTGAGACAAGAGCGAGTCTGCATTTCTCAAATGAATTACCTTTTAACAACAGTGTCGGGTGCAAAGGCAGCAAAAGCAGCAAGATGGCTGTCTAACAGCTAACGTGATTGAGCTAACTTAGCACTGTAAATAGGGAGTGGCCTAAAACCACGTGACATCCCCCTTTGATCGAACCACGGTATAACCAGGGGCGAATATTTTAGCAGAACGCAGAGTTCAAGATCAACGATGCAGACTAAAGAGCTTGAAATGTGAGTTCAGAAAATGAGAGGAAAAAAAAATTCGAAGAGAAAAATATGTAAAAACACAATCCATCGTCCATAGAGGCCAACGATCGTTTGTGAGAAGAGAGAAAAAAATTACTCCACTTGACTCGCCATCAGACATAGTGAGCACAATTGTCAATGTAGGAAAGTATAAGCAGCATATGCAGCCGCAGCTTCCAGTAGAAAATCATTGGAGTCATCCGCAAAATTGTCTGTCATCCAATTCAGCAAAGAAAAAGAACACACGTGTTCCACAGGGAAATGAGTATCAAGTACTCCACGTGGACAAGAAGCAGGCATCTCGATGTAACTTCGTGCCAGGAAATCAACTGCTGCCTTCTCGATATCCCATAATCCAAGAACTCCATGCGCCGCACCCAAGGCCATAAACCCGACTCCAGAACAGTCAAACTCATGAACCACTAAGGGATACACCAGTCGATCAAAATCCAGGTCAGGCGACACCAAGTTTGACAAACACATATCCAGAGCCCATTGGAATGGACATTCGAGACAGTGAAAAACAGGCTGTACACAAGTGAAAAATGGGAACCTGAAGGATAATCCATAAGCGACACTCAAGGTAGCCAGTGGTAAAGTCCCATAGGATTCCCACATCCGGCTACGCAGATGGAACAGGCTGAATCCGTGGTCGAGTAGCGCAAGTCGTGCATCCATAGCGTAGAGCGCAGACCAACAGGAGTATGCCAGCAATTAATGCGAGAATCAGAGGAAACCCTCCGAAAACCCCAGAAAAAATAGAATGAAAAATAGCTGGTATAATACCAAAGATAAAGACTGGAAAGACGTAACAAGGCCAGAGCCTACAATTTTAAAAAAATGGACCAGACCAGTCGTGGAAGAAGCATTGAAGATAGTATGTATTAATGTGCCAAAATGCAGGGGGAGGTCAGTATTCAAAAGAGCTTGAACTTCCGTGCGAGTGTTCGCCACCTGAAGGAGAAATGTTTCACGGGACGAAGTCAACGCAACCTCCTTTTGAGACAAAAGAGCCCTTATTCTGCTCATCCTATTGAACTCTGCTTTCAAGGTTGGAATCGTCGGCCAGATGGATATATCCAGTCGGCCTTGCGGGGGTGGGAAAAGCACGTTATTACAGCAAATTACCCTTCGTGAAACTGAAACAATATAGGGAATTCCAGCTAACATCCCACAGCAAGCCTCACTATTTAAAAGCAGATAACTACCAGTAGCAAGCAGCGTAAATGACGGCGTTATAACTGGCACAGGAATGCCCTTCAATACGCAAGCTAAATTAGGGGCATTCATATTACACGATCCATGTAATTGGATATGTCTACACACTACGGAATGATCAGGAGCAGTCGTACACTCCTCACCCTTCAAATAAACTTCTTTGCCGTCCCTCTCACATCGATATGTAAATGGGAGAGACCAGACTTCATGCAAGAATGCAGAACCAAGTCTTTCATATCTGCCCAAGGCGTAATGTTTCATGCACGAACTAAACCTATACATAGAAATTGGGAGAGTGACCATCCCATGGATGAGCCACACTGCATAATCAGACTCAGCCACAGAAAAAGGCAAAGGTTCTAACTTTTCTATATGCAGTAGTGAATACGTGGCATCTTTCATGGACATGAATTGCTGCTTTGCCGTCAGATTAAATGGGCGGAATAAAGAAGAAATATTCATGTAATCCCAAGGTACTTTCCCCGCCTTTAACGTCTGCAAAGTCCAAGCAAATTGCATAATCGAACGTAATTGATTTTGACCATGATATAACACAGACACATCTTCCTGGACAATATCTACAACAGATGAAACAATGTTATCCAATGTATATATTCTCGAAGATAAGGTATTAATACTTTTATCTATTACTGCCAATACTTTTTCCATATTGGCCTGGTCAATAGCACGGAGCCTGGAAGCAGCCTCAATCTGCGACAACTTCCAAACCTCGTTGTAAACAGCATACACCCATCTTTTAGATCTTCCCAATGCGGGACCTCAATTTTGTCATGCAAACGTGACAGGTGAATTTTAACCGAATCTAATGTGGAATGTTGCAACCATGTCTGGCACAATTTACCTACCGAGTAGGTAGTGACAGTGTGTGAGGACAGAAAACGAGGGTCTACTCTATCCTGTATGTACCCGCGAATCAACCCCAAAAATCTACATTGACAGGTATCCGAACTTCTCTGCCATACCAACCAACCTTTAGGGTCCAATGCACTAATATTGAAGGTGGAATTGGAAATAAAAGACTGCAACATAGTAAGGGACAGATCTGTGTGATTCTCCCAACCAGGATAAGCACTCAGATCCGGGATCGAGGGAGAATTCAGTTTTTTAGAAATAGCCAATCCAAAACAGGTTGTCTGAAAAATTGTGGAATTTAAAAATAACATGTGGTTTGGGATGAGGCAGGCACGATGTAAAGCTTCTGTGCCTTGTACTTGCCAAGACTTAGTTCCCCAAACCGATTTGAGATCAATAGCATCTTTCCAAACGTCATATCCTCCAATTGCCAAATCGTCCATGAAGGACTTAGAAAACAACAATTTAGTGTGTGTCAAACGCACCTTTGAAATAGGTTCGTCCCTAAGTTTAAAATAAAAGGATGCATTATTGGATACACTGAAATCCGAAAAATAAGAAAAGTTTTCGACCAATGTTTTTGAACTACCAATCATCGGGGCAGGGCAATGTTCCCACTGAGTAAAGTTGACTAAACTACGAAATGTGTTAGCCCTATGAAGAAAATTAGTACCATATTGCTGATAACAAAACTGCTCTGCATAGTTTTCAGTATTCAAATACAAATCCTCAGCATCAAATGCGGCATAGTATTTCAAATCAGAAAACAGTGTCTCTATAGTTTTCACATCCCAATCATCAGATCGAATGTTCTGTTTTACCACATCACCCATAGAAACACGATGTACAGATGGTACATTAATCACTTCTGTGGGCCCATGTATTTGAAATTTAACAGCATCCCATGCTATTCCATCACGGACAGGCCAGGCGGTGATGTTCACAAAAGTCTGGTCCCTCTTCATGATGTGTGACGATGAATGTGGGGCCAAAGTTCCATTAATTAATCTAATTGTAGAACGTTCATTCAGGTAGTGTCCATTTATAAGCCTAAAAAACACCACCACAAAGCCAATGGACATGAACAAAAAAATGCAAATGAGCACCAGCCAAATGTAAATCCAGGGGGGAACCAAAAATTGTCTCTTGAACCAGGCAAAGAATTTTGAAAATTTGGAAGGGGCAGTGGAAGTCAATGATTCAGTTCCAAAGGAAGAATTAGACTGGATAATTTCAGTTGAATGCAAAAGGGGCAATGGAACATCAGCAGGATAAGAATACTCAGCATCATCTGGCAAATCACCATCCGCAGGTGACACAGCAGAATCAGAAAGTACTTGCATTTCAATGGCAACCTCAGGCACGATGTCAGATGGTGGCACCACAACAGAACTGCGCATCATTGAAGGGCAAGAAACTGAAGGTGTCAGACTATGGAGTATCGGCCACCCTGTGTAGCTTGACATTGTCAACTGAAATGTACCTGTTGTCTCTGTGACCAGGAAGTGGAGGCAAAACAATTGTGCGGGTACCCTCAACTCCAAGCACCGGCACTGGTGCACGATAAGAGGGGCCAAACTCCTTCTTCTTCTCCACCTTCTCACGGACCAGATCACCAACTCTGGGTAGCCAGCCGACTACCGGAATCTGAAGTCCAGCTTCGGACGCAGAGGATATGTGCTCTTTTGCCAGAGTGTCTCTTGCTTCTTGAAGATTCTGTAAGACAGTACAGTGGTCATCTAAGTCAAAAGGCGCGGCCGCCGCCGCCATGTCGAGACCCTCAAGGTCTGGGACAAACATTTGAACCCCGAAGAGCATCATGTACGGGATCCTCCCACCCAGAGACCTTCTAGGGAGATTATTAAGTGCACGTTGGACGTCATACAAATAGGCTAGCCAGTTTTTGCCAGTACCTAACACCCTGGCTGTCAATGATTGCTTTAGGTCACGGTTCATTCGTTCCACAACACTATTGCCCTCAGGCCGGTATGGAGACGAAAATTTGACTTGGACCCCCAAACTTCTCATAGCTTCTTTGTAAGCCTTTGAGGCGAACGCAGGGCCCTGATCAGAGTGAAGGATGCCACATGCAAAACTCCCTATAAAGACACGCAATGCTTTGATAACAGTCCTGGCGTCAGCACTCCTGTGTGGTCACACCCAAAGAAAACGTGTGCACGAATCTACTGCAACCAAGATATACTTGTACGCAGTGTCTGAGGAAAAAGGACCGCAGTGATCTAAATAAACACACGCTAGTGGTTGATTAGATATATGCAGCTGTGTTTGTGGTGGACGCGCCACCGTAGATGGCTTTATTTGTTGGCAAATACTACAATTGAGGACATAAGTCTGCGTATGTTTGTACAAACCGTACCACCAATAACGCTGTTGCAACAGTGACACAGTTGCGGACACTCCGGCGTGCGCTGACGCAACACCCTCGTGAGCAGCTTGTACCAAAGCAGGCCTGCAGTCCGAATTGGGAATAACTCTATCCCCAACATCATTAATCCTCACTAACGGGACGTTATCAGGACTTAAGTGATAATGGTATCGAGACGGGAAACCCCTAGGGAAGTTTGTCCCAGTCTCTGAAGCAGCAATGGCCGCTAAGATGTCATCATCGATCTTACTTTTGGATCTTGTAACTGCTGCTACTAAGTATGTTGCCACTGCTGTTTTAGCTGCCTCGTCAGCCAAACTGTTACCGACAGCATGGACGCCAACTCGTTGGTGACCAAGAGTGTGAATAACATTCACAAGGGGTCGACTGCCTTTTAGTTCAGCCACCCTAGCCCAAAGCGTTTTATGCTTCACTGTGTTACCTTTTGAATCACGAAATCCATTCGCGATCCAAAACATCAGATTGTCGTTGTAAGATTGAACACAATAGTAAGAATCACTCACTATAAGAGTTGTGACTCTATAATCAGCAAACTCCAGTGCAAGCACCAGAGCTCTAAGCTCCGCCAATTGTGCGGTACAATCACCCAAAGTCTGCGTATGCACCGCATCCTGTATGAATTCTCCATTCACGAAAGTACCAACAACAATTGCGCAAGCCGCTGAATAAGCGTGCCTTGATCCAGTTGCGGGCTGCGCGGACCCATCAGTGTATATGACACAATGGAACTCCTCCAACGGGCGCAATGTAAGTGGAGCCGGATGAACTAATTCATACTCCAAACTCTCCTGAGTCTGTAGCCCTGCATCAAAGATGTATTCGACGTCAGGCGAGGCTAAGGAGGTCGCCCATTGTATCCACCTTGGATGCAAAGCTCTAGAATTCGGCACACTTGCTTTAGTGACTGCCTCTAGGGCAGGAAATGGTGTCACCACCATCATGCGTTTCCCCTGTGATAGCGCTCGTTCTTTCAGGATTGCCATCTGAACTGCTGTCAAAACGTTTTCGACAGTGGAGAAACGCATTTCAGCCGAAGTATATAAATGAGATTTGTAAGCAATGGGGACCGTGTCGCCCTCATTGTATGTTAAGTACGTGAACTCCTCCACACCCGGTACAATTCTTATGACCAGGCTTGTGTGGTTATCACGAGTTTGTAAATATTTCGCAGTAAGAAGGTCAGACTGCAAAGAGTGCAATGCAGCCGAATGTTCTGGCAGCCAGCAAGATTTGGTAAAAGTTGGTTGCACCAAGGCATATAGTGTCTTGATATGCTGGGCATATTCAGGTATGTAGGTACGACCAAAATTCAGAAAGCCCAGCAATGATTGTAGTTGTTTCAGTGTCGCAGGGATACGAAGGCGTGCGCATTTCTCAAGGAACTGCGGAGCCAAGCCGCGGCCCTCATTGTTGAGTTCGTACCCCAAGAATAAAACTGTGTACTCGGCAATGTGGGACTTCTTAAAGTTAAACTTGTAACCAAAGTCCGCAAACATAGTAATTATGTTGTCCACGCGAGCAAGGTGTGGAAGCAACTCGTCGTCTGTTAAGTAGATGTCATCGACGTACGAGTATGCCTCCGGGTCTACCATCTCTAAGAGAGAGACCACACGGGCAGCAAATACCCCAGGACTATTTTTATAGCCCGTTGGAAGCCTTTTGAACACTTTTTGTTTACCACCCGAAGTAAAAGCGGTCCACTCATAACTATGAGGGGATATGTTATGGCAATAAAAGCCATTGGACAAGTCGAGTGTAGTTTTGAACCTCTTTCTCACAAGACTATCGACGAGAGCCGAACTATGGGTATTTTGCACCGCACAATTCCGGCAGTGCGAGTTTAAGTGCCGGTAATCCAAAACTAGGCGGTACGATCCGTCAGGCTTCGTCACAGTGAATAAAGGATTATTCATGGGTGACACACACGTTTCAATTACTCCCTGATATTCCAATTGTTCAAGGATAGACGCGACGTGAGACCTAGCTTCCCGACGCATAGGGTATTGAGGTTGTGGCTGGGGGTCGGACCGCAATGGAATTTCGTGGAGGGCAGAACATTTATCCCACCCCACCTGATTACGATACAACGCAGGTGCTAGCACCCGTGCCCACTCCTCGGCTAACTTCCCAGACTCCTCCTTGGGCACTACGTGTCCAAAAGAAGGAAGAATGACTTCTTCCCTCCTTGGAGCGTTTAGAACGAAAGCCGGGGGCCAATCTTTCTCCGCCAAAAGTATATCATAGGTGGTTGTCAGATTATCCCAAAATACCGCGTTAATTTTTCGTTGTATGTCACCCTCAATAATGAGGACTACCTCAAATAATCTCTCAGGGGGGGCTACGCGAGTATCAGCAGTTTCTACTGTCACATAGATTTTAGTTGCTGTCGCCTCCAGAAATGGACGCAGTGCTCCCCGCACTACTGTAACTTCCGCCGCGCTATCTAGCAGCGTCAGCGCCCATTTCATGTTCAGAAGCTGTGTCCGTACCATCTGAGGCATACTTCGCTGAGATTGCAGCAACTTTCTTTTTCTGAAACGGAGGACGTGGACGTGCAGAATCCTCTTGCTTGCCTTTTCCGTCCGCCTGTCGGGGCTGGTCTCGACCTTGAGCACCCCGGCCTCTCCCACGGTCTCCGCCACCAAAGTGTGAAGCCGTTGATTCCTGTGAAGAACGAGGAGAGCGCTGGTCAGGAACCTGAAATCTATCAGGTGACTTAATACGAGAACGATCACGCAAATCATAAGTGCGTTCAACATACGCCTGAACAGGAGAGGCAGGACGAGTATCCTGTTTCTGTTGCTGTTTATCTTGTTTCTTAGCTCGCCAATTTTGTTTTGGAAAGTTGGGTTTATCGTCTTTTGTAGACGAACTCACTTTAGTGTGCTGTACTACATCAGGAATTTTGATGGTGGGTTTCACGCCTAGGGCACTACGTCCAACCATCCTATAGGCTTTCGCAATAACCTTTGCAAACTCCCTCGGCTTATCGTCATCCGCAATTAGTGCCATCATGTTTCCCACTTGAAACTGCATGGCATCTCCTTTGAGATTTCCCATAATCATGGAACATACTATATTGAAGCTGTCGATAAGCCGCATTCCCAACTCAATAGCTGCTTCCGCACCATGGTCCTCCTGGACTTTTTTGATAACGGAAGGTAGTACCGACATAGACGTAGTGCCGAAGCACTTCGAATAGGTCGCGGCAAAGACCTTGCCCCAATTGTCACAATCGACAATGTCTGGGACTAGTTCTTTCGGCAAAGTAATAGTGAGTATCCTGTGTTTTTCCACAGGACTAGTGTTAGGAAACACGGCTTCTAGTTGATCGAATTTCTCTGCAAGCCAATAAGGATACTCATCCTTATTCTGGGGGCGCTTGCCAACAACCGCGTTTACCATTACAGGACTGATCACTACCGCATGATGGTGATCAGCCCCGTGTCCCGCAACTACAGGTGCCCCCACCTGTATAGTGCGCGACACATACTGCACTAACGCCCTATGAACCGTAATCAGGGTTGTGTGTAGTATACGTAAGCTATCCACTCCTACCGTCAGGTAGCGTGGATGAGGTGTATGTCCGGCCAGCACCGGCCAAGTAGCTCCTTCAATTGACAAAGGACCCAGTCTCGCCGGGGTGACCGTGTGGGGGAGGGCGCCATTAAACCAAATAGTGTGTTGCCAGGTTGAAATAGGAATTTCTAAAGCCATATATGGGGTATAATGAATAGGCACCTGCGTAGCAGTGTATTTGTGGAACGTTTTATCGACATCTTCCACCGCCTCAAAGGTAACCCAAGAGTAAAACAACTCATAAGGGTAAGTGGCATTTGCACTTACGACAAACACCCCTGCCATCCAGTCATCAGGCACCCCATACGTCCTCAAATGAGCACGTAGAGACACCCTACTATGAGCGGGAATTTCTACCGCCATTAGGACTAAAAAGAAGATACAACGAGATCTTTAGTAGCACTTGGGCTTAAATTAGTGTAACCTTTTTTATTATCAAGCTTGAAAGAACCTATAGCCTAAAACCTAGGTAGGTTATACCGTCACTCCCGTTATCCGGAAACCAGAGTGAGGGCGTTGTGGACTAATAAAAGCACTACTAAGGCATCTCAGATATTAAGACCAAACGTTAGGTGCGCCATGTTGTAGGGATTCTGCGTATGCACAGAACTATGCGCAGGAAACCAGAACCTTAGAGAATTGTGGTGTACCAGAAACTCCCCTCAGAACTAAGAACCCCTTATCCGACTAGCTTAGTGTCACATTCGTTATCCGAGATTTAGCTCGGCGGTCCCAATGTATAGACAACCCAGAACATGCGACTTAGTTATTCTCAGGAATGGTGGGAACCCGAAATACCCGTTTGCACACATATATCAGTCCACAACAGAATAACTAAGACACAGTAAAGTTTAAAGAATTTATTCATAAACCTCGAGTCCTGTTATACAGTACTTTGGCTAACATAAGCAGACAAATGGTTAAGATCATTACCATTAGCATTGTTACAATACCATAGAAAATGAAAGGAGCGATCATATTAATAATGACAGTGGAAAATAACCACCCTCCTTTCTCTAGCAACTAATAAAATATTATTAGACTATTAGAAGGTCTCATAGGCTTGCATAGGGGACCCCATACCGTATAGATCAGCTTAGGTGTATCACATCACAGGATCAGCTCAGTGTTCTCTGCTTCAGCTCTTCTATTGAATGCTCTAACAAAATGCTGCGCTGTAATATTAAAGCCTACAACTTTCTGGTATTTGCAGCTGCGTGCATGTTATGACTAAACAGTGGTACGATCACCCTGAACACAATCAGCCGGCACCGTCTAGTGTCCTAGAACAGTTCTTTACTCGATGTACAGACCAAGGGCACTAGCAACTGTTAAGGATGTATAAATAACATTCACTTGAGACAAGAGCGAGTCTGCATTTCTCAAATGAATTACCTTTTAACAACAGTGTCGGGTGCAAAGGCAGCAAAAGCAGCAAGATGGCTGTCTAACAGCTAACGTGATTGAGCTAACTTAGCACTGTAAATAGGGAGTGGCCTAAAACCACGTGACAGGATCTTTGCGGACACTTCTCCTCTTCACGGCAGCAGCAGTTCTTTGCAGGCTCCCATTTTGACGACGCGACCCAACCCGACACCAAAAGACAACTATGCACCCGGCTTCCCTGGGTGAGGTAACTCGAGTACTCCGGTGCTCTCGTGGGTGCTAGCCCTAGAACTTCTTAAGTCCAAAAGGGTTTGGTCCTGACTTGATTCGAAGTGTCCCTAAACTTTACATTTCCAACCGTGACATTGCCCATAGAAGATAACGGGAACCCGCGGTTGTGTTTTCACACTGCATACAGTCCCCGTGGGTCCCCTGTGTCACTACCTTGGGTGGTTCCTTGGTGTCCCAGCGATTCTACAGGCTATAGGCCTAGTGTCTAATCCAGTCATAGTTCTTATACCACTTTTTTGGTATATGGTTTGCTACGCACCTAGGGCCCAAATGTGTATTCGTGCTATTACTGATAATTACTGACTTGTAAATTCAGTACTTCAAACTCCAGTCTCATAAAGAGACTAGAGGGGTGTGTTGTATACTAAATACATATATTTTAAATATATAACTGGTGTGGTTGTCTTTTCATTTGATCATTCAAGAGATTATAGACTGGTAACACAAGCTGCTTTACATTCCTTCAAGACTTAGCCTGAAGGCTGCTCTCCATAGCTACCATTAGGATAGCTTTCAATAAAGGTTGTCTTTAACCATTCACCATAAGGGGTTGTTTGGACTGATACAAGGTGCCCACTAGAACTAGTGGACAGCATATATCAGGCCACCTTCTCACAACTACTGCAAGGCTACCTGTTCCCCATAGGCCAGAATGGGCAGTTTGAGTATAACACCTTATAATCCTATCTGACCCAGGGAATTCGGTAGAAATTCGACTTTAGTATGCCTTAACTCAGAATGATAAAATACATCTTTTAGTGTAGTTGGTTTTAACATTCTGTGTTTGAAAATACCACTTTTAGAAAGTAGGTATTTTCTTGCCTAACTGTCCAAGCCTGCCTCTGCTAGGTTCTGTATTCCATTTCTGGTTTGCTCGCTCGCGGTCCTCAACGTCAAGATGGCGACCGCCAGCGAGCAAAATGACATCCCGGCAAGACTTTTTCCTCGTTCGCGATCAGCAATATCAAGTTGCTGATCACGAGCGTGGAAAATAAACCTCCCGGCGAGATTCTCAACGCGGGGAGGTCAGGTTTCTCATTGCGAGTGGTCGCGTATGCTCGCGATCGCTCGCGATGAGAAACTACCAGTCCGCATTGAGAAAGCTGCCGCTCGAGTAAAAATCTACTCAAGTGGCAGAAAACGACAGCTCGCACTGTGCAAGATGCCGTTTTCAATGTTTTCACAGTGCAGACAAGCATCTGGCACTGTGCAATCATCGCGAACAGCGCACTACGCAGTTCGCGTAGTGCTACGCGTATCTCGCGTAGTGCGAAGTGCACTTTGCGTAGCTACGCGTAGCGCTACTACACGAACTTCGCCTAGGGTTACCCAAGACTTTAGATCACTTCTGGGAAACAAGAAGAACCTTTGCTGAGGAGAGGAACCAGAGAGAGAGACTGCAGGAGGAGACTATCCCTATGCTGTGTGCTGTTTGAAGGATTGGCCTGCAGTGGTTACCTGATTGCCAAAGAAAGGAGAAAGGACTTTGTGGAACTTTCATCAACTTGTAAGAAGATCTCCAAGGGCTTGAACTTGAGCTTGCCTCTTGCCTGAAGTCTCAGGGATACAAGACTTCACCAACCCGCTCCCCTGAGTTCCCTTACTGGGAATCTGAAGTGCCTGCTGTTGAGCTGGGCCTGTTGAGAGGTTGCGTGTCGCTGGAAGCGCGACTCAAGATGAAGAAGCGTGTAGCCGCCACAGCAGTTGTCATCGCATCGCCGAGGAAGCGTGCTGCCGCTACCGCTGTCGCCATCGCATCGCCAAAGCGCCCTGCATCACTGAAGAAGAGTGTCGCCGTCGCAGCACATGCCGTCGCATCACCAGAGAAGCGTGTTGCAGGGCCTGTCGCGGCTCAAGAAGATTCACTGAGTCGCCGCACGGCCGTTGGGCGTGCACGCATCACCCCTTCGATGTCGCAACATCAAGAAGACGCCATTTTTGTTCATTTCACCGGGTCGTCATCGCGGCGTTGCTAGTCGCATCAACACAGAAGCTCAGTAAGAAACCGACGCATCCCCTCCCCACACGGTGAAGAACCGACGCATCACCTCCTCTCCGGTAAGGAACTGATGCATCACCGTCCCCTACACAGCAGTAGGGAACCGACGCATCACATCCCCCGAAGCAAGGAACCGACGCATCACCATTCTTGCGTGTAAGGAACGGACGCATCTCCTTCCCTGCAACCCTTTTGTTTGTATAGCGTTACTCATCCAAAGGTACATTGAACGTAAAGTGTGGCATTTACCATCTAAAGAGAACTAGGCTATTTCTACCATTCTAATGTACAGTATTGTGGATTTTTGTCGTTTGTGGTCTTGTGTTAAGCCTATATAACGATACTTATTTTTTATAATACAACCTGTATGGTGTCCATCTGCAGTGTTGTCACTGTATTACTGTATGTGTTCACAAATGCTTTACACACTGCCTCTGAGATAAGCCTGTCTGGTCGTGCCAAGCTACCAGGGACTGAGCAGGGGTTATTTTAGGAGTGTACCCCCTTACCCTGACTAGACGTAAGGGCCCCTATTTGGTCAAAGGTACCTGCCTCTGCCAACTAGAGACTCCCAAATCTAACAGTGCCCAAGACCACAGTCTACATGCTTCTATACACAGGAGTTGAGACCCTACTCTTCCTTGTTTGTTCACGTATCACATAGCAGTCTTATTTTCCGTCAAGATGTGGACGCGCTAGAGTCAGCTTACAGATCGGATAACAAAATTCTTTGAACTGCAGCATTTTATGTAATGTTCTCCCGTAAGGGGTTTTTCAACCGATACGTTTATTAGCTTATGTGTTTATTCATGTTTTAGTCTAAACTGCTAGCTCTTCCTACCTGTTGTCCACAGCTTTGCTCAGACGGTCGCGTTCCTCCCTGGTCCACCGTGGGTTTCCCATTTGTGTGGAGGGAGACTATGTGAAAGCGGAAGTGGCCTTTCGGCACTTCCGGTTGTAACGGAAACTGGGGTTAGCAGTCTAGCTGCGAGCCTCACGGCTTAAGCAGATGCCTGGCACAATGTGCAGCGGACACGCTTCTGGTGAGCCTGCCTCTGCTAGGTTCTGTATTCCATTTCTGGTTTGCTCGCTCGCGGTCCTCAACGTCAAGTTGGCGACCGCGAGCGAGCAAAATGACATCCCGGCGAGACTTTTTCCTCGTTCGCGATCAGCAATATCAAGTTGCTGATCACGAGCGTGGAAAATAAACCTCCCGGCGAGATTCTCAACGTGGGGAGGTCAGGTTTCTCATTGCGAGTGGTCGCGTATGCTCGCGATCGCTCGCGATGAGAAACTACCAGTCCGCATTGAGAAAGCTGCCGCTCGAGTAAAAATCTACTCAAGTGGCAGAAAACGACAGCTCGCACTGTGCAAGATGCCGTTTTCAATGATTTCACAGTGCAGACAAGCATCTGGCACTGTGCAATCATCGCGAACAGCGCACTACGCAGTTCGCGTAGTGCTACGCGTATCTCACGTAGTGCGAAGTGCACTTTGCGTAGCTACACGTAGGGCTACAACACGAACTACGCCTAGGGTTACCCAAGACTTTAGATCACTTCTGGGAAACAAGAAGAACCTTTGCTGAGGAGAGGAACCAGAGAGAGAGACTGCAGGAGGAGACTATCCCTATGCTGTGTGCTGTTTGAAGGATTGGCCTGCAGTGGTTACCTGATTGCCAAAGAAAGGAGAAAGGACTTTGTGGAACTTTCATCAACTTGTAAGAAGATCTCCAAGGGCTTGAACTTGAGCTTGCCTCTTGCCTGAAGTCTCAGGGATACAAGACTTCACCAACCCGCTCCCCTGAGTTCCCTTACTGGGAATCTGAAGTGCCTGCTGTTGAGCTGGGCCTTTTGAGAGGTTGCGTGTCGCTGGAAGCGCGACTCAAGATGAAGAAGCGTGTAGCCGCCGCAGCAGTTGTCATCGCATCGCCGAGGAAGCGTGCTGCCGTTACCGCTGTCGCCATCGCATCGCTGAAGCGCCCTGCATCACTGAAGAAGAGTATCACCGTCGCAGCACATGCCGTCGCATCACCAGAGAAGCGTGTCGCAGGGCTCAAGAAGATTCATTGAGTCGCCGCACGGCCGTTGGGCGTGCACGCATCACCCCTTCGATGTCGCAACATCAAGAAGACGCCATTTTTGTTCATTTCACCGGGTCGGCATCGACACAGAAGCACAGTAAGAAACCGACGCATCACCTCCCCACACGGTGAAGAACCGACGCATCACCTCCTCTCCGGTAAGGAACTGATGCATCACCGTCCCCTACACAGCAGTAGGGAACCGACGCATCACCTCCCCCGAAGCAAGGAATCGACGCATCACCATTCTTGCGTGTAAGGAACCGACGCATCACCTTCCCTGCAACCCTTTTGTTTGTATAGTATTACTCATCCAAAGGTACATTGAACGTAAAGTGTGGCATTTACCATCTAAAGAGAACTAGGCTATTTCTACCATTCTAATGTACAGTATTGTGGATTTTTGTCGTTTGTGGTCTTGTGTTAAGCCTATATAAAGATACTTATTTTTTATAATACAACCTGTATGGTGTTCATCTGCAGTGTTGTCACTGTATTACTGTATGTGTTCACAAATGCTTTACACACTGCCTCTGAGATAAGCCTGTCTGCTCGTGCCAAGCTACCAGGGGGTGAGCAGGGGTTATTTTAGGAGTGTACCCCCTTACCCAGACTAGACGTAAGGGCCCCTATTTGATCAAAGGTACCTGCCTCTGCCAACTAGAGACTCCCAAATCTAACAGTGCCCAAGACCATAGTCTACATGCTTCTATACACAGGAGTTGAGACCCTACACTCTTCCTTGTTTGTTCACGTATCACATAGTAGTCTTATTTTCCGTCAAGATGTGGACGCGCTAGAGTCAGCTTACAGATCGGATAACAAAATTCTTTGAACTGCAGCATTTTATGTAATGTTCTCCCGCAAGGGGTTTTTAACCGATAGGTTTATTAGCTTATATGTTTGTTCATGTTTTAGTCTAAACTGCTAGCTCATCCTACCTGTTGTCCACAGCTTTTCTCAGACGGTCGTGTTGCTCCCTGGTCCACCGTGGGTTTCCCATTTGTGTGGAGGGAGACTATGCGACAGCGGAAGTGGCCTTTCGGCACTTCCGGTTGTAACGGAAACTGGGGTTAGCAGTTTAGCTGCGAGCCTCACGGCTTAAGCAGATGCCTGGCACAATGTGCAGCGGACGCGCTTCTGGTGAGCCTAAGGCAAGCCCGTCTGCGCCCGTCCGTGCCTGGGTGTCGCCAGGAGCCAGGACCCCTGACGGTTTTGTGTCAGACTCAGGTAATAGTACAAGCGACTTGTGCACATATACTAGTCAAGAACGTCTTAAGATCAGACAAGGTTGCCCAAACAATTGCAGACATCTGTGCCATGTTCAAAACTTCTACAGTCTTGAAAGTCCCCTTCACGTGCAGGTCGTGCAGATTCCAGAGTATGAAACTGGAACAGCTTTCGACTAATAGTATGACACTGGACCTGGGTAATAGTCAACCCCGCCGCTACGACGATACAAGACTTTCCCCAGACTCCTCTAGAAAATCGAAGCTGGAACTGCCTATTAAGCAATGTCAGATCTCCGCCTAAACACGCAGTTGATATCTGCGATTTGTTTTCTTCTAAACGCCCCTGTTAGATCTGGGGGTCTCTAGTTGGCAGAGGTAGACACCTTAGACCAAATAGGGACCCTTGCTTCTAGTCAGGGTACAGGGACACACACGGTAGATAACCCCTGCTTACCCTCTAGGTAGCTTGGCTCGAGCAGACAGGCTTATCCCCAAGGCAATGTGTAAGGTATTTGCACGTAGACACCACAATGATCCCCCCTCTGCACACCACAAACTTGGACCACACAGGTGAGTTATATCAAAAATAATATATCTTTATCTAGTTTCCGCAGTTGAAATCAAGCATCACAGGTTTACACCATATTCGCTTTCTTGGTTGGTCGGGATCGTAAGACGATAGTCTCTAGTCTCTTGCGTGATTCAATACTCACTGAGAATGAATCAGTTCGTAGGCTCTTGTTGTTTAGGCAGCTACGTTGCTCCGTCGGCGTCACTGCGCTCGTTGTACAAAGCGCTCCTCTGACTGTTCGGTGCAAGGTTTCCACAACTCCCTCGACGAGCCCTCCGTGACGATGTCGACGTCACCGGAGTCAGCCACTCACAGCGCGGCTTCGTAGAGCAGGGAAGTACGACTCTCGGTCTGTTTCAGGCCTCCGGGTCACGGCAAGGCACGTGCCGATGAGCGCGTCGGTCTTCTTGATGCGGCAACCGGTGTCAGGCCCGGATCAGCGCGGTACTCTCCAGCAAGGCAGAGAGCAGCCAGCCCACTTCACCGGCAGATGTTGAGAAGTTTGGTAGAACAGTCCACGGTCCCTGCAGCACACAGCAGCGCAGGGGGGACACAGCAGAGTCTTGGGTTCGGGGCAACCTTTCTATCCCTGGGTTGCGAAACAGGAGGCCGGCTCTTCTCAGGCCCTTGGAGATTCGGTTTAAGACACAGCACACAGCAAAGTCTTGTTTGGTCAAGTGGGTAGAGTCAGCACACAGCAAGACCCCTTCTCCTCCTCAGCTTCAGTTGTACAGCAGAACAGGTCAGCCCTTAGAGCACACAGCAAGGCAATCTTCCTTTAGTTCTTCAGCGGTCCGTCTTTCAGCAGAGGTTCCTCTTGATGGTAGAATCTAAAAATCTGTTGTCAGGGGTCTTGTACTTATACCCCTAAAAGTCTTTGAAGTCTTTGTGCAAGTGGGTCCTGAGCCCGGTCTGATCCAGTTCTGGGTGTTGCTGGAGCACTTTGTTTTCCTGGCTTCTACATGCTTTTCAGAGTGAGGGGCAGAGTCGTCAGCCGCCCAGCAGGAGGTGGAGCCAGCAGTGTGGCAGGCAGGCACAGCCCTATTCACTCCCAGGTGCCATCTCCTCCCTCCACTCTCCTTGCAAATGTCGCCATTCAGCAGAGGGCTGACTCAGCCAACCTCCTGGGGGATCCCCAGCCCTTGTCACTCTAAAGCCAGACACTCAATCCACAAGCACACCCAGGCACACAGAAGGGTCAGACAAGAGAACAGCTACTCTCTAAAAAGTACCATTCTCCAACTCAGGATTTAAAAACAACCTCTCCTAAAGGATGTGTTATTAAATGCTGAGCTCAGGGATATCAAACACTCATGTCTTATCTTGTTCCTATGAGAAGATAGGCGGATAGCCATCGGCACCAGCCTCCCCCATGTTAGCCTATGGAGCAAGATAACCTCGCAGTAGTGACACGCAAAATGGCCGCGGTTCACTACCAGAGCATGGTACCTGCACTAGTACATGCTCTACCTCTTACATACACTGCACCCTGCCCAGGGGGTACCTCGGGCCTTCCATAGGGATGACTGATGTGTATTAAAAGGGAAGGGTTAGGCCTGGTCAGTGTGGACACTGGCCAGGAGGACATGGCAGTCCGGGGACTGCAGGCAGGCCTGCGGTGGCAGGCCTGAGACACCATTTTAGGGCTACACAGGTGGGTGGCGCAATCAGCGCTGCAGACCCACTAGTAGCATCTGTCATCACCAGCCCTGGCACACACAGTGCACTTTACTAGGGACTTCATGGTGATACAGATATGCCAATCAGGTATATCCAATCAATATGATATTTTACACAGGGAGCACTTACACTCTGGCACTGATTAGCAGTGGCAGAGTGTCCAAAGCATCTAAACCAGCAAAAACGAAATCCATCACAGCATCAAAAATCCAGGTAGCAGAGGCAAAAGATAGGGGAAAAACCCACGCCAAGGATGTCAGGTCTAAAACGTGTCCCCTCCAGCTGAAAGTGGGGAGAACTACCCACCCTCTTGGGAGTTCTCATCACTAAGGCGGAAAAACCTGGACAGACCATCAGCATTGGCGTGTTCTGTACCGGGACGGTGTTCCACCATAAAGTCCATTCCCTGTAGGGAGATGGACCACCTCAACAGTTTTGGATTCTCATCCCTCATCTGCATTAACCATCTGAGGGGCCTGTGGTCGGTCTGAACACGGAAGTGAGTCCCAAACAGGTAGGGCCTCAGCTTCTTCAGGGCCCAGACCACAACAAATGCTTCCCTTTCAATAGTGCTCCACCTCTGTTCCCTGGGGAGTAGCCTCCTACTAATGAAAGCTACAGGTTGGTCCCCGCCCTCGTCGTCCATCTGTGAGAGTACTGCTCCCACACCTTGCTCTGAAGCGTCTGTTTGCACTACGAACTCACTCGAAAAGTCAGGCGCCTTAAGCACCGGTGCTGTGCACATTGCAGTTTTCAGGGCATCAAAAGCAGTTTGACAGGCCTCGGTCCAATTCCCTTTCCTGGGCTGATTTCTAGAGGTTAGTTTTGTCAAGGGGGCAACAATGGTGCCGTATCCCTTGATGAACCGTCTGTAATACCCGGTGAGTCCTAGAAAGGCTCTCACCTCTGTCTGCGTCTTGGGGGGTTCCCAAGCCAGAATGGTATCAATCTTCGCCTGTAGGGGCGCCACCTGGCCGCTCCCCACCTGGTGTCCCAAATACACCACCGATCCCTGCCCTATCTGGCACTTACTGGCCTTGATAGTGAGGCCTGCCTTTTGCAGAGCCCTCAACACTTCACAGAGGTGTTGCAAGTGTTCCTCCCAAGTGGAGCTGAACACAGCAATATCATCCAAGTATGCGGCGCCGAATTGCTCCAGCCCGGTCAGTACCCGGTTGACCAGTCTCTGGAAGGTGGCAGGGGCATTTTTCAATCCAAAGGGCATGACGCGAAACTGGAAGTGCCCCTCCGGTGTGGAAAATGCCGACCTCTCCTTTGCCCCTTCAGTTAAGGCGATCTGCCAGTACCCCGAAGTCAAATCGAAGGTGCTGAGGTACCTGGCAGCTCCCAACCGATCCACGAGCTCATCAGCTCTGGGGATGGGGTGCGCGTCAGTCTTGGTGACCGCATTGAGCCCACGCAAAACCGAAGTTCTGATGGGCCACCGGGTGTAGCAGATTTCTTGGGAACGAGGACCACTGGGCTAGCCCAGGGACTGCTAGAGGGCTCAATTACCCCTAACGCCAACATCTTGGAAACTTCTTACTTGATGCTGGCCCTGACCTTATCAGCTACTCTGTAAAACTTCTGTTTCACAGGTAGACTATCTCCAGTGTCCACATCATGGACGCACCAATTGGTGACACCTGGGGTCAGGGAGAACAGGGAGGCAAACTGACCCAACACCTGGCGACAGTCCCTCTGCTGTTCTGGGGTCAGGGTGGGCGAGAGGACCACACCATCCACTGACCCGTCTTGCTCCTTGGCTGCCAGGAGGTCAGGGAGAGGATCACTATCCTCTTCCCCACCATCATCTGTAGCCATGAGCATTGTCACTTCAGACCTCTCGAAGTGGGGTTTGAGGCGGTTCACATGCAAGACTCTAAGGGGCTGCCTAGGAGTCTTCATGTTGATCAGGTAGGTCACCTCGCTCTTGCGCTCTACCACCTCGTATGGCCCAGTCCACTTGTCACAGAGCGCACAAGGCTCCACCGGCGCCATTACCCACACTCTCTGCCCAGGATGAAATTCAACCAGCGTGGTATTCTGGTCGTACCATCTTTTCATCTCCTCCTGGCTGGCTTCTAGGTTCTCCTGAGCGAGCTTCCTGAAGCGCTGCGTCTGGTTGCGGATGGCCAGCACATAGCTGAACACAGCCTGGGGGGTTTTCCCACGGGACTTTTCCCACCCCTCCTTCACCAGTGTGAGAGGTCCTCTAACAGGGTGGCCATACAGCAGTTCAAAGGGGCTGAACCCTAAGGACTTCTGAGGCACCTCCCTGTAGGCAAACAACAGGCATGGTAACAAGACGTCCCACTTCCGTCTCATGGGCTCCGCTAGGCCCATAATCATACCTTTCAGGGTGCGGTTGAACCTTTCAACCAACCCATTTCCTTGAGGGTGGTAAGGAGTGGTGAACTTATAAGTTACCCCACACTCCTCCCACAGAGACTTCATATACCTAGAGATGAAGTTGGTACCCCGGTCGGAGACCACCTCTCGGGGGAACCCCACACGGGAAAAGATCCCCATCAATGCACGGCCCACCACGGGTGCTGTGATTGTCCTGAGAGGGACTGCTTCCGGGTACCGAGTGGCGTGATCCACCAAGACCAGGATAAACCTGTTGCCTAAGGCGGTCTTGGGATCCAGGGGCCCTACGATATCAATGCCCACCCGCTCGAAAGGGGTGCTCACTACAGGAAACGGCTGGAGGGGCGCCACGCACTTCTCTCCTCTCTTACCACTGGCTTGACAGGTTTGGCAAGACTTACAAAAGGTACCGACGTGCTTCTTCATCTGGGGCCAGTAGAAGTGGGTGACAAGCCTGTGATAGGTCTTGTCCTGCCCCAGATGTCCTGCGAGAGGCACGTCATGAGCCAGACCCAGTAAGAAGTTCCTGAAGCGCTCGGGTACCACCAGCACACGGGCTGCACCGGGCTCAGCAAACTTAGGCTCACTATAAAGTAAGTCATCCTCCCAGTAAATCAAATGTTCCTTGGACCCTAGGCCCGCTGCCTGGTCTGCAGCCTGCTGCCGCACACCAAGGAGAGAAGGGCACTCTTTGTGAGCCTGGCAGAATTCCTCCCTGGAGGGACCACCCTCTTGCTGCCAATGGGTCAGCTCAGGCAATTCCCCCAGTTCGGCCACCTGTTCCCCTGTAGGTTCCAGGGCATCCCCCTCAGGTTCTGCTTCCTCCTGGACCGTGGGAACAGTGGGGGCCGGTTTCCCGCGCCCTCTGCCCCTTCCTCTCTTGACAGGTCCCTGGGCCATTGTTCCAGGCTCCGGTTCTACTAATCCACCCGTACTGGCTGTCATGGCACGTGTGGATACACAGATCCACGCTGGCAGTCCTAACATCTCCAAGTGAGTTCTGTGCTCTACGTCCTTCCATGGAGAACTCTCCAGGTCGTTACCCAACAGACAATCTACTGGCAAGGCATCACTGACACAGACTTCCAAGGTACCAGAGACTCCCCCCCCCATGTAAAGGGAACACGCGCCATCTTGCAGAGGCGCACTGAAGTGTCAGCTGCCACCATTCGGACTGGACTCCACTTGTTTGGCTTTAATGTCCAGCTCCCTCATGCTCAACTCATGAGCCAACTGGAGTTTACTCTCTTCCAAAGCAAGAGCCTTCCTCCTCTCCTCCGCCTCTTTCTCACTGTCAAGGCGCAGTTTCCTTTCTTCCGCTTGAGCTTTGAGCTTAAAAAGTTCAATCTCATGGGCCCTAATCCACCTGCACTAGTACATGCTCTACCTCTTACATACACTGCACCCTGCCCGGGGGGGTACCTCGGGCCTTCCATAGGGATGACTGATGTGTATAAAAAGGGAAGGGTTAGGCCTGGTCAGTGTGGACACTGGCCAGGAGGACATGGCAGTCCGGGGACTGCAAGCAGGCCTGCGGTGGCAGGCCTGAGACACCATTTTAGGGCTACACAGGTGGGTGGCGCAATCAGCGCTGCAGACCCACTAGTAGCATCTGTCATCACCAGCCCTGGCACACACAGTGCACTTTACTAGGGACTTCATGGTGATACAGATATGCCAATCAGGTATATCCAATCAATATGATATTTTACACAGGGAGCACTTACACTCTGGCACTGATTAGCAGTGGCAGTGTCCAAAGCATCTAAACCAGCAAAAACGAAATCCATCACAGCATCAAAAATCCAGGTAGCAGAGGCAAAAGATAGGGGAAAAACCCACGCCAAGGATGTCAGGTCTAACAGCCCCCATATCGGATTTCTGACGGAAACCTGGATTAAACCCAGCTTTACTCCTGCAATCGCTGTGGCACTTTCAGAAGGCTATTGTATCCAAAAGCTGGACAGACCAACCAAGGTGGGGGGGGCATAGCCATTATCCAGAAGGACTATAATAAAGTCTCTATACTTGATCAACTAAGTAATGGCACATTGGAAATCTTAATTTTCAGAATTGAGTTGCACTCTCAACATAGTTGGAAAGGCGCTCTCGTCTACCGGCCTCCGGGCCTCCTTTCTGACTTTTCACTTCAACTTATGGAACTTATTTCTCCGCATATCATGTTGACTAAAAACGTTCTGCTTCTAGGAGACTTTAATGTACACAGTGACAACACCGTAAATCAAGATACCTCTTCACTTATGGCAGATCTAGCCACACTTGAGTTAAGTAAGATCAACTATGGCCCCACTCACTCAGCTGGTCACACGTTAGAGCTGATCTTCACTAACTCTCCTAATATTCGTTGTGCAGCTACTTGCCCACTGACATGGACAGACCATTTATTAATAGAGTTTCAAATCAGGAGTCCTGGGACACACGATGTCCCCCATACAAACTCTCTTAGGTGGCGCAGACAGTGGCATAAATTTACGCCCAACCACTTCCAGGATATAATCCCAACACCCAGAATCCTGAATCAGAAAGTGTAGAGGAGTGCCTGGCCCGTTTTAATTCTATAATTAAAACCACCATTGATCATCTAGCTCCCCTGAAACAGTGCCCAAGCTTAACCAGACGCCCCCAGACAGCTTGGTTTTCCCCAAATCTCTGAACAAAAAAGAGTCGCTGCAAAAAAATGGAACGACACTGGCGCCTCTCACACAATATACAGAATAAAGAAAGATATAAATTGGCCTTGGCTCAATATCATAAAAACATAAAAACTGCTCGTAAAGCCCACATAGCGCAGCAACTTGAACAGGCAGGGAATACCCCAAGAACTCTCTACCAGATTTTAAAATCTTTCACTAATCCTAAGGCATGCGACAATGAAGAAGCTCCATCCCAAGCCCTATGTGACAAGCTAGCAGTTCATTTCAATTGATCTACAATAAAATCACTTTAGCTGGTAGCACCCAGAAAGACACTACGGCAGATTACATCACGGCTACATCCATTTCACAGACGTTAGACAACTTTCCTGCACTTAAGCCCGAGGATGTAGAGTCACTACTAAATATAGTAAAATCAGACTCCCCGCTGGACATTGTTCCATCTCATACCACCTCACTGCTCTCCAAACAACTTGCTGTCCCTATTTGTTCAATCCTCAATTTTTCTATGACAAAGGGTTGTCTCCCCCATGAATGGAAGGCGGCGCAAATAATCCCCATCCGTAAAAACCTTAAGGCCCCTATGGAGGATTTATCCAATTATCGCCCCATTTCATTGCTACCTCTCCTGAGCAAGATATAAGAAAAACATATCAATAAACATCTGTCTGACTTTGTCGAAGCTTCGAGCTGCCGTGATCCATCTCAGTCAGGCTTTAGACCAAGATATAGTACGGAGTCGGCTTTGATTGCTGTCACCGACAACATCAGAATATCCCTAGACAACAGACAAGCAGTGCTTCTAGTGCTGCTTGATATATCGGCATCCTTCGACACGATTTCCCATCAGACTCTGCTCAGGAGACTTCGGGAAATTGGCCTCCAAGGGAAAGCTCTACAACGGATGTTGAGTTTTCTGTCTGATAGAACTCAGACTATTAACCTAGGCCCTTTCCGTTCTAAGACTACAAGACTGACTAAGGGAGTACCTCAGGGCTCCTGACATAGCCCCACCTTATTTAACATATATGTTGCTCCCTTAGCGGGATTACTAAGAAATTTAGGATTTGCCCCAATATCTTACGCTGACGATACTCAGCTCCTACTTTCCTTTGATAAAAACAATCCCAATGTCCAGTCTGCTTTTTCGGCGGGCATGATGGCCATCGCTGGCTGGATGAGTGATAACTTTCTCCAGCTTAACGCGGTGAAAACTGAGATCATGTTGTTCAGAGATGCATCGGTGAGGTGGCCCCCAAGATGGTGGCCAGAGGAACTGGGCACTGCGCCGACTCCTAAACTAGTGGTTAAAAATCTGGGAGTCCGCCTGGATCAGAAATTGATAATGAAGGAACTGCTGACGCATGCTTCCATGTCTTAAGTCTTCTCCGAAGAGTATTACCCTTCTTACCTTGAACTACTCGAAAAACTCTTATCCAGGCACTGGTGCTAAGCCGCCTGGACTACTGCAATGCTTTGCTGATTTCAGCTAATGAAGCCTCCTTAAATAGATTGCAAGTAGTCCAGAACACAGCGGCTCATTTGATCTCCAATGCTCCACCTGAATGGCCTTCTTCCCTCTTCTGCAACAATTGCATTGGCTTCCGGTGCGGAAGCGGTTCAGACTTAAGATCTGCTGCATTGTCCACAAATCTTTGAATGGCCAAGTCCCAGTTTCCTAGCAGATAAATTTACCAAATATCTGCCACTTAGGTCCCTTCGATCAGGGACCAAATCTTTACTTCTTACTCCACGCTATAAACAAATCTCACCTAGGTGGTAAAGCTTTCTCCCACCTAGCTCCTTCTTATTGGAACCAACTTCCCATCCACTTGCGACAATGCCCAGAACATTTACAGTTCAGAAGGCTTCTAAAAATCTCATTGTTAGGTCTCGCCTGAGCCAGCGCATGCGCTGCACTGGCGAGACTTTTAGTAAGTGGGCTTTAAAAAGCCGACCACAGCTTTTTGTGTGGCCTAGAGCGAGCGGTTATGCGCACAGTAACGCGCACAGGCACCATCTGGCTTTCCTCTCAGGGCCTTTAGCCGTCGCTCTTTCAGGTGCACGCAAGCGCACCACTCGCAGGCTCACCTCCTGCTCCCCCTTTCAGTTAACTTTCGCGGCCGCGCTTGTGTTTTAGTGCTTGTTTCATGTTTTTTGCATCTATCAGAACAATTAGTGTGATTTTTCATCGTCCCTTCCGTAGGCTTTTGGGGTTTTATATTCCTTTTTTCCACAGAAATGTAAATGTATTTCTGCAAATGTTAACGTTTCCCTCAATTTATACTGCTTTTACCTATGGCTGATATTCTTCACCTTTATAGAGGAAGACCACTGCAACCCACAGGCGGGTGTCTACCTATGAACAGAGATGGCACGCAGGTTATAGGCCAGCTTTCAGAATATGCACTTTTGAAAGGCCCTATCAGTCAGTGTTTTTGTGACCATGAGTGCCCTCAGTATATCACGCCTCTGAAAACTCGATGACATGTTAAATCACTTGTAGACAGGAAAACTACATATCCGCACCGGATGACGTCTGAGATGAGTTATAGCTTAGGAGGCAGGGAGTGCATGCCCAAAGTGTTTTCCCTGTACAGAATCTCCTCTGCCCTGTGTACAAATCTGGGCGTAAACCTTCACAGTGTTTAGTGTGATGTATTCAAAATGAGGTATTTTTTATTGATTCAGTACTACCAGGGTATGGCTCTTCGTCCACCATCTTTAAAGTGCCATTATGGCCACGTATGTTGACAGTGGGCACAGCGTGAAAGAAAATACAGTAGGTTTACAGCACTATTAACTTGCCTTTGTAGATCCGTCTTACCCAAAGTGAAATCTAATTAACGTTTTTACATGGCGAGAGGATTACACTTTTAACTCCTCGTTTCTACAGTTGTATTGTTATTTTGTAATTTTAAATGTCATTTTTCTGATTGCGCTTTATTGTTTACTTGCACATTCAGATATAACTGTCCATTTGTTCTTCTGGCTTCATGATAATGGACTTTTTACGTCTGCCGACTTGACGTGCAGTGCAGGATAATTGAGTTATATTTGTTAACAGGGCACAAATGAAACAAGCATTGGCATAGCCAATAGGTCTCGCCTTTGGGACCTTAGAAGTGTTTAGTTATCCAGCACAATATCATTGGTGCAACAACATCAAGTGTTGCTTGGCTAAACACTTATAAGGTCCCAAAGGCGAGACCTATTGGCTATGTCAATGCTTGTTCTAATTTGCTCCTCTTCTGTGGCTGGCTGTAGCAATTCTATAGCGCGAAGATACCACTTGGGGGTGATTCAGGTGATTTATAAATTAATAAATATCAAATACCAACCTTGAATGGATGGGAGGAAGGCCTTGCGTGCCAGCTGAATCACCCACAGTTGATATGAAGCACCACCTCTTCCAGAGATCCGTACTCTCCAGACTTACTCCTCACCCTAGGGCAGAGGTCTTCAATCTGTGGGTCGTGACCACCAGGGGGGCTGTAAAGTCCTGGGAAGGGGGTCACGCATGTCCAGGCATCACTTCTGCCTTGAATCCAAAACATGTGCTCTTCCTTTTGGAAAAGACAAACGCCCGGGATGCTTCATTCAGATCCTTAAATGCTTCAGCTAAAGTTAATTGAGTCTCTTGTGCTGTGAAACAAAGAGGCCGGACAGACAGGTAAAACAATCCTTTGTGCAAACGTGCCTGAATGAAATGCAAATGTGCATTCTGAGTTCATCTGCAAATGTAAAGGGTGCTTGTGAGAGGTTCTGGCTTTAATTACTGGAATCACTCCAAGCATTATGATGGCAAAGATTTTTTTAGTGGGAGTAGGAAGAGTTATCAACTGGGCTGTGAAGTGCATGCTTGTAATTGTATTTACACAACGCTTAGTACCTCTGAGGAGGCGTTGAAAGGACAGTTATGCAAAAAAATTAATTGCGTAACTTATGGTCTGGTATTACTAAAATCTACAGTTTGGATGCTCCATTTTATCCTAAAGCTATTTGCACAGTTTGTAGCAGTCTATCTTATAATGTGTGGAATGCAAGTCAGTGATTTCTGTCACTATTCTCCACTGCACCAACCAAATTTATTTCTGTGGCTCTATGGTTACACACAGACCTCTGCAGTGCATCAACTTAACAACATTTAAAATTAATTTTTGATTTAAGCTACCCATTATTTTATATGTAGCCACCTGATGGTAAAAGACCTTAAAAACTAACAAAGTATTTTGGGGCTGATTTATGAGAGGCTTGCGCCACGGGAGCGTCACTCTTTTGAAACTCTGGCAGCACAAGCGTCTGAATCATATCTAGGAGGCAACGCAAAGTGATCCCTGCATGGCCTCATAGATATGGAGCAAGACAAAGCAGCGCAAGTCGCTTCGTCACCTTACTCTGTCAAGTAGGCATTTCATGGGCATTGCGTGACATATATCAGACACACACAACCAGCACCCTCACATGTTGATGACAATCCTCGTTCTAGATCAGTGGAGAGGCTTTTTAGAGGTCGTATGTAGCACACTTGGATAATAACTCCCTGGGTGTAGCACCCCCTTTAAGAACATATCCAGATTCCATATGTACAGATGTAGGTGTATTAAATTTGAAATTGGTTGTTGGCATTTACACTGTGTAATACCTTGTTCTTGCATCTCAATCTACAGCAGTAATATGTGCAGGTCTCTGTCTATATTCCAATAAGATAACTACAATACCGACAATGTACTTAGTTTTACTATTTATATGTTACATGGCATTCTAATACAACAGATTCAGTTTACCCTCCTGTGTGAGAGGTATGTGTCTGTCTTAACATTACTTTAAGATCGATTATATATTGAGGCTATGTATACCCTGTATCTGAATAGATATCTGCAATAACGTGAATGTACACAGTCTTTTGATACCTATGCGTCTTTGATTTCCTCACATGCTACCCAGCATGTTACTTTGTGTAATTGATCTGGCTGACACTTTACCCTCCTGTGTGAGAGGTACGTGTCATTCAGTGAGCTTTAAATAATATTCATAGGTTTTTTAATTAGGCCATCTTTTATCAGCCCTCCAATTATACATCACATTGAGGCTGTTCATATCAACCCATGACATCTTTTTCATGAGAGGCCAGGCAGAGTCTGTCTTCCTTTTTTGACACGATGACTCGTCATTTTTGACAAGCATCTAGCGTCTGTCACCGCGCGTCGCGCGTGTTCGGCAGAGCCTCTGCACATAACGAGCAGCTTTGGCACAAATCCGGTTCCCTTCCACTCGACGGAGCAACTCTTGCTGAGCTCCGGTGAGGTTTTTTAGAGGAATTACATGTCTGCAGACCATTTTGACATTCTTTAACACTGGTTCTAACTGTGGGTTTGTTCTTATACAGCAATACCGCTTCTGTATTTTAGATCTTAACCCTGAAAGGACGGCACATTGATTACTTCCTTTTCCAAGGTAATTCAGGCGTGCAGTATTTGCTGCTTATCACCATTTTGCACTGACTTATCTCAGTCGATTTTGCGCATTGCTCAGATTTTGATTTTTAAGAATCATTAAGTTCTGGGTCCTTTGCTTTCCAGATAATTATAACCATTGGGAGTAATTCTTGAGGTCTGGCCAACTAAGGTGGCTACACACAGATGTAATTGGAAGGGAGATGATAGTGATTTGCCCTATCTAAGTGAGTTTTCATTTATAATATTACATACTTATTCGTTGATATGCCACTTTGTTTTAACGATGGGATGGTCTTTGACAGCCTGTGCATTGCATTCCTGCTACAGGTGCCACTTTCCATTCTCTTATGCTTTGGGGCCTACGTGCCCACTATCTCCATGATCATTTCCCACCGTGGGACAATTTATGGTAATTAGGTTTTGTTTTGTCCCGTTTTACTTAAACGGGACACTTATGTTTTTCCCAGAATTAAGTCCCCTAGTTTTATTTAAAATCTTAGGTGCCCTTCCTTCCCACTCACTTCCGTCCTGAGGAAGACCCCCCGTAAGGAATTTAGAAACCTACAGTATTTTGGGATCGAAACGTCGACATCTCTATTGCTCGCCAGCTCAATCAACAGTGATTCTGCACTGTGATAGCATTTTAAGCATGGTTACGCATCATATTGACATTGTTTCAATTCATGTGGCTTAAGGTTGAGCCGTTTTTTATTTCTTATTGAGAATTACGAGATTTGCACCTTACTTTTTCTATATACCCTTTCACCTTCACTTCTATCACCAAACCCCTCTTCAAACACCCCTTTCCTTTCCATTTGGGGCACTTATTTATATCAATGTCTTGATCCTATCGTATGTTCATTGTGATTAAATAACATTGAACTGTCTAAATTTGAGATGCGTTTGTCTTATATGTTTCTTTATTTCTTTATGTTGTAGTTATGGTGAATAATTTTGTGCTGGGACCATTCCCATACTGTACTGTCGCATACCCAGGTCCCAGTGACACTAATTGAGTTTACCCTTCTGGTAACGTCTATGTTTGCGCTAGGCAGCAATTTGTGCACCAGCGTAGGGGGATGGGACAGGAATGCACCAGATTTCATAATTATGGTGCATTCTTGCCCTTTCACATTGGCGTAGGGCAGCGCAGCTAGAAGACTTGGGGCATTGCACTACGCCAATTCTTCATAAATTAGGCCCTTTGTGTTTAGCCACACCTTTGACCACGTCCCCACGCTCACTGACCTTTGGTTTGCGAAACACTGTTTAATATTATTTCCCCACTGTAAAAATTATTTGCTGTGGGAATTGGGGGCGTATATGGTTGTCAATAGCTATCAATGATGATGAGTACCAAGTTCTAGAATTTTTTGTCAGGAGGGGGCTCCTTACGCCTAACACATTTTCACAGGGGAGTCTCTGCATCAAAAAGTTTGAAGGCCTCTGCCCTAGGGTCAAGGTGTCTCTTACTACTGTGGCCAGGGTTGGAGAGGGACTGAACGGGATCCTCCGGCAAAGGTTCGCCTCGGTCCCCCATTAAACCACACACACCGCAGGCCCCAACAGACTATAATTGTGTCCAATAGATCTCTCCCATGTTTGAACCAGCTCCTGGGAGTCACCACTTCACAGCCCTCATATACCAACACGCATATGCGATCAGGTGAATACAGGAAGCCAGCAGACCTAGCAGGCGTAACACCATCTGGACTGCAACTCTCACACCTTGCAGGAAGGATGGAACCATCTTCTGGATGACATGAATCCTCTAAGAGGAAAGGCACTAAGAAGGGTAGTGTACAGAAACAACCCAATGAACAGGAGATGTTGGGAGGTTCCAGGTGAGATTTGGGTCTGTTAACTGAAAAGCCTAAGTCAAACATCAGAGATGAGGCTGAATGCAGATGGCGCATCTCCAAATCCAGTGAATCTGCCTTGAGCAGCCAGTCATCTAGGTATGGGAAGATTGGACTCACCACTTGAGACTGTGTTTGTCCTGACCTTGTCCTGGCCTGCTTAGGTGGGACTATGACCCCCAGCAAGCTTTGCTTCATCCAGGAGGAGGGAGCCGATGCTTAGTGCTTGAAAAGCGCTATTCATTAACACGGCACATTACGCACCACTTGAGACGGTTTGCCCTGACATGCTGGGGTGAGACTACATCTCCCAGCAGACTTTGCTTCATCCAGCATGGTGCTGGTGCTTCAGGCTTTAAAAGCACTCTTTATTTACCACGGCATGGGAAGCACCCTTTGAGGCTGTGTTTGCCCTTACATGCTGGGGTGGAACTACGTCCCCCAGGAGGCTTTGCTTTATCCAGGAGGAGGGGGCCGGCGCTTTAAAAGCACTCATTTTCTGCAGTACACACCCGGGAGTACACGTGGGAAGCACCCGGATGAAAACCGGGCTCGTTTACGCCAATCATTGCCCAGAAGAGGTCGTGCCTGGCCCACCCTCTTTAACCTGCAACTCACTATCCTTGTTATTGCTGGTCTGAAGAGGCTCGGCCTGGTCCAGCTCTCTTGGCTGCTGGTTTTGGTGAGCCTAGCCGCCCACTTTTTTTCTAATTTATATCCATTTGTGATTTTCAAACATCTGGTAAGAATAATGGACAAAAGGAAAATCCCATGGGATAGAGTTACTGCCCCCACCAACCTACTGGGTGGTACAACACTGGACTTCTTCTTGGCTCATGCAGTTAACATTGTCTCCAAAGAGATTGAACTGGCTGAGCGGTGACTCTCTCTGCACTTTTGAGTTGCCCCAGGTTGCCGGTCAGTATCATCCGGCATGTCAATCTGTAGGTCGTACCACCACAGTTATATCAAGCTCTTCAGGTCCATCGCCTGATGCAGCTGTGGGTCAGGTCGTCAATGCATCTTTTTTGTAATTCTGACACCACACACCACAGTGACAGTGAACCTCTTGCTACAGGAAAGCGCAAAACAAGTGGGTAACGCCAAATCACAAAGCAGACACAGGCTAAGTATTGGACATAAAGAGCCTGAACATCCTCTCTCACTGCAGACTGAGTTGGGCTGGACTAAATCCATTGCTGAAAATGGTGTACCCTCACCTACTGACTGGGATGGCATCTTGAACAGATTCACGTCATTGGTGCATGCATGTATGTCTACCTTGGTGGATAAGATTTGTTCCCTGGAACTTACCATTAGCCAGTTGATTTAATCTGTAAATGAACTTCCAGGTCAGCTGGTGCCTATACAACTGAATATGGAGTGTAGCAACATCCCTCCAGTAGTTTTCACAAGGCTACTGGATAGTGAAGGGCCTTATCTGCCACCTCGAGCTCCAGGTGATTCGTGTCCTTCAATCTGGGAGTAGAAGGGGCAGGAGGCCCAAGGGGCCAGACTTCAGGCCCAAGGGCTGTGAATAGGGAGCACCAAGAGGTGACCTCAGCCTCTACTACACCTCCCCCTGACTGGTGACCTTATATAACTATTTTAATAGGTCTCCCCACCCCCAAGAACTAGTGAAGATTTGATGTGCACCTCAAAAATAAGGTATGTCCGAGGCGGTCCCATCGCACAAACTTTAAAATATCTGAATATGACAATATCCTGCTAGTAAGGAGGGTCGGGTGGGTTGGCCTGTCCCAGCAGCTGGTCAAGAGTGGGGTTAGAGCCTGTACAATGAGAGATGACATTAACCTTGTTCCCCTGGGCTTCTTCTAAAAACATTTGCAACCCAGGTATAGGGTGGGTTTCGGGTCCGTGCCCTCTAGGGCTGTTGTTGGTGATGGGTTCAGTCTCGACCTCAAAGATTTCTTCCGCTATCAAACTCGGATGGTATAAACTGACGCCGAATATTGTCTACCAGTAACAGCGAACCTCCTGTCACTTGGCCAGTAGAGGTGTGGAGTGACGCTAGTCCCAAACTACCTCTCAACAAGGTGGTGCTTTACTCCATTAACTCCCCGTTTTGATATTACCTCTCCTGCAGTATGTTTCCTTTCCCTCAGTTGTAATGGGCCGCCCCCGGTACCCCCTTTAGTCTTGGAGCAATGCGACTTGGGTAATGCCTCCTCCTACCTGCCTGACCATAGGAAGTTTTCTTCTTGGAACGTAGCTGGCTTAGCATCTAAGCTTTCATGCCCCAACTATGGGCTTGTTCATAAACTCATTTGATATCTGTTAGTTCTGAGAGACTTGGTCACTTGTCCCACAACATCAACTTCTCCTTGAAAGCTACCACCTCGGGAAAGGGTAGACCGTCAGGGGAACTTGTCAATTTCTATCAAGACCACCCTATTTTGCATGACTAAGGAGATTGATATGGGAAGTTCAGACATTCAGTGTTCCTCTTTCTTTTTCATCTGGAGGGGCACACTACCTATACCATGTGTACTGTAGGCTTAGGGGTAAAGGATGCAGAGATTCAAGTAATCGACTCAATTGGTACTCATGGCAGACCTGCCTGTGAATTAATTTAAAATGGTGGCAGGTGATTTTAATTGTAAAGCGGAGCCATGTTCCATACTTCATGAGGACCCCATGGGTGATGAGGACCAAGCCTGCGCCGTCCCTGGTCTTACACTCCCTCCTGTTAAGAGATGGTCTGCCGATGTGTTACAGCTAAATGCGTTTACACTCAGCAATGCCCTCTGGGCGTGAAATGGGCAAACTAAATCCGACAGGGAGGGGAGACATACGTACCATCGTCTGCAGTGCACCAGCCTTATTGATTATATCCTGTTGGATACTAGACTATGGCCTATCTTGGTAGATATGGTTGTAATTCCCAGGCAAGATAGCAACCATAACACTCTGGGTTTAACATTGGGAGCCCTGGGCAACACTCTCCAGAACATCTTATATGAGCCCTAGGTAAAGGGTTGGTCCCTACCAACAATCGGCATAGGCTCAAGTGGAGTACTGTGGTAGAATCAGACGTAGCCTTGGGGAAAGTGCTGGCGGTTGTGTCCACTGGTCTGGTTGCTGTAGTTGCTGAGAATGTGTACTCTGACCATATAGCCTCCAGGATGAGTCTATGTGCAATTCACAACTCCATGTCCTTCTTTCGAACTTTAGACCCATCTCTTTACTCCCATTCCTGAGTAAGATCCTGGAGAGCTACATCACTTCCTGCCTCTTCACCTTTATCGAAGATAATCACCTCCTCGCCGCTAACCAGGCTGGTTTTCGCCCTGCTCACTCCACGGAGTCCGTTGTCCTCTCCGTGGTGGATGAGCTCAGGAGGAGCGCTGACATCAATTCCCCGCAGGCCCTGGTCCTCCTCGACCTGTCCGCCGCCTTCGACACGGTCGACCACTCTATTCTTTTAGATCGTGTCGGGGGCGCCGGCGTTCGGGGTTCGGCTCTGGCCTGGCTCACCTCCTTCTTGACGGACCGTACCCAGGCCGTTAGACTGGAGGGCTTTTCCGCCCCCATCTGTCCAGTCTCTTGCGGGGTGCCCCAGGGCTCGTCTCTCTCTCCTCTCCTTTTCAATCTTTATATATATCCCCCCGATTGCCGCCTTGCAGGAAATGGAGGTCACGGTATTTAACTATGCCGATGACCTTCAGTTCATTTTCAATCTCTCCCCCTCTCCTGATTCTATTCTCAAGTTCCGCTCCACTCTGACATTCATCTATGATTGGATGAACCTCAACCAACTTAAATTGAATCCCGACAAGACGGAGTTGGTTCTTATCGGTGGTCCTTTTAACCCCTGGACCCCCGCTTTTTGGCTCCCTACCTTCGGTTCCCCTCCTCTTCCCTCTGTGTCTGTGAAAACCTTGGGTATTACAATCAGCCAAGACCTCTCTATGCGCTCCCAGATCAGCTCGGTGGTCTCATCCCATTTCCTGTCCCTTAGAATCATCCGTAAAATCTCCCGTTACTTCTCTGTGGAAGCCCTCAAACTCATCATCTTGGCCATGATTCTATCCCGCCTGGACTATGGCAACGGCCTGTATGGCGGTATTCCCGCGTACGAGCGCCGCCGTATGCAGCTCATCCAAAACCAGGCAGCTCGCCTTATATACAGGCTTCCGAAACTCCATCACATTACCCCCCTCCTAAAGACCCTTCACTGGCTTCCCATCCTGGAGCGATCCTTATTCAAGATGGGTTGCCTGATCTTTAGGTCACTGGCCGGCACGGCTCCAGACTTCTTTAGATCAAAGATCAATGCCTACGTCCCGGGCAGAAACCTTCGCTCCTCTACCCATTTCCTCCTCAGCGTCCCTCGCTACTGAAGAAAAAAACTTGGTGGTTCGATATTTTCTACCCTTGCCCCCCTCTTCTGGAACGCACTTCCTTTTGCCATCAGATCCATTTCCATGGACTTTCTCAAAGCTCCTAAAGCCCACCTCTTCTCCATGGCCTATTCATTGTAGTATCCTCCCTGCGTTCCCCAGGATAGTCTTTGTTCAGCGCCAAGAAACCGCTTGGTAGTAGACCGCTCTATAAAACCTTTCAACTTCAACTTCATGTTTGCATCCCTAGGAACTTATTCCTGATATAATCTAAAGGTATCCCAAAAAGAAGGAAACCTGCTGGTACACCGAATCTTGAGGAGAAGCCACGTGTCCTTTCTGGATCCATTAAAGCTGGCACAGAGATGCCATCTAGGCAGCCAGGTCGCTCTACAAAGATACAATGCTCAATGCAAAAAGAATCTGGGAATGCACAAAATGGGACTCAATGTGAGTGCCATTAAAGGCACGGATTACTGTTCCTTTTGAAACATTGTAGTCAATGGTGATTCTAACATGCATTCCCCATTGAACAGTAATATTTCTGTTGCTGTCTAGGTTGAGCATTTCACCCAGTTATACTCTAGAGATGTCCTCCAAGAACTGTTCCAGGCTACGCCTATCGGCCAGGAGACACAAGTGGGGAGTAATAAATCCACTGGTGATGTTAAAGTTGAGTATCCCTTTGAACCAGAAACACAATGGGTCCACCATGTATCTTGCACAGAGATCTATAAAGCTTTAGATTGGATCATACCAAACAAAACTTGGTTGGACAAGGTGCCTGAAGATCTTTTCAAGTCTTATAGAGACATTTATGGTACCCCAACTTTTCCCTGTTAAACGCTATATTGAATGGTGCACCTATGCCCCCACTTGGCTGGGGCTGATGACATCCCAATATTCCAGAAGGGCTGCAAGTCCTTACCCTCCATCTACAGCCCAATCAGCCTTATTAACCGCTCGCAAAAGCAGTTCAGTCGTATAATCTTGAACAGGTGGAGTGAGTGGATGACCGACATGAGTGTACTGACGTCATTACAAGCTGGTTTCAGGGAAATCTTTGGAACAATTGACCAGGTGTTTCGCCTGCAGTTGCTGTACTAGAAATATGTCAATCTGTGGGGAGACAGACTTGCGTTTTGTGGACGTTTAGTCCGCCATTGATCTCGTTTCCAGAGAATCCTTGTGGAAGGTGCTGGTGAAGATAAGTTTTCCTGCTTATCTTTTAAAAGTTATAATTAGATTACATTCTAATAATTATGCCCAGGTTAGATGCGGGCCCCAGGGCGCGTTAACAGATCCTATTCCAGTAAATCTGGGAGTGAAGCAGGTGTGTGTGTTGTATAAGTATAAGTAGTATAAGTATAAAAGAAGCTTGTAGAGCGCTCGAATACCAAAGGTGTCTTGGCGCTGTGGTGTGTATGGTCAGGCAGCAGAGGTCAGGCAGCAGAGCAGAAATGTTAGTTAGACCTGAAATAGGCGATGTTTCAGCATTTTTCTGAAAAGGGCATGATTGGGTTGCAGTCGCAGCTCCAGAGGCGGGAGATTCCATAATCTTGCGGCACACGTGCCAAAAGAGCGACCACCCCATCTCGCAAATTTAAATCTGGAAGTGCAGATAAGGCCTAGGTTAGCAGACCGCAAAGCGCGAGGCGGGAAATAGGGTCTAAATCTGTCCCTTCCATCATTAGCGCCACCCCCAAAACGGGCCCGGTGAACCAAACAGAGAGCCTTGAACTCGATCCTCTGTTGGACCGGAAGCCAGTGCAAGGATTTCCTCCCTTCAGAGGTGGGGCAACCCCTGGGCAGGTTCAGAATGACTCGAACTGCAGCATTCTGCAGGGACCGGATTTTTCCCACCTGAAACTTATCCATCCCCAAAAACATGGCGTTGCAGTAGTCCAGTCTGGACATAAACAAAGTGGCCATCACAGTCTTCTGGAGCGCCAGAGGAATAGAAGGGAAAATTTTCCGCAGAGTTTTTAAGAGAAAGAAGCATGACGACGTTAAGCTGTTGACCTGGGCAGACATATCTAGTTTGTCATCAAAAATCACACCCAGGTTCCTTACCTTAGTGACCGGGAGGGGGCATTGCCCAGCCTCCGCCGGCCACCAGAGGGAGTTCCAAATTGAGGGACCTTTCCCAAACTCCATCACTTCAGTCTTTTCACTGTTGATTTTTAAAAAGCTCCGACGCATCCAGTCCATCACGTCAAGAAGACAAGCATGAAACTTGGCCGCTGTTTGGTCAGGGTGATCCACAGTTGATATTACTAACTGCGAATCGTCCGCATAGGATACCAGCGTGAACCCAAGTCGTCTGACCAAACTAGCCAGTGGTCTGACATAGATGTTAAAGAGGGTCGGAGATAGAGCCGACCCTTGTGGAACTCCGCATGGTAGAGAAAAGTTGGCCGAATGTAGCCCGGACCACTGCAGGCTTTGTGTACGATTGTCCAAAAAGGACGCCAAAAGAGCCAAAGCACGGTCCACAATCCCAACTCCCTTTAGACGCTGGAGCAGTACCTCATGGTTAACGGTATCGAACGCAGCGTACAGGTCCAGGAGGACAAGCACCGCTCGCCCCCCTCCGTCCACTGCAGCTCGAATCCCCTCAGCTGTGGTTATAAGAGCCGATTCAGTGGAGTGTCTAGGTCGGAAGCCGTGCTGGGACCTATCCAGTACATCATTCTTATCAAGATACTCCATCAGACTCTGGTTTATGGCCTTCTCGGCGATTTTAACCACTAGAGGAAGGCCGGAAATAGGACGGTAACTAGAGAATTCCGCGGGGTCAAGCGAGGATTTCTTCCGAAGGGGTTTTACACTCGCCTTTTTCCATGTTCTTGGATAGAGTCCAGCGGCTAGTACTTGGTTAATCAGAGCCGTAAGAGTAGGTATGACCTTATCGGTAGCCTGATGTAAAATATGGGGAGGACAGGGGTCTGATGCAGCACCCGATTTTATGGAGCCTAATAGTATCCTGAGCTGATCTCTGGATAAGGGAGGAATAGTTGACAGGCTACAGCTGGATATCTCCTGAGGAGGAGACGGGAGACCTACGGTGTTTAGCAGATCAGCATAGATGGTAGTATCCTTGTTCTTAAAGAAATCGGCTAGCTGATCGCAGAACAACTGATCCGGTCTGAACCAGCTCGTCTGTTGGGAATTCGCCAGAAAAGATGCTGTTTTAAAAAGTTCCTTAGTCGAATTTCCTGCCTCCGAGATTTTCCGAGAGAAGTAATCCCTCTTAGCATTCTGAATGGCAAGCTTATAGTTGAACGCCTTACCATAGGCTTGCTTACAGGTCTTGTCATAACTTCCTCTCCACAACCGTTCCTGCCGCCTGCATTCAACCTTGAGACGTTTCAACTCTGGGCCATACCAAGGGGCACCAGGTGGACGTCTGTTCTGGGTAGCTACCTGGAGGGGGGCGACCTGGTTGACAGCATTAGTGATCCAGTCTGTAAACTGCGCAGCGGCTGTGTCATTATTAGTGTCCGGGGTGGGGGGTACCCAGCGCCTCGAGAAGGGCATGAATGTGTGACTCTACTCCATCTCCTAAACATGATTCTGGCAGGTCTCTGCGGACCCCCTATGGGTCTAGTCTTAACTCCCACACTAAATAGCACAGCCCAATGATCAGTCCATGGGAGAGCTTCTGTCCCAAGATATAGGTCAGGATGGCTGGAGAATAGACCATCTAGCGTATGTCCCCCCACCATGTGGGTCGGGTCGGAAACCAACTGATGGAGTCCATATCCCTCCATACTATCCAACAATCTGGCAGTATCCGAATGGTTCTTGACCTCCAGATGAAAATTGATGTCCTCAAGAATAATATAAGGGTCAAACTTAGTGCAGGACTCCAAATGTTTTTGTAGGGCCCCCCAAAAAACGGCCCGTGGTCCAGGTGGTCTATAGACCATACGCCCATGGGAGACAGTTATATCTTTTGAAAATATACTGAATTGTAATGCTTCAGCGTACAAGTTTTCAACCACCGCGACCTGCAACTTCAGGTGGTCTCTATAGATGATAGCTAAGCCGCCCCCTCTGCCGACGTTTCTATCCAGACAGTGTAACGCATACCCTGGGGGCAAAGCTGTGTTCCAGTCAGGGCAGGAGGCCGCGCTTGTCCACATTTCTGTAATAAAGGCCAAATCAGGGGAATGCGCCGTTAGCAGCAGCTCCAGTTCTACTGTATGTTTTGTCACGGAACGTGCGTTTAAGAGGATCCCCAACAAGTGATTCCCTAAGTTTGCCTGTGAGGCAAGGATTGAGGCTTGGATCTGTGTGTCATAGGGACCAACCTCCGGTCCAACCCCCACCCTCTTACTGTCCCCAGTCCTACATGGGGAGGTATTCAGGTCTGCTCCATCCATGCTGGCCTCCCTGACCACAGAGTAGCGACAGCCCGGGCACCGACCCTCTCCCTTATTTACATTAATGTTTTGGTGTCTCAACTCGAGGAAATGTAAGGGTGATGCCCGTGTCTTGCTGGGGCTAAGATTCCCAGCGCTATGGGAATCCAGAAACTTCTGGATTGTTTGGGGTCCTTCTGCAGGCAGCGGGGGCTGGAGAATAACCCTCGCAAGACCAAATACATGATTTTTAAACCCTGTCCAACATCCTGTTCTAACCCCACTCTTAACGGCATAGCTCTTGAGAGAGTTCAGGTGCTTGATTATCTATTTGATTGGTCACCTCATGTTCAGATGCGCAGGCTCAAATTAGAGCAATATTGTGGGGACATCATGAGGGCCAAACACAGCTCTTTTTTTCGCCCAATAACTCCAGCTTTCAAAATATATAAATGTTAGGCCCCAGGGGCTATTTTGTATGGTTGAGAACTCTGGGGTTTTCAAGATACTACAGCTCTTGCGCTAAAAGATACCAAATTTATGAGGCACTTAAGTAATCTACCAGCCAGTACCCCACTTTTCCCTGTACGGTTAAACTATGGTCTTAGACACATTAATGACATAACTGGGTTAAAACTGTTGTATTGGCCGAGAATATGGGTAGTCCCAGAGGTCATGCCATTTCGTAGGGCCTTAGAAGGTGTTCTGGGGCAGCCTGGGGCCTGTAAAATCACCTGGCTTCAGACTATCAAATATTGACTGGGTCAGATTGGGTATCAAAGCCAGAGTTAAAAGGTGCCTATTGGCACTATAGAGACAACTTAATTCTACAGCCTCTTAGTGCTAGATCCCTCATTGCCTCCTTTATGGAGTTCAAATTGATTATCTGGTGGAGTTTGTGGATGAGATTGATCCTTTCCCCCCGCCCCCTTGCGCAGACTTTATGTATTAAATTTTGCATAGGAACTTTGCCTACCTTCTCCTTCACAGCTAAATGGAAACATGACGCCCATTATTCTGACAGATTCTGCTCTTTCTGTCCCCAAGTGATGGAAATGGCTGAACATGTTGCATTTTTCTGTTCAAAATATCAAGGTATTAGAAGGAAGTGGATTTAACAGTCTGCCGTAACTTGGGTTTTAGAAATTATAGGACCACGTATAGAATACTAAGGAGGAACACTAGGCAATGTATCGCATTTGCTGTCCCTCAGTTCTTGATGCACATGTGGAGGCTTGGCAGAAAAGTATGCCTAGCAGATCGATTGGGTTATATCTTCTGCTGTTATTTTAACATTTTATATTGCAACTTTATTCTGGCATGGTTTTAAATTGTCCAAAATTGGATTTCTTTTTATATGCAATGTGCTATATTTGTATGAAAGTTTTTATAAACTGAAAGATTAGCATTCATGATTTTATTATTTTATTCATTTTATGCACTGTTTCAACATGCTCTTTTATGGCCATTGTATCCAAATAAAGACTATGATGCTGGACTACCCGACCATCTGAGATGAGCCGCAACCACCGCCATCACCTTGGATGAAGACTCAAGGTGCAGATGTCAAACCAAATGGAAGTTCTGCAAATTGGTAATGGGTGGAACCCACCACAAAACGCAGGTACATCTGTTGTGACTGCAGGGCCTGGATGTGTAATATGCATCCTACAAGTATAGAGACACTAAGATACCATCCAGTTCCTAGTTTCCAACACCAACAGGACCTGAGCAAGGGTCAATATCTTTAACTTCTCCTTCCTGAGGTAGAGGTTCAGGACCCAGAGGTTTAGGATCAGATGCAGACTGCATCCTTCTTATGAACAAGGTAGTATCATGAATAGCATCCTTGCCCAATCTCCGACACTGGCACTAACTCGACTTTCAGTGAGATCACAGATACGTCTTGCTACAAAAATCGAAAGATGGCCTTCGGACAGGGGGAGCCTGTGGCAAGGGTAGAGTATACCTCATTTCTATTACCTGAATGTGACACTGGTTTCAAGTAATTGCCTTCCAGGCTCAACAGAAGGAGCATACCGGGCCTTCTACAAGCCCCTGGTGTGCTGTAGAAGCAAACTAGGCGTGCTTTCCTTGGGGTGCAGGAGAGGAGACTGAAGACACCGATCCATGGCTGTATTTCTGGCCTTCCTGTGTATTGTTTAAACAGATGTTTTTTAGACTGTTGCACCTGTGTCGGGGTGGACTGGTGTTGGCAAATGCTTAAACCTCTAGAGAAGACTCAAAACGATCTAGCATGTTGCAGAGTTCACATTATCGCAAAATAAATTGGCCACAGAGTCTGCAATGTTGAGATCAAACTGATGAGGCGCAAAGTCTTTTTGCCATCTTAGATGACTTCTGAAAAGTGGGATTTAAGATCACTGGGGATCTGGGGAATGACTACGGGATATAGCCCAGCCAGAGTACAAATATACCTCGATGGCAGGCAAGTGACATTCAAAGATTTTAATGCCATACTTTAGGCGAAGAAAACTCTTACCCCAAGTCTCCAGATGGTTGGATTCCCTGTCTGATGGTGTCATAGGAAAAGTCCCTGACACTTGCCCCGAACAACAAGAGACCTGGATAACTAGGCTCTCTGGGGATGGCTGGGTGGAAAAAAGGGTGGGTTTCCAGGTGAAAGCCAATAGCACCTCATCACTAGTCTATTCAGTGCCAGCGCTGAAGTAACTTCTACCAAGTCGCCAGGTCTGGTTCCAATAAGGCATCATTGTAGGGGAGAAAGGGCTCCGGAGTGCTGAGTAGGTGGCAGGACCTCTGTAAGGACATCCACAGAGGGAAGTGGCATGTGTCTAGCACCTCAGCAGCATTCATCACCACCGTGTAGAAGGCCGTGATTTCTGGGGTGGACGCCCCAATAGGAACTCCGTTTCCACTTCTCGGGAGGTATCCAGGCTGCTGGCTGATTAAATGCCTGCAAATTCATCCAGCTGATCAGAGGCTTACCCCAATCCCATAACAGTTGAGGGATTAAAATCAGAGCCAAAGAGCTCATCAACTGTTTGGCCACAGGATATCGCTTTATTGCAGTATACCTCTTCCGCTGTCGTTAGTCATCTCCAATGCATTTGTGCTATGGCATTGGTTCAGCGATTGGGGGGAGAGGACAGGGGCCCAAAGCAGCATCGGTGGCACCTAGTCCAGGGTCGGTGACACCGATGATGGAGGGGGGAGGCAGAGTTGTGGCCTCTGAGGCGAAGTGGGCCACAGTGGCAGAGATGGGGAAGAGTATCTCTGTGCTGCTGTCAAGAGGGGTTCCTAACAGACAGTGGCCACCCGAGATTTGGCTCTGAAAGGCACCAGTGGAAAGCATGAACATGGGCAAAAAAAAAAACCATGGGCATGCCATGTGGTCCAAAGGCCCAAAGAAAGATACTGAATATAGCGTTCAGAAATGCTGCTGGATCAGACCCCAGTGACTGAAAATCCCAGTAATACGGTATAACCGACAGGGAAGGAGGTGGGGTGGAGAATCAGACATCACCACTACTAACTGTGCCTCCGGGGATAAAAATCCTGTGGAGTCGGAATGTGCCTAGGAAACTTACCCAGAGAAGGTTTATTGAGCTTCTTATGATTATTCGTTTTATTGGAGGACTGGGCGGAAGATGACCTCAACAGAACCATTAACGATGTCTTCCTCTCTTTGTTGCAGGACCGAGCCATGGAAAGTTTGACTTCCTGTTCCTTGATTGCTTTGGGGTTCATGCTGAGGCAGGACTTGCAGGATTTGGAGTTATGATACGATCCCAAGCACCAAAAAAAAAAAAACAGAGTGGTGGTTGGTGATGGACTTTTGTCCCTGGCAGACCTAACAATCTGTGAAGCCCGATACCTTCAGGGGAGACATAACATTACCTCTTTACATTTTTTGGGGTACAAGGAAAAAATATCAATCAGTCTCAGAGAATGAGCTCCGGATCCATGTTGGTGTGAAAAAATGGAATGCGCGTTCTGGCACTGGGCCGAGCACTATAAGGCTTTGAGGACTTCTTCTGACATCATTTCTAGCATACATACAAACCCAGGGCACCCTACCAGCATAACAGAGTTTTGAAGCTTTCTGGATCCAGTCTGACGCCTGGGATTAATCAACAGGAGAGGAATCTGTAGGTAGAAGTATCTATCTGGAAAAAGAAAAAACACACTAGACAGACAAAAAAAAAAATAGCGAATTCTGTAGTAAGCGTGATACCAATGACATGGTACATGCTGTCAGCACAAAATCTCAAGTTAGCCATACTCCTGGATGACAAAGGACTGCCCTCAGTTAAGTCAGGTCTCTCGCATATCTAAATTCCCATAGAGACAATGATTGAATTTTGGAGCTTCATTGATTTACTCTGTGGTCTGTGCCTTCATATTTACACCTCAGCTCACATAAGTATAGTTTTGCTTTACATTTTCTTTCTTTTTATGGTAACAGGAAAAAAAGCTTTAAATAAATAATTTCTTAAAATGTCAACATTTTATCATTTTTCATTTCTCAATAGCTCAGTTACACATAAAACTAAACGTGACTGTGGAAAATATCAAATGTCAGGGAGCCAAATTACTCTATTTCAGATGCTTCCTGGTATGTTCATTTCAAAATGTCACACATGCCAATCTTCTTGCGTATGATTTGCTTACAATATAAAAATGAATCAAGTCCAGCCTTTGCTCCATGTCAGGCAACACGGCTGTTGCTACCACATAAAAATAAAATGGGAATTTCCACATGAAGTCAACAAGTTGGAAAATAGTCAATCCGCAACCAGCAATGGGAAATAACACCTGTTCAGACAAGTTCCCACAACTGAACACTGTACAACAAACAGTCCTTATTTTTCATCTTTTCCCTTTGTCTTCCTGTAAACCATCTCCCTAAAGCTGGAAAGGATTTTGTTTTCTCTCTTGCGCCGCTCTTCCTGGTTGAAGGATGCCAATGCTCTTTTCTCATCTGCACTGTAAATCTGGTTCTCTTTACGCAGACGTACAGCCTCCATTCGTCGATGTCTAAATAGAAATAAGAATTTGTTAATGCAATTACTTAATGATATTCAAATTCCTGAAACATTTACAGAGAATCCAGGGAAGTCTTTCGTTGAATAGATTGTTTTAGGCACTTTACAGTTGTCTCAATGATGGAATAGCCTTACTTGCCTACAAGATGGAATCACTCACTACCTCTTCCCAAAGACAGCTAGATAACCATAAAGGTATAATAAACATGTAAGTGATTACCATTTCTGCGTCATACATTTTAAGGTGAAGTTGTATATTTTCAACAGAAGGCTCCTCAAGAAAAGTAAATACGATTGGAGCCAATTTTAAAGATGCACAAGGTCTTCGGTTTATATGCTTTGTTTTATTGATGGATGGTAATGAAAAGGAAAACGATGAATTCTAAAGGGGCTTAAAAAAGGCCACATGTACTTCCCTTCTCAAAGACTGTATCTTTCCTACCTAGAAAAACTATGACGCGAATAAGTTCAGGGAACCACACAAAATTCTGACTGTAGCTCTTTTCAGAAGGGTATCTTGCATCATGTAAGCTTCTGTATGCCTTATTGTTGGTATCTATTCTAACTAGCCATCTCTTCTTGTGACACACAACACACTGATCTAGGAATGATCAACTATCCTGTCAAATATTGTAAACTAAATCAGTAAACGGTGTGGTTTGTTGTTTTGGATGCTTCTTTTTATGCGCATTGAGAATTGCGATCCTGTGTGCTAATAAGATGCAATATCTACAGAAATGGATTTGATCATGCTACACTTTTTTTACGGCAATATAAAAGCAACAAAGGATCTGTTCATCACACATTCAGCAATGATGAACAGTTTAGTCCACAATTAACCCACCTGCTACCACTCATTACATAGCCAGAGCACTCAAAACCTGCTATCTCGTCACTGGTTAATCCAATTTCTCCTCTGCGAGGGATACGCTTTCCAGCCTTAACATACTCAGCCATAGCTGCACCTTCACCCGGCAACAAGGCATGGCCATAGCTACAAAAAAAGAAAAAGAAAGTTAAAATACATACATTTAGAAGCGTCTATTTAATCACTGCTTTAAACTTTTATGGATGAGGAAGCTTCTTATTAGAGGCCTCCAAATATGACAAAGTAAAATACTAGGATTGCTGGAATGAAAATTCAAAAATAGCTGCTAGGAAAATAACATCTTTGTCATTTCATGCTTGATCCCTGGGCTATGCACTATGTTTGATTTTTAGATAGCTACATTGCTGTTACGTCATTACAAGTAAGTAGCTGTTACTTAATAGTAGCTCGTTGTTTAAAGCCAAAGGGTTCCTTCCCTCGCTAACTACTGGGACCCTTGAGTTACATTGTTAGGGGTCTGATAGGGAAAAAGATACTCACCTGTAACAGTTATGTATCTTAAGACTAGTGTAGATTCACTTACTGTGCATTATTTCACCCTTTTGTGATTGTGTTTAGAGAAGCCTCACAATTAAAAAATGTTTAGGCCTCGATAAGTGAGGGAATCTGGGAATCTGCATGACTCATGATGTAAACAATGTTAAGGCCACAACATAACTACTGTCTTTCGATCCTATTTTCTCTGATAGTTCAGCACACCCACCGGCAGGACATCATCAGATTGGAAATGAAGAAGGGTAAAAAAGGAACAAAAAAAAAAAGTAAACAGCCTTTTCTCCACCTAAGCACCTGCAATCTGGATGAATTCCCCATATTCATCAGGACTTGCCCCACATTTATCAGCACTGCCCCAACCCTCCTTCAATTTAGTAAACAGCTGAAGATACACCTCTTTTTGAGTACTACATCACAATGCAAGGACAGTCAACTTTTACTCTTAGAAATGACCTCTCCCCCTCATACATCGATCGAATCCTTCACTTTGACCCTACATTGTGCCTTGCGGCTTCCAGTTAGGCATGCACTATACTAAATTTTTTCTTTAAATGAATGCTCTTCGCTAGTAATGTTTGGTTACAAAAGAATAGCATAACTGCGTAGCATAACCAATATATTTAACAAGGCCTTCCTTTGCAATGGCTTCTTTACCAAGTGGGCAAACTGGAGGAACAAAACGTTGGTGTCTTCCTTATTCTTGTCTGACATTTTAAGTCTAAAAATATTTTTCTGCCGCAGACTGCAGGCTAAGAAAAATAACGGCATGTAAATAGTTTGTTAATGTGAAAGGATTAAATTTTTGAGACAAAAGTTAGAGGAGTATGAAGGAAGACTTTATTGCACTGTACCTGTAGGTAAGATTGCTCTATGGCCACTTTAATTGCGATTACCTTTGGCCTTGAAGTGTGGTCACTAATGTGATCTTCAGTGTCAAACATGTAAGGGAAGAGTTATTCATAGGTTCAAAAGGAGGCTGTATTAACCATCTTAGGACCGTATTTAACATTCTAGTTGCAGAAGGAGTGCACAGTGGTGGATAAAGTTGTTTTAATGCTTCTTGAACAGAAATGCAGGTACATTTACCCAAATAGATGCAGCCCCTAAAAGCACATCTAATAGATGTAGCAAGTAATGAAGGATGTTAGAAGCAAATGGTGGGGAAGGCTGCACCTGATGCCCGTGAGGACGAGGCCCTTATAATGAATGCCCACAATCCCAAATCAGATGGTAACCCGAGCTGCAGGCCTGAATCGGGATTACAACTGTGTTCTAACTGTAGGAAGCTGGCTCTTTAGCTTAGTGGACCAAAAGGAGGTACACTGTGTAAAGAGTACAGGCAACGTTTATTGGTGTACAGAGTTTGTGGTAGTGTGGGCGAGAAGATTAGGCTTATCAGAGGGTAGCGCTAAGCATTTGTACTCAAAGAGGAAATAAATAAACCGCACACTCGAGAATAAATTAGACCAATTTGGAAAAATAAGTCGTATTTTTATATAAATTTTGATATCTATAACTTTGCTATTAAGTACTTTTTTTTAAATATGAATTTTTGCACGCAAGTAAATAGTTCGCTTAAATGCCTCTTCACGCAGCAATGCTTCCCTATGGGAGAAAAGACATATGCTGCATACAGTTATTTGCAATCGGTTTCTGGGGTCTCCTTCATGACTTAGGGTTGTAGAGGGCCAAGGTCCAAAGAACCAGTAGTTACTTGTTACATGCCCTGAGATCTGAGTGCTGGTTAGATTGGTAGTTGTGCGCGCAACGCCGGAGGAAAGAAAAGGAGGCACCTAGAAACAAGCTGCATAGGGGGACCTCAAGTCACAAGGGTCCTGGGAACAACGGGGCACAGCTGATTAGTCGGTATCAGAGCTGGGGCGCTCGGTTGCAGAGTGCAAAGGTTGACTGGGCTTCTTGTGTCCTAGGGCCTTGTGGTTGTCGGTCTTCACCGGTTGAGGGTGCCAAACCAGCGCCGCTGGGCCACTCTGGAATGGAGTCTCTGCGGTGCTCATGTCCAACAATGGCTTCTCAGATGTTGGGTAGAAGGGTCTAGCATCTTTGGGTTTTTTTTAGTTTATAGCAGTAGGGGTGATTTGGGATGAATACAAGGGAGGTGGAGGGGGAAAAGTCAGAGGTAAGTGTTTAGAAAGGCTTGTTTGAGAAATCTGAATAGTAAAAGGGGAAGAAAGGGTTATTTTGGGGATCATATTAGTGATATGAGGTTTAGGATGAATGAGAGTGGAGGCAGAAGATATATTGATAAAGGTATAGGGTGAGAAATAGGGTAGTGCATTGGAAAGAGTAGTCAAATGAGGTTTGAGAGGAGTCAGAGTTGAGGTAGAGGCTATATTGAGAGCGGTATAAGATGAGAAATAGGGTAGTGTATTGAATATGCTGAATTAGAAGAAAAGTGATATATATATATATATATATATATATATACACACACACACACACACATTAGTACAGGGAAGGTATATTATATATATATATATATATCTACATAAGGAAGGTAGTATATGCAGATTAAAGATTTATTTAATAAACTCCGGCTTTCAAGTATTGTTGTACTTTAAATTAGTTTATAATTTTTTTGTAATTCAATAGTGAAGCAATTGTAGATAAATTGTTATGATAAAAGATGTACCTTTTTATGATATCACTTATATACAAGCTAAAGGCATAGAATAATGTAACTATCAGTAATATTTGTTAAGCAGAAATAATATCTATATTTTTTAAAACAATTATTATAAACGTTAATATAAAGCATAACGCATATATAGGTACATATCTATTGTCCAAATAAATGCTTATATACAGAGGGATATGCTGTAGATTCTGTTTGCGCATGGTGGTTATGTGGGGAAAAGCCAATTCTTGAGTCGTTTTCTGAAGATAAGGTGGTTATTCGTGGATCTTATCTTGGGGGGCAAAGAGATGCATAGATTGGCTGCTTGAATAGAGAAGGATGTGCCACCCATGTTTTTTTTCTTGTACATTGAGATTTTGAGGCGAGGTGTCACTTTAGGGTGGATGTTCCTTTGTTGGATGTGCTTGAGGATTTTATTCCTAATGAAGAGCGGTCCTGTTCCACTTATCGCTTTGTGGGTGATACAAAGCAGCTTGAACGTGTATCTTCTGGCAACCGGCAACCAATGCAGGGCTTTCAAGGCAGGGGAGATGTGGTCATGTGGCTTTATATGTAAGAGTAGTCTGGCAGCCAAGTTCTGAATCCGTTGTAGTCTTATTATAGTCGTTAAAGGTGATCCGTGGTAGAGGCTATTGGCGTAATCCAGTTTGGACAGAACAACAGGGATGGTAGCCTAGGCCTTTTGAGAAAATCCCAGATGGGATAAGATTTGTCGCAAAGTTATTATAGTAACAAAGCTTGATCTTGCTAGCTTGTCCGCTTGGGCATTCATTGATAGCTTGAAGTCCATGGTCTTTCCGAGGTTTCTTCCTTCCTTTGATACTTTAGGCGGTGTACCCAAATCATCAGGCCAGGTGGCGAAGGGGGTCATAATTTTTCCAATCGCCACACGTGAGTATTTCTGTTTTGGAAGTATTCAATTTGAGATGGCTCCACGTCATCCATTGATCCACGGCTCTGCGACAATTGAAAATTGGCAACTTTCCAATGTCTTTGGGGCATTCCAGTTGAAGGAGTATTTGCATGTCATCTGAATAGTTATAGCATGTGAGGTGAAAATGATTAATCAGTGCTGGTAATTACTTAATGTAGATGTTGAAAAGCATGGGCTAGATGATAGAGCCTTGAGGGACCCCGGCTTTCATAAAGTACGGGTTGGACGAGAAAGGGGGTGGTGGGGTATGGATGACATTGGATCACATCCCACCTTCGCAACATAACTAGTCTAAAGCAATCCCCTCTATGCCGGTTTCGTAGAGTCTTTGTATCAGAGTGTCATGGTCAACTATGTCAAAGACAGCCGAGAGGTCCAAGAGACCCCATTCCAGTCAACTGTGTTCTTCAGGTCATCCCAAATGGCAACAAGGGCAGATTCTGTGCCTCTTCCTGGACGGAATCCAGTTTGGAAGTCAGAAAGTATGGCATTATCTTCAATAAATTGTGACATCTGGGTGAATGCTGCTCTTTCTATCATTTTGCCCAGGAAACGTCCATTTATAATTGGTCTGTAGTTTTGAGGGTTCAGTGGGTCCAAGTTTGTTTTCTTCATTAATGGGCGTATGTATGACCTTTTGAGTTCTTCTGAAAATATTCCAGTACTTAAGGAATTGTTGATGATTCTTCTTACTGGTGTGGCAGCAGAGGTTGTTAGAAGAAATCTCTTGAAGGTATGCATGTGGTGGACACAGGTTACAAGAGCAGCCGGCAGGCCTCCTAGCTTTGACCACGTCCATTAATTCATCGTGTCAAATGCGTTGTAAGGAACAAAGAGGCTGGGTTAGAGTATCCTTGGATTGTTCTTTGGGAAAATTATCAGTGCTGGTGCTTTGCCTTTGTTTTAAGCAAGAGTCCAACGACTCTGCATTGGCCATGTAATGAATTGCCAGTTTGTCTGTGAAATCTTGAGTAACAGTATATGCTCTTTCTAGACAACTTGGTTCAGGAAATTTATTGAGAATTTTATAGAATTTTTTATTTGCACATTTAGCATTTTGAATTCTGTCTGGATAGTACCTTTTCTGATAGCAGACTTGTATTATAGGTTACGTGTCTGTAGGCATTCTAATTTGTTGTTTAATCTCTTATCTATGTATTTCTCCAAGGTGCTTGTTTTCTTTTCTTGTGTCATTTTTAGTGGTACTAGGATATCCAAAGCTTCTGTAGCCACTCATAGTTTAACAGAATTTATTGTGTCTAGAGCTGTACTGGTTGTTAGTTGTGTTTCTAAGTGTTCCAAATTGAGTTTGTTCCACGTCGATAGGTGGAAGCACATAAGGTAGTTTTAGGTGCGTCGCTTTGTGTTGTTTTATGTCGGAAAGCAAGCAAATGGTAGTCTAACCATGTGAATGAAGTCATTGTTTGAAAGGTAACTAGTTCTGTATTTGCAAAAATGACATCTAGGATGCGTCCAGCGATGTGTGTCGGTTTGTGGACTATCTGATGCAGGTTCGGTGCCTCTAGGCCAGCGATTATTGTTTTCAAATGGGGCATACTGGGTTTGTCAAACCAAATGTTGAGGTCACCCAGAACGTATAGGTTGGAGTGTAGTGTTACCAAGTTTGACAGCGTGTCTGGGAATGTTGCATTGCTAGGTGGAGGTCTGTAAAGGAGCAGGAAGTTACAGGAGGAAGATGGTGTGGGATTGTAGCTGTTTAAAAGAGTCTGACAATCTTTTATGGAGATGTTGTTAGCTTTAGTGATTTGTAATGTTTGTCTGAACACAACAGCTAGGACACCTCCTCTTTTGCCTATATGATTTTGGGTGATAGTTTGATAGCCTAGAGGAACGGCTTCGTGCAGGACCGAAGCCATATCATCTCCCAACCACAATTCAGTTAGCCAGTAAGAAGTTTGTAGATGTGATGTTTGGTTTACAGAGCGATCGAGCATTTATCAGTAGACAGTTTAGAGAACGTGCTTTGGTAATAGTGCGATTTTGTTTTGTAGAAGAGCGAGCAGTATTTTGTGGGCTTTTAGCAGGTGTGTCCTTTGTGTTGGTATTAGATGTATGAGGATAGCAATCATGTAGCTGTTCTGTATCGTGCTCCTTGTCCAGCAGGCCAAGAAGGCATTTTGACGAGTCTATGTGTGTAGGTGGTAGAGACGGTGGTTGAGAGTGAGTTGATGCGCTGTGTTGTATTTGGAGCATAACCTTGTGCAGTAGACATGGAGAAACGAAGTTGTGAGGTGTGACATGTTGCTTATTTTGTTTGTGTCTGCTTGGGTGGAAGGTGTATGAGTTAGGGGTGGTGGTGCAGAATGTGGGTTATGAAGTAAGGTTCCACGAGCAGATGTGCCCCTGTGATGTCTCGGTCTATTACTAGATATTGCAAGGGATCAGGGAAGCCATTTTAAAAGCATGCACTGGACACTGGTGAAAACAAGTCCCCTAGCTACAAAAAGGCCTCACTGAAAATAGGGATGTTTGGTATCAAACATCTCAAATTAATAAACCCACACTGATGTCAGTGTTGGATTTATTATTACATGCACAAAGAGGGCACCTTAAAGGTGCCCCCTGTAAACCTACCAGCCTCTGGTGTATTGACTGACTGGTGTTGACTGATTGGTTCTAGCCAGCCTGCCACCAGACAAGTTTCTGGCCCACCCAAGGGCGAGGGCCTTTGCTCTCAGGAGGTCAGAAAGAAAGCCTGCTCAGGAAGAGGGTGTTCACATCCCTTTCCACAGGATGACCTGCTAAATAGCATTCCAAGGCAGGGGAGCTTCAAAGAAGCCACTCCTTTGAAATACGAGTCTGGCTTCCCTCACCGGAAAGGAAGCCCACTCCCTTTGGTACTTGGACAGGCAGGAAAATTAGCTAGTCAGGGAGGCGTGCCCACCCCCAGGCTAGTACCACCCTTAAGTGGACACGACTTTTCAGAGTTGCCCATCTTGATGATGGCAAACTAAGGGATTCTGGGACAGTGTTATGCCCACTTCCCAAAGAAAGTGATCATATACGAGGCGTTGTGACCCCCAAAGGGGAGTAGCCACTTGGCTACGACTCCTCACTCCCCTTAATGCCTCTAGATTGAGTATTTGGGTGGGGGCTGATACCAGATCTTCAGATTTCATTGGACACAAAAGAAGGAGTGGAAGAAGAAGACTGCTGACCAGAGAACCAAGGAGCACGACTGACTTGGCGCCAACCCCACCCACCTGTCTGCTTTGCTTAACCTTCGTGTAGCAACTGATTCGTCCTCCCACTGTGAAGACCTCAAGAAACCCAGAGGGGTGCCACTGCTTCACAAATTGCCAAAGAACTTCCTTGGAGTAGAGGAGCACTCTCCTGCAGCCGCAGGCACCAAAAAAGCAAGACCCCTTACACAGACCTGCCGTCTAAGGAGTCTACTGATGCAGCAGCTGCCCAGGAATAGGTAGCAGTGCTCCTACAGGTCAGATCAGTCCTCCTTTCAAGTGTGGGGATGCCAGGACCGGTCGCAGCCACACAGTACCAATCCCTGGGGCACTGAAACTCTTTCAGCAGCCAAGGCTTGATGTGCCCAGACCGGACACCCACGCCAAGGAAGACCGAGCTGCACGTCAGGGGACTTCAGTGACAGTGAGACCCACTTCGTGAGTGGCCCAGCTGTCCTGTTTGCCCCGCCTGCAGAAAAAGACAAAAAAGTAAGTCTGTGACCACTGCCACCCGACATCTCAAAGCATCTATGCACCTGTGCTCCAGAGCCCGTGTCCAAGGGAGGTGATGGTGCCAACAGGGTCCAGAGACCCACAAGAGCTAAGACCAAACTTGGGTTTGCCCAGACTGGACTTCCAGTTACCACCTGAAGCCTCTTTCTGCAGGCCCCCTCCATCCCCGAGGAACTTCTGCACAGGAATCCGACCCCAAAAGACAACTGCATTCGAGCACCACAGCCTGAGGAGAAGTAGACCAAAGGTGTCCCTGCTTGCCAGAGGATCTCACGGGTCCTTGTGGGTTCCCCTCTGGACTGGACTGCCCAGTCCCTGCTTACAGCCTCTTTGTAACCGAACCGTTCTCCCATTGGAGTGAATTGGACACTACACGCCGGGACACACCTCTGCATCCGGACGCCTCAGAGCCTCCTCAGGTGACCTATTGGTGTGGCCTTAGACCTTGTCCCATACTCACCTCAAGTCCAGAAGAACAGTCCTGTAAGTCACTGACAAGTGCCTGAATGCAATACATGGTTTACCTCCATAGGATAACATTGCAGAAAACTGTAAAAATTCCTAACTCGAAAAGTACTTACCCGATTCCGATGATCTTGTTATCTAAATTTAGATAAAAGTATATGTTATTTTTATAAATTGGTTTCAGATTTCTTTATTGAGAGTGTGTCTCACTTTCTGCCTTTGTGTGTGTAATAAATGCTTAGCACTACCCTCTGATATGGCTAACTGCTCGCACTCACTACCACAAAAGAGAGCATTTGGGGTTTGTCTGGACTCTTTGCACTATATACCTCTTTCTTGAAGCCAGCATCCTACAAATACCTTAAGCAATTAAAAAGTTATTTTCAGTTTCAAAATGTTTACGTGGGGGCTCTGTCTTACAGAAACCAGAAGTAATTTGCTGGGCGAAAAGTAGCCCTCTTTCTCCACATTAACCTTCACCACAGGCACTCAGGAAGAATTGCATGCCATGGACACCTCGGGTGAAGAAAAGGGAACAGCACAATTATTTGTTAAAAACATAAACCGGTTCATGCTCAAACCCAAGAGAAAACAGCACCATGGCCTTCAAGAATCCCTCTCATAGTCATAACATAAAGCTAGATAAAACTGGTTGTAATGTATGTTAAAGTGAGCCAGCATAAAGTTAAGGGAGACAATGTCTTTAGAACCATACAGCCGTAGTGGTGGCGGTGAGAGCTGAAATGCTGATATATGTACTGCAAACATATCGATACACTATTGGGAAGGGTTTCTTTCGTTATTATTATATTCTTTGGGTGCCCTGTTGAGTGCATGCTCTGACATAGCCCTAATGCGAATTCCTGAGAAATGAAGAGATGACCAAAGTTGAGGATCTAGGTTGCCTAACTTTTTTATATTGATTCAGGAGTTAGTAGGAAGCGGCAGACGGCAAAGTACAAACCCATCAAAGGACATTTTCTTGTATCATGTGGGGTATATCCAGACAATACCATTACGATGTTGAGCAGAAGGATAGGGTATTAGACCAAGAGCCTTTTGCCATTAAATATTAGATAGAAAGGAAAAGATCAGCCCAGTGTACTTGCGCACATCAACTACAGCCATGCCCCTTAAACTGGTATCTCACCAATTGCACTGATTCAGGACTATCTGTGGTCATCCTGATACTAGCATTGAATTGCTAGCCGATTACTCAAGAAAATCTGCCATTAGCATACTTGACAGCTTGAAAGAAAAGTATATGCATTAGCCTAGAGAAAGGAGCAGGCCACTTCTACATAGAGGTTGTCAAGCAAACTTTATTATTTCAGGTCCTTTTTTCAATCAAGGCAGCTGCTGAATGGGAACAGGCCATGCAAAAGAAGCCAAACAAAAAGACTGACATATGGGACAGATGGATTGTTGCCTACTGTACAACCCCTTTTCAATGGAGAAGCAGAGATTCTCTCAAGTTTTCCTAGCCAATTTCAAAATTTCTGGATGACTAGGTATAGTGGAATTTTGCATGCACATGCAAGGGAGAACAGTGACTGTATATGATTTCTGCTTCGGGGAGCACACAGAATGTTTGAGTCTGAGATAGACCAGAATCATCCACCTGTAATGGTAACATGTACTACGTGCATCAGGTTTTCCACTTGAGCACTCTTTATCTCTATTTTGGGGCCAAGGAGATGGAGAGGAAGTGAAGCATGTATAGAAAGGTTTGAGAGCCACAGGGAGAACAGGTAGCAGTGGGTACGCACCCCATGAGACAATGGCTGAAGCAATATATCTGGACCAACCGCAGTGTGTATAGCCTTCCCGGCTCCGTACACAGCACCCAACGTTAGACCGTGGAGGAATATCAGGACTGAGCCCCATGTTGAGTTTTGACAGAACCTCACTAGTGTCAACAATAGAGTAGCCAGCCGGGCAGCTGTTGATTGCCCAAGCCTTGGAGAAGATATGTCCACAAAGAACTGATAACAAGAAATAGATCCTGTGAAAAGCATATCTATTTACCTGATGTTTTCTTGGGGAAGAGTACTTGGAAGAAGCAAAGGGAGGTGCCATTGATTCGGACATAAAAAAACTAAAAATACAATCTATTGTGAAAGCAAAAGTTTACGACTAAAATTACTTGGATTAAATGATAAATGTTACTTACTCCAAAGGCTTATCCTCTTGAGACTGGTGTATGATTGGTGCTTCCGGTCCAACAACATCTTCTACTTCCGTATTTATTCCTGCAGCAAAATAAAAATACTTTACCAATCATATCTTGAACATTCGAAATCCACTTTTTTGCAACATTTAACTGTAGTGCGGGATCACAAGCTGAATGATTAGATTCAAGAAGAGCTGGAGCTTAGCTCACACTCATTCCTTCACAGATGGTCAAACAAACCTTAAACAGCAACAATGTATTAATACGTTTTGGTCTGGAACATATCACCTGGTGAAACTATGGATTAAGACAGGCACTGATTTACTTTACAAAACCATTTTGCTATTGCTTTTTTAAAGACATAAGGCCATGAAAGAAATAACAAAACTGTTCTACTGACTGGGAGCAGTACAAACAGATAAACCGCCTGCCATTCACCATTATCAGAGTTTGGTAATCAAAAGCTATTTGCCAAAAACTGCACTCTATGATCCCGCACGGTAGGGTCAGACCCTCACAATGATGGTTCATGTTTTCTCATTTATTGGCAATATTAGATCAACAGGAAGCCTTTTTTGAAAGATTCTAGAATAGAAAAACCCATTACCCGATAGTTCAATATACAGCTCAAAACACGCACACAAGTGAACCACTGAACAGAAACCCAAAGGAGGAAGTATGACCTTCCAAAGAAAAAACACCAAACAAGCTTCTTTTTATCAATCTAATAAAAGAAAGCTGTATTGATAGCTTAGGAAAAGTATTGGGACAATATAACCGAGGAAGCAAAAAATATTCACTTCCTCAATATAAATATACCAGTACTGGCCCTTTTTGAAAATCCTAATTCTTTCTACATTGATAAAGTACCTAATTTAACAAGGCACCTCTACAATGGGGAGAAACATCCCTCCAAAAAAGCACAACAGGATTCCTATGCTTTACATTTTTTTCCAATCGTTTTTTCATGGTTTTTAAAAACATTAATTCAAGATAATTTAACAATGAACTGCATTGTGCTTGACAGCTACAAAGAAGGGAGTCCTCTATGCAAGAACACTCATGCGACTGTTATTAAGTTCTGATGGAGCAGCCATCTTAAGTGAGGGTAATTCTCCACCCAACTATTATGACAGTTTGAACATGTGTTTAATCTCCTGGTTTGCAGCTGGTGCTCATGCCAGGTGTTTGCTCTTACTGGGGTGGTCAAAGCACTAGCGGGTTCATAATTCATCCAAAAAGGGCAGTACATGTCAATTTCATATTCATTCACTGCACAGAAGCACTGTATTGACGAACTAACAACTGCTAGGCAATCATATGCAGACCCTTTTTTTTGCTAAAACATTAGCTTTGGCAGACAGCCAAAATTGTCTGCAGCAGACTTAAAAAGTACATCCACTTTGTCTTCGAGGAGACATCACAACAAGTAGAGGAGTGAAAACCTTCGCTATACTCGTATTAAGTGCTGTATATCAATTAAGTAATAACTGACGGGAAAATCAAACAGAACTACAGTTCTGAAGTAACAAGGAAGTACTTAGATGTAGCTAGCAGGTATGCCTGGAAGGGTACAGCGTGCTCTCAAATATTTATATAGCGGTTGGGACTGTCGCAGTATGTTACGTTTCTAACCATCATCTATTTGAAGACATATCTGAAGGCTTATTTTAGATTTTACTAAAGCAGACAAATCAAGAAAGTGAATGTGCCATCCTTTATTGGGTGCTGTGCATCGTTAAGTAAACTTTCATAGTGTCACCCAATGACTGGTTGTTGCTACTTCAAAGTGGTCCATTTGAAGACATTCACTTGAGTAATCAGCAAAAAATACTCCGTAATGACAGTAATGAAGTAGTAAGGAATGCAAAAAAAACACCAGCATATGGATGTAGGACTAAACTTGCCATTCAGTACACGTCTCAGTTATAGGCCCTGCATCTTGAGCCCCAATTCTTCCTGAGAGACTGGGAATGGGTTCTTGATCTGAACATAAAAATATGTGGTGAATATAATATATTAGACAGCTATGTTCTTCAAAGATATTTGAGTATGCTGGTCAGTCCATACCTTGATTTAAGAAAGAGATAGACAAACGGCCAAAATTCTGTCTATATACGCATGTACCGCTGGATGAATTGGTAGTGGAAAAGTGCACTTACAGCAAGAGATATTCATGTACTAAAGTATCTTTCAAGGCTTTGCTGTGCTGGACACAATATACAATGCTATGCTTAGAGGTTATGTGATGGCTTGCTAACTTTAGTGCCTCCAGGAAACATGTTTTCACCAGCCAAGCACCGATCGATGTTCAAGTCCCAGTTTTCAACTGTCGGACCACAGAGCTGGCATCCCCATTACTGGATTATGTCATGACACAGCGGCACCAGATCAATATTACAGAACAATTTTGCATATTTTACGGGTGCAAAGTTGGTTGGGTTTGAATCATTCTAAATGCAAAAAAAAAAACTTCAAGTTAAGAGTGTCAATGAAGTGAAGTAACTTGTTCTTCTGGTGGATAATTCTAATCCACTGATTTGGCACTTTGTGTGGACATCAAAGCAATAATTCCAAAAGGTGGAGAATCTGGAGTGAACTTCAGATCATTAACTCCCACCCCACCACCTCACTTCAAACACACCTACCCCCTCCACCCACCCATAACAATAACGCGTGGTGACTGGATCGATAACGCTCATTTATCTGCCTGTCAGATGCCCTGCACTGGAACACTCCTGGTCAAGGTCAAATTTCTTGTCTTAACTCTGGAAGAATGTGCCTGAATGAGGTTCTTTTCTGGCCATGGTATTACATTTTTATGTAAAGAATGATCTATCTGGATAAGATCTATTTCTGGACTGTACCTCCCTTCTTAGCACCAGACAACTCCACAAAACATTGGTGTTCCACTCGTTCCCTAGTCTGAATAATAATAACTAATGGCTCTCTTGGGGTCCACCCAGTAGAGCCTCACCTGTTCCTTCAGAAAGATGTGGCATAGACAAGTAAGCCTGAAACGTGATCGACTGCCTCACATGGAAAGACGTTTGGCAGAAGTATTGCCAGAGTTCGAAGCAGCACTAGCTTGTCCGGAAATAAGGTTTTATATGGTAGCCCCTGCAATTACTGACACAGTGCATGGAAGTAATCACAATGTTGAAGACAGTTCTAGGGGACAGTAATCTCAAAGGAGAGATGTTCATCAACTCAAAAAATTGCGCAAAATAAGAAGTTAAGAGCCAAATTAGGGTTCGTGTAGATACACAATTATTAATAAATTACTTTACAACTCAAGGAGAGGCACACCAATTTATAAAAATAGCAAGTATCTTTATATATGTGTTGGCATCAGAGAAAAATCATTCAGGTAGGTAAATTTTCGAAGATAAATACTTTTCACTTTAAAAAGTGGACACTGCAATTTTTGATACTGTAATGTTATCCTATAGAAGGAAGAACAAGTTCTGCAAACAGGTACAGTACATTGATTTACAGGACAAATATCCCAGAGGTAAGGGGAGTGTTGGGCAAGGTCCAAGGCAGCACCAGCAGTACACCACCAGCGGCATGTGGGCGGCCGGGTGCAAATCAGTGTCGGGGCACAATACGTTTCAATGGGGATCGGTCTCTGTAAAAAGAGGCTGCAGGTTCTGGCTAGGAAGCCAGTCAGGTTGAACCAATAGGGGGTTCAAGGCTTGCGATGCTCGGGGACATAGGGACATTTTGGGTTCTCTTCTACACGGCCGGGCGCGACGGATGAAGAGGTGTCTTTAGGCATCAGATTTCTCTTACCAGGAGCAGTCACTGTTGAGGTGGCCTGCGTGCAGAAGCTGTAGACTACGGCGGGCAGTCCACGAGGAGCAAGAACACGATGGACTCTAGCTCTGGATGGCTGGGTAACCTTGTAGGCACCGGTGGTCCACTTCAACTTGGGCTGGAGGCAACAGGTGCAGTCGTGGCTTCAGGTATCGGGCTTAGGCGGTTACAGAGGCCTCCGAGTCTTCTCCTTTGGAGTTCTTTGGAACAGGTCTGCTGTTCACAGGAGGTCTTTTTTCGAAGGCAGGCAGTCCTCCCAAGTTTCCAGAATGCCAAATGCAGGACAAGTTGATTTTGGCACCATTTTCGACGACGGATGCAGACAGGCCGGCATGATCGGTACCAGGTCAGCTGCTTTTTCCCTTTGCTTTTGTGGCTCTTCAATGTCCTTTCTCTTCTTAGGTCATCAGGATCTGCTTCTCTAGTGCCACAGACTCCCCTAAATACAGAATTTAAGGGTGTTAGGGTAGTGTACAGTAGTAGCGAATGAGCTACTGACCCTTGGGGTCACTACACTCCCTATGTGACCACTTGGGAAGTGGGCATAGCCCTGTTCCAGGATTCCTAAGTAGGCCATCTCAAAGATGGCTATTTCTGAAAAATCGTGTCCACCTCACAGTAGCCCACCTTAGGGGTGGAGGTGGCACGCCTACCCGACTTGCCAATTTTCTCACCTGTCCAGGTGTCAACAGGGCTCTGGACAGAGGGGGCGGCTTCATCTCCTCTGAGTGGAGCCAGATTTGCATACCAAAAGCAGCGGCTTCTTTGAAGCATTGCAGCCTAAGGAGGCCAATGAGCTGGTGACCATGCTGCCAATTCATCCCCACAGTGGGTAAAAGCACCTTAGGAATGCGGCGCGGCCTACTCTAGAACGGGCGTGTGAACTCACTGAGCTGTTGCACAGGGACCGTAGACTGAGGTGAAGCGGCGACTGGATTAAGAGCACTGGGCAGGTCACCCCTTGTTGACATTCGCCCACCAAGGCGGTCGCTGATCGCCTGGAAGCCACCGCCGGTGGATCTGAGACGGTGCGGCGGCAGGAACTGCGGGGCCCTGATGCCATTAAAGACCAAGGTGAGGGTGACACAGAGCACGGCCACAACGAGGTGGGCTGGGCCCGGCGGGGCCGGCCCCGGAGCGCTGAAACACTGCACGGCGCCTCATGAAATGTGACCGGGGGCAGTACTCACTGCTGAGTGGGGGCTGATCACTAGATCACACGCTGCACACGCTGCAAGAGGGGGCGGGGCCGGTGCTGGCTGCATAGATCACCGCGTTCCGCTCCCGGCGCCCGATTGGAGTAGAGGCTGGGGATTCGAATTGCTGCACGGCGCCGCGTTACACAGGGCCTTACGCGTGTATGCGCCGGTAGGTCGCATGGGAAGCGGGCCTTTCTGAAGACAGCATGTGAAGCTTGAGGTCGAGGGTGTAAGACCTACAGTACAAGACGGCTAGCAATCTACGAATGGACACTTGTTAAATAGTCACGTGCTCAATGCCAGGTCCTCACATTTTCTAATACGGCTGTCTTGACTATCGCACCCACACTAAGTTCCGTGCATAATCCCCACCCACATGCCATTGGAGCACTGCATGCTGCAGTCACAGAACTCCACGCTACGGGACACTGTGCTGCCATTATCCCGAAGTGTCGCAATCTCAGTTAGAGTGGCTCATTCACTACCCGTTGCGACTGGAGGCCCCCACGGTACATTGGTGCAGATAACACGCTGTTTGTGTTCCTCTGAGGCGGCCCGCCTGCGTTCTTCAGAGGTGGGGCTGAGCGCACAACTGGACTCTACTGAACACACCTCTAAAACCCAGCAGCTGCTAAGCCCTGGCCTCCACGTGGCGAGGATTTAGTGATGATACTGTGCAATTACGACGCGGCGAAAATGGGGAAACCAGAGAGGAACCAATCCAAGCTGCATTTTGAACGGGCAAAAAAGTCAGCTGACCATGGCAAAAACGACCAACCTGCTGCCCAGGCGGCGGGCTCGGATGCTGCCGTGGACTTCCTATCTATGTTTGCAACGATTCAGTCAACGCTAACAGCCTGAAAAATAGACACCCTAACCTATGGTGTGGATCGCATGTCTGAACGACTGGACAGACACACGGAATGGCGGAGCGCTGGATCTCTGACGCGGAGGATGCACACCATCCCATCGAGACCAAACAAGAAAAAATAGATAAAACATTAACAACACTGATAGCGAAGTCAGAAGACTTAGAAGCGAGGTCTCGCCAAAACAACCTGCGCCTTATGGGAATTGCAGAATCGACAAAGACGGGTTACTTGGAGCGTTATATCGAGACCCTACTAACCACATTGCTTGGCAAAGAAACGTTCTTGACCGTTTTTATCATTGAGAGGGCCCATAGATCTCTGGCGCCACCACCTCCACCGGGAGCACGACCACGCCCGATCATTGCAAGAATATTTAATTATTATTATTAATATTAATCTTATTTAATTATAGAGACCGGGATGCGGCGCTCCGTAAGGCCAGGGAACTGGGCAGCCTGAAATATGAAGGCATGGACATTTCTATTTACCCGGACTTCACACAAGTTCAAGAAGCGCAGAAGAAGTTCATGGGGGTAAAAAAGAAACTACGGGACCAGAATGCAATGATTTACCCGGCCCGGTTACGGGTAACAGACAGTGGTAAAAGCACAATCTATAACAAGCCCAAAGAAGTGCTCAAATACCTCCAACTCAAAAGCTCACAGCCTACATGGAGAAGATCACCCAGAGGCGAACACGGCAATCAGGGGGAACCTCTGACGTTGAATGATGGGTGGCTTGTCTAGCCAGCTCATGGTACCGACACGTACTGATCCTTCCAAACAGTGCTCTACGTGGACACAGATAGGTGATAGACACGAGTTTATGGTTTAATGTATGGCTGGCAGACAGGAGGACACAATGTACAACTGTACAGTATGGGTATATAAGCAAAAACATGCGTTGTACCTCAGACTCCATACTGTTGGCTTTTCAAAACCTAGCAGGTTATGGAGACTGTATTAACCTTTATTTCCCTTTACAGGATTAGATAGGTGTCCCCCTGGGTGACGTTGTCACTGGGGCTCACGGCTCGCTGCTCCTGCCACCCTTTGTGCACCACAACACCTTGTTTCTTTAGGGGACTGTATGGGGGGAGGGACCGAGGGGGTCTCAGGGTCGACATAGGATGGCTTTGGCAATTGCTGAAGTGGGTGGGTGGGAGGGGAGGGGTGGGGTGGTGGGGGGGATTGCCTTGTTCCAAGTTGGGGGTTTATCTCTGTGATTGTACTGATAGTCCAGCAGGGGCATGCATGGGTTGCACTTCTTGATTATTGTAACATTGATTTGCATTCTGTGGAAATTGTGTTTTTAGATGGTCATGGGTGAGAAATATAACTGTTTGACGTGGAATGTCCGCGGGCTCAATACCCCCCCAAAAAAATCAGGCAATCGTTTGCCTGTCTGGATCGCCAAGCTATTCAGATCGCGTTCCTCCAGGAGACGCACCTCCGAGGCTAAGATCGCTCTTCGCTGGACGGGGTATAGACTGGCCTCGTCGTATTCATTATACGCCAGAGGGGTTATTACTTTGATTAAACGCGGGCTTCCCTTTACACCCATCAACACTTACAGACAACGAGGGATGGTGTGCCATAGTACAGGGTAAACTAGGGTTCTCCCTTCTCACCTTTATTAACGTATATGGTCCCATAGTAGATGAACCAGAAACTTTTACCCGTTTGTATAGCTTCATACGCGAATGGCCTGAGGCGGCTATTGTGTGGGGAGGTGACCTCAATACAAACCTAGACCCTCACCTAGATAAATTAAACCCACAAGGGTTACGTACACTCAAAATAGCTCGCAGTATAAATAATGCCATGCTCGAATTTGGCCTGTTCGACGTATGGAGGCTGCGCAACGGTAGAACACGGGAGGGTACACACGCTACGCCTGCGCATCACAGCTGGTCTCGACTGGACTACTGGCTCCTTAGTGAGGAGGCGAATGACTGGGTCACTGATATCAAGGTCCACCCTCGTACACTCTCCGACCATAACCAAGTGCAGCTTGCCCTTAGAATTCCGGCTAATGTTCATCGCCCCTTTACGTGGCGGTTTCGATCGAAGGCCCTCTTAGACCCTTTATACACTGATACCGTACGACAGTGGTACCCAAACTGTGCGCCGTGGCTCCATGGGGAGCCGTCAAACCTAGCCTGGGGAGCCGCGCACCAAGCACTTTAATGCATTTAATGTTGAAGGGGTTGTTGGCTTCAGTTAAACTAATTAGACTTAAACGCATGATGTCGATGATTTGGAAGTGAGAAGTGAAATGGAAGTTACCATTCCAATCTCTCAGTGCACAGCTCGTGGTCACTAAGGTTTCAACAATCAGTTAAACTTTTTTTAACATTCGTAAAGACAAACTTTTTGCTTTTTATCACGATGTAAAAGATTTACAATCAGGCAATCATTTGGTACATCTTAATGTTTTATAATCACATTTTGAGAAATTACGTATGTACAATGATTTGTTTTCAAAATCAAAGTATAAGTTCATCAGTAACAAAAAAATCACATGACTTATTATACAATTTTAAGCCAAATCCCAATTCATTTGGGGTTTTAGTAACCCTTCTTCAGGGGAAACAACTTTACGGGCAACATGATCAAGGGAAAAACACCTGCCGGAACAGTCCAAAAAAATATGATAATACAATCGCAGCAGTATAATGCTTTGCTGTCAATTACAAAACTAAGAGTCTGTGCTTGTGCCCCCTGCAAGACCGGAACCAGGTGCACGTGAAAATGTCAACCGATCTCAGTCATCCATGAGTCCACCCGGAACAAACCATGTGAGGGTAGAATCACCAAGCCCTTGTGTGTTAGAAGAGCTAAACTCAAAAGAACGCACGTGCTGTAGTCAAAATAGGTCAGCACAAATAAAATACAGGGTTACTTAAAAAAATTCAGAGTGAGAGAGTTAGAAATTACCGAAGATGCATCGGTAGAATAACATGCGCTGTGTAAAACAACCAGCAAAGTGTATTGTAGCTTACCAAACTCAGTAATTTACAAGCTTTTAAAGCTGAGCTGCAAAATAACGAAACAATGCGATTGCTAAACTATAAAGCGTTATCCCCAATGACAACTCCAATAATGCTCTCCAGAGCCCTATTTTAATCTGAATAGCGGGCCAGTGAAGATAATCTGTTTAAAGATAAATCGTAAGTAAACGCGTTAAAGGCCTACTTATTAATGTGGAATCGAGACTTAATTAATGCTCACAAGAGCCCTACCTTGTTGTAAATGTCTTGCCAGTGTAGATTATCTAATGGAGATAAAACGTGAACAAACACATTAGAAATGTCCGTATTCACTGTGTGATAAACACACGTTTACGGAAAACTTCAAGACAACTCACCGGCATCTGACGTATCCCGGAAGTCAAAATCACGTGTCCTTGAAATAAACGGTGGTAAACCAATGGGCCGTGCAGTTCCTTTAAATAGTGAACGGGGCGACCGTGAAGTGAATATTGAAAACTTTATTAGTAGAGTCTAGGTAAATGCTCTGTGATAAGAGTATGTTAAACCCGGAGATGAAATAACATACGGGTTGGCAATAACATTAGTGAACACTCACAAGTGTTATCCATAACAGCGGTTGTAGGTAAAATAAAAGGTGGATGTCAACAATTGCTATACACGAAAACTTAAAACTTCACTCTCTGCGATGACGTAACCACAAAAATAAGTTAAGCCAGTGAAAAAAATTCGATCTAAACCTGACATGCTGTGAGTATCTTGACCATGGAGTGAGTTCAAGCACAGAGGTACATGCCAGTATAACTCTATTTAGTGCGTCATGGGTTTATAGAAAACACGGCAATTCATAATGGTCATTCAAACCTTTAGGTATTAATGTTCCTAGAAAATCTATCCAAAAGGTTTCGCGCTGTGCTAATAATGTGTGATGATCAATGCCTGCGCGCGGTTCTATGCGTTCTAGAATAGTGTATCGCAATTGAGGAATGTTGTGTGGTGTCTGTATCCAGTGGGCAGCTAAACATGAGTTGGAATTGCAGGTGCGTATCATGCTCTTATGCTCAATTATACGCGTTTTTATCTTCCTTGAGGTCCTTCCTACATATGTTAAGCCACAGGGGCAACATATCGCGTATATTACCCCTTCCTTCGGTGTTACAATCTGAAGTGTGTTTTAGTAGTATCTTTGTGCCTGTATGAGGGTGATAAAAAGTATTTCCAGTGATTACATTGCCACATTGTCCACAATTGAAACATTTCCTCATTCCTTATTGTGTGGTAGACTTTGGATTTGCTTGGGTCTTCAAAAGTTCTTTTAAATTTTTGGATCTAGTATGCGTGAATAAAGGTTTGTCTGTTTATACTGTAGCGAAGTCCTTTTCTTGTTCTATTATTTCCCATCTTTTTCTAATGATTGGTTTGATTTTAACAGCCTGTTGGGAGTATGTTAAAACAATGACTTCACGTTTGGTTGAGGTTTTTGATGTTTGTAATAATAAGTCTTCACGTTTTTTGCCAGACATGGCTTTTCCTAGTATATTCAATGGCTATCCGCGTTTCTGATAACGATTAATTTGTTCACCGATTAATTTATTGGAAACTACTTCATTAGATGTGATTCTTTTGATCCTTATCAGTTGTGAAATTGGTAAATGCTTTTTTAGCGACGGTGGATGGGCGCTGGTAAAATGAAGAGCATTATTCCTATCCGTGGGTTTGCGGTATACCATTATTTCCAAACCTTTCAATGTTTTGTTTATTTCTATGTCCAAAAAATGAATCTGATCAGATTGAATGTTATGTATGAATTGAATGCGAGTATTACATTTATTCAACTCTTGAAGGTTCTTTTCCAATTCCAAACGGTTACCATGCCAAATTATCAATAGGTCGTCCATGAACCGCATGTAGGTTACTAGATGTTTTTGCCATTGTTCATTTTTTAGAATGTGTCTGTCTTCAAAATATGCCATGTAGGTATTTGCGTATGCGGGCGCCCCAGGAAATCCCACTGAGTGCCAGTATGTTGCAAAAATGATCAATCTTTCCAGGTGAAGTAGCTGTGGTATTGTTAGAAAACCGGGCAACCGGGTTAGCAGTCACCCGGCCTTTCCACGCATAAGGGGTAGCTTGGCTCGAGCGGTCGGGGGTCAGGCACCGTGTTAAGCATACGTCACACCCTCACAATAACCATGCGTTCATCCGTTCCAAAAAAGAATTTACACCGTAAAAATTTATGAAAGAATCTCTTTGTGTTTATCTTAATTTTCTCTTAGTTGCAGGGTTATGTCACAAATACAATACAAAAGGCTTTTCTTCAGAAATAGCAGGTCAATTAAATAATAACACTTTACAGGTGCAATAAATAGGATTAGGTCATAAATACACAAGGAATAAATAGAGGTGCGGTAAATACATAGGGCAAATAAATACTGTCAGACAATAAATACCAGGCAGGAATAAATACAGTCAGACAATAAATAACACTCCTTCAATAAATAATATAAGCAGTCAACAATTGCAAATCAGATCACATTTATGAGGTAGATTGATTTTACCATGCCCAAGTACAGCTTGTGGTCACTGGGGTGGCCTGGGGATGTCCCACCTAGGGTGGTCAAGGCTGGGGCCTAAGCTGAGGTAAAATGAGGGTACCCTAAGGTTCTGGCTCACCAACTACACAGTCCCTCACACAGGTCCCTACACCAGTCTCAGTTTGGTCCTAACACCCCTCTAGCCCCTAGAATGGTCTTTTATGGCTCCACAGGGCCTCAGATGCCCTTTCTACCACTTACTGCCCTTTTCTCGGTGTTCGGCTCCACTCGGCGCCGGGTCGACGTCGATGGGCGGCTCCGGTTCGATGACGAGTCGATCGGTTCCACTTGACGCCGTGTCGATGCCGTCGGCCGGTTCCGGTTCGATGTCGCTGGGCGGCCTCGGTTCGATGTCGGGTCGATCCGCTTTACCTGACGCCGGGTCGATGCCGTGAGGCGGCTCCGGATCGATGACGCTGGGCGGCCTCGGCTCGATGTCGGGTTCCGGCGTCACAGGGTCACGGTCTCCCCGCTTCCGGGCGACTCCGGAGTGCGACCTCCACTCCCGACCTCCGTCGGCTCCACTTCAGGTTCCGGCGACTCCGGAGTGCGATCTCCTCTCCCGACCTCCGTCGGCTCCACTTCGGGTTCCGGCGACTCCGGAGTGCGATCTCCACTCCCGACCTCCTGCGCGCTTCGCCTCGACCTCAGGCGACTCCGGAGTGCGATCTCCACTCCCGACCTCCTGCGCGCTTCACTTCAGCTTCCGGCGACTCCGGAGGGCGGACTTCACTCCCCCGTCGACGCCTCACCTCAACCTCAGGTGACTTCTACTTGACCTCCGGTGTCTCTCCACGACCTCCGTCGGCGCCCTCACTCGACCTCCAGCGGCTCCGGGTACGACGTCTGCCTTCTGTCAGCGCCGCTTCTCCACCTCGGGCTCCAGGTCTCCAGGCTTCTCGACGTTGGGTCTCCAGGAGGATTCCACCAAACAGGTCAGGAACTTGCTGTTCTTCTCCTTTAAGGCCTGTTCCGGCTGTTCAGGTCCTTAAGATGATTTTCTGGTCTTTATCCCACACAGGGCACTAGGCTGGGCTTGGTCAGTAGGGACTAGCATCAAGGGTGGGTTCCTGAACCCCACTCCAAGCACTGGTTTCCACCCCTGCTGCCTCACTCCTTCCTCCTTCTGAATCTCTGTCCTCTCTCTTCACTAGTCAGGTGCCAACTGCCAATTCCAACTGCCAACTCTGAGCTGGCTTCCCAACATTCTAAAACTGCCTCCCTCTGTCCCAGGGTTCTAGAATGTTCTGGAAGGTACTAGTAGGTTCCAGTGATGTCACAGGTGACAATGGGTGGCCACCATTTTGTGTCTCAGGCCCTCAGACAGAAGTTCCAGGGGTAGGGAAAATGGCTCCCTGACCCTGCATCAACACTAAAAAGTCTGGTGGTTCCCAAAAAGGAAAAATTCTAACAGGGTTTGAGGCAAAAGTGGGACAAAATAAATAATGATGAGGAGGGACCACCCAAAGGGCTGACAGGTCTAACACGCGTCCCCCCCAGCTGAAAGTGGGGAGAGCTACCCAACCCCTTGGGAGTTCTCATCACTTAGGCGGAAATACCTTGAGAGACCGTCTGCATTGGCGTGGTCCACTCCAGGACGATGTTCCACCTGAAAGTCCATTCCCTGTAGGGAGATAGACCACCTCAGCAACTTGGGATTCTCCCCCTTCAACTGCATCAGCCAACGAAGGGGTCGGTGGTCGGTCTGAACTAGGAAGTGCGAGCCAAACAGGTATGGCCGCAACTTCTTCAGAGCCCATACCACTGCAAAGGCTTCACGCTCTATTGCACTCCACTTCTGTTCCCTGGGAAGTAGTCTTCGGGATAGGAAGACCACGGGTTGATCCAGACCCTCTTCATTGAGTTGCGATAATACTGCCCCAATGCCATGTTCCGATGCATCCGTCTGGACAATGAACTCCTTGGAAAAATCTGGGGCCCTTAAGACCGGGCCTCGCACATGGCTTGCTTCAGTCTCACAAAGGCCTGCTGACAAGCCTCCGTCCAGACTACCCGTCGAGGTTGTTTCTTGGACGTGAGCTCCGTGAGGGGGGCTACAATGGTACCGTATCCCTTCACGAAGCAGCGGTAATATCCCGTGAGGCCCAGAAAAGCTCGGACCTCAGTCTGAGTCTTGGGGGGTTCCCAGGCCATAATAGCCTCGATTTTCGCCTGGAGGGGTTGCACCGCTCCCCTACCCACCAAGTGTCCAAGGTACACTACCGACCCCTGCCCGATCTGGCATTTGCTGGCCTTGATCGTCAATCCAGCTTGTCTCAGGGCCTGGAGAACAGCTTGCAGGTGACGCAAGTGATCCTCCCAGCTGTTACTGAAGACGGCTATGTCATCCAGATAAGCAGCAGAGAAACTCTCCATTCCAGTGAGGATCTGGTTCACCAGACGCTGAAACGTGGCAGGTGCGTTCTTGAGCCCAAAGGGCATCACACAGAACTGGTAGTGGCCATTGGGTGTGGAGAAGGCTGACCTTTCCCTTGCTCCATCAGTCAGAGAGATCTGCCAGTACCCTGAAGTAAGGTCAAAGGTACTTAGATATTGGGCAGCTCCCAGCCGGTCAATCAATTCATCCGCCCTTGGGATCGGATGAGCATCAGTCTTGGTTACTGAGTTCAGTCCCCGGTAGTCCACACAGAACCTCAGTTCCGGTTGGGCACCCGGTGGTGCAGCTTTTGGTACTAACACCACCGGACTGGACCAGGGGCTGCTGGAAGGTTCGATCACTCCTAGCTCCAACATCTTAGTGACTTCACTGTGAATGCTGGCCTTCACCTTGTCTGACATCCGGTAGATCTTGGACTTCACAGGTGGGCTGTCTCCTGTGTCCACATCATGGACGCACAGGTGAGTCCTACCCGGAACAAGGGAGAACAACGTAGAGTACTGTCCCAGGACCTGGCGGCAGTCCTCCTGCTGTTCAGGAGTTAGAGATGGGGAGAGAATCACTCCCTCCACCGACCCATCCTTCTCTTGAGACGCAAATAAGTCGGGGAGAGGCTCGCTTTCCACGTCCTCTGCTCCTTCAGTCACCATCATCAATATGACTTCGGGCGTCTCGTGGTGGGGTTTGAGGCGGTTGGCATGCAGCACCCGTAGGGGCTGGCGAGGGGTCTTAAGATCCACCAAGTAGGTAGCCTTACCCTTCTTCTCCAATACCTCAAAGGGTCCTGACCAGCGATCCTGGAGGGCGCTAAGCTCTCCTGGTTCGATCACCCACACCTTCTGGCCAGGCTCCAATTCCACCGGGTGAGCATTGTGGTCATACCACGCCTTCATTACTGCTTGGCTGGCTTCCAAGTTGTCAGAAGCTTGCTCCCACAACTTAGCCATTTGGCTCCGGAAGGCCAGCATTTGGCTCACCACATCCTGGGGAAGCTTTCTGAGAGTTCTTTCCCATCCGTCTCTCACCAGGCTGAGAGGTCCACGCACAGGGTGCCCATACAAAAGCTCGAAGGGGCTGAAGCCCACTCCATTCTGTGGCACTTCCATGTAGGAAAACAATAGACAGGGTAGGAGGACGTCCCATTTCCTCCGCAGGCTTTCAGGCAGACTTCTGATCATGCCTTTCAAGGTTTTGTTGAACCTCTCCACCAGACCATTGGTCTGGGGGTGGTAAGGAGTGGTGAACCGGTATGTCACTCCACACTCCTTCCACATGGCCCGCATGTAGGCTGACATGAAGATGGTCCCCCTGTCGGACACAACTTCCTTGGGAAAACCCACTCGGGTAAAGATTCCCATCAGGGCCCTAGCCACAACAGGCGCGGTAATGGTCCTCAGAGGTATTGCCTCTGGGTACTGTGTGGCATGATCCACCAGAACCAGGATAAACCTGTGACCAGCTGTAGTAGGCGGATCTAACGGACCCACAATGTCGATGCCCACCCTTTCAAAGGGGGTGCTAACGACAGGAAGTGGTTCCAGGGGAGCTTTCAGCTTCACCCCTGTTTTCCCACTGGCTTGGCAAGACACACATGTCCGGCAGTAGGTGTCGGACGACACTTTCATTTGAGGCCAATAAAAGTGTGGGACAAGACGGGCGAAGGTCTTGTCTTGCCCCAGGTGTCCTGCCAAGGGGATCTCGTGAGCCAACTCCAGTAGGAAGGCTCGGTAACGTTGAGGGACTACTAAGGCTCATGACGATCCATGTAGGGGTGCCTTGAGTTCACTGTAGAGGAGGCCATCCTCCCAGTAAATGTTGTAGTTCCCCTCAACGTTCCCTGCTGCCTGGGCTTCGGCCTGTCGCCTCAGTCCCTCAAGGGTAGGGCACTCCCTCTGGCCCTTGCAGAATTCCTCCCTGGTCGGCCCTCCCTCCACGTGCCACTCGGCCGGGATGGGTAGGTCCTCCAGTTTGGTCACATCCCCCACCGCGGACTCCTGGTCCACCACCTCGGTGGCCTATCCGTCACACGGGGCGCGGAGGCCGAGGCAGGCTCCTCCTGTCCTCGGTTCTTCCCTTGGTCGGCAGCTGGCTGGGCCTTTGTTCCAGGCTCCAGCCGAAACGAACTCCGTCTCCGGGTAGTCGCAGACCCTGTGCTCACACAGGCCCAGTCAGGTGTACCCAGCATGAGTCCGGTATTCCACCTCCTTCGAAGCATTGTGCTCCATGTCATTCCCCAGCAGACAATCGACTGGCACGGCAGGGCTTACGGCAACTCGAAGTGAACCTGCAACCCCCTCCCATTCAAAGGGAACCTCGGCCACCGGATAGTGGCCTGTTCTGCCGTCAGCCATCGCGGCTGGGTGGAGTACATCGGGAATTACCTGCTCTGGAGACACCAGTTGGCTACGTACCATAGTCATACTGGCTCCTGTGTCTCACAGAGCCTCCCCTCTTTGGCCGTTGATGGTGACCCACTGCCCATACTTTACGGTATTTGCGGGCACCTGGATCTTAGGAACCATCTCCCGTTCTCCCAGGGACACTAAAGTGACACCCACACACTCCCTTCCCTTAGTTAAGGGCATCTCCTCCCCGAGCACTGCACTAACTACTCCGGGGGCTTTTCCTCCAATGGGAGGGGGTGGTCTTTTCGGGCACTTCGCATCTCCCTTATAGTGTCCAACGCCACCGCACTCGAAGCAATGGACAACCCTTGGCTGCTGACTCTGGCCAGGATTAGGGTTTCTGGGTGGGTTAGCCCTAGGGGTGAATCCTGTTCCCTTCCCTGGGAAACTATTTTGGGGGCCTTTAGAGAACTCCTTTTTCTTTTCCCCTCCCTCTTTCTTCTGGGGGGCGCCCTGTCCGGCCTTTTGAGTATCCCCTCCAGTCCCCCTTGTGGACACCCGGGTACTAGCCCAAATGTCCGCCTCCTCAGCAAGCTTCCGGGGATTGGTCAGCTTGCTATCCACCAGGTGTTGACGCAGTTCAGGGAATCATTTTTCGAGCAGGTGTTCCTTCAACATTAAATCAAACAACCCCTCGTAGTCCCTCACCTCACTGCCCTGAATCCAACCCTCTAATGCCTTCTTCGCATAATCCAGGAAATCCACCCAATTCTGTGTGCCCAGTTTGTGGCTACCCCGGAACTTCTGTCTGTATTTCTCGGGTGTTAGTCCAAACTTTCTCACGAGCGCCACTTTCATGGTGGGGTAGAGGGTCTGCTCATCCTGCTCTAGGGCCAATAATGCATCCCTACCAGCTGGAGGCATGTATTTGTACAATCCCCCTCCCCAGTACTTCTCTGGAACCCCATGGGCCCTTAAAGAGACCTCATAGGCCGCTAGCCACTTGGCAATATCATCCCCTGCACTATAGCTAGCTACTATGTCTTTCGGCAGATAGGGTTTGGGTTCCCTGGTGATCTCTCGGTCTTTTCTGCCACCATTAGGAACAGTTTGTGCCCCGACTCGTAAGATCTGGAGATCCATCTCCTTGAGCCTCAACTCGTGAGCCATCCTCCGTTCCTCCTTTTCTTTCTCCAGCTCCGCTAACTTCCATGTGAGCTGTCTTTTCTCCCTCCGGTCAGTTAACTCTGCTTCAGATAAGCCACCGCTAGAGACAGTGCTGCCCTTCCTGGAAATGGTTCTGGGCCCCGCTACTAGGTTCCCCACCTCAGGTTGGTACAACCCAGCCCCCTCGCTGTCAGGCTCTCCATCCCTGTCCTCCTGCTCAGCCTTACTTTCTCGTCGTGCCTCCCCCCAAGCTGGTCTGGAGTTCACCCTTCTTTGCACCTTGGGGACAAAACACCCCCTCTCTCTGACAAAACTCTCTGAGTTGGGCCACAGTGTAAGTTTCCACATCTTCCAACACAAACTCCATTTTGCCCACTCAGATTAGGAGACAGGTGTTTACAGAGCTATGCAGGGGGGTACCTTTTATAATACCTCCTCCCACCACCAGAGTAAATTTGGAAAAAACAAAACTCAGAATTAGGAAGTCCGCTTTGAGAAAACTCCCGGTGTAGGCCTATGGACTACCCACAGTTATTGTCGAGTGGACGCAAGCACAGCTCTATCCCACCGCTGAACACCAATTTATGTTAGAAAACCGGGCAACCGGGTTAGCAGTCACCCGGCCTTTCCACGCATAAGGGGTAGCTTGGCTCGAGCGGTCGGGGGTCAGGCACCGTGTTAAGCGTACGTCACACCCTCACAATAACCATGCGTTCATCCGTTCCAAAAACGACTCTACACCGTAAAAATTTATGAAAGAATCTCTTTGTGTTTATCTTAATTTTCTCTTAGTTGCAGGGTTATGTCACAAATACAATACAAAAGGCTTTTCTTCAGAAATAGCAGGTTAATTAAATAATAACACTTTACAGGTGCAATAAATAGGATTAGGTCATAAATACACAAGGAATAAATAGAGGTGCGGTAAATACATAGGGCAAATAAATACTGTCAGACAATAAATACCAGGCAGGAATAAATACAGTCAGACAATAAATAACACTCCTTCAATAAATAATATAAGCAGTCAACAATTGCAAATCAGATCACATTTATGAGGTAGATTGATTTTACCATGCCCAAGTACAGCTTGTGGTCACTGGGGTGGCCTGGGGATGACCCACCTAGGGTGGTCAAGGCTGGGGCCTAAGCTGAGGTAAAATGAGGGTACCCTAAGGTTCTGGCTCACCAACTACACAGTCCCTCACACAGGTCCCTACACCAGTCTCAGTTTGGTCCTAACACCCCTCTAGCCCCTAGAATGGTCTTTTATGGCTCCACAGGGCCTCAGATGCCCTTTCTACCACTTACTGCCCTTTTCTCGGTGTTCGGCTCCACTCGGCGCCGGGTCGACGTCGATGGGCGGCTCCGGTTCGATGACGAGTCGATCGGTTCCACTTGACGCTGTGTCGATGCCGTCGGCCGGTTCCGGTTCGATGTCGCTGGGCGGCCTCGGTTCGATGTCGGGTCGATCCGCTTTACCCGACGCCGGGTCGATGCCGTGAGGCGGCTCCGGATCGATGACGCTGGGAGGCCTCGGCTCGATGTCGGGTTCCGGCGTCACAGGGTCACGGTCTCCCCGCTTCCGGGCGACTCCGGAGTGTGACCTCCACTCCCGACCTCCGTCGGCTCCACTTCGGGTTCCGGCGACTCCGGAGTGCGATCTCCACTCCCGACCTCCTGCGCGCTTCGCCTCGACCTCAGGCGACTCCGGAGTGCGATCTCCACTCCCGACCTCCTGCGCGCTTCACTTCAGCTTCCGGCGAGACTCCGGAAGGCGGACTTCACTCCCCCGTCGACGCCTCACCTCAACCTCAGGTGACTTCTACTTGACCTCCGGTGTCTCTCCACGACCTCCGTCGGCACCCTCACTCGACCTCCAGCGGCTCCGGGTACGACGTCTGCCTTCTGTCAGCGCCGCTTCTCCACCTCGGGCTCCAGGTCTCCAGGCTTCTCGACGTTGGGTCTCCAAGAGGATTCCACCAAACAGGTCAGGAACTTGCTGTTCTTCTCCTTTAAGGCCTGTTCCGGCTGTTCAGGTCCTTAAGATGATGTTCTGGTCTTTATCCCACACAGGGCACTAGGCTGGGCTTGGTCAGTAGGGACTAGCATCAAGGGTGGGTTCCTGAACCCCACTCCAAGCACTGGTTTCCACCCCTGCTGCCTCACTCCTTCCTCCTTCTGAATCTCTGTCCTCTCCCTTCACTAGTCAGGTGCCAACTGCCAATTCCAACTGCCAACTCTGAGCTGGCTTCCCAACATTCTAAAACTGCCTCCCTCTGTCCCAGGGTTCTAGAATGTTCTGGAAGGTATTAGTAGGTTCCAGTGATGTCACAGGTGACAATGGGTGGCCACCATTTTGTGTCTCAGGCCCTCAGACAGAAGTTCCAGGGGTAGGGAAAATGGCTCCCTGACCCTGCATCAACACTAAAAAGTCTGGTGGTTCCCAAAAAGGAAAAATTCTAACAGGGTTTGAGGCAAAAGTGGGACAAAATAAATAATGATTAGGAGGGACCACCCAAAGGGCTGACAGGTCTAACAGGTATGAACTGTAATAGTTCCAGTAAGAATATGTGATTTATATTTTCTTGTTGGTTGTTCAATAACCTCCATTCCACAGCTTCTAGACCTTCCCCATGTGGGATCGAGGTGTATAATGCTACTACGTCAATTGTGCAGAAGAGTATGTCCTCATCAAAAGATTGACGTATATGTTCCAATTTGTTTAGACGGTCGGTGGTATCCTTTACGTACGAGGACCATGTTTGAACCAAAGGTTGCAAGTAGTAGTCAATGTATTGCCCAATGGATTCATGTATCAAAGCATAACCGGCCACAATTGGACGAAATGGTGCATTTACTGCATCCTTGTGCATTTTTGGTAGCATATATATGTGTGGTATTTTTGGAGTAGTGGAAAACGAAAAACGTTTTGTGGTGTCATTTATCCATCTCATTTCTTCCGCATGATTTAGGATCTGTTGTATAGTGTCGTCAGAAATTCCTGTGTAGGATCAGCTGTGAGTTTGATATACGTATTTGTGTTAAAAACGTGTTCATCCACTTTTTGGTCGTAGAAGGTCTTGTCCATAACTACAATTGCACCTCCTTTGTCAGCTGTTTGAAAAACTATGGTTTTGTCAGAGCTTAAAGCACGTATAATCCCTTGTTCCTTTGGAGACAAGTTCGAGTGTTTGGATGGAATGTATTTGATGTTTTTTAAGTCCTTCTTAACTAGCAATTCAAAATTATCCAATGTTTTGTGTGAGAAAGGTGCTACGAAGGTGCTTTTGGGTCGGAATCTATCAACGGGTACTGTTTGTGTTTTGACTTGTTCAATGGTATGAAAGAACCATCTCAGGCATAATTTTCGCATGAATTTAAAAAAGGATATTTCTGTTTCCAACGCATTTGATGTGTATGCTGGTACTCACATCCCTTTATTCAAAACTGCGATTTCTGAAGGAGTTAGATTCCGGTGAGATATATTCATGACAAGGTTGTCGTCTTCTTCACATTGCTTTGAGGTCGGGATGTAACGAGGGGCCTCAGGATAGCAATTAAACCTATGTTATTCAAGTATAACAAAACATTTATGGCACGGTGGTATGCCATTTTGACACTCACCGAGGGGGTGCAAAGGCTTTGAACACCACCATGTCCACAATGGCCCCTATAAAGTGAATGCTCTGCAATGGCAAAATGTGGAATTTCTGCTTGTAGATGGAGAACCCCAAGGAATACAGGAACAAGACAGCCTTCTGCAGGTGGTCCGCAACAGACTACGATGAGCTGGTATTCAACAGCCAGTCTTTGAGGTATAGGTATATTTTCACTCCAAATCTAGGAAGATAGGCTGCGAACTCAACAATCGCCTTCGTAAACACCCAGGAGGCTGAGGTGAGGCTGAAGGGTAGGACAGTGAACATGAAGTGTTTCTTTCCCTCAACGAGGCAGAGGAACCGCCTGCGGGACTGTAGAACAGGTACATGAATGGATTCATCCTGCAAGTCCAAGAACTATATCAAACCCCCAGGATCTGGGCCAGAGTCAGCATATTGATTTCTTTCTTTAGAAGGAATAAGTTCAAGAACTGAAGGTCGAAAAATCGGTCTTATCCCACCATCCTTTTTGGGCACCAAGAAGCACCCTTTCCGCCACTCCAGGACTATCCCTATTGCCCCGTTGTCCAGCAATGTCTGAAACTCTTTGGAAAGGGGGGGCATGTTCTGCTGAGGTTTAAGTGAAAAATAGTAAGAACCACAGGGACGTGGAAGATCTGATCAAAAGGGAAGAGCGTAATTACAATGGAAAACATTCAGAACTCATTGGTACAAAGTACCTGCATGCCAGATGGGCAGGTAAAAGCATATTCTCCACTTCTCAGGGAGGGCAGGCAAGAGTTCGCTCGCCACATCCCAGAGGGCTTGAGTGTAGCTGCTCAACAGGTATACTGCATTAAGATATTGCATTGCCGAAATGGTGTAGGGGAATATTTTGCCAAGCACATCAATGTGCTTCGACACTATTAGGCGGGGCAGTACAGAAGGCATTCAGATTAACTTTGCTTGCTATAAGATGTTCCAGTGGTGGGTGATTAGTCAAGAAGGTTGAGTCATCCAAAGCAGGCTTGTGGTCACTTACCATTGCCACGGAGAAAAGCTTTGACCATGCTGCAATCAAAGTGTCTGTTAGGGCCTCACAGAAAGGTAGCAAAGGCTCTGAAGTTAAAGGGCCAAGCTACAATATTTCAGCAAGCAGATTACCCTTAGTTTCTACAGCATGCAACTTTACACCTCTGCTGCCCAATATACTACCACAGTGTGGCGCACCAATAAAGAGTCCAATTCCATCTCTGGTGAGGTGACAAGACCACTAGCATTTTGAGATCTTAAATACAGGCCATACTCAATATAGTGAATGACAACAAATGTTCCACTACTTCCTCACCTGCAACGCCAGGCGAACATTCTGCAAGTGTTGCATGCCATATGAATCTGAGGGGAAGGCTAAATTAAAAATATTGGCACGGTCGAACAGTCCTCCAACACCACTAGCTGCGACTTGGTAATCAAGGAACAAAACACTGGCCAAGATCTAGTTGAACTCTGCTCCGGACCAGATATCAGCGATTGGGTCAGATATGGACCTGGCACCTCTCTGGCCAAGGCCGGCCCAGCTGGAACCAGTGTGGCATTCGGCAAAGGAGTGGAGGTGTGGCCCTGCCCAGGTGAGCTGTCAGTCTGTGCAGGTGAAGGTCCTACCAGCTGAAGTCAAACATGGGGCCTGGACAGATCCATGAGGCCTGAAACTGCTCCAGGGGAACACAAAATTGCCTGCAAAAGCTGCAGCACTGCCTTCTTGAAGGAATCTACCTGCTGTGGAGTCAAGGATGGCCTGGGAAATCTAAGGCACACCGGGTCAAGTCATGGAATAGGGTTCAAAACTAGCGGTGTAGTCGGACCTTTTGAGCGAAAAATACACAGTTTGTCTCTGGAGTGGGAGAAAGAACTACCTTCTAGACTTCTCATGTTTGCACGAAGATTTGTATTTGGACTTCTTCTTAGACATCCAGGATGACAAAGATCTGGATTGGGACTTGGACCGTGAACAGCTTATTTTCTTGTGTTTGGCAAAATAAAACTTCGCCTCCCACTCCCCGATGACCAGAAGGCCTGTACAGTGCATCCTGATCTAAGACAGAAAGTGACTGCACAACACCAGCCCATCCAGAATAACAGACAGTCGAAGGCTTCGATACATCCAAAGTCAGGACCACTCTTGGTTCTGTGACAGTCCGTGTGTATTCCAGACTACCATTAAGCAGTCTAAGGTCGAGTCTAGCACCTGTGGCAAGATCCCAGATTGATCTAAATGTATCAACTGGGTCACAGTGATATGGCTAACCTTTTTGCAAAGGCCCTGATTTGGAAAAATCAACAATGTTATGGGTCTTTAAGTATCACACCTATGTTTGGGCTTCTCAGCAATATGCATTAATGCTATTGTGCCACAGGAAAGTCATATGGGAGATGCTCCTCTCCTGGCATCCTTACTTAACATCTGTAACAAATGTGTTAACACTTTCCCAGAGATTAATTTGGGAGATGGCTTCAGAAACTTCTTTTACCATTAACTTCACCTTCCAACCTATCCCTGCATGTTACTGACAGCAAAGGGGTCAGCAGTTTCTTTACAAACCCAGCAGCTCATCTACATACATCTGAGTCGCTGCTGAGTACAATTTTCGAAAGTAGCTTACAAAGGTATGGGCAAATTCTTTCCCTCACCACAGATTCATCATCACTCAAAATCTCCCAAATCCACCTATTACTTTCCTCCCACCTTAAGTGCCACCTTGTTTGCAACCTTGTACAATGTTTCTGTGTTTTTATCAAATGATTCTGAGCCTCATTAGCTAATGCCTTGAATTTTAATTTCTTCCGCTCTATCTGACCACTCACAGCTGGGTCTCTACCCTCTAAATACTTCCCTTTCTAGTGTAACATTCCCTCTGCACCGCCAATGCTGCCTCAAAAAGAGTTTTCCTTTTCACTACCTCACTGGCAATCACCTGACCTCTGGCAACGGTCTAATATCCCTCCCACAGACTGACCTCAGATTGAACTTACCCTTACTTTTGAAAAGCAGTTGAGTCCCTGAATCTTTCCTTCAATTTCTTGACTTGCAGCTTCCCAGCAGTCAGCCTCCAACATTCACATCTGCAGCATTGTCAATTAATAATGACATCAAGGGGAAATGGTCGAAAATTCGATTGGCTAATAAATTGCACATTTCTAAATATATTTTGATATTCCTTGCATGTCAGAAAATATTCAAATATGGAAAAGGAGATGTGGTAACAAAAACAACACCACCTATCCCTGGAGTACTTCACCCCTAAATGTCCATACCCATTGCAAAGAAAAACAAACAGTTTAGAGTCTTGGAACACTGCCCCATCATGTGCACTGGCCCTATTCCCTCCGTCACTCACCGTCAAGTTCTTGCGACCTACAATCAGCAGCATACTTGCTACATGTAACAGTAAAGCGCCCAGCCTGCTTAGAGTGGTAACCTAATGTCTTGGAGAGAAGTAAACCGTGACCATGGCCACCCGCTCCCCATTACAGGTGCCAGTTACTGCTGCATTATATCCCTATGAGTTATAACTGTCCTTTATTAAAGGGAGAACTTTTTGGGAAAATGGCCACACTTCTCAATATAGACGCAAGCCCATGTGAACTAAGGACTTCAAACTGACCCTTTTCAATATATGAGAATTAGTGTCCTTAAAATTACATCCAGGGCACACTCTTCAAAAACATCTACATGACAATGCTAAACCTCATTTTGACCCCAAGCTAATGCCAGTTAATGAGAGCATTATAAGTGTTCCCCCTTTTAAATTCCTCATAAGGGTGCCAACCAGAAGTCATATCAGCATCCTCAACATGAACAAAGATGACAATTCACGATAAAACAACCCATTCACCCATAGCCAGCAGCTGAGTATATATGCCAAGAACAAACACTTCTAATACCTTCCAGCCCCACACAAATGTATTGTAGGCCCTACTGTCGATAGCTCCAAGTTTTGGCATGCCTATTGCACACTGATATGACTAATATCACTAGAAGCGCCTATTCAATCTAGAGCACCACCTAAGGGAGTATGTTGAAACAGTACACCCAGCGCTCTCTCTCAATGGCTAGTTGTTCTGTGACCCAAAAAATGAGTAAACTTTAAAAGTGCAGTAACCACCCTCCTTCAATTAAGCGACAGCCGCATTCAGTATTCTACACCTGACACTAACACAAGATATATATACACTATCTAGAATGCATTGTGCACCCCTGCACCACCCAACTCATAACTCACACCCTCAAACCCCAGAGAAGATGCTTTCAATTGAATGTAGAACACCCTGAACACAAAAGGTTCTTGACTCATCTGTTTGGCACTTCACCATAGCAAAGTGTGAGGGGCCAGAGACAGCAGAGGCCATATCTTACCTGAGCAATGATCTATTCACCTGCTGGTCCATCTTGGTCACCGTCACTGGCAGTAGACATTCTCCCTGTGCGCCAACTACAATTCTAAGCATTATACAAGGGTCCCTATTCCAAACAGATCCAGGTTTTCATGATGTGTGTGAGAGGCCGACTCAGGCGTGGTAGCTGCGCACTGTACAAATGTCTTTGATTGATTACTTGACATCGTAAACGCAAGGTGAACTGCCATGCATTCCCTTCTAGTAGAAAAAACAGCGCACAGTGCAGGGGTGTTTTTTGGCGTCTGGTTTTTTCTACCGGCTCCGGTCGCGGTTGGGGGATCCTCCCGAAAGGGGCTGCAGGCATCGGTTGGTGACTTGAGGTAGGTCAGGGATTATCAGATCCGAGGTCAAGATCGCTGGGGAGACCTCCTCGTGGTGTTGGGTCACTCAAACTCCGTGTTCTGGGGGTGCTGCCGACTGCAGGACACACTGGGATTATGCTGGTACAGGTGGGGGTCGGGACACCCCGGTAGAGCTGGGGCCAAGTCAGTTGATGTCCTCCTCTTCTTCCTTTAGCACGGCTCTTCGTTCCTTCTTCATCTTCGTTCTTGTCTGAGGAGGCAAAGATCGGGTTTGCCCCGAAATACTACACTTCGGGGCGTTTCAGGTAGGTAGAGGTTGGGACCAATGGGTCCCTTCCATGTTGAGGTTACACCACATTTTATGCCACTCTCCAGTGGGAGGAGGTGTATAAGCATCACTCTGGTTGGCTGGGTCCCCCGTCTTTAAGATGGTGGGGACTGAGAGTTATGCTTCGCCCAAATATCCTTCCTGCTATCTTGTGTCTTGACGACCAACAAGTTCCTAGGAAATTTTAAATGGCTAACAGAGTTGCAGAGTAAGAGGGAAGATGGTCTCCTGAGGAGCGCGTGGTGAAAACCTATTTCCCAAAGCACCACTGGGCCGCTATTCACTGCTGGCCACGCATCGTGGGCGGCAGGACAGTGGCCGTGCTCGGAAGGCGTGGAGGACTTACAGCTGATCCAGTGGTATAGGTGACTGCTGAGTAGAGTGGCGTGGGCCTATTGGGTTGCATAGAGGTGGGGTCTGAAGGCCACATCGCGACAGAGGATACTCAACTTGGAACGGAGCCGCTACCCGGTCCTGAGGTGTTGAGACGGGACACTCCATCTCTGAGGAGAGGCTGCACCAGACGCGCTTACTGGGGAGAGGCCTTGGACACTACCACGGCGTCTCCCATCTGTACTAAGCCATACTTAGGACCTCCCCACTCACTGATTTCATTTCAAGCCATGAGGCTTATCGCCTCATTAAGACCGAGCACTTGAGTCTTTTGGGCCCTACTATAAATAAGGAGGACTACATTGGCCAAAACAGTGTTATCGGAGAGATGCCTTGCTACAAGCAGTCTATTTTAACCAGCTACGGCCTGTGTTCCACGACATTGGCACAAGTTCCAACAGTAGCCCGAAGCCCCTATCTTCGCAGACTTGGCTCAAGATAGAACACATCAAGGATACTGTCACAATAAATTGCTGCCTCCATAAAGTCTTGTTGAATTAGAGTGCAGGAGAAAGACGCAATCTGGGACTCCCATCATTCTAGTCCTCACCATACACTGAAACATTTCTGAAACCGCACAGAACACCCCCTCCTCCCACCAGCAACAGGAGCCAGACATGAATGCCTCTGAATCTGGCTCGGAGCGCAATTACCCTGTCGTGGACTTGAACTTAAAACATACTTGCGGCAAAGCAGCGCAGTTTGACAAAAATAGACGGGGGCGGAACAATGCCCTCTCCTTCAGAATGGACAGAATGATCGAGAGATTGTATAAACACATGGAACAGATCGATACGGTTGAGAAGAGGCTATCTGAGGCAGAGGACACATTAAATGCTGGGTCAGTCCCCCACACCAAAATGGATAAATTGCTCCATACGCTGCAAGCCAAAGCACGCTCAAGGCGGAACAACGTAAGAATTGTAAGAGTAGCAGAGTCAACCAACATGGACAATATAGAACAATATGTAGAGGAACTCCGAATCGTGCTGCTGGGCAGAGATATCTTTTCAGAAATTTTCATAGTGGAGCTCGCTCATCGCTCCCTGGCCCCTATGCCACTCCCTGGTGCTCCCACCCCGCCCCCCCCTACCCCCCCATCCAATATTTGCGAGACTCCTGAACTAGAGAGCTCGTGACACTGCTCTCTGCAAGGCTAGAGAGTTAAACACACTAAGATATGAGGGAATGGAGCGGTCCCTTTACGCTGACTTCACGCACCAAGTACAAGAGGCACTCCATCAATTTATACCTATAAAAAGGAAGCTCTGATCTCCAACTGGAATACAGTATGATGTATCCTGCCAAGTTATGAATTGTTGACAGAAGTCACGTTTTTACCAACCCAAAACAAGTTCTACAGTTCCTTAGAGAAAGAGATAGTATTGGTTCTCGGAGTGGCTCCCCTAGATCCGCCTCTAATATGGATGATGAAACATTGGACGCAGAGGATCATTGAAATGTACTTTGCGGCATCCTCTAACCCGGAGAACGTCTGATCCTAAGATGGGGATCCTGTGAGGTCCTAACACCGCACCCGAATGGTGGGAACAATGCCAGCTGACTCTCCAAATGAGATAATGGACTGTATTAGTTAATTCGACTAAGGCCTGGCAGAGCTTGTCGACTGTGGTATCAGGCCTTGAGAGATTGATAAGATGGTTCCTGTAATATTTTGCACTACACCTCTGCTATTAGGTATTGTATCTCGGTGAGGGGGGTGGGATCTGTTCCTCCATAGGACATATTGAACATCACCTGCTGGCATTCAGTTCTACTTTGCGACTCTGGGGGACAGGAGATTAGGGGAATGCTCGTCATGACCCTTAAAGCAGCAATGGGTGCATAAATTAAGTACTGCATTGCATTGGAGTAGCTGGGCCAATGGCGGAGATGTCTGTCGGTACCATCCACCCCCATGTGTGGTCCAAAGAGTGTAACACATTTTTTTGGTGCCTTTTTTCCTTTAGGGGCTTGTTGAGAGAGACAAGGGTGGGGCATAACTTTGCTATGCTAAGTTTGGGTTTGCATAGTGTGGGAGGGCATTCTATTGGAGTTTTTGTACTCAAGTACTTATTGAAAAATGAAAGGTTTTGCTGGCTGGCTGGGCATTATCGACAATCAAAAATACACAGAGTAGTATGGGTGACATGAAACAAACAGATAGACCAACCTGTCCGCCATAGGGTTCGGGTTCCTGCGTGCTGACGGCTTTTGGATTCCTTTACTCTTGGACAGAAATTGTTACTGCAGAGTTCCAAATAAAGAACCACAAATCAGGAAGGATAGTCTCCTCCTTTCGACACACAAGAGCACTTCTTTCATGGTGCCACCCCGCAGTGTCGCTATATCCCTCCAAAAATATTAGGAGTGATCGTCCTCACCTGACTAGGATCGGAACCAGCATAAACCATTTGATGAGGAGAAGAAATTGCTTTTTCCTTAGAATGATTTCAACAAGTCATAAGAGTTTTTTTAGAAATCTCTACTGTCCTGAAGATGGTCTGACGGATTGATACCACCACAGACTGAAACGTCGACTTCATCATCTATATCCATAACATCAATTATGTACAGCTGATTGTTCTCCTAGGACGAGACAAATCTCTGTGTTCCCTTTTGGATTAGATGTTTTCTGTCATGAAATGTGGATAACATTCACTTTTGTCTCTTTTCATGCCATATTGCACATTTAATTGTCTATCTGTACTCCTTTTTTACTGATTTAACATATAAAAAGATCTGTGATCATTTCACAAAAAGCTATCCCGTGTGTGTGTTTTCATGTTTTCATATTTTATGTGATTAGTTCGGCTAATTGACATGTTATTGAATAACTGTTTTGAACTCACCCCCAGATTAATTTCCTAAACTAAAAAAGATACAATTTATTCAAACAAAATCCCTTGTTGGCACATTACCTTTTTGTCTAAACCTGCCCAAGCCCTCAAGGGTATATTGGGTCTGTTTCCCTACGGTTACACTGTCCGCCATAGGGTCAGGCTCCTGACACAAAATGTGAGAGGTCTAAATGATCATAGAAAGGTTCGTCAAGTAGTGGCATACCTTAAGAAACATAATGTAGATATCGCGCTACAATAAATCTGGTATAAATCTGCAAGAAGTATGCACTGACCGGGGTGGTAGGTTCAGAATTGCTCAGTGCTACAAAGAGGGGCAGTAAGGCTCGCTAGCCTTTATGGTCCCAATTATGATGATTAGCAATTTTACCACACGCTTGGCGCTAGTTTGCTTCAGTGGGGCGACTTACCACAAATCTGGGGGTGGAGGGTTGACTTTAATTGCATTTAAGATCCTAATCGAAATCGCTATAGGGGGCCCCTCACGCTATCCCTCGGGCTGCCACGTGGGCGATTGCAAATACAGATGACCAGTTGGGCCTGCTCGATATATGAAGGCATTGTTTCCCTGAAAGTTCAGGGTTCCCGCATTATTCTGCTGCCCATGATATTCATACTCGGATTGATTTTTGGTTGGTGTCTAAAAGTTTGGCTTCCCGTGTTATTAACTGCGATCTGCTCCTAAGAAGCTACTCAGATCATTCTCCGGTACTGTTAGACCTAGAGCTTCACAACCGTAAGTCCGAACCATTTACTTGGAGATTTCCTCCATATTTCTTACTAGACTCTGCCTTTAAGGCAGAATTAGCCTAGCTATAGAGGTTTTTTTACTAATAATATTGGCATGGTAAATAGCTTTGCAATAGTGTGGGAAGCCTTCAAGTTATTTATTTTAGGTGTAACATTCTCCAAGCATGCAGGATCCTCAGGTCCTTGAGAGATAAGTTGTTGAGACTGGAAAGGGAAATAGCACAGCTAGAAAATAATCAAACCTCAGGTAATACCAAACTTCTAAAAGATATCAAGGTGAAACTTGAAGAATACTATGAAACGGCTGACAGTGAAGTTAAACACTTTGGCAAATATGCCACTGCTAGAGTGTTTGGGGAGGGAGACCGTCCAGGAGCCACCCTGGCGGTCTTAATGCAGGAGCAGAGTAATTGTGGAAATTCAGGACGAGAAAGGGCAACCATTGCATGACACAGAACACATAGCCGATAGGTTCCATAGATACTTTGCCCATCTATTTAGCTACGTAAACCTCCGGATGAGGAAGCCATTTCTGACTACCTGGAGCACATAAACAAGGCATGGCTAACCAAAGAACAGAGAACACCTTATGGCCCCCCCTTGACCCTGCGGAGATTTGTACGGCTCTTAAGTATATGCGAGTTGGTGGGGCTCCTGGCGTCAATGGCCTCACGGTGACCTTTTAGAGGGCCTACCAAGGATTACTTATACCTCATCTGGTCACACTCTATGAGGAAATGGTTGATGCGGAAATGATGTCTCCTTCAATGAGAAAAGCTCCGATTGTGACCCTCTTAAAACCGGGCAAACAACCAAATAACTGGTCATCTTACAAACCCTTGTCACTGTTAAACGTGTACACCAAATTGTTTGCCAAGGTCTTGGCGAATTGACTGGCTTCAATTGTGCTGCTGGTGCTTCGCCTGGAACAAGCGAGATTCGTGCCAGGTCGTAGTATTTCATATAACCTTAGATACATTCTTGGTGCTATTCAATGTGTGGACCCACATGTTAGAGCTGCGGCACTTTTCCTAGACGCCGAAAAGGCATTTGACTCCATAGAGTTGACATTCATGAAGGCAGTGCTTCACCGAACTGCATTGGGCAAAGTGTTTCTACATTTGGTTACGGTGTTAAATACAGCCTCTCTGGCCAAGGTTTGTGTGGGCAACATTGTCACCTTCCCAATTATGATCATAAGGGAGACCCGACAGGGATGCCAATTGTAACCCTTATTATATGTGTTAGTATCTGAGCTTTTAGCATGCACCTTGAGGGAGTACCATGGACACGGGGTTGCACTTCCCGGGCTATTGTTTAATTATCTCGGCATATGCAAACAACACGCTGTTGTATGTTTGCGACCCAGAGAGACATCTTACGCCTATTCTCAGGGAGGTGGTTCGTTTCGGAGGACTATCGACAATGTCAGACTTGTCCCAATTCCCTCTCTGACTTCCTCCATGACCACTGTAGAACTAGAATTTCATCTACAGTGGAAGACGAATTCTGTGCGATATCTAGGTATATCTAGGTATACAAATTCACAGATGACCCAGCAATAGTAATGCTAGAAAACCTTCGGAAAGTGATCCACAAACTAGAGGTCGATATGGCTTGCTGGATTAAATTACCATTATCCTTAATGTGACGCATCTCTCTTATGAAGATGGTCGCGCTCCCCAGATTCCTATTCTTGTTTCAGAATATTCCAATGTTTCTGCCACGGACCCAGTTTGTTACTCTCCACTCTTTGCTTATTAAATTGGCTTGGGCTGGCAAACAGCCAAGAGATAGGGGAGACGTCCTTGCCTTACAATATAGGTGGGTAGAATGCGCCGGACCTCGAGGTGTACTATAGAGCGGTACAGAGCTCTCACACACATTATTGTCTACATGGCCCAGAGGAGCTGCCATATTTACATATTGAGAGGGATGCTGCTGATCCCCACACACTTCCTCAGGCACACACTTCCTCAGGCGCTTTTTAGTGACCCGGTGCCGTGACATTGCAAGTTTGTTACCCTAAATTCAACGACACATACTTGGCGGAACTTACTAAAGAAATAAGCTTGATCCTTATTGTACTCCCCACAGGTGCTGTTGGAATGGTGGATATGGTTACCGGTGGGGCGAGAGAGATGTCGCACAGGCCCTACACACATTGGAAATAACCAAGATGGGAGATTCTTTTCCATGAAGGAGTTGTATGCAGTTGGGAGGCTTTATTCGATGGAGGATGTGAGACTTTGACTCTTACCCGTTTTTAATATTACAGAGCCCGACATGCCTTGCGTGAACTGGTAGGGGATGATATGCAAGGACCCCCAGATATGCCAGTGCTTTAATTTTTAATACAGACAGCTGTCCCTGCTAAATTGGTGACAAGTTTCTATGGATTTGCACATGAGTCTAGGAGGCCTCACTTGATGAAGGCGCGCCTGGAATGGCAGAGAGCTTGATAGAGCCATTGATTATAAATGTTGGCAATATTGTTGCAATAGGACTATGCGGGTTTCCTTGAACAGTACACACCCACTTATTCACTTTAAATATGTAAACTGAGAGTATTATACATCAGAGAGACTTCATCGCTATGGGTTACACGACAAAGCAGAATGTCAGCACTGTCATAAGCAAGAAGCAGGTTTCATACATATAGCATGGTACTGACCAGAGATACTAGATTTTTGGAAATCGATTTTCTGTGACTTCGGTGCAATAACGGATGTTTCCCTTGAACCTGACCCGCTGCTTGCCTTATTGGGCTATAATAAAGAGGTTGATAAAAGTATTAGAAAACTTGTTGCGGTGGGGTTATTGCTTGCCAAGTGCCATGTTGTGATGTGCTGGGCCAGAGGCCCAATACAAACTATGAGGGACTGGCATACAGATATGATGTATTTTAACACAAAGTCTGACATATAGAGTGAACTGCTCCCTCCCCAGGCTTGGCCTAAGGGTTTTTGGGGCCCAGGCCAAAAGTATTTAGTGTGAAAGGAGCCAGGGAAGTGGAAGGAAAGAACAAAGCTGCTCTGCAACTTTTCAGTAACCTATGCCAGATATGTATTGGAAAACGGACTTGTATGCACAAGATACTATTAAGTCACTAGAAATGTCAATTACGTACATTTTGTCAATCAACTATAGTCTCCAACAACCCGTTCGTATTTTATTATTATAAATGATTGTAGTGTTGCTTTTGTGTCACTTCCCAACAAAAAATCTGTATTGTGATGTCATAGTATAACTAGCCACAATACATGACTGTACTTTTTTTTGTTAATAAATAAAATAATAAAACCAATTAAAAAAAAAATCTGCCTCCCTCCACTGACACAACCTTTCCCAGTCTATGCATCTGCAAACACATATTAAAAATCAAGCATACGTCTTTGTGAATGTGTGTTTATATGTGTTTGCCACCCAATGATGTACACATTTGTGGTCTGAGTGGTTAATTTGCATGCCTCATACACAGTTGGCATGTGTGAATGATTTTGGTGAATGTGTGTTTTGTGCAAGCAGATCTGTGCGAGTGCAATGTTGGAATTTGTAAGCATGACAGCTGCTAATTTGTATGTAACAGATTTAAAGGGAATTACCAAAGTGCAAGTGTATGGTATTAATGTGCGTGTCTGCACATTACCATGAATGAAAGTTGTATAATACTGTGTTCGAACAAAAGGAATAAGATAATAGATATGTTGTCATTGTATGTAGGATGTCTGTGTGGCAACTGCTGTTAAGGTGAGCAATAAAATCATTAAGAATACGCAGATTTCTGAAATGCTGTGTGTCTCTGAATTAGAATACCAGGGCTTTAAGTATGGTGTGTGGATGTGTTGGAGATAATCCAGAACGAGAGAGAGAGAGAGAGAGAGAGAGAGAGAGAGAAATAAAAGATATTTCAGTAATGTAGGCCCAAATTACGACCACAGAGTATCAATGCTCCTATCAATCCACCTATGCCCATAAGCATTTTATGGCAGGGTGGAGACGCCCATTCCCAGTCATCTCAAATATGCTGTAAAAATAGAAGTATGGGAAAACAAGCATTGGCATAGCCAATAGATCTCGCCTTTGGGACCTTATAAGTGTTTAGTTATCCAGCACAATATCCTTGGTGCAACAACATCAACTGTTGCATGGCTAAACACTTATAAGGTCCCAAAGGCGAGACCTATTGGCTATGTCAATGCTTGTTTTTTTTTGGTAGGCCCGGGGATATTAAGTGATTTGGCCAAAATCACAGGATGTTGCGCCCACGCCTTGACTCGAACCCGGTTCAACACATCCAAAGTCGGCAGCTCTGGTTGTACCGCCACATTTCTTTATAGTCTAGGTCATTGGGGTGAAACTAGATTGCACCAGTCATCTGGCCGAAGAGACCCACAAAGAAACTCGAAAAGTATTGCCAACTTCGGTTCCCGGATATGTACTTCCAGTAATAGGGCCAACAGAATAATTCAGCAGTGGCGGGACGAATTGTGAGGAATTACGTGCCAAATCTGCTGTGTTAATATTTCAACCTTTTCAAACAATGTTTTATACTTTTATACCTAAATGGTCACCTTTTTTAATGCCCGATCACAGTAATAAATGAACGTAGTTTTGCTGGGAGTAAATAGTAGGTGGATGACGAGCTTTAGTAAGAACCCTTGATCTGTTTTTGAGAAAGAGTTTTTTGTAAATAATGTAAGTGGATGTAGATCAAAAATATCCGCTTAAACATATTTGATACACTTTTGTCATTTTCATGCAGTTTTTCCACTCTGCTATGCAGATTTGAGTAATTCAGCATCTGATGGAGTGCTTTTTGTGCGTGATGGTAGACAGTCTAAGATGGCCGCCGCTGGCGGAGAATACCTGATTAGTTCTAGCACCGGCCCCGGAACACGTGAGGTGGAAGCAGGGGGGCGTGTACTAGGAAAACCGTACTAGAGACTGCAATTCGGACGCGAAGTGAGGCGGTGACAAGATACGGACCGTTCCGATACTGGTTGCGGTGAGAGTTGTTAGCAATGGTACAAGTGCTGCCAGCGTTACGGGGGCAGAGTGTTGCTCTGGGCAGTGCTGGGTTTGACTGGGGTGAATATACGCGCTGTCCTAAGTAGATATGACTGTGGCATGACGATTAAAGAAAACGTCATTGGAACAGTGTCAGTTGGGTGCTGGTCGCTAGCTTTTTGATGGCTGGTAACTGAAACGGATACATGATTTAAAACTTTGCCGGCACTCTAGTATAGCGGGTTTTTTTCAAAATGAGCAGAATGAAGATTAGAAACATTTAGTGAATTCATTTTTGCGAACAGAATAGGGAGATCTAAAAAATACAAAATAGAGCATGTTATGGAACTTGATGAAGAGTTTTAAACTTTCTTCCACAGGTGGAACACGATTTAGCGACAGTGCCGTTCCTAAACTCGGGGAAAGAGTGTTCAATACAACCCCGTTTGGTATGGTGGAGGCTGGTATGAATGCCCTCGGCCTTTACATGGTAGATACACTCAATTGAAACGGGTAATTGGTGTGGAACAGATTTGATTATTAATACAAGTGGCTGGTCCATTTTTATTGAGAATAGAATAGAAAATTGCTATTCTTTCTTTTTTCCTGCTTTTAATAGCCCTTCCGCAACACAAAAGTAGATGTCCAGTGAGGCGAGCGATTGAAACCTTATGCCCTGATGAATTTGCCACAATAAGGATAAATGGCAATGAAACATGTTGGCCTTCTTTATAAAGGTTAGCAACATATAGTGTTTTTATTTTGAGTGAACTCACTGGTTTGAATAAAGAGGGTGACCTAAAGTGAGTCTCCAACTCAATTTTACTATTGCTCGGAACATCTGTTCTTTGCAATACACGGGGTTCTCTTTTTCTTTTCATGGGGACAGAAAAATTTCCTTTCTTTGTCTCTCTGTCTTTTCCTTACTGGACACTAGTTTCCTGACTTTTGTGAGTTGGCAACCAATGATGATAAAACGTGGGCATACTGGATAGAACCGGCTGGTAGGCTCCCTGGTGTTGCGTACGTGAGGTGCCTTCTCACTCTTCACATTTATCTCTCTGATTATTTTTCTGAGTTTTGGTGATTTACTTTTTGTGGAAAGTCACGGTCAGGCATTGGAGGGCTTTGCTGCAGGTTTTACTTGAAATTTAAGATGTTTAGGACTGCACTAAGTTGGACGTGATGCCAGAGACTGGGGGGAGATAGTTATTTCCACCAGCAGTGTAGGTCCCAAGTTCAAGTGTGATTCCTCTTGGTGCCAAGCCTTTATTTGTTTTGATGAATATTGAGAGGAGGGCGGCTTGGCATTTACCCTCTGTAGCTCCAATTTGTGAAGAGCTGCGATTCAGTGCCAAGAACACAGGGGCGGCTCGTCCTGGGCATTAGGGCTCTGCCCTACTTATTTTCTATTTATTTATATTGTAATAATAATGAATAGCTTAATAAAACCGGAGCATCAGAAGCTAGAACGGGACAACAGCTGGAAGCGGGGAGAAGTAAAATACAGTGAATATTGTGTACATACTGGTGAGTGAGAGAACACGTGAATAGTTTATGTGCGAGCATTTGTGTATAAGAGAATGATCAAGCAGTGAGTGAGAATGAGGGAAAGTCAGTGTTAATGAGTTTGAGTGAATAAGAGTGAAAGAGCGACTGCAAATGTGTGAGTAGGAATAAGAATGATTGTGAGGGAGTGTTACAGAGTGCAAGGTAGTGTGGCTGAGGTAGAGTGCGTGACAGTGAGCGTAATGGAGTGAGAATGTGCGAGGCGTAAATAAGTGAGAACGAGTGAGTTTAACAGCGAATGAAAGTCACTGTGTGAGAAAGTATAGGGGTGTTACACTAAGAGTAAATATAAGCGAGTATGAATAAATGAGTGCCAAGGAGTGAGTCAGAGTGCATGCGATCCAGACTGAACATGAGAGGGAGTGGTAGTGAGTTAGAGAGACAATAAGTGAGTGCACGTAAAAGTAAATGCGAATCATAATGAATACATAAGCTCAAGTAAATATGAATTCACGTAAGGGAGTGAGACGTAACGCTCCCGCTTAAGCTACCGCCGGCCACAGCTTGCATTGCATGTGTGCAAGTGGTGCTCGCGCAGCAGTAATCACGCCATATGGCGCCTCTGCTCAAGCGCGCGCACATGCACTGCAAGCTGTGGCCGGCGGTAGCATTTTTTGAAGCCCTTACTTTAAGTCTCGCCAGACCAGCACAAGCGTTGGGTCAGGCGAGACCTAAAAAGGTGGGCCCGCACTGAAACCCATCTTTTCTGCCGCTTTTTTGTGGCACAATTCAGCAATAAAACATGGTGCAGCTGCAAGTTTGTCATATTGCACTCCATGCAGTCACTACTAATAGCATAACCAGGGATAATCCAGCTGAAAGTGCAGTAGCAGAGTTCGGAAATTGTAGAGCACACCTGGGAAGTTGTTCTAATATTACAGACCTATAATTGATTAAATGTCTGACTTTTGCCAATCAGGCCCTGTAAATTTACACCAGCAAAACCTACTTGATTTCTCAACCCAGAGGTCTCCAACATGTAGTTCATCATCCTCATCAGACTCTTCACTGCTGGAGTCACTGGACTCTTTCTTAGTCTTCTTGTTTTTCCTTTTCTTTGACTTCTTTCTATGAAGTGTAGGAGAAAGGAAACGCTTATTTCTTTACCCATTCACTTTTTTTTTTTTTTAAAGCAATATTGGTCAGAGTAAACTCAAAACAGAAACTTAACTTTCACCTACTTGTTATTGTGGTTGCCTATAATGAACACTGTTGCTCAAGGTACAATTCTAAGTTATTTTTAAAGTTATTTGAGACAACTCTGACTTTTGATGTATTGGCTGCAGTGTGAATTGGTCATCACTGAGAATTTCTATGGCAAAGAGCCACAATAGAAGGCCAAGTCTAAGAATATTACCACTTTGATAAAAAATTAAATCCAACATAATGCTATTTACAAAAGTATAAGAATACATCAAATTAACAAACTAAACACAGAAGTATATCCTGCAAGACTGGTGGGCCTTTGCATACAGAATCTAAATAGTCTCTGTTAGATACCACAGTAATAGCAGAGATCAAGAATTCAAAATAATGACTCTACAAATTTTACAATTAGAGTATAGTCCTGGTTCGAAAGTCCATGAAGGGTACAAACATATGCAATCCAACCGTACAACTATGATGTGTGATGAACATATTCTTTAGAAATGTCTATCTTACAGCCAGTAGACTTTGGCAAATACATAAAAAGTGCTTCAAAAACTCTTCACCCGTTCCAAAAATATGAAGGCATCAACCTACAGGCCCCTGCTACTTTTCTATGTGAGTAGTGAAGATGGTGGTGTAACTACTGATAACACATATTTTGTGACATAGCCAATGATTGATTCCTTAGGGGGGTTAAACTAGAAATGTGGGAGCAAGAACAAGTCTTATCTTGGTCCCCAGGGACAAGTCATAACTGTTGCTAAAAGCGTGTAACTTTATTATATATTTTACGCTCTTAAACTAGTCTGTGGACATTTTTCTTGGATCCAAAGATTATTGAGCCCACAGTCACAAAGTAGTTTTAATAAAGTGAAGCCAATCTCTCTCAATTATTTGGAAATATCTAATCCCACATTAATGAATGAATCAACATAATTTTAGAAGAGCATCATGTTTACCAGTGGATATGGAATTTTGACTCTAAAAGGACAGTATAAACATAGCTTTAATATATATATATATATTTAATTATAAAATGGCAAATACACGAAAAGAGTGAATGGTTAATCACAAAACTAAACATGTAAAAAAAAAAAAAATACAAGTGAAAACATTTTTAATTAACTAGATGTACAACATACGCTCTTTAAAAGATTTAATCATCTTCATGAGTTTGAGAAGAGCCATTGAACCGTTTGTGATAGAATAGGACGCATCACATTTATCGAGTTAAATTCAGAAAACAACATATCTTGGCATTTACATGGATTTAGGATTAGCCATATTTACTTAATTTAATTATACATATTTCAATTCAATATACTAAACGTTTTAATAAATATATAGTTTTAAAGGTGGAAAAGGAGGTCATGTCACCCAGAGTCAGGGTACTAAGATACTGGCTCACATTTGAAGAGATTAAAGGAGAACATGAATTGATACTACATTAAGAAAAGAACTTTAAACATACCTATAAATGGGACAAAATAGCTCTGCTGACACTGTAAAAAGCTTTTTTAGGAAAAAAATGTTGTCAAAGATCCTCACAGGAAATATAAAATAAGTGAACTGGTATACTGTAATTGACATAGGACATTCTTCAGGTTTTTATTCTCAGCAGAACTCTTTAAGGGACAGGCCTCTGATAGTCCGAAGATTTCAAAATGTATTCTGCAGTTCTTACTAATAGAAAAGATACAAATGTATAAAGGTCACATGCCCTTTACCTACACCCATCAATACTTTATCCCTCAAGTATTTAACACATGACATAGTTCAACCTGTCTGCATCTACATTCACTGTGACAATTTGGCGCTCTAAATATTCTCATAGTTGTATTCTCTTTACAGGGGAAACAATGAAAGTGTTTTCAGCATAATCTTACTTTCTGTGTTTTTTCTTCTTCTTTTGTTTCTTTTTGTCTTCCCCATCTGTAAAAACATAAATAGTCAAAAATGCAATTACTCTTGGACTGCCTTCTTCAAATATAAACACCACTCATTCCTGCCTATAACTTCAGTGTTTTTGTTTCTCTAAACCAAAAACCATAAAAGGGATTTGAGTTGGCCCACTTCATTTACTGGTCTGCTTGAGTGTCATTCAGTTTTATTTTGCCTACTGTAGCATATAGAATGAAGGAATGAGTTAGCCCACTTCAGCTACTGAGACTCTTTCACTGTGAGTGATGACATTTTGCCTGATCAGAGGCGCACTCCCATCTTGCCGAAAAAGAACTGAACTTCAGAGCTAGAGAGCCAATACTTTAGTTTGTTAATTGTATTATATAGTAAATGCATTTATATAGCGCTTACTACCCCGGACGAGTCAAAGCACTTTTTCGGCGAGTGGATTAGTGGTGAATTAGTATAGTGAAATATGAAAGGTATTTGAGTGGTGGATATGTTAGTCAGTTATTTGGATTGAGAAGGATAGTGGAGGGATATTAGAGTGAAAAGAGTTGGCATTTATATAGCGCTGGCTACCCCTGATGGGGTGTTTAGGTGCTTTTTTGTAGAGTAGCACGCTACTCAGAACCCATAAAGGTTTAGAGGTAAATTAGTATGGTGAGATATTAAAGTAAGTTAAGCGGTGGATAAGTTAGTCAATTATTTGGATTGAGAAAGATAGCAAAGGGATAGAAGAGGGAAAAAGGTTTGTATTTATATAGCGCTTGCTACCCCCGATGGGGTGCTGAAGCGCTTTTTCGGCAAGTAGAACGCTACTCTGGAACCCATAAAGGATTAGTGGTGAATTAGTAGAGTGAAATATGAAAATAATTTGAGTGGTGGACATGTTAGGCTTGGGATGAGTAAAAGGGAGGTGGATGCTATATTATATATTTTGTTGCTGTCATCTTTGAGTGTTAAACTAGGACTTCAGGATACAGTAGTTCAAAGCAAATTGTAACTTTATTAGTGCCAATTCGGCTCAAAGAATTTTTATACCCTTTCTAAATTGTACCTGCCTTTTAAAAAGCACCAATTACATACTGTAGGAAGCTGGCTCTGCATATACTATACCAAAGTAAGGTATAGTGTGCACAGAGTCCAGTGGATCCCCAGAGGCTTTACAGAGGCTAAAGTAGATAATACGAATGCTCTCTTTTGTGGATTAGGGGACGAGCAGTTCGTTTATCAAAGTGCTGTGTTAAGTATTTGTTGTACACACTCAGGCAAAAAATGAGGCACACACTCAATGACTAAATCCGAGACGAATTGTTTTGTAAAAATATTACTTTTTGCATGTTTATTGCTTAGAGCTAAAGATACTTTGTTGCAGTAAAATGCGTTTTGCAATATCATAGTTTTTCAAGCAGTTCAATGTTAACCTACAGAAGGAAAACAATGTTGTAATTTCACAGGAAAGTACACAATTTAGTATTCCAATCTTCGGGTTTTAAGACCAACACTGGGCAAGGGTCAGACAAATGTAGAGAGAGCACCACCAGCGGCACTGGGGCGGCCGGGTGCATAGGTCAAATTCGGTCATTGGGGCCCAATGTTAGTCAATGGAAACTGGGGGCACGCAAAGAGGTGCCGGTTGCAGGAAGGTGGAATTGGGGTCAATCACCAAGGCTTAGAACCAGCACTGGGAGGCAACAAGAGAGCACCAAACACACACCCTCAGTGGCACAGGGGCGGCCGGGTGCAGAGATCCAACACAGTGCTGGGCGCCAATGCAAATCAATGGAGATTGAAGATTTCGAACAAAGGCTGTAGGCTCGGACCAGGAAGCTGGACGAAGGGAACCAGTGGCTCTGGAGGAACGTTTGAATGTTGAGGGACACCTGGGCACAGTCAGTCAAGCTCCTAAAGGTCTGGGGGCTGCCGGTGCAGGGGGGATGCTTTGAGGTCAGAAGATCCTTACCGGAGCCGGTCACAGTTAGGGGACCTTCGTGTTGAGGCTGCAGATGTTGTCGTGGAGTCCACGAGAGGATACTCTGGGGTGGACTTTAGCTCAGGACCAGTGGGCCACGTGGACTCGGGCCAGTGGCGTCGAGTGCAGAAGTGAGCCCGGAGGTCAGGTTGTGCGGTTATCTAGGGCACTAGAGCTCTTCTTGTTAGCTTCTCTGTGGACAGGGCCGCTGTTTTCATGAGTTCTTGGTCTTTAGGGAAGGCAGGAAGTCCTCCCAAGGTTGTGAAGATTGCTGGGCCTGCAGGACGAGTCGCTTTTTGGGCAGGTTTCTTTGAAGGCTGCAGACAGGCCAGTAGGGCTGAGGCCAAGTCAGTTGCTGTCTGGAGTTTTCACTACTGGTATAGGATAGGATAGGATATATGCTTATAAAGCACTCGAATGCCGTGGCGTCTTGGCGCTGAAAAGGGTAAGAACCTAGTGGAGCCAACAGGCCTATCACCTGCAACTATGTTCTGGTGAACAGCAGAGTTTTCAAGGCTTTTCTAAACGCCAATCTGTTAGGTTGCAGCCGCAAGGCTACAGGCAGTAGGTTCCATAGTAGAGCGGCACGGTGTGAGAACGCTCTGTCACCCCATCTCACTCTCCTAATCCTATCCAAGCAGAGAAGTTTCAAGTTACCCGATCGTAATGGTCGGGCTGGGATGTAAGATCTAAATAATGTGCGCATAACCCCTGCCCCACCTCCGTAAAGCGCCTTATGGACAAGACATAGAGCCTTAAATTCGACCCGATGCTGCATTGAGAGCCAATGTAAGGTTCGGATAGCCTCAGAGGTGGGTTTACCTCTAGGTATATCCAAAAGCAATCGGGCACCAGCATTCTGTAGTGATTGAAGCCTATTCATTTGCGTCTTGTCAATTCCCAAAAATAGGCCATTACAGTAATCCAACTTTGAAAGCAGGAGGGCCACCGCCACTAGTTTCTGTTGCTCCTTCCTGATAAAAGGAAAGATCTTCTTTAGAGTTTTAATCAGGAAAAAACAAGAGGAGGTAAGGCTGTTTACTTGAGCTGAAAAGGTTAATTTGCAATCAAAAATAACCCCCAGGTTTCTAATCTTGGACGCCGGAGTAGGGCACTGTCCAGCCATCGTTGGCCACCATGAGGCGTCCCATCGGGGTTGTCCCTGGCCGAATTCCATAACTTCAGTTTTATCGGTGTTTATCTTAAGGTAGCTATGATTCATCCAGGCTATAATCTCCTCTAGGCAGGCATGGAACCTGACCGCCGTGTTCTCAGAATGTTTAGCCATAGAGACAATAAGCTGAGAATCATCGGCGTAAGCTGTAAACTCAAAACCATGCCTCCTGATCAGGGTGGCCAATGGCAGCATATAAATATTAAAAAGTGTGGGTGACAAGGCAGAGCCCTGAGGTACCCCACATGGCAGAGAGAAACTCTCCGACTGCAGACCCTCCCAGCTCAGGTTCTGAATTCTTCCATCCAAGAAGGAAGACAGGAGAGACAATGCTGTGCCTTGATGCCCACCTCTTGGGAGTCGTTGGACCAACACTGTGTGGTTCACAGTGTCGAAAGCTGCCGAAAGGTCCAATAGAACCAAGATTGAGTTTCCCCCCTGATCTATGGTTCTACGAATCTCTTCTGTGACAACTATGACGGCAGATTCAGTTGAATGGCTTGGTCTGAAACCGTGTTGGGCTTTATCCAATACTTCATTTGTTTCCAGATAGTCGGTCAACGTTTTATTCATTGATTTTTCTATGACTTTGGCCATAATGGGTAATCCGGCAATCGGCCGATAATTCTTTGGCTCAGTAGGATCAAGCGTGGCCTTCTTCAATATCGGCTTGATAATTGCCCTCTTCCAGCAAAGCGGAAATGTGCCAAGTTCTACAATCTGGTTTAGCAGTGGGGCTAACACCTCCCCTATTCTACCTGCGATCCGATGCAGCATAGTGACAGGACAAGGATCAGTAGATGATCCTGATTTTAGGGAAAGAAGAATATCACCGACTTCCTCTGAACCAATCGCGGGGAAGCTAGCCAGTTCCTCAAAAGGCGAACTCACTGTCACTGTTGATTCTTGCCCTTTGTCTGGGAGAGGGCAAATCTGCGAAAGGTAGTTATAGATGTCTTGAATCTTCTTTTGAAAGAATATGGCCATCTTGTTACACAGATTTTGGTCTGGATGAAAGGCGGAGCCCAGCTGGGCTTTAGAGAGTAGATTAACTGTTTTAAATAACTCTCTGGCGGAGTTACCTGCTTCATCAATTTTGTTTGCAAAAAACATCTTTTTTACCTCAATAATGGCCATCTTGTAGTCTTTAAGGGCAGTATTATATATCACTTTTGCGGATGTATCATATTCCTGCCGCCATTTACGTTCAGCAGTTCTACATTTAACCTTAATAGCTTTAAGCTGGGAGTTGTACCAGGGGGAGGTTGGCTTGTGCCTTCTAATGGTAGACCATCTTACAGGAGCTACCTGATCAGCTGCTGACTGTAACCAGTCATTGATATTAAGAGCAGCCGGTATGGCTCTTCGGTCTTTCTTTAGGTCGCGAGGAATCTGAATTTCTCGATTCAGGGGTGCCCCTAAAGTACTAAATTGAAGGGGCGTTACAGGTAGTAGTCAATGGACTGCTTACCTGTAGGGTGACTACACCCTCTATGTGTTTACTCCCTTTGGGGGTGAACACATCCCTAACCCCATTGGTGTAAATCCTTCAAAGCAATATGGTGGATTTTCAAAAGAGTGGTCCCTTCAGCTCAGGACACCGTATTGGTGATCCTGGGTGAAAGGGGACACACCTCTCCTTACTAATTTTCCCACCGACCTTGTCGCCAAAAGTGGGGCTTGGTCAGGAGGGCGGGCGTATCCACTAGCTGGAGGCTCTGGCTAGCATAACAAAGGGCAGGAAGCCTTTGAGGATCACCGCCCTTGAATGCTGTTCCTGCTTGGGGGTAAGTGTGAAGCACCTCCACCCAGACCAGGCTTTGTTTATGACCCACGAGAGGGCAAGTCTCCCACTTGAGGGGGTCAGAAACATGTCTGGAAGTGGCAGGCTGGTGCAGACCAGTCAGCTACACACTAGTGGTTTGGCAGGTTTTCAGGGAGCCCCTCTGAGTTGCTCTCTCAGTGCATGTATTAATTAATTCAACACTAGCACCAGTATGGGCTCATTAATCTGAGATGTTTGGTACCAAACATATTGGTATTTGGTGAAGCCATCATGGAGCTGTGGAACTCGTAATGACAAGCTCCCAGCCCATATACTCGGTATGGCTTCCCTCTGCACTTATAAGGTTTAAGAATGGACTTAGACACTATAGGGGCATATCTGCTCATGCGGTTATGCCCTCAGACGTATAGTGCACTCTACCTCAGGGCTGCAAGTACTGCTGTAGGGATGATTTACCTATGTCTCTGGCAGTGCTGGTAGACCTGGCACTCAGGGATGTGTGCCAGGCCGACTCTTCACTTTTAGTTGCACCAAAATATGCAGGCTGCAGTAGTAGTGTGCATGTGTTTGGTGAGGGGTCTCTTAGGGTGACATAATGCATGCTACAGCCCTCAGAGATCCTCTCTGGTCACAATGCCCTTGGTTATCAGGATTAAGGGACCCCTGAAAACTCTAAGAGTTCCTAGGACAGGGCAACAAATGAATAATAAGTAACTTTCCTAGGCAGCTCGGGACTCATTGAAAATTAAGTCTGATACATACCCAACTGATAATCACATAAGATCAGTGTACCACATAAATCAGTAAAAAATTATTTTCATTTTATTCCCGAAAAAGGTTAAAAATGTGACATAATTACACATGATGAGAAAAATACATAACAAAACATACATAAATAATATTGACTAACAAATACATTTGACAATAGTGTTTCACAAAACAATGACAAGTCATTAATAAAAATGACCATAGTTGCAAGAATGTAATAACATTTTATAACTTCTTGAATGAAATCTTCTACGCGCGTTTCGGGGACAGAAAGAGTCTTCTTCAGGAAGAGCAACACTCGAATCTGTACAAAGACAACATATATATGAACAAATAAAATTATAAAACAAATACCGGTACACTGAAATTTATGTGAGGATAAGGGCTGTACAAGAATAAACATACAGGACGTGTTCCAACAAAAAATAGAAAATAACGTGTTGCAGAACAAAGCATCCAAAAGTGCTCCAAAAGAAAAGTTATTCAGGAAAGAGAATAAAGAGAAAAAAAAGAGTCTTGATAGAATAAAGAGAGAGAGAGACAATTATAAATGTCCCAAAATAGGTGCCATGCTGATTGAAACATCAGTGATAAAAGAATCATAGAAAGATTCTATGGAATGATATACAATCTTAGCCAGACTACGATAGGGTAATACCTCTAAGGGTCCAAATGCTCAAATGTAGATGCACTTTACTGACAGAAATGACCAGCAAAAAGGCATAAATCAATGGCATCTAATGTTTATCACATAGATTATCAAGCGGACACTAGGGACTAATTACCTGCATGCCCAAGACTTTCTAATGAGCAGACGATCTATTATCAAGAAAAATCGGTGTTCATGAAAATTCGCAATTACAACAAAGTCCACCAAATGATAGGTTCAAGAAGTCGTACTTGCAGTAACAAATGGGACGTAATATGCTGTATATGACAGTCGTACTTTTGAAAACGTGATAATCTAGAAAACAAGAACAACAAAATTGTAACAAAAGCCTCAAAGCTAGATAAGATTGAATCTAGCTATGGAGAACTATAAACGAAATATAGTGATACCTTTCAGAGTGATATCCGCTAGATAAAGCATAGGTTTAATTCTTATATTCCGATAACATCAGGGTTTGGTTCTGGTTTATATGTTTGATATTTGCAGAAATTCTGTATCAAATAAAAATAGATTACGGTACTAAGCCAATGATGTAAAATATCAACAGTAGCGAAAATGCAACCATAAAATATAGGCCAATGCTCAGCTATATTAAAAGTCAATGTCATATATGAGAAGGAAATGACAAAAGGCTATAGTGCGTCTTGAAATCCTACATTTGTGACCGATAAGCTAAAACGTACAATAATGTAGAGGAAAGCGAGATACCAAAACGTAGTACGTGAGTGCAAACAAGATAACGAATATAGCCTCCCAAATAAAGGAGCTTGGATACATTGGCCCAAACAAGATACTAAAACGCAATACGTAAGTGCAAACAAGATAATGAACATAACACCCACAAATAAAATCGCGTGGATACATTGGCCCACATTCAATGATAGAATAGAAAAACCAATTTGCTTCGTCTCGAATGGACCAGTCTATTAAATACAGGGAAGGCATTATACGTTCTGTCCTCGGCATAGATGAGGAGCCAAAGCAATACTTACAATATCGCGGTAGCAAAACGGATTAGCGTCACGTCCCAAGGCGAGTCTGGAAGACGCCAAGTGTGCGTTGCAATAAACAACAACAAACGTCATCACGTATTCGTCTGGTATCTGCAGTATGTGCTAGATCACAGAGTTAGTAAAGCGGGCTAGAGTGTACCCGCTGAAAAGACAAGACTAATAAGGCGAAACAAAAGCATGACTAAAATGATAAAGGTCTGAAGCGTTCCTACTTACTAAGAGAAGCTCCATGTTTAAATAATAAAACCAAGTGTTGAGTCCTGAGACTCGTTATTTAATCAATTTTTGTGTGAGGAAAGACTAAAAATCCAAAACGCTTCGCGTTTTTTGCGAATGTTGTCAATATTGATCTTTCCTGTGTCATCAAGATTTTCAATGATGTAACAACGAATATCAGATGGTTTACGATGATGCTCCTTAAAGTCATCAATGGAGCATTTGGTTTCGAGGTATGTACAGAAGAGCGATGTTCTGTAAACCTAGTACAGAAAGGTCGACAGGTTTCTCCTACATATCCCATGTTACACGGGCATATGAGGAGATAGATTACATTTTACGTTTTACAGTATGACATTTGTTTGGGTTTGATGGTTACAATGCCCTTGGTACCACTGGTACCTTTTACAAGGGTTTTGTATGTGGGCCAGAGGTGTGCCAATTGTGGAAACAATGGTACGGTTTAGAGAAAAGAACACGGGTACTGGGGCCTGGTTAGCAGGGACCCAGTACACAGTCAAAGTTGCATCAGATACCAGGCAAAAAGTGTGTGTGGGGGGGGGGGAGAAGAGGGGGAGAGGGAGGGGTACTGCAACAAAACCCAATTTTCCTACACATACTATTAAAATTATATATGCGATTGCAAGTTTTTTTTTTAATTTAAAAACTGTATTGCAAGTGTAAGCGTGCGACGTTTATGCATTTAGTTTTTCTTCTGTTTTTTTGTGGTATATGCTTGCAAAACAAACATCCATCAGGCCACACTGTTTGGCTTTGCTAACGCTTGCTTTTATAAGTGAACAATGTGACAGTATAGACAGGGGCGGCTGGTGACATTTGAAAGTGGTAGGGCGTAAAAGTTCGGGATGGGTGCTCGTTGGCGAGAAAGCGCAGCGAGCGAGCCTGAACGGCATAAGGGGGGTGCTCCCCGAGAAAATTTTGAAAAAAGAGTCGCCAAATGGTGCAATTTCAAGCATATTTGGGAGAGCAAGCATGTTAATAAAGCACTTCTTAAAGTGTAGTTATGACATCAATAAAGAGATTTCATATAATAATGACGTCTGAGACTTTGGAGGGGGTTATGGCCATCCGAGATTCGATGTACAAGGCATAGAAATGTTGTGCATAGTTAACTAGGATCTCGTTCTTACGGTTTGTCCCATAAAACACACAATCACCTCTCAATCATTGCTGTGTCTTAAACTTCCACCCGAAGTGGCATCATTTATACCAGTGCCCAGAAATCCAGGGCACCGCAGAAGAGCCCCGGGTTTGCCGAAGTTAAAATGCAGACTGATAACAAACCCCAAACCTCACCCAACACCGGTGGCTCCTCGCCCCATTGTTCCATATCCCCTCCTAACCCTGGTCTCCTTGCCAGCCATACCTTCACTTGGAGGAGCACGGCTCTATAAAAACATTTCTTTATAGTTTTGCCCACTACTCTCACTCCTCTTACATGCGGAGTCCTGGGCAAGGGATGCCCGCTGCTGCCGGGACTGGCAGGTCCATGGTGTCCTCTCTGCTACGCGGCCCCCCCAGCATCCCGCTCCCAATGCACCTCCATATTGCGAGGCGGGAGATCCATCAGGACCCTCGGGGGGCTAGCCGTGATAGGCGTGGGCAGCGGTGGTCAGAAACTGGTTCAGCGTTGGGGTGGCAGTGAGCGAGCCCCCCAGAAAGAACTGAGGGGAATCCAGGGTAGGACTTGACTTCAGGGTAGGCCATGCCTAGGTAGGGCAGGTAGTAAGATTAGGCAGGCATGCTGTTGGCTACATCATAACCACCTAGCTGGTACGTCATGGGATCGGGGAGGGAGGGGCTGGTGAGTCTGTTGATTTCTGGCCTTTTCCTCGTTGGGGCTGTTAATCGGCCCACTGTCTGCAGCCACCTCGCCCAACTCCTCTGGTCCCTGGCTTGGCTTCAGCTCTGGGGGGATGCCCAGGCCCAAAGGCGAGAGGGGCTGGTGGCCCAGGCCACCTGTACGGCCATCCCTGGGGAGGTGGGGGGTCTGGCCAGTGCACAAGATGCCTGCTCCTGTCCCTGTGGCCCCAGCACATTTCCCCCACTGCCCGGAAAGGGAGCTCTGGATCGTGTTGTGATCGACTTCGACTACATACATATATTTACAAGCTGTCGCATTCTGAACAGGCTGTCAGCAGCGAATGCTCAGTAGAACTGAGCGGAGACTTCAGAACTGTGCTGGGATTCTGCATAAATTGCAAAACGAAAGCAGGTCGCGCGGGGTGGGGAGCCGAGGGAGAGGAGAATAAAATTAAAACAAAAACTTACCTGACCCGACCGCCTCTGCTCCTGGTCTGCGTTGGCGCCTCTGCCGCCCCCTTCAAACCGGAACACCACGTCAGCACACTGGAGTGGCAACCCCTCAGCCAATCCTGGCGCTGCTGCAGTGCCAGGATTGGCTGAGGGCACAGCTTACGCTACGCCTGCCGCCTGCCCATTAGGAGACCGAGGGGCTCCTAATGGGCATGCGCAAGGCAGTGAAAACACAAGTACGCATGACTGGGCACGGGCTAAATATTACTCTCCATGCCCACTCATGCGCACTTGTGCTGCCTTTCCCTGGCTTGTCTGACAATGCATGTCAGTCAACATGACGCCGGACCGCCCACGGTCCGACGTCATGCATGGTCAGTTCTCCCCACCCTCGGCGTCTCTGAACTTAAGTAAACTAAGTTCAGAGACACCGAGGAGGGAGCTGCGGGTGCGGGGGGGGGGGGCAACGCCCCAACGGACGCACCGCGCCCGAGTATAGAGGTATGAATCCTCTAGGGCAGTAGATTTATTCATACACCCAATGAGATCTGATTCCAAGTCCAAGGCATTGGTGATGTGTGGCTCTTAAGATGAAAACACACATTTACTAATCGGGCTCAAACAGTCATGATCTAACTTTACAAATAGAAATTCATGTGTTCATTGCCTTCTTCTCCATGATAAAATAATTGCTTTTATATTTTTCCAGGTAAAATCTTCCAAAACATAAATAAATTCATTTGCACTCATGGCTAAAGAAAGACGCTTCTTACTGGTTTCAAAAAGACATAGTCCAACTTTTAACTAATGGATAGATCATAAACAATAATTGTGAACATCCAACAGAAGAAATCCACAGAACAACCGTAGTCAACTGAAACCTTACAAGAAGGTGACTAATATTTACAAATGTATTACCCCAAACTTGGCAAAACAAAAGATCTTACCAATGCCATGAAACTCTTGAAATGCATTCAACATAGCTTTACAAATATCGGTTTGTAACACTAGAGTTGCACTGAGATTACTAAACACCAAAGGCAGATATAGGAGTGTAATGCCCTGTTTTAGATATCACATTTTCTCACAAAATTATCTGACGCTTTTTGTTTAACTTTGCAAAGCAAATTAAGAGTTATTATTTCAGTCAGGTTTCAGACAAGAACAAAGAACACACATAACTTTAGTGTGTGTTGCAGCCAAAATGGCATGCTCTTGCCAGTTAACAGGAAAAAAAATCAAATACCACATTACACAGACCAGCCAAACTATATTTGTTCACCCACTCGGGTTAGTAGGAGGACTAATGAAAAAGCATTGCAAAGGGTTTGCTTCAGCCTTTCCACAAATCTCAGTATTCCTTGTAATCAAAGACGACTACTAAATTCTGAATGCATTCACAAAATATACCCAGGACAATCTCAGAATCTCACCGGATCATATTTAGAGAGACAGGTCTGTCTTAAGCAAGGACATGTTTGGGCTTTATACAAGCTAAAACAAACATTGCTGGCATCATTTACCAATTAAGCAACAGTTTCCAGGCACAGCTAAAATATTCAGATACTTGATACCGGAGGCTTGAATGAGAATTTGTTAATTTAAGTGCACTAAAGTATATAATTGAGGCAGGCCACACAATGCCAATTTTCCGACATGCTGCTCAAGGTTTCCTTATTTCTGGTGGCATACCAACATCATCACTATGGAGTCCTAAAGGCAAGGACTACTTCACTGACAATTTGTCCCAGGCATGTGGAACTCTATAATTTAATGAGATAAGATTTTTGCTGAGCTTCATCGCATCTTTGTGACTGCTGTCCTACGTTAACTTGTACAAGTTACTTAACAGAAACAGGAAATGCTAATGCTGAAACCTAATTATTATTATTATTTTTTTTAAATCACAGGTTAGAATAAAAATGAAGAAAAGTTGTTGGCCGAGAGACATAATTTACACTACTTGTGGAATTACGGTGTGTTAAAAAAAGCATTCTTAGATAAAGCATAATTTTAGTAGATTAACACTAATTGACTTGCAGACTGACATTTTGCACAAAGATATATAAATACCAAACCTTCATGCTACTTACCAGGGCGACTGGAATTATGTGGCAGGAGAGTGCTAAATTATGTGGCAGGGTTGAGCAAATTATGTTGCAAGGAAAGCCAAATTGTGTGGCAAATGTGGCATATTTTGTAATCTTATTACTTCATGATTTCGAAATTTTTAGACTTGCTAACACTGTCTGTGCATTTTTTACACCTCATTAGTACCAGTTTAACATCCAAATCTAGCAATAAGCAACAGAAATGTGGCCAGTTGAGTTTTGCAGAGGGCCTTCCAACGCGCGGCGACACTAGTTTTTTTTGTTAAAATCAGCAGCTTATGCAGCAGATGATGGATTATGTGGCAAATGCGGCAAAGGTATATTTGTGCAGCAACTATCATTTTTGCATAATCTCTAAATTGCAGTCACCCAGCTACTTAAACACACAAATAAGTTTTGTATTTGTATAAGTGAGACTATATTGTTGCAAATCCTGCTCACTGAAACAATGGCAAAATAGTAAAATATGCATGATTTCAAATTTGAAGTTTTCATACCGCTAGAGTCATTTTCAGATTCACTGTCACTATTTTCAGAATTCCTTTTACGCTTCTTTTTTGAGCCTTTTCTCTTTTTTTTCTTTTTCTTCTTTTTCTTCTTTCGCTCTTCTAGAGAGGCATTAAAAATTAGCATGTTACCAACAAACAAATCTGGCATTATCTAGTATTATTTACTTTATTTTGTCCGATGGCCATAAAAATAATACAATTAAAATAATAACATTTTTACAAAAGAAGCACAACACAATGCCAGCTAAAAAAGAATATAGAAATACCATGCATAAAATATACTTCGAAGTATCCACTCTTGGCCTAAGGACGCAAACATATGTACACACACACACTTGACCATAGACAAAAGCCTAGTACAGTCATGCCTAAAAGTACAGTTTATACAAGTCACACTGAAATGAATGAGTTTGTAAGAGCATCAACACAGAATAATAAACTTTAACAAGCAGGTACTGTAATAAAGTGCATTAGTGGACACGTACATACTATATTTAACATCTAAAACATACAGATTTATCCATTATAAAAACCAAGGTAGTATAGATACAAAAATACAGCTGAGGTTTCAGGGTTCTAACATGTCTCACAGGATAGCCTAGCTAAATAAAGTGCATGTGCTCCGCCTGACGCTAGCATTAAACAATACAAGTTCTAAGGGCAGTAATACCATGATACACAATGAGGGGGATGGGGGGGATTTACAATAGGCAGAGGAAACATAATAAGGAAAGGGGAGGCAATTTTCAAACGCATTTGCTATGTGCTCTCCAGGTATTTATCAATAGAAAAGACAATAGCAGGAGATGCGTCCACTCTGAATAATCATATTGTTACCCTATATTGGACAACACATAAAAGGTGGCACAAAGGAGCAATCCAACACCTGTGCTGCTTATAGTACTTTCGACAAAACAGAAAAAAACGTGATTATCGGTTTCTTCAGCAGTTCTGCAAACAGGACATATCTTACTACCTCCTTGATTACCTTTCCATTTGACAGTGAAGGTACCAAGTGGTAGTGTACCTAAGCTGAACCTTATATAAAGGGCTTTTGTGAATAGGGAAATTGATACAATTCATATAATTTTCGAAGTATGAGGTAGTCTTGAATACTATGGAACAATCGGTCATTTGACCCATGCACATCTGTTAGGGGAATTTGCCCTCCTAAAGCTCCCAATAGATGGCATTCAGTTTCTTATTTGTGGAAGATGGAGTAATTACAGGAGACAACCAATAGTCCTGCAGATTCATAGAGTATAAGGAATGTTTTACATAGTCAAAGCAGGGTAACAAAACTCCTCTACAGTATTTATTGACCAAAACTGTAGCCAATGCAAGATGGGTTTCAAATGCACTAGGTGTGCAATGGAATGTAAACCTAAATCATGTTTAAAAATCAGTGGCGTACTTTGGGGCAATTTAAGGGCTGTTCGTAGAAATTTATTTTCAGCCACGTCCAGGGCTTTTAAATTAACATATCCCGAGAGTTCTGCTCCATATGTTGCAGAAGCTTCTGCTTTAGCCCTCCAAACCTAAAGAATAGGGGAAACTGGATGAAACATTGTATTGTAATTGCATTTATATAGCGCTTACTACCCCGGAGGAGGCATCAAAGCTCTTTTTCGTTTAGTAGCACGCTTCTCCGGAACCCAAAAGGATTAGTGGTGAATTAGTAAGGTGAAATGTGGAAATAATTTGAGGGGTGGATATGTTAGTCTGTTATTTGGATTGAGAAGGATAGGGGAGGGACAGAAGAGTGAAAGGTGTGCATTTATTTAGGGCTTGCTACCCCTAATGAGGTGTTGAAGTGCTTTTGGGTGAATAGCACTCTACTCCGGAACCAAAAAAGGATTAATGGTGAATTAGTCTAAGGAACTATGAAATTAAATTGAGCGTGTAGACATGTTAGTCTGTTATTTGGATTAAAAAGGATAGTGGAGGGATGGAAAAGGGAATGGTTTGCATCATACAGCACTTGTTACCACTGATGAGGTGTTGAAGTACTTTTTGGCAAGTAGCACGCTACTTCGGATGATGGTGAATTAGTGAAGAGAAATATGGTCATATGGGGGAGAGGTGAGGGGGGGGTGTAGTCACCTCAGGGGTAAGTAGCTCATTGACTACTACCTACACTCCCCTAAATTCTTTATTTAGGGGTCCCTATGACCCCGGGGATTCAGATTTGTCTACCTTGAAACAGAGGGAAGAAAAAGAAGAGCTGAAGACGTGAGAACAAAGGTCCTGTACCAAAACTAGCGCCAAATTCTGCCTGGCTGCTTGCACCGCAGCAATCACTAAGACAGACTCATCTAGAAGCTGAACAACCCCCCTAAACACTTGGAGGACTGTCCAGTGCTTCACAATCCATGCAACATCTCCTTCAAGGTAGAGGAGACACTCCCCTGCATCTACAGGCACCGGCCACAGTTATCCAGTACTCCGTTATGCTGGCCACTGTCTACCGAGCGGGCATCTCGCCAAGATGAGGTAATCGTGGTTCTAGAAGGTCAGTCCAGTTTCTCCAGTGAGTTTCGAGACACTAAACCCTCCAGGAGCCTCAAAGCACCAATACCCTGGGTACTGGAGCATTTGCAGCAACCAAGGCTTGTTGAGTATCTAGCCCGGACACCATCGATGCCAAAGCCGACCTGCAGACGAGGGACTCCAGGCGCAATGAGGTCTACACTGAGAGTGGCCTTTCTGTTCTCTTACCCTCTCCAGGTCACCCAAGTAAATTGAGAGCCTCCAACACAAGCAACCCACCAGACAAAACACCTCTGCATCCGAGCCCCACAGCCTGAGTTCACGTAAACTGACTGTGCCCCCTTTCCCCAGAGACCCTCAAGAGAGCTGTGCTGCCTGCACCCCCCACCACACCGTGTTCTGCCGAACTTGTACCCAAGTCCCCACTTGCAGCCTTTCTTCCACATCTTTCCTGCCTTAGACTTTATGCGTAGTGCTCAAAGCTATCAACGCAAGCACCTTCGAGGAAACGCTTGCAAGTATGTTATGTTATGTTATGTTACAAAGCATTTATATAGCGCTCGGCTACTCCGATAGAGTGTCCCGGCGCTTTGCGCATAGAGCTCAGCGAGAGTAACATAACTACATAGAAACGGAACAAATATAAAAAGAACAAATAGAAAACCTAAAGATTAAAAAGCCAGGTCTTAAGGCTCTTCCTAAACAAAAACAAATTGGACGTACTGCGTAGAACCAGAGGCAGCGAGTTCCAGAGCTGGGGGGCTTTCAGGCTAAAAGAACGCCCACCAATACGAGCTTTCTTAACACGTGGCACCAAAGCCAGGTATAATGCTTCTGAACGTAAAGCGCGGTCGGGGCGATAAAAAGTCAACCTCCGCTGCAAGTACTTAGCCCCTGTGCCAAACAGAGCTTTGTGCATAAGAGTCAAAGTCTTAAACATAATCCGTTTCCGGACAGGCAACCAGTGCAATGCTTGCAGTAGCCCAGAAACCCCCGCTGGCCTACGGAGGCCAAAAATAGCACGCGCCGCCGCATTCTGCGCCACCTGCAAGCGCTGGACCAAGTAGTCCGGAAGCCCCAAAAAAAGGGCGTTGGCATAATCCAGTCTCGAGCCTATTAGAGCCTGGACAATGATCCGCCTATGCTCCTCAGAGAGCAATGGTAAAAATTTGCGGAGCATCTTCAAAATGCCAAAACAGGTGCCAACCAGACCAAGGATATGTGATTTTAGCGTAAGCTTGTTGTCCAGCTTAACTCCCAGGTTTTTGGCGACCAGAGAGGACTGAGCCGGAGGACACATGTCCATAGGCCACCAGACCTGCCATTCAGGGTCAGCGGTGCATCCAAAAAAAAGGACCTCTGACTTACTGGAGTTGGCCTTGAGACAGTTCTGCTGGAACCAGTCAAAGACCATCCCCAGACAGCCCCGAATGCCCACACCGTCAAATGCCTGATCTTTCTTGCACGTGAAGAGCAGTTGAGTGTCATCTGCATAAGATACAATCTGGGCCCCAAAAGCCTCCGCTAGTGCCGCCAGAGGGGCCATAAAGATATTAAAGAGAGTCGGGCTCAGCACAGATCCCTGTGGAACTCCGACTCCCAATGGCGGCATTTCTGCGGTGCTTTGGGAAACCCAGACTGTTTGGCGGCGGCCCTCGAGGAAAGATGTAAACCATTTAAGCACCGTCCCCCTAAGCCCGATGTCATACAGCCTGGCGAGAAGCGCCTCATGGGGGACGGTATCAAAGGCCGCCGACAGGTCTAGCATGACAAGCATGGCCTTGCTGCCTGCATCCAACGTCTCCCGAATAACCTCCGAGACTTCCAGCAGTGCCGTCTCGGTACTTAAACTGGGACGGAAACCAGATTGAGATGGATGCAGGAGATGGTTGGTTTCTAAGAAACCAGATAGAATACCATGGACATGCTTCTCCGTGATTTTTGCTAGGGCCGGGAGAAGGGAAATTGGCCTATAATTGGCCAACACCTCGGCGTCTAATCCAGGCTTCTTCAGGAGGGGGATCACCATCGCCCTCTTCCAGGCGCATGGGACCCTGCCCTCCCTCAAGGAGGCGTTAAGGAGAGGGTTAACCAATGGATTCACAACTGATGCCATCCTGACCAGAAATTTGGCCCAGCAGGGATCCAGTGGCGAACCAGATTTCAAATTGGTCAGCAGCGACAGGGAAGCTTCCTTGGAGATAGCAGAAAACTCCTCCAGCACAACATCTGGCATGGACGATAGAACAGGACCCACCCCAGTACTGCACCCCCCCCTCGCCATTCCTCTCCGGAAAGGAGGCCTGGATGTCCTTAATCTTCTCTGTGAAAAAGCTAGCAAGATCACAAGCCCATGTATCGGATGACACTAAGAGGGGCACGGTGGATCTCAGGGTCATGAACTCCCTTACCACAGTGAAGATCTCCTTACAGGAGTTCATAGACGCCTCTATCCGTCTGGCCAGATATTCCTTCTTCGCTAACAAGATGGTGATAAACTTTCACTACCGCCCTGTAGGCTAGTTTAGCCTCCCCATCATAATGGGAGCGCCATGTCCTTTCCGCGACCTTACACTGGCAGCGAGACAGGCGAAGCGCCTCTGTAAACCAAGGCGCAGATAATCGTTTGGTCATGGCCCGAGGGGCAACTGCCGTGTATGTTTCTCCCATAGGATAACATTATCGCGTCCGAGGCTCATGCCTCAAATACCACTATTTGAGCATTTTTCTATTTTACTGTAAAAATCATATCCCTGAAAGTGCATACCTGATTCCAACCTTGCCTAAAATTATATAAATTCTTTTTTTTTTTTTAACATAAAAAAAAAATGAAAAAAAAAAAATTTAATCGGTGTCATTTTTCTTAATTGGTCTCCGATTTCTTTTTGAGTGTGTGTCTCATTTATTGACTCTGTGTGTACAACAAATGCTGAACACTCTCTCTGATAAGCCTAAGCTGCTAGACCAAACTACCACAAATAGAGCCTAAAGCAAGCCCCTGTAAACCAATAAGGGCCATCTGGATTTTTTGAATGGTGTACCCCTACACTGGTATACAACAAAAGCCAGCTTCCTTACAGAGCTCAAAAAGATGTTTGCCGTTGAACAGGAGGCCTAACAAGATCTGCTGAACTTCAAGTTTGTAACCGGATATCTTTAACCAGGCATATCTCCTGAGAAGCAGGCTTGAACTGATGTCTCCAGCTGCTGTATCAGCTGCATCAAGTGCACAACATACAGTCGTGTTCAATATTAGTTTGCCCTCTGAGGCAATCTGGTATGCCCTGCTTTATACTCCTCTGGGAGATGCTGGAGAAAGTCTTCCATCTCATCCCAGTGGGCCCTATTGTAGTGTGACAAGAGACCAATGGAGTTTGAGATCCTCCAATGGTTGGCTGATTGGGCTGCCACTCTTTTTCCGCAGCGTTTATCCTTTTGCTCTCTCTATCTGGTGGGGGCACCTCACCAGATGTTTGAGAGTTTACCCATTTACAGGCTGTGACCACCACTAGGAAGTCAGGAATAAGCTGGCCCTTGGTATATATGTAGGGTCGCCTGGAAAAGGCGTATACTTTTTATCAACCCAGGGGGTAAGAACCCTAGATATAAAGGAGTCATTGAAAATGTCCAGAGTATGTCTGAGCAAGCCCTTGAGCACTGAAAAGTATTGGGTTGCGCACTAAGTGGACCAGAGGGCCTCAAACAGGAAGTCGTCTTCTAGCGACTGGAGTGTGAAGTGGCACTTTGTGGAAAGTGGCTGCCCTACTTATAAGGTCATGATAAGTAATGGAGTCGTCAGGAGGGGGAAGGTTTTGATGAGTAAAGAACTGGATCTGTGTTTTCATGTGGATCTGCATTATATGATTACCAATCATCTTGAGGTTGTATAGAAAATTGATCCCCATCAACATGTTGTGCGACTCCATATGAGATCCAGAGCGGTCTGGAAAGATGTTGCCTTCATCTGCAACAGATTGGTGTGCTTTACCGCAAATTCGGGATCCTCCAAACCGAAGCGGTGCAGCGGCTCATCGACATTTACACTCTTCTAGCACTCTGATCTCAGTGTCTTTTTAGATCGACATGACGTTGTATAGATATTAAAGTGTCTTAGATAACTAGATATTTTATGGTATTTTTCTCTGGCATCAGAACAGATGAGAGTAGGGCAGTCATTAACCTACCTTGATGTTTAGGTCTGGCTTGACAGTATGGTCTTTCTTGCAAATTTTAAGATGGCTGTCACCCTATGATTAAGTATTAAAGTACTTTTGGTAACCTGGGGACCCTACATATTGGCACTACAGAGGCAAATGCCAAGATAATCAAAATCTATCACTTTCCTCAACTCTCCCCTTCCAACATTGACCTTTTGAAGCCTCTATGAGGGTGGACGCCCATAAATGTTATCTTAAGCCCATTAAATGCCAATCTGTGATCTAGGCAGAATATATTAAACTTACTCAAAAGGGTCTCTAGGCCCTTGGGAGGTTTTGATACTAAAAGTATCATCCGCAAATTGTAGGGTGGGTATTTTGGTTATCCCTAGGTATCAGGGAATCGTTATCACAGCTCAAGAGGTAATCGATGCAGCCATTTATTTACAGGAACATGAGGGCAAGGATGAATCCTTGCCAGACTCCTTTTTCAATCTTGAGGGGGTTGGTATTTTCCCCATTAGTACCCCAACTTACTTGTTTAAAAGTATCAGGGTGGAGCCTAGCAAGCACTTTGAGTTGTGGGCAGGGAAGCCCTAGGTCACCTAGTATGCACCAAACTGATCCCTAGGGACCATGTTGAATGCCGGCTTGAGGTCAACATAAGCGACATAGAAGCTACCACTTTTTAGGTCTACTTCTTTCCACCTTATTAACTGGCATATAAAAACTTGACTGACTGCTAATTTTAAGACGAAATCCGGCCTGAAACAGAATTAAAATGTTATTTTTATTGGCTCAGGTGCTGAGTTGATCTATTAGAAACGTACTAATGCTTTTTGCCTAGAATCAATAAGACTAATTGGGTGGTAGTTGGCTGGGTCGGACTTTGGTCCTTTTCTTATGTATAGGAATAAGCTCCGGCCATTTCCAAGAAGCCGGGATCTCACCTCCTGATAAGATGTTATTAAAAACATCACGTGTGAGGTAAGGTGCCAAATTACTGGTTCAAACTTGAAGAGATCCGTCGGTATTCGATCTGGCCCAGCCGCCTTTCCTGCCTTCTGAAATCTAATGGCTGTAGTGACTTCTGCAACTGAGAATGCCCATCCATCTTTATCAATATCTGGTTCAAAAGGAGTCTTGCAGCATACGGGGTGCAGCATGAGCCCAGTAAAAATCAGGGTTCGCAACAGACAGAGGGGGAACTACTAGATAAGGATTTAAAATGGTTCACAAAATCTGGAAAAGAATGTGCGATTCTGGCTTCGTCCTATTTGTCTTGGTGCCATGTGCTATTATATGCCAGACAGCTGCCTGGTTCCTTGAGCGCGCTGCAGACAGAACACTCCAAATTACTGTATCCAAAGTTGATTTAGCTTGTTTTAATGCTAGTTTGTAGTCTACTCTAGCTGACTTTACAAAATGCGGAACCCTCTTTTAAGAGCACTAAAGAGATTGGTCTTGGCTGACCTACAAGTCCTATCGTACCATGTAGGGTCTGCCTTTAGGGGGAGGGTCTTCTGTGGGGGAGGTTTAGTAAAGAAACTAATTTTCAGTTTCTCGAACGATTTGAGATGCGCATCCATAATGAAGTCGGGTTGCTACCTTAAAGATAGTTATGTAGGACAAAATGGGAACCAATCTTAATATAGTAAGGCATACTTGGACTCATTGTCCGTGATTTTATCCTACTTAATTCTCCTGCAATTAATAATGACCGTAAGGACACCTCGAGGCAGTTGAGGAGTCCTACTCCCCCTTTGCCATTTTTATAGAGGGAGGGGCGCAGAGGGAAGTGGACACTCATATCTAGACAGGACTTCCATATCAATGAGATTTCCCCAGAATTGGACTTCTAGTAAAAAGTCATCAATACGGCTGTGATTGATATTTCTTTTATAGGTAGGGTGCAACTCCACATCAGATTTAGTTACAAGCCCTTGAACGGCAGCTTATACAAAGATCCAGCATTTGCAAGGCAACCCGTGGGAGCGAGGTTAATATTGGGCTTGAAATTTGAGAGATACCCAGGATTTGTCTTCCTCTCCTGCTACTTCGTTATAGAGTGTGGATGGTTCAAAGCATACGTTCAAATTCCCTGCCACAATCACAACTGCTACTTTTCGTAAAAAGGTGGAAACGTAATCAGTCAAAAGATGGAGGACATGGGAATCAGCTGATTTAGAAACACAAACACTTCTACAGTAAACATTAAAAAGATAGCTTTCTGATTTGTTAGAGGTGGTGATCTCGATGCCAAGCAGATCTGAACAAATGATATTTAATTGGCTTGCATGGCACCCAAAAGAAATCTTAACCCACGTTAGCGACCTACCTGATTTGGACTTACATGCTGCCAAGTTTCTTAAAACATGATAATATCAGCTGTTTTTATGAATTCCCCCCAGTCCTCTTGAAAAAGCTTACTACCCAGCCCTGAAATATTCCCAAAAATCATTGACAGGTTATTGGTATGTGTGGGGAGGATTTCTGCGGGGACCCTGTGTGCTGGTCTCGACCGACAGCTACACCCCTGTAGGGAGCTGGCTGTGTATATACTATACCAAAGTAAGGTATAGTGTGCAGAGTCCAGTGGATCCCCAAAGACAGACAGAAGTAAAAGTAGAGAATACCTTACTCTGTGTTGGGCCCGGATGTTTGCAGTTTGTTTTTCCTCTTGGAAAGTCTTTAGAAGTCACAAGGTCGGTGACTCCTCCTTTGGATGATATTGCGTATGGGCTTCGGCTCTATCCTCAAATTGTTTTTCACCAGCAGGTAAAAATGGAGCGTAGTAATAACAGTGAAGAAACCCATGTGTGCATCTAAATAAGATAAACTGGAACAGATACAGGTAGCCGGGGAGGCGGGTGGGCGTGTGTAGATCTGCAGCTCTGCATGCCAAGAAAAGATGCATACTGGTAAGTAGCATATTCCGTTCGAGGCATATGAGCTGCAGATTACACACTTTTGCATAGACTATATAGCAGTTCCCAACCTTAGCGGCGACCACCGGTATCTGTTGCAGTGCTTTGAAATAATGTTTTGAGTACAGCCTGGCCCACACTAGCTTGTTGCTTAGTTTGCACATCTACACAATAGTGTTTAGTGAAAGTGTGCGGTGTTGACCATTTAGCTCCTTTGCAGATATCATCTAATGGGATGTTCCCTAAAAATGCAAGGAAGCCCCTATCTTTCGTGTAGAATGGGCTTTAGGGGAAACGGATAGCGTTCGTTTTGCTTTGTGGTAGCAAATCTGAATGCATTTTACAATCCACCTAGCTATCCCTGATTTTGAGATGGGGTTGCCCTTGTGTGGTGGAGATAAAGAGACAAACTGTTGTTTGGTCTTGCGGAAAGATTGTGTTCTCTCGATGTAGTAGAGTAAGGCTTGTTTGATATCTAGTGTGTGCAGAGCCCTTTCTGCAACAGTCTGTGGTTGCGAGAAAAATACTGGTAGTTCTACAGATTGGTTTAGGTGAAAAGAGGAAATGACTTTAGGTAGGAATTTTGGGTTGGTACGGATAACAACCTTGTTATGGTGCATTTGAAGAAAAGGTTCTTGTATGGTAAGTGCTTGTAACTCACTGACCCTTCTAAGGGAAGTGATGGCTACAAGGAAAGCTGTTTTCCATGTTAGGAATTGTAGTTCGCATTTGTGTAAAAGGTTCGAAGGGAGGCCCCATTAGCCTTGTGAGAACAATATTTAAGTTCCAAACAGGTGAGGGTGGTACTCTGGGGGGAATTATTCTTTTTAGGCCTTCCATGAAGGCTTTAATGGCAGGTACTCTAAAGAGTGAAAGATGTTGCCTGTTTTGTAAGTAAGCTGCAATTGCTGCAAGGTGTAGTCGAATGGACGTATAGGCTAGATTACACCTTTGTAGGTGGAGTAAGTAGCCTATGATGTGTTTAATGGACACGTCCAGGGGATTGATGGTGCTATGGCAATAAACAACAAATCGTTTCCACTTGGCAGCGTAGCACACTCTAGTGGTAGGTCGTCTAGCTTCTCTGATGACGTTCATACAGTCAGGGGGAAGATTTAGGTACCCAAATTCTAGCATTTCAGGAGCCAGATCGCAAGGTTGAGCTGAGCTGGGTCTGGGTGTCTGATCTCTCCATGGTTCTGGGTTAGGAGGCATGGTGAGAGGTGTAGTTTTTGGTGTGGACTACAGAGTTCCAGCAGCATGGTGTACCACAGTTGTCTGGCCCACGTTGGAGCTACTAGGATTAGTGTGAGGGAGTGTTGTTGTAGTTTGCGCACCACTAATGGAATGAGTGGGAGAGGTGGAAAAGCGTACGCAAATTTGCCTGACCAGTTCATCCATATCGCATTTCCTTTGGACAATAGGTGTGGGTATCTGGCGGCGAAGCTTGGGCATTTTGTGTTTTCGTGGGTGGCAAAGAGGTCTATCTGTGGATGCCCCCCACATTTGAAAGAACGGAAGAAGAACCTGTGGGTGAAGTTCCCACTCGTGGATTTGTTGTGTCTGTCTGCTGAGCAGATCTGCCACGGTGTTTTGGACTCCTGGGACATGTTGAGCTAGGAGAAAGATTTTGTGGGGAATTGCCCATCTCCATATGCTCTGTGCTAATTGAGAGCTGTGGAGAGTGTGTGCCGCCTTGTTTTTTTATATAATACATGGCCGTCATGTTGTCTGTGCAAATGAACACTGCCTTGCCTGAAATCTGTATTTGAAAAGATTTTAGGGCTAAAAAGATTGCTAGTAACTCCAGATGGTTGATATGGAGTAACTTTTGTTGAGGCGTCCATGTGCCCTGCACGGTGAGATGTAATAGGTGAGCTCCCCAGCCGGAGAGCGATGCGTCCGTTGTTAGTAATATCGGGGGAACCGGGTCCAGAACGGTCGACCTTTGGAAAGGTTTGTGGTGTTCCACCACTGCAGAGAGCGATGGGTGCGACCATTCACCAACACCAGATCTGTCAGTTGACCTTGGGCCTGGTTCCACTGGTGCGCTAAGCACTCTTGGAGGGGACGCATCTGGAGTCTTGCGTGGGGCACTTTGAAAATGCAAGAGGCCATCATCCCTATTAGTTGCATGAACACTCGTGCTGGAAGGGAGTGTTGAGGTATGAATTTTTGTCGCAAAGCCTGAAAGCCTACCCCAATCCGGCCAGGATTGCAAGCAATCGCTTTTGAGGTGTCTATGGTGGCACCGAGGTATTGTTTTATGTGGAATGGTTGTAGCTGGGACTTTTGGTGGTTCCCCGTGAAACCTAGTTGGTGAAGTAGTTGGATTGTGGTGGAGGTGTGTTGTACACACTGATTGTATGAAGTGGCTTTTATCAGCCAATCGTCTAGGTATGGGAAGACGTGAATGTGCTGTCTTCAAGTGTGCCGCCACCACTGCCAGGCACTTGGTGAATACCCGTGGTGCTGTTGTGACTCCGAACGGGAGCACTTTGAATTGGTAGTGTTTTCCATCCACTACAAATCTGAGGTACTTTCTGTGAGCATGGTGCACTGGAATGTGGAAGTATGCGACTTTCAAGTCCAGAGTGGTGAGGAAGTCGTTTTGGGAGAGGAGCGGAAGTACCTGCTGAAGCGTTACCATATGAAAATGGTCTGACTGTATGTATGTGTTTAGGGGTCGGAGAACGTGTTCTATTGCCTGTTTTTGAAGGAGGGAGATTACCTCCTGCTTTAGTAATTTTGAATGTTCTTGTGACATTGGGCGTTGCCTGGGTAGAATGTTTGGGGGGGGTAGATGTTAGTTCTAGGCAGTAGCCTGACCAAATTATTTGGGTCACCCATTTGTCTGAGGTGATGGTCTCCTAGACATGAAGGAAATTTTGGAGTCTGGCCCCGACCAGAGTGGAATGGTCTGGGGGGAGCGGGGGGGGGGGGGGGGTGAGTCATTGGGTAGGAGGTGTGGCAGAACAGGCGTTGTTTGTTTTGCCTCTGCGGCGAAAGGAGCGTCTGGGCAGGTGAGACTGTAAGGCCCCCATGGATTTTGCGGTATCCGTGTCTTTTTTCATTTTTTCTAAGGCCTCATCCACCTTTGGTCCAAATAGATGTTCCTGGTCAAAGGGATGGTTAAGGATGGAGGCTTGTACTTCTGGTTTAAAACCAGATAACCTTAACCAAGCATGACGACGGAGAAGGACACTGGTGTTGATGGCCCTGGAGGCCGTGTCTGCTGCATCTAGGGCACAACATATGGAGGTATTCGTGATTGTTTTACCCTCTTGAATTAACTCGTTGGCCCTAGCTTTATATTTTTCAGGGAGAAGGTGCATTATGCTTTCTAATTAGTCATAATGAGCCCTGTCATATCTGGCCAGCAGTGCCTGAGTGTTTGCTATACGCCATATGTTGGCCGCCTGGGATGCTGTGCGTTTGCCTGATGCATCTAGTAGTTTTGATTTCTTGTCAGGTGGTGGTGCATCACCTGACGCTTGTGAATTTGCCCTTTTACGTGCCGTAAATACTACTAAAGAATCTAGTGGCGCTGGTCCTCTGATGTAGGAGGGATCTGAGAGAGCAGGTTTGTATTTTTTTTTCAATATGTGGGTTAATGACCCTGGCTCTAACTGGGTCCTTAAAAACTTCTGCCGCATGCTTTACCACCCCTTTGAGCATGGGCAGTATGGAGGTGGACCTATGTGAAGTATCAAATGTGTCTAGGAGGAAATCTTCCTCCACGGTCCGGTATGCAAGTCCACCCCATGATAATGTGCCGCCCTTTGCAGAAGATGGTTGAACCCTAATGAATCTTCTGGTGGAGATGGTCTAGAAGGGTGAAAATCGTCTTGTGGGACGTTGGGGATATCTGGCATATTGTAATCGTCCCATGGATCTGGGGATCCTGTAGGGGTGGCACATCCCCTATATCATGATATGGGTCCCCCTGATCATCATCGTCTGGAGACGGGGATCGGAGAACGATGAGGTGGGGGTGGAAAGGGTGGAGGGGGTGGAGGTGGGGGAAGGAGGAGGTGGTGGAGGGGGAGGGGAAGGTAGTCTGAACGGAGAGGTAGCAGAGTCCTTCCTCTTTGGAGGTGGAGGCGGAGCAGGCTTCTCCAAATGTCTCTTTTTGGTAGAGAGTGTCAAATGTCCAGTTTTTGGATCCTTGGTGAGAGTTTTTTGCAAGGGATCCGGTGTAAATAGCTCTGGTGAGGTCATTTGGTCCGTCGGCGCCGAAGGCGTCGGGGCCGATGTCTTTTTAGGTTTTTCTGTGCCGGTTTGTTGCTTGGGACCCTCCGGTCTCTTGGTCGGCGCCGAGATGGGCTTCGGTTTGGAAGTGTCGGTGGCCTTGTGTGGTTTGGTCGGTACCGAAGATGGCGTCGGTACCGAAGAGCTGGGTTTAGACCCCGAGGGCTTCGGTGCGGAGTTCGGTGTCTAGGTGGAGGCAGGTTTCTTTTTCGGTGCTGAAGTGTGTTTCTCGGCACCGCTGGTAGGCTGGCTCGAGCCCGAGCCGCCGGAAGGCTTACTTGGCTTCTTCACCGGGCCCAAAGGTGGGGTGTGTGAAGCAGTGTCTCTGGTCTTGCTTAGGCCCGGAGGGGAAGGCGTGACCGAAGCCTTTTTGGGTGTCGGCGTGGCTGTGTGGGGGGGCGGGGGTAGATTGGTACTCACGACCCTCTGCGCCGGAGTGATGTCTTCCACATCTGACCGTCGGCCTCGGAAGCGCTGACGAGGTCCTCTTCGGTGCGATGATGTTCCGGATAGTCGATGTCGTCTCCGAAGATGTCGACTGGAATGGACGTGGAGGAGTTTGCCATGTTCCTTCTGGCTCTTCGGTACAGAATAGTCTTTTTGGATCGGAAAGACTTACAGGCCGGACAGTCTCGAGCCAGAGGTTGCATACCTCATGAAATCGGTGTGGGGAAATTTGGACCCACATCGAGGGCACTTTTCAAAAAGAGTTCTTTCCATGAGCCGGGACCGGAGCTTGGGTAGGCCCGAATGCCGCCGTCGTCGACTGGAACCGAAGGTTTGTGCCGATGAGAAGGCGCGTTGATTGAAGAGATCGCGATCGAAACAATACAGCGAATTGGGGTGAGGATTGCGCGTCGATCGTCGAACTGGAAGCTGTTCGGAACCGGAGCGCGAAGATTACATCCGAGCCCGATGCCGGAAAAAAACAATCTGAGGATGGAGCCGAAGACCATGCACAATACCATCCAAAGGAGGAGTCACCGACCTCATGACTTCCAAAGACTTTCCAAGAGGAAAAACAAACTGCAAACATCCGGGCACCAGATGGCGATCTATGCAAAAGTGTGTAATCTGCAGCTCATATGCCTCGAACATACAGTTATTGGTTTTCAGATAAGTACTTGGTTTTGGGAGTTGGGTTTCTGGGGTTATAACAAGGGTTCCCCCAGGGTCAAGGATTCACTCTCAAAGCACCCTCAGGGCGGCCAGGTGCAGAGTGCTGAGGCCCAATGTTATCCAAAGAGGGAAAGGAGGCTTCCTGTTGGTGGCTGGTCACGAGCAGGCCACAAGGCTGAGGGAGCAAGGCGCTTGGAGTGAAGTACAGTACCAAGGGGGGTTCGAGTTAGCACCCAAGGTGCACCCACAGCGCACTAGGGCGGCCGGGTGCAGGGTGCTGTTTTGGCGTTGGGTGCCCTATTGCTTTCAATGGGGTTCTCCGGTTGCAACAAGCACTGCAGGCTCGGGACAAAGATCTTCTGGAGGCGACCACCAGTTGGAGAGGTAAGTTGGGATGTCGTGGGACGCCAGGACACCATCTGTTGGGCCACCCAAGGCCGTGGGGTGGAGGGGTGTCTTTTGGTGTCTGGCTTTTCTTCCCAGCTCCAGTCGCGGTCGTGGGGATTCTCCCGAAAGGGGTTACAGGCGTCGTCGGAAGACTTGAGGTAGATCGTGAATCACCAGATTCCAGGTCAGATCGCTGGGGAGACCTCCTCCTGGTGTTGGGCCACTGCAGCCCTTAAGAGGCCTTCCCTGGTCACAGTGCCCTTGGTACCTTTTACAAGGGACTTACATTTGGCCAGAGAGTTGCCAATTGGGTTTTGCAACAGTACTGGAACCCAGGGTACAGTCAGTGAAAGTGCATCAACATTAGGCAAAAAGTGGGGGTCAACCATGCAAAAAGGGGCACTTTCCTACAGTATGTGGAAGAAAGTGTCCATGCGATATACAGTTGCTAGGTAGTCCCCTCTATCTGGCAATGGTATAACATCTTGCAGTGTTGTCATTTGAAATGTGCATGTCTTTAATGTACCCGTTTACAAAGTGCATCTCTAGAATAGGCAGCATGGTCATGTCTTGTTTTTTGGCACTAGAAAGTAAACTGCATACACACCAGAGACCCTCTCCTCTAGTGGCACCTTCTCAATAGCATCCTGTCAACATCTCTTGAACCTCTATTTGCAGGATTTACAATTGGTCTTGTTTGTACTACTGATGTTTTGGTGACCTTGTAGGTGACTTTTGTATTTAGATAATACAGTGAGTGTGGCAGACAAAAGTTACAATCTACTTGTCCGTGGAAATGGCTTCCTAGTTTTTTTTGTTATAGATGTGTTTATTTAAATTTTTGTTTGCGAAACACAAGAATACACACATCAGGGCACAAATAATAACGAAAGATGTCTACCACAGTACTATATCTTGAAGTCTTACAGTGATGAGCATCAAACAGTTTCATTGAACATAAAACAGCTAGTTCCTTGCAGTGATGGATCGCCCAAAGAGAAAGGTTTTGTAGGGTGTGGTTGCATGACACATGCCCATAGTAGAATAGAAGAAAGGAACAATTAAACCATACAAGTCAGAGGTATACATCACATGATTAGTAAACCATAAGGATGCCTGGAGGCCATGCAGGGGGCTATTATTAGGAGAGAGGGAAAAAGGGAAGTGATTACAGTGTAGCAGGCCAGTGATCCATCACCACTGTGCCTGCTTGACTGCACCAAAGGGAGTTGTTGGAGTGCTGTAAATCTGGGTGGCGTGAAACAGGGGTGTTCAAGGCGGGTAAACTAGTCAATTAATGTTTGCCAGATACAGGTAAATCTAGAATCTGTGTGTGCTATCTTATAGGACAGGAGCTCCAAGGCCATAACATGCCAGAGGCACATGAAATATTGTGCAATGGGAGGGGCAGAGGCTTTCTTCCAGTGTAGTGCTAGGAGTTATTTGGCATCGCCTAGCATGTGGTTTATGAGGCACAAATCGGCATGAGTAATCGCTTCCAGATCCATGGGGCGGATGCCCAAAACTGCTGTGTTATGATATTGGGGGGAGAGGGAAACCCGCTGTGTCTTTGATATGGCCCAGGATTTCCTCCTAGTAAATCGTGATGTGAGAGCATGACTACCATAGGTGGTGGAAGGTCCCAGGGGCTGTGCCTCATCTCCAACATAGATCAGAGGTAGCTGGGCATATAGTGTGGAGGCGGGTTGGCGTATAGTACCATTGTGTCATCAGTTTGTATGCGGTCTCGTGTTATGGAATGTTTCTACAGATGTCAGAGATGTTTTGCCAGTGTGACTCATTGCTTTTGAGAGATGTCCTCAGTAGTGGCACCTTGTCATTTTGATTGATAAGTGTGAGGCTGCGCTGGCATAGAGTTTTGGAGTACCCAATAGGTGCATGATATCAGGCCTCTAGTGCCATCATATGCCATGACCAGTGCCTCAAAGGCGGGCGGTGGGGGGGGGGGGGGGGGGGGGGTATGGGAAGGAAGAGGACTGTATTGTCGCACTGCCCCATGGGCGTTTGAGGGGTGATGTGCCCAGTGGCACAACTAACAATATTGCAGCAGTACGGTCTTGGTGATGTGAAATTCTGTTTTGTTCTGTTCAAACGTCATGATAGTTGCACCCTCAAGTCGCGGCATTCTCCTGCCTCCCATCTGAGAAAGGAAGATGCCTCAAGGACCAGCGCAAAGTCTGGGTTACAAGCAAGTGGAGTCTTTGGAGAGGGGAATTTGGTGAGCCCACTTTTAAGCGTAATCCTATCCCACATCTCCAGGACTGTTTTAGAAGGGGTGGCTATATAGGCGCTTCGCGGCCTAGCATGTTTGGGGAGCAAAGCTAGGTCTCAAAGGGGGCGACAGGCCATCACCCGTTCCATATGGAACCAGTGATTTTCACTCTCCCTGGCTACCCACTGAGAAATGTAGCAACGGTGAGCTGCCCAACAGTATTCAAGAAGAGTACAGCAAGGGGAGCATTAACACAGTGTTATAAAGTCTGGATCATCGGGGAGGGGTCTATATGAGGTAAACAATCTTTTGGAGAATAGTCATTTCGGTGGCATGAAGTCGTCCCAACCATCACATGTAGTGGTTTCCACCGGCAGAATTCTTCCAGGATGGATTTGCAGTAACTCAGCCAGTAAGCCTACCTCCAGGTTGTCAAGGAGGGGAGGGTCAGGTTAAGATCCAAATTGCGTATGGTTTTGGGGGCCCATTGAAAGGTGTTAGGGATTGTAGAATCGGGAGGTCCGGCCTAGGTATTGTAATGTTCAAGGCATTTGACTTAGTCATGTTGACCATGAACCCGGAGACCTTCTCGAAAGCTGTAAGAGCTTGCACCACAGCAGGGAGAGAAGTAGCAGGTTGAGTGAGAGTCACAAAAGGTAATCTGCAAAGAGCCTAACTTTATGGGAGCATCTGCCGAAGGGAATGCCCCTATGGACTCAGTCTGTCGAATGGTGATGGCCAAGGGTTCCACCGCCAAGGCAAACAGGAGGGGCAAGAGCGGGCATCCCTTCCAAGTGCCTCTTGCAAGATGGCTCAACCTTGTAAATTGACTGGAATGGGAGCTGTTGGGGCGACATAGGAGGCCATAATTCTAGTAACCATTGCCAGGTCTGGACCAATCTTTTGAAAGACCATATTTAGGAATGGCCAGCTAACCCTGTCAAAGGCCTTCTCCGCATCATGCGAGACTAATCCACGAGATGGGCAATTCAATAGATATTGTCCACACCCTGTTGATTGCAGATAAAGCCCACCTGGTCAAGGTCAAATAGGTCAGGAAGGTATTCCTCCAACCGGTTCACCAGAATCTTAGTGAATATCTTCTCATCAGTTTTCAAGCGAGCAGTCGGGCGGTAAGAAGCACAGACGGCAATCTCGGCTGCTGCCATCGTAGGAGTGAGTCCCGTGTAAGATGTGAGCACGTTGAATAATGTCAGCATGCTGTCTTGCAGAAGGTGGAAGACTGTTCTGTAGAATGTGACCAGGATTGCATCTGGGCCGGGCATCTTGCCAATGGGGACTCCTTCAGAGCTCGATGAAGTTCAGCAAGGGTGAGAGGGCCCTCGAAGAATTCAGTATGTTGCAAGTCGAGAGGTTCCCAGTCGCAGGAGTCAAAGTAGGAGTCTAGGAGTTCCTTAGCAGCGTCCTCCCTGGAACAGAGGGCTTGGTAGAAGCTGTGGAATGGCCGTTTCGCTTGTTCGGTAGTAGCCCAGTCAGAGTCCACTACCCTGATCTTAGCTATGTAGGTTTGAGATTGCTGCTGCCGCAGTTTGCAAGCGAGAAGTGCTCCAGCCTTGTTCCCCTCACCCCCTTCGTAGAACAGTTGTTTCAGTGCTAGGAGAGACCTTTTAGTACCGGTTGTCCTGTGGATTCTCAGCTGTCCCTGCAACAGGGCTGTCTCTTGTGGCGTCGGGAGGGGAAGGACTGATCAAGGTGCTTAAGGGTCTTGATCTCATTAGTGAAATCGGTCTCCACTAATCGGGACTCCCTCGCACGTGCGACAGCAGACAGGAGTCCCCTCATGGTGGTCTTGAAGCTGTCTCCCCTACAAGATCACCCTTCTCGTGGGCCAGCTGTTCCCACAGGAGGTCTCTAAGATAGACATTGAGGAGGGGAGCAGTCAGGCACCCAGTTTGGAGTGTTACCTTCACATAACGGCCATTTATGTTACGGACTGTCTTTAGTATCTTGGTACAAAAGCCTGCCTTGCACATGAAGGTCATCCCTGCCGTCTTAGTAGAAGCATGAGCCCAGAGGCGGGTAGGGTATTTCAGATGTGACATGCGGTTAAAAACCTCCCGCAGGAGGAGAGTCTCTTGAAGAAGATGATATCTGGGTCCTGCAAGAGAAGATAGTGCCATAGCTGCTCTCGTTTGTTGGGAGAATTCAAGCCTCGGGCATTAAGAGAGTAGTTTAGCGTGTTGTGTAGGCATCACAGCCTGATGGAATGGGCGTGAGAGCTGGGTCGCTAATTGCGCATATGAAGGTGTGTAATGTAGCAGTCTCCAGGCAACATAGCTGAGAAGCATCTTCAGTGCGCTTCAGGGTCTTTGACTGGAAAGGGAGTGTAGACTTGGCGTGCCCAGGAGGATGGGCAGGTTGAGAGGTCTGGGGCTTAGCTCCTGGGTGGTAAGTGGCAGGTAGTTGTCAAGATCCACTGGAAGGTAGCAAGGGGGTTATATCTCCTCCCCCTCAGAAAACATCTGACCTAAAGAAAGGGAAAACAAGAACTTTAAAAAGCCAACAGGGCTGAACAACTCCATTCAAGTCCTGAGATGGCCAGCGTCTGACGCTTCGGTCTCATTGGAGGAGTCACTCTCTGGAGGAATGAATAGAGAGGGCAGGGGGCATGTCTCCCAACAGGTCATACGGGTCTGAGAGTTGTCAAAGTCATCCAAGTGCCCCGGAGCCTCATGGCCAGCAAAGGTTGGAGCCGGGACCTATGTGGGGGTAGATATATGGTTGGAGTGTTGAGTGTTTGTACTTGGATGAGTGGCAGTTGGATTTAGAAGGGCTGAGCAGCAGGATGCTGCTCCTGGTGAGAGTCTACCTTATTTACCTGTAACCTGATCTAAACCCAATATACCTACATCTTTTGTAACCTACGAGACTACATCTTTTATTGTAACAGCTTCCTCTCTTCAGTGCAGGCCTAGAGACCTGAAGGGCTCCCATAGCCTTTGCAGTCTCATTTGCCTTCTTGATCTCCACCAATGCTTGATCCATCCCAGGGCCAAAGAGCTGGTTCCCTCTAAGAGGCTCATCAATGATACTGGCTTGAACCTGGATTGCACAGCCACGCATGTCTCCTCATTACCGTCTTTGTGTTCAGCTGTTTACTCGCTGTGTCTGCTGCATCATGAGGAGAACTTCAGGCAGGAGTTAGTGATGTTATTTCCTCCCTCAATAAGGCTTTTAACCGGTTTGTGTTACTCCTTAGGGAGGTGCGACTTAAGATTTTCCCATAGCCTCCCAATATTGGTGGATATACCAGTATACTAGGGTGTTCGGGTTAGTAATCCATCACAGAGTGGTCGCCGATCTCAACGTTAGGTGCCTTAGCTTCTACACAGACGTTTTCCTTCAAGGGTGCCTCCCCTACTTCCCTCTCTGCACTCTATTGTCATCAAACGTTGAGTCAATGCCTTTCCAGGTTTTTCTTTCCCGGTAGGATAGGAAGTTCCCTGAGCTCCTTTAACTGGGTGTTTCTTCTGCATTGAGGACCTAGCCTTTTGTGACTCTGGGTTGTCGCGCGAAGTACCATGCTTTGGCATCTTGGGCGTGTGTCAGAGTGTCTTTTCCTTCTAAAAATCGGGCATTTTACAGACCTGTAGCACTATGGATTTAGGGACTTTAGGTGTTGCTTTTCGACAATGTACGTCTCAAGTTCAACATCTTGGTGTTTCCCCCTTAGCCTCTACTTCATCAGAGAAACCCATCTCGTCAATCAATTGAGCACCCCATTTCTACTTTTCAATTTCTGACAAGCCCACCATGCCTGTATTTGCCCAATGTGCTCGAAGAATCTGGTCTCTGTAAACCAGGGTCTTTGGTTTTAAATAGGAGCATGTGGTGTAGCCCTCAGACTTTGAGGGAGACAAAACATACAGCCTGGATGTTCATTGAGGAGGGCAAGCTTTCAATGGCAGTTGGGCCAAACTTCAAGAGTGTGCTCATACTCTAAAATGGCATCAAGAACCTCCCCAGATCTCACCTCCACCAATAAACATTCCCAGATTGTCGATACACCCCCCCCCCCGACAAACCACTCTCCAGCATCGATCTTCGTTCTCCTCTCATCTGCTTTCCAGTGTTCTTCGAGGACTTCTTGAAAACAGTTGTTCAAAAGGAAAAAAAAACACTGAACTCTCCGATGCACCTCCATACCCCCAATGGTCTCTGGATGACTCCTGCCTGCACTAGGTCTAATATCTCTCCTGCCTCTACAGAAATCCCGAAAGAGTAGAAACATGCAAAGGTACTGCCTCTGCTAAAGAAACCTTCAGCTGACCCAAAGTTTATTTCCATCTATAGAGCGATATCACTGCTGCCTTTCCCTGCAAAAGTATCGGAAAAGCTAGTCAATATGCAACTTACGTTTTTTTGTTTTTTTTTTCCTTCTGACATCATTCACCTCATTTAGGATCATGGTGCTTCTGCCGCCTGATTTCTTCTGGACCTTTCTGCTGCATCGGACAGCTTTTTTCGTTCTGCCTTGTTCAAGTGCCTGGATAACTTTGGCATCTGTCTGGACACTATAAAGTGGCTCAAATATTTTCTTGAGATCTCAAACCATTCTGCTCTCCTTCCAATTGCAATACCATTCTGATATTTTGTGGGGTCCCTCACAGAGTTAAACTCTTTAACATTTATATGGTCCTACTTGTTGAAATCAATAAATCTCATGGATCTGAAAAGGTTTCCTATAGAGGTAACACCAAACGGATTGTTTCCATTTCCGATAGTAGTCTTAGAGTTCAAGCTAATTTCAACTCTTGTATGCTTCAGTTCCCCAAATCAATTCTGATAAAACCGAAGAGATTCTATTTTTAAAATATGCAGACTATTCGTTAGATGGCTGGTGGCCCATAGAGCTGGGAGACATTCCTCAGCCTTCCAACTCTACAATGAATGTATGCATAGTGCTTGAGAAAATAGAGCTTAATGGCAAACAAGTCCCATTGGTATCCACATCTTGCTTTGTTATCTTAAAGATGATATGCAAGATGTTCTCCTAGCTACCCACAGAGACACATAAAATGGTAATCCAAGCTCTGGTCACCCATCAGTTAGAGGATGGAAATGCCCTTTATAAGGGTATTCCTCAGTATCATGAAAATACTGAAAATTGCTGCAAAATGCTTGTATTGAATCTTTGCTCTTGCGCATACATGTCCGCACATCAAGGCATCCAGTGCCTACCCGTGCACAAGGAATATGCTACTTACCAGTATGCATCTGTTCTTGGCATGTAGAGCTGCAGATCTATACACTGTGCATAGCTCGCCATCTGGTGTTGGGCCCGGATGTTTGCAGTTTGTTTTTCCTGTTGGAAAGTCTTTGGAAGTCACGAGGTTGGTAACTCCTCCTTTGGTTCGTATTGTGCATGGGCTTCGGCTCCATCCTCAGATTGTTTTTCGCCAGCAGTGAAAGATGGAGCGTAGTGATAACAGTAAAGAAACACATGTGTGTTGTATCTAAATAAAATAGACTGGAATGGATACAGGTAGCCGGGGAGGCGGGTGGGCATGTATAGATCTGCAGCTCTACATGCCAAGAACAGATGCATACTGGTAAGTAGCATATTCCGCTCAAGGCATATGAGCTGCCGATTATACACTGTGCATAGACTATATAGCAGTACCCAACCCTAGCGGCAACCACCGGCATCCGTTGCAGTTGTTTGGAATAGTGTTTTTAGTACAGCCTGGCCCACACTAGCTTGTTGCTTGGTTTGCACATCTACACAGTAATGTTTTGTGAAAGTGTGCGGTGTTGACCATGTCGCTGCTTTGCAGATGTCATCTAGTGGTATGTTTCCTAGAAAACCCATAGAAGCCCCTATCTTCCTTGTAGAGTGGGCTTTAGGGGGAACAGATAGCGTTCTTTGCTTTGTGGTAGCAAATCTGTATGCATTTTACAATCCACCTAGCTATCCCTGATTTAGAAATAGGGTTGCCTTTATGTGGTGGAGAGAAAGAAACAAATAGCTGTTTGGTTTTTCTGAACGGTTGTGTTCTTTGGATGTAGTAAAGTAAGGCCCTTTTAACATCCAGTGTGTGTAAAGCCCTTTCCGCAACGGTTTGAGGTTGTGAGAAAAAGACTGGTAATTCTACCGACTGGTTTAGATGGAAGGGAGAAATGACTTTGGGTAGAAATTTTGGGTTGGTGCGGAGTACCACCTTGTTATGATGCATTTGAAGAAATGGTTCCTGTATGGTGAGTGCTTGTATTTCACTAACCCTTCTAAGGGAAGTGATGGCCACTAGGAATGCTGTTTTCCATGTGAGAAATTGCAGCTCACATTTATGCAATGGTTCGAAAGGGGGTCCCATTAGCCTTGTGAGAACTATATTCAAGACAGGTGAGGGTGGTACTCTGGGTGGAATTACTCTTTTGAGGCCTTCCATAAAGGTTTTAATGGCAGGCACCCTGAAAAGTGATAGGTGCTGCCTGTTCTGTAAGTAAGCAGCAATTGCTGCGAGGTGTAACCGAATTGAAGTATATGCTAGGTTACACCTTTGGAGATGGAGCAAGTAACATATGATGTGCTGTATGGACACATTTAGAGGATCGATTGTGTTGTTGTGGCAGTAAACAACAAATCTTTTCCACTTTGCAGCATAGCATGCCCTAGTAGTAGGGCGTCTAGCTTCCCTGATAATATTCATGCAATCAGGGGGAAGGTTAAGGTATCCGAATTCTAGGACCTCAGGAGACAGATCGCAAGGTTGAGCTGAGCTGGGTCCGGGTGCCTGATCTCTCCATGGTTCTGGGTTAGGAGGCATGGTGAGAGGTGTAGCTTTTGGTGTGGTACTACTGAGAGTTCCAGCAGTGTGGTGTACCACGGTTGTCTGGCCCATGTTGGAGCTACTAGCATCAGTGTTAGGGAATGCTGTTGTAGCTTTCGCACCACTAATGGAATTAGTGGGAGAGGTGGAAAGGCTTATGCAAATTTGTTTGACCAGTTCATCCATATCGCATTGCCTTTGGACAATGGGTGTGGATATCTGGCGGCGAAGCTTGGGCATTTTTGTTCTCGTGGGTGGCGAATAAATCTATGTGTGGATGCCCCCACTTCTGAAAGAACGGATGAAGAACCTGTGGGTGAAGTTCCCACTCGTGAATCTGTTGCGTTTGTCTGCTGAGCAGATCTGCCACGGTGTTTTGGACTCCTGGGACATCTAGGGACAGGAGAAAGATTTTCTGTGGAATTGCCCATCTCCATATGCTCTGTGCTAATTGAGAGAGCTGTGGAGAGTGTGTGCCCCCTGTTTTTGAATGTAGTGCATGGCAGTCATGTTGTCTGTGTGAATGAGGACTGCCTTGCCTGCAATCTGCGTCTGGAAGGATTTTAGGGCTAGGAAGATTGCCAGTAACTCCAAATGGTTGATGTGGAGTAACTTCTGTTGCGGAGTCCATGTGCCCTGTACTGTGAGATGTAACAGATAAGCTCCCCAACCGGAGAGCGATGCGTCTGTTAGTATTATTTGTGGAACCGGGTCCAGGAACGGTCGACCTCTGGAAAGGTTTGTGGTGTTCCACCACTGCAGAGAGCGATGGGTGCGACCGTCTACCAACACCAGATCTGTCAGTTGCCCCTGGGCCTGGTTCCACTGGCGTGCCAAACACTCTTGGAGTGGACGCATCTGGGGTCTTGCATGGGGCACTATGAAGATGCAAGAGGCCATCATCCCTATCAGTTGCATAAACACTCTTGCTGGGAGAGAGTGTTGAAATATGAATTTCTGACGCAGAGCCTGTATGTTTGCAATCCTGGCAGGATTGGGATAGGCTATGGCTTTTGAGGTGTCTATGGTAGCACCGAGGTATTGTTTTGTGTGTGATGGTATCAGGTGGGACTTTTGGTGGTTCACCGTGAAGCCTAGCTGGTGAAGTAGTTGGATTGTAGCGGCGGAGTGTTGCACACATTGTTCGTAGGACGTGGCTTTTATTAGCCAGTCGTCCAAATATGGGAAGACGTGAATGTGGTGTCTTCTGAGGTGTGCCGCCACTACTGCTAGGCACTTGGTGAATACCCTTGGTGCTGTTGTTACCCCGAACGGGAGCACCTTGAACTGGAAGTGTTGCCCGTCCACTACAAATCTGAGGTACTTTCTGTGAGCATGGTGTACTGGTATGTTAAAGTATGCGTCTTTCAAGTCCAGAGTGGTGAGAAAGTCGTTTTGGGAGAGGAGTGGAAGAACCTGTTGAAGGGTTACCATGTGAAAATGGTCTGAATGTATGTAAGCATTTAGAGGTCTGAGATCTAGGATAGGTCGTAGAGTCTCGTCTCTCTTTGGAATCAGAAAGTACAGGGAGTAGACCCCTAAATTTTGTTGATTGATGGGGACCTGCTCTATGGCTTGTTTTTGCAGGAGGGAGGTTACCTCCTGTTTTAGTAACGTCGCATGTTCTTGAGACATTGGGCGTTGCCTGGGTGGAATGTTTGGGGGGTAGATGTTAATTCTAGGCAATACCCTGAATGAATAATTTGGGTCACCCATCTGTCTGAGGTGATGGTCTCCCAGACGTGAAAGAAATGTTGTATCCTGCCCCCGACCGGAGTGGAATGGTCTGGAGGGAGCAGGGGAAAGTCATTGGGTAGGCGGTGTGGCAGAGCGGGCGGTATTTGTCTTGCCTCTGCCCTTATTATTATTGCCTCTGTATCCGCCTCTTTGATAACCTTTTGTGAAGGTAGACTGAGGAGGGGATTTGTAGGACGTGGATGCACTATCCGAGGAGTAGCCTCTACCCGTGCCCCGAAAGGAAGAGCGGCGAAAAGAGCGCCTAGGAGTGTGAGACTGTAGGGCTCCCATGTATTTCGCCGTATCAGTATCTTTTTTCATCTTTTCGAGGGCTTCATCAACTTTGGAGCCAAATAGATGATCTTGGTCGAATGGATGGTTCAATATAGAGGCTTGTACCTCAGGTTTAAAACCTGAAACTCTGAGCCAGGCATGGCGACGGAGAAGGACACTGGTGTTTATGGCCCTGGAGGCTGTAGCTGCTGCATCTAGGGCACAGCGTATAGAGACATTAGTTATTATTTTTCCCTCTTGGATCAATTCGTTAGCCCTATTCTTGTATTTTTCAGGGAGATGGTGCATGATGGTCTCTAACTCATCATAATGCGCCCTGTCGTATCTGGCCAACAGCGCTTGCGTATTGGTGATACGCCATATATATTGGCGGCTTGTGATGCAGTGCGCTGCCCTGACGCGTCTAGGAGCTTGGACTCTTTGTCAGGTGGTGGTGCTTCGCCTGACGCCTGAGAATTTGAGCGCTTCCTAGCTGTAGATACCACTAGGGAATCCAATGGTGCAGGGCCTTTAATGTATGAAGTGTCTGTGGGGGCGGCTTTGTATTTTTTCTAGGCCCCTGGCCCTGAGTGGGTCTTTAAAAACCTCCGGTGCATGTTTAATTACTCCCTTTAACAAAGGTAGAATGGCAGTAGACCCATGTGCATTGTCGAAGGTGTCTAGGAGAAAATCTTCCTCCACTGGGTCAGTATGTAACTCCACCCCGTGGTAGTGTGTCGCCCTTTGTAACAGGTGGTGAAAACCTAAGGAATCTTCAGGTGGGGATGGCCTAGATGGGTAAAGGTCATCCTGTGGGACATCTGGGATGTCCGGATTGTGATAGTCGTCCCATGGGTCTGGAGATCCGGTAGGGGTGAGGTCTTGTGGCACGTCTGCTGGATCATAATAAGGGTCTCCTAAATCATCTGGGACAGGAGACAAGGTTGGGGAACGATGAGGCAGGGGTGGAGAGGGTGGAGGTGGGGAGGGTGGAGGAGGTGGGGAAGGCACCCTGAAAGGGGAGGTAGCAGTGTCTTTCCTCTTTGGAGGTGGAGCTGGTTTGTCGAAGTGTGTCTTTTTTGAAGACAATGTCAAATGTCCAGTCTTTGGATCCTTGGTGAGTGTCTTTTGCAGAGGATCTGGTGTGAAAAGTTCCTGCGACACTGGTTGTTCTGTCGGCGCCGAGGTTTTCGGGGCCGACGGCTTTTTAGGCTTGTCTAAGCCGTGCTTCTTTGGGACCTCCGATTTTTTGGTGGGTGCCGAAGAAGGCTTCGGCACGGGAGTGTCGGTGCCGAGGGCCTTGTGATGTTTGGTCGACGCCAGAAGGGCAGGTTTCGACACCGAAGGCTTTGGTGCTGGGTTCGTTGTGGAGGTGGAGGCCGATCTTTTCTTCGGTGCCGAAGGGTGTTTTTCGGTACCGCTGGTCGGCTGCCTCGAGCCCGAGCTGCCAGAAAGCTTAATAGGCTTCTTTACCGGGCCCGAAGGTGGGGTGTGAGAAGCAGTATCCTTGGTCTTGCCTAGGCCCGGAGGCGAAGGTGTGACCGAAGCCTTTTTGGGTATCGGTGTGGGAGGGGGTATTGTACTCTTGACCCGCTGCGCCGGGGTGATGTCCTCCACATCTGAGTCGTCGGCCTCGGAAGCACTGACGAGGTCGTCGTCCTCTTCTTCGATGTTCTGCTGTCCCGGAGCTTCGGCGTCGTCCCCGAAGATGTCGACTGGAGCGGAGGTCGAGGAGTGCGCCATGTTGTGTCTAGCCCGTCGATCTCGAATAGTCTTTTTAGAGCGAAAAGACTTGCAGGCGGGACAGTCTCGGGCCTCGTGTTCAGGGGAGAGGCAGAGGTTGCACACCTCATGAAGATCAGTGTGGGGAAACTTGGACCCACATCGAGGGCACTTCTTGAAGGGAGTTCTTTCCATCAGCCGAGACCGGAGCCGGAATAGGCCCGAAGGCCGCCATCGACGACCGGAATCGAAGAAGTGCCGAAGAGGAGGTGATTAAGATGATTTATTATCTGAAGGAGCTCGATGAGCGAGGATTTTTGCGTCGATCGTTGAACTGGAAAAGTTCGGAACCGGAGCGTGAAGTATTACATCCAAGCCCGATGGCGGAAAAAAACAATCTGAGGATGGAGCCGAAGCCCATGCGCAATACGAACCAAAGGAGGAGTCACCAACCTCGTGACTTTCAAAGACTTTCCAACAGGAAAAACAAACTGCAAATATCCGGGCCCAACACCAGATGGCGAGCTATGCACAGTGTATAATCTGCAGCTCATATGCCTCGAACATTACTTTTATTTAAGCTACTTTGCCATGCACATAAAGCCCTGCACAATACTGGCCCAATGTATTTTAATAAAAGAAATTCTTTTCTTCGGCCTTCCAGATTGCTATGATGCTCCACCCAACATCTGGCTGTCATTCCCCGTATATTTAATACTAGATCAGAAGATAACTCTTTTTCACAATTTGTTGCCAAAAGTTGATACCATCTTCCTCTCTCTTTGCGGTTCATTAGTAATTTCCTGATCTTAAAAAAAAAGTTTAAAACGTGGTTGTTCTAATTTTTTACTGCTAGCCTTTTTTCATCGTTGTTTCAGTATAGTTTGAGTAATTCAGCAAGCACCAGGATACCTTTTCCATGGTAACAAGGTGCTATAAATATCCACATAACAAGAACATATGCATGAGGCATCTTCTACTCTAACAACATACGGTTCAAAGCCGGAGGGTCCTAGGGAAGTTTTAAGACCACACAGGATTAGGATCCCCTATCACAGAACAATAAACAGTAAGAAATCCTGAGGTTTATAAAGATAATTCAAAAAAAGTGTGGAAAAACCACTACTGACTGATTTCAAAAGAGAAAAAAAGGTGAAACAGAACTAGTAATTAGGCCCAACAGAGCTAACTTTGGGCATATCCCTTTTTAGGACGAAATCCCTCACTCACCAAAAGTGACATGCTTCATCATTTGGGATTCTTATCCCAGAGGAAAAACCTAGTTCCTCTGGGGGTTACAACCCCCTCACTGAGAGGGAGGAGCTCAGGGATGTTTTGTATATTAGATTGGATATTCTAAATCCACATATGAAGAGCTAATAGTGTGAGTAAGGGCGCAGCGCAAATTAAATCAAAACTGTGAGGAAAAGGAGGTAAAACTGACTAAAGGACGCCAAAAAAAAGTAAATTTTATTAGGAGACGTTCTTCGCCAGGATTAAAAACGCAGAGCATCAGCGGTCAGAATTATAAACTGCGGTGATAAAGTGAAGTTAATTGGTCAACATGTTTCAGCCATAGAACCTAAAAATGAGCTAGGCTTTCGTCAGGACCTGTCATGCTGCTGCAAATGAGTGAACAAGTGATGTAACATAAAAGGATACCATTGCTCTTGGACGAGGAATATTCAGAGGAAGAAGAAGGTCCTTATGGGGATGCGTACAGTCCATCCCAACTTCAAGTAAAATACCACGACTGATTCGGACGATTATTACTTGGAACAACAACAACAACAATACCCTCCACGAGATAGACCTCAAGAGCAAACACAACAGGGTATGGTGGCCATGCTGTCTTCACTTATTAGTGACTTACAAATCATGTTAGATTATAAGAGTAGATTTCCATCTCAAACCTCTGATCAGCAATCAATACAACCGCCGCCACCACCACCTCCGACCTATTCTTCGGCTACAGTGGCTCCTCAATTATCTCAACCTCCGGAGCCGGAACCAATAGAAGGTCGCCAGAATATCGTCACTGTGCAGGATGATGAGGATTCATCAGATATTGATCAGAATGTCAAACAGGTCCAGAATCCAGATACAGAATGGGATGGATATATCATTCCGGATCCTGCTTCGCCATCACCGGATCCTACAGATTCTCCTCCAGCAGACATCGGAGGTTTCCATAATCTTATGGAAAGAGCTTCCAAGAGGTTTGGCCTTCCCATTCCAATTGTACAATCGGAGTGCTTTCTTTATGATTTTAAGGAGCCTTACAGAAAGTCCATCTGTTCCATCCCGATTGTGGAGCATGTATGGAGTGAGGGAATAAAAGGTGATGCAGTCTCCAGCTACCGTCATCCCTGTTCTTTCACGGCTGGAGAAAAAATATAAGGTTCCTGACGATAGTCCCGCTTGCCTGGTTGGTCAACCGAAGCCGGATTCTGTTATCTCACAGGTGGCGCAGTTCAAAGAATCCATCAGCGCCCCTTACCACACCACCGGATAAGGAGGGTAGGCGCCTAGACAATGTGGGGGAAGAGGTTTTCCTCTATGTCCAGCCTCCTTGTTAGAGCTGCCAATGCACTAGCAATTTTGGGACAGTATGATCGCCAAATGTGGTGTGATTTATCTCCATTTTTGGATCAAAGGCCAGATGGTTCCAAGGCTGACGCGAAGAAGATCCTGGAGGAAGGAGAGCGGTCTTCTTCAGAAATCGATTGCGCAATGGACATTGCCACCACTGCTTTTCGCGCCTTGGCAGGTTCAGCTGTTCTAAGACGGCATGGCTGGCTTCGGGCTACCTGGTTTCGCCCTGAAGTTCAGAGTAAGATCTTAGATTTGCCATTTGATGGAGACATGCTTTTTGGGAAGCATGTGGACGACGCTCTACAGGACATCAAAAAAGACACAGAAACGCCAAGGTCCCTGGGGACATTGCAATACCGCAAAGTGCCTTCCGGGGTGCAAGAGGAAAAGGTTTTTCAACATACAGAGGAGGATACCAACAGCCCTACTCCTCCTATTCGCAGTCTTCACAGTAGTACAAACCTCAGTACTCTCAACGCCAAGGCCATTCGGCGTCTTTCTCTTGCCAGCCTTCAAGAGGACAACAGGGGAGAGATACCTCTAAACGCCAATAGCGGCTTCCCGGCTCTGCCTACTGTTCCTCCACCCCCGGAAACATCAGTGGGGGGGAAGGATATCACAATATCTCCACGGCTAGAAGATCATAACATCAGATCGGTGGGTCCTCAATATCATCCGGTTTGGCCACACAGAGTTTCAACACATCCCACCTTCCAGAGCCCCTCGCACCACCGAATCAAAACATCTATGTCTTCTACGTCTCGAAGCTCATCAACTGCTCATCAAAGGAGCGATAGAGCCAGTACCTCTATCCCAACGAGGAGAAGGGTTGTATTCCAGGTTTTTCCTGGTTCGCAAGACGGAGGAAAAATGGCACCCTATCTTAGGCCTGAGGGAGCTCAACACCTATCTCATAAAACTCTAGTTTCGGATGGTATCTCTTCAGGATATCTTGCGTCTCCTGAATCCAGGCAATTACAAGGCAACTCTGGATCTGGAGGACGCATACTTCCATGTTCCTCTCCACCCAGCCCACAGGAGATTTCTTCGCTTCACAGTAGCCAAGAGCCACTTTCAATTCAAGGTCCTGCCTTTCGGACTCAGATCCGCTCCGCGGATATTCACAAAGGTATCGGCCCCAGTTGCAGCGTTTCTCAGAAAACACTCTACAGGTTTTTCCCTACCTGGACGATTGGTTGATAAAAGCTCCATCTTCTCAAGCAACTACAAGGGCAGTCGAAAGTTGCATTCAGCTTTTCAATCATCTGGGTCTTCAGCTCAACAAATACAAATCAGTCCTTCTTCCATCCAGATCGGTCAAGTTTCTAGGGTCCATTCTGGATACAACTTGTTGCAAATCTTTCCCATCAGAGGAAAGACAGAAAAGGCGGATTCTTTCCGCCTGTCAATTGCAAAGAAGACGATCTTTGTCTGTCCGTCTGTACAAATCTCCCCTAGGATCGATTTCATCCTGCATTCCCTTAACTCCGCATTGCAGACTTCGTATGCGCCCCTTACAAGAACAACTGGACATGCAATGGCGCCAGGCAGAAAGCACGTTCGACGACAGGATAATAGTGACTCGTCTTATGAGAGAGGCGGTCAACTGGAGGACAATCAAAGACAATATCTCGAAAGGTCTCACTTTCAAGGTTGCTCCAGCTCCTTTGATACGGACCACAGATGCCTCGCTGGAAGGCTTGGGAGCGGTTTTGCAAGATCTTCAAGTAAGCGGTCACTGGACACCCGAACAACGCACTCTCCACATCAATCTTCCAGAGCTCAAGGCGATTCGTTTGGCTTTACAGGCTTTCCTTCCGAGGATTAGGAACTCCACCGTCTTGGTCCGTACAGACAACACGACGGCCATGCATTATGTGAACAAACAAGGTGGAACGAGATATCAACTTCTTTCCAAGGAGGCCCAAGAGATCTGGGAATGGGCAATTCTTCACAAAAAAAAAAAAAAAAAAAAAAATCGCTCTCTCAGCAGAACATCTTCCAGGTAACCTCTACACGACAGCAGATACATTGAGTCATCTGAAGTCGGTCTGTCACGAGTGGGAGTTGGATCAGGACACTCTTGACAGTGTTTTCACACGTTGGGGCACTCCATCCATAGACCTGTTCGCTACCCCAGACAACAGGAAATGCCGGTTTTATGCACGCAGGGATAACCATCGAGGATCGTTGGGGAATGCTCTTTCGAAGGCCTGGTCAGGCGCATTTGTTTACGCCTTTCTGACAATTACCCTGATTCCAGGATTATTCATAAAACTCAAAACGGAACACTGCACAACTATTCTAATAGCACCGGCTTGGCCCCGCCAGTTCTGGTTCACAGAGCTTCTCCTACGCTCTCAAGATCAGCCAGTTCACCTGCGTCCCATTCCTTCTCTATTGACAATGTCCCAGGGCCAAGTAGTGCATCCGGATCCGAGCTCACTTCAGTGGACCGCATGTCTCCTGAGCACCGAGAATTCCAGAGTTTAAATATTCCTCAAGAATGTAAAGAGGTTTTAGCTCAAGCCCGTGCACCAAGTACAAATAAGACCTATAGCTCAAAATGGAAACGTTTCTGTTTGTGGTGCCACAGAGAAAACCTTCATCCGTTCTCTTCTGCTCCTCATCAAATATTGCCCTACATTCTATCTCTGGCCAAGTCAGGTCTTGCACATTCTTCCATCAAGGTACACCTGGCAGCCATCTCTAGATTCAGACGGACAGCCTCTGGCCCTTCCCTCTGGTCTGCAAGGATTGTCAAACAATTCCTGAAAGGGCTCTTTAGAGTTTCCCCTCCAGTTCGACCTCCACCTCCAATGTGGCAACTCAACTTGGTTTTTGCTCATCTCATGAGACCTCCGTTTGAGCCTATTCATAGAGCGGATCTTACATTTCTGTCATAGAAGGTGGCCCTCCTTGTAGCTTTAACGTCAGCCATGAGAGTTGGAGAACTTCAAGCTCTCACGATTAAGGAACCTTTTTTACAGTTCAAAAACGACATGCTGATTCTAAGAACGAATCCGAAATTTATTCCAAAGGTCCCTTCGGATTTCCATTTGAATGAACCTGTCATTCTAAAATCTTTTTTCCCCTCGACCTACGGCTCCAGCAGAAAGGTCTCTTCATTCCTTGGATGTCCAGAGATGTCTCAAGTTTTATCTTCAGCGCACAAAGGATTTCAGGAAAACTACGCAACTCTTTGTCGCTTTTAGTGCTCCTCGAAAGGGTTTTCCCCTTTCAAAGCAAGGAATTTCACGTTGGATTGCCAGCGCAATTCACCACTGTCACACCAAGCGGCGGGTAATCCGCTAGAAGGACGTGTACGGGCTCAATCAACAAGATCAGTTTCATCATCTGCTGCTCTCTTCGCTGGAGTTCCTATCAAGGACATTTGTAGGGCAGCTACATGGAGCAGTGCCCATACTTTCACAAAGCACTACTGCTTGGACTCTTCCACACGGAGTGAGGCGGCAGTGGGACAGGCAATCCTGAGGAATCTCTTCCAATAAGCGTTGAGCTTTGCCTACTATCCCTCCTTCCTGTTATTGCACATTTTGTGTCTGGTAATATTTACTGACTAATGTTTACTTCTTATGAAAGTATGGATACAGAGTTATTTCAGTATTTATGTCACAAAATGTGGTTTGTTGCCAACTGCTAGCTACTCGGATACAAGCTATGGGCATCTATGGCGTAAGAAAACAAGTTACTTATCTGTAACTTTGGTTCTCCAGTATTGGTAACTTTCAAAGATTCCCATGCGCCCCACCCTCGTCCCCTGGGAAAGCTCAGCCTTCAGCAAATGTGGTTACTGTTACACAACGGCTACGAAAATCTGAGGCTCAGGAAGGTTCTAGGGGGTGAGGCTAATCTGATTGGTTGTTACATATTTTTTGGTCTCTTTTACCAAAAGAGGGGGATATGCTACAAAATGAGATGAGGCCTAGGCCTTTCTTTCTCTTTTGTACCTACTGCTATGTTATTTGTTATTTACCGAGGCTCCCAATCCCACGACAGGGAATGATACAAGCTATGGGAATCTATGAAAGTTCCAATACTGGAGTAATAGTAGAGCTCCAGTTGTGCGTTGCCTTAAGTCATATCACCTATCCATTTCTTTACTACAGTGGGGGCCTTATCTCTGCCCAAAACACAGGCCACTTGCCTCAGCAGCATAGCGACAGATACAAACCGCCATACACTGCTTTGCATGTTGACTTTAACTTGGGGGATGGCGGTAGCTGTAGCCCGCTCAGTGCCGAGAGGGCAATAAATACTGTGCTCCAGAATATATTGATTGGGGGACAGTACCCGGTGAGGTAAATGAAATCTAAACCCAGAGCTTTACAACCAAGGCAGCTGAATATGTTGAAGTTCTGCTCCTGACCCTGCCAAGGGGGCATTGATGCACAACTTGAGCAGTAGGTTGTCGAAAACACATTGTTTCTATGACATTTAAATATACACAAAGTGGCCTTAATTTGCTGAACTACTTTTTTCTTTTCTTGTAGCACTCCATGGGAGTGCATGTCTCTTTTTACTCTCTCCTGTGTATGCCGATTCTCCCCAAATATCCCATAAACCCCATTCTCAACCTCTCCCTACTGCTCTCCCACCTCAACTCCCACTGCTTCCCAGCACCCCTTTGCATCCAGCTTGTTTGTGTGTTTTTTTATTTATTTAAATAAACTCCCCCCAGTTTGCTGCCACCAGCATTGCTGCCCCACCCATCTGGCCTGTTTCATTTGGGCAAAGCAACTTTTCTAAAACTGCATGTTTGAGAACCTTTTGTTTATTTGTTTTTAGCTTACCACTCCAAGGGCATACGCCATCTTGTAACGGTAAACAATAAAAAAAATTAAACAAGCATTAAAAATGCAATAGGTCTCGCATTTACAAGAGTTTGAGCTATTAACATTGAAAATGGCAATGCCTTTTATTTGTTTTTAAAAGAGAAATAAAAAGGCATTGTTATTTACAAAGCCAATAGTTTAAACTCGCGTAAATGCGAGGCCCATTGCATTGCAAATGCTGGTCTCGTGCTGGAATTGTAATCCTGCCTTCCTGTTCCTGCCTAGAGGGCAGCTAAGGAATGAGTTTCCCGGAGATAAGACCTGATTTATTATGAGGTCTTTGAGCTTGACATGAAGGCCCCTTGATGTTTACAATCCCCAGGAGTCGTTTTTAAAACATAAATAAAAGGCCTAGTTATTTACAATGCCAATATTTGAAAGTCTCGTAAATGCCAGACCTATTGCATTGCAAATACAAAAGACATGATAAACTAGTATGTAGTGCCATTTAAAAACAAATAAAGGATAGAAGCGGTCTATGAGAGACACAAAAACAAAAACAACTTTTGACACAGAAAACAAACGATCTATAGGGAGAGGATGTGGTCTAAGGGTCAGAGCGGCCTTTGGAGCTGGGAACCAGGTTGGAGTCTCAGCATCCCCACAACATTCTGTGATTATGGGCAAATCACTTAATCTCCCCGTGCCTACCAAAAACAAGACCTATTGGCTATGCCAATGCTTGTTGTTTAAGGTTCTCTCAACAGGGTGCTAACTGCACTGAGTTGGGTGATAGCAGCCTTAACAGAAATGCTTCTGTGATAAGCAGCCAATTAGAATGTGGCAGATTTGCACATAGAGCCGGATATGCGAATCCGCAGTGGTTGATGGGAGAAAAAGCACCTTAGTCTAATGGGGTGATTTAGGTTTTGAACTGGATTCACAAATCCACAGAGGATCCATGAATTAACAGTCAGATATTGCTAAAATGCAGCCTCTTCATACCCAACCGACCACCCTTTTAAACGCTAATTTCTGTAACACTATTGAACGGATTTACATAAAACCAACCAAAGGCAGTTCCTTCAGTAAAGTTCAGCCTTCATGGCAAATTTGGTGTAATTAGTTTACTGTATAGAGGAATAAAGAGCCCCATAGAATTAAAAAGGCTGTGGCACTTTTGGGACCTCTTTCTCCTATTTCTTGGCCCTGCTTGACAGATCTGCACTAAACTTACCTTGAAAACCCCCAAATCAATGTACCTTTATTGGAATGTTTTGACCCTATTCGTCGATCAGCATCATGGTTATTATGAAAAAAATGGCTTTTCTATGGAAAATCCATGCAGGTGCATATCTCACCGAGCTATCCTACTGGTTCCCTCAGGGTGTCAGCTACTCCCTCGCCTCTGGATCCATCTGACTCACCGTCTCTCTGCACCTTCAAGACCAGTAATCAGCTACTCCCCGTCCTCAGCCCACTACCCAAAGGCCTGGTTCGTGCCCTCAGCTCCCTGCATGCCTCTCCCTCCTGGGCCGGGCTGCTCAGAATCACCCTGCTCTCCCTTCCTACTGTTCCTTAAATGCCCCTCCTGCCCTACTTCTTATCTAATGTATGTTACCCAGCAGGATTGTTGGTTAGTCTGAAGCCCAGACCCTCCCTACCCAACTATGCTGCAGTGACGGAAAACAAAATGATGGGCCTCTCTGTTGAATGCGAGGATGGGCCCGAGCGTCACTGACCTCCGAGACATTACGCCCCCGTCTCCCTCTGTGGTTCATGCACCATTTATTCATCGACTTTGTTTAAAGTGCCTTTCTCCAAGGGTGCACGTAGAGGCGATGAACAGACACGCATCGCTGGGAACAAACCCTTTAGCTTTGAATAGGACGCCAGCTTAAGGCAGCGATTGCAAATGTAACATCATGACTTTTTAAGAAGTCGATGAAAGCTCGAAAGAAGGACGGGATGGTCTTATGGAAGAATCTTCTAATGGGAGAGGACAGAACTGTTTTCCTCTTCCGTTTCGTGAGTCCCACTTCTTCACCCCCTCCCAGCCCCGCCCCCTTACCTTCCCAACCCCTTCCTCCTCCGTACAGGGGGCTCCGGTCTCCAGGGTGCCGGCTTATTGGGCTGTCTGGAGGAAGAACAGGGGGGCGCCCGTGCTCTTTTCCATCCCGCGAGGCGGAGGGGCTTCTAGGCGCCCCTTTCCTCTCTCGAGTCCTGCTGCCGCAAGTTGTTCCCAGTGCTTCGGAACAGGACCGAGCAGGCAGCAATACACTGAAGGAGTGATGTGGCCTTGAAGCCCTCGTCCAGACACTGGCGCAGAGCCGAGTGGGAAATCCGGAGCTTGAATAAAAACAAGCGCACGCCATCACGTATTTTCGCAGCTTTTTCAACCATGCCACTTGGACGGCCTTGCCTGTTAAAGGGTTTCTTAAGAAACCTTTTGCGACGAACGAACGCAAAGCAGGCGAGGCCGTCCAAGTGGGACGGTTCAGAAAGCCAAGCACATACGTCACCAACACTTCTTTTACAATGGCTGGCCACCGTTTACCATAAACGGTGATGCCAGCCAATGGAAAAGAGGGGCGGGCTTAATGCCCCTTACAGAAAATACCTGTTAACACTAAATCTCGCCAGCGAGACTGCGCATGTCTGAGCAGTCCTACGCCAGGCGAGACCTAAAAATGGCTGCATGTTATCATCAAGCTAGGGCTGGTGTAGAGTCACAACGTGTGCATGCGTATGCACCACCACACTTATTTTTTTGCAGATGGTGAACAGCGTCAGAGAAAATACACTGAAAAAAGGCAAAAGGCAAGTACAATGCTATTTTTCCCAGTCATGATAGTGTGTATAAACCATGCCTTTAGTACCTTTTTATTTGTCCAGTAATACATATTAAAACTAAAAAGGTTTTTTATATCTGTTCTTAGTACACATTCCTTCTTTGAAGCACTTGTACTGTACTATTAAAATTATATAGGAGAGCTACTTTTTTGTTTTAATAAACTTTATCGTAAGCCTATGACTGCTATGTTTAGGAAGCTACAATTTTTCTTATTTACCTCTTTTTTTATGGTTGGGACATATGTATGTGATAAAAAACTTAAAACCAAGAATTGGCAAAGCCAAAAGGTTTGACTTTCCCAACGCTTCATTGCTGCTGCTATTGGCTTTGCCAATGCCAGATGCTTTTTCCATACAATGCACTGACAAAGCCAATACTGGTGAATGGACATGCTAAGTATAGAAAACAATGTTTTCTATACTTCTAAGCTGGGTGTCATGTTGCATTAGGCATCAAGAGGCAACAGTCTTAAAAGTATTGAAAACAATGTTTTCTATACATTCTATTCTCTCTAGATGGCAATTACATTGTGTCACACAATGTTAATATGCATGTTGTTTTACACAGGGAAGAGGGTGAAGACAATTGAAAGAAGGCGTCAAGCAGACCGGGGTGGTGAAGCAATGGAGGAGCAGGAGCTGGAGTGAACATTAAATAATAAGCTGAACGCGACAGGGAGGGGTGAGGTAACAACAGAAGAGCAGGGGAGCAACTAAATGCCGCTGCCGAACAGTGGTAGAGAGCATGGAGGGAAAGTGAAGGAAAAAAACAAAAAACAGACAAACCAGAATGGGAATGGATGGAGAAAGCAAATGAGCTTCAGGGGTGAGGGCTATAAGAGAGCACAGAGTTTAGGTTATGAAGGTTAAAGCAGCATACAGAGAAAAGAGAAAAGAGAAAGAAAACACATGCATTCCCATAAAGTGCAAGAGCAAAAAACTAAACATTTCCTGAACATAAGCAACAAAAGAATATAGGTCATTCAATCAAAGGATGGTAAAGATGCTATGCGTCAGCGGAGGGAAAAGTGCAAGAAAGGGAATGTAAGCCACCAAGTAAGTAGCAAGCAAATGAGATGGACAAGAAAGCCAAGCAATGATATTCAGTGGGCTGAATCAAAGACCACTGTAAGTGTTGCTAATGCCCATTATAGGTATGTTGACAACGAACAGCTTAATACAGCTGTAAGCATTATTACAAAATTAATCATCACACCAGTTTTGGCATTACCAATGCTTGCTACTTTGATGTTAGAGAGGAAAATAAAAACTAGGCCACCGCCAAAGAGGCTCGTCAATTCTCACATCCAATTTTATGGCTAGGCCGATTGTAGCTTTAGAGCAATATCAGCCACAACTCTGTATTAGAGTGTATCACTGTTAATTAAGCCCTTACTGTCAACCGCATGAACAGTTGGGGCTCTGGGATTAATTGGCATGTTGGTTAACTGGGATTAATTGGCATGCAGTTTAAGAGAGAAGACATATCAGACCATCTACTAGAGCAGCAAGTGATTACGGAATAAAATAACAAACACTAGTACCAAAGAATATGGATTGCAAAATGAGGCCTTGGTACTAAAGCGTAATTGGATTGAGTAAAATAACTTTGTGACAACTCATTAAGAAAGTTGAAAAGTAGAACATGGACAGAAAGAGACCACCATACACTCCCCACCTAAATGGTTACAACAGGTATGATTCTTAAAAACACAAGCATTGGCAAAGCCAATCAGTCTCGGAAATGTTAGAGTTTCAGAATTGCATGACCAGATGGTAAGTGTTCACCAGGCAGATGCAGCACCCAAGTGCCCACAGCTGATGCGTGGTTACTCCTTTGTGTAATCAAGGGCATACATGAACAATGAATCCCAAATTAAATTTACCATTTGATAGAGAGCAAAACACAATGTGAAATGTATAAATTCCCTTTAACGAGTGCTAATCAAATTACCTAGTAAATCATGATACTTATTATATTAACCTCTCAAGAACAGAAGGTACCGTCTGCTTTAGTGCAATTCATACTTGTGACTAGCATGTTACACACACACACATGCCTGCGGCAGGCACTCAACCCACTGAACTATGCGACTGGCTAGAAGAATCAAAGCCATCAATTATCAAAATGCAGAGATCATAGCATGCGTAGATTCAAATTTAGGAATCCTTTATTGAATCTATTCCCTCTTCCTATTACATGGTGTTTTGTGAGTCACTGTTGTTTCTATCTGGTTTGACATAAACATGGTGTAGTCTGCCCATACCTCCCTTCCAGTCAGTGAATTGGATTCACAATGATCATCTAGATGTCAAGGAAATTGCAAGAAAGTGGTAAGCCAGCTCATTTGGACACTGTACAGTTATCACCGGGTCACATGGCCAGATCCTGGCAGTGGTAACTTAGCCTTTGGACGTTCTGAGGTTGTTAAAATTAATCCTATTAATTTGTATAACAGTAGCAAATTCGTGCAGTACTTTGATATATCAGCCACAAAGTGTTATATAATAGTATTGTATTCTTTTTTACCATTGTTGTTATTATGGTTCGACCGGGCTTAAGAGACTGTGTACGTGCAAAGTGCCTCTTTGGTGCCCCTGGTAGGTTGCAATTTTCAAAATCGATAATGTGAATTTACTTGGGTGCTGGCATCAACATTTGCCAAACCTACATTTCAAAGGTGGGGTGCCATCTTTTGAAAATACCTACGTTTATTTTATCTTGCAATAAGCCTTTTACGGATATTCTTCTTTGAACTTTGAATTCTGCAACATAACAAACAACATGCTTGCTTATGTACTGTGTGTTGTATTCTAAACCGCAAATCGCTTATTGTACAGATGCTCCTAAGGTGGGCTCTTATAAACAAAGAAAAAAGAAGTTTCTAAAATGGTAATTTAATTGGAGGAGTCGATAGATTGTAGTAATTGGTCCCTGCTCTTCGGGAGCTAAACACAGGGAGAGGCATGAGGCATGAGGCATGCATGCCATGCCATGGACAAACGTGGAGAAAGATTAGGAAAGCGCAGATGGAGTAAGCAAATGGTAAACCTGTGGGCAGGCTAAAGCCCACAAAGTACATACAACATATCTTTTTCGAGACAGCACAGGCTGTCTAGAGCCGAAACCTAACAAAAAACAGAAATGACTTAAGTAATGATTTGTGGTTCGAAAAAGCAGGAAATTAAGTATCTTCACACAGGCAATTTGACTGTGGGTCTTAAGTCAGTCGGCTGTAAAGAAAACGGGCTTCTTTGTTACATAAATAATTTAGTGGTCTGTTATTTCTTATCACCATACCAAAGAAGTGTTCAAATGCCATCACCCTGGTTTATAAGTGATATTTCTATAACAATCAATCAATTAATCAGCATCTATAAGGAGCGGCTAATCACCCGATAGGGTATCCAGGTGCTTGTAGGCCCCGGAGGTTTATTCAAACAGCCAGGTATTGAAGGTCATTCAAAATTCCTTAAAAAAAAAAAAGCCTTAACTTTGTGCCGTGAACTGTCTGGGCAGGTTGGCTTTGCTTTGTCTGCAATCGATACATCGAAACAGGTACATGGCAGGTTCTTGGGTAAACAGTTTCGCTCTTGGAAAGAAAGATGCATCAGATTGCGAGCGGACAATAGGACTGGATTACAAGTTAGATCTAGACTGACAGTAAGAAGATATGGAATCTTGCAACAGCTCATGCCTGTGTTGTACTTGGCAGTTGCCCTGATGCTCACTTCAATGGACCTGGAGGAGGAACAACACAAAAAACTTCACACAAGTCGCTATTTGGACACTGAACTGGGAAGGATGAAAGCATCAAATAGCTGCATCTAGATTTGATCCTGGAATTCTTGAACATACTTCTGCAGCCGGTGTGCTAGCTGAGCCAACTAACTGAAATGGGAAAACCGCACAATTTCAAAAAAAGGAAAGAACATTGAATAGATACCTTCTGTGCTAGAATCCGAGCTACTGCTTTTCTTAGACTTCTCTTCATCCTCTACTGGAGTATGTTCATCAGAGCTTGAAAAGAAAAAAAAAAAAAAGAAAAATATATATATATATATATATATATATAATAATAATAATAAGTGAGTTCTTTAATAATGAAGCAAAAAAGAAGCATAACCTTCATAAATGACCCCTTCATTGTCCAGGACGAAATGAAAGCTACTCTGCATGGCAAAACACTTTCGCATTTAAACATAATGAAATTAAAGCATAAATGCACTAGTGACTACAGACACATACCGAAACAAAAATACACTTAAATGTAGGCTGAATAATTAAATAGAAGGCAACAATCCCAAAGCGGAAAGACACTGAACCATCATCCAGCACTCTATTTTACCAACCAGGGTGCCCTTTGTTGGATTGAGTGCTCCTTCCCTTTTGTGTGTTGGGTTTATGGGTTAGGTGTTTTAGAACAAGGAAGTAAACTGGTGAATTATGGTTGGGATCTCCTTGCAATGTATGGGGAAAAAGGAGAAAGGCAGGTAAAAATACATTTTCTGCCACAGATCAGGTCGTTGATTCATCGATTAGGTTTCCTGTTTGTGAAAGGGGGAGTACACCTTCCCAAGAAGTTCTAAAAGCTAAAAACAGTACTAATCCACCAACATAGGATAACATGGCCTCTATAAATTAGTGTGCACCTAGCATGTGAAAACTGTTTGGCATTGTAGCTCGGCTTCAAGAGGTGCTAGGGCTGCATGGCTTTAAGGTCATGCCGTTGTTTATTTTCCACAATTCTCTAGTGGAAATAAAACGCATGACCATTATTGTGATTACAGTTTTTGGTTCTCAGAATCCAAACCATTAGAACTTCCTGAAGTAAAGTCTTGACCCAAACTAAGAGAGAAGCAAATGACAGAAACCACTTTCAACCAAAAAAGAAAATAACTATTCAACATCACTCTGGTCCTCTGAGAACTCTATTGGTGGTACAAAATTCTCTGTACTCCTACCCACGCTGGAAGGGGAATGAACAGAAAGCATCTTAAGTCTTTGATCCTGAACTACAATCCCAAATTAGTTTTGATACATCAATACACATCTACTCGTCAAGAACAGATTGAACTGAAAAATCCCATGATAGCAGTTCAGGTCTAGAACGCTTTCTACACAAATTTTTGGAGACAACCTTATCTGGTGACATTCAATAAACCTCTGTAAACATGTCTTTCCTAATCATCCATTAAAAGTTCATACTAACCATCCTGTCCTGCCCCCACTAGGATTTGAACGCGTTGCTATGGGGTCACAAATCTGAACTTCATTATTCCACTGAGACACCAGGCCCATGCATTGGTGAGGGTGCATAGTTCGATGAATTAATGCAGAGGTATGTTGATGGATGGATGCATGGGTTGATAAATAATATGCAGGATAGATAGAACGATATACTGTCTACACATTAATTTAAAGAGCATAGAGGATTAGACAAATGCTAGAACAAATTAGCTTAAAAGAAGGAAGTCGTATAAAAATGACATAAGAATTAAACTAATCAAATATATGAATCAAAAGTTCTAGTAAAACCACAAAACTGCTATATTAAAAGCAAATATTGTACTCATATGTAAAGAAGACCATGACCTAGACACACCTTGAAGCAGACTCATGGACTGGATAAAAGTTGGGAGTTTATCCAACTCAAAGATGTTTTGTTAAGATATACTGGTTTTATCGTGGCAAGACTAGTTAGTGTAACAGAGAATGGCGATAATGGCCCTGCCGTAGGGTCAAACTTCATGCCGAAAAGTTCTCAATACGGAAAATACTAGGAAACCCCAGATGGTCTGTCTGTTTTAAGATAATAATGTCCCTTGCTCTTGTGGCCCACAATTATTTTTGTAAGCATGAACTTCACAAACAATTCTGTAACTTCACTTTCTCAATGTCAAAAGTCTTTAACGCTCAGTAAAGGTTCATGTGGAACTAGTCTAAGGGTTCAAGCTCTACTTCAGCACAATAAGAGATAAATGTGAAGCAAACTTTATCCTACTGTCCATTTAACCACGAAAACACAAAAAGCGGTCCGACTCTTGCTCCTCAACTCCTTCCTAAACCACTCCCAAACCACCCCTCCTGTTAGCCCCCTTTTAAGTAGCAAAGAACATTTCTACCTACAAGTTCCATCTGTGCTAGCCTGTGTTCTGCCTATTGTTGACAAGGTCTAGCCCAGAAGAAAGGTTTACTGAAGGGGTAATTATAGTGTCCTATTAGCCCAGGTACACGCCAATAATCAAGCCACTCAGACAGTAATTTTACACAGCTTTATTCCGCTGTGTTGAAGTCAGAACTCAACATTCTAAGCCTGCATTCAACTCATCTCTCCAACGCTCACGTCACAGGCCTATGGTGTACAGTGGGAACCAAAGTGTTCCAGCATTCTTTTACTTACAAGACACTAGCACCCGCTTTGTTAAATAAAAAGTTACAACTTTCTCAAAATAATTAAATACACAGCTAAATACACAGATAGTCATAGATATACAGGCAATTACAATTCTTCAATTAAGCGTCGTGGCTCCTGAATCACAGGTCCTGATCGGATCACTGGAAACCGGGAACTGGCAGTTGAAGCGTCAGTGATCTGCACAGGTAAGGTGGAATCAGCAGACACAGTCATCAAATGTCTGCCGGGACCCAATCTCTACATTGGCATCGATGTTTGATGAGCGATAGGCCACATATCGAAAAAGAGAGGAACCTCTTGTTAGGGACTTCCCAGGATGGTGGGCAGTCCCCAAATGTCCTTTGGTGTTAGTGATGGTAAAGGGTTCAGCCTCAAAAAGAGAATTAAAAAAAAAATATTCTGTGTAGTCGGACAAGCACTATCTCCTCTTGTAAAGGTGACATCTTTTTCATGACATTGTCAGTCACCATGGATTTTCAGCTTCTGTTTGCGACCAAAGTTCGTGGCATGAATGTCTTCCTTATTCTTGGATCTTAGTTAGGTCCATTTGGACATCTTGGTCGTCATGGCTCTTCCAAACATGAGAGTTTTAGGGCTTTCCAATGTCGTTGGAATGAGGGGTTGAATGGTAAGCTCGAAGAGTAGTGTTCAAACAGCTAGGAGTTTGAGCTTCTCTTATGCAGCAAGCTGAACAGCTTTCATTAGAGTACTCATGAACCGTTCTACTGGACCATTGGTCTGCGGCCAAAGAGGAGCGCTTTTTTCAAACTTTATATTGAGGTGATTTAGAAGGTCTTTGAATTCTCGGCTATTAAAAGGTTAGCCGTTGTCAGATTAAGATTGCAGGTCCACCCCATGTCGCAAAGATGCCATCTAATTTTTGAATAACCTTTCCATGTGTAGTGGATGAAAGGTCTTCTATCACCGGAAAATAGGAGTATTCATCAGCAACAACTAAAAGAGGATGTCCATTCTCAAGAGGACCAAAGAAATCAATACCAATATTTTTGGCTTTGGGATGGTCAAATATCGTCCACGGTGCTTGATGATAGGTCACTACTGCGAAAGGCTATCTGTACAAGAATACATGGACACAAGCCCAGACCACTGACAAACTTTCTTTCTCAAGTTGCAAGTAAGCATGTTCTGTTTGTGACAGGCTTTTACTGGAGTATGCAACAATATGTCTCCAGGCTTTTGGCAGTCTGTTGTGCTGAGCTAGGATTGCAGCTAACCCAACATGCGTACCGTCAACTACAACCTCTGTATGTAGTTTGGCATCAAAGTAGGCCATTTCAGTGGCACTCTCAATGGCTTGCTTGATTTTTTTGGAAGGTCTTCTCACATTCACGTGACCAATAAAAAGAAATATTATTTTTCGTTAGATTGTGTATCGGTGCACTGACCTTAGCAAAGTCTTGTAGGTATCTAGAACATTAACAGGCCATTCCAAGAAATGATCGTAACATAGAAATGTTCTGTGGAGGATTTTGCAGTATACAATGCTTGTACTTTAGCTGGATCAGATTTCATTGCACTATCAGAAAAGGCATGGCCAAAGAATTTCAAGCTTTTCTTGTGGCATTCACATTTTTCAGTATTCAGAGTTAAGCCTGCATCATTCAGCAAGCGTCATACTTGCATGAGAGCTTCATCATGCTCTTTCAGGGTAGCTACAAAAGCCAATATGTCATCAGTACAGTTAAATACATTTACTACAGGCTGTATGATACATCGAATGACGGCTTGGAAAAGTTCTGCGGCAGATGATATACCATTACTTAATCGCTTGTAGCAAAACAAGCCAATAGGAGTATAAAAGGTTGAAATGTACCTGGATTTTTCTTCAAATTCCGATTGGCGATATCCTTTATTTATGTTGAGTTGAGAGAAGAACTTTGCCCCATTGAATTGAGTTATCAGATCAGCAATGTGTGGACTGGGATGTGTCTCGCGCTCATTTGCCTAGTTAGCCTGGTGCATGTCAACACATATGCATACAGCTCCTTCACCGTCTCTTTTAGGCACTATTATAATGGGAGAAACCTGTGTCGGGCCACTGGAGCGTTCAATGAGGTCATGTTTAAACAACAAATTAGAGGGCGTGGCAACATGGCTGACAGGACGTGAGCTCCCACCCTGCCAGGGGACCTTCTCCCCTATATCCCGCAAAATGCTGCCCAAAGTGGCATAATTTGTACAGGCCACACCTGTCGCCCAAGCTGTTCCCGGACCCAGTTCCTGGATAATTACGGCAAATCCAGGATTTCTCTGACTGCGGCCTAGTTGGACTTGTGATCTCCCAGAGGTGCGGAGCGGAGGGTGCCTGCCTGGGTCTGGAGACAGGGCTCTAGGAGGGTCCGGACACTGGCCGGACCCGTGTGGCTGGAGGAGACCGTTCCGGAGATGCCTGAACCCGGGTAGCAGTGAGATCTGACCGGCTGAGTGGCGCAGCCCAAAGGATCGCTGCGTCCGACCTGTTGACAACCGAAGCCGGGCCCTCGCTGCGGAGGCGGAGGGGAATTAAATTGCGTGACGGAATGCCCGAGCGGCACTGAGACCGGAGGTAAAGTGAAGGCGGCTGTCCCACGGGACCAACACTTGGACTGGCGGCCTTGATGACATGGGGTGGTGCTTGCAGGGAACCGGGTCCTTCTTTGAAGGTCCCCCTGGCAGTGACAGCACCCTTGGACCGGTGAATGTGCCTGTCCCGAGGGCGGTGCCCGAGTGCCTCACAGTCCCCTAGACTTCAGAGGGGGTCTACGAGAGCCTGGAGGCAAACGTCAGACCTTGGGGAAACGTAAAGCGGAAATTAGTTGGCCTCTTCGACGGGCCACGGCGTCCACCGCCTCAGACCTACTTTTCCAGTGATCCCAGGATCTTTCCTCCATACTGTGGGGCCGTGAATTTGATGGGCGCTGTGATCGTCCCTCTGACAACTCTCCCCGTGGAGGGTAGTGAAACTGGTCTGCGGGCTTTTTTTTGGTGCTGGCTGTGTGATATTACTGATGCAGGTGGTTGATGTCCTGTGCATTGCAACTTGGGCACCTGCATTGTTTGGGATCCCCAGGTCCTCTCGATCCTTCGGGGGACCCGTGGTGCATCTTGGGGGCTGCAATATCCACCCAACCTCTTTCAGGGTCATGATTACTTGGGTCCTGTGGTCTAGTGGAGCAACGGAAAGAACTGTGGCACTCCATTGGCTGATAGGAGACACAGATGATATGGCATAGAGACTTCGCGGTGTTTGGGCTGGCGCTTCAGACCCTACTTCACAACCGGCCACCAACCCGCTGTTGCTTTCGCCCTCGCTCCTTTGGTTCAATCCATGAGGTGCAGCGGTGCTGGCTTCTGAGCGTTCTCTAGAACCAAACTTCAGCAGTGCATTTTGCGGCGTAAACAACATTGTGACGGCCATTATGGGTAAAGGCAAATCTACATGCTCACAAGCGACGAACACTATTATGTAGTATACCACCCCGCGACAGTCTACCCACAGGTTAACAAGGCAGTCTGGTGCTACATACACGGGGGAATCGGGGGAAGAGTGCCTCGGAGCCCTCAAGAGCAGACCTTCTGGCGGCTATCCATGGATCACGTACAGCACTGGAGCATCAGATAGAGGACGCGTCAATAGAGGTCATCCTGTTGAGAGCCGATTTACGAAAAGTTTCCGATAAGGTAACCAATTGATGAAACTAACAGAGATCCTGCAGGGGGAGGTGGCACCCTTAAAGCAACAGATGGCCACGACTACAACAGTTGCAGAACTGGGCATGAGAGCAAAGGACGCGGATGGTCGCTCCTGCCACATCAATATATGGTGTTGGGTTTTCCCGAGAGGGATCGTCTATTGAGCATTTTTTGAAGGACTGGAATAGATCATACCTGAAGCCAAATGTCTGACATTTGCCATTGAGCATGCCCACAGAGCCGTGGTGCCGCCTTGGCCATGCCCCTCCCCCCACCCACTCGATTTGAGAAATGAAACATAGCTATCTTTTCGGATTACACAAACCTGGTTCAGGAACAACAAGTCTTTTCTTAGCTGCCAAAAAGAAACTGAAAGCAATGGACTCGAGATAGAAATTATTTGTATGCAGCTAAGTTGAAAGTCCAACCTACACAATGATAAAGCCCACTTTTTGACAGACCCAATGGTGTTTGGGAATGGCTTTAAAATAGGGATGCTGCTACTACTTCAACTGGAGGTACTGTCACCGGAACTGGGGAACATGCCCCCGTGTCACCCTGGCAAAGACTGGCACTGGCAGCGAAAATTCAAACCGGTCTCCCTTGGGGTCCAACAGGATACAGATATGCTTTACACCAATGACAATGCAGTTAATGACCTGAGGCAAGTCAGCGGTCATGCGTAGCCTATATGTGGCTAGATTTGTATTATATATGGAGCAAAAGTTCAGTCTATTAAAGATTCAAAAGAGTTTTCTGTACAGCAGACATGCTGAACTTGCGTATTTGAAGGTGCTCTCATACATGATAAAGAAGAAAATGGTGTCTCAGTGAATTAAAATACTTGCCCAGCATCACATAATTTGAAACTAGTTTATAGGTCAAGAGCAGTATAATTAAGGCAAGTAGTTTATTTAAGTCGTTAGACCTGCAGATCTAGTAACATTTTTGGGAGCCATTACAGAACAAAAAAGTCAAAGGCTATGACAGGACTCGGATTTTTCACCTGCCTAAATCCTGTGGACTCCAAAAGCCTTGCCTACTCAATCACATTTTCTACGAACTATTTAAGATGTACCCCACCTACACCCTACCATTTTGGGCAAAGTTACTTCTATGTGGGTCAGTTTGCTGTAGACCAGCCTGGACAGGCTCTCTGATCCCAGTGTTCAATGAACTGTATAAGAGATGAATGTTAGTGGGCACTAGCACTATCTGTCTACCTTGCGAGCTGTGCACTACTCCTCCTCAATCAACGATTATCGAAAAAGGAAGTGAACAGTTCATCACTAAACTGTGAACAACAATTCCTTATGGAGGAGGGCATGGATGAGGACCATGATGCAGTTTGGGTCAATCCCTGTAATATGCACACTTGGTTCACTTTGGCATGCCATGATCGCCTGCCACATCGAATGCAGGCTTGTACTCCTTAGTTTTAAAAAAAACACTCCCATCACCAACATGCAACAAATTCTTAAAACTAAATGATGATCTTAGGCAGGAGGTCTCAGCCTTAGGAAACTGTTTTAAAGCAAAATATAAATTAATGAGTCATAAGTTGGTAAAAGGAATATCCCAAGAAACTGCAACCATGACAATATACTCGGAGAGGCAACACAAATCTTCCTAAAGAAATTACAGGGTTGAAGTGACAGAATGAAAAACAAAAATCTAGCCAGACAAGCAAAACAGTACTACTGATACTCTGTCCAAATGCATCAATTCAATACTTCACGACAGGAAACAAAAATCTCAGAATGAGATTAGCATTTCAAAGCCTACACCATCATATAGCGGTAGTGGGATCAATATGAATAACTCAAATGGCGTAATCTTGCAATCCAAATGCATAACCATGACTCCTTAATCAGTAATAGAATTTTTTTCTTTCACCTTACATTGTAGGAGAAGAGGGGGAAGGAAGAAACCCCGTACCATGCCCCTTTTTTATTGTTCACTCATGTTCTCCTTTCTGTTTGGTTCCAACATTATTTATAACCGTTTTAGCCCTCATCTCTACATAGATGTTGGTTGTTAAAAACAAAAGTTGTTTTGGGTCTTAAAAACCAGAAAAGGTTAATTAGGGCAAGGTGAGATTTCTTTAACAAATATTGAGGTCTTACTCAGGGTCAGGAACCTTTGGTGAAAGTCCCCAGACTTCAGGAGCTCCAAGTTCACCGATCCGCTCTCTTTCATGTAATCTCCTGTAACAAATGCACAACACAAAAGTAAGAAGTAATGCATATTATGAAATAATCTATGAACCAATGCAGTCTATTTTCACATACTCTCCATTTGTCAAGGAAAATGCATACATAGATTTAAAAATGTTCAGTACTTAGTATACAGTCACGTTTGTCCACCTGGATTAGGAAAATATCCAAGCAAGAAGGGCAATGCAACTTTAGCATCAATGGTAAGTCATCATGAATGTATTTCGGGCTACAAACTAGAGTGATGGAAACAGTCCTACAACTGGGCGTCTTAAAGAGCAATTAAAAAAACCTAATTTGTCTCAGTGGTGCTGGTGTTCAATCTTCCATCTATTTTTTTTTTTTTTTTTTTTAACAACAAATTTTATTGTCAGTTGCATAATAAACGCAGGGCTCTGCACCCCAGAGACCGCTGCAGCATCAAGTTGTACAGTGGCATGACCGCAAATGACAAGTTTTAAATATAAGAGAAAAACCAACACAATCTTGGACGTAAAGTGCCATTCCGGATGCCCATTTCAAACACCCCAACTCCACCCCCGCCCCCCCGAGTTGCTCAATTCCCACTGAAGACTGCCCACCCGCCAAAAACCGAGGACCACGAAGGAAAGAAAGAAACAGACATACTACCCACTCCGAGGAAAGACCAGACCATTCTAGCACACACACCCCCCAGGCACCCCCCCCTCCCCCCAGGCATCGGACGAGGGCACCCAATCTCTACCCTCATTCCACTGGGACATCGTCTGTTGCATTCGGAGGCTCCAGCCACAGGCCTCTATAGTCCGCCCACCGCTTCCATATTTTATAATGCTTACGCGGACAGCCCCGAGCCACAAAGATGGGCTGCTCCAGCCCCATGCAGAAGTCCAGGCTGTTTTTCCAGGGAGCCCGCGTGTCCTTCCACAGTTTGGCAATACCACGTTTCGCCAAAGTGAGGCCCAGCTGCAGAAGATGCCGTTTATATATATTGCCCCGATACCATCCATTACATGTAGCAGAGCTAGCTGTGCCGTGCGTGGGAGCATCCACCACAGGACCTCAAACAGACAAGAAAAGACTCCCCTCCAGAAACGATCCAGTGACAAGCATTGCCAGACCGTATGTAGGAATGTGCCCTCCGCCCCACCACACCGGAGACATTCCGGGGAGGCAACCAGGCCCGCTCGATACAGCCGAACCCGAGCATAATAAACCCGGTGAAGGTACTTGAATTGGATAAGACTGAGGCGCATCGCTATGGCAGCTCCCCGAGGGGAGGCCAAGGCCTCCCTCCAATCTTCTTCCTCCAGCGTGCCTATGTCCTCCTCCCACACCTTCCACAGCTAATCCAATGAAGGCACACTGTGGATGACCAGGGACTGGTATATCCGCGATATTTTTTTGGTGGCATGGTCACCCATGAAAACCTTCGCCTCCAACGGGCTAAACTCGGGGATGGAAGCAAGGCCCTTCAGACTGGAGGAAAGCGCATGTCGGAGCTGGAGATACCGGTAAAACTGTGTCCGAGGCATACAAAATTCTTCCTGCAGATCCCGGAACGATTTAACGGACCCATTCCGCACTACATCGCCCAGGGTGGAGATGCCGATAGCATCCCCATCCACTAAAACCTTGCAGGGCCGCCAGGTCGGGCAGGCGTCCGTTGTGCCACAGAGGAGTTTCCCCCGTTAGTGTATTCCACCACCCCATTCTTCTTAAAGATTGCTGCCAGACCTTGAAGATTACCCCCGTCACCGGCGGCAGCGCACCCCGCAGTTTCGCCGAATAGAGGATTGTGTGTAGAGTGTACCGCCTCATGAGGTGCTGCTCCAACGCATAAGCCGGGTCCCCCCTGTCCCAATACCACCACTCATTGAGTACTAACAGATGTGAGGCCTGGTAGTATGAAAGGATACCGGAGGTCGCCAGACCTCCACAATAGGTGGAGAGAAAGCATGTGCACAACGCCATGCGCAACGCCCCCTGCCCCCACAGGAACCGGCTCAGCCCCGAATTCACCAGCCTGAGCCAGCGAGGCACGATCGGGTATGGGTGATTCTGTAATTGATAGAGCAAGCGGGGGAGCGCAACAATCTTAAAGATCGCCGATCTACCGTAAATAGTCAGTGGCATACGGGACCAAGTCGTAAGATCTGCACGTACGCGCTCCCACACCGATGCCAAGTTCCGCTCCCAGGATAGCGTCGGTACCTCCGACAGGAAGACTCCCAGATATTTTAGTCCTCCCTCCGCCACCTGTAGCGCCGACGCCCACGTACCCACTCTCACCCGAGGACCCAAGACCCACAGTGTGGACTTGCGGGGGTTCATATACAGCCCGGACGTTTCCCCCAAAATCTGCATTATCTCCAGTATGCGCGGCCCGACTTGTCCAATGCCGTTAAGAAGAATAGGACATCATCCACATATAATGCGATCCTGTCCGAAAGGCTCGGGGCCCACTCAAATCCCTCCAACTGTGTATCCATAAGCACCCAGGCCGCCAATGGCTCCATGGCGAGGGCGAAAAGATAGGGCGACAGGGGGCACCCCTGTCTGGTACCACGTCTAATATGAAAGCTGGACGAGACCGCTCCCGCCACGCGGAGAGAAGCCGTCAAGTCGGTATACACGAGCATCACATACGACAGGAACCGAGGACCGAGGTTAAGCCGACGAAGGAGGGCGAACAGATACACCCAGCTCAGGGAATCAAATGCCCTGTCCATGTCCGCCAGTAGGAGCTCAGCCGGCTCCCACGTCTGCCGGACTGCCGCCAGAGCCACATGTGCCCGCCATATGTTGTGCCGCGTCGCCCTCTGAGGCATGAACCCGGCCTGGTCCGGGTGAACCAATGCCGAAATGTGAGGCAGGAGGCGATTAGCCAGTGTCTTGGCCAGAACCTTGGCCTCAACGTTGAGGAGGGAGATAGGACAGTATGAAGCATGCTGTTCCGGGGGCCGACCAGGCTTATGGAACACCACCACTTCTGTGTGCTACCAGTCCGGTGGGAGCCGACCAGCCTCCCTGGCCTCTTCCACCGCCGCCCGATAATAAGATGTAAGTTGTAGATTTTATCGACGATGGAACTCACTGGGGAACCCATTGGGTCCCGGTGCCTTCCCAGAATTGAGCTCACCTAGGGCCTTACCCAGTTCCTCCTCCGAGAGGGGGAGGTCCAACTGCCGGCTTGTTTCATCAGACACCGCTCTGGGCGGGAGATCCTCAATGAACTCGTCCATCGTAGCCTCCGGCAAACACTCCCTAGAGGCGTATAGATCCGCGTAATAAGTGGCGAAGCTCTCCGCAATGGACATAGGGTCAATTATCGGCACCCCTCTCTCATCCAGCACCCCCGGGGTGACCTGGGGATGAAAAACACCCTGGCAGAGCCGATGTAGCATCTTGCTCGACTTGTCGTCCCACTGGTAGATTCTGCTACGTGTAGCCAACCATGCTTGGCGAGCCTCATCCATCAGGAGTGAGGCGTAGGACTGCCTCGCCAACAGTAGCTGTTGCACCCAAGGTCCGCCGCCCTCCTCCCGGCATCGACACTCAAGCCCTTCAATCTCCGCCTCGGCCCTAACTAACCCGTTGCAACGCTTCCTACGGGCCGCCACGCACCATGCAATGTCTAGCCCTCGTAGAGTGGGCTTCAGTGCCTCCCAAAGTGTTATGGCACTAGGGACCGACCCCGCATTGGCGACAAAGTAGTCCACAATCGCCTCCCTCATAAGCTTCTCGTATTCGGCATTCTGCAAATTCCACACTGCTAGTCGCCAACGAAAAAGTTGCAGCCCCCTACCTAACAGCAGCACCACAAATACCGGCGAGTGGTCCGACAGCCCCCTAGGAAGGATCCCAGCGGACAGTAACCGCGTTGCAATCGCCCAAGGGACGAAGACATAGTCGAGCCGAGAAAAAGACTTATGGACCGCCGAGAGGTACGTAAATTCCCTCCTATCACCATGTACGTACCGCCAGGTGTCCACCCAATCGAGGCTCCTAACCAGGGAGTGCAATTTTGTGTGCTGAGTGCCACCCTGCCCCCTCCCGCCCTGCTCCTGTCACTCCCCAAATCCATATCATTCCAATCGCCACCCACCACCGAGGCCACGTCTGGCATGCCCACCCACAGGGAGAGCAACCGCTCCACCAAGGACCACTGTAATGGGGGGGGGGGGGTATACACATCCTAGCACAATAGGGTCCTCCCCAATCTTGCCCCGAAGAAAAAGGTACCGCCCCTGCGGGTCCAGCCACTGTTGCGCATGTACGTATGGGACCCTGCGATGTATCAAGATCGCTACTCCCCTAGAGCCCTGCATGAACCCAGCATGAAAGACCTGCTGGAAACCATATCGCTGCAGGCACAGGGCCTTGGAGCCCATCAGATGAGTTTCCTGCAAAAGGAGAATATCAGCTCCGAGCCCTTTCACCTGACGCAGGACTGCCCCTCGCTTAATTTTTTCCAGGACCCCTCGCACATTCCAACTAACAATACTAAGGGCGCCCGGGGACGACCCAGTCTCTACCATCCCACTAGCCATTGGGCAACAAGCCTTGATGTAGCGCGGATATAAGGTCCTAGCCACGGCTGTGTATGACAGAGGTGCACAGTGTGAGATCGCAACTCATATCCCTAACCAAACCCCTTCCCCGTAACAAACCCCCCTCCCCATACCTCAAAAACACTGAAGTACCTGTCGCGGCGGGGTTGGCTCCATGCCCCCAACCGGCGGGCACAGGCTGCGCCCGCCAATAGATCCCCAACTTGCAGCCCATATCACCCAGGACCACCCTCCACAAACCCCGAGTTGGTGGGGATTCAGCCCTCCTAAGGGCTCTCTCTAGACCCTGAAAGCAAACAGTCACACAGTCCAATGAAGGAAGCACCCCGGCACCACCCTATTCACAAGTATCAAGGATCTAATGTCCGGAGTTGGGAGGCAGGGTCCTCCCGGGACGGGGCCCCACGGGAAACAGAGCGCCTCCGGTATTGCGATCTACTATGCCCCTTCCGACGCTGTCCACGAGGATTCTTTGGCGGCCCCTCGCTCAATGAGGAGTCTGGTTGCAGGCCAGGCGGCATGTTCACCCACACCCGTACGGTTTCGTCAGTCCACTTAAAGACCTCTTCCGGAGAGTCAAAGAAGTGGGTGCGGGATTGAAAGACCACTCGCAAGCGGGCAGGGAATAGTAAAGCATACGGGAGATTAAGGTCTCTTTGCCGCCATGAACGATTGGCGTTGCTGCTGCACAAGTCTGGTATAATCCGGGAACACCAGGATACGTTGGTTGTTGTAGAGCAAAGCTTCTTTGGCGCAGGCCTGCTTCAGCACAGTGTCTCGGTCAAGGTAATTTAGCAGTCTCGCAATCACCGTTCTTGGGCGAGCCCCCACCAGGGGCTTCTGTAGAAACGCTCTGTGGGCCCGCTCCACGACGAAGCACCTGGATAGCGCATCCGGCGGGAGCCAACTCTCCAACCACTGCGTAAGAAAGCGCTCCATATTGCCATTCTCACACCCCTCAGGGAAGCCAACAAAGCGCAGGTTGTTCCTCCGGGCCCGCCCTTCAGCATCCTCGACCCGAAGCGCCAAGCCCCTCTGGATGCTCTCCAGATCTGCCACCTTCTGCTTGAGAACGCCGACGTCATCTTCCACCCCAGAGATGCGGGTCTCCGCCTCCGTGATGCGGGACACCGAGTTCTGAAGATCTTGGCGCAGTAACAGAACGTCCGCACCCACTGCGCCAATTTTTGCGTCCATCATATCCCGGGATTGGGTGATTGCCGCCATCAGGGCCGCGTTGTCTGGTATGGCATCCTGAGACGCCCCGGCGGCTCCACCCGTCGCTCCTGGGCCCGTGTACTTGTCGATAGGCACATGCTTCGTGGAGCCACCACCACCCTTGTCCCTCGTCATGGCGGCTTTCGACGGACTCTTCACACCTTCAGACCACGATGGACAGGACGCCGACACCAGGGACTCCCCCGCGGAGGCACACCGCAGATGAATCAGTCGCCCGGCCCACGGGAAGGAAGAAGGGAAGGAATAGAGGTGGAAAAGCATCCCCGACCCGGGGCCCCCTGCTCGCCCTGCTGCTACCGCCTCACCACTGTTGAAAAATGTCCAGGAGGAGGGCCCCCGGCTCCCGAGGCCCCAGACACCGGCCTTACTCCTGGGCGCGGTGGGCAGGCCCAATCGAGTCACTCTGCTGGCCGGGGCACCCCGCCTCCCGCCAGCTCCTCAACAGCATCCGCAGTGCAGGCTCCCAGGGCCAATCTGCCCCGCGAAAGTCGCCGCCGCCACCGGGCCGTCTAAGCCAGAGGCCACTGGCTCACTGGGGCTGCCGCGCGGCTCGCGTCGCCTCTCAGGCACGCCAGAATTGACTCCCCGGCTCCACCTCCGAATGCTGGGCCGCACCTCGCGAGCGCGTCTGCATCTGCGCTCCCCTGCCCTGATCGCCGCCACTCACCGGGCAGCCCCCTCCGGTTGCTGGTGCCGTAGCACTCCCTCCAGGACCGATCGCATGTCCGAGAGAGCCAGGATAGATGGCGGATAAGTGCTGGGCTGGACAGAGCTGTCTAGCACGCGTCCGCCATGTCAGCCCGCAAAGCCACGCCCAAATCTTCCATCTATTTTAACGGCAATGAGTGCTCTGGGGTCCAAAAAAAGATTCTTGTACTTGCTTTATACATGGCGATACACAAATTACTGCTGCACAGCGCTTACCATGTTTTCAAAAATAAAGAAAGTGATTCTGTAACATCTACAGTTTCGACTTCTATCAATACAGGCCTGAAACCAGCGTCGAACTTTAACCCTCCCTATCATCTAGTACCTGAACAGGTATTAACTGTTGAGAAAGCGGTAACATATGATGTAGGCACCTTGAGGACTTCAAGAGAAATCTGATCATAATTTATCTGCAATAGAGAAGAATGCATTGTCGACTTTATCAAATGACGCCACGATAACTATAAAACCAGCAGATAAAGGGGGCGCAATTGTGATTCAAGACACCGAGGTATACCGACAAGAATGCCTTCGCCAGCTTGGCGATGAGCGTTCATATCGTCGCTTAAAGACAGATCCTACGTCTAGATTGACCAAAGAAATCACGGTTTTAATTGACAAAGCGAAGGCAAATGGGTGGATAACTACCAAAGAAGCAGAATTTTTGGTGACAAAATATCCAGTCATGCCCCAGTTTTATACTCTCCCTAAAATTCATAAAGTACAGCGACCTCCTCCAGGCCGCCCTATAATTTCAGGGATTGGTTCATTGTTGGAGCCTTTGTCTACTTTCGTTGATTTCTTTCTTAAACCAATGGTTAAAACAATGCCCACGTATCTACAAGATACAAAAGATGTTCTGAGGCTACTATCTGAAACACCGTTTAATCCAGAATTGGACTATATGATATCATTTGATATCGAATCATTATATACGTCCAGAGGGCTACTTGAATGTACGACTGATAACAGAGAAATGATGGCCCCCACATCGTTCATTCTAGAGTGTGCCCGTATAGCAATGACTGAGAACTTTTTTACATTTGAAGAAGATATCTACCTTCAAATCTCAGGTACGTCAATGGGCAGCATTTTTGCTCCGTCGCTAGCGAACCTGTACGTACACCTGTTTGAGCAAGATCATGTCCTTGCCCATACGAACCCATTTAGAGACCAGATATTACTATGGAAACGATACACAGATGATATCCTGGTTATCTTTAGAGGTACGATTCTGGATATCACAGCTTTTCATGAATGGCTCAACCAGCAGAACGCCTATCTTAGATTCACAGTAGAGTTCAGCAAGGAGAATCTGCCCTTTTTAGACATCGCCATATACCCCTGTGAAGGGTAATTGGGAAGTGATTTATACAAAAAGCCTATGGCCAGGAATTCCCTTCTATCTTTTTCTAGCCATCACCCGAAAGCTCTACGAGAAAATCTGCCAGTGGGCCAGTTTCTTCGTATACGGAGGAACTGTTCTGAACAACAAAGTTTCCAGAGACATGCAAAAAAATCTATCAAGAGATTTGAGAAATCGAGGCTACCCCCAACAGCTGGTAAGAAAGAAAGCCTGGAAAAGAGCCTCCAATAACAACCGAGAGGCTCTTTTGGAACCACCTACTCACTAACCCCCATTGGGTAGACTCACCTTTGTTCATACTTTCAGCACCTTAACCAACCAGGTGCAAAAGACTACGCAAACATTGGCGTATTTTCAACATAGGATCAGAGTCCCTTCCTCCTCCACTTTTTTCTTTCAAAAGAGGTACCAGCATACGGGACAGCCTGGTACATACCAGACCTAAGAGCGTAACAACTACACCAACTAATACCTTGTGGAACCTACCACCAGTGCAAGGTCACTTCCCCTGTGGCTCTTGCTCAGTATGCCCGCAGACTCAACACACCAAATGTGTAGACATAGGGACAATGAGACCATGGGTTTTGAATAAACACACTAACTGCAACTCAGACAAGGTCATCTTATTATCACCTGCGTTACGTAGGGAGGACTACACGAAAAATAAAGCTGCGGATCAGTGAACATAAAAGCACCATTAGGTGCAAAAAGCAGTCCACTAGACTAACGAATCACTTTCTTGATTTCAAACACAAAGCTGAAGATCTGAAATGGCTAGTGCTTGAACAACCCTACATTCCTTCTCATAGAAGTGATATCAAGCTCTTTCTTTTCAAGAAGGAACAAAGATGGGTTTATAAACTAAAAAGTGACACACAGGGATTGAATGATGAGATACCCTGGGCAGCACTCTAAGTCCCTTGTAGTATATAAACATTTTTTTGACTTATCTTAATGTCAGCACCAAAGAAAATGTATTTTGTACAGGTACACATCAGTTAGTTCATTAACAAACAACTTATAACTGACTAGGACTATCATTCTAATAAAAACTGAGGGGTCCTCTTTGTAATATTCGGGTTGTTTTAGAGCCAGGCATACAAAGCAATGACAAATGGACTAGAACTCCCAGGATGCCTCAATATGGTATGGTCCTATCAATTGCTGTGTTTGTGTGTATAGGTGTTTACAAAAGCTTATAAGTACTCGGCATTCATCGCGTACCTTAAGTCGTTTATGTAAAGGGACTTAAGTTTTGACCTGTGTGAAAAGCGGTTCCCGTTTTATTAGCGAGGTCTCTTTCTGTAACAACTACAACTCCCATGAGGCTTAGATACCGGCGCGCTATGCTGATGCGTAAGGGTGGCGCCAAGAAACCGGCTTATTTAAACCATCAACACAAACATATCGCCGCCTCCCCTTCCGGCTCGATCAGAAGACCGGGGTACCGACGGACAGGTCAATCTACCGAGTAGCTCTAAAAATAGGTATTTTGGATCGGGCGCCTTCCATCTATGGACGCGGTGCTAATTTTGCATTTGACGTCAACACCAGACGGTGTTAGAGTCAGTGAAGGTCTGGTTATTGTTTATATAACAACAAGCTCTTAATTGACAACAACTAGTAGAGCCCTTGTGAACAAGTGAATATTGAACCATGGGGATACCCCTAGAAGAGTAAACCATTGCTCGATATCATTAATACTAGCTTTTGAATTTTCGCAATTGACGGTCTGTTCCGTCTTTTTTTTTTACGCGTGGCGATTATTAACAAAAGGGGCAGTCACTTGGGGCTGCTTCATGACAACTTTCCTTTGTTTTGGAGGTAAAAAAAAAGGGTGTGTTTTTGTTCATTAGGATGCAACTTACATTCATGTGTGATTTGTTGCAACAAACTCTATACCCGTTTCTGTTTATTCAGAGTGGGGCCTCATTTCCCAGAGCGGATGCCTGGTGAGGAGGAGAGTACGCCCGTACTATGACAGGTAAGCTTATTGATGTTCTGGAGGAGTTACTTTTAATGTGTATTGCGAATTGCATTATCATACTAGAAGTTAAGAAAGTACCCTATAATAATTATCAATGAAGCAGGTGATTGTACTATGATTGGCATCTATTGTCTTTTTATTCTTTACTTTTAGGAAATGGATGGACACTCCTGAAATAACCAGTAAAGAGTGTTGAATGGTTAAGTCCACAACCAAAGTAGGTTGTATATCTTCCATTTAATGTGTTTTTTTCACGTTGATGTTTTTTTCACAATTTGGTTAATACACATTATTACATAGCAGTAGCAAATACTCCTAGGTCCTGACGAAAGCCGGATTTCCACATAATCCATAGGCTGAAACATGTAGACCACTTTTCCAACTGGACGTGAGCAGCTATTTTTTCAAAGCAGCTCTTGCACTGGTTTTATTTCATCACTTAAACAGAACCATTACAGCTTCATATCGCTTTCAGTAGATGATTTTAAGATTCACATTATTTCACTGCACTGCTTTCTCTCACCACCACTAACTATTACACCACATCTTTATTTACTACGGTAGATACTATATCTTGAACCGTGATTTTGAGTCTAGTTGCCCGTTAAGCTGTTGCCTTGTTCAATCTTGATGGCACAGCTAGGGCCACTGGATCCCAGATGATGTGGGTGGCTACCCAGGTGGCTGATGAGATTCATTTCCACTAGTAGTGGTTCTCACGTGCTTCTTGATTTTTCTCCTAATTTTTCTCCAATTTGTTTCCAAGTTAGACCATAGGTTTCTATTTTGTAGTTATAATACATTCAGAATTAGGGGGTTAGGAACCTAGTGGTCTTTAAATAATTTTCCCCTGGGCCCTCTTTGATGCATCAGGCAGAGTGCGGATATATTTAGTTATAGAGTACACTGTATTCTTGCCTGACTACTATAGCCTAGTATTTGTTAATTCTCTTTGTTTTATAGACTTAATAAAAGAGATTTAAGCAAATGTGTGATGTATGAAATCCAGCCCATTATACCAATAGTGGGAACAGGTACCCCCGGGGGGCCGTCACACACCTTGGGATCACCGGACTTGAAGCAGATCGTCCTGGAACGGGCCCCCCATGTCTTCACATCAGAGGAGGAAGAGGACAGTGAGGCGACGCAGTCCGGGGTTGACTCTGGGGACCTGCCTTCAGTCACCCAGCGAACAGCTGACAATCTGATATGAGTGGCTCAGTACGGAGGGACACACATTCGCAGCCTGGGATGCCGCCCCCCCGCCTCATGCCTCTGCTGGCCCGGCGCTCCTAGTGTTCTCCCCGTTGCCTAGGGCACTTCCCTCCCCAGAAGTGTCTACCTTCCCCAAGCGGCTAGCCATAGATACTGCGCACAGCCCACTCGTGGAGGCCACTGCAGACGCCAGCCGAACCCCCCCCTTCCTAATAGGTTCATGCTCCCATGCAACCCGGGAGTCAGTTTGGACGTATCGTACTTGGTGATATGTTCTCCGTGTTGGGGCACGTTACGTTCGCCTCGCCATAGTTTCCCTTTCCCTCCCCACGCACACCTTTTGCACTATGTCCCTACCCATGCGCTGCTGAGCTGCCACGTTGATGAGCAAGACCCATGGGGGGTGGGGCGCGGGGATAGGCGCCGGGGGGCCTCTGGGGGACCCGACTGACCAGCCCTGCGATGCGCACTAGACACATGCACTGATGGCACAAGCCGGTAAAATCACACTTCTTACACTGAATGTGCGAGGCATGCATACGGCACGCAAGCGATACTCCGTATATGCATACATCAAGCGTCACCAGACACACATTGCGATCCTGCAAGAGACACACCTTGCGGCAGGGGAGGTGACAAAACTGCCCAGACGCTGGCGGGGGGCCCTTTATGCCACAACTTACTCTGCATTCGCCCGCGGTGCCCTCATATGGGTGCGCCCGGGGGTCCCTTTTCAGGAATTATCGCACGTAATAGATCCGGAGGGTCGCTATGTCCTATTACTTGGTCGGTTAGACGGCCAGACGATATTACTAGGTAGCATCTATGGGCCGAACGTTGATCAATCTAAATTCTGGGACACGCTATCCAATCCCTTAAGCGCATACGCGCAGGTGCCGTGGATCCTGGGGGGTGATTACAATTGCGTACAAGATATAACCTTGGATAGATCCCATCCGCCCCTCCCCACTTCCCCCATCGTAACACAAGCAAAACGGTTCACAACCTGGCTGCATCATTGGTCTCTGGCGGATGCTTGGCGGGCTCGGAACCCCACCACTAAACTATACTCATTCCACTCCAGACCGCACAACCTTAGAGTGCGCCTGGACTGTTTCCTTTGTTCCCCCGCCGTCCTTCCTACCGTTCTGGACGCTGACTACCTGGGTAGAACTATATCAGACCATGACGCCCACACGATCACGCTGCAGTGGCGCCCGCCACATCCCCCCCGTCCCCGCGTGGCGCCTCCCTCGGGACAGCCTTGAAGACCCGGTCTTCCGCCAAACCTTGGCAGACCACATCGGTCATTATTTCAGTGAGAACGCCGGCACAGCTAGTACCCGAGCGTCGGAGTGGGATGCCTTTAAGGTTGTGATGCGTGGCAATTGCATTCGTCATATTACGGGGGTCCGGCAGGTTCTTGAAGGGGACATTCAGCGGACGGAAGAGGCACTGGCTGCGCTCACTAAGGAGACAGATCCCGCTAAAGCCACGCCGGCTGCGCTAGCTAGTGCCGAGACTGCATACGCCGTAGCGTTGGCAAGCATGCGTCGGTTTAATTTCGCGGCATACGCTGCTAGGGCCCACACAGAAGGCGACCGCGCGGGTACCCTGCTGGCGTGGCTCATAAGGCAGGACTCGTGCCTCCTGACCATCACGGCCATCCGAGACGTCCGGGGCACCCTGGTGTACTCGCAGGGGCAGATACTCAAGGCCTTCCAAGAGCATTACATGCGCTTATACACGAGCCCCCGCTCCTCGGTGTCGGCTGCCGCCCCGGTGGACTTCCTGGACCGTAATCAGCTTCCCCGCATAGACCGTGATACGCGCCAGGACCTCGATCGCCCTCTCAAGGCGGCCGAAATTCGGCACGCCATGAAGGCGTTAGCCACCCACAAGGCCCCTGGCCTCGATGGCTTCCCCCTTGACTTTTAACAGACATTCGCGCCCCAGCTAGTCCCTCAACTAGAGTTGCAGTTCCAAGCGGCTGTGGATGCGGGAGTCCTGCCTCACTCCATGCGCGAGTCCGTTATAGTATCCCTCCTTAAACCAGATAGAGACCCGCATCAGCTAGGCTCCTACCGACCCATAACTCTGTTGTCGGCGGATTACAAAATCTATGGGAAGGCCCTGGCGGACAGGTACGCCACGGTCCTCCCACGGCTTGTCCACCCCGATCAGAGCTGATTCGTGCCCGGTAGGCACACCTCTTCTAACATCCGGCGGTTGTTCCACGTACAGGACCAGGTGCGAGAACGGTTCCCTCGGGCGGCGTGTCTGGTGCTTGACCTCGAAAAAGCTTAGCATTTGACACGCTCTCCTGGGCCTACCTGTTTCAGGTCCTGTTACGCATGGGCGTCGGACCCAAACTGTTAGCCTACACTCGGCTCAGCTACTCCTCGCCCAGCTCAAGAGTGCGCATAGGCCCTCTCATTTCGGACTCCTTTCCGATCCGGCGCGGGACCAGACAGGGGTGTCCCCTCTCCCCCCTACTATTCGCGTTGGCGATGAAGCCGCTGGCAACCATGTTGCGCGGGGCGAGTGGGGAGCGGGGCATTCCGATAGGCGATTATACCCATGCAGTATCAATGTACGCCGATGACGTACTCATATGTCTGGGACATCACGATCGATTTAACCCCTATATCACGCATCCTGCATGATTTCGCAGAGGTGACGGGCCTTAGGGTGAACTGGGCCAAGTCCACTGTCTACCCCTTAACACAAGTTGTGCCCCAGGGTCCGATACGAATAGGAGACGTTGAATTCTCGTGGAGTCCCCAAGCGGTTAGCTATCTCGGCATCAAGCTATACCATACGCCGCAAGATATCTACAAGGGGAATTACCGCGCACTGATGGGTAACATCCGATCCCAGGTCAATTTTTGGAAGGGCCTCCACTTGGCTGTTCCGGGAAGGATAGCCGTTGCAAAGACGATCCTGGTCCCGCGCCTGCTGTACCTCTTCTCCAATCTTCCGGTGGTTCCTCCGCGATCCCTGTTCCGGGAGTTGGATACCCTGCTTGTGACCCTTATTTGGGGCAACGGCCGCCGGCGGATAGCCCTGGCGAAACTGCAACTACCCCTTGATCAGGGCGGGTTGGCGGCTCCCTCATTCGAGGTGTATTTCCTTGCCGCCCAATGGCAGTGGGTGTCGCGTTGGACGGCAGGCCGGGCGCAAGAGGAGCTGATCACGGCGGCGGGGCAGATCCCGATCCCAGCTGTCCACCGCATGCTGCTGCTGGGTGCAGCACCTCCATTATCCCGGCCCCTTCAGGTCATGACGGCACGCGCCTGCCTGGCACGCGTTCAGCGACTTAGCCGGGGCACTCCCCTGTACTCTCCACTGCTGCCGTTGGTGGGGCTCCCTAGGGGCCGGGCATACTACACAGAGCAAATGATGCGGGTGTGGACGGATCACGTGGTAACGGAGGTGGGGATGCTGTTCTCCGGTGAAAGTTTGCAGTCCTTCGAGGCACTGATCGGGGACTTCGAGCTACCCGGGGACAATTCCTCCGGCACAGGCAGCTTCTCACGGACTGCCGCAGGCAGTGGGGAGGGATCGAGACGGAGCCCCCCACACACCCGGTCATTCATGCGATGCTGCAGATGGGGTCGGGTCGTCATCTCGTCACGTGGATCTACAAAGCGGTGAGAACCCTGCGGAGTCCCACGTTAGCGACCCTCCGGGAACACTGGGAGGATGACTTCCAACGGCCTCTGCATGACAGGGAGTGGGCCAGGGCCCTGGAATACACAAAAAAAGTGTCCCGCAATTATCGGTTTAAGAACATATAGCTGCATATCCTGCACAGGGTGTATCTAACCCCCGAAAAGCTGCAGAAATATTTCCCCGACGGGGTGTTTGGTTGCCCTAGATGCCTGGAGCCCGCTGCCTCGTTTAAGCACATGTTTTGGGACTGTCCGACGCTCTACAGTTACTGGCACACAATTCACGCTGCCCTACGAGCGGTTACAGGGTTCCGAGACCTGGATACATGGGAGGTGTGTGCGCTGGGTATTCATGAACGACACAAGTCGCAGAAAGTGGAAAGGAGGTTCGCTTTCTTAATGTTGCTCCTCGCTAAACGATGCATCGCTATGCATTGGAAGACGCCTGGGGGGGCCCCCAGTAGCGGCATGGGTGGGAGCGGTCAAGAAATGGGGCAAGGCGGAGGAAACTACACTTAGAACGGAGGAGGCCCGAGGGATGCGCAAACACCCGATCTCCATGCCCTGGGCCATGTTATTGCACGCCTTCACGCAGGAAACAGCGGCTGCGGCGAGTACACAACCGATTGATCCCCTGGGGGCGCCAGCGACCCCGGAGCCCACCCTGGGAGCAGCGCGGGCAGTCCAAGCACCCGGTGCCTCGCAGAGGCAGGCATCACAGGCCCCACCGCCGGATCCCTCATAGGCTACGACCGATGCTCCAGCCCCTCCGGCCCCCTCTCCGCATCCGCGAGCACCCCGACCCCCCCTTTTCTTTTTCTCTCACGTTGGTCCAGCTCTCGAGTGCATAGCCACAAGCATTCCTGATAGACGACATAGTGCACCCACATCCCCTGGTTCCCTGCCCCCAGTTCGTTCATAGTTACCCATTGGCTGCACTTCTCCGCGACACCACTCAAAGGGGTTCAATCACATTGCACGGCACCCCTGCGGCGCGGCGATCAGGGCGCGCTCCGGTAGGCCACACCCAGCGGCTGATCCCGGACACGCACCTGCAGCCCTACTTAGGATAGGCTCGGATGGCCTGAGCGCCCACGAGACTGCGAGGTCGAAAGGGCTGCGATTGGGCGCTCTTGCTCTGTAAGTCTCTGTGTTAATGGCGATAACACCTGTGCATGTGTATATTATTACCTATAAATGCCAATAAAAATGTTTTTCAAAAAAAAAAATTATACCAATAGTGGGAAGACTAAGGAACTAGTGTCACTAAACAGACAGTATGCATGTTAAAATAAAATGATATAAGCAAAAGTAATAGCTACTTGGATGCAATAATGAAAGTTAAAGCTACAGTAGATGTTAGTTGCCATCACTGGAATGGTCTAGATCTCTGTAATAGACCATATTCCCCAAGTAAAAATATCCCCTAGAAGATCACGTTAAGTACTTTAGCATCTTTTAATCCAATCACGGTATAGTATTGGTCACAAACAGGCCTTGTGTGTGGATGCACCATACATTAAGTTAGCTGTTAGAAATGGGATCTCTGGTTGGCTAAGGCTTGCGCCAATGCCAGGCAAAGACCACCACTCTAGTCAGGGCAAGGGAGTTACACGCCAACGATAACCCCTGCTCACCCCCTTGGTAGCTTGGCACGAGCAGTCAGGCTTATCCCGGAGGCAATGTGTAAAGCGTTTGCGCAACACACACATAATGCAGCAACACACTAGGCACACTACAAAAGGAACTCCACACAAGGTTATATCAAAAATAGCCTTTGTATTATCATAAAACACATTAGATGGTAATCACACAATATACACTGGGCCAACTGGCACTGGGCAATATTTACAGGGGATTATATACACATGACAGGGCCACATGGACCACTGTCCAAATCATCACTTAGTAGAAATAGTAAAAGTAAGATTTATCATAAACGTAGAACACCACAAGTAATTGTAGCAAAATAGTAAATGTAGCACAACCAGTAACTACTGGCACAATAACGACCTCAGCATTATCACATTAGGCATAAACCATATTAGGATCACACATTATGTACCAACCTCATACGTAAAAGCACATTATGTAAGAATCATGAGGCAATAGGCATCGCAAGCATAACACCATGGGCAATAGTTAGCATAAACGCAGTATGCCCCAATCAGGGGCACATCACACTGGACCTGGACCCAGGCCAACTGTCCTCTCACAGTGGCTCAAAGGCCCTATGTCCCGCAAAGTCAGGGCGTAGGTAGGGCTACTCAATTAGCCCTAGGGCTGCACAGCAGCAGAAGCAAAAATGCGCAATGCACTGGCCTAAACGTAGCAGCTGCCCGCTAATTGCTGAGCAGCTGTGTGGGCAAAAATATGGGCACTGGCCCTCCTGCGCCCTTAGTCCCCACTGGCAATATGGCGCTGGCACCACTGTGCCCCGAGTCCCCCACTGAGACTTGTCACCACAAATTGTGCCCACGTGGCAGCTGCCTACTGCCAAACGGGGCAGATGGAGAAAATTAGCCCTGGCACCACTGTGCAAAAGTTGGCCCCACTGGGACTCTTACAGTTCAAGGTGCCCTCGCTGACAATGAGCACCGGCAGCACTATGCCCAATATGCAGCCCCACTCATCGGGGTCTCCGTCTGGTGCAACAGGCATCCGGAAGATTGGCCAGACTCAACCCCCTTTGAGCCCCACTCACCGGGGCTCTCTGTGGAGTCTCTCGGCCTCTTCCTGGCAGGGAACAGCGGTGCGATGCGGGACACGGAGCTCCGTCTCTAGGGACGCCTCCTTCCTCCAGGTACGTCGCGGGGCTCTCCTTCACGCAGGCAGGACACGCAGGGCTTACATCGCGGCTGCGGGAGCCCTGCCTCCAGGATCCCTCAGAGTTTCGTTGGGGCATACGTCGCGGGGCTCTCCCTCACGCATGGGAGCTCCGTGGGTTCACCGGCCGCGTTCAACACAGGCGAGGTGGGTTCCCGATGGCGCGTCCCTTCCAGGCCGCTCTCAGGCCCCGCCCACAAACAGGCAGTCCCGCCTGACTTCCTGTTCGTCGCTCCGATGCGGCAGTTTCTCTATTTAGATCCCGGGCCACGGTGGTGATTTCCAGGAAGCAATGCGGGGTGGGCTCCCGCTGAGTAAATAAAAACTAATGCGGGGTGGGCACCGCTTCTGTTTTTTAAAAAAATGTATAACGCGGTGTGGGCTCACGCCAACGAGCACCGCAATGCGAGGTGGGCACCCGCTTTTAAAATATGCATGGGGAAATCCCTCGAAGTTGATCGCAGCTCAGCGCTGCAGGTCCAAAGCGGAGGCGCTCCTCCCAGCAATAAAGAGCAAAGCGCTCTTCCTCAAATAAAGGCAAAGCGCTCCCAAGGCGCTAGAAAGTTTAAAGTCTAGGGGTAAAAGTCAAAATTCGAGGGGGCAAAGGCTTGGCCCAGGCAGGCCAGCACACAGGGCCCTCCAGCAGGGAGGCAGTTCTCGTGGCGGTTGCTCCTGGAGCCCAGCTGCAACAGCAGGCCCCCCCTAAGTCAGGAACAGAACATTTCCACGGGGTCACAACCCCTATATTTATATTACAAACTCCCTTTGTGTCACAGCACAGGGCTTGGGGATAACAGTCAGAACTGGTTTAGGGGGGGATTTGGAGCACTTTGTTTTGCCCAGCTCCTCTTCCCTTTGTCAGGTGGGGTCTCAGTGATCAGACGCACAACAGGGGGCGGATCCAACATTGTGGAGGGAAGGCACAGCCCTATTCAGGTTCCAGGTGCAACTCCTCCCTCCCATCTAGATGCAGATCTCTCTATTCACCACTGGGATGACTCACCCTGTCTCCTGGAGCCACCAACACCCCTCAGCTCCTGTCACTCACAAGCAAGACATGCAATTCACATCAGGCAGGTAGGCACATAGCACACAGAAATGTCAACTTCTAAAAGTGGCATTTCTCCACCAGTCACCATAAATCTGCGCACACCATTGCGCAGCATTTATTCTCACGAGTTCATACATACTAAACTCGCCCCTGCACTCCTCTCATACCAGGAATTACCATGGACACACATATCCCTCATGCATTCCTATGGGAGGGCAGACCAATCTCACCACACGCACTCAGAGCGCGCACGCACTTTACACTGGGCCACAGTGCTAAATAGCGCAGAGGCCAAAAACTATCAATATTAGGTCACAGAAAGGACAAAAAGTTTAGGGGTGAACCTGCCAAAAGGGCAAAGTCCAACATTAGCTATATAGCCTTTTTCTTAGCGCAGACTAAACTGTAGTGATGAATGATCATTTGTCTCACATGTTTTGATTGTGCTTTTTTCACTCTTCAATAAGTCAAAAACACATCTTTTTTTAAGTATCTATATTGCTGCCATGAAACAGGACAGAGTACAAACAACATTTGAGCAAAGTTTTAGGTGCACCACTTCATGGCTCAAATGTCACAACCAAGAACATTTCACACAAAACCCACTCAGAAATGCTTTAAAGATAGAATAAGAAAAGTCCTTCCTCCCCATGGGGACCTTACACATCAAAGGAGGAATCCTTTATGCATACTGGCTGGAATCTCCTGGGGTTGCCAGGGCCCACTCAGCATGGAACCAAATAATTTATGGAATCAGCGACTGAATTTTTTTTACATTTGAGTGTAACGGAACACACTCCAATTGCGGATGATATCATCCATAAAAAGTCCTCAATCTGAGCAGAAGGCAAGGGTGATAAATCTCACCCAGACTACTCTGCTATTACCAACCTGTTAGACTGCTACTGTCACGTATTCCACATAGGGCTCCTCGGCTTCCACTTAGATGAATACAAACATTTTACACCAAGCCGAGAACAAAACCAAGGCCTGAGCCCCTCTCTTCACTTGTATCTTTTGCAACACCTGCATCCTAGATCTATCTCCTGGCAATAGTTCTTGAGCAGAGTTATCCTCTCCCCACTATACTTTAGATCCCTCAGGGTTGCTGACCTCTGAATTGGTTCCTCAGCGTCATTGCCTCCAATGGGCACCAAGATTGGTCCATCTTCCTCTCCATTCTGACCCATGCTTCCTGTCTGTGGTCTGGCAGTTCTCTGAACCGCTATGCAATCTCCCTTCACATCAAGTAGGACTACTTGATATAAAGGAATCTCCCTAAAAGTGAACTCCAGTTTGAATCCTCTTCCTCTGGTGTCCACCCCAAAACCCAGACAAAATTAGCACTGCTTAAATTCTTGTGATCTTCAAGGCAGCTAAGACAGTAAAGGCACACAACTAGGACACTGTGCTGTTTACCGGGTACATCAGAATTCACTACAAGGACTGCTTAATCCTGTCTAACCATTTTATTGACTCCCAATCATTTATCCACCAAGTCAGCTTCTCTTCATAACCTTTCATTCTTTTGTTCAACAAAACCCATTGGCTATGGAGTGGATCAACCAATTACGGGGCGATAAGGACAGAGTCAGCACAAGCGCGATCAGGAGCTCAACAAGAGTGAGATTACTTTGCGACCCAATTGGAGCCAAACTGTTCCCCTTCGAAAGAGTTATAGACTAAATCAGCAACTATTACTCTAAAAAGAAGACTTGCGAATGAGCTCAATGAAGATTGGTGGGTAACATAATTACCTACCACAGGTTATTTTTGATAATAGCCAACTATGATCTGGTTCTGAAGAAGGCACATAAACCCGTGAGGGCTACCATTGGCTGAAACATGTCGACCTTCCACGAACTATCACCAGGTGCAGTGGAACAGTAGCACTTCCACCAGAGCAGCATCCTACATTTTTAATCTTGCCCCATCATCAGTAATTAAAGATTCAAACTGAGGACAGGAGGTATTTTTAACTTACACTACACAAGAACACTTTCGCACTTTGTATCACAACTGTCATAAAACCAGATGGTCCACCTCCAGGTGAAAAGGAGATCACTTGGTGAAACCAGTGTTCGAGTGACAAAAGACCCAATGATGAGGCTACTTTCAGTGCCGACAGGGCAGAGATCCAAGATATACCGCACAACTTGTCGCATGTGAATGAGGTTCTTCGACATACCTAGACCCTGGTATTAACAAAATTTGTGATTCATTCATCTCTGATTTCTTCTAAACCTAACGGAAGCTGAACGAATCTCTGCTTCTCACTCCCTCCTTTGATTAAACCTGTGGATCTAGAGACAGCAGGAGTATTGCCAGGGCTACTGAGGGGTTTGGCGGAAATCTTTTGGAAGGACTCTGCTAAAGCCTACTTTATTCATGGTTGTTTTTGATGATGCTTAAGAAAAGTGAGGGGGGGGGGGGGGGAGGAGCCTAGCGCTTGACCAAGATGGCCGCGTGAGCTCAGAGCTCCCGAGACCCTCGCGCCCTCTGTCGACTATCCTGTCTCTAATCCTGTCGGTATGCATGGCATCGTGTGGATGACTTGTCAGGGAGGCGATTGATGCTACCCGCGGTCGGATCGCCCACCGGGAACCGGACTTATGCCTGGCGGAAGATTGCGGCCTATCTCCGAGGGATGCCAGGGGCTAGAGTTGGCAGGATGCCCGACTCCTAGTTGAACAACAACGGCCAGGCGAGGTGTGAACTGTCGGACGGAGGTCCCCGTCCTTTCACTTTCGCTTTCTCTCCCTTTGTCAGCCCTGCCCCTGGAGAGCTCTTGGTGGCTTTATTACCCTATGGACGCTCTGCAGGCTACTCTGGCGGCCCACTGCAGAACTGATCACTCCTGATTCCTTTCGTTGAGAGGGACCCGTCTTATCTGAGCCGACCTGCTTGGTGTCAACCATGTCGGGCAAAGCAGAGGGGGATCGGCTGAAGGCTAAGTCTACCAGGCGGGGAGCCTATACCCAAGTCAATAGCATGGACCGCTATGCTCTGCAGAAGGGATCACCGAGTGGGTCGAGCCAGTCGCCGGATACCCAGAAGGCGGCCTCGCCTTTGACCCCGGAGCTCTCACTACAGGATGTCATGGGCGCGCTCGAAGGGATGCAGACTTCGATTGGGAGACAGTTTGATGCCCTGGCGCATAAGGTGGATGCCATCTTGGTGGATGTCAACCTGATCCGTGCGGACTTGGGCAAAACGAATGAACGGGTTAAGAACCTGGACCTCAAGACCACGGGCCTCACCGATGATGTCACGGAACTGCAGACCGAGGTTCGTAAGCTGAGGACCGAGAGTGATCTCGCTGCCCGCCGGCTGGAGGACTTTGAGAGCCGGGCCAGGTGCAACAACGTGCGCGTCATCGGGGTCCCGGAGTCCTCGGATGAGGCTTCGGTTGACCTGCTTGTCGAGGACTTGGTGCTTAATCATCTGCAGCCTAAGGGTCATGGAAAGTTCTTTGCGGTTGAAAGGGCCCATAGAGTGCCGGGTGGGAGGCCCAAGGCGGGTGCCCCGCCGAGGCCAATCGTCGCCCGGCTCTTTCATTTTTGAGATCGGGACGCTATCCTGCAAGCATCGAGGGTGACGGGCCCGGTCCCCTTCCAGAACGCGTCGGTGAATTTCTATCCGGACTTCACCCAGCAGGTGCAGAGGCAGAGACAGGGCTTCCTGGGGGTGAAGAGGCGGCTCCGGGAGAGGGATCTGAAGTATGCCATGCTCTTCCCTGCCAGATTACGTGTGGTGCACGAAGATCGGACATTCTTCTTTGACTCTCCTGTTATGGCCGATGAATGGCTGGACGCTTTGCCCCGGCGACGGACGGGGGACGACACTGCCGAGGATGGGGACAGTGGCCGGGATGGGCAGGGATGATATCTCGGAGCCGGTCTGACTCGATTTGGCTATATTTGAAGACTTGAATAGAGTGCAGTAAATGCGGAGGGTTGCGGGAGGACGAAGGGTGCTCTTTTCCTCCCTTAGGGTACTTTTTGTAGATTTTGGGTTTTGTAGGGCGACAGGCACACTGCAAGTTGGGGGGGCTTTTTAAGCTGCAGCAGGGGTGCAGGGTGGGGGGAGTTTCTGGGATTTTGGGTTTGTTGTTGGGGGGTTTATTTCTGCAAGGCATGATTATTATTTCCAGGACTGTTCCATGGTGGCTCTTCGGGTGTGGGGTGGGCCTCTTTACGTTTGAGGATGGGGGGGTAGGGGCTTAAGTGTTATAAGCTGGAATGTTAATGGTTTGGGGGAATCGCATTAAGCGTGGGATTGTTTTGCAATTCTTGAAACGGTCAATGCCGGATGTTGCCCTGCTGCAGGAGACGCATCTTATAGGTAATACGTGCTATGCTCTGAATAGGAAGGGTTATAAATTCATAGCACATTCGGGATTCTCTTCTGGGTCCAGGGGTGTGGGCATCCTAGTCAGAGCTTCGTTACCATTTGAGGTGGACTCCACCATTGTTGATGATAGGGGGAGGTTTGTGGCGGTGGCGGGGCGGTGGGAAGGAAGAACTTTGGTTTTAGTTTCGGTTTATGTCCCGCCGGCCCTGCAGGCCTCCACGTTCACAGATCTGGGTAGGGCCCTGCTGGATCTCCCGGGGGGTATGCTTGTGGTGGGAGGTGATTTCAACGCTGTTGGCTCCGGCCTGCTGGATAGATACCCGCCCAGAGACACAGGGGGGGCTCAGAAGTGGCTTCCAGACTTCCTAGACACGCTTGGCCTGATAGACTGCTGGAGGCTCCGGCACCCCACACAGAGCCAATACACGTTCTACTCCGGGGCACATGGTAGTCTTTCCAGGATTGATTACCTACTCACTCTGGCCGCGCATGCCTCATTGGTCTCCGAGGCGAGGCACATGGCGCGTGGTATATCTGACCATTCGCCAGTGTGGATCCGGCTGGATCTAGGTCGGGAGGGAGGAGGAAGGGTGGCCCCTATCAACCCGTGGTATTTCCGAGACCCCAAGATGCGCAGCGCGCTGGTAAAGAAAGTAGAAAAAATTTTCAAGGGCAATCAGGGATCCGTGGACTCGGCAGTGTCGCTGTGGGAAGCTTTTAAGACCGTGCTTCGAGGGGAAGCCCTCTCCCTAGTAGTGGCTGCCAAGCGGCGGAGAGATGGCGAGGTTCTGCAGGTGGAGGAGGAGATCGCGGCTCTGGAGGGAGCGCTGGAGGAGGAGGTTACAGAGTCCTCACTGCATGAGCTTTGCTTGAAGCAAGCTGAGTATAAGGACCTGGTGACGAACACCGCTAAGACCCTCAGTAGGGAACAGCAGGGCCGTCTGTATGATGTTGGTGACAAGGCAGGGAAACTCCTGGCTTGGCTGGACAAAAAAGAACGGGTCAATAGAGTTGTGCCAGAGTTGACGGGAGAGAGGGGAGAGGCGATTGTGGAACCTGAGAGGATTGTAAAGTGTTTCTCGGACTATTTCTGTAGGGTTTATGCCTCAGTGTCGGATAGGCCGCCCGAAGACTCGTGTGACCTCCTCCGTGATATCGAGTTGCCCTGTCTCTCCGATATAGATAGGGACGATCTAGATGGTGACATAACGGTTGACGAGGTGGCGGGGGCTATCCGCGCGTTAAACTCGGGCAAGGCCTCGGGACCGAACGGCTTGTCGGTCGACCTGTACAAGCTGTTTCCGGATAGGGTCGCCCCTCACCTGCGCGCCAGGTTTCTGGAGGCGCGGGGGTGTGGGACCCTCCCGTTGGATCAGCGACTGGCGACGATTGTGGTTATACACAAAGAGGGTAAACCCCGAGATAAGTGCGCCTCATATAGGCCTATCTCACTTCTTAACGCGGAGCCGAAAATTCTGGCTAAAATCCTGGCGACCCGATTGATTAGGGTACTCAGTGACTTGGTCCACCCGGATCAATCCGGCTTCATCCCGCACCGAAACACAGCGTTAAATCTTCGGCGCCTTCATGGTGTAATCGCCAGGGCGGGCACGCTGCGTGAACCAGCTATTGTGGCGGCTCTTGATGCCACGATGGCCTTTGACACGGTGGAATGGGCATACTTGTGGGCCGTGCTGGCCAAGTTCGGCTTTGGCCGCGGTTTTGTGAGCTGGGTGAGGTTGCTGTATGAGGGGCCTCTTGCGAGTGTGGTGGTGAATGGTCGGGCGTCGACTCAGTTTCAGCTTGGGAGGGGTACTCAGCAGGGTTGTCCCCTGTCGCCTTTGTTGTTCGCCCTCGCCCTTGAGCCGCTGGCTGCGTGGATACGTTGGCACCCGGATATACGGGGCCTTAGATGGTCGCCTGAACACGAGGACCGTATTTCGCTCTATGCTGATGATATCCTGCTGTATCTTGCCTAACCCAAGAAATCACTTATAGTGGTCTGTGACGTACTCACATCTTTTGGTAGGAACTCGGGTCTCGTTATCAACTGGAGTAAATCTTATTTGTATGTTCTTAGTGGCGAGGTTCCACCGATCCCTAGAACATGTTCGATACAGGTCGCTCAGCAGGGCTTCGTGTATTTGGGGATTTTTATCTCCATGGACTCTGCTGTGCGATATGAGAAGAACCTGCTCCCCCCCCTGGCACGCCTGAGGCGAGATGTTGAAGGCTGGCGGAGGTTGCCGCTCTCCCTTGTTGGGCGTGCGGCCCTGTTCAAAATGATGTCTCTTCCCCGCTTCCTCTACGCACTGCAGAATACTTTGGACTGGGTTCTGGCCAACTACTTTCGGGAGGTCGAAGGCCTCCAACGAACGTTGCTGTGGGATGGGCGGCCGCGAATAGCTATTGCAAAGTTGACGCTTCCATGGTACGACGGGGGCATTGCGCTCCCAGACATCCGACGGTACTATTGGGCCACCCAGCTGAGCGCGATTAATCATGGGTTTTATGGCCCTGCCCTCAGCCCTGGGTACGCCATGGACAGGTGGTTGCTGCGTGGTGGTAACTACTACAGGGCGTTGTACTCGCGGTCCCTAGACTCGTCCCTCACGGGGCCCACTGGTGTGGCAGTGCGTGTGTGGAAGATGGCAACTGACTCGCTGGGCTGGAAGGATAGGCTCACCCTCGCTACCCCGCTGTTTGAATCGGAGAGACTGGGAAGGCTTTGGCATACAAAAGGGTTTGATAAATGGGACCTGATCGGCATCTCCAGGGTGGGAGATGTGCTGGATAAAGGGACGGTGAAGTCCTTTGAAGAGTTGCAGACGGAGTATGAGCTGGGGCCCTCCGAGTATTTCCGATATATTCAGGTGCGTCACGCCCTCCGATCAGTCCTCGTAGAGGGTGAGAGGGTGCCTGAGTCCTCTCCTTTGGAGGACCGGGTCCTTGATGGCCATATGCCCGAGAGCACGATCTCGCTCATCTATAAGAAACTGATCAACGTCCGGGCGGACATGCTTCTGGGGCTGAGGGACCAGTGGACTAGGGATGGCCTCGAGTTGGATGATGAGGATTGGCAGTCGGCTGTTTCCTCTCCTAAAGAGGTCGCGATCCCGTCGCGTCTGAGGCTGGTGCAGCTTAAAATACTGCATCGAGTGTATGTGACGGGGCCACGGCTGGTTCACATGGGATTCTCGGAGGACGGCCTATGCAGGAGGGGATGTGGTATGGTGGGTACTTTCCTGCATATCATTTGGGAATGTGGTGTCATTGCGGAATTCTGGAGGAGAGTCCATGCAGTGATGGGGGAGGTGACGGGCATTGCTATGCAGCCGGAGGCGCGGTGTTGCCTCCTGAATGTCTGGGGGCCCACTGACCACGATGAGGCACAGACCCAATGGGTGACTCTGGGTAACATGGTTGCTAAGAGAGATATCGCGCGATTGTGGTGCTCTTCGGGGCCCCCCACATTGACCGCGTGGAAAGAAAGTATGGACTGGAGTATGTTCAGGGAGAAGACGGTCTATTGCGCTAGAGGCCGCCCCCGGAAGTGGCATGCCATCTGGGGGCGGTGGAATCAATACAGGGGGGGAATATGTCTTGCCCCGGATCTGGATCCTCCCGAGGAACAGCTTTCCTCCTAACCTTCTTTCCAGCTCAGTATGGTTTATGAACTTTTGGCCTCTGCAGTCCCCCTTCTTCCTCTTTATACTGTATTGTAACTGGTAGATGAGTGGGGTCCGGCCTCCCCTGGGGGGCTTTCACCATGGGCTTTCAGTGTTCTTGCCTTGCTGGGGTTTGTTGTGTGTTTTTGTGTTTACTTAAAAATTGAACCTTTGCACTTCTCCTTTCACGGTACTGGGGACGCATCACTGTTTCTATCGATGCTGCCGAACCTCCGGGTTGTCGGCTGAATAGCTGTGTCCTGACTTTTGAAAATAAAGGTTTTTAAAAAAAAAGAAAAGTGAGGGAGTGGCTAGTCGCCCCTTTAATAGTCTGCCTGCTGGTGGAGGGGACCGCAAAACGACAATCTGTGCTTTCAAAAGAAGACATGTACTAGACCTCAAGGGTCCTGTAAGTTCAAGCATAGTTGCTTGATCTGTGGGACTGAAGGGCACCCACTGTTTAAATGCTTTAAGAAGTCCAGGTAAAAAGTTGGACACAGGGAGGCCCCAACACCCCCATGGATACATCCCCGGTGTCCTTACTGACATGGAACCAATGGTTAAATGCTTGCAGCCAGAGAGTTGCGCCCACTCATTGTCTACCTTCATGAGTCTGATGGGTGAATTTGGAGTTCTGTTGGGCCACAATAAGACCGCAGGTCCAATCACGACCCTTACGTCTCTAGATATCGAGAATGACTCACAGAAAGGGAAATGAAGGTTACCACCAGAGAAAGTTCAGGTATTTCGAGGGTCAATCTCTACTACACATTATACACTGCATAGCAGAGACGAGGTTGGGCTGTTATCGTCCTTAAAATGTTCCTTGAAGAGCATGCCACTACACTTGCGAGGTCTCTTGAAGACACTGCGCGAGTGCTTTGGTCTCCCTTTCAGTTCCATGAGTCATGTGGTCATCTTACTTTTCATTCAGCAGTGCTTTTCTTTCAAGCTTGTCTCTCTGGTACAAAGCACAGGAGCACGAGTTCTGTGTTGAATAAACTCAGACCTTCGTGTTCAGTCTGGATTTCGCTTGGGACAAGCCAGCACAAACATTTTCTTTCTGTAAAACTCTTACCTAGCAAGAACACTTGGGAGACATTTTCTGACTACATCCAGGTCAGATGCCCACTACTGCAGTCTGCTTTCTCATTTGCTCCTAGTATTTGCTCCAATTGGATCCAATCCTAATCTACTCCGATTTAAGTTTTGTGAGTGCCAGTTTCCTGTTCAATTCTCTACCTCAAGTAGGTTTTTTATGGGGCTTGGCTTTTTCGCCAATGAACCTTCAAGGAGACACTTGTTACATCAACAGGATATTCCCTACCTCTAGCATTCAGTTAGCGTATGCCGCCGCACGCACTCCTCGACTCTGTCTGAAGGTAAAAGAGATTAGAATTGATATTGCGCAGTATTTCTCTACCAATGAAGGTTCGGTGGTCTCCTCTTCAACACTATGGGAGGCATTCAAGGTGGTGATCAGGGGGCCTTGCATTTCCAAACAAGCACGGGTGCTAAATTCCATTCGATCTACTATAGGAAAACTTGAGCAGGAAATCAAAGTGGCGGAACAATTGTTCTTTCAGTCCAAGGAACCTTGACACTTGGCCACCATTCGTGGGAAAATTGCTGAATTGGAGGAAGAGGCTGGTAGAGAGACCCATTTTTTAGAGAAGCATTCCAGAGCACACAGTTATAGGGAGCAATAGGCCTGGCAAAACCCTACCCAATGCACTCAGACAGTGCACTTCCCCGGCTTATTTAGCCGTGTTATTAGACAACGACGTTTTCCCTACTAGAGTTCAAGAGGCGGCACACGCACATCTTACTAAATACTACTCCTCACTATACACAGCTACGCAGAGCACTCCCCATCCTGATCTTGTGGAATATTTACAATCAATTGAATTGCTCTGGTTAAGCGACACCCACAGAGAGTATTTAGAAAAGCTCTTTACCATAGAAGACATTACACAGGTTATCAATGGCCTACCTGGGGAAAAGGCACCAGGGTTAGATGGCCTAACCACCACATTTTATAAAACTTTTGGGGAAGAGCTGGCGCCCCGGCTGTTGGATGAATACCAGGAGTCGTTAGAGACCTGCATCCTCCCGCCGACCATGCGGGAGGCCGCAATCATCTCTGTTAAAACCCGACAAGCCCCATAATTTATGTGATTCATATGGACCCCTGTCATTAATTAATGTCAACGCAAAGATACTAGCCAAACTAATCGTCAATAGACCACAACTGCTACTACCACTCATTGCCAGGATAGATCAGTCAGTCAGTCAGGTTTTTTCCCGGGCAGGTCAACGGCCCACAATCTGGGCACTTTCTTCACTACAATACACCAAATCATCCCCCAGCTGCCCGCAGTTGCGGTGTTTCTTGAAGCAACCAAGGCATTTGACTCCTTGGAGTGGCCCTTTTTATTTACTGTCCTACCCAGATTGGGATTTTGCCCCAACTTTCAGATTAATAGGCCTACTCTACACTAAACCGGCAGCTCGTCTACGAGCAAATAACCGAATATCGGCACCCTTCAAAATAACGTGTGGTACAAAGCAGGGATGCCCACTCTCGCCACTGCTGTTTGCAGTAGTTATGGAACCTCTAGCGGACAGAATACGGCAACACCAGACCTCACGGGGTTTGGGATTCACAGACGGAGGCCTTATAATATCAATGTATGCGGACAACATAACATTATATATTCGCAAACCAGACGAGAACCTCAATCCTGTGTTGAGGGAAGTCCTCCGATTCGGAGGGATGTCTGGCATACAGGTCAACTGGACGAAATCCTCCATTCTACCCTTCACTGACACCCCTTTAGATACCAATCTAGAATCCTGCTCCAATGGGCTGATAGCGAGGTTAGGTACCTCGGTGTGGCTGAGCAGAGACTTGCAGGAAATATGGCGTATGAACTTTGGTAGGTTGCTAGTCTTGCTGAAATTTTGAGCTGCCCTGCCTTTGTCGCTGGCCAGTAGAATTGCCATCACTAAAATGATAGTTCTACTTAAATGTTTATTTGTCTTCATTAATATACCTATACCTCTAACCAAAGCCTTTTTAAAATCCCTGCGCTCTATTGTAATCTGTTTAGTGTGGGCTGGGAGCTGCTAACTAGCCCACTGTCAGGAGAGCCACACACAGGAAGCTTTTATTTTCAGAAGACATCCTTTTCACTGTGCTGCACCGTCATGATTAAAAACGGCAAACTTACCTTCCTGTGTGTGGCTCTCCTTCATGGGCAAACTCGTGAGGTTTTGATGTTTAACGGCTGGTCCCGGTCGTAGGAGAGCCCCGAAGCTGCAAAGTGGACCTGCTGGAGTCAAACGACGATCAGCGCTAGGGGCAGGAGGTCGTTTCAGGAGAGACTATTGTTCAGCACAGCTATGCGGTATTCTTCCCCATCCACTGGGATTGAAAGGCGAAATTTTCACAGCAACTCACTGTAGTTTTTATTTTTTTGGCACTACAATGACCAGCAGGCTCAGTGCGAGTCTCCGCCCACATGGGCAGCTGATCTGCATTACAAGTACTGCCGTCGCATCACGCTGTGTGCCACAAACTGCCTCTGAAGAAATGCAAGGTAGCATGAAACGCGTCAGGCAGCTGTTATTTTCAGAAGACACCCTTTTCACTGTGCTGCACCGTCATGATTAAAAACGGCAAACTTACCTTCCTGTGTGTGGCTCTCCTTCATGGACAAACTCGTGAGGTTTTGAGATATATATATATATATATATATATATATATGCCTGAACAAAATTTTATTAAGAAAAATAAAAAACATCGATTTCTTCTTCTTTACACCACATGTGTGAGGAAGAATACTGTGGCTTTGTGACCAATACTCGAAGGGCACTGATTTTGGTAGGAAGTTACCCAAAAGTCCAAAAAGGCAGTTTTTGTGCCATAACTCACCTTGATACGGAGCAGATGAAGGCATCTGGAGGGTTAATAAATATCACCAGTATGAAGGAGGAGAAAGATGGTTTCCCTTAAGAATATAGACATCAGGAGAACTTGCCTACTGTTGGTCCAAGGTGGAAGAGAGTTAGATGTGGCTTAATGTTAAGGAGCCAGGCTGAGGGTTAGGGGTTCAAGCCCTGGTGTCTCCAAGGCCATGGTCAAAAAGATCTGCCTAATTGCAAAGAAAGCTGTCTCGCGGGGGCCGTTTCAACAGTAGGTGAGACGGCGCACACTTGGTTGTGCTGCGAGGAGTTTGTCGAGAGGCGCCAAGGAATTGGTCCAGAGCCGCCTCCGCGTCTACCCCTTGATCCACGGCAATGCGCAGTGCTCGGTTAAGGGTGCACATCAGACGTTCCACCTCTCTGTTGGCTTGAAGCCACAGCGGGGTGATCTTCCGGTGAAGAATCGCTTTGTTCTCGAGGTACTCTTGGAATTCCCGGCCCTGGAACGGAGGTCCGTTATCCGACTTGATTTCCTCAGGCAGTCCCATCATTGCAAATGTCTTGTCCAGAACCCTCTTCACGTGTGTGAACGCTGTTGACGCCACCACCTCCACAACAGGGAACTTCGAAAAAGAGTGTACCATGACCAGCATGTGACATCTGTCGGGGAAACTCCCAAAGTCGAGGCTGACTTTTGCCCAGGGGCTCTCACTTGGTTCTTCGGTAATCACGGACGCCGGATCTCCCCCCTGTGATTGTGCAGGCATGGCACTGCCTCACCACCTCTTCCACCATGGAGTCCATTGCTGGGAACCAGACCTTGTTCCACAGCCTGGCCTTCGTCTTGGCCATACCCTGGTGTCCGACGTGTGCCAGCGTGAGAATCCACTTCTACAGCCTTTCTGGAATAACGATCAGATGTCCCCTCAGAACAACTCCCTGCTCTCCCACGCTGAGTTTGTGGCACACTTGCCAGAGCTGTTGTCGAGCATGGCTGACTTCCGTCCTGAGAGTGCGGGCTCCATCCATGAAGTGTGTCCAGCCATTGTTCCCCAGTACGGCTTTCACTCGGGATAGTGTCTCATCTTCGTTAGCGGCACGGCCGATCTCCTCAAGCATCATGGTGGTGGGGCACGCCCCTTGCGACACCATCTTCACGAATGCTTCGGCGTTGCACGCATCTGTTGAAGGTACTTGAGGCGACGTGGACTCAGGGTGGCGTGACAGGTAGTCGGCCGGGTTGTGGGCCCCGGGACGAAACAGGACCTTGAAATTGTGTGACTGCAGCTGCACTGCCCATCTCTCAATTCTCGGGGACGCCAGTCTGGACGATCCTGCGAAGAACGGGTGTAAAGGCTTGTGGTCGGTCACCACGTGGAATTCTCGGCCGCATAAGTAGAGGTGAAAATGTTGACACGCCCATTTAACAGCCAGGGCCTCCCTCTCAATTTGGGCATATCTTGTCTCAGTGAGGGCCTTGCTTGTGTAGGCCACCGGCCTCCAGACAAAGAGCTGTGCTCCTAGGCCCACTGGGCTGACGTCAACAATGAGTTCAGTGTGCCGCCCTGGATGGAAGTAGGCCATTACCGTCCTGTCCAGCAGTCCTGCCTTGATGTCGTTGAATGCTTGGTTGGTGGCCCCATTCCATTCCCACTTGTGATCATTGCGTGTGAGAGCCTGGAGCGGCTCTGACTTAGCCGCGAGATTAGGTATGAACCTTCCACAATACGTGGCCATGCCGAGAAAACTTCTCACTTCGTGTTAGTCCTTTATGGTTGCGAAATATGGATATCATACTTGTATTTGGTTAGACAATTTGGTTAGACAATTGGGTAAAGTATACGAGAAACGACGGAGTCTTGGCTTTCCCAGAACATGGTTCATTTAATTTGGCAGTTGTGAGAAACGTAAGAGAGAAAATGATGAATTTAGAGCCAAGACCTAGACCGACACAATTTGAAGCATTGACAGAATGGGAAGATGAGATGCATGACCGAGAGAGACAGAGGAGTGGCGGAAGGTATAGGTACATGTTTGGTAGACCATATGGACATGAGAATCATGATGATCGAATGAGAAGGTGGAGGAATGAGAGTATGACTGAAGGATTGTTTCCCGTAAGAACTGCAGAAGAGAATGGAGGAAGAAAATGTACGGAAAAAAGACATAATGTAGAGTCAAGAGGGTATGGAGCGAATAAATCAGAGGATGATGTTCTTGATGACATGTTTTATAAAAATCCACCACCGTATCGACCAGAACCAGAAATATTAACACCAAGTGCCCCGATGAAAGAAACTTTACGAATTATAAAGACAGAACCAATGTCTCAAGGTTTAGAGAAAAATAATTCCATTAGAGAGACAGAGAGGAAGTCAGGGAGTAAAATAAATGGTGAAAGTTCAGCAGAATTAGCAAAGACTACCTTAGAATTGACTGAGAAGATAAGAGAATTGACTAAAAATCTGGAAGCTGTAACAGTTCCAGTGACGATAGGTCCAGTAATGCCCATTTTTGATCAACAAAAAGGTAGTGAACATTGTTCAACAGTTCCTTATAAAAGCCATAAACCGGTTGAACAGCCAAAGCTGAGACAAAATTAAAATCCATGGAGACAGACAATAAGTATGATCGAACCAAGTGTTTCGAGCAATCCGTTTATAAGCCAGAATTTCACTGAGAAGAGTATAACGACAGTGGAGTCACTATTGGGAACACAAAAGAATTCGGAACAAGGTAGTGTAGAGAAGCCAGTAGGACCATCTACAGAAGAATTAAGTGAATGGTTGAGAAACTTGCAGAAAAAAGACAAAGAAACCCAATCAATAGATGTGGAAAAATTACGAATGGTGCTGGAAGAATTAATAGTAGGAACTATCCCCACAGCGAAATTAAAAACTTACCAAGATGAGGAATTACTATTTTTGTGCAAAAGCGTGACATGGAGAGCGAAAAATCTACATGAACGATTAGAAGAAACAGCAAATGAAATGGGTATAGATATTGAAAAGGTAAAAGCTTTGCAAAAACCCTATCGAATAGATTTCACTGAAAAAGATATTGAAAATTTGAACACCACAGGGCGAATAAGTCAGATTAAGGAAATCATTGTTTTATTGAGAAAATGGGGAGATGTAGACAAGCATTGGCATAGCCAATAGGTCTCGCTTTTGGGACCTTATAAGTATTTAGTTATGTATCACAATATCCTTGGTGCAATAACATCAACTGTTGCATGGCTAAAAATGTAAAAAGGTCCCAAAGGCGCGACCTATTGGCTATGCCAATGCTTGTTGATTGGTTGTCTTGATTTGTTTTGATCATATTACAATCTTTGTTTCCAGCACACTTCATTAGTACTAAAAATACACTCGGTTTTGGCTTTCCTACCTGCTGAATGAGTTCAATTCATTTACTGATATTTACATTTTGTTGTGTGTTACAAACAGACATCCTACGGCCTTTTCTTTCACACTCCTTGCACCCCAGAAATATTGTTTCCTAGTTTACTTTTCGTGACTGCAAAGTGAGAAAACTTTGTAAAAACAAAATTCCTGTGTTTAATTATTGCATAGATTTTTGCGACTCACCAAAAATCTGCTCATCATGACCCACCAACGGGTTGAGACCCCCAGTTTGGGAAACACTGTGTAGGGTAGGTATAAAGATGTGACATTCACTCCCCCTCTTCCCACAGGCTTCTTGCAGTCACAATCTCCCTTTTCTGCCCCATTTATAGATAAGTCCCAAACACGGCCAGGGCCGTGTAATGGTGTGCACATGTGTCATAGGTGTTAATTAGTGACATCTCTGCTACAGGGATCGTGGAGGCAAAGAACTAAACAAGCCAGCAGCTATCTCGGCGCATTAAACAGTAACTTTACAAAATAGTGGCAACAGCAAGCAAATAGTCGGTGGAGGAGCGAGGGGGTGGGATGGCGAGAGGATATGGCCCGTGGCCAGAGCGATTGACCTCGAAGCTAGGAGGCCGAGCTCGACAACGACGCCCAATGTTCTGTGATTCTGGGCAAATCACATAATCACCCCATGCCTAACAAGATGAACGTGTCAGTCTGTAACGCAACCGGTGCTCATGTAAAGCGCTCTGATACATTTCGGGTCGAGTTCGCACTGTATTAAAAAAAAAAAAAAAAAAATCTATAAATTGAAAGAAACGTATCTTCATTGGGGAGCAGTGGCGGGCGCCATCCTTACCCCTCTCGTCTTCCTATCAATCAATCCTAGCGAACCCTTTGATCTCGCTGTTGTGGCTGAGGCTGTGATAAAGAGATTCAATGGTTGCCACAAACTACGTGTTGAGGCCTTCACAATCCTCACCAAAAGCTCTTCTCTGGACACACTCCTGCGCATCGATGCAGAGCAGACCCGGAGCTGGTGGGCTTTTGAAAAACAGAAAATAGTTTCACGAGTGTCTGTGGGTGCCCGTGGAAAGGTGCAAAGTTGTAAAGCAGATATAAGGGCTACAGCAAGCCTCCTCTGCCCAGGCCTGGTTGGGGCCCAGAGGCACGCAGGCTGGCAAATGGTGTGCACTTTCGCGGCCGCTTTGATGTCCTCAGTGGCCGCGCGGCTCACTGAGGACATCAAAGCGGCCGCGAAAGTGATCAGGCAGGCTGCCAAATGGTGTGCGCGCGCCCGGCGCACATGCACTGTATTTGGAGGCCTGAAAAGCACTAGTTTGCACTTCCAGATCCCCCTTTTACAAAAGCTCTCGCGAGAGCAGCGCTAAAGCGCTGGCTCAGGCGAGACCTAATAAGTGGAGAAGCAGGTGGTATCAAAAACGAGACGTTGCCTCAGATAAGACAGTTGCAGCATTTCCTGTGAGAGAAAAAGAAAAGGTAGTAATAGAGTGCCCTATGAGAGAGATTCCAGGAGGAGATGTGCACGTCCCATGGACAAGACCGGATATTTTGTCCTTTACAAATGATTTCCCTCGACTACATGAAAAGCCTGTAGAGTGGTATAGACAAGTGGACAGATTTATGAAGTTGTCTAAAGTACTATGGATTGACCTGAACAGTCTATTCGACTTAATAGTACCAGCAGATTTATGGACGGAGTGCAAGCTCATGATTAATTGGCCAACTCAGGAATACCCTAGGGATCCAAAAACAGGGTCACCAGACCCCGAGGTAATGAAGAAATACGAACAGGTTATGGCTTTTCTGAAAAACAAAGTACCTCCTAAAGAGACAGATTGGGTGAAAATTGTGAAAATTGACAGAACACATCAGGAAAGCAAAGAGTCAGTACACGCATATTATGAAAGATTAATCTTGGCCTTTAAACAGTTTAGTGGAGATGAAAATTTGAGTGAAAAGGATATAAGTCATTTTGTATATGGTCTACGTCCGGAAATTAGTGAGATGATAAAACAACATACTGTAGATTGGCAAAATAAAAAAATAGATGAAGTATTGAGACATGCTAAATATTTCAGTGATGAGATTGAAGCAGAGCAGCGAAAATTCTAAGAAAAGGCTATGTGGGCACAGGTAAAGGTAGCGGAGAGGCAGGAAGCTCAATTAACGGAACAAGCGAATAATATAGGAACAAGACAAAAATGCAGTCCTGGGAATGGTAAGGGTAGAAGAAGCTAAGAATAAATTCTCATGCCATAATTGCAGTAGAATAGGGCAGTGGAAATCAGAGTGTAAATTTCCCCCAAGTACTAACAATGAAAATCCATCATTGAATCCACAGGTGCAGAATGAGGCGAGTGGTCAACCGCAGCGACAGCAGCAGGTTGTTACACAACAGAATCAGGTGCCAAAACCGCCTTTTCCACAGAGCAAAAACTCTCAGAAGTATAGTAGCGAAACGGGATTCTACAATGAAGAACAGGTAAATAAGCTACCACGCGCTAGCGCTGTTTCGCAGTATTGGCTACAACGCGATGAGTGATTCAGAAGAAGGTTATTGACGGTGCCGAAGGGAGGACGAAGAGTGCGTACTTGGCGCAACTCTAGAAGTAGACCAGACAGGTCCATTTGTAGATGGGAAGGTTAATATTGAAAATATTACTTTCCTAGTTGATACTGGTGCTACTGGATCAACTGTTAGATCAGCTGATGTTAAGAATCTTCCTCTCTCGAATTGCAATTATCGCCGCGGAACGGAGGACTGGGGGTACCAGACTTTAAGGCGAATTACCTGGCCAGTCAGCTTCAATGGCTGTCCTACTGGACGGCTGGGCGGAATATCCAGGAGATAGGGTACACTCTAGACGATTTGACACGAGGATCTCTGCATATGCTCCTCCTGCCTAGGGCTCGGATACCACGCAATGCCCCCCCCCTATTATTACTAGCATTGTACTGTTGGAGAAAGGCCCTACAGTACACTGGAAAGTACATCCCATATGCTACAAATATACCACTGTTGGGTATACCTCTTCCTACTGGCAGACTGACAACAAATCGCTTGCGGGTCTGGGAGACAGCTGGGGTAGAAACTGTGAGACCCTTCTTTGGGGACGGTACCTTTCTGGACCATCGCACTTTTGTGCGGGCCACGGGCACCACAGACCGCCATTACTTACTACACGCAACGACAGTACACTATATTAAAAACACGTGGGCTCCTCAACGAGCGGAACCGACAAAGCACAAATTGGTACATCTGTTATACTATATGGGGGTAGGGGGGACATTTAATAAAATGGCTTTACGCCGGAATCCGGGCCCAGGTTGGCACCAAGCTACACGATCTCCGAGCTAAATGGGCGGAAGACTCGAACAAGGAGATCAGGGACAAAGACTGGGAGTGCATGGTGGAACACCCAAAGAAAGTGTCGCGTAACGCCAAACTTAGGTTCATTCAAACGATGATACTACATAGAGCCTACCTCACTCCGAAGAGGCTACACCTTATGTTCTCGACGGCACAAGCTACCTGCCCTAGATGCCGGTCTGAAGAGGCGGGATTTGCCCATATGGTATGGAACTGCCCACGCTTACAAACGTACTGGCAACGCATTCGACAGACATTACATGGAGTCACACACATAGAAGTAAATGACGACATCCTGGACTGTCTCTTAGGACTACGTAAACGCACCAAAACTCAACGAGCACAAATACGCTTCCTCGACCTCTCTTTAATCCTTGCGATACGTACAATCACTAGACAGTGGAAGGCCTCTAGGTGTCCCACTCTAACGGCCTGGCAAGCTGATGTGATACTATGGGGGGGGGGGAGGCAGAGAGTGCCGTGTTGAGGCGGGAAGAGGAGAAAGGAATGCGGAAGCACCCCATAGCGATGGCCTGGGACGTAATGCTCTTAGGCCTAAACATATGTGGATTTACACCCCACAGGACCAGGGCACACACAGTAAGTGGTACGGCCCCTGACCCAAACAACTACTAGACAGGTAACCCTAGCTGTGCTTGCCCTAAGGCGATCGAGAGGGCCGCTACGATTCACCACACAACACTAGACACATGATAGTACGTAGGACCAAGGACATTATACACTGACACTATAGGGAGATTTAGAGACCGAGGAGCGGGGTAGGGGGGGGTTTATTATGTTAAATGTTAAGAGCATCTTCTATACCTGGTGGTTATTCGAATGGTTTCGGTATCCTATGAATGGCAATATACATTTCTAAATGGAAAGTGAAACGAGACTAGGTTTTACTTGCATGTGTACGCTCCGAATACCATGCTTGCACATAATGGGTACAATGTATTCTTTTTTTCTTCTTTTCTTTTTCAACGATCATTAGCGAAGGCATACCTGCAATGTTGATGTGGTTGATACACTGCCGACAAGAAATAATAAAAGTGTGTTATAAAAAAAAAGTTGGGGTCAAAGTGCCTGTTGAGTGCAGCGACTGCCGCCTCGTAGTCGTCGTTATTGCCTGTGTTGGGGAGCGTTTCGAAGAGGTCATAGATTTCTGATCCTCCATGGTAGATGAGAAGCGACCGTTTCACTGTGCCATCGGTCTCCCTGGTGCCTTTTAAGTAGTGGTTGAGCCGTCCGACCCACACTTTCCAACGTGGTGCTGCCGTGGCAGGGTCCGAGGCTTCGCTAAAAGGTGGCAGCGGAGCAACGGCCGTGTGACTGTGTCCTGGGGGTGATGCGTTGGCACCTCTGTCTGGATTGCTTCCAACAGCCTGCTGGCTGGCCGTGCCAGTTGGGGCTGTGTTGCTCATGGTGTCCACGCGACTGTGTGCAGTTGTGGAGGCGCTGTCCTGGCGCTATGGGATCGCAACCGTGCTCTTGGGTCGGCACGTGCCGTTGACTGGTCTGTGGGCCTCGAAGTTGCGCGCAGGGCGCCTAGACTTCCCGCGTCAGCTAGCAGGGGGGGTCCAGAGCCTCCCTGGAAGGATGGTGCCCCAGTGGGAGCAGGTATGTGGCGTTGTCCTCCCTGAAGGTTACCCCACTGATGTACCTTTGTGTGTTCCTTCACTTTTCTGTCTGTTTTTTTGTTCATTTTTTTTTTTTTGAGTGGCCTCCTGATTTTCCCCTCGTGTAGCACTCCCCTACTGCAGGCAGCTACGGTGGCTGGGAGCCTGGGGAGCAGGGTCGGAGCAGATGTCAGCAGGGAGGCGTTGCCCTTTGCGTGCAGCCGGGAAGGAGTTGAGAGGCTGCAGTACCACAGCCGGCCACCCCGCTGAAGGCCCAGACGCGTCGCAGCACTCACTCACTGCATAAAGGTGGGGAGAGGGACCTGCGCCGCCAGCTGAACACGCTCCCAATGCATGGAGAGACGCGTGGGCAGGGCAGGGCGAGTGTGCCGGTCCATACGGGGCTCAAAGGCGGCAGTCGCCGCGGCGACGACCGGAGTCAAGACGGGTAGGATCACCACCCCTCCGCAGGACCGGAGATTCACGGGTGGGCTCCGCAGGCTCCCAGACAGCCAGAAGGCAGTGCACGCGTGTAGCGAGACCGGCCTCGTCGCCAATGTAGCAAGGCGGGGCCACGAGGATACAGGTCGCAGCAGCCCTGAATAGAAGGTACAACACACAGTTCATTACTCATTGGTTGGAAGACCCCGAGCGGTCTTTCCGCTGTTTATTTATCCACTCAGGTCGAGCCCGCCCTGAGGGGTGTGTGGATGTATGTCGAGGGGATACATTGTTTAGGAGAGCCAGAGTGGACGAGTCGCCCCTGCGAAGAGTCCTTTCAAATAGTAATTTAAAGAAGTAGAACAGACATAGAGCCCACCTACTGTAGCAGCTGTGAAGGTCTTTGAATGTCGCAGCAACCGTCTAAAGCAGGACACGGATTTACACTCCAGGACTCACGCTGTGTTCCAGGTCTAAACCATTAAAGTGAAATGCAACTAAACAATTAAAAGAACATTAAATGGTGTATGCTACACTTACCTTGCTATGAAAGCCTGGTGGCGTTGTCGCAGTATCTCCTCTTCATCTTTGTCGTAGTATTCTGCCCAGTGACCGTGTTGGGGACGCTCGCTGCGGGCGGCTTTGGGCTGGGGCTGAGTCCTTACTGCGCTCCTCTCCCTGGAGGGGGATCGCCGTGGCTTCTTATACACATGTTGTTGGTGTGCCCCGACTCTTGACTGGGGGCTGTGCGCGGCTCGAGCCTCGGAACTGCCGCTGCGGCGCCTCTTCCTGCTACTGCTTCCCGCCGGGCTGGGACTCCGAGATCGCTGCACTGGTGCCATGCCCGCTGCAGGGAACTAGGAGAACCTTCTATCGAAGAACCCTCTAAAGTCCAATGTTGTGTTTACTATTTACAGGAAGCAGACGAGTTTGACGTCATAGACACAAAGGAAAGACTCAAAAGCTGACGGCCACCGTTGTCTACATATGTCATCACGACAACCGACGCCATTGTACTTATGAGGCGCAAAAGAGACGGCCATCTTGAACCTTGCCTGTTTTACTGCTGCACCAGGGGACGCAATACCACAACAACCTTATCTGCCAAATTGTGTTTCAAAGTGACAGCGGTGGAAGTGTATCAAAAAAGTATAAGAATTGCGATCCTGAGTGCAATGGGGCGGGGCTACGGACCCAGCTAAAAAGAGTATATTCTGTATATAGTTTTGCTGATGTTTCTCACTCGGGAAATTGCATATAAAATAATCAGGGCCATTGGAATAATGCGATTGTGCTGCTCTTGCATTTTTCGCATAATTATGGAATTACCGTATTCCCCAGATAATCCATCATCTTCTGCGTTATCTGCAGATTTTAACAACAACAAAACTAGTTTCTACCCCAAACAGTTCAAAGTTACTAAAATGTAGTGAAACATGTTGCTGCACAGTGGAACGCCCTTTGAAAAGTTGACTGGCCACCTTTCTGTTACTTATTGCTATATTTGGGTGTTAATCTGGTACTAATGAGGTGTGAAGTGGTGAGACATCCAAACGAAAGAAGGTAGATTGTGGAATGAAGTTTATTCACGTACTCCACCCATCACACGGAGTATGTTATGTTATGTTATAATTTGGTAAAGCGCAAACAGCTGCCCCAGCAAAGAGGCGTCCCGGCGCTAAAGAACCACGCAAACTCAGCGGAGGACAAAAGAGAAAGCAACTAGGAGACCTAATAGGAGGGGAATAGGTGAGTTTTGACGGCTTTCCGGAAGGCCGACAAATTTTCCAATGAGCGGATGTGTACTGGCAGGGAGTTCCAAAGTTTGGCTCCCAGCACTCTGAAAGAACGTCCACCCGTGCGGGCGAGCTTAGTGCGGGGGACCATCAACAGATGTTGGCCTAGGGAGCGTAGGTTACGCTGAGGCACATAAGGTGAGAGGAATGATCGGAGAAGATCAGGGCGTCCAGTTTTAAAGATTTTAAAAATCATAATAAGGGTTTTAAACTGGATACGAAATTCAATGGGAAGCCAGTGCAGCTTACGGATTGTGGCTTTGGCTGAACATCTGCGTGGAAGACCGACCAAGGTTCTGGCCGCAGTGTTCTGTACACGTTGCAATCGTGCTATCTCTGCTTTGTTGGCGCCCAGAAGTAAGACATTGGCATAGTCCAAGCGGGAGAGAATAGTGGCTTGGACAATCACTTGGCGAACCTTGGGGTCGAAGAAACCGAGTATAGGTTTGAGGCTCCTCAATAGTCCCACACAGGTGGCCGCTACTTTTTTTGTGTGGGTCTGAAAATTGAGTGAGGAGTCCATCCATACGCCAAGGTTTTTAACCAAGGATTTAGGGGGTGGAACGGCGCCCAACGACGAAGGCCACCAGTGTTGATTCCAGTGGCTGGGGTTCTTTCCAAGGAGCAGCACCTCCGTTTTGCCTGCATTAAGCTGCAGGTAGTTGTCTGTCATCCACTGGGCCACCGCAGCCAGACCATCTCTGAATCTAGTGGCTGAGGTGGATGGGCCTTCGCTGAGAGTGATGGCTAGCTGTGTGTCATCGGCGTATGACACCAGCGTAAGGTCCCATTCTCTAGCCACTGCCGCAAGTGGTTGCACATATATGTTAAAAAGGGATGGGCTGAGTGCAGAGCCCTGAGGGACTCCTTGTCCGATGGGGTGGGGCTGGGAGAGGAATGGAGGAGCTGATACCCGGAAAGTTCTGTCTGTCAAGAAGGAGCGGAACCATTCCAGTGCAAGACCTGAGATTCCCGCCATAGCCAGACGATGTAAGAGAATGTTATGAGATACCGTGTCAAAGGCGGCGCTGAGGTCCAGAAGGATCAGCGCAGCACTTTGACCGGCATCAAGTATCGTCCGGAGATGTTCCGAAGTGGCTAGGAGGGCAGATTCCGTGCTGTGGCCCGGTCTAAACCCGTTTTGAGAGGGATCTAAGATGTTATTTTGATCCAAGTGTTTAGACAGGATGATGTTTACGTGGGCCTCTGCAAGTTTGGACAGCCATGGGAGCAGTGAGATTGGTCTAAAATTCTCCAGTTTGGAGGGGTCAAGGGTCGGTTTTTTAATTATAGGAGAGACCCATGCTTGTTTCCAGGCAGTCGGGACACTGGCGGAGGAGAAAGAAAGGTTCAGTAAGAACGCCAGGGTAGGCAGGAAAAAGTCTAGAGATTCGACATAGTGAGTCGGTCTCATAGGGTCTGCCGGGGAACCTGTTTTGACCTTTCTACATAATTTAGTAAGGTCCTCATGAGAGACTTCATGTATGTGCCTCAACATGGTGCCGTTGCTGATGGATGTAGAGAAGCTGGACGAAGTAGCGGAGTGCAGTGGGAAGGATCTATAGATTTTTTGCACTTTTTCAATAAAGAATGTGGCAAGGTCCTCACATTGCTGCACAGAAGTAATGCTGGAGGGAGGAGATCTGTTACTCTGTAGCTCGTCTACTAGTTTGAAAACAACCTTGGCGGGGTTAGGGCTGGTGTTAATTTTTTCAGCATAGAAGGCAGCACGTGCAGAGCAGATAGCTTTATGGTATCGTTTTTGTTTGGTTAGATAGAGCGCTTTGTCACTGTCATTGTATTCTCGCCTCCAGACTCTCTCAGCTTTCTTACATTCCTTCCGCATGGATTTCAAGGTGTTGTTATACCATGGGTTGGAAGGGGAGCTGCGTCCCTTAGTCCATTTAAGAGGGATGAGGACATCTAGTCCCTTAGTGATCCAGTCATGGAAGGCAGCATATGTTGTATTAGTGTTTATATGTGCCCTTTGATGGAATTCTCCTAGGGTGGACTGCAGGTCTTTGGGAGCAAGTTTGTGCCATGGTCTTTTTAGGCGGCGAGTAGGCTCAGCTTTATAGAGCATTTCCTTAATCGAGATGGTAAATTTAATTAAGTAATGGTCTGTCCATCCCATGGGTTTGGGCATTTCGGTTATAGTCTCTAGGATGTTAGTGAAAACAGGGTCTAATATATGTCCAGCAGAGTGGGTAGCGTCCAGGATCAGAGGGTAGAGTTGAAGGGCTGACAGGTCAGCCAGAAGGTTTTTAATGGTGGAATCTTGGTTCCGGTCGAAATGGAGATTGAGGTCTCCTAATATAGTGAAGTTTGCTGAGCCTACCACAAGGGTGTTCGCCACTTCAAGGAGAGCATCAATGAATGTGGACGTAGGTCCGGGGGATCGATAGATGTATAAGCCAGAAAGGGAGAAGTGAGGGCCCGTTGTAATCTTAAAACGAGCGCTTTCGCAGCTCGAAATGTTTTCTTTAGTAAAAGAGCAGACAAATTGCTTTTTATAGATGACAGCAATGCCGCCGCCTCTGGTGTCTCTGTTTATCGATTTCATATGGTAGTTATCTGGGAGCGTGAGGTTAGAGACACTGGTTATATCGTCATGGAGCCAGGTTTCACAGATGAAAAGAATGTCGGGCTTCTCTTCGAGTAGGAGACTATTAACCTCAGGGTGGTGTTTATAGAGAGACCTAACATTTTTTTTTTTTTTTTTTTTTTTTTTTTTTTAAAAACCTTTATTTCGATAGATGCACAATACACAGCGTCTGCCTACAACCCCCTCGGGGCCGGCCGCTATGACATTGGAGAACATAGAACAATAATGTCAGGATAAGAAAAGGTTTAATTTTATGGTTTTGTCGAGTACAACGTAGTGTACTTCGAACAGAGTCGAAGCTAATCACTGACCAGGAGAGACATCACCGTTCACGGAGCACCCAGAAGGAAGCGTTATATAGGAAGGCATTGGTAAGGAGACAGGTGGCCACCATCCAGGGACGAAGAGCATACACTATACCACAGAATGATAAAACACAATAAGCTCCTTACTAACACTGAACCCCGACCCCGAAGAAACCAAGAAACATAAAAGAAAAGGAAACCAAAGAGGAAGGGAGAAAGAAAGAGAGAGAGGGCCATAGAGACGAAGAAGACATAGAACACATCCCATCCCCCCACCCTGCATACCAGCGGAAGGCCATGGCCCACCCCCCCCCAATAGGCATGCCTGTCGCCCCAAATGAACCCCAAGTAGGAAAGAGAGTCCGGAGAGTGGGAAATAACCTCCCAGTCTCCGACTCCCAGAGAAGGCAGGAGGAGGAAATGTTACATACTCCCGGTCACCACAGCCCATTAAGCATCCCCCACCCTGAAAATCATCAGCACAACTGAAGAAGCAAGCAAAGCGGCAGGTGGGGAGACTCCATTTCAAATGTGCGAGCAAAGCAGATAATTAGCAGCCTCATCCTAGTCCCCGCCCGCCAATACGTACAGCAAACTAAAGAAAATCGCCCAGCCCCGGCCCGATCCTGAGCGGCCCCACAGATCCACCCCCGCGGTAAACAGTAGCAATTTACACACATGCGGCACAACCGATACATAAGCAAATATTCTAGTCCGGGTCATGCCAGGCGGTCAAGCAGGATCATCAAGGGAGGCAACCTCAACCCTGGCCTGAACGCGGAGACCCCACCAAACATGGCCGCCGCTGGGAGTGTACCTCAGGCAGAACAAAGGAGCAAGATGGCCGCTCACGGCAAAGAAGACGCAGAGGGAGAAGAAGCGAGAGTTCCCAGTCATAGACCATCACCACATCGATAGTGACAAACACAGTTTTCCCCACCGAACGGCACACACTCCGGCGATGTTGAGGCAGACACGGCAACACCCGCAGAGGCAGAGTCTCAGCTTGTAAAGTGGAAGGGAGCTTTGTATCTGCAACTTGATCATTAGACAAACCCTCGACACTGTAACCAGGGAGAGGACGATCCATAGTACCCCCCTGTCGCCAATTTGTATCCGCCTCGAAGGGAATGAGAGGCATTGGGGGGTCAGACAACCGCAGTAGTTCCCTGGATGGCATAGCAGCATCGATCTTCCACTCCAGTTCTCGAGTGCGTTGGCACCATGTCGCCCGCAAGTCCCCCAGGGCTAGAAGGATATCACCATAGGTCAGGTCTGCTCCCTGCTGCAGCATGCCGACTGTATGTAAAGGCGCCACCGGGACACCCTCCAGCTCGACAGCAGGCAGTGAAGCCTGCGTCAGGGACATGGCGGCCTCCGCCTCTCCGGCGAAGCAGACCGGCACCGACACCATTTCCGCCGCCAGCCCACCTCGGAGGGGTGAGGGCGACTCCATAGGACGGAGGAACAATAGTGAGGGCAAGAGGAGTTGCTGCTCGCTATACGGGGCTCACACGATGGGAGAGCCCTCGGCTGTGTTGCAATGCGGGTGGTGGGCGCTCTCAAACGGTCACCGCTCTGACCGCTGGTAGGAGGACAAAGGAAGATTCGCCAGCCCGGACCCAATCGTACAGGAATTCTCTCCGTCGCGAAGAAGGCTCCGCCAGGCCGCCCACTCCACGTCCGGTCACATTTCCCCCGGCGCCGGTCCAGCCCCAGGTCGTCTCACCGTACGTGATAAGCGGTGTCCGGCGGTGGTGGTCGGGCCAGAATGCGTGGGCAAAGTCCAAAGTCGGCAAACTCTATGAATCCTCGACCAAAAAAGCCGGCGGGAACGTCGGAGGAATGCGGGAAGTATCAGCGCATTCGTGGTTACATTTGCTCGCGCCGTAGGCAGGATTAAAGATCAGGATGTCATGTAAACAGCAGACGGGCTGCGGAGCCGGGAGCTCAGACGTCCTGTCCGTCCGCCATCTTGGCTCCTCCTCCCGAGACCTAACATTTAGATGTAGGATGGTAAGAGGGGTTTGTTTATGCACAGCTTGGAGATGCCTAAGTAGGCAAGGGCTAGGAGTGGAAAAATGACAGGACTTACATTGAAGGCATGTCTGTCCAAGACGTCCGGATATCGTCTCGCAGCTCTTTCCAGGGTTCAGGGCAACAAGGCGTTCTCTATCATAGTGGTGGGCTTCCCGTGTAGTTTGGCCAGGGGGACAGGCGAGAGGCGATGTCTTGGCGATGACGGGCGCAGACGGGCTTGCCTTAGGCGCGCCTTCGGTGCGCAAACGGCGCGCCCGCTGCGCCCGTCCGCTGCGCGTACGGTAATGGCACATGTTTATCGAGGAGGTGAAAAAGGGCGGGGGGCGTGGCCTAAAGTGGGCGTGGCCTCGCCGTCAATGGCGGCAGGAAATGTTTTGTCCTCGAGTCTGCACCGGCACTGAATCCGCTAAGAGGTAGCTTCAGTGACAGGCGGCAGAGTCCTGAAGAGCCAGGAAGTGCAGTGAGTGAGTTTTAAAATACAACAAAAAGCACACAGGTAATTTTTAAAATAAGCACCGTAGCGCTCCCGGCTTCCGCCTCAGGAGGGTACGTGGGTCTGAAGACGGCGCTCGTATTCAGCGCTTTTATTCAGATTGGGGCGGGGGGTGTGGCCTAAAGTGGGCGTGGCCTCGCCGTCAATGGCGGCAGGAAATGTTTTGTCCTCGAGTCTGCACCGGCACTGAATCCGCTAAGAGGTAGCTTCAGTGACAGGCGGCAGAGTCCTGAAGAGCCAGGAAGTGCAGTGAGTGAGTTTTAAAATACAACAAAAAGCACACAGGTAATTTTTAAAATAAGCACCGTAGCGCTCCCGGCTTCCGCCTCAGGAGGGTACGTGGGTCTGAAGACGGCGCTCGTATTCAGCGCTTTTATTCAGATTGGGGCGGGGGGCGTGGCCTAAAGCGGGCGTGGCCTCGCCGTCAATGGCGGCAGGAAATGTTTTGTCCTCGAGTCTGCACCGGCACTGAATCCGCTAAGAGGTAGCTTCAGTGACAGGCGGCAGAGTCCTGAAGAGCCAGGAAGTGCAGTGAGTGAGTTTTAAAATACAACAAAAAGCACACAGGTAATTTTTAAAATAAGCACCGTAGCGCTCCCGGCTTCCGCCTCAGGAGGGTACGTGGGTCTGAAGACGGCGCTCGTATTCAGCGCTTTTATTCAGATTGGGGCGGGGGGTGTGGCCTAAAGTGGGCGTGGCCTCGCCGTCAATGGCGGCAGGAAATGTTTTGTCCTCGAGTCTGCACCGGCACTGAATCCGCTAAGAGGTAGCTTCAGTGACAGGCGGCAGAGTCCTGAAGAGCCAGGAAGTGCAGTGAGTGAGTTTTAAAATACAACAAAAAGCACACAGGTAATTTTTAAAATAAGCACCGTAGCGCTCCCGGCTTCCGCCTCAGGAGGGTACGTGGGTCTGAAGACGGCGCTCGTATTCAGCGCTTTTATTCAGATTGGGGCGGGGGGCCCTTACAGTTGAGACCCAAACAGCAACTGACTCATATCGTTCGAGTCTGACAGAACGGACATATTCAAACACATACAAGAAGGTAATTTATAACAATCGGATGCGCGAGTACCGCATCATGTGAATGATGCATTGCGCGCTTGCCGCGCGATGCATGACCCTTCACATCATGCCGGCACCAAGCGCAAGCTCAAGTAACCACCACATCACCTTCCCCCTTATAAAAATGAACAGAAGAAAAACATGCAAATACACATTTTTTTTTTTTTAGTATCTAATGAACGAATTAAATCTTGCTGGTGCTCTAATCGTACGTCCTCGAGAAGAGCGAGGATAAACCCTCGAAGAATTCTGGATAACAGTAAGGGGAGCACAGGGTGCAGAAGATGGAGAGGGATTAATAACCCTACCAGAAAGTTCTAACCAGTGACTCCAATGAAGATCCTCCTCATCCCTCCCACGTCTGTCCTGCATAATCCCAACTTTACCAAATGCCTTTTATTCCACCAGCCTTTTCTATCAATAAACACAGCCCCCCTACTAACTTTCATAACTTGAACTGGATCATAATAGATAGATTCACCCTTCCTCACACACTTCGGTTTCTTAATAAGAACCCAATCTCCAACCAGGACATCCTCATAGGACCCACCCTTTTTATCAAAGTTAGTCTTCATTTGCTCTTGTTTCTTATACACACTTTTATGAACTTCATCCATGTTAACCTTTTTCTCCCCAGCAATATTTTGGAGCCAAGTTGGAAATAACGTGGAATGTACCTCCCTGCCTCTTAACAAACTAAAAGGAGAAACCCCTGTGGTGCAATGAGGGGAAGTATTATAGCTCCAACTTTCTGTCTGATGAAATCCTTCACATTAATTCTGTCTGACAAAGCGGTCTGAATCTCTTCTTTGATTATTTTATTACCTCTCTGTACTGCTCAATTTTTCCGGCCTTTTCTTGTGTTAAAGAATAACTAGTGTGACTTCAGTCTCTTTCCATCCAAGTCTAAGGGTTAGAGTAGTGTATAGAGCCTATTTATTAGGCACTTCGACATGATCCTGTGTTCTTCCCCATAGATCAGGGTTTGCACACATATCCTAGGGGATAGATTCGTTAGTATTAGGGGTAATCTGTTCTGTAGTGAGGGTATTTCATGGAGCTGTGCTGAATTCAGGCCTGGTAGGCCTTAAACGGGAGAGACTCCATCTTTATTCCTGCTTCGGCAGCTTGGGATGCTTCTAGGTCATAGGCAGTGTTTTAGTTAGGAGGTGTTATTCGCTTGGAGAGAACCGGTTCAGGCCGGCCCTTATCGAAGGACTGTATTTTTCTTCATGCCGAAGACACTACATCAGGCCGGCCGGCTGGGAACGTGTCCTTGGCACGGGGAGGTACAAGAATTTGGTGGGCGGCAGGTTACGGGCTGGAATTTTCCATGAGAAAATGCACCTCTATATTAGTGAAAGTCTGAGGCAGATACGGGCACTTGCTTCAGTCCGTAGGCGGCACCTGGCCGTTAGCAGTAAAGCTACTACTTATTCCAGGGAAGACAGATGACAAACTTGAAGGTGGAGAAAAACCGAGAGACAGATATTCTTCTAACAGAATAGCCAAAGAGAAGAGAGTAGCCGATGAGGAAGAGGTCCCAGTGACTCGGAGAAAAGAGAAGGGAGTAGATCCGTGACTGCGGAGGTGTGACTTCCAGGCGAAGCCGAGGCACAGACGAGAAGGGAACCTAGATGACCATTGAGTGCAGGCTACATACGACTAAGGTGATGTCGACCCCTTTTTATTAGAGTGTACAACCTAATCTTTCACTTTTTCTTTGCAGGTTATATGTTATATGATTATGTTATATGATCGTGTATGTAATGAATAAATAAAGTACCCAGTTTGTAGTGAACCAACATGTGCTATGTATTCTTGCATGAGAGGGTAGCCTATTCTTCTAGTCAGCTGTGACTTGATATGAACAGATGTTAACCCTGATCAGGTAAGTGGTAGCTGAATAAGGGAGGAAGGAGCCCCTCGAACCAGAGGACAAGTTGTGTTCTAACTGGCAGTTCTTGTGTGATCTGATAAATAGTAACACTGATTCCCTTGTTGTGTGTTATGGTAATCATAGGATGAACTCGTGCTAAGGCTGCCGTCTGGGTAGGAAGTCCTGGGTCCATCTAGGACCGCGAGGCTGAGGCTGCCGTCTGGGTAGGAAGTCCTGGGTCCATCTAGGACCGCGAGGCTGAGGCTGCCGTCTGGGTAGGAAGTCCTGGGTCCATCTAGGACCGCGAGGCTGAGGCTGCCGTCTGGGTAGGAAGTCCTGGGTCCATTTAGGACCGCGAGGCTGAGGCTGCCGTCTGGGTAGGAAGTCCTGGGTCCATCTAGGATCGCGAGGCTGAGGCTGCCGTCTGGGTAGGAAGTCCTGGGTCCATCTAGGACCGCGAGGCTGAGGCTGCCGTCTGGGTAGGAAGTCCTGGGTCCATCTAGGACCGCGAGGCTGAGGCTGCCGTCTGGGTAGGAAGTCCTGGGTCCATCTAGGACCGCGAGGCTGAGGCTGCCGTCTGGGTAGGAAGTCCTGGGTCCATCTAGGACCGCGAGGCTGAGGCTGCCGTCTGGGTAGGAAGTCCTGGGTCCACTTGGGACCGCGAGGCCGCCGATTATAAAAGATATATATATATATATATATATAGTAGGAATTCCCTGTCCTTAGGTGGTATATATATATATATGTGGTTACTTATTGTGGATAGGCCCTAGGGAGGGGGTAACGTTCTGGCTGGGTTAGAGAGGCTCTGATGAGCGGGTTCTATCTGATCCGAAAACCCAAGCAGAACACTCTCTCAACTAGTCCATTCGATGAAGGGGAATACAACGCTACCTTCAATTGCTTAATGTCCAGGTTCTTCAAAAATGTACACATTTTCTCAGACACGAAATGAGTACCATTATCAGTAACTATTATTTTTGGAGAGCCTTCCGCTAGAAAAATTCTATTTAAAAATGAAATTGTTGTGTCAGTGTCAGGTGAACTTACGAAATCACAGTACATCCATTTTGAATAGTAATCAATTAGAGGAATAACGTACTTGTCATCCTGATCCAAAATAGTATAAGGCCCAGAAAAATCAATCCCTACTTTTTCCCAAGAAGAGTGAGGAAATTCAGTAGGATGAAGTGGAACCTTAAGTGTTTGCCAGTGCTTATCAGACAAAAGACACTCAGGACAACCATTCACTGACTTTCTTACTTGACTGTCCAGAGAAGGCCACCAATAGTGTTGTTTGATCCTCATAATAGTCTTGGTAACCCCAAGATGCCCCTGATGAGCTTTATCTATAATTAACGGTCGCAAATTTCTCGGGGGAACAAATTTGTCCCTTCTACGAACAATCCCATTCTCCACCGAAAGTTCCTCCGCTATTTGGGCGAAGGTTCTAAGGTCACCATTGAGACATCTAGGATCAGGCCAATTTTTAGTGGAATACTCCATTACTTTTTGAAGTACTCCATCCTCCCGGCCTGCAGAATTCCAATCATCTTCCGATAAAACTTAACAAAATTTGGAAACAGCATCTACAACTGTGACACATTCGATGTCATCAGGTACAGACTCGTTGTCATCATCTTTGATCATCGATAATCTGGATAAACAATCAGCGCGGAAATTCTTCCCTCCCTGAATATATTTCACCGCAAAATGATATTCTTGCAATTTAGAAACTAACCGCATTAACCTTGCAGACATTGAAGATGAATTAACTTTCTCAAATATGTAAATAAGTGGTTTGTGATCGGTGAACAGTTTGAACTTCCGCCCCCATATGTACATCTTAAATTTTTGTACGGCCCACACACACACCAAAGCCTCTCTTTCAATAGTACTATATTGCTGTTCAAACGATTTGAGGGACCTGGACGCAAAGGCCACTGTTTGTTCCTGGCCATTAACTCTTTTTGTGAGGACCGCGCCTAAACCAGAGAGGCTCGCGTCCACTGTTATTATTGATATGCTATCATCTCTAAACACGTGTAAGGTTTGTGCAGAAGTAATCATTTTCTTTACGTCGTTGAAGACCTTATCTAGTTCAGGTGACCAATTAAAGCTAGAGCCCTTCCTTAAGAGTAACCTTAAAGGTTCTACCATCTGAGCATATGCGGGTAAAAACCTGGCAAAGTACTCAGCTAGTCCCAAAAATTACCGTAAAGAGTCTTTATCAGATGGGTGTTTAGCATCTGTAATGGCTCTGATCACTGAAAGTTTTGGTTTGATTCCATTCTTTGAATCCGTATGGCCCAAATATTCCAGTTCTTGCAACGCTAATTTACATTTATCCGAACGGACAGTCATGTTTCTAGATGCAAGAATTGATAAAACTCTTTTCAATATAATGTTGTGTTCTTCAAATGATTTTGCAAAAATCAAAATATCGTCTAGGTACGCTTGTACCCCATTGATTCCATTAAATAGCGTATCCATAAGCTTCTGGAAAACGCTTCCGGCCGACGCCAGGCCAAAAGGAAGACGTAAAAATGTAAAAGCACCGAACGGTGTAACGAAAGTAGTCAATTCTTGGGACTCTTTAGCTAAAGGAACCTGGTGGTAAGCAGATCTTAAATCTATCAGGGAAAACCATTCTGCACCACCAAGGTTTGCAAGTAGTTCATGGATCTTAGGCAATGGATGACAGTCTATTATAATGTTTTTGTTAAGTGCGCGCAAGTCCGCACAGAGCCTAACCTCGCCAATTTTTTTTCGTGCGACCACAATGGGTGCGACCCATTGCGAAGAATCAGTTGATTCAATAATACCATGGTCGCATAAAGACTTTAACGATTCCTTCAATTCCTTCCTCACGCTTAATGGAACCGAGCGTACTTTATGATATACCGGCTGGGCACCAGGTATTAACCTGATGCGGTGTTCAAAACCTTTCACTGACCCCACTGAACTGCTAAAAACTGACTTAAACTCAGAGATGATTTCATTCATAACCCTAGACACATAATTGATGTCGTCACATTCAACGTTACACACAGGTAGATCACCTACTTTAATTGGTTCTTCATCCCCTGGCACCAAATACAAGCCCATACGAGCGAGATCCTTCCAACCAATAATTTTCTTGCCTTCTCAGCAACATATATCTTTGTCTTAGTCTGTCTACCTAGACACTGTACCACACCTGGGAAATAACCCAGCATATTGATATCATCGGATATCCACAACTCATTTTTCCCTTTCCATAACTCGTAAAAAGTTGAATCCCTCAATATCGTAATCGGGGAACCTGAATCTGCCATTACCTGTAAGGAAACATTATCAATTATGGCAGAGCATAGGGGACCCTTTATGTGGTTCGTTTGATCATCACAATCTAAAGTTACCACAATGTTGTTCAAAGAGTTGGTACAATTATCAATGTCAGAATCAACATAGCTCACATTAAATGGCTTTCTAACATTTCTACACACTCCTTGAAAATGGCCAATCTTTTTACATATAACTCATCGTTTGGTAATGGCTGGGCAATTAGGAGCATTGCTAATGTGGTTTTTAGATCCACATCTATAACAAAACATAGGTTGTCTCCTTTGAAGGTTTTTTATGGTCTGTTCCTAACGGGGAACAACCTTTACAACGCAACTTTTACAACACACTACCATTACAACGAAACTGTTACAACGCGAGTGCATTGACAACGCAGGACATTACAACGCAAGTCTTTACATCGAGTTGCACTAGATGGCGTGCTAACATTAAAAATAGTGTAGTTTACTATCCCAACACCTTCCCTACTGTTATGTGGACTGGAGTTGGAATAGTAAATTACACTTTTTTAATGTTAGCACGCCATCTAGTGCAAGTCGATGTAAAGACTTGCGTTGTAATGTCCTGCGTTGTCAATGCACTCGCGTTGTAAAACTTTTGTTGTAACAGCATGCGTTGTAACAGCATGCGTTGTAACGTCATACATCCGTTCCTAACATTCACTGCGCATAATGTGTTGTCCTTGTCTGTCTCAGGGGTTGAAACAATGTTAACAATGTTAACTCCGCTCTTTGCTGGAAATTGTAGAACGCTCAATGCTTAGAGCCAGATCAATTACTTCAGTTAGCGTTGGATTCTTGCATCCTAGGATTCTTTGTTTAATTTTCCGAGAAGCACAGTTGAAAACAAATTGGTCTCTGATATAATTGTCAGACAAGGGCCCAAAATCACATGTAATAGACAAGACTCTGAGTGCAGATATGTATTCTTATACTTTTTCCTCTTCTTTTTGTTTCCTACTATAAAAATTATGCCGTTCTAACATTGTATTAGGTTCATCTGAAAATTGTTTCTTTAACCTGGCTACTGCTTCTAAGTACACATTCCATTGACCATCCCCTGCATGAGATGCTGGTGGTGAAAAAGGGACATTACTGTCAAAAATTCTTTGTGCGGCTTGGCCCAAACACCCAAAGAGAATAGCGAATTTTCTGTCAGGAGAATAACCAACAGCATCAATAGCCACCAAATGGTTTTGGAACAGTCTGAAGCATTCGGACCAAATAATCTCAGGGCTGCCAGGTTTGCTGAGAAATGGAGGTGGTTGAGTAATTTGTTGAACATTAGACATGTTGGGAAAAATATAAATACCTTATAAATGTACGATGCCAAACGATTAGAATGCTTAAATATCACACTCTATGTAATTCAATGTATAGGAATCAACGCATATAATAATACTGTTTTTCACCCACCATCAAGAAAAATGCTTACCCAAATTTGATTCAATATACCTATTAACTCTTTTAAAGGTCAAGAATGTTTTAAAACCATACACAAACCAAATATTATAACTTATAATTTTTGAAATGATAACATGTTAACAAAGCAGTATACGGGGGAGGAGCCTAGCGCGCAACCAAGATGGCCGCGTAGGTGCGAGGCTCCCGAGGACCTCCGCGACCTCCTGAATAAATCCTGGAAATATCCTGTCCTTGTTAAGGGGACTGTGTCGGGGAACCCGAGCTGAGGCACTACCCGTTTTTTGGGCTCGAATCGGACCCCGAACACCGGTGGGAACATCGACTGAAGGTTGCGGCCTTCTCCTCGCCGGCCCCCCGGATTGGAGTAGTGGCGCGATCCGGGGACAAGGTGAATAACAGCGGCGAGCGGGGCTGGGCGACTCGCGCACCCCGCACTTTCACTTTCGCTTTTGCGCCCTCCTTGCTCTCTGGCGAGGTCGGGCCGCGGAGCGGGGTGCGGTGGTGTGGCCTTGTCCAGGTACCCAGCTGGCCCGCCGGCGGTGGGTCGACCCGCGGCTCTGTGGTCGCCCCCTTGACACCCGTGATCTGGTGTGACGGCCCGTTTGGAGATCTTGGCGCGACGGTGGAAGGGCCAGCATGGCCACCAAACAAGATGGCGACCGGGCGAAGGTGAAGACGACCCGCCGTGGCACGGCGCACCAGGCCAATAGTATGGACCGCTACACGCTCCAAAAGGGTTCTCCGGAGACAACGCGGTCATCCCCGGTGGGACCGACGGAGACACCTGCCCATCCAGTGGATCTAACCCTCCGGGACGTCATGGGCGCCATCGCTGAACTGAAGGCCTCAGTGGACCAGCGTTTTGATACCTTGTCGCAAAAAATTGACTCGGTCCTGGTGGATGTGGGCCTTGTGAGGGCGGACTTGTCAAAGACGAACGACCGAGTCGATTCCCTGACCCACACCACAACGAGCCTCACGACTGACGTGGTGGCCCTCCAGAAGGAGGTGCGCCGGCTTGGCCAGGCGAGCGCCCTGATGGACCGGCGACTGGAGGATTCCGAGGGTCGCGCCCGGAGGAATAATATCCGCATTATTGGTGTGCCGGAGGGACGTGAGGCGGAGGCGGCGGATCTCTTCGTGGAAGACTTGATCCTGACCCATCTCCAGCCCCGGGGGCCGAGTAAGTTTTTTGCGGTGGAACGTGCCCACCGGGTCCCCGGGGGCCGCCCTAAGACCGGTGCCCCGCCGCGGCCCCTTATTGCCCGAATCTTTAATTTTCGGGACCGAGATGCCATCCTCCAGACCTCCAGGCAACAGGGACCGGTCAGGTTGGACAACATGGTCGTAAACTTCTACCCAGACTTTACCCCGGCAGTCCAGAAGCAGCGGCAGAGCTTTATTGGCATCAAACGTCGTTTAAGGGACCTAAATCTTAAGTACTCAATGCTCTTCCCGGCTAAGCTGCGGGTGGAGGTGGATGGTCGCACGCACTTCTTCGACCGGCCCGAGGCGGCTGGGGACTGGTTGGACACCTTGCCTGGGGATCGGGGCCGGGGGGGTGGGGGGAGCGCAGCTGGCGAGGAGGGCCCGCTGGTTCAGAATTGAGGGGTGACTGTATTGCCTTACTCGGGACATTGTTCCTTCACCACATACTGCTTCTGTAGGTTCCCCTCCCATGGAGGTCATGTGGGGTCTGCTGGGGGCTTCCCTCCTCCTCTGGGGGACTAATTAGTATTTAGCTATGGGGCGACAGGCACACTGCACTTTGGGGGGGCTGTCTGGGCTCATGCAGGGGTGCAGGGAGGGGGGAGTTTTGTTGGGACCGGGGGGTGGGGGGGGTGTGTTGTTTGTTCGTACCGCAAGGCAATCCTGCGACTGTTTTGTTGTCTTTAGACTGCTCGGTGGGGGACGACCGATTGTTTCGACGTATGATGGGGGGTAGGGACTTGACTGTGTTGTCATGGAATGTTAACGGCCTGGGGGATAGGATTAAGCGTGGTGTGGTCCTGCAGTATTTAAAACGTATTTCCCCAGATGTTGTCTTTCTGCAAGAGACGCACCTTATAGGTAACACCTTTCATGCAATGAATCGGAGGGGATATCGTTTGGCGGCCCACTCTGGCTTCACCTCAGGCTCGCGGGGGGTGGGTATTATGGTTAGGAACTCGCTCCCGTTGGAGATTGATGAGGTGCACCACGATGAGAGGGGACGTTACACTGCTCTGGCGGGACGTATGGAGGGTATAGTGTTCAGTTTTGTGTCGGTGTACGTCCCGCCTGGGCTACAGGCCACTACATTTGCGGACCTGGGGCGCCTCCTTCTGGAACTTCCGAGTGGCCTATTGGTGGTTGGAGGGGACTTTAATGCGGTTGTTTCTGGATCTATGGATCGCCATCCCCCTAGGGACCTCCCCCGGGCACAGGCGTGGCTGCCTGGCCTTTTAGACACACTGGGCCTGGTGGATTGTTGGCGCTTAAAGCATCCCGTATTGCAACAATACACCTTCCACTCGGGGGCCCATGGTAGTCTTTCGCGGCTTGATTACATCCTTGTCCCAGCGGCCCATGCGGGGAGGGTGGGAGAGGTGCGCCATCTGGCACGGGGTATTTCAGACCACTCCCCATTGTTGTTGCATTTCGATGTCTTCCCGAGGGGGGATGGCAGGGTGGCCCCGATTAACGCCTGGTATCTGCGCGACCCCACCATTCGTGCCGACTTGATCACATCCTTGCAGCGCTATTTTGAGGAGAATGTGGGGTCGGTCCCATCTGCCATCTCCCTATGGGAGGCTTTCAAAGTGGTTCTTAGAGGGGAGGCCCTCTCCTTTATTGCCAGTGCCCGGCGGCGTGAGCGGGAGGAGGTGACCCGGGTGGAGGCCGAGATTGCGGAATTGGAGGGTGACCTGGGGAACGGGGTAACAGACGCCAAGTTACATGTTCTGCAGTTAAAGCAGGCGGCCTACCGGGCCCTCGTCACGGAGGCGGCCAGGGGCCTTGGTAGAGAGCAGCAGGGGCGCTTGTATGATGTGGGTGATAAGGCCGGTAAATTGATTGCGTGGTTGGATAAGAGAGAGAGAGCGAGCCGAGTGGTGCCTTTGATTGAGAGTGTGGATGGTGCGTGTGCCACGGAGCCGGAAGCCATTGTCTCCTGTTTCGCGGATTATTTCCGCGGAGTCTACTCCCCTGCTTCTCCCTGTTCGGAGGCGGACTCCCGTGCCCTGCTTCGGGATATTGCACTCCCCTCCCTTACGGCGGAAGACAGAGATTCGCTGGACGTCCCTCCCACCTCGGACGAAATTGCCTCGGCTATTCGCTCGATTTCATCCGGCAAGGCCATGGGCCCCAATGGCATTCCCATTGAGCTATATAAGTTACGCCCGGATGTGCTGGCACCCCACCTGCGAGCGATGTTCCTCGCGGCCCACTCGCAGGGCTCCCTCCCGCCGGACCAGCGTCTGGCCACAATTGTGGTAATCCACAAGGAGGGGAAGCCCCGTGAACGGGTCACATCCTATCGGCCGATTTCGCTTTTGAACGCGGAGCCCAAAATCCTCGCCAAGGTGTTGGCTAACCGGTTGGTTGGCGTGGTGGGCGATTTGGTCCATCAAGACCAATCGGGCTTTATCCCACACCGCAATACGGCTCTTAATCTACGGCGCTTGCACGGCGTGCTCGCGCGTGTCCCATTTGTGCGGGGGCCAGCCATCTTGGCGTCCTTGGACGCCACCATGGCGTTTGATACGCTCGAATGGCCATATCTCTGGGCGATGCTTGCGAAGTTTGGGTTCGGCCCGGGTTTCATCAGCTGGGTCAAATTACTATATTCGGGCCCGATGGCGCAGGTGGTGGTGAACGGGCGTGTGTCGACCCCGTTCGCGCTGGGGCGGGGCACGCGACAGGGTTGTCCCCTGTCGCCTCTTCTGTTCGCCCTGGCCCTGGAGCCCCTGGCGGAGTGGCTGCGGTGGCACCCTTCCATCCGTGGTCTCCGCTGGACCCCCGAGCACGAGGACCGCGTGTCCCTCTACGCGGACGATATCCTTTTGTATCTCGCCTCCCCGCGCAAGTCCCTGATCGTCCTAGTTGATGTTCTGCGCTCCTTCGGTCGCAACTCAGGCCTAGTCATTAACTGGGCGAAATCCTGCGTCTACGTGCTTTCCGGGGAGGCTCCGGTCCTGCCGCGGGACTGCCCGATCCAGATTGCCTCCCAGGGTTTCCGGTACTTGGGTATATATATCACTCTTGACCCGGAGGCCCGCTATGAGCGGAATCTGCTGCCCCCTCTCCAGCGTTTGAAGGAGGATGTGGTGCGCTGGCGGCGTCTCCCGCTCTCGCCGCTCGGTCGAGCGGCCTTGTTTAAAATGATGTCCTTGCCGCGCTTCCTCTACGCCCTCCAGAACACTATGGATATGGTCCCGGCACGCTACTTTCGTGAGGTGGAGGGCCTTCAGCGGCGCCTGTTCTGGGACGGGAGGCCGCGTATTGCTCTGGCTAAACTGACGCTCCCGTGGTACGATGGAGGGGTCGCCCTCCCGGACATTAAACGGTATTACTGGGCCTCCCAGCTAGCTGCAATTAATCATGGCCTTTACGGGCCCGCCCTGAACCCGGCATTCGAGATGGACAAGATGCTCCTGCCCGGTGGCGATTACAATCGAGCGCTGTACTCTGGTGCGCCTGACTCCCGTCTGACGGGACCGACGCGTGTAATGGTGCGGGTTTGGCACGCGGCTAATGCAGCTATGGGGTGGAAGGACCGTTTGACCCGGGCGTCTCCACTGTATGCCTCTGAGAGACTGGGCTCCCTGTGGACATCGAAGGGCTTCGAGAAGTGGGACACGATCGGAATCAGCACAGTGGGGGATCTTTGGACGAGGGGGGGATTCAAAACTTTTGAGACGCTGCAGGCGGAGTTCCAGCTGCAGGGCAGTGAGTACTTTCGGTACCTGCAGGTCCGCCATGCGCTGGGCTCCGTCTTCCCGGATGTTGCATCCATTCCGGAGTCTTCCCCCCTGGAGGACAGAGTGCTGGATGGCCATGTCCCGGACAGCACGATCTCCCTCATATACAAGAAGCTGATTAATGATAGATCGTGCCTGTTAACTAGTCTACGCGAGGCTTGGGTGGCCGACGGGCTGGAGCTGGACGACGAGGATTGGATGTCCGCGGTGGCCTCTCCGAAAGAGGTGGCCATCCCGGCTCGCCTTCGTTTCGTCCAGCTCAAGATTCTTCACCGGGTCTACGTGACGGGGCCGAGGCTTCTACGTATGGGTTTTGCCATGGACGGACTGTGTAAGCGTGGATGTGGTGCGTTGGCGACTTTTATGCATATACTGTGGGAGTGCCCGAAGGTGGAGCGATTCTGGCGTGGAGTGCATGAGGTCCTGCGTGTGGTCACGCGTGTAGCGCTGCTGCCCGAAGCGAGGAGGTGCTTGTTGAATGTATGGGAACCGAATGACTACTCGGTTCCGCAGACGCGGTGGGTGACTCTGGGATACATGATAGCGAAACGTGATATTGCTCAATTGTGGGGATCCCAGAGGCCCCCTGCGGTGTCGGCCTGGAAAGAGCACATGGATTGGTGTATGTTCCGTGAAAGGGTGGTGTATGTGGCGAGGGGTAAGCCTGGGGCGTGGGTGAAAATCTGGGGCCCCTGGAACGCCTACCGTGGGGGCATTTGTGAGCCACCACAGCTGCCGGCTGCCTCGCCTGCTCCGTCTCCCTAGCTGGACCCTCTTGCTCGGCCGCGGGCACGCGGCCCCCCAGTCCTTGATCTCCTCCCATCCCCCTCTTCAGATCTTTCCTGCCAGTCTGGATCCCCCACTATGGAGCAAGTGTTGTCATCTTGAATCTCGGGTTGCCTTGCGGTTGTGGTTTTTTGTTGATGTTGTTAGTCCTTAAAATGAAACCGTACTCTGTGGCAGGACGCCGTGAGGCCTGCACCGTTGATTACTCCTGTGTTTCTACTGTACACCGCTGAGAGACCTTTACTGTCTGTATGTACTATATTTGTGATGCTTTAGCGGCCGGCCGTGCGGTTGTAGGCCCATACCTGTAACCTTTTTATGGATGCAATAAACGGTTTCAAAAAAAAAAAAAAAAAAAAAAAAAACAAAGCAGTATACGGTTGAAACTAATATTACTATGAGTTCACGTATCAGAATGCATTAATGTTAAAAAATAAACAATATAAATATTTGGATAAGTGTGCAGTGTTTTCTTTTGTAGATAATCTAAATATAGATTTCTCACGATTCAAATACAGAATTTAAATGATCCAATTGTATATAAGCGTGCGCATCGCTGAAAAACAAACGACGAGCTGTGTAATTGTAATCAGGACACTCTTTCAAGCATGCGCGTCGCTGAGAAGAAGATCGACGCGCTGGTCAAACTTAATGAATTGCCACATTCAATCGTGCGCGTCGCTTCTAAACATCAAAGAGGTGCTGCAATAATGTATCCAATTTTTAACCACGGGATCAGCCAAGTGCCGTATGTAAAACCTCTAACCAGCCAATCGGGAGGTGTCTCACTGTACACTTGGTTAAAGCGTATGAGCCAATGGGACTCCGTGTCAATCAAATTCAAAACGTACCTCTTCCGGGACAAACCCTGATGTACGTGAAATCCGGCTTGAAGATTGCCGAAGCGTCGCGGGAAGAACTTCAGCGTGTGAAATCCGCCGAAATTGAACCCAGTTTCGAAAAGCGTGGGTATGGGTGGAGTCTCCCGATCGTCGCCAAATGAAGTGGTGAGAAATCCAAACGAAAGAAGGCAGATTGTGGAATAAAGTTTATTCATGTACTCCACCCATCACACAGAGTATCCCTTACAGTTGAGACCCAAACAGCAATTAACTCATATCGTTCGAGTCTCACAGAACGGACATATTCAAACACATACAAGAAAGTAACTTATAACAATCGGATGTGGGAGTTCCGCATCATGTGAATGATGCATCGCGCGCTTGCCGCGCGATGCATGACCCTTCACATCATGCCGGCACCGAGCGCAAGCTCAAGTAACCACCACAAGGTGCTATCTATGCCCAGACATTGTTAACAAGTGTACAAATAATAAAATAATGTAGTAAAACTGTCACAAAATGTGCACATTGTGCCGCATAACTTTCCTTTTCTTGCCACATAATTTAGTCACTTCTGCCACATAATCTGGACCTCACCTGCTGCCTAATTCCAGTGTGCCTGTAAATTATGCACACCCTAAATGAAAAATAAATGCATGTTAAACTAATCAGTGGAAAATGCACAATTTTACGATATGGAACCTCTATTGGTTAATGCAATCACTGCAGATGTCTGTGTGTGTAACCAGCGACCCACAGAATTTAATTCTGGTTGGAACAGTTGGTAATAGTGACTTGTGTATTTTTAGTGCTGTGGAGCCCCAGTGTGTGACAGAAAGCACAGTGAGTATGTAAGTCATTATTTAAATTTGCAATGCTCACAGTATAAGATAGGCTGCACAAAATATGGGACAAGATTTAGGTTTAAGATTAAAAAAAAGTGTTTCCAACTGACTGTACCTACTGCAAACATGTTTAGTAACTGTTCTTTAAAAGCACCCACTCCACAGCTTAGCTGGAAAGACCCTTACAATACCACCAAAAAAATACCTCTTTGTCATCAGGAAGCTTCAAGTGACGCCATCAATTAAATCCAGTACCGGCTTCCATGCGGTCTTTACGTTTGCCTATTAACCAATTGCACAAATTTAGATTTCTTTCAGACTGCAGGCACTCTGACATGCATACTTGTACGTTGTTCAGCTCTCTAGCCCTCTTTGGCACAAGAGACTCCCTCCCTTCCACTTCAGCTGAGGCACCTCAGCTGTCACAATTTACTGTCCAGGGACGGTTGTCTTTTTAAACAAGCATTTACAATGCAATCAGTCTCGCTTTCTGGACCTTATAAGTGTTTAGCAAGAGCTATTAGCTCTGCTAATGCACAATCGGGGTTACAGAAAGATTATGGTTCAAGGCACATCTGGGGCCCTCTTCGCACATACCCATATAATCAATATAGGGTGCACTGAACCTGTGTTGAAGACATGGGCCATGTTATAAGGTGACATATGAACGCAGTGCTTCTTAACTATGCCAACAGCTGCCTAAACCCCCCTTCACACCTGGCACTCTTAAGGCAACAGTGAAAATCAAAACACTACAGAGGCTCACTATGCCACCAGGGGCGATCGTTACAGACTCCCATCTCCTTGACCCCCTCTTGCCTGCTAGTTGCACACAGGTCTTGCTGGAGAGGGATTGCACACGGAGTAGGAAAAGAGGGGGACACACGGAAGAGATGCCAAGACACAGGAAGATATGAGACGGTGGGGAGGTAGGCAGAGAGTTGAGTGAGGCGAAGTGAGGCAGCAGTGCACTAATGGAGAGAGCAAGGAGAGAGATACAAAGTCCAAATGGGATCAGGTAGCCCTCCTTCAACCCCTACCAAACACCGGCGTAAAACAACAAGCAATGACAGGCATGCAATTCATACATATGTATACATGAACCCACAGCCCTGCCACTGAAGCAAGTGTTTTCTGGCAGTAGTGGGCAAGTCATCACAGTGCAAGACAGCCAATGGATGAAGCAGGCTGACTCATTACTCCATGCTGTAACGGCAGACAAAAAAGGTGAATGGACCAATGTTTCAAAAACAAAAAAGGCATTCACTACAAGACTGGTACTGCATTCCATTTTTATGTTATATTCAGTTACTTTCTTACCTGACTTCACCAAGTCCTCACTGCTCCAGAGAGAGAGAGAGAGAGAGAGAGGCAACAACAACAAAATCCTCAAGTGAGAAGGGGAAAGGCTGTTGGCACTATCCATATCATTATGTGGAAGAGGGGGAACATTTAGGCCCTTTTCTACGTAATTACCGACCGGCTTGCATTGGAGATAGTCACCGTTGCAAGGCCTAAATATTCCCCCTCTTCCAAATAACGACATGGATGGTGCCTCACTCCATGCACACGGAAAGGGTGGGTGGGCGAAATTAGGCCTGGGCTAAAATTCCGTTCCGCTTGCGGAAATTGCAATAATTTGACATTTTCACGTTCCGTGGAGAGCGCGAAAATGAAAACATTTCCGCAATCCGCATTTTACCGTAAATGTTTTGCTTGCTCGTGCTGTAAAATAATACATTCTCGCGATCGCCTTACCTGAATCCCCGCGTTCGCCGACAAGTTTTCCCGATCCGGTCGCGTTCTCCACGAGATGTTGGATTGTTGGTAGCCATTTGCGCTGTCTCGCGACAGTTCGCGCCCGCAGTAATGTCATTCGTCGCGCAATCACGTCTTTCTTCTCACGATCATGCACAGCGAGACAAGTGAAAACAAGATGGCCGCGCCCCGAGCAACTTCATGGGTAAGTTGGCGAGCCGCGACCATGCAGAAAATACCGCAAACGGGCGGGAAAAAAACTTCTGCATCTTCACGATATTTCCGCGTGTTTGCGGAGATTTTTAACATTTTCGCGATAATTTGCAAAAGTGAATTTCGCAAATTCCGCCCACCCCTAAGCGAAATGCAACATTCATGCTGGGTGTGGGGGGGAGAGCTCAACGCCAATCGGGAGGGTGAGCTCTGTGAAGCTTCGAGGTGGGCTCCTGTGGTAGCCTTTTTTTATTTTAAATGAAGCGGCTGGCCGAACAAATAGAAAGGCAGCCATTAGGAGCGCTTAGCAAGCATGGACAAAATTTCACTATGCATAAGTTGCTGCTTCGTCTGAAAAGGGAGATGGGGCCATCACACGCTATACAGTGTGATGGCCAAACAAAATGCTCTCTATGTTTAATCACCAAAAGCAAAGCTAAACACACAAAAGAGGGACTGTTACTGAAATGCAGCAAGAACAAAGCTGCATTTCTAATTGACACAGAAAACAGAGCAGCTAAAGTGAAAGTGATCGCGATCGTGATCAAGCGCGGTGAGCGATGGGCTTAATGAGCATGACGAGGAAAGCCATATGGCGTCTCTGCTCTTAAGCGCACGCCCGCGCAAATGCACGCAAGATGTAGGCCGACCATGGTAGCATCTTTTGAAGCCCTTACTAAAAGTCTCGCCAGATCAGCGCATGCGCTGGGTCAGGCGAGACCTAAAAAAAAAAGTAGGTGAACTGTTTTTCTAAAATTGAAAAAGTATGGGCACGTTATGCTCCACTGATCTCGCCCACTTCAACCTCGGGTTATAGAGCTATAATACCTTTCAACTATGGATGAAGACTCCACACTGGACTCTTCTTTAAAATTCACTCTTCCCAAAGAGTGGCTTTACAGTGTAACATTTCCCAGCTTCTGGCATTCTGTGGAGGACAACTGTGAATTTTACTTATAGTGTGCCTGTAAGTGCATTTTAGATAAGGCTTCAATAATTCTGACAATCCCAGTTTCCTAATTTAAAACTTTATGGATTCCTAGAAACCAAAATTGTAAATCAGCTGGAGATTTTGATCCTGAATTGATTGTCTTTACATAAATCTATGCATTTCTACCATATTAAAAATTGAAAACTCTTCAGTGCTTTAAGTGCTGCCTGATCTCACACCGGGTCCTAGATTTATGCCTTTACTTACCTTGGGTTTGCCTTGTGTTTACTTTCAGGTAAAAACATTAGTTGGTATCTTTAAGGAAATCAGTATCAGCAAGGCAGTCCCTTTTTAAATTTTACACATTTGTTTCTTCATCATCATCCCTTTAAGATTATTTTTTTCAGATGTTCTGTTTCTGTAGTGTTTTTCATGCAACATAAGACTTGTATAGTGCACTGTGAACTGAGTCGCCTAGGTGTTTTGGTGAATTCAGGTTATGAGTGGGAGTTTATAATGAGCATGATTGAATCATCTGGAGATGAGTTGCATGCAATGCAAATTTCCAGCAGTCATAATGGTGTTCACACTACATGCTCTTTCAGTTTTTTGGTCTGTCTGAAGAGTGCATGGAGTAACGGTCACACAAGTTGCAATTACCATTTTATGTGAAAGTGTGAAAGAGGTATATATCTCTGTTAAAATATTTACAGAGCATATGAAACAACTTTCTGCAACAAAAATACACAATGAAATTGAACATGCATTATTATATCAACCTATAAAGGAAAAGGTTAATCACACATTAACTTAATGCATTTTGCTTGTTCAAAATAATATAATTCGACACAGAATCATTTCTTGAATAAGCTCTGTTTGTTTGAAACAAATTGTCAGCTGTTGGACTGTTATCTCAGTTGTGCCAGCCCCCTTTGGCTGAAATCGCTTGCTTGTAATGTGTGGTGCTGCAAATAAAGTGCTTTGCAATGGAGAAAATGTGAACTGTGCGTTTTCTGAAGCATTGCAGCTTTCTAAGTCAGCTCCTTATAAAATGTGTAAATGAGAACATATATATATATATATATTGTTGAAACCATCTTCGATTGAGTGCGTTCTTAAGCACAGGGTGTTGTTTTGGGAGATATATATATATATATATATATTACAGCACTATCAGCACAATTTGGATGCTGAATAAAGAGAGCACACTGGTATTCCCTTCTGCAAAGTTCTTTAATCTGGACCCCTCAACCCCCCCAACAGACGCGTTTCGCCTCACGGCTTTGTCAATATTATATATATATATATATCCCACAACAACTGAAGCAACTTCCAGGTACAAATCGTCCAGGCAAGAAAGTTCAGAGCCTCCACTCAATTCAAGTCAAGTGTATGTTTATTCACACAGGGGCAACCAAGTAAAACCCAACGCGTTTCGGAGTTAAACCCACTCCTTGCTCACGGGTTAGGCCAATGCATATTCGAAATCTATTTAAAGACAGAGCGTGTTTTCAAGTCACAGACATAAAAGGCATACTTGTGTTTGTGCGTTCTATTGCAAAAAAATTATACATTTTTCACAGTGATAAACTGAACAATTCATAATAAAGAGTAGCATACTTTTCTGCAAATGGATACTGGCATAAATACATTGTGCATTGTATTTTTTCTCAATGTAGTTACATTGTGGCACCGCGCAAACATAGTCTGAGGTTTCTCTATTAAAGCCTATGTAGGTGATTTGACATATACTGTGATAAGCTGTTCTCGTACAGATAATTCGTTCTATTGAACTATTACACTTTGAGCAGAAGTATCAATGTTGCCATGATCCTGCCATGTATATATACACACACAAAAGCGTGATCGGCCTCACATATATTTTGTGCGAGATCCCGAGAAAAGGCTAATATGCCCAAATGGGCTACTGCGGCTCAAGACATTCACAGCATGTCCGCTCATGGTAGCTGACTGTACGGTGTACAGGTAACCAGAGCTGCCCAAGTGGGCTAATGGCCATTAGTTATTGTGTTATTAAATAAGACACAACAAAAAGACACAAAAATGTCAAATACAAAAGTATATAAATGTAAGTACAGCATGGTGCCAAATCAATAAAAGTTGCACATCCTAAAAACACAGGGTTTCTTAACCCAAGTCAAAAATGTATCCATGCATTAGCTGACTCATTCTAGATCTGACAGCTTCACTGCTTAGTTGCAAATCTCCATCTAGAACAAATACAAACACAAATACTGATTAAAAACCCAATTAATGAACACATATAATTAAAACAACAGGCAAAAGCCTGTACATAGAAGGAAGGAGGTTATTGATACACTGGCGTACATTAGCCTAAGTGAACAGACATTTCATCATTATGTTCAAACCATTTGGATATAAAGTATTAAATTGGATAATCATTTGTGACTCTGGTCTTCTTAATTCTATGGTGCGGTTTCCCCCTCTCAGTCTTTTAGGGCTAGTGTCCAGCACCACAAATTTCAACAGGTTACTGTTCTGAGTGATTGGTTTGAAAATGGCGTGCGACGGGGTAGTTTCTAGCATTGTTACGGATAGCCCGCATATGCTTGAGAATGCGTTTTTTTGCCCTGTGTATAGTGCTCCCTATATACACCAGTTTGCAGGGGCAGAAAAGGGCATAAACCACATAATCTGTATTGCACGTCAGAAGTTTTTTAATCAGAAATGGTTTGTCTGTTGTAGACAGGGAGACTTTTTGCAGCTACTACTAAATTTGCAAGCCTTGCATCTATTGCATGTGTAGAAGCCTTTAATGGAAACAGCCGCATTAGTGTGTTGTATCATAGATTGACATAAGGAGTCTTGCAAAGACTTGGCTTTTGTAAATGTTATTTCTGGGTGATCGCTTATTGAATCTGCTAGGTCACGATCATTTTGCAAGATATGCCAGCATTTTTTAAGACTTTTTCTTAGCTGTCCTGACTGGTTGTTGAATTTGCTTATGAACCTGATTCTAGGTTCACTTACTTCCTTTGTCTTGGGGCAAAGCAGACTTAATCTATTCTTCTCCTTCAATTTGGTGATTGCTTTGTTAATCGTTTTGTTACAGTACCCCCTCTTTTGAAATGTTAGTGTCATGGTGGCGACTTCTTTGTTGAAACCACCATCAGTACTGCAATTGTGTGATGTAATATGAGGGGTAATCAGCAGTGCATGGCGAGGGTGCGAATTACAGTGACCTTAGGGCATGAATTATAGTTACTTGAGATAACTATAACTGGTGAATTTCAGTGTTTTGTTTTGTTGAAAACATTATGTTGTTAATTAATTTTCACCTAAGCATATCCTTCCTTTGACCTTTGGTTTTTTCAGTGAATTACTTTTTTTTTTTAAACGTAAAGTAATATTTTATTAGCATATGTAAAGCCAACTCCCTGCTGCGCACGTCCTTTGGCTGAGCATAGTGGGGGTTGGCAGAAGGGCTCCAACTCCAAACAAGCAGCCAACCCCATGCAGTCCGCGGCCTTCAGCACTGTGCAGTATCGTTTTGGCCACAGAAAAGAGCCTGCGGCCATGCCCTTCACTCAACCCTCTGCAGGCAGACAACTGGCCTTGGGCCATGCACATTGTGGGGTTGACCGCAGGGTCTGGCCTGTGGCCAGCCCCTACATCGAACCCATTGGCCCAGACTTTCTCCCCAAGGCGCTTTGGTCCCCAGGGACCCATTCCCTTGGGCTTTTTTTGTAAATAAAGGGAGGAGGGCCCACGGCTATAGGGGAGGGTATCCCTACCCTGCCCCCCTTCTTTCATTTTTAACCTTTTGTTAGGACTCAGAACTGAGTACTAAGATGGCTGTCACCATATCCTTGTTGATGTGTTGGCATTCAATCAGATCTCACATTGAAATCTGTTGGCCCACGGATGCACCGCAGAGTAAAATATACAGTTATTTTGAGCCTAATTGCTCAAAAAATACTGAACAGATTTACTCCAAACCACAAATAGCACTCTTTCTGGACCAAGATCTGACTTTCTTCCAAATTTGGTTTAAATCCATTCAGGCATTTCCGCTGTAGCTGTGTCTAAATTTCCTATGGAAAAATGAATAGGGAAAACCCATTTTTGAACCCCCCCCTCCTTTTTCTTGGCACCCCTTGACGGATCGCCCCGAAAAATTTCCAGGAAGGAGCTGTGGTGGAAGAACATTTAAAAAAAAGGTTTGTGAAGATTCTACAGATGCCAAATTAGAAAACCAAAAACTGATTTTTCTAAGGGGAATTATGCGATCCTAACTATAACTACCCAGTCAGTGGCGACTTCCACTGGTGGGGTTGGGGGGGGGAGAGAGAGTGTGTGTGTGATAAACTGAACTGCATTTTTAAAGCATGTTCCTGAAGAAAGGGGGGCAAACCGTTCACAGAATCTAAAGTTTTGCATCTCTGGCCCCCTGTATGACCCTGTTATCCCCTAAGTTAGTAGGGGGTGGAAGGAATCAACTATAACATCTTAAAAATGGCAATTAGAAAACTTGGCTTATCACTTATCAAAACCACCCAGGCAGACAGGACTCATGGATCCCCAAACACCCCTATCTCTCTTATATCTCAACAGCCATATCGATATTCATGCCCCTCTGAAAGATGCTGCAAACGTACACAAAAATGGATGTAGTTATATTCTTTCAGCCTGGAAATCCTAAAGTACTTATCCTACATGAATCCATAAGATAGTTCAGTGGATAGAACTCCTATTCACAAGATATTTACAACACGCAGCTCATGTTTACTAATGCCAGTCAGTTGACTCCACATTTGATCCTTGTGAAACTGATACCAGGTATTGACTATATTAGAACTGCATGCAAATAGCACTTAAAGTTCAACCTGTGAGTTTGGTAATATTAACATCTCTCAAGACACAGCCTTTGTGTAGTGAGATCCCTCATAGCAGGGTAGTCTCTGGCCCGAAGCACCAAAAATAGAGGAACAAAGAGGTGTGATGTTTCTGCACTTCATTGTCATCAACCCAACTAAAAATATAATGAGGGAAGACAAAAGGATAGGCTTTGCCTAAAAGATCACATTCATCCAGCACAACAGAATCTGCAGCTCCACCCCTCACCTCTATCATCTACCAAAAGGCAGTGCCCAGTCTAATCAGCAGCCCCTTGCTAAGAAAGTCTTCTTGAATTCTGCATCTCCTCGACTCCGTTTCTGGATTCCACCCTTCAGCCACACTTCAGCCAATAACAAACACTTGCACTCTTTAGGGAAGTTGCCTTTGCCCTCTATTTTGTGTAGTGCCAAACTAGAGTGATTCAAAATACATCCCACTTTACTTTGTAATTGATATAGGGAGCCAACCTTGAGGATAAACACCAGAAGACACTCTCTCCAGCATTTGCAGAATCTCCTTTTCAATGTTTGTGTTAATTGCTTTGATCTTGTTAGCACTGCACCCTTGAGCTTAGCCTAATGCTAATGCTTCCAACCCCATAACTAATCAGCTGTCTTTGCTGAAGCAGTGGTCTAGTGGTAGCCTAGCAGTGTACAGATTATTCACCTGATTCTAGTGCCTCACATAGCACTATCTTCATATACAAGTAATGTTTCTTTCTACAATCCAGCATCTTCTAAAAGCATCATCTACATTTCTAAATCTGGCATGTGATGAAAAACTGACCATTGCTTAAAACCTCTGATTGTTGCTTCTTCTATAGTCTCTCAAATGGTCCTTTCTTCCACCCTTTGCTTGACTACTCTCTCTGACCACAAATGTCTGTAAGTCAAATTAATGTTTGTTTTAATGTTTATTTTTTATGTCCAGCACAAAAGTTTTCAACGCCTCGACAAAGGCAGTAAGTGCTATCTATACAGATGCAATTTTAATACATGTGTTTCTTGCAGGACTATACTTGGTAGCAATGTGTTTTGAAGCGCAATGCCTAATCTGGACAAAAATATATGTTTCTCAGCTTGGGGTGGTGTAGACACATTAAAATAATGTAGCTTTAAATTATTTAATACAATTAGGAAAATATAAGCTCTTGGCTTACTCTGAACCTTATGTTTGTGGAAATTTAGAGCATGTGAGTGCTGTGAGAAAGTGCCATCTTTCTTGATTGGTATGCCCCCACATTTTGCTGAATTGCTGAATGTACTTAGACTGAGTGTGCCCTGGACTCCTGCCAATCAAGTGCCTAGGGCCTATGTTCCTTCCCTAAAACACAAAATCCAAATTGGCAAACACTGGCCACATGTCAGCCCCTGGTCAATGGTACCCAAGGTACCCAGGGCCTTGTGACCAGGGAAGGCCTCTAAGGGCTGCAGCACTCATTGTGCCACCCTTAGAGGCCCTGTAACCTTACACACACACACTGCCCTTGCAGGCTGAGTGTCTGGGTACAAGACAAAAAAAAGAGTCGACATGGCGCACATCCCTGTGTGCCATGCCCACCACCTACACTGCCATGGCATACATCAGCCACCCCTCTAGCTGGGTGCCCTATGCCAATGGTGTGGGCACAGGAGCAGGAGCCCTGTGCCCCTACAGGTCCATTCCTGGGCACTGTAAGTGCAGTGCTGCCATTTAAGAGTATATGGTGTTGGGAGCTCGTCAAACACGAACTCCACAGCACCATAATGGCAACACTGAAGACTGAGAAGTTTGGTATCAAACTTCTCAGCACATTAAACCCACACTGATGCCAGTGTGGGATTTAATGTACCAAGCACACCAGAGGGCATCTTAGAGATGCCCCCTGAAACCGAACCTACAATCCACGTCTGTTCTGAGGCTGCCTAGGCTGCCACACAGCAGACATGTTGCTGGACCCCTGGGTAGGAGAGCCCCTGCTCTCCTGGGTCTGCAATGCACATCCTGGGCGAGGTGCTAAATCTCCTCCCCCAGGATGGGCAGGATGTGAGAAGTTGGCCTGGCATGTGCTGGTCACTAGTTATAGTGGCCACCTTGCACCAGTCCAATTCGACTCTTAAGGTGATAGGTTAAAGACAACCTTTAAATAAAGCTATCCTAGTGGTAGCTGTGGAGAGCAGCCTTCAGGCTAAGTCTTGAAGGAGTGTTAAGCTTATTGTTTTACCATAGATAACCTCTTGAATAACCAAATGAAAGAGTAGTCCACACAGGTATATATATAAAATATATGTATTTATTCTAGGAATAACCCCACTAGTCTCTTTATTAGGCTAGAGGTGAAGATACAATTCAAACAAGCATTGATAGTTACAATAAATAGCACTGGAATCACAAGGCCCCAGGGGGAGACCAAAGAGACCAAACCATATATCAAAAAAGTGGTATAAGAACCACAACAATTCTACAGACAATGCCTAGGGCATTTAGGGTAGCTGGCCCCTTGTGAAACCACCCAAGGTAGTGAGGAAGGGGACCCACGGGAGACGCGTGCAGTGACTAAAGTTACTGTCGGGATCTCTATTATAGCCTATGAAGAATGTCGCGGTTGAATTTTACAAGTTTAAAAACACTTCTAGCAGGAGTTCAACACTTTAGAGTTAAGCTTTTGAAGGGCCCACACCCACGAGAGTACCGAGGTACCATTGTTACCTGCCCCAAGGAAGCCGGGTGCATAGGTCGTTTTCGATGTCGGGTCGCGGGCTGATTTTCAATGGCAAAACGTGAAGAACTGCTGCTAGCCACAAGCGTCGTCGTTGTCGTGAAGAATGAAAATGTAGATCTTGTAGAAAAGGACCTGAAAGCAGAGGGGACAGAGTCTGGGTCACGGCACAGTGACCAGGGGGCTCAAGAGAAGGAGCCCTTCAATGTTGTGTGCTTCCGGGTGGAAGAGGTGTAGCTTGGATCGTCAGCCACAGGGTCCAGGAGGCGTCAAGGAAGGCCAGCTTCTGGAGGGCGACTGTCCCACAAAGGATGAGGGTCGCTGCGGTGTTAGTGTCCGGATTGAATCCACTAAGCCTTGGCAACGGCAACCCACGCAAGAAACCCAAAGCAGCTACTGGTGCAGACCCACGAGGTCTGAGCAAGGTCTCCAGCAAGGAGACTGAAGAGCAGGCCTGGAGCAACCAGGGGAACTCTTGGAATTGAAGATTGACCTCCGCTAGGGCCCACTAGTCGAGAGACAAGGGACGGCGGGAGGCAGCAATTTGGCGTGCGTAAAGGTGCGCCCACGGGTCGCCGGAGCGGGCTAGGGTGTCGATCTTTGGCACAGATGCTGCTGAGAGGTTGGCTCAATAATGGGCCAAAGCACAACTTCCCCACTTGTCGGAGTCGGGTGCTGTGCAAGAGGTAGCCGGTGTCCTGGGGTATTGGGGATCTCGGCACCCATGGGGTCCACGGTGCAGACCTTTACTGTGCACACTCACTGGCCTCTGGGATGCTTGGAAACCCACCTCAAGGTAGGAAAGAGTCGTTGATGTCCGAAGGAGCAGCGAGGTTCCAACCGGGTCACTTGCAGTGTTTCAGGTGCCTGCCAAGCAGGGAAGTAACTCCTTTACCCCAAGGGAGATTTCTTCAGGTAGCTGTGCGGCAGCAAGTCGAAGGTCAAGACTGTGAAGTTCAAGAATAATCTGAGGCTCTGGGGACCCAGTATTCACCTTTATCCAAAGATTAGGGGAGTGTCCAGCTCAGAGCCCACCAATGAGAGGTCAGGCGGGAAAGGGTGGCTACACCCTCTCCCCTTTGTGTGTTTCCCGCCAGGGCAGGGGACAGGATGCCCCTAAACCGGTTCCAGGCAGTGTATGCAGAATGTAGGCACTGGAGAAGCCTACGTGCAACTCTGAAAGGTATCCTATGGTGCACCCACCCAGTTCCAATCCACATAGTCTGTCTGGGGAGGTGGGAACACCTCCCTGCAACAGGATCCCTATTGTCCAGCTGCCGTGGCTGGAGTTCTGCCCAGCAACAGGCAGCCAGAGTCGTGTGGGTGGCGGGTAGCATCCATTTTGTACTTTGCGTGCACTTTTAAATTGGTGTCTAAATTCTGCCGCTTTTCCCATATCGCCCCTCTAGCAGGGGGGAATCATGCCCTCAGTCCCATGGCTGGATTGGGGGTATGATTCCTACATGTTTGACACCAAACATGATATGGTTCTGTGTAGCCATTCTCAAGTTATCACGCTATCGCGATATACTTATAATGCGGTTAAGACTATATGGTATGGCTACACTACAAACAACCCAGTAATGATTTTACGAAGGTTGCAGAGGTGCCCTACTCAGGTAGGGGTCCCCCCTCACACATATCTCAGCACCCTGCCTTGTAGGATTAGCAAGGCCTGCTCTAGGGATGACCTATGAGGATATATGTGTTGTATTAAGTGGGATACAGGATACCTATATCCCTGTAAGGGGTGCAAGCACCACCTTACCCAGACTACAGTAGTGGTCTGGTGGTGTCATTTGGTATGGCTGTCCCAGGGGTAGCACAATAAGTGCTGCAGCCCCTGGTAGGCCTCTGAGGGACCCATGCCCTGGGTACCTAAGGTACCATCTACAAGGGGCTGGTAGGGTGTCCTCAGTATCCAATTGGAAGGTACCTAGGGTACTCACATCAGTTTAGAGAAGAAGCAGATAGGCTGGGGTCCTGGATAGCAGGGCCACAGCCTGGCTAGTGTCATAAAACAGTCAAAACATCAGCAAAACGTTGGGGGAAACTATGCAGTCGATGCCACTCTCCTACAGAGGGGAAAGCTTCAAAGGCATGCCGCCTTTGTGAGCTTCCCCAGGCCACTGCAACCCCCCACTCTGGCGGGAAGCTTGGCCGGAAACCCCAAATAAGGACAGGGGATGTGCCAGCCTGCCAACCCCACCCCTCAGGTGGAGGAGGCGAGGTGAAGCACATCTCCGGGCTCTCGCCATCTTGAAGATGGGAAGCCCTGCCCAATCAGGACTAGGCTACTGGCCCCCTCCCACAGGAGAGAGGCAGGATAGGGAGTGTACCCACCCCAGGACAGGGACCCATTGGTCCCTGCCCTTCACCTACCTGTAACACCCCTAAATCTAGTATTTAGGCTAGTATTTAGGGGCACCCTGAACCTTCCTTCCCCAGATTCCGAAATCCGAAGAAGACATGCCCTGCAGCTGCTAAGAAGAGGAAGACACCAACTGCTTTGGCCCCAGCCCTACCGGCCTGTCAACCCTCAAACCTGCTCCTGCTCCTGCTCCAACCCGGCATCTCTTGTGGCCAGCAACCTCACAAACCCCGGAGGACCTGGCTACCTTTTGACTCTAAGGCCCCTGGGACTCCCATGAGTAGAGGCTCTACTCAAAATCTACTTCTAATCCCTGGCAGCAGCCCGGAACCGTGAACCCAGCACACTCTGCACCCGCCAAGCCTGGCCTGGGCCGGAGTGAACAAAGACCATGAGGACGACCCCACGGCGACTGTGACCCCGAGTCCGGCACCCAAGGACCTCCCTCGACACTCCTGAAGAAGCCTGCAGCCTCAGAACCAGGTGCCCCCCCAACCGCGATCAACAGAGGGTAAGATTTCCCGACACCAAAAGGCACCCCTGCACCCGGCGCCCCGCGGCCCCATGTGCACAATCCCGGGGTACCTACCTAACCTCCAACTACCCAACTTACCTCTCGAAGTGGTGGTGGCACCTGAAGAATCTTCGTCCCCGAGCTTGCAGTCTTTTTCTAAACCGGAGATTTCCCATTGCAATCAATTCAGCGCCCGAAGGCTCAAAAGCACCCTGCACCCAGCCGCCCGAGTGGCCCTGGCAGTGCAACCTCTACACCCATCTACTTCCCCATTTTTACTGAGTAAGTGACCAGGAGCCCAGCTCCCACAGCCGCGTGGCCTGCTAGTCAGCAGCCACCAACCAAGGCCCCCCTACCTCTCATAGGATAACATTGGGCCTAACTCTCTCTGTCCCCGGCCGCCCTTGTGCCGCTGAGGGTGAACCAACTGTAGCTACCTGACCCTGGGAGACCCCTGAGTCTATGCCCAGAACCTTAACTCTGCCAGTCGAGTACTTACCTTTAGACCGATAACTCAATTTTCTCCATAGAGTAACATTGACTGGCTTTTCCTGAAATTTCTTCAGTGTGGACTTTTCAAAACGTAAAATATTCACCAAAAATCAGCTGAGTAACGAAAACGAAAATACTCACCTGCTCTTAGGTGAGCTCCCAGTGCTGGATCGTGGTGCCCAGCACTGACTCTGAAAAATACTTACAACTGTACTTACCAGTAACCCAATTTTCTCCCATATGAAATCATTGACTGTTTTTCTGTGAAAATTTCTTCTGAGTGTCAATTTCTGCAATCTTTAAATATTCTTTAAAAATCGTATAATATCTGAAAACGTAATTAATTACCTGTTTTGGATAAAGGTCCCAGTACTGAGTCTAGGCACCCAGTACTGGATTACAAAAGTAACGAGAACATACTATACCTGCAACTTGAATTTTCTGCCATAGGGAATCATTGACTGTTTTCTATGAAATATTTTCTGTCAACTTTTTAAAATAGCAAAATATTGTCTAAAAATCATCACAGTAATTAAGTCGACTTTTATCACTTGATTCCAAGTACTGACCCAGGACTGAATCTAGGATCCAGTCCTGGAATTCTAAAAGTAATCCTAAAAGTAATCTGTGGCAAATAACTTGAAACTTCCATTGAACTCATGGTAATGTTTAGAATTGTGTTGCCTATTGCATCCACTTGTAACTTTCTACAAAAGTCAATTGCATATTGCAAAAGCATTTATATAAAGCATCTCATCCTGAGAAAGTATATTTTAATGCCTATTGTTGGTTCTAAAATAAAACAAGCATATATGTTTTAGATATTAACCATTGGCCTAGAGTTCAGTTATTGAGTGTGTGAGACCATTTGCTGGCTGAGTGTGTGCAACAAATGCTTTACACTGTCCTCTGATACTGCCTTACTGCTCGACCAAGCTACCACTTTAGAGAGTAAGGTTATATCGAACTTTAGCCTCTGCCAAACCACTGAGGACTGTGGACTCTGTACACCCTGTACCTATTTGGGAACAGTATATACAGAGCCACTTTCTCACAAGTGCCTTCTTGATCACAAATCTGTGGCTTTTTGCAGCCTTTCAAATACTCTCTATTGAAAACAGATTACACCAAATAAATTGCTTTCGAGGATTTGGTTTTCTTAAACCCTGGACACTCAATAAAAAAATATTTGTATGTTTTCTGAGTGTGGTACTAGTGACCCAAAGGGAACTGCCTTGTAGCTGGGCACTCGTGTACCTGTTTTGGGTCTTGGCCATTCACTTGAAATTTAAAAGAACTTGATGTTGCTTGAATGCTGATGCAGTGTGAGCATGCAAAGTGCATAATGCATTAAAAAGCCATTTTACCATCCCGCCAGGTAAGCGGGGACATGTATCCCTGCATGGAGTGACGGAAGTCCTTATTTAGAAAGTCCTTGCTTGTATTTAAGTAAATTGTACACGTTTTTTTTTATTATTGAGAGTCACCTATTCAATGAACAATAGTGGGATAACAAAGACACCACATAGCAGTGGAGGCAGGAGGGCAAAGTGTAACTGCACAGTACTTTGGTGGTATGACTGTGGTTCCAGGGTCGAACAGCATGGAGGACAATGTTTGTGGTCAGACTGAAGGGAAGCAGCCTTTACAACGAGGTTTTTACCACGTTGTGACTTAACCACACATTTTTAAACACGCATGTTGTTACAACTTGTATGTTTTTACAACGGATGACTTTACCACGCATTTAAGGTAAGTTGGAGGGTGAGGGGGTCTCCCCTACAGATACATTGCTTTTTCATAAATAAACAATGCGTGGTAATGGCATCCGTTGTAAAAACATACACGTTGTAAAAAATGTGTGCTTAAGGCTTGCGACGTATTTCCCTGCGTTTTTCTGTCATATAACCCAGACTGAATTGTAAATGTGAGAAATATTTCATGTAATCTCAGAGTTTGAGCCCCCAATACAATTTGTAGTAGGTTCTTTATTTTTTTTATTATACTGTTCTACTCTGCCTCACTTTATGTGATAATGTATTAGAGAGGGCCATGGTGCCTCTGGCTTACTCTGAAGCATTTTGAGTGTGCTTTCAAGGAAGGTTCCTTCAATTGGCTTGAATTATGTAGAATCTTCTGAATGTACTAATTTAAGTAATGGACTGACAATAATAAATTCAGAAGACCATTTTGAGGTAGGTGTACAATTGTTTAAAGGAAAATCTACATCACGAGGTAATAGGACTTCTGAACCTACACTTGTAATCAGCAGCAGTGAAAATAATCTAAATAAAGTTGATATTAACACATTTTTACTGCTAAAACTGATCCCATCTATGACTAGTATGTTAACTGGAATTGTAACCAGGTTTGGATGGCAGTTAACAAAAATCGACATTTAAACTGCAGTAATGGAAAATATTGCAAACTCAATGGTGGATCTCACTAACATCAAAGCTGAAGTGAACATTTTAAACAAATTAATCCAGTTAGCAGAGGAAGCTTGCTTGTTGTGAAGGTAATAATTTACTCAACTGCAATAATGGCAATTGTGTACCAGAGAACCTGTTTTCCCTTATTTTGGAAAAATTAAGAGGAAGGTGGCTAAATGTTCTAATATTTATACACCGGATAACCAATCTCAATGCAAGACTGACTCGTACAGTAAAGGGAAGAAAAGACACTTAGCAACAAAATCCTGCTTAAAATGAATAATGAGTCAGAGGAAGAATGGGTATGAAGCAGCTAACTTGTTGAGTGTGGAGAAAGTGGACGGAAAGACTAATTTAGTTACCCAGGTTGGTTGAATTGTGCTAAATAATGTTTGTTAGAGAGACAGGGACATTCCTGTTACAACCACAGTTTTTGACCATGACAGTCAGTCACCATCGTCCTGCAAAGATAAGACACCTAAAACCATCTCCAAACAAGTTGATACTTTTAAACCAGTAAGTACTTTAGGGAGAACAATACCGTGCCAGGTTCAAAGGTTACTGGTGTCTACTATGTATGATTCAGAAGAATGGCCTTTCAGAATCAAAAGTGAAGTTTTGTGACACATTTATGATAAAAACTAAAGATAACATCAATGTCAGTTACATTGTAGTCAAAAGAAACTGACTTTTATACCTTGCTGTTTAACACAACATTCCTTTTGTATATTGAAGAGGAAATTGTTAACTATCTTGCAAACTGTATATTGTACCAATGGTATAAAATCTAGTGATTTAGTTTCAGTTGGTTTTATTTCTGCAAGAATGGGCCCTCAGGGTGAGTCAACAATTATTACAATAAGAGTATTGATACAGTGGTTGTAGAATAGGGATGTAGACTAGCCCCAATCGGAGTATCCCACACTGTTAAAACAGTTTCCATTAGACAGTTGTGATAAAATCATTACCAGGGGTCAGAAATTCTCTACTTTGCTTGAAAAATTTGGAGCGATTATGGTTAATGGACCAAGCAGAAATAGCTCCAAGTCTCATGTGAAAATGTAACTATTCCAATTTCATCTATGCAGAATGCTAAGTATATAAACAGTTGACAATTAGATTCCAGAACAGGGATACTTGCCTTGGCCAAGACAATCCACTAAGAGATTGGAGTTGGGTTACAAAGGGAATTAATAACAATGGGTTGTCACGTAGTATGTTAGATGAACAAGCCTGAATTGAAACTTCTGAACCTTTTGCCGTTTAACACATTCGTAGTACTTTGATAGGTTCAACGTAAAACACTTCAGACATGAAATTGAGAAAACATACCAGCAAGTTTAACTGAAAATGATGTTGTGGAACACTGCAGACTTGGGATTTCTCCATCAGAAAATTAACTTAGTAAATATTTTGATTAAATTGCTTTCAAGAGACTTGGACAACTACACCTTTTAATTGGAGGAGCTTTTTAAGATTACACCATGGACAGTCAATCCATGAAGGGTAGACCCAAGGATTGTCTACTTATTCTGAGATCCATAATTATCACGATATGGTCTTGCATGGGTATAGATATATATAGATTAAGGTTATTTGTTACTAGTTGAAATCAAGGTGGAGAATGATGTAGGAACAACACGCTTGTTATTTTTAGGTGATTTTGTTTATCTCTTGTTGTAACGGGGTTGTCTTCTGCAAGGCTCTGAAGAATGTGCTTCTCTGCCCTATGTTGCTCTACTGGCAATTAACTTGAAAGTATTGTTGGTGGGTTTGATCTCTTCTTCAGTGAACACAATAATCATACCAATCAAAGTAACCAACATTTTACCCAGCCTCATACTAGGTCATCACAATGTAAATAAGATACATAACTCTTAAAAAGAATCGTAGGAATCGACATGGACAGGGCAATGATTGCCGAGAAGGATGTATTCAAACACAGGGGTTGCCCCAAGAAATGGGAGCACAAATGGGGGAAGTGCAATAGACACCGAGGAGATATCTGCTTATCTCCGACAGTTGAATCGCAATGTGAGCGGCACTCCCTGCGGGACATCTCAAGTATCGATGTTGTGCCCTTATCCGCAACTGAATGAGGCGATTACTCGTTTAATAAGTACCAACTAGTGTATATATCTGTTTTGGTGATCTGATCTTTTCTGTGTTGGTTAATTGATGGCCATGCCGGACATTATTACTATGATTGAGTGGGAGGGGGTGTGCTATGTTTTCCAAATGCTATCTGCACTGAAGTATGTAACCATGTATTGTGGACCCAACTACTGCTATATCATTGCCTTATGTTTTTCTTTTCTTTCCTCTTTTCTTCTCAATACAAATTGTTTAATAAACAAAAAAAAAAGAATCGTAGGATTTATTTATTTATTATTTATTTTATTTTAGGAGTTTTATATAGCGCTGGCCAGACCCGAGGGTATCGTAGCGCTTTACAACAGATTATAATGCAGAAGTCCCAAAAATAAGGCATAAGAATACATATTGGTTCATAAGGTCCCGGCGTGTGGTGCAACCAATGAGGTAAGGCAGTCTTGGGAGCCTCGCACCCTGTCATGAGCGGGACCATTAACGGGGAGGGGGGTATCAAGGAGGGGCGAAGGAGCACTTGGAGGAGGTAGATGATGGTGAGAAAGTGGCATGGTGTTGCAGAAAGTCGGCAAGTGCCCAACAGCGAGGGTTAACTGTTCGGGAAGGCACGGTTGAGGAAGAGGTCTTTTAGGAGTTTTCTTAATTTTACAAAGGACGGGATAGTCCTAATGTGTGCTGGGATGGAGTTCCAGATTTTGGGTGCGTTCACAGTCTGGCTAAGTACCACGCATTGAGGGGTAGACTGACGCATTTTAGTGCTGGTGTCCTCATTACCGCACTAAAATACATTAGTCATGCATTATAGCGCCCCCTGAACCACCCCTAAGAAGTGAGACCTTCAATGAGCTGCATTTAAGCAGAAAATGCACAGTGCGCTCTGCTTGCAAGATGAGAATATGCTCTGTGCACAATATGCTCTGCACACAAAAATGTAACTGACTCTCTCCTGTTTAATTCTTTAAGTCTTCACACATCATCATGGTTGAATTTACTCCGCAGGTGCCGACGGGTCACAGACTGATTACTTATCACCTACATCAAGCCGGGCAGGGCTCTGTGAGTGTGTATCTTGCGGTCTTCTCATAGCTGCCAAGGTTTCCGAATGCTATGTGTGACATTTTCAAAATTTCAGTGTAATTATGAGTGACATTTCAATGACTATGAGTGACACTTTCTTGCGAGGAAATTCAAGCAATGAAAATGAGTGAAATATATAAATAATATTAGATATTGCAACGAGAAACTAAGAAATCACTGAACTAATGTGCACTAAGGGCAGGCAGCTAAAGATTGATCAGAGCACTTCAGAGTCAGACTGTGTAACTGCAGTTCTCAGACTCAGTACACTACAGGCTGGGGGACGCAGGCTGCTCAGAATGATTGAAGCATTAATTTTATTTATTATTAATAGCCATCGCAAGTTAGCCGAACTACTAAAACAAAGATGCCGCAGCATGCCCTGCCTTGCTTCAGCCTGTTGGCCGATCCGTTGCTGCTGCTGGTGCAGGCTCTGAGGTCTCAGGCTTGCATCACTTTTCAAAGCCTATATTTGTGTGGCCAGCATGTACTTTCAAGGACACTGGTGCATATATACACACAGTCATGCATGTCACCAGAATTGAGCGAGGACGGGTAACGGTGCTGTCAGATTGCTCAGCGAGGGAACAACATGCAACGTTCTAACCAAGGACTGCAGCCCCGCCAATCAGCACCTCTAGGCCCTGTAATGCAAACTTTCATGTGGCTGCAGCCTGCATGTTTATGGTGCACAGCGCAGATGAACTCCACATTCTTGGCGGGCTTCTCAGAGGCTGCAGCTTTCTTTTTTTTTTTTTAAAACACAATAAGTGTTACAACAACTTAGCTGGGCCCAGGCCATTACCATAGTAACTTGTCACCTCTTCCCAGCCTGGGCCTGACTATTTTTCCCCGAGGCACCAGTGCACAGCAGGCTCTAGATCAATAGAGTATTAATCAATAAAGCAACATGAAGCGTCTCAAGTCCCTCTGCTAGGAACTACTAATGATGTGTGACTAAGCACTTTAGTGCGGTGATGCGAACACCAGCACTGTAATGCGTTATTCTCACACCTGATGCATGGTACTTGGAAGGACTGTCTTCTAACTGTTCCAGACCCGACAGACAGTTTGGCTCGGGCGGCGCTTCTGGTTGAAATCCTGCTGTGCACTGTAGGCCACGTCTTGTGCAGCTTTATAGAGAGTGTGAACTCGCCCGGAAGGTATTGGAGCGCTGCTTTGTGAAGAGGTAAGCCTCTAATAATATACGTTCACTGAAAGTTACACTGCAATCATTTTAATGTTTCAACTGCTTAGCTGGACACCGGACTGATAACTAAGAAGCCGCTCCTTATCCCTAGCTTCATATCGGAAGCAGAAGTACTTGTAGCTCGCCAAAAAGCTTTTTTCAAGCTGAGGCTTGAGTGGTCAGACTGGTGCCGCTCTCCGAGGAAAGGGTGGTCACAAGGAATGTGCCCTGCTCTCCATTCCTGTCGTGTCGCAACGCCACAAGGAGGACACAGTACACGGTATGGTGTATACAAACTTTATTCTTCTTCTCTCCGCGTGCCCACGTCTGCCCTGCTCCTCTGCTTCCTGCCTTCTGTCCCCTCCCCACACCCTGACCGGATGTGGTGTCTGGTGACCTCCCTGCCCTTCGTCCAGTTCAGGGTCCTAGTGTCCATTCCCAGGCCACTACAATTCCGTGCCCTGAAAGTCTGTAAACTGTTTGTCAGATAATGACCGTGACCAATGTGTGCATATTTTGTATGCTCACTCCGTGCTAGATGGAGCAACAGATCTTTGACTGAACAGTACGCACTTCAAAACAAGCCCAAAGAAGGGTGATAGCGCTGATTTACAAAATGTCAATTAAAATAATGCACACGTTAGCAAAGACCGTACGTCTACCTTTCGAATTAAAGGTGTTTTCATTGATTGGCGAGTTTGTACATGTGAGAGTGTTTGGGGGAATGCCTGAATGGTTGTCAGAATCTATTAATGGGTGGGCATAGATGGATATTTGAGCACATCATTCATGGATGGATGGTTGAATGGACAGTTGAGTGTTTCCAAGAGTAGATGAGGTGCGTGAGTACATACATGAATGAAAGGGTGGCTAAGTGCATAGAAAAGTAAGTAAATGTAAACGAGCGCTACTTGGGTAGGTTAGTGGATGAATAGAATACATAGATCATGGAAAGGGTGAATGCATGGAATGACTTCTAAGTACATGAGCTGATGAATGGATGAATATGATAATGAGAGAGCATGTATTCGACAAATGAGTGAGTAAGTAGATGAGACAATTAATGATTATATATGAGGTAGTGAGTGCAAGGAGAGATAGGTAGGTGCCTGAATGAATGAATGAGTGTGTGAGTGAATGAAATGATTGGGTGCATAATGTCGTTCTAAGCTGTTATATTTTGTGGTACAGGAAGCTGAAAGGTTCGTGGGACATGAAAAAGGGGGCAATGAAGACCAAACAGACACATACGTTAAGTAAAAGAACAGAGCAGGCTATTCAGAGGCTGTGGATGTGACCCAAACTCACTTTGGACCCACCTTCAACCCTCTGTTACATGAACTATTGAGCTATCAACTACCACTCATCAGGGGTCAGATTAATACATTTTAGTGCTGCTGTCCGCATAACCGCACTAAAATGCTAATGTCAAAATATAACGTTATTATGTAATCATACCATCTCTATGTGCAACCAGGAACTATAACTCCGTGGGGTTACGTAAACTCAGCAGCTAGAGCTTGATGTGTTGCCCCAAGCAGTTGTTAAGAGTCCGGACTAGTTTGAGAAGAGGTCTCTCATTGCTAAGGAAACAGGCCTGTGCTCAGCTAAGTTGTTTACTTTACTTTCTCTAAAGCCAGTTAGAGTTTCTCATATTGCCTATCACTGGGCCATAAAATTATTTGACTACATGATCATTCGAACTGTAGCCTCTTGGAAGAGCACACAGAACTATTGTCTCTCATTTGCAATTGTAATTACCATCCACCGGCTGTCGAAATAGGAATAGCACCAAATTCAAGAAAAGGAAATGCGTATTTACAGGACGGGAAGGATAAAGAGAGAGAACAGGGAAGGGGGTGATGCAAGAAAGTGCATGCAGAAAAAGAGAGTTAAAGGAGAGTGTTTAAGAGAAAGGACGCATTCGATTTGCTTACATAGGATTCCAGAAAGATGTTGGGAAGCAAATGTCAAGAGAGACTACAGGTGAAAGCGGTGTTAAGAGGAGAACACAAGTATCTGAGGCACTCCGAAGGCAACTACTTCTTCCACAGACTTAATATATTTAATATTGACAGAATTGAAACATTATCAATTCTATTTAGTCAAAACAAAATCTTTGTTTTTACCAGTGGCGACTAGTAGGGAATGGGGGTGGCGGGGCGGGGGGAAACGACAGGGAGGTGGGGATGTTTGAAAATATATATATTTTTTTTATCGCATTTCCCTGTTTTTCCGCCGGCCGCATCGGTCCTCCGCTTCTCTGCTCTTCCTGACTCCAGCCTGGAAGAAGCTGCAGAAGCTCTCGAGCACACAGGCTTCCATGAGCCAATCACAACGCTGCAATGCAGCATTGTGATTGGTCTGAGCGCTGTGGATCGGTGCTCAGAGCAAGAGAGGGAGCCTGTGCATATTCCCTACCAGACTGTCCATTAAAGCCTTGTAGGGAACATGCAAAGTGCGCATGACTGCTTGACCGGCCGTTTACGGACGGCCAAGCAGTCATGTGCACCAGCCCCGCCCCGACCGCAGCAACCAAAAATAAAACAATAATAACTTTCTCTGCTCTAAAAGCAGTGGGGTAGACGCTCCTCCGCCTTAGAAGAGGAGCCCCTACTGTTTTTAGGTCTCGCCTGACCTAGCGCATGCGCTGGTCTGGCGAGACTTTTTGTGAGGGCTCCAAAAAGTGCTACCAGGCCAGCCTAGAGCTACAGTGCATGTGCGCGGGCATGCGCGACGTGCTTTACTGCGATTACTTTCACTTTCGCGGCCGCTTTGATGTGTGATCGTGATCGCGATCACTTTCGCGGCCGCACGGCCGCTTGGCATAGCCAATAGGTCTCGTTTTTTGGACCTTATAAGTATTTAGTTATGCAACTGTTGCAGGGCTAAACACTTATAAGGTCCCAAAGGCAAGACCTATTGGCTATGCCAATGCTTGTTTACTTATGGCTCTGATGCAACTAAGAACCATTAACAACTTGAGGAGGTCTGGATTGATTTCACCATATGTTCATCCTGTAAAATGTCTGGATGCAGTAACATAATTAAAACTCATTGTTTTCATGTATTCGTGAAAATGTGTCACACATTTGACACTGGAATGGCACTCATACTCTAACTGAAATCATAGAAATATCCCAAATAATCAGTTTGAAAACATGGCAGCTCTTAGATCAGAGCATGAAGTTTGTCAAACTACCTCTGAGAATTATCACCTTTCCATACGCGACCTATTATTGGAATAACCCACTGAGAAGTACTGGTCTTTAGTTGCGATATTTTGTTCATTGCATCGCATGTAATTTCGTTATACTTGCTCTTTCTAAGGAAAACAAACTTTTCTGAAATTTAAAAATATGTAGGTTAAAAGATAGGCACACAGGTGCTTTAAAGCTGGTTTATATGTGGTAGTAGAGAGTTGTTAAATATTTCCTGTAAATTGCTGCTGGTAACATCATGTGCATAACAGCATCCCTTGTGCGTAGCTCTAGGCGCAAGCGCGTCTTTCCCAAATGACCGCGTGCATGTTGTTCTCTGTGATATCTAAATAAAGCTATTTGAACAAAAAAAAAGCTAACTGTAAGCAGAAGCCGAACACAGCCGATGTTTGTCGAAGCCGGTGTGCGGTACGGGAGAGCGTCTCGCGCCCCCTGCAGGCTATGGCCGTGCGTTGACGTACCAACCAACGGCAGCTGCAGCAGCAACGGGAGAAGGCGGTGCTAGGTGGCAGGCGAACGGGCCTCTTGCGTGCTTCTACCGAGGAACAACGGCTCAGAGCACAGGTAACGAGCCCGGTGAGGGTGGTGTGCGTGGTTCCTTCCTGCAGCGGCGAAAGAGGCGCGCGCCGGTGCAGGCAGCGCGCGGGCGTCAGCACCTCTTTGTGTGCGCGAGGCTTCTCGCGGGCATCACGCCCCCTCCTCCACGCCTGTGTGAACCGGCGTGGAAGAGGATGCGTTGCCCGGAACAGGCCTCCGAACAGGCCGCTTAAGAGTCCGGTCTAACCCTCCTCGTTCATACGAGAGCGCTGCCCGCTTCCGGGTGAGTACGGGACGCCCGAGATGAGTTGTTCACCTGTCACCCTTTGGGGTTCTCTGGAGCCCGAGAGTGGTGCTAGACCCAAAGCAATACCTCCAGAGTGACCGCTCGGGGCGCAAAACAGCAGGCACCGTGTGCTTTTGTGTTGACAATGGTTCCCCCGCCCTTCTTTCCGCCATGTGTTCCAAGATGTCGGGAGTGCAGGTCGCGGCCTGCCATTGCGGCGGCTCACTGGGCTCCACCTTCTGATCCGTTGTACCCCAGCCCGCCCTCAGTGTGCGCAGAGCCTCCATAAGGACGGGCCGGCGGGGGGCGTACATCATTGTTCACCCGAGGCTCTCACAGCCTGCTCATCAGGCCCGTCCACCCACGGGATGGCCTGATGAAATCTCAGCTTTGTGCTTAGTAGATAAGTAGTGCAATTGTCACGATCAGTTATTGCATGCGGCGTTATAAGGCAAACCCATTAACCCCGTCCCTTGAAAACGGTCTTGCTCGACATTGAGTGAGCTCGTCGGTTTCAGTAGTGCGCTTTTTAATTGTAATTAGTTTGTGTTAGAGTTACCTATGACACCCTGCCTCCTAGCCACCACCGCATTGAAGTCCTGGGTTTTCTTTTTCAGGTCAAGGTTTTCAAGCTTGTTTATGTCAGTGTCATTGTTTTAAAAGATCTGAACCAGTAATTTAACCGTAGAAGATGTTGCTAAGGAAAGCCTAGGATTTAGTGATCTGGTAACCTGGGCTTAATTCGTAGAAAACACGATTATTGTACCAAAGCGACATCAGATTTACACCTTTTTGAAGGGAGTTATTTTTGTTTGAAACCAGGGCGATGATAGTCTTTTTACCTTCCAATTTCTTTTAATTGGAAATGAGTACTGGTTTAGGATTGTAACATAGCGCAGGCTTGTGTTGTGTGAAAGGGGGTTTCAAGAAAGGCAGGAGCGGAATGGCTATTGGACGCCAGGGAATGTTGTGTGAAGCTTGTCCCCGGCTCCAGCAAAGACAAAGTGAAGGCCGAACCAACGCAATTCATCTGTTTACCAATATCCTAAACAATTGTAAATACTATTCAGCATTGAGAGATGCATACACATTTCACAGAGAAATCGCAAGTATTTCTGTTAAAGCAGCATGCCCATCGCTTTTGGAGCTGGCAAAGTGAACGTTATGTGTGATTTAAGTAACTAGTGTCTTGCATTAAAGCGTTTTTTATCTCAATCAATCAATCATGAACATTTATAGAGCACGCTACTCACCCGTGAGGGTCTCAAGGTGCTGGGGGGGAGCTGCTACTGCTCGAAGAGCCAGGCCTTGACGAGCTTCCTGAAGGAGAGATGGTCCTTGGTAAGTCGTAGGTGAGTGGGGAGAGAGTTCCACGTCCTGGCCGGCAGGTAGGAGAATGATATTCCTCCGGTGGTGGTTCTCCGAATCCGAGGGACGGTGGCTAGGGCGAGGCTGGCGGAGCGGGTGGGTGTGTAGAACGTGAGGCGGTTGTTGAGGTATTCGGGGCCCATGTTGTGTAGAGCTTTGTGTGCGTGGGTGAGGAGCCTGAACGTGATCCTCTTGCTGACGGGGAGCCAGTGCAGGTCTCTCAGGTGGGCAGAGATGTGGCTGTGTCGAGGTAGCATGCAGAGGGTGTTGAAGCAGGAGGATGATACGGCGTTGACTTGCTTGGTCATCGTGAGGGAGGAGTCCAGGATGAAGCCCAGGTTGCGTGCGTGGTCCGTGGGTTTGAGGGCGGTGCCGAGGGCCACCAGGAGTCGTCCCAGGCGGAGGGGGATGGTCCGAGGATGAGGACCTCCGTCTTGTCTGAGTTCAGTTTCAAACGGCTGAGCTTCATCCATTCTGCTACGTCTTTCATTCTTTCCTGGAGGCTGGATTTGGCGGTGGCGGGGTCTTTGGTGAGGGAGAGGATCAGCTGGGTGTCGTCAGCATAGGAGATGATGTTGAGGTCGTGGTTGTGTGCGATGGCTGCGAGGGGGCTCATGTAGACGTTGAACAGGGTCGGGCTGAGTGAGGAACCTTGGGGTACGCCGCAGATGATCTTGGTGGCTGCGGCGCGGAAGGGCGGGAGACGGACTCTCTGGGTTCTGTTGGAGAGGAAGGAGGAGATCCAGTCCAGGGCCTTTCCTTGGATCCCGGCGTGGTGGAGGCGGGTCGTTAGGGTGCGGTGGCAGACTGTGTCGAATGCGGCCGATAGGTCGAGGAGGATGAGTGCGGTAGTTTCCCCGTTGTCAAGCAGGGTTCTGATGTCGTCGGTGGCTGCGATGAGGGCGGTCTCGGTGCTGTGGTTGGCTCGGAATCCGGACTGCGATGGGTCGAGGGAGCCGTTCGTCTCGAGGAATGCGGTCAGTTGTTTGTTGACGGTCTTCTTGATGACTTTAGCGGGGAAGGGTAGAAGCGAGATGGGCGGAAGTTCTTGAGGTCCGCGGTGGGTTTCGTCAGGAGGGCGCAGATCTCCGCATGCTTCCAGCCCTCTGGGAAGGTGGCGGACGCAAAGGAGTTGTTGATGATGTTCCGGAGATGGGGTGCGATGATGGAGTCGGCTTTGTTGAAGATGTGGTGGGGGCAGGGGTCGGCTTGGGAGCCGGAGTGGATAGTGTACATCACGTGGGTGGTGTCTTACGTGCTGACGGGGGTCCAGGCGCAGAGGGTGGTGGTGGGGGGCGTTGGTTCGGTGGTTGGGTGCGTGGTCTGGGTGCCGAAGCTGTCGTGTATATCGGATCTTGCGGTAGAAGAACGTGGCGAGTGAGTTGCAGAGGTCTTGCGATGGCGTGATGTCGTTGTTGCTGGCGCTGGGGTTGGAGAGCTCTTTAATGATGCAGAAGAGTTCCTTGCTGTTATGGGAGTTGTTGTCCAGTCGTTCGCTGAACAATGTCCTTTTGGTGGTGCGGATCAGCTGGTGGTGTTTGCGGGTGGCGTTCTTGAGGGCTGTCAGGTTATCTGTCGTTTGTTCGTGGCGCCAGGCTTTCTCGAGGATGCGGCAGGATTTCTTCGAGTCTTTGAGGTCGTCGGTGAACCATGAGGTCATTGTTAAATATATGGTAATTGGGTGGTTTTAAGTGTGGTTCAAATGTAAAGGTCATATGCCCTCTTTTAAAACGCTATGGACGGGTTAATATCCATTATTGTGGCATGGCTGGCTCACATTGTTTATACCCTGTGTATTGTTTTCTTCCACTACAAGCTATTTGCGCCCCAGTGCATCTCTGTGTAGTTAGCTGACAGTATGAATATTGATCAGCATAGTTTTCTCAAAATGAACGCATAATACTCCTGTGATACAGGTGCACACCTCCTGATGTAAGAGCCACCCATGTAACTATATATTCTGGTTAAGTGACATCGAGAGTGCTACATCTTTGTCTTAAAAACACTGTGCCCTACAGACATTGGGTACTGTGATATCTGTCCACTAATACAAATCTTGTTTATTTCGGTGTTCCTATAAAGTGGACCTTATACCAAAGAATAGAAGACAACTTAAGAAATTGTAGAAGGTGACATTTTCTTCTCAGTAATTACAATGTGTTTTCAATAATATGTATGTTGAGTTATGCGTTCATTGTATAAATATACACATTTGGGTCAGGGTTATCTCACAAAGTTAGAACAGGGAGCTAGAATGTGATAGTCAGTGGCTATAGTCTAAAATGTAAAGGTTGATTAGAATTGACAGTGGAGTAAAAGGGTTTAATACTGTTATCGCATATAGCAGAATGACGTAGGGTATGTAGAGGCAAGTCAAAAAGAACCTCCCACAAACATAATCGTAGGCAGTAGTTGGTAATATCAATTTGTATTGTAATTAATCCATACAAGACTAGCAAAACTCTTGTGTAAGTTCTTACTAAGTGTCACTTGTAGCGTGATGTGCACAGTATTGGACAATGTCTTTTGAATTATTTTAGGTTTCCTAATGTTAAGAAGCTGCTCCCAAAAATTGTGAAATTTGGGCACAAATTACTTCTATAGAATTGCACTGTTCATGCGAAGAAAATGCTATTTGATTAATTAATTTAGTGTCTGTGTAGAAACACATACAGAATCGAAAACCTAAGTCAACCAGTGTTCTGTTATGTTCTTGGTTGAATTTACCAAAGCGGTCTCGGGAATACACTGTCGTGAGAAATAGCTGCTAAGCATTTAAGAAAACCGCTTGGAAGGGAGGTGTCATGCTCATGCTGCAGTCAAAAGATGACACCAAACGAAGGAGCTTGGGTACCCCCTAAATAAAGCCATGCTCCATAAATTATGAGTTTGTAAATGGACTTGATAGTTCTTCGGTGCTTTTTAGAGTAAGTCTCAAAATAAGAGAGAGGGACCCAAATACCAAACGAGAAAGGTACCAAAAACAGACCGTAGTCATAAAAATACCCTTTGGGTGCATACACACATAAATCAACACTCCCAGTAGGAACCTTATATCCCCAACACAAGCTCAGTATACATAGGAATCAAAAGCCAAGTGATCAAATGACGCCCAAAAAGACAATACACAATTGTTTAGTACAGATGTATTCAATTCCTACAAAGTTACTAGTTACAAAGTACATATAGTTAAAAAGAACATATATTATGAAATAACAGTACCTATCTAGATTTATCATTAAAAAAAAATAAAACCCCACAATTAACCCCTTCGACGCTCATGACGGAACGGTTCCGTCATGAGCGTCGGTTGAGCTGTGCTCATGACGGAACCGTTCCGTCATGACCACGCCCGCGCAAGCAGCGCTCAGCACAGCGGGGGAATCCGCCCCGCATGGAAGGGGTTAAGGCATATCACTCACTTAAAATAATTCACGAACATACACAATTATATTTCATAATAACCACAATCAACATCAAAATTGGGAGAACAAGCCGGAAAATATTCCCTAATCATGTAAAGAACCACTAAATCCTAAATAGATCAATTATTTCTTAAGAGGTTCTTTAAAAAATCTTTTATGATCATAACAGGTGTCCACATAGATTTACAGTAGGCTTCCCTTGTCAGTGCATGAACACGTTTCGGTGGGCACTATAATTTGGCCATCACCTTCATCAGGAAAAACATACAATCGCTCCCAGTTTCTAAACCAACCTCTGTAACAAAGTGAAGGAAATAGCAAATTACAATTTAGGCAAATTCATTGAACCTTCACCTCCCCCATCCCCATGCATTTTCCACATGCTGGTAACAAAAAAGGTCCTCATTCATACACAAACACAACACAGCTCATATGTACATTAATTCCTCACTAGCGCCCAAATGACACTATGGTATCAGATTGGTAAGTACCTAAATTGTTACCACGAAGTTGGACTATGTCAGCCCCAGAATTGGTCCCAAGAGAAGAGTTCTTCTTCCTCTCACTTCTACAGATATCTGTAATGATATTGCCTAAGGTGCTCGGCTTATATTGTTCTAAAATGTCTGTGACTACACTACTATTAAAGCCAGTTTGAAATGTTATGACACATTACCTTAAATAATACAAAGGGAAACAATCCTCCCTGTTCATATCCATGATATAGTAACTCTGTTATTGTGCTGATGTTTTAGGCAAGTTTAACAACTTTTGATTAGCTACCTTAAAACTTATGTCTTTACTGATGCCTAAAACATCAGGGCAATAACAGAGTTAATCTATCATGGGTATGAACAGTGAGGATTGTTTCCCTTTGTTAATAGGTATTGGATACTTCATAGCACCACAGATCAGACCATGACAGTTTTTAGGTCTCGCCTGAGCCAGCGCTTTAGCGCTGCTCTCGCGAGAGCTTTTGGAAACAGGGGGATTTGGAAGTGCAAACTAGTGCTTGCAGGCCTCCAAATACAGTGCATGTGCGCCGGGCGCGCGCACCATTTGGCAGCCTGCGTGATCTTTTCGCGGCCGCTTTGATGTTCTCAGTGAGCCGCGCGGCCACTGAGAACATCAAAGCGGCCGCGAAGTGCTCACCATTTGCCAGCCTGAATGTCTCCACCTACCCCTCCACCCCCCTCTGTCTCTTCACGAGCTGGAAAGGTCGGACTTGACACGGAGGAGCATTAAAAGGCCGGCCAGAAGTCGACCTTCAGAAGATTATCTCGCTACTTTAAAGCCTCTGGCTGATGAAGCAGGAGACAAGTTAATCTCCAGTTTTACAGGCCATTACAAAAACCGGACACTAGAACAATTCCATTCCTGGCTGCCGGGTTTTTATGGGGATTGCAGGTTTCAGTTCAATGATCAGAACACGGAGGAGAGTCTACGTAATCAGATTTTTAAAACATCACTGCCCAACAGTTTCTAGAACAGACTGGTAACTGCGAGTCTGATGTACATCCCTAGACTTCCGTTGTTTCTGACGAACTGTAGGTATTTTAAACTTTCTGAACCCTCTCTGATGCATCCACTTGCCCTAATACTGAACAGAACACGCACAGTTTCTCGCTACTGTAAAACCGCCAACTAGTTTCAGGCCCATGCAGTCCATGGCCTCTCTGGAAAGATTTCCATGTGAATGCTAGTTCGCCGAGAAACACAAGCATTTGCAATGCATTAGGTCTTGCAGTTACACGAGTTAAAGCTATTGGCATTGTAAATGACAATGCCAATAGGCATTGTTATTTGCAATGTCAATAGCTCAAACTCGCGTAAATGCGAGACCTAATGCATTGCAAATGCTTGTTTTATGTGGAACAGAAGCGAGCCACGCTCTTATCAGTGGTGACATAATATTTAAGGTAATGTGTCATAAGATTTCAAACTTGCTTTAATAGTAGTGTAGTCGCAGACATTTTAGAACAATATAAGCTGAGCCCACTGAAACGCGTTGATGCATTGACAAAGGAAGCCTACTGTAAATCTATGTGGACAACTGTTATGATCATAAAAAGTTTTTTTGAGAATCTCTTAAGAAATCACAATTGATCTATTTAGGATTTAGTGGTTCTTTCCTTGACTAGGGAATATTTTCCGGCTTGCTCTCCCAATTTTGATGTTGATTGTGGTTAGTATGAAATATAATTGTGTATGTTCGTGAATTTTTTTAAGTAAATGATATGCCTTAATTGTAGGTTTTTAATTTTTTTAATGATCAATCTAGATAGATACTGTTATTTCATAATATATGTACTTTTTAACTATATGTACTTTTTAACTAACAACTTTGTATGTATTGAATAAATCTGTACTAAACAATTGTGTATTGTCTTTTTGGGCGTCATTTGATCACTTGGCTTCTTGATTCCTATGTATATTGTCCTTGTGGTGGTGATATAAGGTTCCTACTGTGAGTGTTGATTTGTGTGTATTCGCCCAAAGATTTTTTTTTTTTTTGGACTAAGGTCTCTTTTTATGTTTAAATGTATTTATTGGTATTTTCAATAAAACAATACAGTACATAGGCATATGCATTAACTCGCTGCACAATTCACAATTCCCGCATGTCCTTGTGCTAAAATAAGCATGGTACCATTGTTGTTGGTCAGTCAATGCGGTCAAATTAAGGTCTCATTTTAGAATAAGGTCAATGAGGAGAACCACACTGAAGTTTCTTACGCCCTTCAGTTCAGTAGGCTTTGCAGGTAACCCACCAACCCTTTGGCTACTTTATTGAAAGATATATATCTCCAAGGGGTTAAACAAGCTAGAGGGCCTTAAATCAGCTCATGGGCTGTCTCTTGCACGACATATTGTTTTCTAACAGCGGGCTTAGAGGCCACCCATTGCTTACCTTTTGTTGGCTTCGTTGTCACTCATTTGCTCATGTCTTATTGGTCTGCTGCTGTAGGAATCCATCCATCCCTCTCTTGGAGCATGGCTGCATCATTACTTGTCATTCCACTCCTCATATTTTTATGTGCTACGTTTTTCTTTGTATTTAAGCACTCTGAGTGCATCTTTTTCTGCCGTGAACCATGTGTTCTTATTCATCCTTCTTCTTCGTCTTGTCTGCTTCCCTCTGATGTATGTTGCCCTATCTGTTGTTCCTGTTACTTTATCCTACACTTATCGAGTTGCCTTTCCACCTGTCCTCCCTCCATTCTCTTGTCCTTGCCACAACCCACCCTCCATAACAAATTAAAGCACTGTGATGCGGCCATTGTCCATGTTGGGCTTCAAACACGCCTTCCCTCAGTGTTACCTTCTGTCCTCCCTCTTGCCAGCAATTTAAAAGAAGCATTGGCATAGCCAATAGGACCTTACAAGCATTTAGGCTATAATACAGCAATACGTACAGCCTAACTTCCCTCCTCCCATCTGTGTCTTTCACCTTCCGGTAACTACGTATCAAATAACACATAGCTGAAATGAAAATTCATAGTGAATCAGTGGGAAATGATCTACTGTACGTTATGAAACCTCTATTCGTTAAGGCACCGCACCAAATCCTGGTTGGTGCGGTGGAGAATAGGGACTTGTGTATATTTAGTGCTACAAGGCCCCAGTTTGTGACAGAAAGCACTGTAAACATGTAGGGCATTATTTTGAATTTGCATTACACACAGTATAGATACAAAATGTACAAAATGTTTAAGATAAAAATTACAATTACAAACATGCTTCTAAAATATAGGTATTTTGCAGGCAGTATGTAGTGCAGTGGTTTGTTTATTTATTTATTTTTAAAGCCCGCTTTTAAAAGCACATTTTACAGCTTAGCTGGTAGCTAGGTCCCTTACAATACCTCTCAAAAAGAATACATGTGTGTCACCAGGCATCTTCAAGTTATTCCATCAATTAAAGCCAATGCTAGGTTCCCAGCTCCCTTCACATATGCAGATTGGCCAGTTGTGCACATTTACATTTCTTTCAGTCAGCAATGCCCAGGCAAGAAGGCCACTTAGCTGCCTGCCCCTCCCTCTGTTTCGCAGCATAAGAGACACCCTGCCTTATACTTCAGTCGAAGCACTTCAGCTGTAGAAATGAACGGTTGACTTTTGACAAACAGGTGGACAGTTTTCCTAAAGTGTGCCCCTCCGATCCCTCCCGCTTCCACCACTGACTAGGGCTGTGATAATTTGTGAATTAGACTTGTAAGCTATACCATCATTATTTTAACATACACCACAAATGTACTAGTGCATGTGCTACAATTGTAGCACTGAGAACACGATTGCAATATTGTGAGCACCTGCAGTGTAATAGTGAGTGAAACACACCTGTGTTGCTGCTCCACCCATCCCCAGAACTATGACAGGATGCACGGTGTTGTGATAGTGAAACACACCTGTGTTGCTGCTCCACCTGTCCCTCGAACTATGGTAGGGTGCACTGCGAACATTTGTGCAGCAGTACCATCAGCGTGCAGGTGCCCCATTATATATCTAGGATAGATGGTATCACTCGGCCATTGTGGAGTTGGCAAACCGGGTTCCACCCTGCTGCCACCCGCTGCTGACACTTATATCACTCAGCAGCTAGCGTTCGTGCCCATCGGAAGCATTCCTTTTCCTTTGAAATATAAGGAATGCAGTGTAAGTTTCCATACACTTAGGTCGTTTTCCAAAGTCTCTTGGAAATTTTCTGATGAGGACCCTCAGCCACACTGTCACGGCAGTGGTATATCTTGGTTCTCCGCTTATTTGATTAAGTGGGATGAATCATCATAGGGACTCAGCACCTGAGTGTCCCCTTCTCCAGGTGTTCATTATCCTCCACTAGGAGAGAAACTGTCTGGTGTCAGTTGTGAGTGGGGAGAGTATTGGAATAATACATTCTTAAAAATATCTTCTCTCCTGTGAAGTTTGTATTTTCGCAGGGGAGTGAAAAAAGTGGGCGGTGCCTAATTAGATTTTTATAGGTCCAGAGCAACTGTTTCGGCTTTTGTTGCCCAAAAGAGTCGGATGGCTTTCTTCAGGACCAAAAGATCCAGCCATCTCAAATGTTGAGGGGCTGTGTATGTACTATGTAAGGGGGAGTGGATTTGCTCACCCTATGAGGGCATCAGGTTGTATTTAATACCTGTATGGACATGTGGGAATAGGCCTTAATTTGGTCTATTGCTGTGGAGGACAAAGAGAAAGTAAAGAAGGAGTTAAAGGCTACTTATGATGCAAAGGCAAACCTATACATAGGCTTACACGTTATTGAAACAAATGTTAAAAAGTTTTATTACTTGCTTAATGTGCTTTAGATGTTGTAATGTGTTTCGCAGTGCTGGCTTCCTGTTGTCGGTCGACGTAAAGTATCACAAGCCAGAGTGAACTTCCAGATTTTAAAAGAAGAGAAAAACTGCAGAAAAGCTGACGTATAGCGGATTTCTGTAAAATTACCCAATGTGCATTTGTGTACCTCCTAAAAGGAAAAAAGTGAAAGTGAGAGAGCTTTAGGAAAAATAGATTTGGTTAGTTTTACCTGGAATCTATGCAGTATTTCAGTTTCATGAGGCCGGCAATGTGGCTTGTATTTCTGCCATGTGGGATTCTTAAGACGTGCTGTCGCTCTCTTATTCGCCCTGGTGCAGGAAGTAGATTTGTAGGGCGGGACTTTGTTGTTTGCCCTCCAGCATGTGGTCTGATTGTTCGGAATTTCCTATGGCTAATAGTGCTCAACCACAAACGTCCTTGATATCTGTGCAAGGACCAAGAGAGCTCTTAATGTTAATATAGGAAGTGTTAAAGTGCGGATTTTTTTGGTGGAAGGTTTTAGAGCCACTTGAGGGAGGAAATGTCCAATAATACTGCCTTATGGGAAATATAGTTTGGTTGTGAACTGGTAGTGAGGCACTATATTTGTCAGGATCGTGGAGGATGAGATGCAATGGCGCACCCAAAAAGGATCCCGATTTGTTCATTGAAAAGTTTATTAATGTACTTAATCACACACATTGTTCTTTATTCACAGGTGACTTTCGTTCTTTCGTGCCCTTGGTGATTCATTGCATACGTTCATTGCTGGAATGATAACCATTGGATAATGCCGTTTAGTCCTTGGTTATAAGTTCCCAAGCGGTACACCCACCTCTTTTCTTTCTCGAAAAGGATGGTCCTTAGAAAATTTCCAAGAGACAACACCCGAAGTGATTTATTGTTTTTGATTACTTAAGTACTGGCTCAGGAAGCTGAATTATTCTCTGCTTCTCTTCCCTCTTCCTGTTTTTTGGAATAAGTTTCTGTACAATCAGGGGTGGCCTTTTCCTTATAGCCAAGTATATCTACCCATCTTGGTGTCCCAGATTTCTTGACATGGTGTAGTCATACTTCTATTCAACCCTCCCCATGCGACCCATTCCCCTGTCTATACCAGAGTTGAACGGCCCTACATGAGAATTCCATGTTGGGAGACAACTTGTTTCAGAAGACTGCCCAAATACACTAAGCGCCACTCTTGGTCATCATATGGATGCTATAGCCGGATGTGGTTGTGCACTAAGTTGGGGGTTTTGCTATTTCCAAAATTCTCTTCTCGGGAAATCTCGGGGCCAAGTGATATCTTCCCCTATGATACCCTTCCTACGCGTCCTCTCTAGTTTGGTTTGAATATCAGTAATCTTAGTAAGGATGTATAGCGCTGTTGGGATGGTGTCCTATTGGGTCAGGTTTATAACTACCCTGTGTGGTTCTTGCATATTGGGTTGGATCTTGGCCCTTCACCTGTAGAGGTGAATAAAGCATTTTGCTTTCTCGGGGGTGGGGGGGGGGCTACTTCTTGGGACAAGTAAAGCCTATCTGCACTTACGTATTTGGGATCAATGAACAGACACAGTATGACCTGGCTGATGCTTGGGAGCTGACTGTGGTGATATGCTGGTACCATGTGTTGTGTAAATGGGTGCTGTCCAGTGTATGTGGGGTGCTGGTGTTCTGTTTAGTTTAATTGCAGGTAACATACAAGAGGTCTCTACTCGGGCACGGTAGTTACCCCCACCCCCCATTAGTGAATCACTTTTTTTTTTTTTTTTTAAACCTTTATTTCTTCAAAAACATGGACACAGCTATTCAGCCGACAACCCGGAGGTTCGGCAGCTTTAGGAGAGCAGAACAAAGAAGCGTCCACAGTGCAGTAAAGGAGCAGCGAAAAGGTTTCATTTTTAAATAAACACAAAACAAACCCCAGCAAGGCGGAAACACTGAATGCCCATGGTGATTGCCCCTCAGGGGAGATCGGACCCCCCGTCGTCTAACAGTCACAGTAGTATGATAAGAGGAAAAAGGGGGAAAAGCAGAGGCCCAAGAAGTCAACTAACAATCACATCTATATACAGAGCTGGAAAGAATGTTAAGAAGAAAGCTGTTCCTCGGGGGGGATCCAGATCAGGGGCAAGACATATGCCCCCTCTGTATTGGTTCCACCGCCCCCAGATGGCATGCCACTTCCGAGGGCGCCCTCTAGCGCAATATACTGTCTTTTCCCTGAGCATACTCCAGTCCATATTTTCCTTCCACGCAGTCAATGTTGGGGGCCCCACGGAGCCCCACAAGCGCGCGATGTCTCTCTTAGCCACCATGTTACCCAGAGTCACCCACTGGGTCTGTGCCTCATCGTGATCAGTGGGCCCCCAAACATTCAGGAGACAACACCGCGCCTCCGGCTGCATAACAATGCCAGTCACCTCCCCCATCACTGCATGGACTCTCCTCCAAAATTCCATGATGACACCACATTCCCAAATGATATGCAGGAAAGTACCCACCATACCACAGCCCCTCCTACATAAGCCTTCCTCAGAGAATCCCATATGAACCAGCCTTGGCCCCGTCACATAAACTCGATGGAGTATTTTGAGCTGCACCAGCCTCCGACGTGATGGGATCGCGACCTCCTTAGGAGAGGAAACAGCCGACTGCCAATCCTCGTCATCCAGCTCTAGTCCGTCCCTAGTCCACTGGTCCCGCAGCCCCAACAGCATATCCGCCCGAACATTTATCAATTTCTTGTAGATGAGAGAGATCGTGCTCTCTGGCATATGGCCATCGAGGATCCGGTCCTCCAAAGGAGAGGACTCAGGCACCTTCTCACCTTCTACGAGGACTGACCGCAGGGCATGACGCACCTGAGCGTAGCGAAAGAATTCGGTTGTCCCCAACTCATACTCCTTCTGCAACTCTTCAAAGGACTTCACCCTCCCCTTAATCAGCACATCTCCAACCCTGGAAATACCGATCAAGTCCCATTTATCAAAACCTTTCGTATGCCAAAGCCTACCCAATTTTTCAGATTCAAACAACAGGGTAGCAAGGGTGAGCCTATCCTTCCAGCCCAGCGAGTCAGTCGCCAACTTCCACACACGCACCGCCACCCCAGTGGGCCCCGTGAGGGACGAGTCAAGGGACCGCGAGTACAACGCTCTATGATAATTACCGCCGCGCAGCAACCATCTGTCCATGGCGTAACCGGGGCTGAGGGCCGGGCCATAGAGACCATGATTAATCGCGCTCAACTGGGTGGCCCAATAATAGCGTCGAATGTCTGGAAGCGCGATACCCCCGTCGTACCATGGAAGCGTCAACTTAGCAATCGCTATTCGCGGCCGCCCATCCCACAACAACGATCGCTGGATGCTTTCGACCTCCCGAAAGTAACTGGCCGGTACCCAATCTAGAGTATTCTGCAATGCGTAGAGGAACCGGGGAAGAGACATCATTTTGAACAAGGCGGCTCGCCCGACGAGGGAGAGCGGCAGCCTCCGCCAGCCCTCAACATCCCGGCGCAGACGCGCCGGGGGGGGAGCAGGTTCCTCTCATATCGCAAAGTGGAATCCGTGGAGATAAAAATCCCCAGGTACACAAAGCCCTGCTGAGCGATCTGGATCGAGCAAGTTCGCGGGACCGGTGGAACCTCGCCACTCAGAACATATAGATACGATTTACTCCAATTGATGACGAGACCCGAGTTCCTACCAAAAGACGTCAGAACGTCACAGACCACTATAAGCGAGTTCTTGGGCGAGGCGAGATATAACAGGATGTCATCGGCATATAGCGAGATGCGGTCCTCGTGCTCGGGTGACCATCTAAGTCCACGTATATCCGGGTGCCAGCGTATCCACGCCGCCAGCGGGGCGAGGGCGAACAACAAAGGCGACAGGGGGCAACCCTGCCGAGTGCCCCTCCCGAGCTGAAACGGAGTCGACGCCCGCCCATTTACCACAACACTCGCAAGGGGACCCTCATACAGCAACCTCACCCAGCTCACAAAACCAGGGCCAAAGCCGAACTTGGCAAGCACAGCCCACAAATATGCCCATTCCACGGTATCAAACGCCATCGTGGCATCAAGAGACGCCACAATAGCTGGTTCTCGCAGCGTGCTCGCCCTGGCAATCACACCATGGAGGCGCCGAAGGTTTAACGCAGTGTTACGGTGCGGAATAAAACCGGATTGATCCGGGTGGATCAAGTCTCCAAGCACCCTGACCAAGCGGCCCGCCAGAATTTTAGCCAGAATCTTCGGCTCAGCATTAAGGAGTGATATAGGCCGATAGGAGGCACACTTATCTCGGGGTTTACCATCCTTGTGTATCACAACAATTGTCGCCAGTCGCTGATCCAACGGGAGGGTCCCACTCCCCCGCGCCTCCACAAACATGGCGCGCAGGTGAGGGGCAACCCTATCCGGAAACAGCTTATACAGGTCAATCGGCAAGCCATTAGGGCCCGAGGCCTTGCCCGAGTTCAGTGCCCGGATAGCACCCGCCACCTCATCGACCGTTATATCTCCATCAAGATCATCTCTATCTACGTCAGAAAGACAGGGCAAAGCGATATCACGCAGGAGGTCAAGCGAATCCTCGGGCGGCCTATCCGAAACTGAGGCATAAACTATACGGAAATAATCCGAGAAACACTGTACTATCCTCTCGGGTCTACAACCACCTCTCCCCCCTCTCTCGTCAGCTCCGGCACCACTCTATTAACCCGTTCTTTTTTGTCCAGCCAAGCTAGGAGTTTCCCGGCCTTGTCACCAACATCATACAAACGGCCCTGCTGTTCCCTACTGAGGGTCTTGGCGGCATTCGTCACCAGGTCCTTATATTCGGCTTGCTTCAAGCTCAGTTCATGCAGTGAGGCCTCTGTAACCTCCCCTTCTAGCGCCCCCTCTAAAGCCGCGATCTCCTCCTCAACCTGCATAACCTCGCCATCTCTCCGCCGCTTAGCTGCCACTACCAAGGAGAGGGCCTCTCCTCTCAGCACGGTCTTAAATGCTTCCCACAACGACACGGCCGAGTCAACGGACCCCTGGTTGTCCTTAAAGTTATCAACTGTCTTCAACAGCGCACCGCGCATCTTGAGGTCACAAAAGTACCAGGGGTTAATAGGAGCAACCCTGCCCCCTCCCTCGCGGCCGACGTCCAGCCGGACCCACACTGGCGAATGATCCGATATGCCCCGCGCCATATGCCTGGCCTCAGATACCTAGAGAGGCTACCATGCGCCCCGGAGTGGAAGGTGTATTGCTTCTGTGTGGGGTGCCGGAGCCTCCAGCAGTCTACCAGGCCGAGTGTGTCTAGAAAGTCTGGAAGCCACTTCTGAGCCCCCCCAGTGTCTCTGGGCGGGTACCTATCCAGCAGCCCAGAGCCGACAGCATTGAAATCACCCCCCACCACTAGCATACCCTCCGGGAGGTCCAACAAGGTCCTACCCAGATCTGTAAACGTGGAGGCCTGCAGGGCAGGAGGGACATAGACCGAAACTAAAACCAAAGTTCTTCCTTCCCACCTCCCCGCCACCGCCACAAACCTCCCCCTATCATCAACAATGGTGGAGTTCACCTCAAATGGTAGCGAGGCTCTAACTAGGATGCCAACACCCCTGGAGCCGGAGGAGAATCCCGAGTGAGCTATGAATTTGTAACCTTTCCTATTAAGAGCATAGCACGTGTTACCTATAAGGTGTGTCTCCTGCAGTAGGGCAACATCCGGCAATGACCGTTTCAACAACTGCAAGACTATCCCCCGCTTAATGCGATCCCCCAAACCATTAACATTCCAGCTAAGAACACTTAAACCCCTACCCCCCATCCCCACACACAGAGAGGCCCACCCCACACCCGAAGAGCCACCATGGAACCATCCTGACAGTGATCACTACGCCTTGCAGAAACAAACCCCCCAACAACAAACCCAAAATCCCAACTATCCCCCCCCCACCCTGCACCCCTGCTGCAGCTTACAAAGCCCCCCCAACTTGCAGTGTGCCTGTCGCCCTACCAAAACCAAAATCTACAAAAAGTACCCTAAGGGAGGAAAGAGCTCCCATCGTCCTCCCGCAACCCTCCGCATTTACTGCAATCAGTTCAAGTCATTATCTAGAACCAAATCGAGTCAGTCCGGCTCCAAAGGCATCAACCTTGCCCATCCCGGCTACTGTCCCCGTCTGCGGCAGTGTCCTCGCCAGTCCGTCGTCGGGGCAAAGCGTCCAGCCATTCATCGGCCATTGCAGGCGACTCAAAGAAGAAAGTTCGGTCTTTGTACACCACACGTAATCTGGCAGGGAAGAGCATGGCATACTTCAGGTCCCTCTCCCGAAGCCGTCTCTTCACCCCCAGGAAATCCTGCCTTTGCCTCTGCACCAGCTGGGTGAAGTCAGAATAGAAACTCACCGACGCGTTCTGAAAAGGGACCGGGCCCGTCACCCGCGATGCTTGCAGGATGGCGTCCCGATCTCGGAAGTGAAAGAGCCGGGCGACAATCGGTCTCGGTGGAGCTCCCACCTTGGGCCTCCCACCCGGCACTCTATGCGCTCGCTCAACTGCGAAAAACTTCCCAAGACCCTTAGGCTTCAGATGGTTAAGCACCAAGTCCTCCACGAGCAGGTCTACAGAAATCTCGTCCGAGGACTCCGGGACCCCGATAACGCGCACGTTGTTGCGCCTGGCCCGGCTCTCAAAGTCCTCGAGCCTACGGGCGGAGAGATCACTCTCGGCCCGCAGCTTACGAACCTCAGTCTGTAGTTCCGAGACATCATCAGCGAGGCCCGTGGTCTTGAGATCAAGGGTTTTAACTCGTTCATTAGTTTTGCCCAAATCCGCACGGATCAGGTTAACGTCCACCAAGATGGTATCCACTTTGTGCGCCAGGGCATCAAACTGTCTCCCAATCGAAGTCTGCATCCCGTCGAGCGCGCCCATGACATCCTGCAACGAGAGCTCCGGGGCCAAGGGTGAGGCAGTCTTCTGTACATCCGGCGACTGGCTCGATCCACCCGGCGACCCCTTCTGCTGGGCATAGCGGTCCATATTATTGGCTTGAGTATAGGCTCCCCGCCTGGTAGCCTTGGGTTTCAGCCGATCCACCTCCGCTTTACCCGACATGTCTGGCACCAAGGAGGCCGATACAAAAAGACGGCCCTCTCTCGGTAAGAGGGATCAGGAGAGATCAGTTCTGCAATAGGCCACCAGAGTAGGGCGCGGAGCGTCCAGAGGATAATAAAGCAGCCGAAAGCACTCCCGGGCCAAGGCAGACAAAGGGCGAGAAAGTGAAAGTGAAAGGACGGGGACCTCCGTCCGACAGTTCACACCTCGCCTGGCCGCTGTTGTTCAATTAGAGGTCGGGCATCCTGCCAACGCTTGCCCCTGGCATCCCTCGGAGATAGGCCTCAATCTTCCGCCGTGCATAACTCCGGTTCCCGGTGGGCGATCCGACCTCGGGCAGCATCAATCGCCTTCATAACGAGTCATCTGCAAGTTGCCATGCATATAAACAGGATTAAAGACAGGATAGTCGACGGAGGGCGCGTGGGTCTCGGGAGCTCAAAGCTCACGCGGCCATCTTGGTCAAGCGCTAGGCTCCTCCAGTGAATCACTTTTAACTCAGCAGTTCCTCAGTAGTACTAAAGTGTGGGACTAGCCATAGTAGGCAGATTGTACATAGCCCATAAATGTACATAACTTTAGTTGTGATACTGCAGGTCGAGGAATGAGTCCCTTCGGAGTCGTCTGCACTCTTCTGGTGGCTGTGGTCCTTCGAACTAGTTAAAAAATGTGTGCAGTTTTTAGTTCATGGAGGCTACTTCATGGAAGGATTCAGCCACACATCGGAGAGGTGGACTCATGCATTTTCTCCCTACATCATGAGGGCAGTGGGTGTTGAAAAGACCACCCGGTAGGGCACCTCAAACATGGCCTTTTTCCATTTTTCCACAAAGGTCCCAATGTAACCTCTTGTACAAGCTGAGGTGTTGGATATGGCAGCTTGACATTGGTGCACTTAAATGTTCTGTGACTGACCTGTTTGGATAAGAACCTAGCAGTTTTGGTTAGTCGTGAAAGATATACATGCAGTTTGTCTCCCAATGCTTTGGAGCTAGCCTCCTAACTTAACGTAGTTCTAGTTGTTGGGATGAGCATCCCCATCAGTCTACCAGTCGCGATCTGGTGTGGTGTAAGATGATGATCGCTGCTAGGTGTGTTTCCCAGTGCAAATAAGGCTAGGGGAAGACAGTGTAGCCACTTCTTCTGAAGGGTGGCACACATTTTACTTATTTACTTTTTTATCAAACAATTGAGCCTTTCTACGATGATGTTACTTTTTGGGACGGTAAGCTGAAGCTAATTTATGCTTGATTCCTAACAGGGTACAGATGCTGGTACCCAGGTTCTGCCCTGGCTTCTTTTTGTCCTTTATAGGGCTCGCCCCTCGTGATGCAGTGCGCAGCGCAGGCGAGCCCTTTTGTATGGGGTTTAGAAACGGACCCAGGAATAGCACACGCTCGTGCGTGTGCTTTTCCTTTTGGGTTCCGCTATTGGACTTTGTGTGCGTGTTTTTTTTTTTTAACAGAGCACGCAATAGGCGGGCGCATTGCTCCGCCCATGGCCTATTGGTGTCTGTTACGCGCACCAAAGCCCATATGTTTTCAATTATCGTGCCCAGACATTGGCGCGATAATTTAAAACATATGGCTTGCAGTGGCGTGCGCGCACCACTCGCAGCAGTGTTTGGTTTTCCCATAGCGATCGCTTTCACAATCGCTTTTTTTGTTGTTGTTTTGTTGCATATTTATATAGCGCGAACTCGACCCGAAGGTATTGGAGGGCTTTACACGAGTACCGTATTTACATTACACATTCAGGCACGGGGGGATTAAGTGATTTGCCCAGAATCACAGGAAGTGGACGCGACCCCGAGGCTCGAACCCTGGTTTCCAGCACCAAAGTCGGCAGTCTAGCCGACGGACCACATCCCCTCCCCTAATTTGAATGCTTTCAGAGATTTTGTTTCCTGAAGGCCTTGATAAGGGGCAAGAAAGGTGACCAAAGATTAGTACTGGGTCCGGGAGATATAATGGCCGCCTCGTGCATCAGCGCAATCTAAGACGAGGCCGCAGTGTTTGGCAAAAACATTGGATTCATCAACGACTTAATTCCTCCCCTATCTCAAATCTGTCTTTAAACTTATCGGGCAATTTAGTCTTCCTGTCACTGATGTTTATGACCCAAATGTGCCCCTATGAGGGACTGCACTCGGAGTCATTAACCTGCTTCTGCTTTCGAACAATAAATAGCCTCTTCTCCCCTAAATGTGAAAGCACCCACACAAGGAACATGCGTACAGCGAGTGACCATTGTGTTATAATCTCACTATACTTGGTATGTTCCAAACCCCCCTACCTTTCCTGTTAATTGGTATATCCCCAGGGAGCTCACCTTGGAATGTTCAGGTGAATTCCATCAGTGCTGTGAGAGCGGATGGTCAGAGAATAAATACTGCTCGACTTACCTCTGTGTGGAACTTCATTCTTTGAATATAACACATTCCACTGATGACTACTTGTCATTTTGAATCTATGCCCTACATTTTTATATCTATCTAGTTCAAACAAAATCAGTTCTCTGCTTATTCCTTTCCTGTAGACCTGCAGTCTAATCGCACCCAGGTTTTATTTATTTTAATTTTAGACAATTTAAGGTCGAGCTGTGTCCTTCTACCCCACGGAGAATACAAAAACAATGTTTGGTGTATGTATGCTACACGTTTGAATGAAGACGTGCAGCGAATGGAAAACAAAACCATTTGCCCCTACTAGCTGGTGCAAAAAGAGATAGTACTGACTGACCAGTGCAACATGGTATTTTCACACTGATCTGCACAGGATATCCTTTTTGTACAGGTCAGTTACTGCAAATGATGGGGCACTGTTGTTGCTACATGAGTCTGCGAAACTGATTTACATGTAGTTTGAGAATTTTATTTCTGCCTCATTTATTTTGTATGTGAATTTGCTAAAATAAAGCTTTGTGTTTGAAATATACAGGATATGACATCCTAATCCAGAATCTTCATACAATTTCAGTGAAATTGTAGGGTAAATAGTCAAACTTTGGCATTCATCTCAAAATTACACACTTTCAAATCGGTTTAAGCAAGTATTGGGCTCTATCCTATAAAATATTTTTTATTCCCAAATTTTTCTTTTTAGTGCATTATTGTCACACTTACCCTACTTTGATTTTACAGATGTGTAAGTGCAATAAAGGTTTTGTGTCGCACTTCTCCTCATTTGATATTTGATGCATGACTCTGGCTCTGCTCATGATCCTCATGGAACCTCAAGCCCAAAACGAGCAGAGCTTTCATGTAGCTTCTGCCTTCTCCCTCACTCTGCCCTCATACACAGATTTGAAAGGAAAGCATTACAATCTGAGGTTAAAAGGAGAGACAATAAATACCCATTTGGTGGTTGGTTTGTAGGAAGTGAAGCCTTAAAACAAGAGATTAATCCACGATTCCCATTCCACAGACTTGTGCTGTGTTTTTAATCTTTAAAACTGCAGTTTTTTTCTACCTGCGACTGTTTGAATTTAATCTCTTGTTTCGTTTTCAATTTAACACCCATAAGGACTGGACCTTTTACGTGGCATGTTACACGGTGGGCTTTATCTGGTGGGTGAGCACTATTTTGAAAATGGACAATGGCGGCGGCAGCGCTATGCGCTCTAAATCGTATGCTTTTTTTACTTTAATGAGCGCGGCACCCGCTTTAGGGACACCGCCGTCACTCTATTTATTTATATTGAACATTCATGTTGAGTGCAGTGTCCACTTCTGGGACACCGCGCTCTGTTTTTTTTTTTTTTTTACTTTAAAACTGAGCACGGCTCTACTTCAAGGGCACCACGCTCAGTGTTAAAGATAAAAAATAAAAAAAATAAAAGAAATAAAAAAAGGAAACCAAGCGTGTTGTGAAGTGGTGCCAGGCTCAGTTTGAACCGTAACCAATTGCAGTTCAATAGGTCTCGCATTTACGCAAGTTTAAGCTTTTGGCATTGTAAATGACAATGCCTTTTATTTATGTTTTAAAAAGGAAAACAAAAATAAAAGGTATTGTCATTTGCAACGGCAATCGCTCAAACTCGCGTAAATGCGAGACCTATTGCATTGTAAATGCTTTTTCTCTTTCTCTGTATCCTTATCTTGCTTCCTCTTATGGTAGTGGAGTATATGGGCATATATTTCCTGCTAGGGTTTGGTATCTAAAGCAACTACGCTATCCAGCCCGCTCAGTGGGAAACCCCTTCTTCATAATATTATATCAAAATATGACTTGTTGGCCCGTATTGGTCCACGGCTGTCCTGTTTCCTGACCCCATCTTTCCCTCATTCTATTCAGAAAATCGTTAATGCATTTGTCTGGCTTCATAGTCTCTGCCATTAGCCCTCCTACAACAGTCGGGAAATATTTCTCTCAAGACTGTCCAGATCTGTGCCTATGTGTATTAAATTCTGCCCTGTCATGCTGGGCATTTGTTAGCGTGATTGCTGGAATACGAGCCTGGGTGAACACCATATTAGTCTGTTCTCCAAATGGGCTGCTTAGCAGACTCTTATTGTTACCTATCGCTAGATTAATACCTGCGGTGTTTTTCTAGAAGCAGGTAATCCATTTCTCTGTCCCATGTAGCAATGACAGTAACTTTGTTCTCAACGCCTCTATCCATCTGGGCAAATGGCGCATATACAAACCCCAGCCTTGCCCTTCTGCAGTAGGGCCCACATTCTTATTCTGGGTGACTCTACGGGCTTGTCCTTAACATAGCGTTTCCACCTTGCGAGGCATCCCAACTAGGGTTTCCTCCTTCATGCTTGAGTCAGTCCTCTGCTACTGCCATGTTCTCTGGCTTAAATGATCCTTGCCGTGGCCAAGCCCTGTCATTTTGGTCCCTCTCCTCAGTCCAGTCTGCTAATAAATGGCAAAACGGGTACCCAGAAGTCTTGCCTTCTTTTTTAGCTATTATCTACCTTGGGGTTTGTTCCTCTTTGCCATGCACCCGCGAGGAGTAACGCGTATCCTCCTTGCTGCTTCCCTCGTGCACGCACAGGTACCATTTTGTTTTTTGTCACATGTGGGTAAGTACCAGGCTGTCTTGTTCCTTTACCGAGACAGCCCTCATCGCCGCCACAGACTACATCAGGCGCCAACTTGACAACGTCGAGACATCAGCCCTCATTCTCCTGGACCTGTCAGCCGCCTTCGACACGGTCTGCCACTGCACACTAAAGACACGCCTCCAAGAAGGCGGAATCTGAGAGAAGGCCCTGGGCTGGACCACGTCCTTCCTCTCCGGCAGAACCCAGAGAGTCCGCCTCCCACCCTTCCGATCTGAAGCCACCGACATCATCTGTGGCGTACCCCAGGGATCATCCCTCAGCCCGAACCTGTTCAATGTCTACATGGCCCCCCTCGCACAAGTGGCCCGCCAGCACGACCTCAACATCCTCTCCTACGCCAACGACACTCTGCTCATCCTCTCCCTCACCAAGGACCCGCACACCGCCAAAACCAACCTCCACAAGGGAATGAAGGCCGTCGCCGAGTGGATGAGGAGCAGCCGTCTGAAACTGAACTCGGACAAGACCGAGGTCCTCATCCTCGGCCCAACCCCCTCTGCTTGGGACGACTCCTGGTGGCCGACCACACTGGGAACAGCACCGACTCCCACGGACCACGCACGCAACCTAGGATTCATCCTCGACTCCTCCCTCTCCATGTCGAAGCAGGTCAACGCCATCTCCTCAGCCTGCTACAACACCCTCCGCATGCTCCGCAGAATCTACAAATGGATCCTGACCGAAACAAGAAGAACGGTGACCCAAGCCCTCGTCAGCAGCAGGCTGGACTACGGCAACGCACTCTACGCAGGAATCCCTGCCAAACACCTACGACTACTACAACGCATCCAAAACTCCTCCGCCCGACTGATCCTCAACATCCCTCGTCGCAGCCACATCACCCACCACCTGAGACACCTGCACTGGCTCCCCGTCAACAAGAGATCACCTTCAAGCTCCTCACACGCACACAAAGCCCTCCAACACCGGACCAGCCTACCTGAACAGGAGACTCAGTTTCTACACCCCCGCCAGCTCTGCTCCGCCAGCCTCGCCCTCGCAGCCGTCCCCCCACATCCAATGAACAACCTCCGGCGGCAGATCCTCGCCGCCAAGACCTGGTACAGCCTCCTTACCCACCTGCGACAGACCCAAGACCTGCTCACCTTCAGAAGACTCCTTAAGACCTGGCTCTTCGAGCAGTAGCAGGACCCCCCTCCCCTCAGCGCCTTGAGCCCCTCACGGGTAAGTAGTGCGCTTTACAAGTGACTGATTATCTCTTGATCAGCTCCTCTCCTTTGTGGACTGAACAGTGTGGCTCTGAGCCCTGCTAGTAGCCTTTCATCTACCTCCATCTCATGAGAAGAGTATGCTGTCCAGTACTTGCTTGAACTCCAGGTTGCGTGCCCTTTCTCTCCTATCATCCGTTCACACCTCCCTTCGATGCGCCGTCTGGTCTGTACCTTTTGCTCAGAGCTGCATGCGGCTTTTGTTAGCCTGGCTTCACTCTCAAATTTGCTCTGTTTGCTCCTCGGCTACCTGGGCAAACCCTGTAGGCCCACCCTTGTCATCTGTTACCAGGGGACTGGAGCTCCTGTCATCTCCCGAGCTCGCTATCGGGGACCGCCACAAACTTCCCTGACACTTGTTTACGCTCGCCTGAACCAGTGGGAATGTGTATTTTGCCTTCCTATGAGGTGTTAATTGGTGAGCGTGGTGAATGGGGAGTCAAGCTTTTGGATATCTTCCTGAGGGACTTGGGCGGCCCGTCTGGGCTTTCTTCCTTTTAGTCTTCTCGGGCCTAGACCTAACTGACCTTTTTCCTGTTAGGGACTAGTCAGCTTCTACTACTATTGGGTTTGAAAATCTTAATGCAGGGAGAGTTGGTGTGAGTACATACATCCCTGCATATGCTGAGGGAGTTGCCGATGCCTTCCTGGCTATCTGCATCGTGTGGTTATTGGTTTGAACTTTTTCAAAGATAGCCCACAATTCTAACACTGACTCTTTTTTGTCTCTCTTCTGTTCTGCATACTTACTCTTTGTGTTTTAGTGTGTTCAATTATATTTGCGTCAAATGTTACCTCCGTAGGCCAGGGAAATGGGTGTGCCTGTGTGTATAAATGCTTTCAGATACTATGGGTGTTAAGAAACCTCTTTAGCACTGGGAAAACATTGAGCTGAAAAACTGAGACTTGAGTTGTCAACTCTGCCCAATCAGGATAACGATGCCGAAAAAATCAGCGTCCTGGGAGTCCTCAAAGGCTATATTCACGTTTGCTAGCTGTCTGCTATCAAACAAAGGTTACTTCCGCAGAAATGCCTCTGAGGCTGCTTACGACTGTTACAGTTAGGACATATAAAATAGGTAATATGCCAGACCCCGTCAGTGGCAGGATGCTCCGGTTAGCTTTTTACGCTTCTCCTTCGTTTACACTAAGCCAAATGCTTTAGACTGTTTTTGGTTTGGATGTAGTCTCTTATCCTCTGTGGCGGCTGCTTTAGGAAGAACCTCTGCTCCGGGGATTCAGCAGAACTTCCAATCAGTTGCGGTGTCTGCCAACCTTTCTTGTTGCACAAATGGGAATATGGCCGGACGGTGTCTCCCTCCTTCAGCTGCAGTCTGGAAAAAGATCGCAATCCTCCTGGCCGGCTCACCAAAATGTCGCTTGAGTTAGAAATCCTTAAAAAAAAAAAAAAAAAAAAAAAAAAACACAGTAGACAAGACGAGTTTGGCAAAACAGGAAGTTTAATTGAACATTACGGCCGGGATAACAGTTACCGGTACGTACTCTGTGGACTGTCTCAATTTACACTTCGTTTGTGTCCTTGTATACAAAACACAGCAGGTTATAAACGTTTCTGGCATACCATATATGGTGGTTGCTGCCTTTGGAGTCATATATTAATGGTCAAATGGCTACTATTATTTTATTTATTTATTTATTTGAGCTTATAACGCGCAACAGCTACCCACAGTGGGTTTCCCGGCGCGAAGGGATAGACTCAAGAAGAAAAATTTGACCACTAAAAAGGCAACATCAGAAGACAACTAGGACAGCTGGTAGATCATTTAAAAAGCAAAGTTTTCAAACTTTTCCTAAAAATGGAAAAGTTATTTTCCGATTTCAAGGAAACGGGTAAGGCATTCCAATATTTGGGGGCGAGATGGGAAAAGGCTCGTCCTCCCATTTTTACAAGCTTGAAACGGGGAATGACAATCGCAGTTAGCAGAAGATCTAAGAGTGCGATTCGGCTTATACAATTGAACCAGATTTTGCAAATATTTAGGGGCCAAACCCTGTTTAATTTTGAAAAGATAGCAAATAGCCTTAAAATTAATGCGGCTAGGAATCCGGAGCCAGTGGAGGTCACGCAAAGCTTGAGTGGCTGAAAGTCTCCTAGGAATGTTACAGAGAAGACGAGCAGCTGAATTTTGAACCACTTGAAGTTTATTTATAGTGGCCACATCGGCACCAAGATAAAGGACGTTTCCGTAGTCCAGGCGAGAGGTTACTAACGCCTGGACAACGGTTCTCCTGGTGGCTAGAGGCAGCATCCATAAAAGTTTCTGGAGCCACCGCAGAGTATTAAAGCAGATGGCGGCCACCTGAGTGGCCTGCTGCCTCATGGAGAGTTTATCATCGATGAGAAAGCCGCGATTAAGGGCCACTGAGGATGGCTGAGGGAGCGTACCCATCTCGCTAGGCCAATGTTGTGGGCCCCATAAGTCTTTCTGCTTCCCAAAAATAAGAATTTCAGTTTTGTCACCGTTTAACTTGAGGAGATGCCTCTGCATCCACTCCGCTATACGTGACAACCCAATTTTCAGAACCGAAACATCATTGCTTTCACTGCTGGAGAGGGAAAAAATAATTTGAGTATCGTCGGCATATGAAAAAATAGTCAGCCCAGCATCTTCTGCAATAGAGGCCAAAGGTCTGATGTAGATGTTGAATAATAAGGGGCTGAGTATGGACCCCTGAGGGACACCATATGCCAATAAATAAGTGGAGGAAGTGGCTTTCGTGGAAAAGACTTGGATAGTGCGTTCACTTAAAAAGGAAGCAATCCAAGTCAAAGCCGGACCGTCCAATCCCAGGGATCGAAGAGAGTTCAAAAGAATGGAATGGGACACGGTGTCGAACGCCGCGCTTAAATCCAAAAGGATAAGTGCAGATGTTCCCCCGTGATCGACACCGTGTCTTAGACTCTCCGTTACCCCGAGAAGGGCGGTCTCAGTAGAATGGTACGCACGAAAACCAGACTGGGAAGGGTGCAAAAATCCCGAAGATTCCACTAAATTGTATAGTTGGGTGTTAACGTGCCTCTCCAGCACTTTAGAGAGTACAGGTAGCAAGGATATCGGTCTGAAATTGGCAAGATTGGACACATCCGCTCCAGCTTTTTTTAGGAGGGGGACAACCATTGCGTGCTTCCAATCCTGTAACACCTGGGATTCGAGAAATGAAGCGTTCAAAAGTCTCATAAGGACTCTCCGCGGTTCAAGATCCAGTAATTTAAGAATTTTAACCGGTACAGGGTCACGTGGCGAACCGGATTTGATACTGTTTAGGCAGATAGAAAACGAAGTATCATCAAATAATTGCCACTGTGTCATCTTCACAGGAAAAAGCGATTCGATCCCTACAGCCTGTGTGGAACCAGGTTCCTCAGTATTTGAAGAAGGGCTCATAGAATCATATATGCGTTTGACCTTCGTGATAAAAAATTCCGCAATGGAATTACACTGGGCCTCCTCTAGGGGTCGAGGTGTTGGAATGGTATCCACTCCTGTCAATTTTTTGACTACAGAGAAAAGAGTGCGAGGGCAGTTCTGAGCTTGTGTTACAGTGTTTGAAATGTAAATAGCTCTAGCGGTTTTACATTTTAGATGGTATTCTTTTAAAGCCTCTTTATAAATAGTCTTCTGTAAAACAGAATAAGAGTGCCTCCATTTACGTTCCAAAGCCTTGCATTTAGTACGTAGGGACTTCAGTTCAGTGGAAAACCAAGGCGCAGGGGGGCGATGTGACCTGGGATATTTAGACGTAAGCGGGAGAAGAGTGTTAACAGCATTTGTGAGCCAGTCGGAGACAGCAATGTTCATCGCCACAACCGAACTCTCACATTCCTCAGGACAAGTTTTTAAAAGATATTGATTAAACTTGTTAATGTCAAGTTTATCCCAACGATGGAAAGATGCACCCTTATCCAAGGATCTGTGTACAAAATTCTTCGTGTGTATTAAGGAGAAATGAACAGCAAAATGATCAGACCATTCCAAAGGTCAAGCACTCAGAGCAGTCAAAAACAAGATTGGATAGAATGGGATCCAATTGATGACCAGCAGAGTGGGTAGGGCCAGTATTAAGCAAAGAGAGATTAAACGCCTCCAAATCAGACAAAAAACGTTTGCTATTTACACACTGAGGATCTTCAAGATGTAAATTAATGTCGCCAATGATGGTAAAATTGGCAGCCCTAAGAAGTAATGGGGCTATGATGTCAGCTAATGATGATGTCCAGGAAGAAGCGTTCCCAGGAGGGCGGTATATCAAAAGACCAGATAAGGTAAATTGAGGATTAATAGTTAATTTAAAATGTGCACTCTCACTTCCGGACATGGGAAAAGCTACATATTTGCATGTATATATAGCCTTGAAAATAATAGCAATCCCTCCCCCCTTACCGGTATTTCTATCTAATCTTACTATTACGTAATTATTAGGCACAGCAACAGCAATGTCAGGACCAGAACAATCCTGAAGCCATGTTTCGGTAAGAAACAAAGCATCAGGCTGCTCATCTACGATAAAATCATGAATATGATGCTTATGTTTCGGGAGGGATCGACAATTAATACTCCAAAACTGGAGTGAAGGGCAAGTAGAATAAGTGTGCCGTCTCCGATGTTTACTCCGAGAGCGGCCACAATGTGTAGCTTTACACTTGGGCATGTTACTAGGAACGAAGCCACAACCAGCGCATTCAAACCCAAACCTCGGGAAAGAACATATAGTGCAATTTATAGGCTGGATAGGACGTAAAGATTCCAAGGCCTCACCTGAGTATAGAACTCTATCCACAGAGCAACTTGAAGGAGTCATCATGGCCCCTGGCCCGATCTGGCACGGACGGGCACAGACGGGCTGAACTCTGGCGTAACTCCGGCGTACAGCCGTCGACCCGCTGCGTGAAAGCGTGGCCTCCTCAAATATGTCTGGCGTCCTTGTGACGTCAGACCATCGAGCAAAAGCGGCGCCGTCGGGCGTCACTCACCCAAGATGGCCGCCGAAAATTCCACTACAGGTGGGTCTCAACCTCGCGTGGACGCCATGTGGCCAGTGGTGCATGCATCCAAATGTCTGGCATGGGAAGCGCGTGATCAGTGTGTGCGAGGTCCTGATTGGCTATGTGTTCCGCACTCATGGGCCGTCTGACTTTATGGTGTTTTAAGAGCGCTCATACCCCCTCCTGCCATGTGTGCTTTATTTGGGCAATCTCCCCCGACCATTGTAATGTCGCTGTGCCTATCTGTGGGATTAATCAAGAGTTTCCTGTCCGAGTATTTGCTGTTCCCACTTGTGACACATCAATCAGTAATCCTGGACCTAGGACTGTGGGCCTGCTTGACTACATATTTGCGAGTCGAGGTAGATGTGGAGTTGAGAACGAGCGATTATATTAATAAGGACGAGATTTCATTTTTATCAATGATGGCATCTATTTTCATATTAACATAGCACACATATTGGCTGTACCTTTGATAGATTATTAATCTCCTTTCAGGTCTCTCAAAGGATCACATGTGAGGGGCCAACATCAGCTATTACTGCCCCCAACTCCTTCCTAGCCATATCAACTTCTTGATCTACTTATTTTCTGTTGGAGGGAGCAGGTAGGGGAGAGGGCAGAAGGAGCAGCCAGCTCCTCGTGCCACCCACCCCACTCCAATAACAGAAGAAATTAACCAGGAGGAAGGATAGAAATGAGATGGAATAGGATTATTCCTAGTTCCTCCCTTTCCAATTTCCTCTTCTGAGTCTGTTTCACATAGTTCCTCTATGTCCCAGTGCTTCTCTGTATAGAAGGGGCATTGTGAGAGGAAGGAGCTGAGTGTCTGCACTAGAAAGAAGCAAAAACTGCTTTGATTTATTTAGGTAGCTAAATAAAAAATCCAAAAAGCACCGGTCTCCTTTCTGCACAGTTCTGTGCCATAGCACGGAGCCCAAGCTTGTTTCCAGTCCAGAGAAGGCATGGCTTGGTAGTTCGGGCTGGACTGGTCCCATGAGGCACAGGGTCAGACAGATTTGCATACGGCCATGTCTGAACTGGGGTGGCAGAGTGGGCTAAAGAATGGTGATGGATCAAACCCAGATCTGTTAACTGGGTGTGAGTGTTTGATTGGTTCTGATGCTCCACCATCACCACCCCCTTTTGTACTGTTTGGAAAGGAGACCATCATAGTGTTTGTAGTTTGTCTAAAAGTTCATGATACCCAGAGCCACAAATTGTGCCATGGTGTCCAGCATCTGTTCACTTTGTTCCAAACATACATCAATTGATAAAAAACATAAATAATGAATAGAATTTTATGCTGAATAAAGGCTATATATATTTTAAATGTACCCAGGAATCTAAGATGTGCATAGTGCTTGGGATGCCACCACTTTCTCTTAACAAAATGTCCTGCTTCTGTCAAACATTAATGAATGAAAAATTATTTCCATATTTCCTAGACGGAAAGTTCTGTAATTTGTGGGGAACATCAGAACTCCCACCACCTAGTGTATTCGCAATCAGTAAAACTCTGTACCTCGTGTGGGTGGGCCTATCATAACTGATAGGAGAAGGCTAGATCTGTGATAGGGTGAAATTAATTTAGTCTTCACTTGCCGGCTTCCGAAAATATAAAAATGTTACCAGACCTGCAGCAGGTGTAGTGAGTAATCTACTCGACCTAACTGTACTGTTTGGCCCATCAACTGGCCTCTAGTTGTGTTATCCTAGGCAGGTATTTCATTGTCATTTTTTTTAATCATCACGTGAGAGCACTTTCAAATGGGTCCAGCATATCTGCTGTATATAAAACTTTTGTTTGGTTTAATAGGGTAAACCTTTGCCCATATTAAGAATCTAGTCAATATATAGGGTACACATGACCCCTGACTTGCCTCTTGGTTCACTAAAAGCATTGTTATCAGGGTTGGAGCAGGAATCATTCTTAGTTCATGTTTAGAGATAAATATTAGGACTAATCCATTTATTTATTAGTGAAGCATGATTTGGTAGCCAACAGTCATTTACATACGGCACACTTTTCATTCAAATGGCCAAAACTTTCCCACTGACCTGCAGTTTTACAGGTAAAACCTTATAGCGAAAAACGATAAAGTGCAGAAATCGGGTTTTAGAAATTTCTCATTTGCATATAACCAAATAAAGTGTTCTGACTTTGTTTGATCCTACTGGATCTTTGTGTCCATCACAGTTCAGAATTAAACAAATGCGATTTCCTACCTTATGATATATTTGGAAATATTTGACAGTTCATTTACAAGCTATTTAAATGTGTTTAAAAAAACAAACGAAAACGGGTGCGGAGTCTGCCGAGCGAAGATGGCGGTCGCACCTTGAGTGCGCTCCCGGACACCTCCACCATCCGCTCGTCATCCGGCTAAGAAGAGAGCACTTACCCGCATTTCATCGCCTCCGGGACAGCAGTGCACCCGGCAGTTTGCCTGGCGGCTGAATTCTGGCGACTAGGTCCTGTCTTGGGGGAGAATCACTTGCTTGGCGGGCCCAAGATGGTGGCGCGGCCGTACTGACCACCGCATTCTGAAGCGCTGGAACCCCCAAAGCCCCGTTGCAGGGAGCAGCGAGCGGGGGCATTTGTCCACAAGTGCGGGGCTGGAGACCCGGCGGGGCCGACCATCCGGGCGGGCTGCGCATGGCGGGGTGCCGCCGGACGGGCTCTCCTTGCTGGGAGCCAGCGCTGCCATCATTCGGGGACCCCTTGGCGGTCTACGCCCTTCGGCCGCTGTATCGGGCGGCAGACTGACTGCGGAGTAACAGCTTGGCGACGGAGGATCCTGCTACCGGCCTGTTTGCGGGCGCACCGCTGTGGAGCTCGGCCGTCGCTGCTGTCTTCTGAAACCCCGCTGCAGTCTGCGCCCTTCGGCCGCTGTCTGGCGGTGGGCTGGCGGCGGAGTGACGGCCTGGGCGAAGAAGAGTCCTGTCGCCGACATCTGCCCGGCCTGTGTGCGGGTGCATCACTGTGGGGCACGGCCGTCGGGCTGGTCATTCACGTCCTGAGGGGCCGGCTCATCCGCATCACTGGCGGTAAGGCCTGGCTGCGGGAGGGGGTCCCGTAGTGGATGGGAGGGGCCCCCTCTGCGAGCGCGGGCGGTCTAGCCTGGGAATTGCTTTGTGTCATTCAACACCGAGGCAGGGTAATCTCGGCCGCTTTTTCGGGCGGCGGTGTTGTGCTCCTCCCATCTTCGGGCCTACGACCTTGACTGCGCTGGGCCCACGCTCGTTCTGACCTGCCAGTGACGCTGCATCCACCCGTCCGACCTCTTGGGTGGTGCCTGGTGATAAGGTGACCGGCCGCATATATCGGGTGGCGAGGGGGGTCCTCTCCCGGGCCTTCCTCCATCCTGGGCCCACCCGTGGGGCTCTGGGGTACAGCTTCTGTTCTTCTCGGCCTCCTTGGTGGCATGCCTGAACGCTGGGCCCCTTTCCCGGGAGGCCTAAGCCTGTGCTGCACTCCTTTGGATTTCCTGAGCTTGGGACTCCTCGGGCTGGCCTGGCTGCTGGGCGCTGCTCCTTTCTTTCTTGGCCAGTGCGGTGGAGTTGGGGGTATTCGGCTGGGCCTCCTCAGCAGTGTGAGGGTCTTCCGGTGAGAACCCCGAACCCCCGGCCTGTCGTCTGAGTCTGGAGATCTGCACCTAGGACCCAGGACTTCTAACCGGGTGTTTTCTTTTCCCTGGTCATCTTGGTTCATCCGCGGGCGGCCTCAGCGGGCCCACCACCTCCACCTCGGGTGGCTCCTTAGACCCCGGACCCTCTGGGTGATCCGGTGGCCCGCCCGTGGCGTGTGCTCCTCGAGTCACTCTGAGAGTTTCCCATCTGCCCCCGGGGGCGCCGCCATTGACCGGAACGGACCGGCCAGGACTCCGGCCACTCAGACCAAGATGGACCGCTTCACAACCTCCGACGGTGGGGCCACGGGGGGTGCTGCTGAAAAAGAGGTGCCGCCGCCGTCTGATTTGTCCACCATCCTGCAGGCCATCCACACCTCGCAGTCCTCAGTTGAGGGCAAGATAGCAGAAGTCCGGGTGGACATGACACTCATTCGGCAGGACCTCCGAAACGCCACGTCCCACTGAAACTGAATCCTGTATATCATCAGTGGAAGACGACGTTCAGCAACTTAAGGGACAGGTGGGGCGCCTCCAGGCTCATACTCAGGAGCTGCACCGGAGGGCCGAAGATGCTGAAAATCGATCACGCCGCAACAATCTTTGCCTGGTGGGGTTTCCGGAGGGGGTGGAGCAGGGCCGCCCGCTGAATTCGTTGAGAAATGGTTGAGGTCCTGGCTTCCCTGAGGGCTCCCTTTCCCCCTGGTTTGCAATAGAACGAGCGCACCGATCCCTGGTGCCGAGACCTCTGGCGGCCCGCCCAGTCATAATGAGAATCCTCCACTACAAGGACCGCGATTCCATCTTGGCTGAAGCCCACAGGCAGCGACGCCTCCCTTATGAGAACCATTCAATCCTATACTTGAGAGGTCCAGGGCCAGCGCCGCTCGTTTAGGGAGGTCAAGCAGAAGCTACAGACCCTCAATATCCAATACCGACTCCTCTTCCCGGCACGCCTCCGGGTGGTGTTTGCCAATAAAACTCTGTTCTTTGACTCCCCGGCGGATGCATGGACCTGGGCCACGGAGGAGCGTCCCATTCGGCCCTCTGACCAACCTCCTCTCCAGAGTGGGCCGGAGAGCGGATACCCTCACGTTGGCCTGCTGGGAACCAAGACCCCAACGCAACCACTCACGTAGGCGCCGTGGGCACAGGAGGGACCGATCTGACTCCCCGCTGTTCCCCGCCCGGGAGGCCGGGCCGTCCCCGGGGGACCTCCAGGCTGCGCGGCGCTCTGGCTCCTCTGGCCGCCTGGGACGCGGGGGGGCCTCGTTTGCCTTCTCCATGCCTGATCTCCCGGACACTGACCTTTCCCGCAGCCCCATGCTTCTCAACCGCCCAGCCTGAGCCTGGCTCTGCGGCCGGAAGCATGATCCAAATGAACTGTTTTCTCTCTTCTTGGTCTTGATTATGGACATCCTGTCATGAGGAGGGGTCCTCTATGCCTTGTTTGATTCCAAGCGTTTTAGTTTGGTCCTATAGTGTTGTTTCGTTAGGACGACAGATGCTTCTGTTCCTGAAGTATAGGGTGTCAGGTGGGGGTAGGACGTGGGGGGGGGGGGGGGGACCGTTGTCCCAAGTTTTCTGTTCTTTGTTCTGAGTTCTCCTTTTGTTTCACCATACCAGCTCGTCCTTATCCATCAGGGGTTGTTGTACCGGACGTCTGGGCTCCTAATCCCCCCGCTCTCCTGGACGGTCTATGATTACGGCTGACATACTACAGCAAGTGGTATCATTGCGTCTTTTGTCCTGGACTGTCAATGGTCTCCTTGACCGCCTCAAGCGCACGGCGGTACTTTGCTACACGCAGCGTCTTGGGGTCGTAGTCTTACTGCTGCAAGGGACACATCTATTGGGTAATCGCAGCCCCTTTTTAACACGTTATGGGTACGAGAGGGTTTGGCACTCGGGCTTTACATGTGGATCCCGTGGGGTTGCGATCCTGGTACAGCTCTCCCTTCCTTTCGTGGCAACACGTGTCATTCACGATGACCAGGGCACCTGCCTGGCTCTATCCGGCACTCTGAATGGCATACCCCTTAACCTGGTGTCCTTATATTCCCCTCAAGTGCGGCTAGCCGTGACCCTTGGCGTAGCCGTCGGATTCCTGGCCTCCTTGCGCCCGGGCTCCACCTTCCTGGGGGGTGACTTCAACGCGGTCCCTTCCCCGGATCTGGACACGACTGGGATACCCTCCCAAGGCAGACTGGTGCATGCGAAACACTTAAAGAGCTGGGCCGAATCCCTAGGCCTTTGTGATGTATGGTGTACGTGGCACCCGCGATCTAGGCAATTCACTCACACTTCAGCCACGCACCACACACACGCGTGCATAGACATCATTTACATTCCCTCGACCAACTGCCTTCGGCTCCAGGATGTCGCAATCCTCCCGCGGGGTATATCCGATCACTCCCCGGTAATGCTCACAGTGGGCCCCCTCCTGCCTCAATGCGTCAGACCTGGAGGTTGAATGCGTGGCTCCTCCAGGACAGGGACTTCCGGAAAGTGGTGGGACAGGAACTCCAGCATTACTTCAGACCAATGAGGGGTCGGTGTCGTCGCCGGGTACTCTGTGGGAGGCTGGCAAGGCCACGATCTGTGGAGTGGCCATGGGGCAACTCAAAACCCAGCGGCGTGTGCACACTTGGACCAGCTCACTTTATGCGAGGCACAAGCCTTACGTCTTGAACGGTCCACCGCCCTAAACCCTGATGCCTCCGACGTGGGACTCCTCGCCTACACACGCAAAGAGATTCGACAATTGTCGACGGACGCGGCTAAACTCCTCTGGCGCTCTTTTATTGCTAGGGTGTACGGATGGGGAGATAAGAATGGCTCCCTCCTCTACAGACTGGCCACATACCCCAGAGCGAACCGTATAATCCCCGAAATCATAGATCAAGACGGCTCGGTATGTAACTCCTCTGCTGGCATGGCCCAGGCCTTCGCTCGATACTATCGCCTGCTCTATATGGCCCGTACTCCCTCCCTCTCTCTCTCAGAAATGCTGCGAGCTGGAGACTCCCTCACCTGGATTTGGCAGTGCAGGCGGACCTGGACCGCCCCATCACCCGTGATGAGATCGGGAAGGCAATTGCCCTGGTCTCATCCGGCAAAACGCCGGGTCCGGACGGCCTCCCCCCAAGAGTATTACGCCATGTTCTGCGAGACGTTGAATCCACACCTTGCCCAGCTATTCCAGTAAGCAGGGGAGAAGGGTTCCTTCCTGCCGGAGACTGACATGGCCACCATTGTGGTCCTGCCTAAATCCCAGCCACCCTCGTCTCGGTGCTCGGACTATCGTCCCATCTCACTTATTAACACTGAGCTAAAACTGTACGCCACGATACTCGCTCAGCGCCTCAAACCCCACTTACACACGATGGTCCATCCAGACCAATGCGGGTTCATGCCTTCCCGTGGTACCCGTCACTGTTTGCGGAGGCTCCACTCAGACCTGGCTCATCGCATTTTACTCACCCCTTACCTCACACTTCTTGTAGATTTTGAGAAAGCCTTTGACTTGGTAGATTGGGGTTTTTTTGTACGACGTCCTGGCAGAGATGGGCTTCGGACCCCGCTTTCGTCGTCTCGTCCGTGTACTATATGCTTGTCTGAGGGCTCGCGTTCTGGTAAATGGGGTTCTATCCGAACCCTTCCGGATCTGTAGGGGAACGAGGCTGGGTTGCCCCCTCTCTCCCCTGCTCTTTGCGCTGGTGACGGAGCCCCTGGCAGTCCTGATACACTCCTGCGGACAGGTGCGGGGCTGGGAATGGCCCAATACAGAGGCGGACAAAATCACCCTCAACGTGGACGACGTCTTGATTTATGTGGTGGACCCCGCGAGCTCGGGCCCCCACTGCCTCCGGATCCTCTGGTCTTTTGAGCCGGCCTCCAGCTCAATCCTGGTAAGTCGGTCTTGGTCCCCCTCCACATTTCCAGGGAGTGTTTTGAGTGGCAGTCCACCATACCGCTCCGCCGCCAGTCGTTTAAGTACTTAGGGATATGGGTGTCTACTCCCCGAACTCAGCTGGTGAAACGGGTCACTGCCCCTGAATCCCATGGGAAGAGTTGCGCTTTTTAAAATGATGATTCTTCTTAGGTTCCTTTATATGCTCCAAAACGCCCCCTTAATTTTGCGAGAGCGTGGTTCCGGGAGCTTGACGGCATGGCTTCCAAATTCCTTTGGGGGAGGGGCAGGTCCCGATTGGCCCTGGGCGTCTGTCAGATACCTTCCTTTGACGGGGGTCTGGGGATGACCCATTTTTACCTGTATTACCTGGTAAAACGCTTGCTTGTGCTGCACGACTGGTTCAACGAGGATTGTTGGTCTGATCCGGCATATAGGTTGCAGCTTAGTGAGTTGGGCTTGTCCAACCTCCAATCGATGATGTATGGGGCACCTGTCCCGTCTCGTCTGCCTGACATGACTCGTTCGGCGTTCCTGGCATGCCGGGCTGCGCTCCGCCACACCAAATGGACCCGCACTCTGACCCAATGCACACCCTTGTGGCAGGTGAACTGGCTTAGGGAAGTAAACGGGCTACAGGGCTTCTGGTCGTGGGACCTGATCCGCTAGCTATCTCGCAGCTGGGCGACGTTTGGGTGGGCAATGATGTGCGCTCCTTTCAGGACTTCCAGGGTAGATATTCCTTACACCACTCACAGTTTTACAAATATTTACAACTGTGTCACGCCCTTCAGGTGCACCTCACGACTGGCACTCGTCTCCCGGACCACAGCCCGCCCGAGGCACAAATCCTGCTGGGGGACCTGGGAGGGGGGGGGGGGCATCTCCCGCATCCATCGGACACTCATTAACAATACCTCACTTGAGTGGCTGCGGACCCAATGGGAGGAATGGGTCGGCTCCCTGGAAGAGGAAGACTGGCGTGACGCCCTTATGACGCCCAGGACAGTCACGGCCTCAGCCAGACTGCGCATGATACAGCTCTACTTCTTGCATGCTGCGCATTTGACACGGGCACGTCTGCACCGTGCAGGTTTCCTGCTGTCCCCCGCTTGCAGGAGGTGTGGACACGAGCCGGCCGACTTTTTCCATTTGGTGTCGTCGTGCCCGCGCTTGGCGCGCTTCTGGGGAAAACATTGAGGAGGAGCTCACCGAGGTGCTGGGGTGGCGAGATTCCTCTCGATTCGAAGCATGCGATCTTGGGCATCACAGATGGGTTGGATGGGTCCAGACATGAAAAATTGTTCTATACTACACCAATGGCGGTGGCGAAGAGGGATATAGCCTCTGTTTGGAAAAGTCCTGATCCTCCCACTGTGGGGAAGTGGCGGGCGGGGGTTGACTGGTGCGCTGCACAAGAGAAAACAATGTATCCAGCACATGGTTGCCCCAAGAAGTATCGTAGGGTTTGGGGGCTTTGTTTAGTTTTAGTTTTAGTTTTGTCGGGGATTCTCCTAATGCTGACCTCTTGCTTTGTATGCACTTGACCTTTGGATTGTCCAGAGTTGTATGCATTCTTTTGTTGTCATGGAACCTTGATGATTGGCTGGTAGTTATTGTTAAAATCAATAAAAATTTGTTTATAAAAAAATAAACAGCATTTGCAATGCAATAGGTCTCGCAGTTACGAGAGTTTCAGCTATTGGCATGTAAATAACAATGCCTTTTATTTATGTTAATAAAACAAAACAAAAAAAAGGCTTTATTATTTGCAATGTCAATAGCTCAAACTCTCGTAAATGCAGGACCTATTGCATTGCAAATGCCTGTTTTTGTATTGGAAGGGATTGCTTTCTGCACAAAAATCATGCTTACTACAACACAAATTCCCGTGCAGTATGGTGCAAGAGTGTCTGTGCTGGCACATGGCAGTTAAAAGTGCATCAGTGCAGGGAGAGGGCGGAACGGCTCCACATATTAGTAGGTACAGGGCTGTTCTGTTCTCTCAGGTTCTCACAACACAGCGCAGTGACTTTACTGCTGTGCTGCGTTGCGTGATATCTTTGGTAAAACTGGGACCAACTTTATAGGAGGGAGACAAAGTAAAAGCAAGATAGGCAGAAAGAGAAACAAAAAGATGAGGAGAAAGGCGGAGGATGAAGGAGAGTGAGTGTGGCTGAAGGAGAGAGTGTAGCATAAGGAGCGAGAGCAAAAGAAAGTGAGATTGTGGACGAAAAATAGATAAAAAAGAGTGATGAGGGATGTAGAAAGAAAAGAGCAAAGAGAAAAATAGAGGCAGAAAGTGATAGAGGATCCAGTGAAAAGAGACCGAAGCAGAAAGAGAAGAAGGAGGAAAACAGCGAGGGAGGAAGGACGAGGCAGATGTGATATGGAAGAAGAGCAAGTGAGAGAATAGTTATGTGGCGGAGTTTGCCCTAGTTTCGTTCGTGTTGTGGCTCTGACCCAAGCTAGACCCCCGTCTTGGCACTGGCTCGGGGTTACCCCTGACAATCTCTGGCTTGCCCACCTCTCTGTTACCATAACTAAACTTACACAGTCACTGCTGCTCCCACACATGCAGCAGCCCCTCGGGGGTGGGGGGGAGCGCTCCACCCAACATGCTAAGCACGCCTCCATGGGATATACTTGAGTACCTTGGTGTGTTATAATTTCTCACCACAAGAGAGCGTCAGAGACCACTACAGAATGCAAACATTTTAGGAAGGCGAACCAGACCTAGGCTGGGAGTGCGAGTTTAAATAATTCTGGAGGAATGCCGAGGTTAAAGTAACATCTGATATTGGATTCTAGGTGAGCCACCATAACGGACTTATGTGAGCCTGTGTTTTTCGGTATACTGTGCCTGGTCAGTGATTGGATGCTCTGCAGTCATTTGTTCAGGGATAAAACTGCTGGAGGGTGACACCGTAAATATTACCACAGTGCACGGCAAACTGAATAAACTCTCATATTTACTTAACAGACACTGCTATTAGCAGCTGAAAGGGAGTCAGTCTACGTGTTCTGCAAAAGGGAAAAAGGCAAACTGCAGTTTATAGATGGACGACAAAAAAAAGAGGCTGAACCCATCGAGCTGTGTCACTGTAAACCGACTACCTCCGTCCGCACTCTTCTTTTAAAACAAGTAAAATAAACATATGGCTTGGAAGCGCCCCGCTGGATCAGTGGCATGTTTCGCTGTTGCGGTTTGATTAGCTAGTAATGCTGATATTTTGAAGCACATAAAAGAAAAACACACTGCTGGCACTGCAAACGTGTTTGCTGGCCCATGAGTGGTGCTCTTTTTCGAAGCACATACTCGTGCTTGTGCCGTGCCCCTGCGCGGTCCCGCAAGGTGTATGCCACCACAAGCACGAGTACGATTATTGCCAGTGAATTCATGATAAATAATTGATAAATTATAACTGAGAAGTATCTAAATGATGAGTGAATCAAGGACAGTGTAATTTGCCCTCCTACAAGTAGGTGTGATAGAGGAGCAGCAGTAGTATTTGGGAAGTTGTTAGAACCTCAGAAAAGTTGATGCACTTTCAATTAACATGCAGAAAATAATCTTTTCTATTGCTGGATTCCAGGTTCCCCAAATGTTGGTGTGATAAGTTTGGTTCTAGTTTCCAGCAAGTGGTTATTGATCTAAACGTTGTCCCTTGTTTCTAGATTGGGTGATGGAGATTAATGTTTCTTTTAACCCCTTCACTGCTAGGCCTTTTCCCCACTGTGCTAAACCTTTTTTGGGCTATTTGGGGTAGTTCGCGCTTAGGCCCCTGTAACTTTTTGACCACATAAGGTATCCATCATGGGGATTCTAAAGGTACCCAGGGTTTGTGGATTCCCCTTGGCTTAAGGGGACCCAGAAATTAGCCAAAATACAGCTACATTTTGTTTTTTTTATGGAAATATGTGAAAAAAGGGCTCCAGATGAAAGCGTCTGTTTGTTTTTTCCCTGAAAATGGTATCAAAAAAGGGGTTGTGGTGCTGAAATCACCATCTTCCCAGCTGTCAGGGACAAGCAGACTTTTGTCAGAAAACCAACATTTTTTACACAGTTTTGGCATTTTTGTGGGACATACCCTATTTTTGGTGCTTTCAACCTCCTTCCAGTTAATGGTAGAAATGGGTATGAAAGCAATAATGGATCCTGGAAAGCTATACACTTTATTTTCTGAATTCAGCAAGGGGTTATTTGTGTAGATCCTTCAAGGTTTCTCTATAGAAACTAACAGTTAAATATAGGAAAAATTGAAAATTAGTTGAAAAAAACTGCCATTTGTGTCAACGTTTTCACCTGTAACTTTTTCTAATTATGACAGCTGTTTGAAAGCAATATACCATTACATCCGCTGGACCTTTCTGGTTGTGGGGATATATAGGACTTGTAGGTTCACCAAGATCCCGACGAACCCAGAGCCAATAACTGAGCAGCGACTTGCAATGATTTTTTATTATATACAGGGTATATAGCAATTATTCTGGGAAAATGTATACAAGGAAAAATCGGTATGAAAGACACCTATGTATTTCTGAAATGGGAACAAAATATAGAGTTTAGAAACAGATATTTGCACATTTTCGAAATAGGGAATACCCATACTAGCATGAGAATTATAGGACATTTTTCAAATTGACTTCTTTTTTACACATTGTCTTTCATTTGGAAGGCAGAAATGCATGGAAAGTCAATAGGTAATAACAGTTGCTCTACAATTCTGTGTTACCCTAAGTCTCCCAATAAAATGGTACCTCACTTGTGTGGGTAGGCCTAGTGCCAGCGACAGGAAACGGCCCAAAATGCAAGGTGGACACACCGCATTTTCACAGTGAAAATGACCCTTTTTAGGTCTCGCCTAGCAATGCAGCGCATGCGCTGCATGCCTTGGTGAGCTGTGTTGTTTGTCGGTTTTTGGTCAGAAGGGGGGACAGGACGTGCACGCGTGCAGAGGACAGGAGTTGTGCATGCGTACGCACATCTCCTGTCCGTGCTCGTGGCGTTTGAGCTGAACGCGCACATGGTGCGCTTTCACTCTCACGGCGACCGCTTGTTTAATGCGTGTCATCCCGCACTGCTGATCCTTTTACCCTGTTCATGGCCTTTCACCCTGGGGTGCACTCATGACCCTGTATGCTTTCTTAGCCCTCAGCCAGAAAGGTTCTGCTTGTCTGGTACAGGGTGATGGCTGGGTTTGAATGATTTATATCAAGGAGAACTCAAACCTTTATGTGGGGTCCATGCTCTGCGAACTTTCAGGGCAGCACTCTATCCATAGACCCCTATGAGGTACATAGCAGTGCCCCAGAGCAGTCCTAACTCTGGAAAAAATTCTCCTTCACTATAACCCATACATAGGCTATGAAATGTCAATGAAGATGTCTGCACGTAGGGGTAAACGTCAGATAAAAAAGCTGCAGAGGCCACGTGTGGGAGCGAGAGGATGTGCCTGTGGGCTGGCAGCAGGAATGAATAGTGCAGTCAGTTTGCCTCTGCTCGGGCTGTTCTGACTTCCCCTCTCTGTGATATCTGGAGCATCATGTTAGTCAGAAAGCTCCACGCATGGAAAGTCCTCTCAGATCTTGGAGCGAGGGGGCGCTGTGAGTCACGTCTGAAAGAGCGGGGTAAGGTATGTTCGACACTGAGCCACACTGATGAAGCCTGACAACCAACCCCATCACCTGGCACACCAGAAGCCCTGGAATATTTCATCAGTGCACCTCTGGACCCTGTGTTTTTTCTGGAAGTGCATTTGAAAAGCGTACAGATTAAGTTGTGCCCCCTTCTTGCTCGGTATGATGTCGGTGGGTATTTATGGGCCATGACTTTCAAAAAGTATCCGCCGCACAGATATTTGGTTTCCGCCGACACAGAGGAAGTGGTCACACTCTGGTCCTATTGTTCCTTTTTTGGCATCTTACAGTCACAGGGCTGCAGGAACTTGGGTAATCCACCCTGATGGACCTCACTGCGCCCCAGCATCTCTTCCACCCATCACACCGCCAGGACGGTAGAGGGTGCTGCCGCTTCCCACTCATGTCCTCATTGTGGGTAGCCCATAGCTGGATACCTGAATAGGATTCCGCTCTCAACAACTGCAAGTTTTCAGTCTCTCTGGCCCTTATTTATGAGATACTCAAACTCCGGACTCTTGGCCCGGCGATACCAGAGCTGATGCCACGTGAGGGGCTGTGGGGACTGCAGGCATCTGCTGCACCCGACCCCAGCCTGTCCTCATACGTGAGCCATGGGGAAAGAAGAAAAGGCCCCGCCCCCAGCTGAAGTACAAGAAACACTGCCCTTGCTCCAGCCTGCTCTCCCCTCCCTTCCACAAGCCAGGGTCAAGAAGAAAAGCCCTCGCAACATTTTTTGACCCCAAAATACACGGACCCTCTATGATTGCATATGACGGGCCGTGCTATTCTTGCTTTACTGATGCACGCGTTGATCACACAAGTGCATCACTTCAAAATGATAGCACCAAGCATGTTGTCGCGCACCCACACACCCTGAGCTGCTATATTTTCTTAAAAAAATAATTTGTTCATTTATTTTTTGATCTATTAAATTGCCTTTGGGTACTTAGTTAGCATTGTACAGATTATTCCTAGGGACCATTGTTTGCTGTAATATACTTATTACCCCAGGTCCCCAGTGATTCTTGAGTTCCCCTTGTGAAATAGCACTTACAACATTTGTCCCATGTTCCAAGTAGGTGAATATGTGCAGATTTTGGGCCCTTTGTATGCAAAGGTCAGTGCTTACTTTGAGCCGGTGGTTGCAGGCGGAGCCCAGCACTTCTCCTTCGGGATCTGGACCTATCTTTCATCATCGAACTTTGCCTCAGAATAAGAGAGCAATGGGACGAGCGGGGATAAAATAAAGGGGCAGGGAGTGTGGGCTGCGAATAGATGGTGGCGGTAGAACCAAGACTGGTTAGTCTTGGCATTCGCCAGTCCCAACATTTGGCAGTGCCTAGGGCTGGCTTCTGAGGAAAACCTTGGACTCTGGGACTTGTACTTTTACAAACTAAGCACTGGCGGGGTTGTTTGCACGATTTGGCCACACTTGCCCGCGTCCTGGTGCTCACCTGTGTGCCTCCTGTGGTTCTTGGGGCTGCTGCCTCACCTGCTGGCCTCTGTTTCTCCCTCCCGCCGTCGCTGGACATCGCGACCGCCGTGTGGGGGGAGTGCAAGACGGGACTACACTATCCAGGATCCTTTGCACCCCGGAAGCGGAATCGCCGCATTTTCGCGCCCGAAGGCGCTACTAAACTGACTCCGCCCCCGGCAGAGCGGGGGTTGTTTGCACGATTTGGCCACACTTGCCCGCGTCCTGGTGCTCACCTGTGTGCCTCCTGTGGTTCTTGGAGCTGCTGCCTCACCTGCTGGCCTCTGTTTCTCCCTCCCGCCGTCGCTGGACATCGCGACCGCCGTGTGGGGGGAGTGCAAGACGGGACTATACTATCCAGGATCCTTTGCACCCCGGAAGCGGAATCGCCGCATTTTCGTGCCCGAAGGTGCTACTAAACTGACTCCGCCCCCCCGCGTCGCGGGACCGTGCGCGGGCGGCGCCGGGCTAAGCCCGGGCAAAGGGCGGGCCCTCTGTGGCCCTCAGAGGCACGAGGAGGACGGGACGGGCCACGTTATTAAGGTGTCAGGTATTTGTCCCTATCACCCTTTTGTTGGACTCTGTGAACTGCTTTGCCCTATGAGCTTAGGTGACGATCCATAGGACAAGGAACTGATTGATGTTTTTATTAATTCATTTGGCCACCTCTTATTCGTATATGCGTCATTGCAGCCTGGTATTGTTTAATTAATTTTTAAATATCCAGAGGTATCTGTCAAAATGTCGAAACCCACATTAGGCAAAATACCTTCCACTGCCGGAACACTTGATAATTATCTGGTGAAAGTCGTTACTAAAATAAATAGCGAAAGACGCAAATCACTAGGACAGGGTTCTACTCTTACTTCCACTTCCCCCTTACTGGTCAGTACGCCCACTATATTATCCTCGCCCTCTCATGGTGCTAGCTGCAGTATTGAAGAACACGACTCGGCAATCCTGGCAGAACTAGCTCCTCTTTCTTCTGAATTAGAGCTGATTCAAGCTAATATGGCTGACCCAAAAGATTCTAATGAGGCTCAATTAGAGGAGCCCTTGGTTCCGGCAACCCAGAGAGTGTTGAGACCTTGTAAATATACACAACTTAAAAGGGTAGGTGGTCGAAATAGCCACAAAAAAACAGGCCCTTTGCCCATAAATGGGGATACTTCAAGGGAGGTTCCGCTAAACAACTCCACAACAAAAATAGACTCTGAACAATTAGATTGTCTGATTGGTATCATGGAGGCTAAAATAAGGTAGTTGAACCCTTAGTGACTAAAATTGGTGAACTATCGGCAGAGATTGAAAGTTTACGAAACCTTCTGGGTCCCCGCAGTGATTCATCTGTAAATGCTAGTATTGCAGCCGGGGGCCCAAGGGGAAACATTGAGCTATACAAGTCCCCTAAGGAAACACTAAACCCAGTTGAATCCCCAGATGTTGTACCCCTGACAGTAGTGAATAAAATCACAACTCTAGATACTCGCCCAGAGAGTAAGAGGGAAACTAGGATCAAGCACACGGTGGGTGCACAACCAGACTTACCCCCTGAGTGTGCCCCACTTGTGGCAGTGCTGACTAATGTCCCTCCTCTGTTAGAAGCTGACTTGTCAAACAAACTAGAATCCCACGAATCCTTAAAAAATAAATCTGTTTCGTGGTTAAACAAACAGTGTGGGTTCCCTGTAGAGTTATCACACCAGATACCAACTACTAGGAGAGTTTCATGGATAGGGCGCTCACGTAAGAACATTAAGGGGGACTGTGTCATCATAAACTTTAGTAATCCATTCCTAGTTAATAATGCCCTGTTAAGAGCTTCCTCGCTCCCATATACTGATCAGGGTATCACTCTTCGCCCACTGGGATACTTCTATAGATATCGGACAAAGCAGCCCATAAATGATCCATCTAGGGGCAGAGAAATTCGTTCTGAAGGGCAGATTGTACATGGTGTTGCTACATCCAATCGTTATCAACCTTTGAGTGACTTAGACTCAAACGATTGACTTGATCCTGATTGGGACTTTCTTACACCTACTATAGAAGTTTCTATTCTGACCATGGAGGAGGATCAGGGGACAAATGGAAATCAAATGTGCACTGGGGAGGAGGGTACCCTAAATGTTATGATTATAGAGGGGAATGGCCATGGTGGCTCTACTGACGGCTTGGTGGGAGTGTTACCCCAGCATCCAGGTACGAGGGTTCTTAGTTGGAATATAGCTGGGCTCAATAGTAAAGCAAATGATCCACTGTGGAGGAATTGCTTATTAGGTTGTGAAATTATTGGGCTACAAGAGACCTGGGATACGGAAAATACTTTTTTGATGGATGGGTATGCCGCTTTTTGGTCAGCTGCAGTGGCTTCTTGTAGGGGGAGGGCAAAGGGCGGCCTCTTAACCCTTATTTCATTGACACTTGAGGGAACCTATACTAAAGTAGAGACAGGTTCGCCTTATTGCCTTGCAGTGGAAATCCAAACTAACTTAAATGGGAACTGGCTTATTGTTAATTTTTATAATTCTTTTGTCAAGAGTACGCCAAATGAACATTTAGTCAGTCTATATGATTTCTTGAAAATGTATACTGTCAACGACAGGAATCCTTATTCGGTTATTGTGCTGGGTGATTTTAACGTTCATCGTTGGTTAGGTAATTGCTTTGTTTGGGACAGTTTAGGTCCACCAAACCAAGAAAATATTCATTTTGAACATACCCCGCAGGGTTTGTACCTAGAGGACCTCATCGCTGGAAATGATTTGATCTACCCCGTCAAATATACAGGAGATATCCCCACATATAAAGGAAGTGGCCTGGGGTCCACTATTGATTATATTTTTGTGAGTATAAATTTAGTTAATAGGGTGAGCCAGTATAAAGTCAGCTGGTCTACTTATGGTGATCATAATTCTGTCTGAAGATTTAAGGAAAAAAGTATCTGACACCCAGACTGTTGGAATTTTGGACATAAGGCCCATTGACCAAACACGTCGTCTGAAATGGTGCCGAGTGGTACCGAAGGACTTTAATGAAAATTTGATGGGAAAGGTTGGGGACGAAATGTCTACCTGTTTGAAAGAAGGTATTATAGGCGATGAGGTCTTGGTAGCCTACGGCAGAATTTGCTCCCAGGTCGATAGTGACCTTAAAGTATGGAAGGGGCAACCCAAGAACGGGGAGAAATGGTTTGATCATAATTGCTCAATAGCCCAACGGAAGTTGATGGTGGCATTGAAAGCCGTGCCACCTGACAAAGCGGAAATCGCTGCACTCAGGAAAGCTTCTAAAAAGGCTCAAAGTAAGCGTAAAAATGAAATTAGGGAGGAAGCATGGAATTAACTTTTATCTATAGATGTAATTAAAAATAGTGCTAAATTTTGGTCTGTGGTCAATAAGCCTTTTTTTCAGGACAAAAGCAATAATGAGCTTGACTGTGGTATCCAAGAAAATAAATGGTTTAGTCATTTTAAACAGGTGTATGACGGAGATGGGATGATGGAGGGCCCAACTTTAAATATGGAGAAATATACTCTGTCCTTTACATAATTGGAAGTCACACACGCCATCATGCAAATGACAAGTAATAAGGCTCCGGGACCCGACGGAGTCCCGGCAGACCTTTTTAAATCAGATATAAAAACTTGGTCCAAGATTTTATTCAATGTCTTTGTTAATGCCTGCCACCTGGGTCTCCCCTCTACTTGGGCGAAATCGGTCATAATACCAATATACAAAAAAGGCGATAGAGGTGACCCGAGCTGCTATCGCCCGATATCCCTAATAGATTCTTCTGTGAAAGTTCTGGGTAGGGTGGTCCTTGCCCAATTGACTGGTTGGCTAGAGGAATCTGGAACACTCTCTATGGCCCAGTACGGCTTCAGAAAAGGGATGGGTACTATAGATCAATGCCTGAACTTGCAACTATTAATAGGCAAATATACGGTGGCCAAGAAGGGAGCATTACTGATAGCCTTTATGGACCTGTCCTCGGCCTTTGACCGCGTAAATAGGTCAAAATTGTGGTCCCTGCTCCTATCCTATGGAGTAGACAAAAACATCGTCTACTTTTTAGCTGATCTACATAGGGATTTATCGGCCACGGTCAGGTATGATCAACAGGGCAATTGTACGGAAGATATACCTATATCAAATGGAGTTAGTCAGGGGTGCATTTTGGCACCCCTGCTCTTTACCCTATACATAAATAATCTAGACAATGCCCTAATCGCCTCATGTAAATATATTCCGCGTGCTGGAAAATGCCTGATTCCCGCACTTTTATACGCGGACGATGCCGCCTTACTTGCAAGAACGGCGGTGGGTCTTCAATTACAGTTAGACTCCTTTGCGGGTTTTATGAAGGCGCTGGATCTTAATTTTTCAAAATCGCATGTTATGGCCATTGGACAAAAATCTTCAAAGACCAAAACTTTTAAATGTGAGGGCCATATATTATCTAGGGTATCGTCATTCCCATATTTGGGTGTACTTTTCGACGATCCAGGATCCTGGGTAACCCAAATAACTGCAAAAAAGATCGCTTTAATTAGAGCGACCTTGGCTGTATTAGGTTTTGCCAGAAAGTTAGGTGCCAGGCCAATGAAGGCCCTTATTCAAATATATAGAGCCAAATGTTTTTCTCTAGCAATGTATGGAGCCGAGGTTTGGGGCATAAAAAATTTAAAAAGTATACAGATAGTTGAGGATAGGTTCCTAAAAAACCTCCTATCAGTCCCGAAAACAACTGCAAATTATAATACCCACCTGGAGCTTGGAATTGGTTTTGTAGAAGACTCTATTGCTGTGTCACCATTATTGAAATGGATAAGCATTTGGTTAAACCCGGACCTATTGCTCAACCGTACGATCATGAAAGATTGTATGTCACTAGACTATGGGTTATGTATACCCTGGCTGAAATACATTCAGAAATTGGCAACAAAGTTGGGCCGTCCTGAACTATACCAGTCACCAGAAGCTCTAGTGAAAGGTGATATTAATTGGTGTAAGGAAACTTTTGTGCGTATAGCTACCATGGATAGGGAAGGGAGTGAGCTGTCAAAGGTAACTGTAAGGGCTCACCAGCTATGTAAAACAACACCATTCATGGAACCATATCTAGGATACGTCACAAACACTAATCACCGTTTTTTATTGACTAGATTTAGACTAAATCAACTGCATCTATTTTTTGGAGTACAGAAAGGATGGAAAAGGGTAGAGGACCTCGGCCCTTGCTCTTGTGATAACTTCATCACAGGATATTATACATTTCCTTTTTTTCTGTGAGCACTTCATTGATATCAGGAAACGTTTTTTACTCCCTATTTTAAAAAACAAAGGCTTTGTGCAGGTGAGACCTGCCTTTCTCCACCTTCAAATGCTAACTGATGTTTGGGAAACGTTTAATATTGCAAATTTTTTATCTGTAGTTATTAGATTCTTGAGGAAATGAATGTATAATCATACTATGTATGTCCTCTTTTAAACGTTTTAAAATGGAATTGTTTTTAATTGTACTATTAGCCGTTTTTTATAGGTTTTTAGGAGCAATTGATTTCTTAAAATGACCCCTGTACCTTCAACTGTTTTTATCTATTGTTATGTAGTATGCTTTTATGGTTTGCACTTAAACCGAATAAAGACTTTTTGACTGACACTGGCGGAATTGGACCTGGAATTCCTGAGCCAGCAGGCTATTCCCCATTCCGAGGAAAACCACTTGTAATGCCTGTTTTCTCATAGGGAAATGCTGTCTGGTATCATGAATTCTGGCCCTGCTATCTCCCTATAGAAATAAAGGGGAACTTGGAATGAGGGCCTAAGTGCGACTGTCAAGGTTGCTCATATAAACATGCAAAGGGTATGTTAACTTCACATGCAACCTGCTGAATTTCAAGATGTGCTGCTAGTCTTCCAGGAGGAAGAACTATGCTTCTAAACCAAGGTAGTAGCCTGAAAATTGAAATACCCCCAACTTAGAACCAAAGCTCTGATGGCACCAAGCATGCGATGCAAGTGAGCCCAAACCTCCATAGAAGAGCTCCCTTGCCGCTTCTATCCAAGCATCTATCAATCATCATTTCACCTTTCATCTGCCTACTGAGATCCACCATTGTCATTCATTCCTTCTTTCATCCATCATTCAATCTTTCACCATTCCATCCATCGATTAGCCATTTCATCCATCAGCCATGCCATCCATCCGTTCACATATTCATCATCTATGCGTGCTTCAATCCATACATCTATCCACCCATACATCCACCATTTGACTTTCTCATCCGTCAAAAATGCCTTTCAGCCATCAATTGTTCCTTTTGTCAATCCATTCATCCATCCATTATCCATTCATCCTCTCAGATTTCCATTTACTCTCTCATCTTTTCACCAGTCCATCCTTCCAGATTTCTATTTAGTGTGCCATCCTTCCATCCATCCCAGATTTTCATCCACCCATCTACACATCCTTTCACTCACTCATGCACCTACCCAGCCACCCATGACCTCTTGGAATCACTTCAGCTTTTCAGCAAACTCGCGGGTGTGGCTAAAAAAGTTTGCTGGAAAGCTGAAGTGATTGTCCATTGAGTGTGGCTTTCAAAAATTGAAAGCTCGCAATTGGCCAAAGACGGGTGCATGTCCCGCCTTCTCTCTAAACGTGGACTCCCATGGCCTAGGGGTTTCGGGAGTGAGCAGCAGCGCTGCCGGGTGCCAACTGCATTCTTTACATTCCTGGAAGTGCGCTCGTGCACCACTCGTTTCTGTAACCTCTGCACCCATATTTTTCCTGACCCTTATACTTATAACTTGCAGACTCCCCCGTCCATTCCCACATTTTCTTATTTTTATCTCAACTTACTCTTCATCTCAATCTCCCTCATTGCCTAGAGCTATCGTGCAGCAGAAATGGTTTTAAAAACGACATTAGAGGAAAGGAAAACTCTTTCCTTTCCTCCGATGCCTTTTCTAACAAACCCCCCCCACCCTCCACGAGCAGAAACTCACTCTCTCTCCTCCGGATGCACTTAAAGCAAATGGCTTCCAGTGCATCCGGAATCCTCTAATGACGTCAGCGCGCCTCGTGCGCTGACGTCATTAGATCACGTGGAGGGGGGTCGGGAGGAGGCAGGGGAAGGGCTTCCCCTGACTTCCCAGGTGGTGGCACCTGAAAAGGCGGCACACAGGCTGGGGGGGCGCCAGAGCTTCCCCCGTGGGTGGGTGCTAGGACGGCTGGGAGCCGTCCCATGCACACGGCTGCCGTGACGTGGGACGGCTCCCGGCCGTCCCACGCACGGAAGGGATTCAAATATATTTGTATTTTATTTTGCATCAACTGTAAACATTGACATAACTCCAACAACAAAATTGCACTAAGACCATATACAACCATCTGGTAATTCCCACTTCTGGTGAATAGTGGAGGGACACAAATTAAGGTACAAACATAGTTACATCCATGACCCTGGTACACATCCCTCAATCCCCCCTCCAGGGTCCAGCAAGGTACCATTGGTCCCATAACACATTTATAGTGGATTGGGTATCCTGACGCTCGGGCTCAGGCCGTAGTGTCTCGTCCAACTACGCCATATTTTCTTGAACTTTTTGGGGCAACCTCTACTTTTGTATATCCCCCCCCTCTCTGCTGCCATGTACAGATCTATACCCCCTTTCCATTCTTGTAGTGTAGGGATTTCTTGTGCGCCCCAGTGACGTGCAATATCTCGTTTGACCACCACCAGTGCGCTGAAAAGAAGATTTTGGCGGCAGGGGAAAACCACCGTCACCAGGGATCCCTAAAAGGCTGAATCTAGGGTCCAGTGGGAGGGAGATTCCCTGTATTGCGTTAAACTTGGCGATTTATCATCTGTCTATAGACTTCGATTTGCAGACACTCCCAAAGCGTATGGAGAAAATTGCCTGTACCTGTCCGACAACGCAGGCACTGAGACGACTCAGCGCGTCCCATTTTTTTGTAGTTTCTCTCTGTTGTAGTAGGCCCAGTGGAGAGTTTTAAATTGAATAAGACAGGCTGGCTTTGATTGCGACCTCTCTGGGGTGCATCAGGGCCACCTCCCAGTCTGTCCTCCATTCCCCCCAGCTCTCCCTCCCATGCCCCCCTCAGTTTAACCAGGGGGTCAGGCATATTGTTGTTTAGCGTTTTATAAGTGGCAGAGACTGCCTTCGTTCTTAGTTCCTCCTGGAGTAATCTCCCTTCCTGTGGTGCAGACTCTGGGAGTTCAGAGGCCACTATCTCTTCTGCATTCCAAGTAAGACGCAGCTGGGCTTATTAAAAAATTGGGAGGCATGAATTTGGAATTCCACCTGAAGGGCTGAAAAGGGTGTAAGATTGCCTTTGGCTGTGATATCAACCACCGTGGGGATCCCAAGCAGGTCCCGGTTTCGAATCCCTGGAGCGTATTCAGTTCTTTAAACTAATTTCCTTTCCACAGAGGGGTGGACCTAGTTATTTTGTGTGCCCAGCCCAGCGTCGTATTGGCCATGCTCCACACCTGTATAGTACCTCTAGTTGCAGGGAATAGTCTGTGGGTCCCTTTCCCTCCATATAAATAGTATGTGAATGTTTTATGGGTAAGTGTTTCCCTTACCAGCCTGTAAGTGGGGTGGTTCTCGGGAGTGTGTATCCAGTCATTTATGGGGGTAAGGTGGGCTGCTCAGTAGTGAGCCTCTGTCTGGAAGCGCGAGTCCCCCATTATATGGGTTAAGTTGTAGAGACTTAAGTGAAATTCTGTGGTGGCCCTTCAACCAGAGGAGTGCGCAGAGTTCGGAATCAACTTACCTGAATATTGATCGAGGGAGAGGGTGGTAAGTGTTCTGCAGCACATATAAAAATTGGGGAAATTACTTCATTTTGTACATTGCTGCACGGCCCATTATGGTGAGTGGCAATTCTTTCCATCTATCCACCTCTTGCTTGACGTTTGAGAGAACCCGATGTATATTATGCGTACGACATGCTATAGGGTTGGGGGTGAGAAAAATCCCTAGATACTGCAATCTCTTTTAGCTATACATAAGTCTCTGGGTATCGGTGGCCAGTCTGTCTTGCATTGGGCTGTATAATATGGACTTGTGCTAGTTAATTTTATATCCCGAGAACCGGACATATTCCTCGAGGATGGAGAACACGGTGGGGATCATGGTTGCTATGTTGGTAGTAAACAGAAGGATGTCATCCGCATATAGCGAAATTCTTTCTCCTTCACAGTTGTCTGGTGTCATCCGGAAACCCGCTAATTCCGGAAACCCGCTAATTTCGGGTGTAGTCTGATTATGTATTGTAGGGGTTCTAATACTAGTGCGAATAACAGTGGGGACAAGGGGCATCCCCATCTGGTCCCATGAGAGATTGGGAACGCAGGTGAAAGCCTACAGTTGACCCTTACTTTTGCCCTTGGTTCTGTTTACAATAACGCCACCCATTTCCTAAACTACGGGCCTAAGCTGAATTTGATGAGGACAGCCTCAAGGAAAGGCCAGTGCACAGTGTCAACGGCCTTCCCAGCATCTAACGCCAGAGATGCATGTGGGGTAGTACGGTTCCTGACAGCCATCACCCATTTTTGGGCTCTTCGGAACTTCCACCGGGCCGCCTGGCATAAAGCCGGACTCATCACAGTGGATAAGGGTCATTGCGACTTTCAATAGCCGCGTGGCTAGAATTGTCGCAAGGATTTTAACCTCCATATTTAGGAGGAAGATTTGGCGGTATGAGTCACATTTTTCCCTGGGTTTGCCCTTCTTATGGATAACCACAATTGTGGCAGTGCAGAGTTTGACTGGGAGAATCCCTTCTGTGTAGGCATCCCTATATAGAGCCAGGAGTTGGGGGCCGAGGAGATCATTGCATTTTTTTTTTTTTGACTCTGCTGGGAGTCCATTTGGCCATGGAGTTTTACCAGATCTTAGCCTATTTATGCGTCCCCAACCTCTGTCAGTCTTATATCTTCCTATAGCATCTGGACATCGTCGTCTTCTAGCCCAGGGGTAGTAGTATCTATGAGGTAATTGTTGATCTCTTCAATGGTACTAAGTATTTTGTGGTCCTTAAAATCTGCGTAGTGTTGGGCAAATGCGGACATGCGGACAGTATCTGTTCGTCCGATTTGTGAGTCATCCCCCCGGTCATCTACAATGGAGTCAACCCATCTGGCATCAGTTTACTTTTTGCTAAGCCAAGCCAGTAACTTCCCGGCCTTGTCCCCAACCTCATATAGATGATGTAGTGTCGATAGCCTCTGCTTTCTTGCTTCTTCTTGAGCCAGTTTGCAGTACTTGATCCTTAGGGCTTCTGTTTGTCGGGCAGTCAGTGGGTCGGGCCGATCTCAGACTTTCTTTTCTAGGGTTAATAGTTGACCCTCTATCCGTTCTGTGTGTTCCCGTTCTTTCTTTTTCTCCCATGCCATCCGGTTTTGTGCCCTGTCCTGCAACACTGTTTTGTATGCCTCCCAAATTGTGACCCTGAGTCAACGATGCCCAGATTTTCTTGAAAGAAGATTTTAGTGTCTGTCCGAAGCCACTTTGGGATTACTTCCTTTTGTAGGTCCCACGCATTAAGCCTCCAGGTGGGAATAGAGGTTCTGGTCTGCTGCCCCAGCGAAACCAGCAGTGGCGAATGGTCCAACAAGCCCCTAGCCAGATATTCTGCCCGACTAACCACCCTTGTCTGCCCCGTGGGAACAAATGTGTAGTCCAATCTGGAGTATACTCAATGAGCCCCAGAGAAGTAAGAGTATTGTTGGGCAGTCGGATGTTGGGATCTCCATATGTCAGTAAGCCCCTGGGAGTCTGTGAAGCGGTACAAGGGGATAGTGTCTGTGTTTCCCTCTGACCTACTGGACCGGTCTATCCCCATACTGATTACATCATTAAAGTTCCCCAGCCCCATGACATGAAAGGACATGGGAGTCTCCAGGAGGATATCGGCTATTTTAAGGAGTACGGGGATTGCAATCGAGGAGGTGAATATGCACAGATAATAGTTATATTGTGTCAGCCCCAGGTTCCCATTAACCCAAAGAACCTGCCGCCTGGGTCTATCCATTTGCGTGTTATTTCAAAGGGGGGAGATTTCTTAATCAAAATAGCAATGCCCCTTGATCCCGATGTAAAGCCGGCATGTGCCAGAACCATATATTGTACCCTCCCGAGGAACTTGCATTGTGTACCCATTAGGTGTGTTTCTTGTAATAACACTACATCTGGGCGTAGGCGCTTTATATATTGGGAGACCAGCCCGCGTTTGATACCGTTTCTCAGGCCATTAACATTCCAAGTTAGGACGGAGACAGTTTGGTCCTCTATGTGTGGGAACATGGGTGTCGCGATATCAGAGGTGCGGCCCTGTCAGTGTGCACCCTCATCCAGTTGTGGGTTCCCCAGGGTATGCAAGTGTCAGGGCTAAGTCCAGTGCAAACAACATAAACAAATAGATTCGCAATCACTTTTTCCCCCCCCCATGCCCACCTCCCCACCCCCTACCCCTTTCTACTACACCCAAACCCATGATAGAACAGCAAACATGTGTAGGAAAAGACAGACAGAAGATGAAAGAAACCAGTAACCTACACCCTCCCGCTATGCAGGCCCTTTATAAGCAGAAAGGGTTCTTGACGGGCCCTGCCTAAGCACTGTTCTCAGTGGTACTGCTAGGCAGGGTGGGCAACAGGGTCACAACGCTGTACTGTTGGTGGCTTGTTAGCCCCCGACTGGGGAACAATGCAAGGTTTGCACGTTTAGGCGAATAAAGTCTGGAGAGTCATTTATCTCCCGTTGGCGAGGGTTGTCCACCCTCCGCTCCACCCTCCATGGCCGCGATCCCTGCCACCAGAGGGTGGGTACTCTCATCCTCAGAGGAGTCTCTCAGGTCTTCCAAGTCCACCTGTGTATCTCGCTGGCTAAACTTGTCCGATTCGTCAGCGACCTCAATGTGCATCGACTCATCCACTTACTCTCCTGGATTTTTGTTGGGTCTCCTGAGTGCATATGGCGTCGCCGGGCCTTCTCTCTTTGATCCACTCCGACTCCTCCTGGTCCTGTGCTGTTTGTTGATCTAGCATTCCACATTTTGCCCTCTGCCCTGATCTGCCCCTCTGGGGGGGGGGGGGGTGAAGGATCGGCCTCTCCTCAATCCATGCCCACACTTCCTCCGGGGTCTGGAAAAACTGCGCTCTGCCATTGTATATAACCTTCAGCTTTGCAGGAAATAATGGCATGTATTAAATTTTGTAGTGACCTTTGTTTAGCTATGGCACAATCAAAGTTCTTTCTCTGCTTCTGCATTTCTGCTGTAGTCTGGGAAAGTCATGATCTTAGAATTCTCATGTCTAATTTCCCCCATCCTGCGTTCTTCGCGCAGGATCATGTCCTGGTCCATGAAATTCAGGATTTTTGCAATGATGGGACTTGGGGGAGCGCCAGGGGAGGCTTAGCATTCAGCGCTTTGTGTGACCGCTCAAGAACGAAACGGGTAGAGAAGTGTTCGGGTAGGATAATGTTTTTCAGCCGGTTGGTCAAGAACGCAGGCAGGTCTGTTCCCTTCACCCCCTCCGGAATTCTCAGAAAGCGGAGATTGTTTCTGTGTGCCCTGTTTTTTGCGTCATCCACGCGCCACTGCAGGTCACCATTTGCGCTACGGAGCTCCGCCTCAGCTTTTTGTAAGTCCTTGACCAAGTCCTCCACCTCCGAGACCCAGGACTATGCTTCTGTGACTCGCTCCGAGACACTCCAAAGGTCCTGCCTCAGCAACGTGACTTCAGAGCGCACCTCACCGATTTTTATTTTCAAGTGCCTCCCTGGATGACTGTAGGGGCTGGAGTATAGTAGCCGCCTCCGATATTGGCTGAGTAGCTTCGTGTGGGGTGACAACCTATATATATTTGTCCATTGTCCCCTGTCTAGTGGGCTTTGAGTCTTTCTTTTTGGTCAACGTGGGTGAGGAGCACCACTCACCGCTTCAGACACTGTCTGGTGAAGAATGCGGATCTCGCCGGACCCCCGGGTGCACTCAGCCCCAGTCCACCTGACCATACACCAGAAAAAAAGGGGGGGGGGGGAGAGGAGTAGAGGGAAAGAATCATACACACAATGTCCCTTGGGGGCCTCTTCAATCTCAGGCCCTCAACATAAGAGGTCCACGCCTCGGAGCGCGTGCTCTGCACCCCACACACACCCTCCTCCAGCTCGGCATGGGGTCCCATTCAAGGAATCCTCCAGCGCGCACAGGTTCAGCATTCAGGCCCGGCCCCCCCCCCCCCCCCCCCTCCCCGATCAGGGCTCAGTAGGAATACAATTCGAGGGGCACGGGGAGGGAAGACAGACGGCAGGAAGAGGTTCCCCCCCACCGTCAGAGCAGTAAATGTCCCAGGGCACAGGCACTAGAGGGCTGATGGGCGGCCCACCCCCGTGCATTACGTAAGCACAGCCTCTCTGCTCCCCACTGGACACCACTCTGGGAGGGCCCCCCCCCCCTCCCCGATCAGGGCTCAGTAGGAATACAATTCGAGGGGCACGGGGAGGGAAGACAGACGGCAGGAACCACTCTGGGAGGCCGGCACTCAGAGTAGCATCCATCTTGCCAGTTCTTTCTCCAGTGGACTGTGTGTAAAGTGCCGCAGGCGCACCAATCACCAGGGCCCAGGTCTTCTGTGCCGCTGCACGGCATTGTCGCAGGATGGCCAGAATCTAAATCAGGCCTTAGAACTGGCAGGATGCTTTAGGATCTTCCAGTTCTCTCTCCAGTGAAGTGCTCCAGGCCGGGAGATGACACCGCAGGGCGAGGGTGTCCCCGTCCCCCTACTGCGCAAGGCCTGATGAGCAGCGTCATCTCCTTGTTTCGGGCCTAGTCGCCGCCCGATCTGCATGCCCGGTCGGGGTGAAATTGGCAAGAACCACACACCGGCCTCTGCCCCGCAAGGCACGTCAGTGATTTCAACTCCTCCGAGGACCCCCCCTCTTCCTCGGAGCCGGGGGAGGCCCCGTCCGTCGGAGGAGCTCCGACACCAGGAGACAGCCGGGCAATGGACCGCAGATCTCCGGCCTCCACGCATGACGCGGCAGCTCAAAGGGTAGCAGGCAGGGTCTTTTGGCATTTCACTCAATCCGGCCGGCTCTTCAGGGACGCCTGTCTGCCATTTTTTTCCGCCTTCGGTCAGAGAACTCGCAGCGTGTGTAAAGTGCCGCAGGCGCACCAGTCACCGGGGCCCAGGTCTTCTGTGCCGCTGCACAGCAGTGTCGCAGGATGGCCAGGATCTAAATCAGGCTTTTGAACTGGCAGGATGCTTTAGGATTAAGCCTCCGATTCGGAGCTCCGGGAGCCAGTGTCTTACTCGACCACGCCCCTATGAAGATTATTGTTAATTAAATGTGCTAGTGCAGTTGAGCTGTGAAGTGCAGCATATTACGTGCACAAGTTGGTCCTTTACTATTTTGAAACTGAAAAATTTGAAGTTTATCATGTGAAGTGAGGAACCTGCATTCTCTAATCTTGCTGGCTATTTACATCTGTTTTGACATGGACGGGTTCACAATTCATATAAACCATACTCCACTATGATTGCAATGTCAGCAATTCTATTCTTTTATCGGCTTCATTCCATCTCTGAATTGTCAGTCTTTCACGACCTGATGATCACTCTTCCAACTATTTGTGGTATTGTAAATCTTAAAAATGTTACAGATGCCCTACAGACCTTCCAAGCACCCTGGTATTTTTATTTTTTATCAAAGTGGTGTACTTTAGTGCTGCCCTGTAAATTTAAATTCCAGTAAAACATGGGCTGTAGATAGGACAGGCCACAAAATCTGGAAATTTTTGCCAGTTTTGCAAGTTGAGTGACGTAAATTGTAAATTCAACCTGAAAGTAATACCTTTGACTCATGAACTGGACACCAGTATTTTATTGGTTTTGAAGTTGCAATAAAATTAAGGGTCACTGTTGTCGTTGGGCACATGTGGAACTCTGCCTTACTTATGTCCACAGAGTGAATACAAAATATTACTATTAATTTACCTTTTAGAAGGATGAACTGATGAGTTGGGCCTGCTGCGTTTCAAGCATGTGATCAGCCGCTCACTACATGTTTCACCGTTCAATTCCTTGAATTATGCCAGCAAGGAGTACTATTTGGAGCTGACAGAACGCTATGTGGCCTTGGTGCGGTTAGTACACAAGGGCTAAATGTGACTATCTTGAACATCAGTTTCTGTCCCACTTTGAAGCACAGTTTAATTGGAGCGGGACACAGGTGGATAAGTAGCAACCAGTGGAGTCCATTTAAAAAAAAACAACAAAAAAAAACAATGGACACAACAATTTCGTCACGAATTTCACCATGGCCTTGCATCTAGCTTTCTTGCATCATTTCGCAGTTAGTTCATTTAGTGCTTCTATTCTGTCTCTCAGTCGCTGAACCTCCTCGCAGGACTGTACTAGGTAGCAGAAATTCCATGACCTGGAATAACCAGAATTTGAAATTGATCAGTAATCCAAAAACAACAAATGAGCTGTTATTTCAGCCAATCTAAGAGTTTATTCAAATAGGATGAGCATTATTGTATGGAATGCGTGGGGAAAGGACTGTAAACAACAATGCCACTGCCCACATGATGCATTCAAACCCCATCTGGCACATATATTACAAGCCCATTACTTCCAAAGACCCTTACAAGAGGCTTTAAATTCTAATTTAAAAGAAAAAAAACTCCAATATTTGTTGACGATTGTACCCTATAGATGCTGACAAACAGTTATCACATATTAGAAATTATAAACATATTTTAATTACTGTAGTGTTTTCAAAACGGTGGCTCCAGTACAAGATGATCATAGAAGAAGAGGGATGGACTCGGTGCATACTGAGGCCACTCAGATGTTTACTTTTACCGGCTGTGAACACCCAGAGGAGGAGAGCTGGACTACACAACGAAACTGCTCCACTTCAAACACCGGAGTAAAGGCTGGGCAGGAGAGACACCTTGCGTAAGCCATTAGCAGAATCATGGTCCACTAGCGAGCTGGAGGGTTCTTCATGAAGACGAAGGGTATCTGACTTTTCTCAAGGCACAGTATGAAGTGCATAGACCCGTAGACCACCTCCAGGTGTCCTCATTCAGAGTAAGATTTGTTTGTCATCAGCAGTTTCAGTCTGCAATCTAAATGAACCAAATAGTGCACACTAGCGCTTATTTTCAGCAGAGTAAGCTTGTACATTCAGTAATATGCGCTAAGTGTGTGCAACAACCAGGACAAGAAGCCCCCAAGAGTCTGCTCCCCATTGCGAGGTAGTAGAATTTGAGAAGCTGGTATGGGTTGGTCTATATTGCATTCATGGTGACACCTAGTTTACAGACATCCACAATATGCAGCCGCGGATTCAAGAAGCTGTTTCTAGGCCAGATCCTCTATGTGAAGTATGAGCGTAATTATAAATGTTAGTGGGGGTTATTTCTGTGACACATTACATTTTTCAAAGATGTTGGCCTTAAACAGGTTAACTCTACTTTACCAGCCAGTCCAAATCTGTTAGCATTGCAAGAGTGTTTCGCAATAACTGAGTTCAATTTAATTCTGTAAAATAAGACAACATGGGGTGATAGGCCAGCCATTTTGTACCTCGGGTGCCATTTTCAGTAGCACTTGCCTAGACAGACTATAATATCTACTTGTTTGTGGTTAGCTGGACAGTAAGGAACTATTCAGAACTAGAGCTGCTTTCAAGTCTACTGTAGGTCCTCTGTCTTTTAGTAAGCTCTAATTCAGTTGTAAGTAACACAATTACTTTGAATTTTACAATGCAACTCAAAACCACTTGTTGCAGTTACAACAACCCAGTACGACCAACGTCTGATTTAGAGTATAGTAAATATATTTTAATTGAAAAGCAGGACTGTCTAACAAGAATATTGTGAATTGTTCATACAATCAAACATAAAGGAAGTAGACCATTTTGAATGTTGGTAATCAAATCTGACTGACTCAATCAGGATGAGATCTGTGTTTCTGAGTTGTATGGGGGCAAAGGCTCAAAGTTTTCTTAGGCTTTCTTTCACTGGTGTTTCCACATACCAAGACTGCCTAGTCTTGATCCATCTCATGCCACTTTCTTCCACCACCTTACAAATCTGTCTCTTTATCCCACACTTGCAGCTTGTTTTTCATTTCTGCTTTCTTTCTCCCCTTGTCTCCACTTTACTCTAAGTCTTCCTCGCTCTCCTGTTCTGGGTCCATTTCTCATGATGAAAAATCTCTGAACATGAGTGAGTGTGCCCACCAGTAACTGGCACAAATAAAGCACTGGTGCACTTCTAAAAGATGAGCCAGTGTTCTGGTCTTTCGCTTATCCAACCGTTTTAATATGATAACAGACACCTGTTCTTCTAAAGAAATTATATTAATTGTGACGTTTAAGAAGAGCAGCTAGGTGAATCATAGGAATTACTCCTTGATTTCATATTTAGATGCAGAGGAGAAATTTTAATAGTGTTATTTGTGATTCACCAGCTGTAGTATAATCAAGCATTTTCTTGGTCACAAACTAGATGTATAGGGGTATACAGCACAGATGTTAACTTTGCTACTCTAGCTAAGCTAGCATCAAATGCATAAAGACAGCAAAATAAATTCCAGGTCATGTCGTTAAATTGGCTGCAGCACTGAAAACTGAGTGAACTTTAACTTTACAACCAATCAAATGTGCTTTACCCAAGTAAAGGGCTTCATAACACTTGGGTCAGAATGCAAATGAGTCATGATGGCATGTTGTCTGTAAAGCTCTTGTCAAAAATCTATTTATTAGTTGTAATAGATGCAAGTTCTTCGCAAGTAAAAGGTCCACAATTGTCTCCTTACTGGGAACCAAGTACCCCATTGTAGCACTGGACTTTGTCAGTGTAGCTAAGCCGAGCATGCCATGGCTTACTCTGAGGGAATGGTGTGGACTAGGAAACCCAATTCAGTTACAACCAACAACACTCATTAAATTATTGCCCAGGCAGTGCTTTTTCTTTTAAAAAAAATTAAACATTACACACATCCACTTCTAAATACTACAGATCAAATACAAATCTATGCGTCATGTAGATTGAAGTATCTTTGACACCCTTATATCACACTTTACCCCTTGTGGGTCCTGAACCCTTTAATGACTGCCCACCACATATACCAGATGTAGCATCACAACATAAGGTGGTATCATGCTGTATAGCGTAGGCCTGCTGGCTTTCTCAAGGTGGCAGCACATCAACATATATAAGGCAGGTCTAGTGGCTTTGTCAGGGTGTGGCCACATAATTTAGAACCGTGATCCCAAGGCCTCCAAACCACATTTGCTCCTGCACGCACTGTACTCCAGCAGGTAGGAGCCGTCAACTTGATTACTGAGTTCCTGCCATGTGAGAACAACTTGCATGTTCTCCTGTCTGTGCTGTCCTACTTATGTTGAAACCGTGGCTGTTCTACCTCTATGTATATTCTAGTGAAAGCACTACAGATTTTCCTAATGACCAATCTGTGAATGCCCACAAATACTATAAGGCCTAACCTAGAGGTCAACACTTACAAGTAGAGTCCCTTCTGCACCATTCTATTTGTGCGCAATAGTTGTCTTGCATGTTCAGCCTGGACAAGTGCTCAAACAGGTTCACGTGTAACCAGCCTTGTGCTTCTTACCCTAGTTGCACTGCACAGCCTTAGCATAAAAGGCAGGTGCTGGCAGTCCAATTAACGTGAAATTGCAGTGAGTGAAACTCGCCCATATTAAAGTCCCAAAACCGGGTAAACAAAAGCAAAATAACCTTGTGAACTAAATGGTCAGAGCCTATTTGCATCAGTTCTGTACTAATAATGGACCTAAGCAATGCTACATTCCTTTGTGTTTGCTTTTCAGTTTGTATTCGTCCCCGTTTCTGACCAAATTTCAGGATATTCATTGATTTCCTTCAGAACTATGTAGGGTCTTTTGAACTCCAGTGTTTGCTAACTGCTTTGAATGAAAATAAAAGATTTCTAAAGTATTGGTGCTTCCTAGCAGGCAGGCACCAAAACACGTCTTAGTTTTAAAGCATCTAAGAAACATATGATTATTTCTGCTATAAACAAATATGTACTATTGACTTTAAACTACAGTAGTCTGGAGACATAGTTTAAACACACAGGCATGTCTAATGAAAAAAAAGTATAAAGAATAGAAAAAAGAGAAATACCAAACTCTTGGTCTGTGCAGGTGAATCCTAAAAAGTAACTAATTCTCTTTCTGTATTGGGATTTATAAACTTTTTGACTTCCATACTTAACTCTGCACCCAAATTCACTTGGAGTATCTGCCAAGGCTCCATTTTGGTCAGACTTGAATCGTGCCTCCGTTCAGATATACCCACCGCCTCCTTAGACTGTTTGAGGGTTCACACTGACTAGAAGTGTTTTGATTTATTGATGTGGGAATCGCCCACCCCAAGTCATAATTCACCAATTAAACAATCTCTGAAGTATTCTAAATTGCTAGGTAATCACTTGAAGACATGCTTGGATTTGCATCCATAGATTTTGATTATTTCAAGTATGGCCGAATAGCAGTTTCCACCTCTTCTGTGAATATAAGCATGTAATCGGTGTATGCTGCTGTCTTATATGTTTGTTCTGAAATTGATGCCCCATTTGTTAAGAAAATCCATGAAATATAAAAATATGTTCATTGGCAAATAAGAACATATCACCAGTATCTTTATAGAGCGCCTTTTCAACATCTAGTGACTTGGCCAACACTGGTGCTTTTCAGTAGCTTGACTTTGTCCGTTATGTGACTAAATGGTCTTGTAGTGTCATTTTGGTAATCACAAAGAGAGAGTGGGGAGTGACGGGCAACCCTACTAGTCTCCCAAAAATACCTAATTAACCACAAAAGTAGTAGGTTGCAAATACGAATACAAAGACTGATCCCTGATTGTGATCAGAAGCTACCTGCTACTGGTCGTATTAGACCCTTCAAAACAAGGAGGCCATCCTTAATGGAAGAGGATGCCTCACACACTTTTTTGTCTCATGCTTCATCATAGGCATCCTCTCCCCACCCTGGTAAGATGGTACTAATAGGGCGGACTCGACCTCTGCGAAACTTTGCGGTAGGATGGAGTTCTTACATAAAACTTACAGGATAAGATTGGGATCCAGATCAATTAAAAATACCTTACGGTTCCTTGGTTATCACCTTTTATTGGTGGAGACTGTAGGTACACTAAAAAGAAAATCAGTGATGGACTTTTAGAGAGTAATGACTCTAGTCCAACATTCACATTACTAACATGTTTCTGCGCTCATTGTATAGCCTAACAGGTCTGGGGCATTCATCAGGGTATTAGCGGATCCCTATCTATTTGACTGTGGGTGTCCACCTCTAATCTACATGATGCAGCAGAGCGGTACACCTATTTGTGAGCCCAAGTGCATCCTACCTGGGAAACTAATGTCCGTTCTACCTGTATTAGGAAAAATAGAAAAGGAGACCAAAGCAGGACAAATTGCATCCATATTCCATTTGTTACATACACTTCGGAACATCTGATCTAGTAAATCACGTGAAATATTACCCAGGCCACCGTATATTTTGCCAAACACACTAGCCAGCTCATGCAGCTAGACTGGGTCACCTGTGATTCATTAGTGCAGGTAGTTCATATGGTGGGAAACTCCATAAATTAGGTTGGGGTTTCATTACATCCATCGTATGTAAATGATCACTATATCATTATAGTCATATTTTCACCAAAACACGTGAGACGTCAAGTGCCAATGCAAGTCATGTTCGGCTTTATTGACAATGCCTGATCCAAGTCGAAGCTAAAAAACTATTTATTACCCTACTTTTTAGGGGATACCAGAAAATCGGTAAAGGGTGGGGTGGGTCCTTTGTAGTCACCCACTATTCGAGCGAGAGATACATAAAAAGGAAGGACACACCTAAGTGTGATACAGTTAAGCAAGAACTGGAAGGATCTTTGGAGTGGTGTCACCCTAGATCCAAAGACATTCAAATATACACACACACAGTATTCCATCAGTCTTGCAAGTTCAGGAGCACTTCCTGCACATTAGTTGACATTATAATGTAAAATAGGGTAGTCTAATGTGGATGGATGTCGATAGTCTTAGTCCGGTATTTTTCTTTTTTAAAATACAGTCCTAGGCGAAAAGATTCCAAATAAGATGTCGGGTCACAAGCCATGCTGTAGGACAAAACCGGTCTTAGCCCATTGTCTTTTAAAGCCAAGTTTGACCTGCTCCTCTGATGGGATGGCCACGTAAGGAGTATCACACTCCAGTCCGTATCTGGGCGCATTCTTAAAATATGGACATTAATGCTACATGTCTCCACATGTCAATAGTGTCATGTTTAGCCAATGGTATGATCTAAAGGAAGCCTATTTGTCTTTTTAAGTGTTGCCTACGCAGCGTGCAAGCGCTGCTTTGGAGTGACCTTTTGGAATCACTCCGGGCTTTTGTGGAAACTCGTGCATGTTCTGCACTGTTTCCATTGAGCCCTCGTGCATGTATGGCGTTTACCTTGCGAGAGCGAGCAGCGGCGCCATCTGTTTGCAATTATCGCGCCTGCTGCTGCTCGCTCCCGTAAGGTAAACGCTGCGCGTCGCGTTAACTTTAGCAGCCGCGGGGCCGCGCTGGTCTTTCAGCGCTTGTCTTTTTTACCGTCAACCTTCTTTCTACATTTTCTGCCCCATCTTTCCTGGGATGGGTCAAAGTTTAATGGTAACTAATAACCCCCAGTCTCCCCGGAAATTAGCACGGGTGCCCTCCCTGCTTAAGTGGCTACTTTGAGTGGTTCTTTTCCTGTATTTCAGAAGTGATGCTGTGGAGGCGCCCACATGCGACGGGATGTTAAAGTGCAGAAGGGTATCCGCTAGGATGAAAGGCCTGCTTTTAATGAAAGGGTTTTAGGGTTATTACCTCTCTGTGCAGACTCGGGGCCAGCTTGAATGCGGGCTCAAGAGTATTCAGAGATGGGAGGTCTGCCTGGCCCCAGGTTGGCCAGGGTCACTTCCTGCCAAGCTGTGGTTAGCTCCCTGGGAGACGAGGACACACCACAAAAGTGGTGAGAGGAGACAAGTCGGGATAGTGATGACGTTTTGATATTGGCAAGGATTGCCCCAGCATGGGAAGCGTCTCACCCGCCCTGCTCCACACTTGGTCGCCACCTCCCCCTTTCATCTACCAGGGGCTGGGAAAGATGAAATTGGCCACTGGATTGCAAGTCTACTAAACAAACACTGTGGAAGTTTTGAATTACCCGACAGGTTTTAAAGGTCACTCTTTAAAACAATCCCGGCTCACTTATTACTCAGAGGCCCTTGATGCACACACAGACCATTCACGGATTAAACACTCAGCCGTGACTTTGCTAATGAGCGGGCAGGACGACGCCCCTCCCCCTCCTCCCATGCACTCCCATCGAACACCGCTCCAGCACACATCTCTGCAGTGAAGCTTTAGTTAAAGGGCTGTTACCTTTGGCATTCAAAATCTAAAAGAGACTGGAATTCACTATCGCTGTAACCCGATAATTATGACCGAACACATGACGTCACTAATAACGCTATATATGACGCCTCAAATAACATCCTCAAATCAGCTCTGCAAACTCAAAGTATGGGAATAGCACGTGCAGGTACTTGTTGAAAACCTTGGGTTGTGTGTCCTTTTTCCAGGTGTAACCTATACCCAGGGCTTTAAGTGGGATGAAAAAACTGGCGGATGTCTCAAAGGGGCATGGCCAATGTAATGAAGGGCGTGGTTTAAAAACACATGAGCTAAAATTCCTTGCTTAGCATGTTGTGCCGCCCGGCTTGTATTTTGCTGTTTGGTTCAACACTTTTTCACTCTAAACCGTGTAGCACAACATTTATTGATTTGAATCAAAATCAGCCGTGGCTGACACATACCGAGTTTTTTTCGAAAGAGGTCAGACCAGCAGCAGTCCTGCCACACACGGACGCTGGTGAGTTGGGAGAAAGCTATTTTGCTGTAAGAACGAAAGTTCTGGATTTAATTTTCAGTTTCAGACTAAACAGCGGTCGTGCTGCACGAGGCGCAGACAGGCATCGGTGCGACTGGAGGTTGGAGAGGGATGATCGCAGAGGCCTTGTGTACAACCCGTCCTTGGTTATGGGCAGGACTGAACTGGCTGCTAGGGCAATTTTGGCAGTGGGAAGGGCTGGTCTGACCAGTCAGTGTGTGGGCCATGTTTTTTGGGCTGGCAGGCCGTTTTTGTCCTGTTGATTTCCTTGCCAGTGCCTTAAAACCTAGAGTGCAGCGAAGTCAAATGCATGCATTCTTCTCTTCCTTTGAAAACACCTTTTTAGCTTGTCTTTAAAAAAAAAAAGTTACAACGGCCGCAAATTGCAAATGCGGGCCATTTTTAGCTGTGCGACTGTGTTACGGGGCCTATTTTCCGTCCTAGTCTGAACTTGGTTATGGGAACAGCAGAAATGTATAGGTAGTTAAAAAGGTAAACTGGACGAGACGTCGTAACTCGCAACTTTCATCTTACATGGGACCCTTTCCCAAGATTACCGGGCAGCCACGCTTACAGTAGTTTTTGAAAACTGCAAAGAATGCATCTTTCCGTGTTTTGTGTACAGATTTGTGGGTGATTGTATGTGTGCGGCATATTTTGCTGCTGATTTGAACAGGCTTGTGAAAAATATACCTTTTTGCACAAAATAATGAGTAACTTAGATTCACAGGCTCGTTCTGAAGGCATTAACATAGGATAATCAACCATTCCTGAAGTATGTACCATATCCACGAGAGCTTAGTAAAGCATGAGGTAATTAGGCTAGGCCACTTGAACGAGCCAATGATCTTAAAATCAAAATTTAAGTCTTTCAAATTCTAGTTGTTAAACAAATTATAAGACTGCAATTACACACTGGTTTTTCATAGCAGAAAGTTGAGTGTAATTTTCGGTTTATTTGAAGAATTCCATTGTTTGTGAGAGGGCAGTATACAAATTCTCTACATAGTGCCACTCCTAATATAAATGACAGGCTGTCAGGAATGACCTGCTCCAAATGAAGATGGTTGAGGGTGATGCTAAAGCCACCCTTTCCTACTAAACCTCCCTCTCTCTATGCAGCAAACCACGGACTGAGAGCCAGGGAGAACAAGCATTGGCATAGCCAATAGGTCTCGCCTTTGGGACCTTATAAGTGTTAAGTCATGCAACGATTGATGCTGTTGCACCAAGGATAGTGTGCTGGATAACTTAACTTATAAGGTCCCAAAGGCGAGACCTATTGGTTATGCCAATGCTTGTTTACTTTTTTACGCTTGCGGTCTTTACCATGAGTCAAGAGATGTACAATCACAGAAACTCCATTATATGTATACTGACTTTTGTCTTTAAAGACGTAGCTGTAAACACTCTAAAGTTCCCACTCATCGTGGCACGAAAAGCCATAAATAAAACAAGGTCCGTTCTAACCCAAGTCACACAACCCTTTCCTTTCTCCTTACTTCATCAGGAGGTACGCCACTCATGAGCACCTATAGTTCTTCACTCCTTGCCGCCAGTACACCATGTTGTTGACGTGGCGGGGCTGATAAACTCACCGGATGGAGACATGCCATCGTGTACGTCAGGGCATGTCCTACATCATGACACGTAACCCCAGGGTAGCCCGGTTGATGTAGTTCCCTACTTAGATCATCAAAGGGAGTTTCTATTAATTACTAGTTCTTATTCTAGGTTGGTGCACAATGCTATTGAGAGTTTTAAACACAGCCCTTTTAAACAATATTTTGACAGTACAAGACAAGATCGTATCTACTTTCAAAGTGTAACAATTGCTTGTCCACTTTGTGCGTTGTCAGCGATTAGAGTTTAAGAAAATACACAGTTAACCCCTTCAGCGCTGCGCGGATTCCCCCGCTGTGCTGAAGGGTTCGAGCGCGGGCGGGGCCATGACGGAACGGTTCCGTCATGAGCACAGCTCAACCGATGCTCATGACGGAACCGTTCCGTCATGAGCATGGAAGGGGTTAATCTGCCCATCAACAACCCATTTCACTGGAGTAATCTCTTTTGTGTAAATATTCTAGGGCACCGAAACAGAACAAAGTATGTACTCGAGTCGAGCAGGAAAGAGGGGCCATTGATAATAGAAAAACAAGATTTTGAATATTTTCTCTCTTACCCATATGCATTATAAACACTAAAGTAACTCATGGGACATGAATACATCCCTATGCGTGTGTATATTTTCATCTTATATAATGTTATAGTCAATGATTATGCTGCCCCACCGCAGTGCTTACTGTGTCCTGAGCTGAACGGCGAGTTATCTCTTGTTTCAAAAGACCATGGGCGGCCTCTCTACTCTGAGCTAAAGCTCTTATTTCAGCCTACCAATAAGCTTCCCCTTGGGATGTCATCCTTGAGTCCAAAGCGATCCGTATGGAGCCTATGCTCCCTTCTTTGTTCAAACAGCAAAAGAGCTTTGGTCATGCCTAAATGGTTCTATGATAGTTTTTCCAACACAGACCATTCCAGCTGATCGACACCCTGTCCAATTTAGTGGGCAGTTAGTTTTGTCACGTCCCTCTTGCACCTGATTATGCTCCGATGTTCCGAGATGCGGAAACTTACCTTGTGGGCATTTTATCACGTATATTACGTTGGAAGTATTACAGTTAGTTAGACTTTTGATTCAATGATGTTCTCATCCCCAGGTCCAGTTCCATAGTTTTCTTCGTAAGAGGGCACGCACTGCAAGAGCCACATGGAGAGTGGCCTTTTGGGGGTGGGAGACCCCACAGGGTTGTTTGGCGAGTCACTGTATTCTTAGTTATCGGTCTCGTGTGCACCACTATGTCTTTGATATTTCTTGCTCTCTCAAAGGAAAGTATAGGTTTTTCCAGATCCAATGCACCAGAACAGAGGATACTCCAAATTTTATTGATCACAGTTTTGAGCCTATTAGACAAGGTATTGAATTTGGACACACAAATTAACTGATTGCATGCTTTCTTGGTTTTTGGCATCAGCAGCTGTTCTCTATTAAGTGCTTGTTTCTTAGCTTTCTTATCGATCTCATTGGATAGTCCTTAACAACTAGTTTTTTTTAGTTTTTCCGCATGCGCCCGGTAGACAGTTTTCTCCATGCATTTGCGTCTAAGACGCAGGAACTGGCCCACCGGTAGATTCTTCCGTAGTCTATGGATGGTAGCTCTCAAACCTCAGTAGATTGTTTCGGTCAGTTGGTTTGTAGAAAACCTCACTCTTCCGTACCCCCTCTCTCTCTTATGACCAGATCTAAAAAGGCCACTTATTCCTCGTTTACTGTAAGGGTGAACCGGAGATGCGGGTTTGGGGCATTCAGCCATCTCCCAAACTCATTGACATCGTCCCTAGTGCCTGTCCAGATCAATAGGACATCATCAATGTATCGTTGCCAAAGTCTGATCTTTCTTTTTTTTTTTTCTCTCTTTTTTCTTTCAAGAAAAGTGTTGTTTTCATTTTGGACTACCTCCGACTCAAATGAGTGTACGTAAAGACAGGCTAAGCTAGGAGCGAACGTACTGCCCATCGTTGTCCGATGTACTTGTAAGTAGAAACCCCCTTCGAACTCGAAGTTTCTGGTCAATGCCAGGTGTGCTAGATCTAGTACAAACCCCTTTGGTGTAATAAAGTCCCATATAGTCCCCGCCAGGATTCTAGCCACTACTTCTAGGGTTGCTTCCTGAGGAATATAAGTGTGTAGGGATTCTACACCTAGTGTGACTAAGAGCTCCCTGTTCCCATCAAAGGGGAGGTTCTCAATAAAATTCAGCACATCCGCGGTGTCCTGCAGAAAGGAGGGCATCTTCCTAACTAGAGGGCTTAAAAACAGTACAAAACTGAGACCGAGGTTCCAGGCATGATCCTATCCCTGAAACAATGGGACGTCCTGGTGGAGGGACCTTGTTTTTATGTACTTTTGGGTGGGTGTAAAAGTAAGGCTCTTTTGGTTCCCTCTGGATCAAAAAGTCATGTTCACGTTTAGTGATCCATCCATTGTCCAAGCCCTTTAACACCAGAAATGTGATTTCTTCCTGGCAATCTGTAGTGGGATCTTTCGTCAGTGGTTTGTAATGGCATGTGTTGTTAAGTAATCTCAGACACTCCTGCCTGTACATCTCCTTAAGGAGGATCACGATGGCCCCTGCCTTGTCTGCTGGTTTTATTACAATTGAGTCACCTTCTGCCAATATTCTATGGACATCTAGTTCACCCCTTCTGATAATCTGGAAATTCTTTTTGATTGTTTTTTCAATACCCTCAAGGTCCCGATACACTGCCTTTTCGAAAGCCAGTACCTCAGGTGGCATGGCTGAGTTCAGTGGAGTAAAAGTAGATTTGCAACGTAACCCAGTGTTCTCTTCAACGTCTTGTTCTGGTGTACTTTTGAAAAAAGTCCTTTAGTCTAATCTTCCGTAAGATCCCAAAAAGCTCTTGTTGTGTCCGGAAGGAATCGACTGAGGGTGTAGGGACATATCCAAGCCCTCTGAGGGTACTCTTCTCATCAGTGTCAGTTCACTTGGATTGATGATATCATCATTGGGATCTAGGGCTTGCTTGTGCTTGGTACCTCCTCGCGGGGTGCTGTTTTCTTGAGACGTATCTCTTTTCTGCCAGGTCACTTCTTTCCGTCTCCCCCTTCCTCTCGCCCGTCCTCTCTCTAAAAAGGAGGGCGGGGCATTTGTGGGGTAAAACCACTGCATTCCTTGTTGAGGAAACCCAAGGACCGGTCCAAAATTTGGAGGGGCTCCATAGTTTGAACCCCATCTCCACGGGTTGTCATGCCGTGGTTGGAATGGGCCCGTTTGGAACATAGTGTGCGAGAACCCTCGCTGCCTGTTGGGTCCTCTCTGATTCCATTTCTTCCTTCTTCTCTGTCTTGTCTCTTCACTGTACTCCCTAGCTGAGTCCGATGAGGTACTCCCGTAAGATGACACCTCAGAGTCCATCTGTGCTCTGGGAACAAAGTCTGCTTTTGAATATGGGTATACTGCTTCATGGGAGAATTTTTTCAGATCTTTCTGAAGCTTGGCGATCTTACATTGTGTGAGATATTCCCTAAATTCACCCACACTTTAATTTGTCTCCTCAAGTTTCTTTTTGAAAACTGCTATGCTTATTTCTGACTTCAGATTTGTCTTGCATATTATTATCTGAACTTGGAGAGCATCAGAGAGCCTGAATGGAAGAGGATGCCTTACACTCCTTTTTTTTTTTTTTTTTTGTGTGCCATACTTAATCAGAGGCATCTTCTCCCCAACCTGTAAGATGGTACTAACAGGGTCGTCTCAACCTCTGCGAAGACTTGGTGGGAGTTCTAACACAAAACTTACAGGATAATGTCGGGATCCTGAAAAATTAAAAATACGTAAAGGTTCCTTGGTTATCACCTTTATTAGTGAGGGCCTTGGGTACACTAAAAAGCAAATCAGTGATGGACTTTTAAAGAATAATGACTCTGGTCCAACTTTCAAATTACCAAAATGTCTTGGGTTAGTGCTGACCTTGTTTTATTTATGGCTTTTCATGCCACGATGAGTGAGAACATTCAAGTGTTTACAGCAACGACTTTCACAACAAAATTCAGCATACATATCATGGAGTTTCTGTGATTGTACATCTCTTGACTGGGGGTAAAAGAGTCAAAATTAAAAAGACAAATAGCCTTCCCATAGCTGATACCTCACTTTTGGCTAAACATGACACTTTATTGACATGTAACATTAATGTCGATATTTTAAGAATGCGCTCAGATACAGACTGGAGTGGCGATACTCCTTACGTGGTCAACCCGCTAGAGGAGCAGGTCAAACTTGGCTTTTGAAGATAACTGACTGAGACCGGTTTTGTTCTGCTGCATGGCTTGTGGCACGGCATCTTATTTATAATCTTTTCGCCTAGGGCTGTATGTTCAAAAAGAAATATACCGGACTAACAGACTATAGAGTTCCATCCATATTAGACTACCCTATTTTAAATTATAATGTCAACTAATGTGCAGGAAGTGCTCCTGAACTTGCAAGACTGATGGAATACTGTGTGTGGGAATATTTGAATGTCTTTGGATCTAGGGTGACACCACTTCAAAGATCCGTCCAGTTTTTGTTTAAACTTATCGAAACCTACGTATGAACTAAGTCTCCCCAGCATGTCCGACTCCCATAATGGGGTTGCCTTCGTCAGGCGACCCTTCCATCCCATCTGATTCTGAACCCTATGCCATACGTCCACCTGTGGTTGGTTTATAAGGCTCTGTTGTACCCCCTTTACCTAGCAGCCAGTGGTCCGTGCGGAAGCTCGGATCGTCATGTCGCCCAAACACCCAGCTGTTGATAGCCGTCAGCTGCGCGGCTTGATATTATCGGCGCAAATCCGGCAGACCTATTCCCCCATCGTACCATCCCATAGTTAGCTTGGCCATTGCAATCCGTGGCGGTTTTTATTGTCCCATAGCAGTTCACGCACCGCGGCATCGATCTGTGAGAAGTAGGAGTTGGGAACCGGAAAGGGCGCGTTCTGCAACGCATACAAAAAGCGGGGTAGTGCGAGCATCTTAAATAGGGACGCCCTCCCCAACACTGTGAGAGGAAGGGTTTTCCAATGTGTCACGTCCGCGCGAAATCGCTGCAATACCCCCAGAAGATTCCTCTCCAAGAACACCTGAGCGTCTGTGGTGATAAATATCCCAAGGTAGAGGAACCCCTGAAGGGCCATCGGGATAGAGTAGCCTCTGGGACTTAGGGGAGGTTCACCCCAGAGGGGATACATCTGGGATTTAGACCAGTTTATTTGGTATCCTGAATACGCTCCAAAGATGTGGAAGATGTGGAGTACCCGACGAAGTGACGGAGCGGGGGAAGCTAGGTATAACAAGATATCGTCGGCATGTAGCGATATGCGGTCCTCGTGTCCATCCGTCCACCTCAGGCCTCTGATCTCGGGGTCCCCCCTTATCCACACCGCCAATGGCTCGAGAACCAATGCAAAGAGTAGGGGCGATAATGGGCAGCCCTGCCTGGTGCCGCGCCCGAGGGGGAAGGAGGAGGATCGATAGTTGTTCACCACAACGTATGCCCTAGGTTGCGCATATAACAACCGAATCCATCCCTTAAATTTTGGTCCGAATCCCATCCGATCTAGAACGGCAAATAGGTATTCCCATGCCACGGTGTCAAATGCCATATTTGCGTCAAGTGCCAACAGTATGGCCTCTTCTTCAAGGGTATGTACCCGTCCAATAGCCCCATTAACCCAACGCCGATTACGGGCAGTGTTCCGCCCAGGCATAAACCTTGACTGGTCGGGGTGGATCAAGTCCGGCAGAAAGGGGAGCAGTCGGTTAGCCTAAACCTTGGCCAAGATCTTTGCCTCAATGGCGATCAGAGAAGTAGGCCTGTATGACTGACATTCATCCGCAGGCTTCCCGGGCTTGTGGATAACCACGATGGCGGCTTCTCGAATATCCTCCGGCAACAGGGCCAGCTCGCGGCTTTCGTTGTAGAGGCCGAGCAGGTGGGGCGTCAGAATTGAGGCCATCGACTTTAAGTAGTTCCACCGGGATGCCGTTGGGGCCAGCGGCTTTCCCGGACCGGACCTCTAGTATGGCCTTATGGACCTCCTATGTGGACAACTCAGCCTCCAGTGCACCACTGTCCTGTTCGGACAGGCCCTCAACCTCGATGGTCGTCAGGTCGGCCGCCCAGGCCGCCTGGGAGGCCTCCGGCGCTGTATAGACTGTTGTATAGTGGCGAGCGAACGTTTCCGCGATCTCTCGTGGGTCTGTGACCTGGGTACTACCGACCCCCCGGGGCGCACGCACCCAGCGCAAAGCCTGTTCCTTCCGCTCCAACCAGGCCAAAAGCTTCCCAGTACGCTCCCCCTGCTCATAAATTCTGTGTCTGCTGGCCAACAGCCTTCTACTGGCTTCCTCAACTAACAGCTGTTTGTATTCTTGCTGTTTTATATTCAGTAGGTGTTGTATGTCCACACCCGGCTCAACGGAGTTCCCTCCCTCGAGCTGTTGGACGTCCGCCTCCAACTCCTTCGCCCTCCTACGGCGTTCCTCCCGGAGGCCAGCCATTACCGACAGCGCCCTTCCCTTGATTAGCGCTCCATACGCTCCCCACAGAGTAACAGGCGAAGTTACCGAGCCGGTATTCTCAGCGAAATAATATTCCGTATCTGCCCGCAGAGCGACCCTGATCTCTGGGACCTTAAATGCCCATGATGGTATCCGAATGGGACCCGGCTGTGCCGGGTGTCGCAACCCCAGGACCGCCCCCACCGGGGAGTGATCCGAAATACCACGCGCCAGACACCTTATGTCCGAAAAGTCCGGGGCATGTTGCGCATGTGTAAGTAGGTAGTCCAGTCTTGATTGACTCCCGTGGACCCCCGATTGAAAGGTGAAGTGTGTGTCCCTAACGTGTTTCCACCTCCAGACATCCACTAAACCCAGGGCCTCGGCGAAGCCCCGCAGACGGGAACCACTAGCCGGGTCCGGTCTGGGGGGGGGATCTGTCCACCAATCCATCCATAGCCAAGTTGAAATCGCCCCCTACCACTAGGGTCCCGATTGGGAGGTCCAGGAGCAGTTTCGCTACGTCTGACAGTGTCGCGCCTTGCAGTCCCGGTGGAGCATAAACCGAAACTAAGTTGAGAACTCTACCCTCCCAAGTACCCGTGCAGGCCACAAATCGCCCCAATTGATCAGTCCAGGTTCTGTGGAGTATGAAGGGACAGGATTTTCTCAGGAGTATGCCCACCCCTCTGGACCCAGAGGTGAAGCCAGAGTGTGCCAACATGCGGTACCCCCTCCTGTCCAAAGCCCTACACGAGTTACCATACAGCTGGATCTCTTGGAGGAGCGCCAAATCTAGCCCTTGGCGATGGACCCATTGCAACACCACCCCCCACTTTATCCTGTCCCCCAATCCGTTGATGTTCCAGGTCACCAGACTAAGTCCCTTCCCTGCTGCCATAGTTGTCTAGTCGTGACTGGTCTGCCCGCCCCGGGGGCGCTTGGTGGCCGACCCCTACCCGAGAAGTGGGCTGCTTGTCAACCGGACTCCCCCTGGTAACATGTATCCATGGAATGGTTTCCGCTGTCAACTGAACGAAACCAAAACTTATGTTACATCTGACTTTACCGTCTATACTTTCCTCTGACCCCCCTCACCCTCCCTCCCCCCCCAAACTAAGCGAACTCCCCTGAAACACAAACAGTGAAAACAAGCCCCCCTCCCTGCTTCCCTGCATTGCGGACTTAAAACTGCCCACCCCCACCAACCTGCAGATTGCCTGTCGCCCCCCCCATATAAAACTCAAGGGAACGTAGATAACCCCACCGCCTGTGTGGTCAATGATCAGATGCGACCTCCGTCTCCCCCGCCCGACCCGCGTGATTGCAATCCCATTCCAGCCCACTGACCTCACCTCCGGTATACTTGTACCAATATTTCCATTCAGAGTTTTGAGCCAGTACCGACCCCTGTCCTCAAAGAGCAGTTCAGTTCTTCTCCGCCGGGCAACCCGTGTTTCCCAACAAACATGGTGGGCCCTGGGGGACCGTCCCCACAAGTCAGTGATGAGTATGCTCCCCCCGGAGACCATGGGCCACCCCCACGCAGCCCCGGATAAAAAGGTACCTTTTGGCTGAGTCACTCAGCACCACTGTCCCCATTTCCTGCGACCCTATGGCATCTTGGGCTAGGTATGCAAAAATCTTTTCCAACCTCACCCGGCACCCGATTGGCACCCTTCCTCCTGTTCCTGGTGGGTCGGGTCAGGATGTGCCCTGGGGCGCCGGTGTTGGCGCCAGTCCTCCTCCGAGTCAGCCGCCGAGGGCGTCTTATGCTTGTTCTTCTCCACTTTGCGCCATCCCTCCAACCAGTCCCAAGCCTCCTCCGGACGGGTGAAGAACCACGATTCGCCTCCACTCGCAGTTTCGCCGGGAACATCATTGCGTACTTGAATTCCTGCTCTCTAAGCGCCTTCTTAACCTCGAGAAAACTGCGTCGCTGCTTCTGGACTCGCAGCGTAAAGTCCGGGAAGAACCTGATTTGACTGTTCTCCAACTTGAGTGGTGGGGCCGCCCTCGCCGTCTGCAGTATGACTTCCCTGTCGCGAAAGTTGAATTCCCTAGCTAACAACGGCCTCGGCGGGGCCCCCGGCTTCATCCGGCCCCCAGGTACACGGTGAGCTCTCTCGATGGTGAAGCACTTGGAGAGCCCTCGGGGTTGCAGATGATTGAGGACCAGGTCCTCAACAAACCGGACCGCCGCTGGCTCCTCCGCCCGCTCCGGGACCCCAATTATGCGATTGTTATTTCTGCGCATTCGCCCTTCATAATCGTCCAACTGCAGGGCCAATGCCTCTTGGGTCGAACTGAGTATCCTGACCTGCTCCCTAAGCTGGGCCGTGTCAGCGGTTAGATCTTTGGCGGTGCTCTCCACCGTCTCCATTCTCTCGGTCAATTTCTTCATGTTCTCTCGGATCAGTGTCACCTCTGTTGCCACCGTGTCTATTTTCACCTCCAAGGAGGTCCTGACCCCTACAATTGCTTCCAGCAGCTCCCTGTTGGAAGGCTCCGGGGTATTGCCCGGTGGCACCGACACTCGTTTGCCCTCCGTCTGCTGTTTCTGCCATGCAAATTTTTCCAATTTCGCCTGGGCCGCCGTCTTGTTCAACCTGCCAGAAGCCATGGTTCCGCGTCCAAGTGCCACTTCCGAGGTCAAAGCACCCCCGCTAATCGCCGCCGCCTGCCGTGGAATTTACCACTCGGCCTGTCGGTTTTCGCGGGAGGCTCCCCTCACCTGGGCGAGTGCTGGCTGGCCTGACCCTCTATCTCCTTCTGGTGATCCTAACTGCGGCCACAAGCCTGAGGGAACACGGCCCCCGCCTCCACCGATGTCTCCTCACGTCCCCTACTGCGGACCGCGCCGCATCTGTTGCTGCGTAGGCTCGGCGGCCAGCACACAGACCCGGGGGCCTGCACTCCGCTGTCTTCGGTGTCTAGGGCCGGACGCCGAAGGGGTCCTCCAAAGCTGCAAAGTTCCACTCCCGGTCCACTATTCCTCCTCACAGGGCACTTCACCGCCCGCCTGCCTATATTCGGTGTACACACCGCTCCAGGGCCCCCAGCAGTTCTTACCCGGCTGTCGATCAGCGAAGGGCCGGGCGTCTCCCCTCCTTCGGCCTCCGTCTCATGAAGCCCACACGCACCCCAGGTAGGCTGCCCCTACCGAAGGTTTTCACCCCACCCGGGGCCGAGATCTCCTCGATTGGCACTTCTCTCGGGGTCCGACTGCTCCAGGCCTCAGACGCCCGCACCATTCAGTGCCACGTCCGCCGGTCCGTTTGTCGTGGGGTCCGAACCCCGACCACCAATGGGGCTAACTGGTCTCCAACTCTTAGGGGCCTTCAGTCGCCACCTCCTGCCACCATGAGGGGGGCGAAACACCCTTCGGGCTCGGCTTCAACTCCTCGTACTCGCCCACGCCGGACCAGGCCGCATCCCCAAGCTCGCGTACTGCACCAGCCGAGTCCCGCGGCACCTAGTCCGGCTGGGGGATTCCAGACGCCAGGGCCATCGGAGCTCCGTCCGCCGACCAGCTCCGATCGTCGTCAAACTTGGCCAGGGGGTCCGCGGGCTCCCCCGCAGCAGGATAGCACCTTCGGGGCGGAGGGGCAGCCAGAGAAAGAGAGGTAATGACGGATGTTGCGGGAGTGACGCATCGGAGTAAGACCTCCGAGCGGCCATTCCCGTTGGCGGGTAGCCACGCCCCCCGAGAGACAGAATTTTAATAAAAACAAAAGTTCTTGGTTACTCCCAGACCTAAATAGGGGCCCAGTTTTTAAAGACAAAATCATAAACTTGCACCCATGGTATCTGTCCTTGCATTAATGAAGATTTACGGCTTTCACGAGTTCACAAGACTTCAGGAAATCGTGCTTCTAGAAAATATTTCTGAACTGCATTTTAGCAATAGCAAATATGCATGTGTAGATTTGCTCATGCTAAAATCAGTTGAGCTGTAACAAGTTCACTTTTCCACCAACCACTTTTTCCCCCAACCCTAGAAGAAGTATTACTACTGCCATTGTCAGGAGTACATTTCTAGCTTTTTCTCTGTGTGTGAAAATATTAGGAACAAGCTGATTAAAACCTATAAAATATTCATGTTAGTAGGTTTGCACAGACTCAAAAGGGCATTCCAATCCCAGGGAACTATTGCTTACCGATACCTTCAGCCCCAGTATGTATATCTGGAGAAAGGTGGCAAACTAAGGGACTGCTAGTATCCAAACCCTAATATGGTATGGGCTCTGGCATAATCAGAGAGGCTGTTATCAGAGGTCCTATATTATGTGATTTCTGCCCTAATTTGTCACCACACTACATGGCACCAAAGGGACAAGTGGATTTTGTTACAGGACAAGTAGATTTATAAAGCAACCTATCCCATGGACAAGTAGATTTTATTAAATTCCACACCCCTGCTTTAAGGTTGTTGTCTTGACATCAATTGTTTACCTTTCTTGATATCAGCATGTTATTAGTTTGTGAGCACAATCAGAATCTGGTATGAAAAGAAAACGTGATGATAAAGAAAAATATCCAAGGATTATATCTATCTTAGGGGAGTATTACAAATATATCAAATCACACAAGTTGTTTAACATTTTTGTTTAAACCTAGAAACAACAATAACCTACAAGTTCCTGAATTATAAATGGCATTTGATCATCATAAATCATGTTGAGAGAGTGAAATCCTTCCAGAGTGTAATGTGCACTTGATTACCATTGTTGGGAGTGGGGGTAGCAAGACCGAACTGTAGTGATGAAGCAACTTGGCTGCCCTCTCTCTACTATATCTAATTTTATTTCACACAGCCTTATGTTGCACATTCTGCCCTGTTCCTGCCCATTCTGCTTTTTTCTGTTCCACATTCCACCCCATTGATGACATCTTGACTTTATTTCACCCACTGCACCTTCCCCTCTATACCAGTTTCACCCCACCCTTTGTCTCTTTCTACCTTTCTTTAGGTCTGTGCCTGGGTAGATCAAATAGTTCACTTTTCTGTTGTATTCTGGTATGTGTCGTTCTGAATTCGTCCTTGAAAGAGGACTGCAAGTAACAGAATGCAAACAATAAAACCTCTAGGACCGACCGAGCTATTCGAGAATAGACCTACTGTCCGCTTTTCTCCATTTCTTTTACCCACATATTTACTGTTTGTGTCCCTTTTGCCTGTCCCAACCATTTACATTGTTACTGCGTGCCCATTCTTTCACTGTCTCCATTTCACAGCTCAACTCATTATTCTACTTGCTTTCATTCTTCTCCCAGCAAACAGTTCACCTATTTGTCCTTTTGCCCAGGGCAGAACTGAAATACTCGGGTGGCTGGGTTTGGTTGCTTGTATTAACCATCCTCCTCTTTTCTGATATTGCTTCCTGTGCCTGTTGCTACTGACCTTAATTTCCCTTATTTAGAACGTTTTATGACCCTTTGGAAAACAGGCAGTCTAGCACAGAAAATACTGCTTTAAAAAATATTAAAATAGTTGTCATGAAAGACTTGAATAGTTTAATTTAAAATAGGTAAAAAAGAAATCTGTAGCAGCACAATAATTGCACACTTCATTACAGGGAGTGGTGACAAGTGAGATTAGACCTGAGACAAGGGGACGCCTCTCTATAAGATGCTTAAATGTTAACCAAAATTGATGTCTGCACAATATAGTGCTTTTCTCAATAAACAAGTCATAACACTTTTACGGGGTTTCAGTATCTTACATTGCACAACTGCTCACCAAGTTAAAACAAAAAGAAAAAAAGTATTCTTAATCACATAGGTGAACGTTATTACATTTACCAATGCTTGTTTGAAAACAATTCTTCAAGTAAACATTCCATTCCTCCTATGGCATAGTGAAAATCCACCTAAATCAAAACTGCGGTTTGTGTTAGCATTCCCATTATCGTATAGATAGAAGTGGATAGTGGACACCCTAATTTTATCTTCCCATTCAAATACTGGCCTTCCCTATTTAGTATTCCATACATGCCAACGTTTTAGAAGAGAAAAGTGAGAGATTTAAAAAAATGTTTTTACAATAATAGGGAGAATGTATTTACCTCATTGACTTCTATTGAAGCAGAAGCAATTTCAGGCACAAGACAGCCAAAAGTCAGTCATTTTTGTTGGCTTAAAGAATTTGGAGTCTCGCGCCTGAATCTGGTCTGTTGACATGCATGCTGTTCTGTTCAGTGATAATGGCGATTCCTGCATTGTATCCAAAACTCTTATTCGCCTGAAATACTGTTGACATCTGGCTCTACCACTCTTCAGTTTTAGGTCTCTTTGAAGACTACTGTCATTAAGTTGAGGACCTTTAGTGTGTATGCACTCTAGCAGACAGGGTTCTTCTGAGTGACTTTGCTTTATAATGGCTGCCACTGGAGCTGTTAGCAGCTTTGAGATAAAACTGGTCTAGTCACTTGTCGGCAGATCTATCCCAGTCAAAAGGGAGACTGATTTGATTTGATATCCTAGTGTTGGTTAATACATCAAATAAATGCTATTAGCTGTGCTGGTGCTGTACAGAAAATTAATTATACTGAGGGTAACCTTGATGTGTACCTCTCTTTAAAGGGAAAAGGGTGGTATTCACTAATTGAAGAAGTGATTGAAGATAAGTGCAGGATCAAACGTAGACTATTACATAGTTTGGAATTGCATCTTCAAGTGTGATTTAAGATGGTTAGTCCTCTGGACCCTCTCTGCCTTAACAACTGAATCCCAGGTTGGCATGCTGTATAACTGTTATTAGCAAATAGTCTGTCTAAAAGAAAACTAACATAGCCCTGGTATACTACTGGATGTATCTTGGAAGTAAGCAATTTGTCTTAAATTTCTGTTTATAGCTTGCAGACCTTGTTGATAAGGAAACACGGACATATATTGGGTGCCATCTTCATCTTTGAAAAGTCCCAGCATTAGGTCAGACCTTTGAGCAGAGAGGTTCGGTTTTGTGTCAGTCACAATTTGATACACCTTAGTTTCTGACATTAGGACACATTTTATTTTCTCTGAATTCCTGTAACCAAAATGTCCTGCTGATAGTAAATAGACAGCTGTACACTTGCTCCCTCTTACAAAGGTGGCATCTAGAATTAACATAAAAATAGGGCTGGATAGCTGCCCTTGAAATAATTGTTGCTAAGAAAATGCGAAGGAAAGAGGAGATTTTTGTAATGAATCGACACAATCTTAAAACTTGTATCACTTGGGCTTATTATACCTTTTTGTAGTTCACTCACTGGCTCCGACTCCCAACGGTAATGTGCGTCTATCTGAATTTTTATGTTGACAATTAACTTATGCCCATGTTTTCATGCACATTGACTAATTATTTTTGGTGGCCTTTGGTTTCACTCCATATCTTCTGTTCATATTTGCACAATGATTACCGTAGGAGGCATTCTCTTGCCTAAATTGTTAAGCAGTATGCTCCATTTTTTTGAAACTTTTTCATTAACCTGTATGAAGGTCAGTGATTGTTCATTAAGGAATAATTTGATCGTATAAGCGCTAAGATCTGTGACTTATAAAATGTTTACTCATTGAACAAATTGTCAATTGGACAGGTTTTGTCATTGAGGAACACTGTAAATAAGTCTATACAGTTGCAAATTAATTTTTGAAGAACATGAGTGGAATCGGTGTTACATACTGCAGAAAAGCCGGCAGTCTGAAGATTTATCTCCGTGAAGTTCTAAAAGAATTAAGACATTCTAATCAAGTTTATTATTTTAAAACTAGCTTTTGTGAGAAATGGAATTAGTTTCCTTTAATTTCACCTGTCTTCTCCTTAAATATTTGTGTTGGGACTATTGCAACGTTTTTAAAATTAACAAATACTTTCCCTGAATTTATGAAACATCTATTTTTGTTAGCTTGTATATCTTTCAGTTTACACTTGTTGATATATAGTGTTTCTGTTTGCACAGATCCTTGTAAATTTCGTTTAATTTGGTTTCAATGGAAACACACAATTTGTCTCAACTTTGTTATAAGACCTCTGAAGGTAATTTATGATTGAAGTTCATCATTTGTAACTCATTTTATAATAGTTTTAGACAAATGAATTTGCTTCTGTAGGAAGTTTGTAATTGCATGTGAACCCTTCTGAATAATCTGGGAGGACAGTAATAATATAGTGAGACCTGAGTCGTGGTGAAGGCTTTCTTTCAGGTTTTGTGAAACAGTGGTGTTGCCAACCTATATTTATTCCTGATATCTGAATTCTTTCCAGTGTGTTGATAAAATGTATATGTGGATGTGAAATGTTAAAATAACAATCTTCCTGTTTTCAGCACATTATGATATATTTTTTCTTTGTTATAACTCCTTTATTTAAGTTATTTTGTTGGTTTGAATACTTAAAAAAAAAAATGATAAAATAAGAGAAACAATATCTTTGCCTCGCTGTTTGCTTTGGCAGCAGTTGGGTTTATTTTGTCCTGCAAACAGCACAGCAAAATAATTTGACGAGGATTGTTGCTGACAAAGGCTCTACCTCTAAGTATCAGTGTATAATGCTAAAATACATAAAATTGAGGACCGTTTATGCAGGTGGCCTCTCAAATGTCTATGGAACCTAATCACGTGCCAGAAACTTGCTACTTTAAGCAAAAGAAATCTAATGAGCCTGTGGTAGGATCTTCTCTCTGAGGAAGTGTGAGGTATTCAGGTCTACAGTACTGAGCTCCTTAGTGTACTAAAATCCTGCTTCCAGTTGCTAGGTTTGAAAGTAAGGTTATGCTATGCAGAATGTGCAAATGTACAATCTTAAATAACATGGCTTCTGGTGCTACTAGACCCAATAAATTTAGCAAGCTAATGAATGCCTAAAATCAGTAAGAAACGACCTCTAAGTATAGATGCCCACTTTGTCATATGTGTAAAGCAGCATTACTGTAATACATAGGAATATATTAATGTATAGGAATACGTGATTGTTTGAATAGCAGCTTAATGAATCTTTAAATAGCTGAAAGACTATTAAAATAGTCTGGCTTCTAAGTAGCAGAGGCTGAGATCATAGCCACATACTGTTAGAGGCAATAATAGTATTGCTCATCTAAGCGTATGCAGATTATTGTAGCCTGCACTGTGAACATAAATTGATTTGAGAGTGCGTCAATAAATCCTTGCCCAGTAAGACCCCCAGAGATTTTACCTTTCTAGAAGGGAGAGCACTTAAACTATTACACCGGTTGTCACAATGCTCTGTATTCTGGACTAAAAACGAATTTCAGTCTCAATTGCTTTGAGCTTTAAACCGTTTTGCACCATCTACATTTGATCAGCTTGACAGTAGTTATGCAACTTTCTGGTCGAGACGGAAGGGAAGCAGAGTGTCATCTGCATAGGCCGAAGCCATGTGCAGTCAAACAATATCCGCTTCTAAAAGTGAAAACGTCATTAATATATATAATTATTGAAACTAGCAAAGAGCCCTGTGAGAGACACTGAATGGAAGCAGACTCCTGTGACAAAGCCATTTATGTTTACCTCCTAGGTTCTGCCTTCTGGGAAGCATTTGAATCACTCAAGGATTGTGCCTGTACGTCTTGCCTTTAAATCAGTTTATCAGGATATTCTGATTAAATGTATCACTGGCGGGTAGAGTCCCCATTGTAGAGCAGAACCTAAATTGGCAAGTGTCCAGAATATTATTGTTTTCAAGAAAATAGGAGCGTTGTCCTCTAATTTTCTCAAGGACTGGGATGATAGTAATGTCATCTGGATCCAAGTTGTGTTTCTTTTGAAAGGTGGTTTATAATTAGGGCTCCCGGTTTTATGGTATTTATTTTTATGCCATGTCCGTCTGTATTTATCCATATCTATTTTTGGGCCATTTTATCTGTATTTATCCATATTTATTTTGTGTTTTAGGTATCCATGAAGTTGTAAAACTGTATATTTCCATATTTATTTAACTGATGGGCGCGCACTCATACTTTGATGTCTGTCATGTTTTAGCTATTTAAGCTGACAAATATGACATAACAATACATCCAATGGTAAATACTAGCATTATACCATAAATGTATGTTGACATATGCCGTTATTTAGAGAAATGTCATCCTTTTTTTTTAATTTCCCATGATCTGCTCAGCTGCTGGCCTATATTCATAAAAGACAGCACAGAGTCACTTAAAAGGACAATTTTCTGTATTTATTCACTTTTAAAAATAAATGCAGACAGAAAACACATTGTTTTCTGTCTGTATTTAACTGTAAAAACGGAAAACAGGGAGCCCTATTTATTTTAATGCTCTTTTTTTCCAACATTGAGCTGCTGTGCCTGTTGTCAAGGATCTCACTTTGGCTGCAGCAGGCGCAATCCGTTATGGTGACTTTATTTGTTACTCTCAGTTCTAACATCTATGCATAATAAACCCCGACTGAGAACACTTCCAAAGGCACTGTAGTGTGTTTAGTTCTACAATGTTACATTATGTCATTGGCATTTGTATTGCACACATTCTGCCATTGGTATTCCAGCGATTTTCTAATTGTTTCATAGAATAATATATAGAAACTTCATACAGAAGAGTACAGAGGACATTTTTACAGTGTTACTGTATGTAGGTACGTAGCATATACTACTGCAGGCAGGTCTGTATTTATGCCCGCACCGAACTGTGGGTTTATCCCATGGATGGGTTCATCCCATTGATAAAGGTGTCTGTGTTTCTTGCAGCGTCTGCTTGTTTCATTGTATCCACCCAGCCGTCTTTGAAAATCTCTGCTGAATGCAATGTCATTAGGCTGGTGCTCTCTGTATCCTGCCAGTTTATTGCCCATCTCTGGGTGCTTCTCAGAATTTGGTATGTCATGTTGTGAGTAGTGCTTATTTTTCAGTTTTCTCATATCTGTTTTATTGTGCTTGACTGTTGAAAAGATTACTGCTCCTTAATCGGTATATTGCCTACCTTGTTGGGGACCATCTTATTTTCGGGTCCAATGTGTGGCCTAAAACTGCTGGCCTCAATACAAAAAGCAGCAATAAGTCATGTACATGAATTTATTATCAAGGTTTTTCCTTGCAAAAGCTGTGCACTTACTGGGGTTGCCCAATGTTCCAAAATGATTGCTGGCACAGGGAACAAGTGGAGTCTGCTCATTGTTCATTCCTATTTGCATTTACTGTTGATCTACATGGCTGCTTCTTTGAGTTGGTTTTCTGTATGTCGCAATATGTTATGAACACATTTTCAAATTTCCCGGGTGTTACTCTTTCTGGAGTGCAGAGGTTTTGTGCTGTATACAGTAAGAATCCATTTGCTTTCCTCCACGATACTATCTATCATTCATTGGCTGCCTGACAAACTAGTTCGAAATTATGTCTCTGCTGGTGGCATTCCTATTTCAGTTTCCGGAGCGGTTACGGCTGTGCCTTGGCAATCCATTTAATCCATGGGGATCCTTCAGAAGTACATGTTTAATACCAACCATTTCAATTATAACTTGCCTGACATTAGTTGGTTGTATAATGTAAAGTACCTAACAAACTGATGTAACTATCTGAATATTTATAATTTCAGTCGCTACATCTTAATCAGCGTGTTGACTGTTACATATAACTGCGAAATTGCGAACTCCTGTTGAAGGTGGAATAGGAAGTGCACTTAATTAACTGTGTCTCTGTTTTCATCTTTAATATTTAAATATGTTTTGGGTTTTCTGTTGCTGGATGTTTAATCTACATCCGATAAAGCCCCCAGAACATGGATAATCTGGAGATGCTTTCTGGTGCTCATGGCCTCCTCAAACGCTGTCTCGATTTGTTGCAATTAGAAAAAAGTAATATCACTATACCTTTGATTTTTTTTCAGATGTCATGTTAATTTTCATTTAACTGACTTTCTTAACTAGCCCAGATTACTAAACTGTGCCTTTGATCACGCCACGTCCACTTTTACTTGTCTGTCTATTGGCTAGAGATACAGAGGACCTAAAAAAAAATTCTCTCTTCATGGTTGAACCTTTTACGAGTAGACTCTGCTTCTATGACGTTTGCGTTGTTTTTTCCATACCCTTTAAGATACAAGTGGGCAAGTCTGTCCAGACACATGGAGATTGCCCAAGAGGTACATAATATCCTAATATGCAAGGTGCAAGAGCGGAGTGAAATTATTGTGGTTACGTGGGGGCCTTTGTTCTTTGCTGAATTCCCTGTTTAGGGAAGCTGTAGGACTGTTTGCGTAGTATGGAATCTGGTAAGTACAGGAATGTTGCCTCTGCTGGATAGGTTGTACACATGCCTCCTTTGAGATTTCAATTTTAATTAGCATTCGGTCATTCAGCTGCACAGTTGAGGGGTAATTTGGCAATGTTACAATAAAAAGGAACCCTCTTCTCGTTGTGAAGTCTAATGAAAAATAAGAGTAACAGAGGCCGTGAGAGGTTATTTTTCTGCTTTCGGAGTTCCATTGTTTTTCTGCATCTTCTTTGTGGCTTATTCAGACATATCAGAAAGGTGAAATGCAAGCCATCCATTTGAAACTTCTGATGTAAGACATGTATATCATTTTGATGGTTGCACCATGCGTGACAGAAACATGATATGGTCTGTGACGAGGACGCCATGGATCTGTGGGCTGTTTCCATTGGTGCTGTAATTCTGCTCTTTCAAGAATATTTGACTTTGCAGCTGGGCAACGGCATCCTTCCTGTGCGTTAGACTTGGTGTTAGCGTGACAAAAATGCAATCTTTTCAATGAATGAGATGGTGGTTACATGGATGCATTATTCAATTGGATTGGAGCAACTATCATCCATGCATGTTTGATGTAAGACTTGAGAAGACTAGAAAAGCGTGTTGTCTGCCTGGTACTTCTTCAACCAAGGGAAGTTGTTGTGAACTGGCTAAGTATAACCTTTATGTTAACTTGATGAGCAAATTCAGTTAGCTGTGAAAGGATTTAAATTACATTCTTATGATTGTGTAATAAAACAGTGGGTAATTGGGCTGACCAAATATGTAACCAGACCCAGCATCTGATATATTCCCTTCTTTCCTCCACAGATTTCTCAAAAATCTGTTGGTACAATAGTCGTTAAAATTGCTTTTGCTCTATGAGCTTAGAAAAGAATTTTGTAAAGAAGCTGCATATTTGCTTTGCCAATTGTTGCTATTTGACCCAATTGTGTTAGAAAGCTGACCTAAGGGTTTTGAAACTGCAAAATGATATTGTTAATAGATTTGGTGTTCAAATTACTTTTCACCTTTCATGTAGATAATTAAAGGGAAAGTTTGTGGCTGCTGCTGTTTCAGTAATCCAGTCCTATAATTTATTACATTTGTGCACCCTGACATGTAGATTTTGTTACTTGATCACCACAGAGGTCAATTTTTTTCTTCTATGGTTAAGTTGTGTGCGTTAGGAATTCAGTCCTCAGATCGGGGGCTAGTGGCAAATGTCTGTATTGACATTTGACTTTTTTATGAGCAATACTCATTTTGGAAGAACCCCCAAAACGTAACAGTTGTCACTTAAATTGAACACGCGACCAATGAATTGGGTGAGAAGTGCTTTCTTTAAATGCCATTGTTGTGCTCATCATTTGACTTTAAACGTGTACCTTTTTTAATTCATGGTCACCCTTACTTAGGGGTTGTCATCAAAGTATGTACATGGTAATCTAACAATTGGGAATAAATGAAATGTGAAACTTCAGAATCGTTTGACATCCAGTGGGACAAGGACACATGCTCGGGCAATTCCCGACAACATTATCCAAATATTCTTCAAGTTCATCCTCCCAAGAATTCACTTTCGATGATAATTTTTAAATAACATGGAAATGATTACTGGAGCTTGCTTTGCATCATGAGTTGCAAAATTTGTCAAGGATGACTTGAAGGGAACTCCTGAAACAACAACAATGTACGTTATATAATTCACATACCTCAGTGGACGCAAACTAGAAGTTTCTAACTTAAAATAAATGTCACCACCAAATCAGCCATCTGATAATGATCATATTCACCTTATTGGACAAAACTGTTAAGAAAAAAACAAAATGGAATGAAAAGCCTATGGTCTGATATAACTAGTTACATAGCAGATTTCAGTACACCTGCATACCAATGCGATCGAGATACAGATTTGGAGTGTGCCGTCTAAAGCGATGAATGAGGATCAAAACCACCACAGCACACTGAATTGGGTGTATTGGGAAAATCTAATTCAGTGTCTCCAAAAGGGTGAACATTGCAAGTTGGATGATTCCACATAGCACAGCTGGGCAAGAGATCCGACATATATCTTGCAAACGTGGGTGTATTGAATTAACAGTGCCAATACTAACAGCATAAGGTGACATCCTACACTGGTATGATATATGCAAGGCTTGCATCTTGGGTGCCCTGCCTGTCCAGATATTTAATCAGAAACTGTAATAATTTTGACGTTATAACTGTTCTGGTCAATTGATGTTTATTGCATACAAATGCAGTCACATTATTTTTCTACGTGAATTCTTTTCCGAATCCTAGCCAGAATGCGTCAGCTTGCTCTTATCTCTCAGACAGCCGTTCGATGCCTGTGGAACTGATCATCGCATTCAGCCTTGCTCTCCAGGACACTTTTGCAGTTTCATAGGTGAGCAGACAGGCCTTTTGCTATTTATACATATGTTGTATACATTGTATATCTGTCTGTATATGTGCATGCCACTACTTAAAGGCCTCCCCTCCTCGTTATTCCCAAGTCTCCCCCATCCCCTTGTAGTTCTAGTAGTTACATGTTTATCAAGCTCTCTGTTTTTAGCTCAAAATAATGTCCTTCTGTGGTTCTGAAATTGTAAGTGTTTTTTCTTTTATTATTGTACTGTGATTTAAAAAAATATTAAATCAGTTATGTTTCTGTAAATAGATTTTGAAAAAGATTTGGAGGGGGGAGAAAAAGTAATAGAATTACAAAAAGAAAAACATAAATACTGTTTTTCGAAGGCGTCTTATGGTTCAGCTAACTTAAAACTCGTGTCTTGGCTATTTTGGTTTATACCACCAGAACAAGACTCTGATGTGATATTTTAGGCTGATGATAAATAGCGAACAGTTACATTTCTTATGCTTTGGGGTATCACATCACCACTTGATGTATTTTCTCATAGTCAGATATGTTTAACTGTACTTGAAGATGTAGCCACATTTCCTTCATAACTTCCATTTATAGCTAGACAGCCTTGCCTTTACGATTGGAAAGCGAATCTCAATGTGTGTTTTAGGGACACTGACTTTATTGGGACAATTTTGTTGTCCTTTTTCGTCAACTAGACTAGATACAGAACCAGTTGTTGCAGGGATGTGAAGAAAGTCCTCGCCGCAGCCATGTTTCGCTCTGGCTTTATCTTTCCCACCAGTCAGTCAGGAAGCCTTGATCTCAAATAGATGTGTCCTTAATAGTCCCAATTGCATCACGTTTTCAGGATAGACGTGACCATGTAAATGATTCCCAATTAGATTAATTATATGTATATTTTGCTAATGCGAAAGTCTGCTGTTGCTCTTTACCTCCAAAACCGGAGTAAAACACTCTTAAAGAGCAATATTCACCTCTCAGCCATGCCCAAGTAATTTAGTCCTCTTTCACAGGAGTCCGCCATGGTTCAAACACTTTTTTTTTGTAATCTCTTTTAATGTTTTCATCCTCTCCATATGTCACGAGCTTCCATTCAATTTCTTTCCTGTGTATTTGCCATCTGTTTCTTGAAATTAAGCTTTATTTAGACTGTTTCCCTCTCACCACCTACTTATTCCACATTTTGCTGTGTGTGTTTTTTGTGGTTTTTGCACAGGTCTTCGTGATATTCAGATACTTTTAAGCAAAAATAATTTTCAATAATTATAGTTCTTTTCTATATGCATTTTGTAAAGAGTCACATACTGCGCATTTTACTGCTGTCTTTTGCTCTGGTTAGTTGTTTTTGTGTTTGTTTTTCGAAAAATGTTTTCAGGCGAAGGTGGGAAGTGACCATAGAGTTTCGGGTGTCTCTAGTGGGACTTGTGTGAAATGTAAGAGCTTCACCCTTGTATTGCCTCTTTTTGGCAAAATCTTCGGATTTGTTTTTCAGTCATCTGTATGAATGGTCGAGTATACAAATTTAAGAAAAGCTGGAAGAACATGGGTTTTTCTGTGCAAAATACAGGATGATACACTTAAAAGAACACAATTTTTCAGCAAATGTGCAAATCAGGTCATTATGAAAATATCTGCCTGTTTGTTAATCATGGATCTCCATAGTTGGGATTGTTTCTGTGCTAAGGAAAAAAACATAGTTTACGTATTATACCTGTAGCCAAAAGCTTACTTGGAGTAGCACAAAATGTTTCATTACTAGCAACCATGGTATTATCAAGAGTACAAGAACAAACCTTGCTGCTAGTTGTGGCTCCAAAACCTAAAGCCGTTATGAGTACTGTGCCTTGTACACCATTTTCTTGGATTTTGTGGTGGGTTCTGAGAAAGCAGGAACTGTTGAGAATGATTCTTTGAGTAGGGAGCTCAAAAGATGATTACCTTGTAGAACCAAAGTTACACAGGTCTGAAAACATTTAGAAGTGGAAAATGTCACCAGGTAACCAAAACGTCATACCCTCAGAGTTTCATCACACCTATAAAATGTATTACTTTTACCCCCCCTCCCCTCTTATAAACACAAGGACATGCATAAAACAAATCTTTGGAATCTGGTGGACACCTGCCTCCCTAAGAAGAGACAGTGCTGTTCAGCCTAACACCAACCCAGAGGATCAAAAGCACTAAGATCTCCGCTTAGGAAAAACACCCCTCAGAATTGAAATTTCTAAAATATAACACGCCAAAATAGTTACTGAATTCAGTTGAACGAAGTAAAACTGGTGTGCACAACTTAGACCATATGAACTACTTTTGAAAAAAATGGTACTCTTAACATCCAAACTTTATATCAAATCAGGAATTATGGGTTCATCTTCATTGACTGTTTGTACATGAGGTGAGGAAAATATATTAAAAAATATATATATTTTGAGGAGGCCCTCAAAGATCCACACAAGATTTAAACCAAACATAACCAGTGCAATAAAACAATGGCTGGTATCTAATATTTAGCAGACATCAGACTGCATCCATTGCGAAAGGTTCTTTGAAGCGAGCACAAAACCAGGCGGTCCGCTGTTGCACTACACCCTACAATGCCACGGCCTACAGCCCGTGCAGGCACAGAAACTTCTAGGACTTAAAGAAAGGAATTAGGGGGAAAAGCACAGACCTCTGGTGTAAAGGAAAGAATGCAGGACCCAGAAGAGGTAGTGAATCTCACCAAAATGGTGGATGTTGAATAGGAAGCTATTAGCTAATAGTTTACTATTCCAGTATCTTTCATTGCTAACCTACTAAACTTTAGTTTGATTCTTTAAGGATGCCAGAAGGTTTCAAATGGAAGTAGAGAAAAAAAAATCTGACTGCACTCCTCTCCACTACAGACAACATCTGCACTCTCCTCAACTAAGGCGAAACTGCAACCCTCATCCTCATGGGCCTCTTGGTCGCCTTCGACACCGTCTCCCACCGCACCCTCTGCGCAAGACTCCATGACGCCGGCATTCACGACAAAGCCCTAGATTGGATTCGCTCCTTCCTCACTGACTGAACACAGTCAGCCTTCCAACGTTCTACTCAAAGTCCACAGAGATCAGATGCAGAGTGCTTCAGGGCTCCTTCCTGAGCCCCACCCTCTTCAACATCTACATGGCCCTGCCTGCAGCCATCGTCATAAGCCACGGACTCAAAATAGTCTCCTACGCCGACGACACCCAGCTGATTCTTTTCCTCACAGACGTACTCACAGCTGCCAAGAGCAACTTCCACAACAGGATGAAGGCAGTCACCACCTGTATTGAAAGACAGCTGCCTCTAGCTCAACTCGTACAAGACTGAAGTCATCATCCTGGACTCCAACCCCCTTCTCCTGGGACGACTCCTGGTGGCCCCCCCAACTCCACCAACCTCCCACGGGCCACGCATGAAACCTGCATCATCCTGGACTCCTCGCTGTCAATGAACCGCCAGATCGGCGCCATTTCGTTGTCCTGCTTCCACACGCTCTGCCTGCTTCGGAAGGTTTTCACGTGGATGCCCACCATGTCCAGGTAGATAGTCACCCATGTGCTCGGCAGCAGCAGACTCTACTACGGCAACACACTATAAACCTGCACGACCCAAAAACCCCTAAAGAAACTGCATCACATCCAGAATGCCTCAGCCAGACTCATCCTGAACATACCCTGCAGCAGCCAGATCACCGGTCACCTGAGAGACCTCAACTGGCTCCCGATCAACAAAAGATTTACCTTCTAGCTACTCACACATGCGTACAAAGCCCTCCTCAACACCAGACCTGCATATCTCAACCACCGCCTCTCCTTCTACACACCGGCCAGACCTATCCACTCCGCCCATCTGACCCTGGCTACCTTCCCACGGATTTGCAAGACCTCGGCTGGAGGAAGATCCTTCTACCTCGTTGCGAACACCTGGAACACCCTGCCCCTACATCTCACGCAATAAAAGACACTGCCTCAATTCAGGAAGGACCTCAGGATCTGGCTCTTCGACTTAACACTTCTCTGCTCAGGGGTGTGGAGTTCAATAAAATATCTCCTTGTCCATGGAGCAGGGTGCTTCATAAATCTACTTGTCCTGTAACGAAATCCACCTGTCCCTTTTGTGCCATGTAATGCGGCGACAAATTATGGCCGCAATCTCATTACATCTAAGAGCTCTAAAATAGCTTCTCTGATTATGCCAGAGCTCCTTCCATAGTAAGGTTTGAATACTAGCAATTCCCTTATGTTGCCACGTTTCTGCAGATCTGGGGCTCAAGGTAATGGGAGGCAACAGTTCCAGGGTTGGAAAGCCCCTTTGAGTCTGTGCAACCTACTAACTTGCATGTCTTAAGGGTTTTCACCAATTCTCCTCTATCTTCCCATACTGAGAAAGGTTGAAAATTTACTCCGGACAATGGCAGACATAAAATTTCTTCCTGGGTTGGAAAAAAAGTGGTTGGATGGAAAGTGAACTTGCAAACATGCAGATTTTCGCATGAGCAAATCTACACCTGGATATTTGCTCATGCTGAAATGCAGTTAACAAATCTTTCTTAGGAGTAGTATTTCTTGGCCTACTTGTGTAAAGTCTTGTGAATTCATACAAGTCTTATATCTGCACTTAATGCAAGGACATGGGTGCACTGTTAAGACTTTATTTAATAATTAGGTCTGACTTTAACCATGACGGTTTGTGTTTATTAAAAGTCTCTCTCCCTCTCACTAGATGTATGGGCTAGGAGAGTCACTACAAATATAGCATGCTTTGTGTGCATCACCAGTACAACAATAGTAGTATACTAAAGGCATCTGTGGTAGTACACAAACATCAGAAAACATTTGACGCTGCTCGCAAGGGAGTGGGAAGCAGGCACTCAAGTTAACAGAGTATTGGTGAACTTAGCATGTCTCGAGGTCATACAGTTGGGATGCATTGTGCTTCCACACACACATGTAAAAATAGTCTGAGAAGCTACTAAACCAGTCACCAGAAAATGCTACTCTCAACTGAGAATGGATTGTAGTATCTCTGAGCAACATTATCTCCTCTCTACACTGTCTTGAGCATTTCACAAATAAGGAACCATCTCATGCTTAGATTTGGACTCTCATTCAAGCCATAGAAATGCTTCTGTAAGGGCTTAAACTTGCTTGGCTACCTGAGATCTCTTGAACAGCAAATGGGATTTGAATATGCTAAGCATGAAGCTAAAAGTCCAACCATATGAACCTTTATCCACGTTCTTCAGAAATCCGCTGCATTGTGTTCTGTGGACTTTGAGTGTGAGAAAGCTATGCTCACTAGGTGGGTGGAGAGCCATAATTTGCTACCTGGAAAAGATGACCGGAAATCGGAAAGACGAAACAACTATTTATCACTTATGGATCCTTGTAACTGAGACCACCCATTTCCTTGTCTGGTATAGCAAGATAGATTGTAATTTGTATATGGGTATGTTACTCAGCAGGCAAATATCTTATATGAAAACTAAGAGAGCACATGGGTCTATGGTCGCCTTTATGACCAACATTCTATTCAGTTTGAAATTTAGAAGACTGCCACATGATGTTGTGCACACAAATGTATGTCACATTGTTATATTTACATGAATAAAAGGAGGGAGAGTTTTGCTGCGTTGGATGTTATCGGGGCACGCATGTGCTACCCATCTAACCCCCTTGACAGATTGGAACATTGCACACATAATGTGCACGTTCTCGATTACAGTGCAACAATGAATCTGAAAATAATCCTGAGGCAAGGCAGCTCTGCATATCAACATCACACAGAAGTCTTATTACAGACACTTCCCTCCTGTCGATGTCCACCTTTGCCTGAACTCCTTTTCAAGAAAAAAAACTCTAAAATGTACAGCCCACGTCAAGATGGCAAGAATGCACACTGCATCTATAGCTATATGGTCTCAAGATACAAATGTATTATTAAAGGCAAGTTACTAATTTCATTTTGTTGTTCATGTTCTTCTCAAAGAGTGGAAAGAATGGAGGAAATTGAGAGATTGGAATTATTAAAATTAGTTACGTGATGTTTGTCTGCGAAGAACCAATGTCTGGGTATACTCTTTTAACATACGGTGTTTGACTGAGATAAAAGGTACTGCAATAATGCTTGAGTAAACTTCAGCTGCTGGCGCCATCTCACTGATGAGGCTCTATAAGGTTCAAATTGGTCTGAGCTCCTGTTCAGTGGTGAACGGGCTTAGCAGTTTGTGCTTACGGTTCCTTATGTGGTTGATCCCGGTCTTAAATGTTGCGGCAAATAAAAACAAGCGTTTGCAACACCAATTGGTCTGGCATTAAATGAATGTTGTATGATAATGTGAAGCATTGCAAGTAGATAGCATGGGAATAGATATGTATTTGTGTGGAAGCAGAGAATTGTAGAATAATATTGGTGTAGGTTAGATGATCAGGTGGCAGTTGCCAGGTCAAGCGAGACATACAAATCCATGTATGTTAATGACTTCCCTCCTATCTTCGCTTCTGTCAGAGAAAAACACCATAAGTGATGTAGTTATCTAGGACACTTTAATTGCTTTGCCATGTCGTGTGCGTTGAAGCTCAGGCAGCTGGATAAATAAAATGATCCCAGCTGCGTGGAGGGCAAGCACTTTTTTGTGGAAGCACACCACTACTGCCCAATCAATAAGTACTCCTGGCTCCCAACATGTGGACGCACACAAAGACCCTCTTTAGTGATGCTCACACGGTTGTCTAGGAAAGCAAAAGACACACACTTGATGGACGGAATGCAGAACAAATCAATACATTCACCCCCAGTCAGGAGATCTGGGTTAAATCCATCATTCTTTTGCTCACTATGCCACCCCAGTTTAGACCTGACCATATGTAAATTAGTCTTTACCCTGTGCCTCATGGGAACAGTCCAGCCCGAACTGCCAAGCCAGGTCCTCCCTAGACCTGATAAGATTGTCTGGGACAGTGAGTGTTGTAATGCCAGACCATAAAGACAGATTGCAATGTGGGCAGCATATTACGAGTGGCTTGATTATTCTGCCATTCCATTCATCACCATTCTGTGGTTTTTCTCTGGACTTGGGAAAGGGATACTTCTGAATCTTACTGAAATCCTTTTCTGCCTGGGATGCAAGCGGTGGCTCCTGCTGTGCTGTTGGAGTATAATTCTGCTGCCTAACAGTGCCTTCTAGAATCTGTAATCCATGACTCTATCCATATGTCTTTAGTATCAGATTTATTGATTCATCCTTCTTGTTAAAGCCTTGGTCTCTGGAGGGAGGCCAAGAATACATGTTTGAGCCAATCTCTCTGACAAAAGCGCTTCAGATTGGCAAGCAATAAGGTTTGTGATTGGCTGCCTGGTTACCTACTTGCACATTGCCCTAGTAGTTGAGAAAATATTCCCTGGTTATTCCAGGGACTGAAATAGAGCTTTAGTACCTGTTTTCTTTTGTGCTTTTTTTGTTATGCACAATGTCTCTGTGGTGCAGTTAGCAACTAGGGGTCTTTGAAACTACAGCAGATGTCTGTTGTCTGTGAGAAAATTATGGCCTGTAATGAACATATTCTCTGGCCGTGTAGATTACGATCTTCATCAATATGGTGGTTCTACTTTGTATGCTAAATACAGATTCTACTTCTCTGAAGGAAGCCTTACGCTCTAGAGCTTGTGCAAAGGTCCATTTGAAGGTTTCTATGGTAGGCCATGGTACCACTTGCCCAGTGTTGAGTTTTAGATTCTATTGATTGCATTCATTATGTTTAATGTGTGAAGCAATGTAAAGGACTAGGTTTCTCACAAGCTTTTGTATGCCTAGCCAGGGTGCAATATCAATAGTGAAGAGTTGCTGTAGCAGCTGCTGCTTGTTGGCTGGCTAAATTCGTTATTTGGATTGATAAAGATATAAAAAATAGTAGACCTATGCTGCTCCTCTGGTCCTTTAACCACAGATATTCAATCTGGAATGGTATAATGTTCTGACAAGTCTAGTGGGACACCAGACAGCCGAATACAATTAAAATGTGCCACTTCTTACTTTATTAAAAACACAGAGGTAGTGCAGGCCAATTTACTTCACTCAGTTTTCCTTTTTCTACATTTTCAGAGACTTTTTGTCTATTTTTTTTAATATGAACCTTGTATGTCCCTGAGAAGTATTTTTGTCAATTGTCCATTTATCTACTGTTTTAGACCTTTATAAGTGCAGTTTTCGCTCCTTTTGTTTTACTTTAAAAACACACACAAAAAAAGTTTCTGGGCCCTGATATTTTCTTGTCATTTGATATTACTTTTGCAAATGTCATAAGCATTGTACAGAATGTGTTGGCAAGCTGGTAAAAGGGTGTGTGCGTTCTAAATGCCGATTCTGCGCCTCGTATCATCACAACATGGATGTGAAATCAAATCAAATAGACTTTATTCGGATTTCAAAAAACCATCCATAAAAGCACAGAAACAAAATTTTAAAATACACATTAGATACTACAATTTTGGGCCACAGTTTGATACATATAAAAATATAATTTATAAAAACAACAGTGAAAACACAATTGACCTTCTTGCTAAGCTGTGCATAAGACCATCATACATACAATATATAGAGGTATGCAAAAAAGATAGCTATAAATTTTATGAAGGCAAGACAAATGCAATATATTAAGTTGTGCAAATCATGCTCTAAAGTGCAAAATGCATGTCTAGACAAAATTAATCGATTTTCAAAGACCTGCGTGAGCGTACAATAGCATTAAGGAAGCTACTAACTCTAAAAATTAATTCGTCTGATCCCAACATTAAAAAGTGTCTATAAGCATAGTTGTGGTCAGTCAAGTCATATTTCCTACAGTATGGGATTAGGTAGTGCCTTGTAAATTTCATGTAGAAACCACAGCCAAAAATAAAATCGAGCATACTCTGGGTTCCACCATGGTCACAAGGACAATTTAATTTTTCCTAGTTTTTAATGTAACCCAGTGGAAAGCAGATCAGATTTACAATGCTCCTGTCCCTGAATCTAAATAATAGAATCCTGTTCCACCTGCCCAATTTTTTACATAGATAGGGCTGGGGTGACATCGGGAATTCAATGTATGGTTCCCGGATTAATAAGTAGTTGATTGTAGATTGTTTCACGGAGTCTGCTCTTTCCCTCTCGTTGTGAAAATACTGATAGAGTGCCCTTCTCACCAGGTTTTTATGGGAGCCGTCAATCTGGTCGGGGTATGTAAAAAGATGACCATAGTTGACACTCACAAGGCTCCTTTCTACCGCATTTATCCATGGGATTAAACCGGCATTCTCACTTTTCAAACAATCTATAATAATCTCACGGGACAGGGAAGCTGCCGGGTTTTGCCAAATCCTTAGCCAAAATAATGCAGGTCTAACTCTTATAAAGTCCTCAACATAATGCAGTTTTAATTCATTGTGACATACAAGGGTCGGTGCACTAATAACTCCCCCCCCCCAAAATCTTCCGGCAAAATCTATTCTCTTCTCTCTGTAGTTCTGAGCAGTTCGAGAACCCCCAGACTTCTGCACCGTATGTTCCAGTTGGAAGACATTGAGTCCGATAGATTTGTAGTAAACTGGGAACCACATCGGCCTGACGTGGTTGGCGGAGAGAGGTAATAGAATTAATCGATTTGGAGAGTTTATTTCTCCCCATCGCAACGTGGGGTTGCCACGAGCCGCTATTAGAAAATAGCAGACCCAGATAGGGGAAAGTGCAAGTGCTTTTTAAAATGTTTTGACCTATCGCAATCTTTGAGATTTTATAATTTTTAGGGCCGCAAGTCATTATAAAAGATTTACTAAAATTAGTGCACAGACCTAAATCAGACATATAATTGACAAATCCCGATATTAAAATACGCAGGGCATTCGGGGTGCGGCCCATAAGGACCGCATCATCCGCGTAGAGTAACGCCGGGATAGGTTTCTTATTGATAATAGGAACGTCCTTTGTCAAATTGCATAAAGAATGAGTTAATTCATTGATGTATAGTATAAAAAGCAAGGGGGCCAAGACGCAGCCCTGTCTCACCCCCTTGCCAATTAAAATCTCGTTTGAGACCTCGCCTTCGTTGTTTATTCGAACTCGGGCTTTCAAATTGAGATGGAGGTTGGCCAGAAAATGGACTAAGGGTTCATCTAAACCATAATTTAAAAGAATGGACCATAAGCGAGAGCGATTAACAAAATCAAATGCTGAGCTTAGGTCCATAAAACCAAAATACAAAGGGGATTGTTCAAACATTGTTCCACCGTGCCAAGCTTGCTCCTAAAGCCTAGCTGGCAGCGGTGGATAATAGAGTTTTCATCTGCCCAGGTACTAATTTTATCAAATAGAACCCTACCAAGGACCTTCAGGGTGTTATCGATCAAAGATATTGGTCGATAACACCCCGGGTCCAACCTATTTCCCTTTTTAAAAATGGGTACAATAGTACTACTAGACCATGTTGAAGGGATGGATTTCTTACTCAAATTATTAAAAAGGTTACAGAGTAAGGGGGCCCAAAAGCATGTGTTCGATTTTATCTGGTCGATGGACAAACCATCCGGACCAGGGGCCTTGTTGCCAGCATTATTGGCAATAGCTTCCTCCACCTCCTCTAATGTTATGACTATGGTACTGTCGGGGAAATTATCCTCAGTTGGGTCTCCAGCTGCAGCATAAAGCTTTGAGAAATGGGTAACCCATGAGTCTCCTGTAATATTGCAATTTATCGGGGTAATATTACTACCCAGGGCTCTCAAGTTCTTTACTTCTCTCCAAAACCCAGTTGATTCTTTTAGGGCAGCAGTTTTAGTGAGATTGTCCCAATGGCTTATTAAAAGCTCCTCAGTTCTAACTTTTAATACATGTTTATATTTGGAACGTAATGAACTGACAAGGGACACGTCTCTAGGTTTGGCTTCCAAGGCCTTTCTAAGTTCTCTATTAGCCCTCGAACAGTTGGTATCAAACCATCTTTGATTATTTATATTATGTTCTTTTAATGGTCTGGAGATTGCCCTTTTTATGACTGTGCATAAATCACAGAAGGACTTAGTTATATCGGAGCCACCGGGTGTAAGGCAGTTAGAGATCAGCAAAGGGTTATTCCTAATCACATTAGTTAGGATCTCTCGATTGTCAATCCCTCTCCAAACAATCCTAAGCCTATCTGTAGATACAGTAATGTTTTGGTCTCCAACCTCATATGGGCCTACAGGTTTTTTAGTAGATTTAAGGTGGATTACTATTGGCAGATGATCACTATATGGGCTGCTGACAACCTCAGATTTAAGTAGCACTTCGCTAAAGAGGGAGGAGGTAAACATATAATCAATCGTGGTTGAGCTACCACGGCCAATATAAGTGGGGGCCGGTACCTTTCCCTCAGCGGTTCCACTATAGCCCATAACGTCGTCTAGATCCCTGCTATGTAATAAGTCCAATAATTCAGAACCTCGTCTACAGGGCGGGGATAAAGAATGAATGTGGGCATTAAAATCTCCGCCAACACAAATGCCATCAAATTGGCCAAACCTTTCTCCGTTGAAGCAATGTAAAGGACTAGGTTTCTCACAAGCTTTTGTATGCCTAGCCAGGGTGCAATATCAATAGTGAAGAGTTGCTGTAGCAGCTGCTGCTTGTTGGCTGGCTAAATTCGTTATTTGGATTGATAAAGTTATAAAAAATAGTAGACCTATGCTGCTCCTCTGGTCCTTTAACCACAGATATTCAATCTGGAATGGTATAATGTTCTGACAAGTCTAGTGGGACACCAGACAGCCGAATACAATTAAAATGTGCCACTTCTTACTTTATTAAAAACACAGAGGTAGTGCAGGCCAATTTACTTCACTCAGTTTCCCTTTTTCTACATTTTCAGAGACTTTTTGTCTATTTTTTTAATATGAACCTTGTATGTCCCTGAGAAGTATTTTTGTCAATTGTCCATTTATCTACTGTTTTAGACCTTTATAAGTGCAGTTTTCGCTCCTTTTGTTTTACTTTAAAAACACACACAAAAAAAGTTTCTGGTCCCTGATATTTTCTTGTCATTTGATATTACTTTTGCAAATGTCATAAGCATTGTACAGAATGTGTTGGCAAGCTGGTAAAAGGGTGTGTGCGTTCTAAATGCCGATTCTGCGCCTCGTATCATCACAACATGGATGTGTGCAAGCACTGCAGGGCAATTGCCGTTCGGGATAATCATTGAATGGAAAGGGGACTCTGACAATAAAATAGCATTGTTAAACCAAAGACCCAGACAAGGTGGCTCCTCCTCCAGCTTGGCCTTTTGTCGACGCACATCTGAATCTTTTCAGAGGAAGGGCGTAAGGATCTCTGACCGTTGCGTATACTGAGCCTCTTTCAGACCATCAGAACTGGATGCCACATGCCCTGCTTTAATTTAGAGCCTATGTTTTTCCTATTCACCGTACAGGTTTTGTTTGACTGCTTGATGTAGATAAAGTGTCCAGAGTAAAGAAAGTTCCGTTCTAGTCTTTGAAGCTAAAATATTCGTTGCCACCAAAAAGGACCTCATCCTCGAGATGAGGGGATTTTTTCCCTTTCATCTTCACTTCCTGCTGTCGTGTGGCAAACTGTAGCTAGACAGGTTTTTCGATTTGGTCGTATTATACAGTGAATATGCTAATCCTCCTCTATGCGTAATAATGCCACAAGTAAAGCTACTTCTGTGGCTTAGCTATGAAATGGTCTGTTTTAGAAATAGTATTTTACCACATGGAGTCAGTACATACGTTTTATAACTGTAATATTCTTTGATGAAGGTTCATACATGTATTGGTTAGACGGGCATTTGCTGGTGAAGCCTATATGTAGGGCTGAGTGTGTCTGGGTGATTACAAGAGAGGTTCTCCGGTTGTGTTGCAAAAAATCAAATAGCCTAGCGCTGCAGATGCATGTGACTGAAATGGTGTAGAGAAGTGTTGGGCAAAGCACTCGTACTGTAGCAGTGTGTAGGCTTGTATTGTGTGATTTGGGTTTGAGACTCTAGATACATTTATGACATGAAAAACTGTGCTGCTACGGTGGTGAAGCAGCAGGTGTTCTGTTAAGCAGAGAGTGGAGGTTGGTCAATGTTTGACTGGCTGTATGTCTTGCATGAGGGTGGTGCAGGAAACAAAACGCACAGCTGATCTGAGGGGGTGGTGATGGATTCATATTTGCGCCCATTGCTTAACTCGATGTTTGAGTTTCTGTACGGACCTACTGTCATACTATAATGACTGGGTAATGAGAAGCTAATATCGAGTGGCCAGATTCATTACAGGTGGTAGCTAGAACAAGAAAGGAGCTAGTCACAAATGATATTTAGAAGATACAATTGTATGGGGGAGGCCAGATGCAGCAATCACTAGAAGAACTCCACAGAGTGTGGAGGGGGGAACGGGAGGCACGGGGTGCTAGGAGCTAGCGGCCTCCATTACTACTATTGACCACAAGAAGCTGCTCCTAGAGTGATGTGACCTTACTACAGTTGTGAGTTGAGTGTGGACATCTCACAAAAAGTGACGGACTGGCCTCACACACCACCTGGTGTCATGCTTCATCATCGGCCAGTCCTCGCCCTCCAAAACCTTCGTTTGATGGAGGGCGGGCATACACCTGGAGACAGGGATGCACTTCTAAACTAAAGAGTGGGGGCCCATGGGGTAGAACGTGAAGTTAAAAATCATTATAGTTACCAAGATATTTTTAATGTGATCAGTAACTATATGATGTTAAAAACAAAATTGCGGCAGGTGGGGAATTTAGGTGTCCCCTAGCCGTCTATTGTGAGGTCGACATGTTTCTGCCTTCTTGGCCCGAGCGGGTCCAGGGCATTCATCAGGACCTAGATTTACAAAAAGAGGGCTCCGTTCTTACCAACTGGTAGCAAGAGAATACCACTGCGCGGGTGTGGCGTAGGCCACACTCCACTACCTAGATGGCTTCCAACTGTAAAGCCTGTAGGAAAAATCAAACAAACAAATGTATCTATATACACAACTGTAGAAGAAAGGTCAAGGTGAAAACGTAAATTACAAAAGTTTCAAGATAAACACATGCATAATTACCTTAAAGTGAGTGACTAATCACGTGACATGTGCCACTCTATGTGAGTTCACAAACATGTTGAGAGTCAAAAAGTGCTCTCATGAGGCTTACCCTAGTCAGACAAACTACTTGCCACATGGGGGGATAAGGAAGGAGACAAATCTGTTCAGTCTATAGGGAGAGAAGAAGAAAAAAGTGATAGTCAACGAACTGAAAATGCCCAGAACGTGGACCCTTGTAAACCTGAAATCAGGACGGAACCGCAATCATTCCCCAGTGAAACCCACGAAGGGGTTAAAACAGCGCGAAACCACCATTCATACTCTTACTATCTGAGGCAGAGTGTCCCGTTCTCAGCCTAAGGTGTTGCTCCTCGTCCGCCCGAATGTGCGAGTGAGACCGCGGGGCGGGTTTAAATAGCGTGCTTAATGGTAAAATTAGAAACAGCCTGGAGTGATCACGGCTGTGCGGCAGTTCCTGGTGCGGTGCATCCGGGGTCCGGAGCTAGCGTGGCAGCGGCGCATGCAGTGCAGTGCCTGGTTGTGCAATGGCCGATGGTGCGTGCCTATCGGAGCGTCCAGGCTGAGTCTTGTGCCCAAATAAGGGAACGAATCAGGGGATCCGCCCAAGGAAGGCGGTCCCATGTGGGCGTGTGCGTCCGAGGTTGTCCGGGGAACGCGGGGCACGCATTCGGTGTTGAACCTGAGGATGGATGTAACACGTGCTAAGGTGCCCCGGGGGGGTGTGTTGTGGAAATCCAGAGTCACGTGTGCGCGTCCCAAACCATAAGGGGCATGAACGGGGAGATATTGTCGCCGTATGCCGCAAGGACCCTGAAAAAGGTGAGAGGTCATTCATGCAACGTTCGTTTAGTGCGTTGGTTAAGAGAGTAGGTGAGGGGATGTGGCGATTGCGGAAGGCAACAAATAAAAGTCAACAACATGCCCTCTGTGTCACTCTCGGCTGGATTGGCTAGTATCTCAGGGCATGGGGATAATCAGTCAGCTCCAGAAAGGGCCAGGGGGTCATAGAAAGAATACGGAGAGTACAGTGTATTGCCTAAGCACACCTGTCGCTAGGATCATGTGTTGGACATCCCTGCGATGAAGATTACAAAACCCAAAGGGTTGGCAGATCGAGGGACAGGAGGTGTTTGATTTGTAGGGCAAATGGCACACGATAGGAGGGATGTCCAGGTGTTCATAGGTAGATGGAGAGATCATCTAGTTAGATGGAGCCACGGTATATCGTCGTTAAGTCCCTTTTCGTGGGACCGCAGGCGGAACACCCAGCGTTGTTCTCTGATATGGAGAGCTCTGGAGAGATCAGCTCTGCCTTTGTTCATGATCTCAAGGACTGTCCATCGGAGATCGGTGTCTTTGTGGTTTTGTTCCAAGAAATGGCGTGTGAGCTTAGTGTTTGTTTTCTTACATCTTATGGTGCTGCAATGTTCGTTGATACGGACCCTGACCTTTCTGGTTGTCATGCCAATGTACTGGAGTCGGCAGGGGCATGTTAGTAGGTAAACCACATTCTCAGTATTGCAGTTGCTAAACTTGCGGAGTTGCCATGGTCTATCTGTGCCAATGTCGACTTCTTTGGTGTTAGAAGTGAGTTTGCAGGAGACGCAGCCACCGCACGTGAAGTGTCCCACTACTCGTGGTTGGTCCCATAGTCTCTGTTGTTCCGTGCCCTCTGTGTTTGGCATAGTGGCGTGAACGAGTTGATCTCGCAAATTTTTGTTCCGTTTGAAGGCAAACAGTGGAGGATCCCACTGATTTCCCGCACTGTTCAGAATATTCCATCTTTTCTTAATTATTTTTTGTACGGCATTAGAGGCAGGGGTAAATGTTGTAACACACACTGTTCTTTTGGTGTTCTCCTTTGTTACATCCTCCAAAAGTGCTTCTCTCGGGTTGTTCCTTGCTCGCTTCCTAGCCTTTCGTATCATTTTTCTGGGGTAATGGCGAGCAGCAAGTTTTTCTTCGAGGTGGGATGCTTGTTCCTCAAAGGTTGGGGTATCAGAGCAATTCCTCCTAACCCGAAGGAACTGTCCAACTGGGAGATTCTGTCGGAGGGCCTTGGGGTGGTAGCTTTCGTATAGTAGAAGGCTGTTCCTATCCGTGGGCTTGTTGTGCACCTTTGTTGAGAAACCATCATTGTCCATAGTGATGTCTAGATCGAGGAAGATAGCGTGGTTCTTACTGATGGTGTGGGTGAACCTAAGGTGTACATCTTTGGTGTTCACCCACTGGACGAAGTTCATCGCATCTTCCTCAGATCCATTCCATATTATCAGCACATCATCTATGTAGCGCTTCCAAAGTCTGAGGTTCTGTAGGAATGGATTGTGTGGATTATATATGAAGTCGTCCTCAAACTGTTGTACGTACAGACAGGCCATACTAGGGGCAAAAGTGCTCCCCATTGAAGTCCCAGAGATCTGGTGGTAGATGACTTTCTCGAATTCAAAGAAATTTTCCATTAACGCGAGTTCCGCACATTCCATCACGAACTGCTGTGGGGTTAGGAAATCCCACTCTCTATTCAGGATGATGCTTTCTACCACTTCCAATGTGCGCCTCTGTGGTATGCTCGTGTATAGAGCTTCTATATCCATGGTTATTAGCCAGTCGTTGGTTGAATCTACCGTGAGGTCTCTGAGGAGGCACAGGACGTCCTTCGTATCCCTGAGGTAGGACGCAGATTTCTGGACGATAGGGCGAAGGAACCAGTCACAGAATTGTGACAATGGTTCTAATACTGACCCTATCCCGGATACTATTGGTCTCCCAGGAGGAGGCGTCCTGTTTTTGTGGATTTTCGGGAGTGTGTAAAATTTAGGCATTCTTGGTTCTTCATTCACGAGGAAGTCTGCCTCTTGCTTGGTTATCCAATCATTGCCGAGTGCTTCTGTGACCATGATCTTGATCTTGGTCATCAAAAGACCAGTAGGGTCAGTCCTGTGTATGGTGTAGCTGTTTGAGTCAGAGAGAAGCCTCAAGCATTCCACTCTGTACATCTCACTGTCCATGACCACAATGGCGCCCCCTTTGTCAGCTGGTTTTATGGTTAGGTCTTTATTATTGCTCAGTTTCGCAAGGGCCGTGCGCTCCTTTCCCGTGAGGTTGTCAAACCCACGAGTGTTCTGGAAATCAATCTTCTCAATATCTTTTAGTACGGCCTGTTCGAAAGCAAGTATGTTGCATGAAATGTTCTGGTTCGGGGGTTGAAAGGTGGATTTTCTCTTTAACCCTGTGGATTTCTTCCCATTCTCTTCTGTGCTATCTTCAGTGTCTCCGAAATAATCGCGGAGTTTGATTTTTCTGAAGAATTGGGCCAATTCCGTGTGAAGAGCAAAGGGGTCATTTCGGGGTGTGGGAACAAATCCCAGCCCTTTAGAAAGGACGGTTGTTTCGTCTTGTGAGAGTGTGTGTTTGCTGATATTCACTATGTTGGTTACTCCCTGCTCGTCGAGGGCATCTCTCCTCTCCCTCTGCTCCTGGTTACTACACCATGCTGTGGCTGTGGTTGGTCTTCCCACTGGACCCTCGTATTTCTTCGTTTTTGGCGTCCTCTCCCTCTGCCACGGCCCTGGAACAAAAAAGGCGGTTGGCCATGTGGAAAACCAAATCCTGGTTGGTAAAATGGTTGTGGCCAAAACCCGAAGGGTGGGGGTTGAGGTTGTGGACCCTGCATCATCGGATGGTGATAGCCCATAGGTTTCCGGAATTGTGGTCCTTGGCCCTCATCGCCGCTACTGTCACTTCTTTCCTCTCCAGAGCTGAACGTCCAGTTCTGGGGTGTTGGTCTGAACCGTTGTTTTCTCCCTGTTGGTTGAGGGGCTGGTTTATCATAGTGTTCGTCTGTGACATATGGGTAGACAGTTTCCTTACTAAATTGTTGTACATCTTTACGGAGTTTAGTAAGTTTCGACTGTGTGAGGTATTCTTTATAATCAGAGTGATCTTTGTTGATCTCCTCAAGTTTCTTTTTAAAGGCTGAAAGCTGTACCGTTGCCTTGAGTCTACCCTCACTCTGTTGGATCTCAATCAGGAGTGCATCTGCCAGCTGTCTGGCGGTGTTTATAATGAGGATGAGCCAGTCCTTGGTGCACTTCCAGGCAATGCTCGACCAGTTAATTCTGAACTCCCTATTATTGAGGAACAGTCGTGGTTCGTTGGTGACAATGAGACCTCTCGGAGCCGTGTTTTTCCGGAGGTACTCCGTCATAAACGCACCATGTAGTGCAGTGCGTATCTGTTCTTTTTTCTTAGAAGAAAGGGCTTCCCATTCATCTGAGTTTTTTACCGTGTTGGTGACTATGGTTTCTGCTAGGAGAGATGGTGTGTTAAGAATCTCCGCTAGAATCTCATCCCCGAAGGAGAGTTCGGTATCCATGGTGCAAGGTGGGTAAGGAGAGTGTGAAAGATTTTCTCACACTATAGAATGAACTGTATTGGTTCAAAAGGCAGACGTAAAAGTGTCTGTCCACTTGTTCCGGTCGTAAGAATACGTGACTCAGAACATCACCCTATTTTAAAGGAATAGTACCCCTATAGTGTTCCCACAGCCGACAGCTGTACATAAATAGCAATCACTAGAAGAACTCCACAGAGTGTGGAGGGGGGAACGGGAGGCACGGGGTGCTAGGAGCTAGCGGCCTCCATTACTACTATTGACCACAAGAAGCTGCTCCTAGAGTGATGTGACCTTACTACAGTTGTGAGTTGAGTGTGGACATCTCACAAAAAGTGACGGACTGGCCTCACACACCACCTGGTGTCATGCTTCATCATCGGCCAGTCCTCGCCCTCCAAAACCTTCGTTTGATGGAGGGCGGGCATACACCTGGAGACAGGGATGCACTTCTAAACTAAAGAGTGGGGGCCCATGGGGTAGAACGTGAAGTTAAAAATCATTATAGTTACCAAGATATTTTTAATGTGATCAGTAACTATATGATGTTAAAAACAAAATTGCGGCAGGTGGGGAATTTAGGTGTCCCCTAGCCGTCTATTGTGAGGTCGACATGTTTCTGCCTTCTTGGCCCGAGCGGGTCCAGGGCATTCATCAGGACCTAGATTTACAAAAAGAGGGCTCCGTTCTTACCAACTGGTAGCAAGAGAATACCACTGCGCGGGTGTGGCGTAGGCCACACTCCACTACCTAGATGGCTTCCAACTGTAAAGCCTGTAGGAAAAATCAAACAAACAAATGTATCTATATACACAACTGTAGAAGAAAGGTCAAGGTGAAAACGTAAATTACAAAAGTTTCAAGATAAACACATGCATAATTACCTTAAAGTGAGTGACTAATCACGTGACATGTGCCACTCTATGTGAGTTCACAAACATGTTGAGAGTCAAAAAGTGCTCTCATGAGGCTTACCCTAGTCAGACAAACTACTTGCCACATGGGGGGATAAGGAAGGAGACAAATCTGTTCAGTCTACAGGGAGAGAAGAAGAAAAAAGTGATAGTCAACGAACTGAAAATGCCCAGAACGTGGACCCTTGTAAACCTGAAATCAGGACGGAACCGCAATCATTCCCCAGTGAAACCCACGAAGGGGTTAAAACAGCGCGAAACCACCATTCATACTCTTACTATCTGAGGCAGAGTGTCCCGTTCTCAGCCTAAGGTGTTGCTCCTCGTCCGCCCGAATGTGCGAGTGAGACCGCGGGGCGGGTTTAAATAGCGTGCTTAATGGTAAAATTAGAAACAGCCTGGAGTGATCACGGCTGTGCGGCAGTTCCTGGTGCGGTGCATCCGGGGTCCGGAGCTAGCGTGGCAGCGGCGCATGCAGTGCAGTGCCTGGTTGTGCAATGGCCGATGGTGCGTGCCTATCGGAGCGTCCAGGCTGAGTCTTGTGCCCAAATAAGGGAACGAATCAGGGGATCCGCCCAAGGAAGGCGGTCCCATGTGGGCGTGTGCGTCCGAGGTTGTCCGGCGAACGCGGGGCACGCATTCGGTGTTGAACCTGAGGATGGATGTAACACGTGCTAAGGTGCCCCGGGGGGGGTGTGTTGTGGAAGTCCAGAGTCACGTGTGCGCGTCCCAAACCATAAGGGGCATGAACGGGGAGATATTGTCGCCGTATGCCGCAAGGACCCTGAAAAAGGTGAGCGGTCATTCATGCAACGTTCGTTTAGTGCGTTGGTTAAGAGAGTAGGTGAGGGGATGTGGCGATTGCGGAAGGCAACAAATAAAAGTCAACAACATGCCCTCTGTGTCACTCTCGGCTGGATTGGCTAGTATCTCAGGGCATGGGGATAATCAGTCAGCTCCAGAAAGGGCCAGGGGGTCATAGAAAGAATACGGAGAGTACAGTGTATTGCCTAAGCACACCTGTCGCTAGGATCATGTGTTGGACATCCCTGCGATGAAGATTACAAAACCCAAAGGGTTGGCAGATCGAGGGACAGGAGGTGTTTGATTTGTAGGGCAAATGGCACACGATAGGAGGGATGTCCAGGTGTTCATAGGTAGATGGAGAGATCATCTAGTTAGATGGAGCCACGGTATATCGTCGTTAAGTCCCTTTTCGTGGGACCGCAGGCGGAACACCCAGCGTTGTTCTCTGATATGGAGAGCTCTGGAGAGATCAGCTCTGCCTTTGTTCATGACCTCAAGGACTGTCCATCGGAGATCGGTGTCTTTGTGGTTTTGTTCCAAGAAATGGCGTGTGAGCTTAGTGTTTGTTTTCTTACATCTTATGGTGCTGCAATGTTCGTTGATACGGACCCTGACCTTTCTGGTTGTCATGCCAATGTACTGGAGTCGGCAGGGGCATGTTAGTAGGTAAACCACATTCTCAGTATTGCAGTTGCTAAACTTGCGGAGTTGCCATGGTCTATCTGTGCCAATGTCGACTTCTTTGGTGTTAGAAGTGAGTTTGCAGGAGACGCAGCCACCGCACGTGAAGTGTCCCACTACTCGTGGTTGGTCCCATAGTCTGTTGTTCCGTGCCCTCTGTGTTTGGCATAGTGGCGTGAACGAGTTGATCTCGCAAATTTTTGTTCCGTTTGAAGGCAAACAGTGAACCATTGTCACAATTCTGTGACTGGTTCCTTCGCCCTATCGTCCAGAAATCTGCGTCCTACCTCAGGGATACGAAGGACGTCCTGTGCCTCCTCAGAGACCTCACGGTAGATTCAACCAACGACTGGCTAATAACCATGGATATAGAAGCTCTATACACGAGCATACCACAGAGGCGCACATTGGAAGTGGTAAGAAAACAAACACTAAGCTCACACGCCATTTCTTGGAACAAAACCACAAAGACACCGATCTCCGATGGACAGTCCTTGAGGTCATGAACAAAGGCAGAGCTGATCTCTCCAGAGCTCTCCATATCAGAGAACAACGCTGGGTGTTCCGCCTGCGGTCCCACGAAAAGGGACTTAACGACGATATACCGTGGCTCCATCTAACTAGATGATCTCTCCATCTACCTATGAACACCTGGACATCCCTCCTATCGTGTGCCATTTGCCCTACAAATCAAACACCTCCTGTCCCTCGATCTGCCAACCCTTTGGGTTTTGTAATCTTCATCGCAGGGATGTCCAACACATGATCCTAGCGACAGGTGTGCTTAGGCAATACACTGTACTCTCCGTATTCTTTCTATGACCCCCTGGCCCTTTCTGGAGCTGACTGATTATCCCCATGCCCTGAGATACTAGCCAATCCAGCCGAGAGTGACACAGAGGGCATGTTGTTGACTTTTATTTGTTGCCTTCCTCAATCGCCACATCCCCTCACCTACTCTCTTAACCAACGCACTAAACGAACGTTGCATGAATGACCTCTCACCTTTTTCAGGGTCCTTGCGGCATACGGCGACAATATCTCCCCGTTCATGCCCCTTATGGTTTGGGACGCGCACACGTGACTCTGGACTTCCACAACACACCCCCCCCAGGGCACCTTAGCACGTGTTACATCCATCCTCAGGTTCAACACCGAATGCGTGCCCCGCGTTCCCCGGACAACCTCGGACGCACACGCCCACATGGGACCGCCTTCCTTGGGCGGATCCCCTGATTCGTTCCCTTATTTGGGCACAAGACTCAGCCTGGACGCTCCGATAGGCACGCACCATCGGCCATTGCACAACCAGGCACTGCACTGCATGCGCCGCTGCCACGCTAGCTCCGGACCCCGGATGCACCGCACCAGGAACTGCCGCACAGCCGTGATCACTCCAGGCTGTTTCTAATTTTACCATTAAGCACGCTATTTAAACCCGCCCCGCGGTCTCACTCGCACATTCGGGCGGACGAGGAGCAACACCTTAGGCTGAGAACGGGACACTCTGCCTCAGATAGTAAGAGTATGAATGGTGGTTTCGCGCTGTTTTAACCCCTTCGTGGGTTTCACTGGGGAATGATTGCGGTTCCGTCCTGATTTCAGGTTTACAAGGGTCCACGTTCTGGGCATTTTCAGTTCGTTGACTATCACTTTTTTCTTCTTCTCTCCCTGTAGACTGAACAGATTTGTCTCCTTCCTTATCCCCCCATGTGGCAAGTAGTTTGTCTGACTAGGGTAAGCCTCATGAGAGCACTTTTTGACTCTCAACATGTTTGTGAACTCACATAGAGTGGCACATGTCACGTGATTAGTCACTCACTTTAAAGTAATTATGCATGTGTTTATCTTGAAACTTTTGTAATTTACGTTTTCACCTTGACCTTTCTTCTACAGTTGTGTATATAGATACATTTGTTTGTTTGATTTTTCCTACAGGCTTTACAGTTGGAAGCCATCTAGGTAGTGGAGTGTGGCCTACGCCACACCCGCGCAGTGGTATTCTCTTGCTACCAGTTGGTAAGAACGGAGCCCTCTTTTTGTAAATCTAGGTCCCGATGAATGCCCTGGACCCGCTCGGGCCAAGAAGGCAGAAACATGTCGACCTCACAATAGACGGCTAGGGGACACCTAAATTCCCCACCTGCCGCAATTTTGTTTTTAACATCATATAGTTACTGATCACATTAAAAATATCTTGGTAACTATAATGATTTTTAACTTCACGTTCTACCCCATGGGCCCCCACTCTTTAGTTTAGAAGTGCATCCCTGTCTCCAGGTGTATGCCCGCCCTCCATCAAACGAAGGTTTTGGAGGGCGAGGACTGGCCGATGATGAAGCATGACACCAGGTGGTGTGTGAGGCCAGTCCGTCACTTTTTGTGAGATGTCCACACTCAACTCACAACTGTAGTAAGGTCACATCACTCTAGGAGGCCAGATGCACCCAGGTGCAGGACTAGACAAGCAAGTGTGGTGTGGATCAAACATGCAAACAGTCATTCACAAAGCTGTAAGTCAACTTTAGCTAGTTGTTGAATGAAATTGGTCACAAGGCACTGATATTTAAGTAATGCACACAGACTGATGACAAAGCAGCGTGATATATAATCTGAACACTAGGCATACAATGTAGCAGGACAAAGCAGCGTGATATATAATCTGAACACTAGGCATACAATGTAGCAGGAGTAACTGCAGTTCTTCTGTGAAGGGGATGATTGTGGTAAGTGGATGCAATCCACATGGAAGAGGCAGATATGCAAGAAGGTGCTTGAATCCTCAAGCTTGGTACGGCTAAAATGTAGGACCATGAACAGATCCTAGAAGACCTCACTATAGTCTCTAAAGGACGATTTCTGAAGGAAAAGAAGAGCAGGTTGAGGTTCACCTGATTCCAGGTGCATTTAGCGGCATCACCCTGCTGTTTTCACAATTGCTGGGGCTGAGGCAAATACAAAAAAATAGGTTCTAAATAGTCCCATTGTGTGCAAGTTTTTATATAGCATAAGCAAGAGCCCACGTAATTTAACAAGGAAATCCTGATTCGACAAAATAATTGCCTATACCTTCAGAATTATTACAGAAAAGTTTACTTGAAAATTGGTCGAGGACAAGCCACTTCCGTCCCATTTAATGGAGGGTGCTTCTTCCAATTATGTACCAGCATTAATTAAAATAAAGATCACAGATATTGAATGAAAAGTTACTTTCTTATAATTGTAGTTATCCACTGTGGATCTGTTTTTATCATATTCATAACCAACCCACCTTTCAGTAAGGGCTAGTTCTTTTTATTATTTATTTAATCTTTTTTTCTTACTGCTGCATTTAATTAATGAAGGTGCTAGTGCAGGGCATTCTTTATAGTGCTAGAGTGCTCTGGAAGCCTGTAAGTAGCGCTAGCAGAGTGCCCTATGAAACTTCTACCTGTGTTTATAAATAAAAACGCATCACTGTTTTATTTCTTAATTTAATATAATTTTAAAATACGTTCCGAGATTCCAAGTACTTATGGGGGGAATGTGTTGTAATCAATAAAAGATGTCCGGTTCCAAGGTAGATTGGATAAGTAGATTTATTGAGATAAGATATCATGAAGAGCCCCACCAGAAGCAGCCTTCCTGCTGCTCGGCCCTTACACCAACTGCCAACCTCACTCACCCAACATTCCACACCACACTCACTGGCTGAGCAGCAAGTACAACACATCTCCCTCCCTTACGGTGAACAAGATGCAATGCAAAAGTCCATGTAAGAGTAACATTGGTAACCTACAAATGTATGGTAATAACACGAGGACCCATTGCAAAGACCTGTAGATGACAAAAGGGCATACAAGTTAAGATCAAAACACATGAAGCATAGTACAATGGGCATGCAAAGTTAACATCAAAATGCAAACCAATCACAGAAGAATGTACAAATATACTTGAACGTTAACACACAATATGAAATGAAGGAACATCACAATGACCACCCATGTACTCACTTCAATGTAAATAACGAACAGAGCAAGATAAAATGCAATTACCCACATCTCCCTTTCTACACACAACAAAAAAAACCTGCATTCTACTACACCAAGCAAAATCGACCAAACTAGACAGGCTGAAATGAACGCGAACACACAGGGAACCAAACCTCAACGGTGCAGTAGAGATCATCCCACAACCGCACACATGGAAGAAATACAAGAACAAACGCGCAAACACCACTTAACAAAAAGCCCCACACAAAAGGGTGATCTGCCTACACAAAAATTGTGGGAGACCAGAGAGGCTTAGCACCTAAGAGCCTTCTCTCACACCCATCACCAACAGTGAGGGATCCACTTAAACCACAACCACAGCAGGGTGGTAATCCTGAGTGACCTAACACCAAAATCATCTCACACTCTACACCAACAGGATTATTTACCCAAATCAATCCATACCCACAAAAAAAAGTGGGAGACCAGAGAAGCTTAACACTCACTCTGCAGAACCATCAACAAGAAAGGATAGCACAAAACCCCACGGCAGTTAATAACCCAAGAACAGAAAAGATGATCTTACGCCCAAAACAATGGCACCATGATGCACCAGGTCAATGATGGTTTTTTTTTCCTCCTTTGTTCCTTACACTCATACCCTATTCAAATTACAATATGCAAATAGTATTTTCATTACAACAGAATACTACCAGTTATGAAGACGGAGATACTAATGAACTATTTAGCTTTTCCACCTTCTGTTTTGTTTCTACATAAACTCAGCCCTTTTATCAAAAGCCTAATACCTTTAACCTCCCTTTCGATTAAAGGTTTCTGATACTGTTCTGATACCTGCCTTGAAATGTAGTTGTAAAGCTATCCGAAAAAGGACTCCCTGATGCCGAGAAGGAAGCATACTTTACTTTATAATGTGTACTACAGTGCAGAAATTACTCCTTGTCTTTCGAAGAGTACTTTAAACACGGTTTGGTTTTTGTCGTGTATGCTTTTATATAACATTTTTGCTATGACAGCTTTCCTAAACAGCAATGCTCTTGTGGAATTGTTAAAGGTGTAGGTGGGAGCAGAGATCTGCTGAATAAGTTCTTCTGTCACGTCTTCTGTGACGCAGAGGGTTCTGGTACGCATATATAATCTAAAGAATACTTTTTATGGCAAGTGGTGCAGGTTTTTCAGTTTCCTTATTTGGAGTACTTCTTTAGACTGTTAATTCGAAATGTTTGATCATGGGCCTCAAAACATTAAAACTGAAACAAATGGGCATTGTGAGCCGAAATGAACTACTGCTCATCTTCCCTTTAAAATGTGTTGGTCAAACATTCAGGACTTACTACATAATCAACCATGTTCTTTTGGAAATCCCAAGCACGGATACTCCTATCTCGGTACCGGCTGTGTGTGTCTCTGTTGTGTTCCTTCCTGCTTTAGTTGCTAGGTAAGAGTATTCTATATTAGAATGTGAGGACAGTTGGAGCACTGTATTGGAGGTGTAAGGATGTGTTCACTGTGGCTCCAGGCTATAAAGTTTTGTGCATACATCCAAGTTGTCCTGTGTGCTTGAAGTTGGCGACAAGTGTCTGGAGCTGAACCATGCATGTATGCCTAGGAAATGCAAATTGTGCCAAGGATCGGTCATCTGAAGAAACGCTGGTGTCGTAAGCGTTTCGTTTTGAGGTGAACATACCATTGAGGACTGTTGTGGTGTTTTGTGGAAGACACGTCAAGGAACACCGTGCAAAGTTTGCTGGTGCTACGAGGTGAGTACACACGTCAAGGAGCTGCAATTCTAAGGATTCGAGAGCTGCATTTCTAAGGATTCAAGTTATTGCATGCTGGGGGATGAAGTAACGTTTGTTATCGCAGGTGGACTGACCAGGCTGGATAGGATGAAACCAGGAAGTATTGTGAGGAGAGCGAGTCGAAATTTAAGACATACATTGCAGAGCTTTACTATTGTTTACCTTAAACGTGCAAGCAACCAACACTCGTCACCACCATCACATGCAGTTTTTTTTCTTCAAAATAATCCGCACGCACGTAAGGATCTACGTTCACCGTTAATTGTTCTAAGGAAAAGCGCATATCAAGATTCTTGTGTTCGGAGAAGTGAGTGTCGAAGGAAGTGAATGTCACAACGTAACGTCATTCACGTCAGAGCAATGTCATCACGTGAGGTCAATGGTATGTGACCATGCGTGATGCCATTTTGTTTTCTCTTTGATTTTTTTTTTCTTCTTCTTTTTTTTGCTTCTGAGCATGTTGCTCCATAAGGTATTCCTGAACTAACATTGTGATATGCAGACAAGCGACTACCCGTAGAGTGAAAATTACAGATTTAAGTTTAAGTGACTCCTTCTCTTGCTTGTTTTTACATTTAAATCAACAGTATGGCTACACAATTTTCCGATCACAACTCCACATGCATTTTGGCCTTCAGGTCCTGAACCAGTTTTGAAATAGGCTAAATGGAAAGATTATTTTCTAAATTACATCGCAGCAATCAATGAGGCAGAACAAATGCATGCAGCGCAAAAGAAAATAATTCTATTACATACACTTGGCCCATATTTTTAAAAGTATATCCTCAAATGCAAAAAACACCAGTTATTGGGGAAAGTGAAGTTTTTCTTGCAGCATTAAAGGACCTGGATGCTTATTTCGAGCCTCAAGTATGTATTGGTATAGCAAGATATAATTTTTTCAGAGGAAGCAACTGGGCTATGAAACCATTGATCAATATGTTGCAGAGCTTAAAAAGTTGGCCATTGATTGTAAGTTCAGGAATCTTCAGGAAGATTTCACTAGGGATCAAATAGTTGTGCATAGTAGTGATCGGGCAATACAAGAACGGCGATGGGTAAATGGGGACTCGGCCCTCATAGAGGTTATTAATATTGTGCGTAAGGGTGAAATGTCTGGTAGGTGTGCGAAAGATTCTAGGAGAAGGGAAGATCCAGAGATTGTTGCTAAGGTCAACAGCAATCCGATGTCCAAGTTTTCTAATGCGCAGTTTAAAACTAATGTCACCACTAAAGGAAGATGCTGCAGGTGTGATAGTAGAGATCATTGGGCTTGTATTAAATCCTGCCGTGCAGAAATGCAGTAATTGTGGCATTGTTCATTTCGCTAGTGTGTGTAGGGGAAAAAAATGTATTTTATAGGATGAAGGACAAGGTAATGAGGTGGAGGAAACGTATGATGATGATTCTGGCAATGTAATAAATCTCTCTAACAAGTTGATCCTTAATGTTAATAATGAGGGGATTATGAACAAACCAGAGTGCATGCTAAATGTGGGAGGCATTGAAATCAAGATTTTTGCATATTCAGGTTCACTTTTTACCATTATCAATGAGAACGCATGGAGAAGCAAATTTGTGCAAAAAGTGGGAGACCATTTATGTGAACCTGACATTCATCTTCAAGGGTATTCGGGTGAGACTTTCGGTATGTTAGGTTATAGATGGTTTACATTTAAGTTTAAAGGTAGAAGAGCATGTGCTCAATTTTCATTCCAAGGAAAGGTCCACCCATGTTAGGTTGGATTGACAAAGGCAAGCTACAAATTATTTTAGACCCTAATAGCGAGGATAAAGTGAAAGTAGTGGATGAAGCAACTGATGTAGCCGCTAAAATGTTGAATGATATCCCTTAAGTATTTAGCACAAAGTTAGACAATCTAATACATTTCAAACACCACATTGTTTTAAAAGAAAATGTGGTACCAAAAATACATAAGGTACGTAACATACCGATTTATGTTGAGGGCGGAAGTAACAAATGAACTGAAAAAGTTAGTTTCTGCAGGTGTCATTGAGCCTATTGGGGGGGTTCTGGATCAGTCTCTCCCCTGGTTGTTACTCAACGCAGCAATGGCCAGATTCGCGTGTGTGGATCTTCGCCATTCGAACAACATTGTGATAGATCGTTTTCCCTTATCAAGAATTAACGAGATGGTTAGTAGTTTAAAGGGGGCAAGGGTTTCCTCAAATAGACTTGTCGGCAGCTTATCATCAGATCTCACTTACACCTGAGTCAATGAAATTCACAGCATTCATTACCCCAATAGGTTGTTACCAAATTAAAAGAATGCCATTCAGGCTTGCATCAGCTGCCGCTGTTTTTCACAGATAAATGTTTAATTTTTTCAACAAGGAAGCTGGTGTTAAGTTCTTTCAGGATGATATCCTAGTTTGTGGTGTGAACAGAGACAGGCATGATGCAAGATTGAGAAAGGTGTTGGATATTTTGTGCAAAAACGGTTTAACTGTGGAACTAACCAAGTGTAAATTTGCTGAGGAAAAGCTATCATATTTATGACATGAGATAAGTGCAGATCTAGTCAAACCCAAAGCATCTTTAGTTAATGCAATTAAGAAAGCCCCTGCTCCTACCTGTAAGGAGGAGCTGAGATCTTTTTTAGGATTGGTATTATATTGCTCTAAGTTTATTCCACGTTTTGTAGCCAGAAGATGCCACATGAGACCTCTATTAAAAAATAAAGTTAAGTTTGAACGCTCGGATGCTTGTCATGTGGAATTTCGAGAACTCGCATCCACCATTGATAACGTTCAGGCCTTTGAGTGTTTTCACCCTAATTTGGACAATTGTGTGACTATTGATGCCAGTGGAAAGGGAATTGGTGCCGTACTATCTGAAAAAGACTAAGAAGGAAAAGAACTAATTATATCATTTGCTTCTCGTGCTCTAACCCACATAGAAGAAAGATACCCTCCTAGCGAGCGAGAAGCTTTGGCTTGTGCATGGGCGTTGGACCATTTTAGAGCCTTTGTGTGGGGCAAACCGGTTACAATTTTGTGTGATCTTAAACACTTGGTTAAATTGCTTACCACTGAGGGCACTGTATGGGCATCTGCAAGATTTTCAAGGTTATCTATGCGTATGCAAGACTATATTCATAATGTTGTATATTTGCCTGGTAAGGATAATGTTCTTGCAGATTGTCTATCCAGGTTACCTACTAAACTGGAGGAATGTGAAGACGATACTTGGAATTACTTTCAAGTGGTGTTTGTGCATGGTAATAATGGAAAGCATGCAGTGACCTCCGAAATGGCTGGGGGATTATATACATGATGGTGTATTTTTTTGTGTGTGTGTAATAAAGGGGATGTGGTGTTTTCCTTCCTGCTTTAGCTGCTAGGTAATAGATTATTCTGTATTAGAATGTGAGGACGGTTGGAGCACTGTACTTGGAGGTGTTAGGACGTGTTCACCGTGGCTCCAGACAATAAAGTTTTGTGCATAAAACCAAGTTGTCCTTTGTACTTAACAGTCTTCTGCGGTGAACCTGCCACCTCCCCTCCTGGTTCTGGTGCGGGCACATTGTTTGAAGGTCCCCACTTGCATTCTGCTTATGGCTTTCTGGCTGTTTCCTCTTCAAGATTCTACTATTCTTTGTGAGCATTTGGGACTGACCTGCTACTTATTCACTGATCAACCGTCTCACTTCATCTAATGAGGGCCATACATAATGTGGATTTTACTTTGCCCTTGACAAATTTTATACCAACTCCTGATTGTGATAAATTCAGTCTGGATTGAAACCCTTTCAGCACAGTGTGCAGATCTGTTAAAATAATATCTGAACAATAGAGGCGGCACATACATTTTTTGTGATCCATATATTGCACATTTGTATCGCACTGAGCAGGTTTTTCTGCACCCCACTTTCACGTGTGTACAAAAATTGTTTTAGAATATTCTGAGCATTAAAAATATATTTTAATGCAATTTATTTTGCGGTTTGAGCAACTATATTTTTACCTTGGCAACTTTTGTTCCTTTGAAATTGCTTCTTCAGGGCTCGATCACAGAAATTGAACAAAAATCCTCAAACAAATCATAACCTGTATACTGAAGGGATGGGACGACTTTGCTGACAAGCCTAATCAAAGCAGTCCTTGTTTTTTTAGTGTTAGTTCCAAATAGGAGCTTAAGTGACTCAACTTTTATTTGTCAGTATAAAGTAGAGGTATCCTAAGCACACCAATGAGAATATTTCACTTACAAACCAATCACTGTTGGGCAGCATTACTAATCAAGAGAATGTGTCATTTTACAGTCCTTTTTACACTCTCACGCATCTGCCATGTAGCCAATGACTCCAAAAAGCACAAGTACATTTCTGGAGAGTCTTTGTAAATCTGCACTAGTGCCTTTGGGGACAGGTCAAGTTAGCCCTTCAATTAAATAACAAAATTTCCCAAATATTTTGGAGCTACAATTCTTTTTGCATAGAAAGCCTTCCTTCCACACCTAGGGCTCTCTTCAGAGAATTCTGATTTGTTGACCTGGGATTTTGCCAGAGGGTGCTATGAATCAACTACTTTATTCTGCTCAGTGGATGATATTTCTTTGATGCATCATCTGGCGAGATCTCAGTTCAGGGGGAAATCTGTTCGACATTCCTAGATGCTACTACGGCCTACTGAAGCAAGACTGGAAAGGAATTCCTTATTTCAAATGATAGTGTCAGTAGACATGCCTAACACATCTCTTTCCTGTAGGTGAGTACACAATTGTCTCTTGGGACATGACATGTATTTGTCCACAGCTCAGACCAGGCTCCATGTCTGTTTCTGTCAGAGGTATGCCAGGTGTCTTGGTGAGCCACCACTTAGGCATTTTGCCACCACAATGCTCCCTAAGCGTCTTCTAAGAACCAGGTAATATTTGGCTACGATGTTTTTCTTGAATAGTTTACACTTATCCGAGCTGTGTTCCACAATTCCCAATTGTTCTGAAATCTACCCAGGCTTAAGTATAGGGACAGTAAGATAAAGGAGGGTAAAGTTACCTTTATAGTGACTGTTAGCCAGCAGTCTCATTCTCATTAGCAGTGCCCCTCCTGCTGGCCAAAATATATATACATCTTGACTCCTTTTTTCAAGAACCGCTATCAAGGGTGTGCATATTGGCAGAGAATGGGGCAATACAACGTGTGTGGCTTCTTGCAAAGAATGTGTACAAATCTCCAAATTTACAGCCATTGAAGCAATCACCAGTTTTGCCACCTCCTGCCAAGGTACCCACAAATTGATAGTAACATTTGGACTAAAAGTAAAAGCATCACTATAAAGGTAACTTTATCCATACTGATTTGTACGGGTGTTAAGTCACCGACTGGGGAAAGATCATCACCTAAGGCACCTAAATCAGTTTAGGTCAACAGTAACACCTTATATGTAAGAGGATTCACTCACATTTGATGTCAATGGGCTGAACTTTTAAGGCAGACGGATGGATCAATGTCAAGCAGGCACACACTGCCAGGACTTTCAATAAATATTTTCTGAAAGACAATGGACATTTTCTGGAGTCAGCGAAGGTCAGATATTCAAATTAAGATGCTACCTTTCTTGGTAGTTTGGATCTGAAACCAGACTCGTCATTGTGTCAGCACTGAGAAAGCGATGTTCACCTTCAACCACATCCTTAGTGTTTCCTGACGAGGAACACTAGAGGATAGATATTGCTGGCAGGCAGATCTGTCACACAACTGCCACAAGCATCATGGCAGCAAGCTCCATTTCTCTCCTTCAAAATGTATGGTTGTTCTGTGCGGGAAGCAAAGCTTGTTAGATGGCCATCCCTGGGGATAGACTGCAAACTTTACAAAGTTGGTTAATGAGGACTTACTGGTTTGGAACCAGATTATCAGTGGCACAATAGACATTGTAGACCAGTCATCATATCTGAAGCTACATTGTTTTAAAATGGATGCATAGCAGATAAGGAATCTTCGTTTTAGAGGAAGAGTTCTGTTCAAATGGCTTTTGATCCACATAAACCGGTTGGAAGTTAAGGCAAATACCCTGAAAACTGACTTCTAGAGATGGTGTACTCCAGAAGCCATAAGATGCCATTGGAAATGGGTGTTCTCTTTTGGGGAGGCAGGCTATGATCTGATGATCACGTCTCTACCTCCAAATGAATGGCCACAAGTTTCAAGCAATTAACCTCATGACCAGAAGCTGGAGAATGGTCAAGTGCCTGGGCGTCACAAGAAAGAAGGCTATCAGAGTTTCTCCTGATGCACAGGTTCTACTTGAAAAAAACACAATTGTATTGAACCGAACAGCAGCAAAGAAATGGGTGAAAAAAGATTCAGTATTCTAGCACTTCTCCATACTTCCAAAGGACTCTTCGCAAAGGGATTGCATGTATCCTTATCCTGCAAAATGCTTTTTTCCATGTATCAGTTTCCCAGAAGCATAGGAAATGTTGAATGTTTGTGGAAAAGAATGATCACTCCGTGACGTCCTACCATAATACCCAATATCAGTTTGAGAAATTTCTACGTCATTGACACTCCTGGTTTGTCTCAGATGTTACTACTTCATCTACCCATATCAAGAGGAACAGTGGTAAAATTCTATTAACCTGATGCATCCCAAGATAAAGAGATGTTCCTACCTCATGTACATTTTCGCCTTGTAGATTATTCCCTAAAGCTTGACCTTATGTCTGTAGCTACTTATAGAAGGATCTCATCTCAGATCTCTTTAATTCACCGTGGTTAATTATTTTGGAGAGTCTTAGAAAAGTATTTCCTCTTTTTAGAAGTTTGCCTATTTTCAGAAGTCCGCCGCCCACTTGGGTCATTAACACAGTTTATGAAAGATAAGCCCACTCTTTGAATCCATGTAAAATGCATCATTGCTGCATTTTTCCTGGAAGTTTTCTTTCATGGGTTCCTTGACGTCTGTTCGCGTGGTTAGTGTGCTCCTGATCATGTTTTATAATTATCCTTACACAATGTCCCATGGGAGCGCAGTTCATCTAAGAATCTGCACAACTTGCTTTGTCAGGTACTCCCTTTGAGGAGATTTGCAGAGCAGGCATTTAAGGAGCAGTTCACTCCTTTACATGGCACTGTTGCCTAGATTCTAGCTTCAAAACAGGCCATCCAGCGTACCAAGGTTCTTTTCTGATCCTTTTGTTAGTTGACATTTACTGAATGGCTGATCACCTTTTTACCCCTTGCACAGTTTCGCTTTTCTTGTCTGGGGGAGGTGGACTTGCTATTCAATGCTTTTTTCGCAGACTGCAAGTAAGAATCCCTTTTCTGACTGTCCATTCCTCTGTGATAAGTGGGATCTAGTAACCACCAGGCACCATCTCCATAGGGTAACTCAGATGGGTGATCAAATTAAATTGTACGTATATGTGCCTATAAGTTGAAATTGCAGGCCTTTATTCTAAGTTTGCGGACTTCCCATGTGTTAATATAAGTCTTTTTTAAATATACCATCACCGTTTATTAAATGACGTATTGAAATAATGTAATGCAAAATTGCTGTTAATGATGACTGTTAGTTCTTGGCCAGATTGCTTACCCTGTAACAACTTTGTTTTCGATCAATGTTACGACTAGGTGCCAATCAATGCTGTTTGAAACAGTTAGTGGAAGCAAACCATATTCAAGTCTTTTTTTAAGATTAATGGATATTTGCACATCTTTCTTTTTGTGTGTTCCAACTACAAGATACTAATTCCTTTTTTACATATTTGAGGAGCTTAATGTTTACCCTTTAAGATGTCTTTGTAAACTTTTAGTCATCGTAACTGGGGCAATAAAATGTGCACTCTAGTACTTGATACATACTGGTATTGTTTATATATGTATTAATCATATTTTTACTCTGAATTACTTGTTGACTAATACCTACAAAACAAAAAAGGCACTGGCGAATATTTTTGTTCCTATATCACACAGGGAATACACTAGTCAAAGTCTTTAAGGAGTAAACGACCCAACATTATGAACATCCCATGCGGGCCAAACGTTTGATTTAAATAAATAAAAACAATAAAAAAATTAAAAAAAGTCTTAATCCCCTTGTTAAATTCTACCACTAGAGTTTTCCCATGTGTAGCTTCTGTTTCCTCCTCCCTGACACACACTACATATTTCTTTCTCATTGCATCTCGCTCTTTCTCCGTATCGTGCAGAAGTCTTCAACTTGGACTTTGTGCCCTGATGGAGGGTGCTGAATTTCTCTTGGGGGATGCTGGGCTCTGCTCAAGAAGAACATTTACTATGCCTCTGGGGAACCATGGCAAATATCATGCTAAAAACAGTAGTGTTAGTGAAAGAAAACAGGGTGGCAGTGAGCCACTCTATAATGGGCCTTGAGTAATAGTTTTCTCACTCGCGTCATATAGGTATTAAAGGGTGTGGGCAGGACTAAGATTGAAGTAACCCCAAAGTCCCTCACACTGTGGATACTTCTAAATTTTTACGAGAACCAGGTAGCACATAGCAGGCTGGCAACCTTGAATTTGCACCCATTTTTAAAAGGGATAATTACAAATAACTTCAGTGTTTGAAATTTCAAATATGCACAGGGTTGCTGAGTTTGTAGAATGATCATAAAAAATGTTTGTTATTCTGGGTGGTGAGGGCCAAAAAATAGCTTTTAATTATTTTACAATTTTTTCCCCGAAAAGAACATTGGTCTAGTGCAATGGGATTTTAGCATCATGACGGATACAAGTATCGTCAATCTTCTTTGTAAGGTTAATAAATATGGTCATGACTCGAATCTTTTATGTATGGAGGACAGCTAGATTCTGCCCATATTTTACAGTGTTTATACAGCTAGAGCTACTGAGTGTCGGCTCCTGCTTGATGGAGGTTGACTTTTGGGCATTGTTCTGTTCTAAGCTACCAGCAAGGATGTGCAGTTCCTCTTTCCCCTATGCCCAAGTCATATTAATTGATATTAAACACCCACTTTATTTTTGATAAGCACATTTTTTTATTTTCTTGAAAAGAACAAGAATCAGAAAGCATATACAACAAACCGATTGAATTGGCATCAAAATGACATATCACGGAATCAGTAGCAATCAGTAGCAAGACCCCTCCACCCCCTCCCCCAAACTCCCGCCCTCAAGCACCCACTTTAATGTTTATTTTGTCGACTGGACAAGCTAGCCCAACTCTACTGCACACACCCTGCTAGTTTAAAGAACCACAATATGAACCTTTAAATAAAGATTGCATAGCACTAAAAACAAGATCTATATGCCACCAGAATTATGCAGCAGAGCAGAGGAGGGACAAATTATGCAGCAGAGTTCAGTAATTTATGCCACAAGAAAAGGCAAATGATGCGGAATAATGCAGCACATTTTGTGATTGTATTCATTATTTCCTCATTGTGCACTTGTTAACACTATCTGGCCTTCGGTTGTACTTCATTACTGCCAGTTTAATACCCAAATATTGCAATAAGTAATAGAAAGATAAACGGTCAACCTTTGCAAAGGGTCTTCCTTTGCAAGGCAACACATGCAGCTGCTTTTTAGTAACTCTTTAACCATTTGAGCTGGAATGTTTTTTTGGTAAAATCTGCAGATTATTCAGCAGATGAATTATGTGGCAAATGCGACAAATCTATAATTATGCAAAAACGCTGCAGAATTACAGTGGCCCATATTTAAATATATGTATGTGTGTATGTATATATATGTGTATGTATGTGTGTGTGTGTGTGTATGTATGTGGCGGTTCAGCATGTTACCTCCCGGGCAACCTGAACACCGGCGGTGCACGTTGGCAGCACGTCACCACGCGCTGCAATTGATTCAATTAAATATGGCTCGCTCGTAGTCTGAACAAAACCTCGCACTCCACTGCTGATTCTTCAATCGATTTTATTTCAATTCAGCAAAAGGCGCACAGCGTTTCGGTGTTACACACCTTGGTAACAACATTGTTTGCAAAACATTAGTGTTAGTTAAACACTTCCTGTGTGTGTGCTTCCAGCATTAACATATCCTAGGACTGCTCACATTGTGTATAACATCTCCATCTTGGAGTGTGTTTTCCACTGTGTATTTGTGTTTACAATTTATACGGAATCAGTTTCCTCATTACATTTTCAAATCTCTATGTACATCATTTTCATTTCTAAATATGTTTCGTGTGTTAATTCATTTCTGTTTCACGTAAAAAGTAGTTTCGCCAAAGTGGGCTACATTCTTTATGTCCCTAGTGAGTTACCTTCCAATAATCTTATTCCTTATTTGATGCATTACATTCATTTTAAATTCAGTCTGTATACTGGAGTTCAATATGTCAAATATGCCATTCCTTCGTAAATGGATTTATCAATAGCTTGCTTGCTTGTTGCTGTTTTTTACTGCCCAAAGCACTCTTCCTTTCTTGCATTCCTATAAGAACACAATAAGATAAGTTAAAACCTAATTTAAAACAAGATTTCTGCGATCTTCAGAAGCTAGCTGCAGGGAATAAAAAATGGTGGTATTACAGGTGTACAAAGAGTTCTTCATCCATATTTAATCCCATTGGTTCTTTGTTGTCCATTTCCAGAATGTATCTGGATTCTAATCGTCTCAGTTCTCTTTCCCAGTTACCTCCTCTTGATTTCCTCCGGACATTATCTATTACACTGTAGGTTGAGAGTGTATGGTCACTCTGGTGTGAGTTTTGAAAGTGTCTTGCTACTGGATACATACTGTCTGCATTCTTTATCGCACGGAGGTGTTTGAGAATCCTTTTATGTACTTGCAATTTGGTACTGCCTATGTACCATTTTTTTCGCATGTACATGTTAATGCATATATTGCATGATCTGTTTTGCATGTAGGGGTTTTCTTGATCTCAATGTGTTTCCCTAAAGGCGTGACTAGCTCAGTTCTGTTTATTACATTTATACACGCCTTGCACTTCGTGCATCTTCTGAAACCTGGATTTGGTCTCAGCCATTGTTGACGAGTTATCACACTACTAACTAGGGCATCTCGCATTGATCTACCCCTCTTAAATGTAATTTGATGTTTTAGTGTCATTTCTTTCCCTATTATCTGGTCCTTTCTTACTAGATGCCAATGTTTGTTTAAAGCTTTTCTTAGTTGTAACAGTTTTGTGTGGAAAGTAGTAATTAATCTTATTGTCTGATTCTCCTTGGTGTTTTTTATATCATTGTATAAAAATGATTGAACAGTAAATCCTCTTTTAAATGTTTCTATTTTGGTTTGAGCTTTCTCTAGTGTATTCTCTGTGTATCCCCTTTCCTTTAATCTCAATAGCTGATTTCTTTGTTGATTGTGCTTGTGAAGTTGAGAGTGAGGCTGTTTCTGTTTAATTCTCCCACAAAGGCTTTCACTACATCGACTTCACCTCTTCATAGCACAAAGATGTTATTGATGTAGCGGACCCACATGACAATGTTTTCTGACCATTTACTCAAAATAGTTCAGTGGAGCACCTGATCATCCCATTATCTCTCGATCAATATCTCTATCTATCTATATCTCTCTATATCTCCAAAGGTTAAAGTAATGTTATAGTTGGGTGAATATGTCAGTGATAACATTAACATTTTGAACTAAAAAAACCAACACATATTCACCAGTTATAGTTTGCTGCGCTAACTATAGCTAGCGCCCCACCACGCACTGCTTATGACCTCACATACGACATGTTCTATAGCGTCACTGATGGCATCTCATATTACATCATTGATGACCTCATCCAAGCTATAATTTCCTGCATATTGGTCTAAAAATGACTATGGCATTAGAGGCCTGACAGTAAGTACAAAATAACTCAGTAGAACATCGGCTATCATTACTACCCTCACAGATACAACTTCCTTAGGTGTAGAAATCATAATTTATGTGCAACATTTGCCTTATACCCTATGCTTCACAGCTAGCATAGTTCACAATCAACCACAGATATAATCTCTCTTTGAGTACGGTGTTCAATCTGTATACAGCTATTCAGAAAAAGCCAAGTTCCTAAAAATAGTGAATGCCCGTTCCAAAACAAATGACCTACTACAGACCGCTTTGATCTGTATCAAACACCTGAAACTCACTGAATATACTTTGAGAAATGAAGTTGATAGCAGTAGAGCACAGTGCTTACTCTATGGAGAGAGTTTACTTTATACCACACAGTGACACTTTCATAAGAAACACACCAACGAATATTAAAAAGTATCTACTAAGAACAGTGTACGCTCTATGCATCAATTGTCAAAAAAGACACAATTTGCTAAAAACAACTGAAAGTGCTAAATATCCTACTACCTGCACTCCTTATACTGTTGTGAAACTTTACAGATCGCCCATCTTCTCGAGCAAAACAAGCCCTTGTATATAGTTTAGTACCTGGAGCACATAGTCTTCTAAGTTATGTAGAATTAGTCATGCGACACTATTCTGTCTAATAACTCAAGGCTGCTTACAAAAATGTGTATCTACTATGTACAGTCTTACTCCTGTTGAAAACATTTTCTGCAGTACCAAAAAACTGATGTGGAACATAATGAACACAAGTCAACCGTCGCCTGCACACAGAGTTATTTTGGCATATAAAGACTTGTAACTTGTTCAATACCTTTACACACCTATGGTGCATTAGGAGCAGATGTGTTTTGTAAACACTTTCACCCATTAGCCTGACCCATGCTGTACTGAATTAGGTAGACCAGTAATATGGTCCTTCCCCGCCACTATGTAAGCTATAAAACTAACTAGTACACTCATTGGATGATGTCATCAGTGATGTCATAAATTATGGCAGAAAGTGTCATGAGTGATGTCCCCAAACAATGCATGGCGGAGATGCAAGTTATAGTTAGCGCAGGTAACTATAGCTGGTGTATTTGTGTGTGTTTTTTAAGTTCAAAACGTTCGTGTTATCACTGACATATTCACCTAACTATGATGTTACTTTTACTGTTTTCTTCAGTGAATTTCTTACAAAGACATGCTGTATATGTTTTTTGCATGGTATGGAAGACTGCATGGATTTGAGCTTGATGCAAGCAATGCTAGTTTTAATATCTGGGAAATCAACAGTGAAATCTGGCCCAGCAGACCTTAAAACAGGCCCACAGTCTATCACTGACCTGAAGGAGGATCTGCGAGGAAGGTAGGCTGGTGGTGAGCAGGTTGGCAAAGAAGGTGGTCTGCGGGCAGCGAAGAGGGGAGCATGCTGGCCTGATCCACAAGAGGCCCTCTGCTGCAGTCCTCCGTGGTGGTGGAGAGTTCTGACAAGATCAGGCTGCGGGCGTCGTAGAAAAGAGCAGGCTGCGGGCAGCGACATAGCAAAGGCAGCAAGAAGCTCTCTGGAAGGCCCTGTAAAATACAGCTGTGAATGCTCAACAGCTGACTTTTAACTGGCCTTTGTTTACAGCCGAGTGTGTGACATCACTGAGGCTATGAGTAAAACACAAAAGAGAGCCGCTGGAGCATGCTCAGTGAAGCTTGCTCCAGCGGTCCTCTGTTGTGTTTATTGAAAGCCTCGTGGAGCCCACTACAAACTGAGCAACTGTGCTTTGGTTTCATGCAAAAGGTCAGAGGTTCGTGCGAGTGGGAGGGAGGAGGACGTTTTGATAATTAAACAATTTTATTAAAGCCAGGTATATCTATCCATGCTTTGAGATGCACGTTTTAAAAGAAGAGTTAAAAAAATGTCAGTGGAGTTGAACACATACCGCAGTCAACTGCAGGTTACAGGCTTTATTCTAAACAAAAAATGCTCAGAGGGTTGAGATTTTGCTATAGGGACATGTTCATAACCGCCATGTAAATGGTTACAATGCCTGTAAAATAGCTTTGCTGGAAAATGCACCTGCTGCAAAAATGTTAGTAGAAGGTCAAAATTGTTAAATATGTGGTCCACGTGAATTTCTCCTGCAAATGTTGTGACATTGTATCTCTGCTCTTCTGAGTGTACAGCTATCTCATTAAAAAATAAGTAGAAACGTCTTCACATGTGGGAGAAATGTGGTGAAGCACCTTTTATTGCACGTGAAAGGCTTTTATGCGAGAGAGTTATCGGGTATTCACAAGTCTTAATTATTACCTTGGTATTGCACTGTCATTTGGAGACAATGGTGAACTCTGATCTTTTATAATATTGGATATGTCTGATGGTTCTCATGCATAAAAGCCTTTTACTTTTTCAAAAAGTATGTTTCACAACTTTCCTACCACTAGTGAAAAATGTACCCTTCATTTAAATGACTGGCTGCGATGTAGCAGTAATCAGACATACCCTCTTTAAGGACGATAAGCATATTGCTAAAATGTATAAAGTTTGCAGAGAATACTCCATACAATCTAATTAGACAGAGAACACATACCTTTTCTCTTGGAAAAAAAAATGTGAAAAATACCAGTTGCAGTTCCTGCTCTCCCTAATATGAAAAAATGAATGGGGATAAATACAGATGAAAATGTAAAAAAAAAAAAAACATTGAGCCCTATTTATATTGCAAAATTTAAAAATTCACTGAAAAAGGCTACGGTTAAAGTGATATAATAGATTGAAATGTCAGCTAGAACATATTTTTTTTTAAAATTAAAAATTCTGAAATTTACCACTTATTGGTTATCTGTAGTAACTATAACTGGTATCATGAAGTAACTGTGACTCGCGTCCTTGTCATGCACTGCTTATACCCTCAAATAATATATCGCTCTTGACATTACATCATTTCTGACAAGACTGTGCATGGCGACAGTGCAAGTTATAGTTACTTCAGTTAACTGGTGAATTTCAGTGTTTTCTTTTTAAAATGGTCTGTTCTAAATTATATTTTTACCTAACTAACGTCACTTTAACCTTCCTTTTTCAATGAATACAAAAATATGTAGCACCTCCCACCTTTCATGATCAGCTTGCTGCCCCAGCCTCTCAATGATAGCTATCATTATTAACTTGCTGACAACACTCCCTCCCACCCACCCTTTGTCAGCTCCCTGCTCCAGCCGCTCCTGCCCAGCTTTCGTTGTCAGCTTACAGCCCCAGACCATCCTGCAACCCCTTTGTCTGCTTGCTCCCTCAACCACTTCCGCCCACCCTCCCTTGCCTGTTTACTTTTAGAGACCCTCCCACCCACCATCCTTATTCAGCCAAGTCCCCCACCTACTCTGTTGGCTTCTTGATTTTCCAGTGCTTTCTGTCCACCCTCCATTTTCAGCTTGCTGCCCCTCCCGCCCACCCTTTGTTCTCCTTATGCTTCTCCATTGCCTTTTGTCCTCTCCCCCACCTGTGTCCTCCTCTCTCGCCCTCTCTCCCTCCATGTTGCCTCTTCCCCAACCCACTCCCCTGTTTATATTTTTAAAAAATGCTATAGCACAGGCCATCTCTTTGCATTTTGTTTTTAATTGTTTTTAGTCATGCGCACAGAAGCTGCGCTGCTTTACAGCACGCCAGTAAAACATTACCTAAGCTAATTGTCTCTCATAGGCGAGACCTCTTGAATTTGCCAGTGCTTGATTCGTTAATACTGAAGACTTTACTGTTAGGCCAGGCACTCCTAGGAAAGTCTGTGAACTCAGCTTGCATCATTGACTAGTTTCAGTATAAAAACGTGTACAGTGTTTACAGAGTTTCAAGTTTTCAGCTTGCAGAAGCATGAAATTGGTTGCTTTCAAAACACAATGCACTCAAAAAACATTCCCAACTATGTTTAGCTAAATTATTGTGCAGCTTTAGAAACCATTCCTCTTAAGCATCATGTGGTTAAACATGGAGAAATGTTGAATGACCACCATAGGCAGGATGAAAATACATTAGGAACACCATTTAACTAAGTCATAAAAGTGCACCTTTAAATGTATGTCATTGCACTTGTGCAGATTCACAAACCTCACAAATTCACATATTTATAGAAGTAGGCTTGAAAACTATTCCTAGCAAACTTTTGTGATTTCCACTTTTACTTGAGCAAATGAATACATGGATTTGTTAATGCACGATTCTGCTAAGCAATTGAAAATTCATTTTCCCTATGCACCTTTTCCCACTATGAAAAACGTTTTACTCCTGGTCAGTAGTAATTTTCCACCCTTTTTCAAAGTGCCACACTGTAACTACCTCTTCCTGTCCACCTGCAGACCCCCTCTGTAAATTTGTAAAAAGGGAGCTATGATATGTGAAGATGCTTAGAATTTGTCACACCTGCATGACACAAAAGGGAAACGTACATTTCTTTTATAGGTCTTCTAAACCATCCCAGCCTTCAAAAAAGTAGGTATTTTATCAATTCCACACCCTTGTAACGAGCATATCTGAAAGAGACACGTTAGTGATAGATTCCTTACTTTAGAATATTCCCCAGGCGTCAGTCTGGATCCGTCAAGTTTTCTGCTTAGCAGTACCCCAGTGTGCCAGTAGGTGGCACCGTGCGGCTCCGCGCCAGTCACTGGCGTTGTGCGCGCCAGGATGACGTCACGGAGGCTACTTAGGCGCCACCCATGCGCGCTGACGTCAGTTCTTTCTTTTTCCGCGCAGATCCAGATTGAGCACGTACCCGGTCAATTTTTGACCACTTTTTTGAGACCTTTGTCTCCTTCTCTTGTCTCCTGGTGCACATGGGTCGTGCCGCTGTAATATGTCGGTGGTGGACACCCATGATGTATGCCTCTACTGCCTGGAAACCGACCAGGACTCCCGGGATTGTCGGGACTGCCGTGCCATGGCCTGAAGGCCTTGCGGGAGCGGCGACGGAAGTTGCTGGAGGTCTGGGACTTCGCTCACCTCCGCTCCGGGTCTAGGGGCCGTTCTCGGGACAGGAGCCGTAGCTCCTCGGACTTTGTCTTCACCTTCAGATTCCAGTAAGTGACGCCATAAGAAGTCGAAGAAGCGTGTTCGCTCTCAGACGTCCCCCCCCATCGCTCACCGGAGGGGGACATGGGCCTCTGGAGCCTGGGAGTCCATTGGCCCTAACCGCTATACCCGGGTCCGTCGGCGACTCCTGAACAGAGGCAAGAGTTTCTTGCTGCCTTGGACTGCCTGTTTAGGCCGCCGGCCCCAGAGCCACTGGATCCAGCGCCGGCAGCTCCGGCCCCGGCACCACAAAGTGCAACGCCGCTGGCTCCGGCCCCGACGCTGCCCTTGGCTCCGGCCCCGACGCTGCCCTTGGCTCCGGCCCCAGCGCCGCCCCTGGCTCCGCCACAGGCGCCGCACTGGGTGCCGTTTATCCCGCCCCTACCCAGGTTCTCGGACCATTTCGTACTGACCTGGGATACTCATTGGGATATGGTTCCGGGTCGGCCCCTCGTGGCGCCCCTCTTGGCGCCGCTGGCCCCCTCTCCGGCTCTGGTCCTGCTGCCGCGGCCGGCTCCTTCTACCCCGGAGCCGGATGAGGACTGGGACGGCTCCGAGGACCCCCTTGCGCGGCAGTGTGACTCCGAGCAAGATTGGGTGGATGACCTTCAAGATGCGGGTGAACTTGATGTGTCTTCTGACACAGGGTTTGCCCCCCCCTCCGCCTACTATGGAGGAGGGCGCTTCCTAAACTATGGTGCTGCGTCGAGCTGCGGAGGCTCTCCATCTCGACCTCCTTTCTCCCTTAAGACCAACCTCCTTACGGAGGTGCTCCAGAAGGCATCTATGTCGTCGGAACCGCTGCTCCCTTTCAATGAGGCTCTTACCGAAGTCCTCTTGGGCACTTGGTTGCGGCCGGCCTCGGGGGCTCCGGTGGATAAGAACGTCGCTAGGCGTCATCGCCCGGCGCCTGGTGACCCGGCCTTCTTGACCACTCACCCCACGCCTGAGAGCCTGGTCATTCAGGCCTCGACGTCGCAGAGTGCCTTTCCCACGGCTCCACCGGATAAGGACTCTAAGAAGCTGGACCAATTATTTATTTATTTATTTATTTATTGAATATTTTTTATTAATTACTAATACGTTTTCTTTATAATTTTCCAAAACAACATTTCAATTGTCTGACATCAATGAGTATCACTTGCTATTCTCCATAAACTTAGAATCATGTTTAACCATAGCGCTTGAATACTCATCCAGCAGCTAAGTCTCTAGGGCATTAACCACCCGTACATTCTAGCATCTCCAACCGGGCGCAGGGATGGAAGTTTTTAATGTACCCATTGCCAACTGTAGTTTAGGGTGCAACAGAGCTCAGGACATGCAGTCATTATACTAAACAGGAAATATTCCGCTCTTGCCTGAGAAGACCGTGCTTTGCAAAGCTCAGCCGTTAAGGTATATCTCGAAACAGTCCTACCACAGCTAGAGCTATATATGCCCTGAGATGTCCCCTCTGTTCGCTTATTATTTTCGTTTGTGTCTTATAATATTCAACACGTAAAAAGAAAAAAATATTTTCCAACATCTAACAAAACTCAACTAATAAATGATGTCAATGTGCTATAGTGATATGTACGAAGTAATTGGTGCGTCTACCATCTATAAATAGCCGTGTCTCTACTGATATGCTATTGGGGAGTGTGGGCTGCTACCACTATTGTTATAGGTGTATAGCTGTCAGGGCCATGTCCACTTACATTTAATATACTTAAGGAATGCAAGGTTTCGGTCTGTGTCAGTCAGTCTGGGCGTAGTAGCATATAGGTGCAGCGCCTCCTCTGCTATTTAGTGGCGTATCAAGCGTTAGGCCCCCCCCCTGTTGTGAGGGCGTCGGCTGTTGCGGGATATCGGAGCATATTCGCTTTTTGAGCATGTCATCCCAAGCCTGTGCAATGGGGTGCTTTCTCAACCCCGCTGTCTCCTCTCTGTGTAGGGTGGTGCTCTCCGCCTGCGCCCACACCTCCAACGACTTCCTCCAGTGCGATATCTCTGGCGGTTCCTTATGTTTCCATCTTTTGGTTATGAGTCTTCGCCGTTATGAGTCCCAAGTCCTGGAATCGGAAACTTGCTCTGTGTTTTATGTCTTCTATAGAGCCCCAGAATACAAACTTCCCAGTTATCTTCCACGTCTGTGCTTGTGCATGTAGTGAGCGTTGCTAATATCGCACGCCAGTAGGTGTGGAGCCTGGGGCAAGACCACAGCATATGTAGCAGGTTGGCATCCTGGAGACGGCACCACGGGCATTCGGAGGCATTAACATTAAAATACCTATTAATTTTATTTGGGGATAGATATGCCCTATGTATGTCTGTATTAACTTGAATCTTGAGGTACGTGGGACATGGGTGGCGCTGGCCAGCACCCGCTCCCACTCCTTGTTCGTCCAGGGGCGGCCTCTATCTTCAGTCCAGCTAGCCCGAAGCCTGCGTAACGGCGTCCCTGTATGGCTACGAAGGGCCTGCACCAACCAGTGAATTATATGCGACCCTCTCCCATCACATGCAAATACTGCAGTAATAGATGCGTTGGCGGTTCTTGTGTAATGTCACCCCACGCTAGAGCAAGCGTCTGTTTGATGGTTGCATGCGTGAGGAATTGGCCCCCCGGCAGTCCAGTGTCTGTCGTTAGTGCCTCAAACGTCATCAGTGTGCCTTCCATATACAAATCCCCAAGTGTTTCCACTCCTGCCTCCAGCCAAGGCATTAAGGTCGCGTCAGCTATGTATTCTCTATTCCTAGGTGTCCCCAGTAGAGGTAATGTTGGTGCATATGGAAGTGTTGCTTTCGTTAAGTAAAGGCTCCTCTTGTAACATCTATGCGCCAGTTCGATGTGTATTTGCGTTGGTCAGGGAATGTTTACCAATGGGTGAAACAGTCTGCAGATCTGATTCTGCGTCCAGGTTTCTGTGTCTGTCGCAGTGTGCATGAGGTTTTTCCCACTTAGCCACTTCGTCACCCATTGCAATTGCGCGGCCAAGTAGTAAAGTTCCATGTTGGGCACTGCCAACCCCCCACTTTCCGGGGGCGCTTACAGTTTCTGTAGCGCAATGCGGGGGCGCCCTGCGTTCTAGATCAGGCCCCGGATTAACCCCTCCAGTTCTCTAAATAACCAAACCGGTAGTATACAGGGAGATTGGCAAAGTGGTACAGGAGCCTAGGCAGCACTATCATTTTCGTCAAGGTGACGCGGCTCATCACATTCAGCGGCAGCGTCCTCAAGAACTGCATCTGCGTTTTGAGAGAGGAAATGGCTCTAACTAGATTACCTTCCAGCACATCTCTTGGGGATCGATATATATATGTATATATATATATATATTACCTACTGGCGGTCGCCAGTAGGTAGTTATAGTTAGGACCCCTTTTCCATAGGAAAACCTCAACATTCTATTTTGAATAACTTTGGCGCCGGTCGATGACTCCTCGCGAATTTCTCAAAATAGGTGGGGCGCTACGCTCCGCTCCTACCCTGAAAGTCTCGGGGGGATTCGCCAAGCGGGGGCTGAGATAAAAGGGGGGTCCCAAAACGCGTTTTTCCCATGCATTTTTCCATAGGACCTTTAGAACGAGCTACAGCCCAAACGGCTGAACAGAATTACTAGAAATTTGGCAGAGAGGTAGTCCCTAGGTCAAGGAAGTGCCTTTTGTAGGTTTGGTGTAAATCTGTTCAGTAGATTCTGAGAAAATAGCCTTTAAATCAATATATATATCTGAGCCCGCTTACGGTACGCTTACCGTACGCTTACCGTAAGCGTACGGTGGCGTGTGCGAGCGGGATTCTGATTGGCTCTTAGATCTTAGTAAACATTCGAATCGGCCGAAACCAGGAAGCGGCGTCCGCCATTTTGTCTCTCGCACTGAGTGTTGTTTATCAAACATGATGGCCAAAAACATGTTACGGGGCTGTTTTGACAACTCCCTCCCACATAGTCATGTTGAGGGAGTCCCCAAACATCCCCCAAGAGCAAAAACGGTTTTATTTTTTTTTCGGCAATTTCGCCGAGTACGCTTACCGTACGCTTACCGTAAGCGTACGGTAAAAAATAAAAAATAAAAAAAACACTATCCACACTTACCCCACCCCCTGTGCTTTTGGTGGCCGTAGGCCACCAAATGTACAGGGCTTATTAATTGGTAAAAAAAACTAAATTTTGGCAACATGAAATTATAAAATCGAAATAAAAAAAACACTATCCACATTGACCCCACCCCCTGTGCTTTTGGTGGCCGAAGGCCACCAAATGTACAGGGCTTATTAAAGTTGATAAAAACCGTGCACGGAACGAACTGCGTTAAGTGGGCGCGCACGCCTCGAATGGCGTAAAGTAACTTAGCATTTAAAAAACCGTACAAATTCACTGAAAAAACCATAGGTTTCACACACGTTATAGTTGGGAATTAGCATTTAAAAAACCTTGCAAATTCACTGAAAAAACCATAGGTTTCACACATGTTATAGTTAGCGGAAAATTTACTGATAAAAAACCAGTGAAATTGCCCCGTTATAGTTAGTGCTGGCAACTATAACTCACGCGACCGCAATCTTCTGCTGATGACATATGTGTCTTTATGAAAAAAAAATATTTGTAATATATGTATAGCTAAAAATGTATGGAAGAAGACATGGGCAAATAAGTGTCTAAATACAGTATTAGCATCAGCAGAGGATTGCGGTCGCGTGAGTTATAGTTGCCAGCACTAACTATAACGGGGCAATTTCACTGGTTTTTTATCAGTAAATTTTCCGCTAACTATAACATGTGTGAAACCTATGGTTTTTTCAGTGAATATATATATATATATATATATATATATATATATATATATATATATATAATTTCAGCACAACCCACTTCAGGAGTCATGGGCGCTCTGCGGTGGTGCGTTCGAGATACGGCAGGGTCAAGCCGTTACTTTATTCACTTCGTTTGCCCGCAAAGGCTTCCTCGCGCACTCCCAGAAGGAAAAACGGCTTCAAACACGATCGTATATATATATATATATATATATATATATATATATATATATATATATATTACCTACTGGCGGTCGCCAGTAGGTAGTTATAGTTAGGACCACGTTTCCATAGGAAATCCGCAACATTCTATTTTGAATAACTTTGGTGCCGGTCGACGAATCCTCGCGAATTTTTCAAAATAGGTGGGGCGCTACGCTCCGCTCCTGAAGTCTCGGGGGGGATTCGTCAAGCGGGGGCTGAGATAAAAGGGGGGTCCCAAAACGCGTTTTTCCCATGCATTTTTCCATAGGACCTTTAGTCGAAGCTACAGCCCGAACTGCTGAACAGAATTTAATGAAATTTGGCAGAGAGGTAGTCCCCAGGTCAAGGAAGTGCCTTTTGTAGGTTTGGTGTAAATCTGTTCAGTAGATTCTGAGAAAATAGCATTTAAATCAATATATATATCTATGGCAGCTTACGGTGCGCTTACCGTACGGTGCCGTGCGCGAGCGCGATTCTGATTGGCTGTTAGATCTTAGTAAACATTCGAATCGGTCAAAACCAGGAAGCGGCGGCCGCCATTTTCTCACTCGCACTGTCAGGGGGTGAATAAAAAAGGTGGATAATGTGAAAAGGGGGCAGGCTCGACAGTTCCTGACCCCCTAGCCTTGGTCAGGGGGTCCCAGAAGGACCCTCAAGGGCAAAAAATCGAAAAATCGCCGTATGCGCGTAGCGTACGCGCACGTTGTAACCTGCGAAATTCCGCGGAATTACGTGTACCGTGCGCGCACGGCAACAAAAATTTGCAAAAAGGAAAGCTTAAAAAAAAAAAGTGAGGTAAGGTTGGCTCTTATAAGAGCCGTTGGGTTAATACAGGGATAGAGGAAAGAAAGAATGGGAATATTATAAGCGTCTACAAACATGCTGGTCTATCTTATTGTTAATAAGGGGAAGACTGATCTCCCCATAAACAATAAGACCACCACATCTTGTACACCTCATTTCAACCCTCCCAAATCGAGGGTTAATGTCCACAGGAAAAGAAGAAGGTGATGCTCCCACCTCAGAGGAAGGGCTCAGCTGAGCTGCCGATGATGTACTCGGCTGAGCATCTGAGGTTGGGCTCTGGTGACTTACTGAAGAGTTTTCTCCAGTATGTCGAGCAAAGGTCCTGGGATGTCTATCCTGCAGGTGTCTTTTCATAGAGTGATTTCCAAAGGAATATTTCTTCCTTGGATTTCCTCTAGATAAAACACGGCCACAAAGTATGCAAGTGACCAATTGAGCATTCACCTTTTTCTCCCCCTCTGGAAAAGAAAAATACTCCCATACAAAAGAAGTCTTTTGTTTCCTCCTTCTCTGGATCATGGTGGTGCTGCTGGCCTCACTCTCAGAAGAGCTCTGCTGTTCTGCCATTGTATCCCAATGTCAATCCAGCTCCTTCTCCTAAGGGATCTCAAGCAGTAATGAGGGGAATGGGTGGGGTGTGGGAAGTTTCTGGAACTGAAAGTACTTTCAACCAATGAAAAGTGTTCTTTCAAGCACTAATGAGGGGAATGGGTGTGGTGTGGGAAGTTTCTGGAACTGAAAGTACTTTCAACCAATGAAAAATGTTCTTTCTAGCAGTAATGAGGGGAATGGGTGTGGTGTGGGAAGTTTCTGGAAATGAAAGTAATTTCAACCAATGAAAAGTGTTCTTTGTGGATCACATGACCTACCGTGCGCGCTCCGTAAGCTCACGGTACGCGCTCGTAAACAAGTACGCATGCGCAAACGTGACGCTTACGGAGCGCGTACGTAAGACGCACTCGCGCATGCGCATTACACGCCCCTGGGTAACCGCGACGTTGCTTCCGCGTGTACGCCACGCACGTATCACGTAGGCGCGGTGTACTTATGACGTGCTGAGCACGTAGCGTCAGCTTACGGTACGCGTATCCTATTACGTACGCGCACCGTACTTATGACGCACGGAGCGCGTACCGTCAGCTTACCGTACGCGCACGGAAAAAAAGCATTAAAAAAAAAAACCTTTCCATAATGCATTATTTTATACATAGGTTTACAAAAAAATGTCAAAAAAAAATTTGCATTTAAAAAACCGTACAAATTCACTGAAAAAACCATGGGTTTCACACACGTTATAGTTAGGAATTAGCATTTAAAAAACATTGCAAATTCACTGAAAAAACCATAGGTTTCACACGTTATAGTTAGCTGGAAATGTTACTGATAAAAAACCAATGAAATTCCCCCGTTATAGTTACTGTAGGCAACTATAACTCACACGACCGTAATCCTGTGCTGATGACATGTGTCTTTATGAAAAAAAAATATTTGTAATATATGTATAGCTAAAATTTAATGGAAGAAGACATGGGAAATAAGTGTCTAAATACAGTATTCGCATCAGCAGAGGATTGCGGTCGCGTGAGTTATAGTTGCCTACAGTAACTATAACGGGGGAATTTCATTGGTTTTTTTATCAGTAAAATTTCCAGCTAACTATAACATGTGTGAAACCTATGGTTTTTTCAGTGAAAATATATATATATATATATATATATATATCTACTGGCGGTCGCCAGTAGATAGTTATAGTTAGGACCACGTTTCCATAGGAAATCCGCAACATTCTATTTTGAATAACTTTGGCGCCGGTTGACGAATCCTCGCGAATTTTTCAAAATAGGTGGGGCGCTACGCTCCTCTCCTACCCTGAAAGTCTCGGGGGGATTCGTCAAGCGGGGGCTGAGATAAAAGGGGGGTCTCAAAACGCGTTTTTCCCATGCATTTTTCCATAGGACCTTTAGACACAGCTACAGCCCGAACGGCTGAACAGAAGTACTTGAAATTTGGCAGAGAGGTAGCCCTCAGGTAAAGGAAGTGCCTTTTGTAGGTTTGGTGTAAATCTGTTCAGTAGATTCTGAGAAAATAGCCTTTAAATCAATATATATATCTGAGCCAGCTTACGGTGCGCTTACGGTGCGCTTACCGTACGCGTACGGTGACTTGCGCGAGCGCGATTCTGATTGGCCCTTAGATCTTAGTAAACATTCGAATCGGTCGAAACCAGGAAGCGGCGGCCGCCATTTTCTCTCTCGCACTCTGACAGGGTGTTGAAAAACAAAGCCCCAAAACATGTAAAGGGGCTGTTTAGACAGCTCCCAAGCACCTAGCCATGTCCAGGGAGTCCCCAACGATCCCCCAAGGGAAAAAAGGCAGTTTTAAGTTTTTTCGAAAATTTCGCCGATTACGCTTACCGTACGCGTACGGTAATAAATTAAAAAAAAAAAAAAAACAATATCCACATCGTCCCCACCCCGTGTGCAAAAGGTGCCCGAAGGGCACCTTTTGTGCATGCCTGACAAGAGATTAAACCTAACACATATTTTACCTATCACAGCGATGCTCATCATATTTCCTCCATGTGCGCACGGTGCGCGAAGCGCATCGTGCGTTCATGGCCCATGTAGCGTAACGTGGGCACGCGGTGCGCGAAGCGCACCGCGTGCTCACTGTGCGCGCACGGTGCGCGAAACGAACTGCGTTAAGTGGGCGCGCACGCCACAAATGGCGTAAAGTAACTTAGCATTTTAAAAAACGTACAAATTCACTGAAAAAAACCATAGGTTTCACACATGTTATAGTTAGCTGGACATTTTACTGATAAAAAACCAATGAAATTTCCCCGTTATAGTTACTGTAGGCAACTATAACTCACGCGACCGTAATCCTCTGCTGACACACACACACACACACACACACACACACACACACACACACACACACACACACACACACACACACACACACACACACACACACACACACACACACACACACACACACACACACACACACACACACACACACACACACACACACACACACACACACACACACACACACACACACACACACACACACACACACACACACACACACACACACACACACACACACACACACACACACACACACACACACACACACACACACACACACACACACACACACACACACACACACACACACACACACACACACACACACACACACACACACACACACACACACACACACACACACACACACACACACACACACACACACACACACACACACACACACACACACACACACACACACACACACACACACACACACACACACACACACACACACACACACACACACACACACACACACACACACACACACACACACACACACACACACACACACACACACACACACACACACACACACACACACACACACACACACACACACACACACACACACACACACACACACACACACACACACACACACACACACACACACCTCCCTCTCCCTCTCCCTCTCTGATATTGCCTCAAAGCTACTAAATAGTGCTGAGATCCCCGGCGGTACAGCGTGTAAGTCTCTCATGTATAATAACAGATCATCGGCATATAGTGATACCGCGTGTACTCCGTCTTTTAAAGGGATTCCCCAATCCTCGCCATCCCCACGAAGGAGAGCGGCCAATGGTTCCATAGCTAGGGAAAAGTGCACTGGCGACAGGGGGCATCCCTGCCTAGTGCCTCGTCTCACCCTAATCTCCTCCGCAGCTGGCCCGTACGAACTCTCACTGTTGGGCGTTGGTACAACAATTGCACAAACTGTAGATATTCATCACCCAGATCGAATTTGCGCAGGACCGCTGCTAGATAAGGCCATTCCAACGAGTCCTAAGAAGCTGGACCAATATGGCAAGAGGCTGTTCTCCTCGGCCAGCTTGGGGTTGTGGTCGGTTAATACCGCCTGCTTGTTGGGCCGTTACTCCTATGCCGTGTGGGATACGGTAGCAAAGGTCCTGCCTCAGTGTTCTGAGGAGGTCCAGGCCGTCCTTTCCCAAGCGATTACGGAGGGCAAGGATGCGGCGAAGTTTGCCATCAGGTGTGGTCTGGACACAGCTGATTCCTTGGGCAGGGTGATTTCCACGACTGGCGTTGCGGCGCCATGCCTGGTTACGGTCTACCGGGTTCTCGCTTGATGTCCAGAGCTCGCTCATGGACATACACTTTGATGGCTCTCGCCTCTTTGGAGACAAGGCAGACAGTGCCCTGGAATGCTTTAAAGACTCGCGTGCTACGGCTAAGTCATTGGGCCTTTCCGCTAAGAGCCCTGCCACGTCTGGGTTTCATTCCTTTCATGGCCAGGGTAGAGGCGCCCAGACGTGCTCCTCCGCAAAGCCTGTGCAGAACCTGCTTCAACGTGGCCGCAGAAGTGGCTTCCGCAGGAGCGGGTCTGGTAACCAGCGGGCGGGGCAGTCCACCTCCGCACCCGCTGCTTCCACCTCCAAGCCTTCCTAATCCGAGCTTCAGGGGGCACCCCACGCCAGTAGGGGGCAGTGTCCGTCACCACCTCCACCACTGGCGCGGTATCACTTCGGACAAGTGGGTGCTGCAGATAATAAGATAAGTTACTCGCTCCCCTTTCAGTCTTCTCCTCCAGCGGTGCCACCTCGGTACCACCGCATGTCGGGGGATCATTTGGCTCTTCTCCGTCAGGAAGTCACGGCCTTCTGGCCAAGAGGGCCATTGAGTACGTTCCCGATCAGGAAGTAGGGAGTGGTTGCTATTCCCACTACTTTCTGGTCCCCAAGAAGGACAAGGGGGGCCTGCGCCCCATCTTGGACCTCTGGGTCGCCAATCGCTTCCTCCGGAAGGAGAAGTTCAAGATGCTGACTCTGGCTCAGGTCCTGTCTGCCCTAGACCCTGGAGACTGGATGGTAGCGTTGGACTTGCAGGACGCTTATTTTCACATTCCCGTCCTGCCGGCCCACCGGCATTACCTGCGGTTCACGGTAGGCCAGGAGCATTTTCAGTTTTCTGTGCTACCCTTCAGCCTTACCAGCGCCCCTCGGGTGTTCACGAAAGTGATGGTGGTGATCGCAGCTCATGTGCGCAGGTCAGGGGTGTCAGTCTTCCCCTACTTCGACGACTGGCTGTTGAAGGCGGGCTCGCCCCAGGCAGTTATCTCCCACTTCCAGATTACGGCCGACCTCCTGCATCTGCTGGGGTTTTCCATCAATGTGCCGAAGTCGCACCTGAGTCCCTCTCAGAAGCTCCCTTTCATCGGAGCGGTTCTGGAGTCGATGCTGTTTCGGGTTTATCCTCCCGAACAGCGAGTCCGGGATATTCAGGCTATCGTTCCGCTCTTTCAGCCTCTATCCCGGGTTTGTCAGGATGACCCTCTGGCTTCTGGGCCTGATGGCCTCCTGCATCCTGCTGGTGCCGCATGCCAGATGGCATATGCAGTCTCTGCAGTGGGACCTGAAGTTACAGTGGGCACAGCATCAGGGCAACCTGTCTGATCTCGTCCAGATCTCGGAGGACGCTGCACGACAGTTGCAGTGGTGGCTCACGGATCGCGATTGGGTCAGTGGCAGATTCCTCTCTCTTCCCCAACACTGTAGTGACGGATGCGTCCCTCCTGGGTTGGGGTGGCCACATGGGAGAGGCGGAGATCAGAGGCTCCTGGTCTCCGGCGGAGTCCCGGCTCTATATCAACCTTCTGGAGCTGCGGGCGATCCGGCTTGCACTGAAGGCATTCCTTCCCTCTGTCCGGGGAAGTGTAGTGCAGGTGTTCACCGCCATGTGGTATTGCAACAAACGGGGCGGGGTGGGGTCGTGGACCCTATTTCAGGAGGCTCTGTGCCTCTGAACATGGCTGGGATATCAAGGCATTACCTTGGTGGTTCAACACAGGTTCTCTGAACGCCAGAGTGGACGAACTCAGCCGCCGGTGCATGGTGGATAACGAGTGGCGTCTGAACTTGGACGTGGCGCAAGGTCTCTTTCTGAGATGGGGAGGGCCTTGGTTAGATCTATTCACCACCAAAGAGAACCCTCAATGTCATCAGTTCTGCGTGTTGGAATTTCCAAGGCGGCACTCGCTCGGAGACGCTTTTCGTCTCGAGTGGAGCTGCGGTCTGTTGTACGCCTTTGTGCCTATACCACTTCTGCCCAGAGTCTGAAGAAGATCAGACGCGACCGGGCCCAAGTTATTCTTGTGGCTCCGGACTGGGCTCCAAGAGTATCCCGAGCTACTCAGTATGCGCATCGATCCCCGATCAGTTTGCCTCTTCGGGAGGATCTTCTGTCGCAGCAGCAGGGGACGGTCCTCCACCCGAACCTGTCTAGCCTCCACCTCCATGCTTGGAGATTGAGCGGCGACAGTTGACACCTTTCGATCTTCCTCCCGAAGTCTGTGATGTCATCCTGGCAGCCAGGTGTCCCTCCACTAAACGGTGTACGCCTGTAGGTGGAACAGATTTGTGGCATGGTGCACAGCTGTGGATCCCCTTTCTGCCCCTCTTTCTGAGGTTCTTCTGTTCCTTCTCTCTTTGGCCCAGCAGGGCTCTGCTCTGGGCACTGTTAAAGGTTATCTTTCGGCCATCTCTGCCTTTCTACGGCTTCCAGATCAGCCTTCTCTTTTTAAGTCCCCGGTTGTTAAACGTTTTCTTAAGGGCATTACGCATACGTTCCCACCTGTGCTCTTCATAATGCCTCAGTGGGACTTGAATCTTGTCTTGACTTTTCTGATGTGCGCTCTCTTTGAGCCCCTTCATAACTGTCCCTTACGTCGTCTTACTCTCAAGAACGCTTTCCTGGTAGCTATCACTTCTGCCAGGAGAGTGAGTGAGCTCCAGGCTCTTTCTTCCAAACCTCCTTTCCTTTCTGTTCATGCGGACAAGGTGGTTCTGAGGACACGTCCTTCTTTCTTGCCAAAGGTTGTCACGCCCTTCCACATCGGGCAGACCATCACTTTGCCCACCTTTTTTCCACCTCCGCATCCTTCAAGGGAAGAGGAGCGGCTCCACCGGCTGGACCCAAAACGTGCGCTCGCATTCTTTCTGCAGTGTACGCAGCAGTTCTGGGTGGATGATCAGCTCTTTGTTGGCTACGTGGGCGCCAAAAGAGGTCGGGCGTGCACAAACGGCCCATCTCCCGGTGGGTCGTTCTGTGCATCAAAGCCTGTTACTCCTTGGCCAAGAAGGAGCCTCCTGTGGGACTGCGTTCCCATTCGACCAGGGCAACTGCAGCCACTACTGCCTTGGGACGCGGTGTCCCCTTGCAGGATATTTGTCAGGCAGCTAGGCGGGCCTCGCTGCACACGTTTACCAAGCACTACTGCCTTGACAGTCCGGTCCGGAGAGACTGCTTCTTTGGCCGTTCTGTGCTCCGTGACTTTCTGGTGTAATCTTGTTCGCAGACCCACCACCGGGGTTGGTATTGCTGGGGTATCTATTCTAAGGTAAGAAATCTATCACTAACGTGTCTTTTTTCAGATGCACAAGTTACTACTTGTGTAACGATATATCTGTAAGAGACATTAGTTAGCGATAGATTCCTTACCGCCCCACCCATCCTCCCCGTTCTGCGAACTGATTACTAGGGTTACGGTCATCCCCTTTTAGGGCCCTAGTTTTATGCACCAAAGGTCAGTTTCTCGCATGGCTCTGCATTTCAGCACGGAAAGTTGTGTACAGAACTGACGTCAGCGCGCATGCGTGACGCCTAAGTAGCCTCCGTGACGTCATCCCGGCACGCACGACGCCAGTGACGGGCGCGGAGCCGCACGGCGCCATCTACTGGCGTGCAGGGGTACTTCTAAGCAGAAAACTTTCCGGATCCAGACTGACGCCTGGGGAATATTCTAAGGTAAGGAATCAATCACTAACTAATGTCTCTTACAGATATATCGTTACACAAGTAGTAACATGTGCTTTTCAAGTAAACCTGCTTTCTTCCCTGCGATGTTTCTCGCTTTTTCTCTCTTCTCAGCCTTTGCTTCTCTCTCATCTTTCTCGCTTTATGCTTCCCTTCTCATCTGGTGTGGGCAAGTGGACCTGGAAGGAGTTCGCAATGACCCCCGATTCCCCTTCTTGCCCTCTAGTGATGGAAAATTGGCTTAGGTTTGTGAAAGGTCAAGAGTTCGGCCTCCATGCAAGCACACATCTGCCCATGGTTCAGGTTTAAGCTTCAAAACATTCTTTGTTGAAGTACCCTTTTTTTGCTGCAGGTTGATATAAAAGTGAGCTGAACGCTTGGTGCATGGCTTTTATCCGACGTGTGTGTTCCTTTTGCTTGTGAAGCTGTGAGATTTGCCACATTTCCTAGATTGATTTCTTTGGACCATTACACTTTGCTACTTTCGCTTCCTTGATGATTAAATTATTTTTTCTGAGCATTACATTAGAATGCTAAATTCTGCAATATGGAACTTTATCTGTTTTTCTTTTCTTTTTTTGAGTCCAGTAGATATAAACACTGTTCCGTTTTTCTGTCAACGAGCTTGGCCACTTTCTAACCCAAGAGCCTCCTTCTATCTTGTAACAACCTACTGAGAAGAGACACCATTCTTAAACCATTAAAGCTCTCTGAAGCTCCCTAAATGAAAATGCATAGCATGTGGAGGATGAAGGAGCACATTGTGTAAATTTTGAGTGAATATGGGATAGATCTCTAACCGCAGATTCTTGACATTGTGAATTTCCACAGGCGCCAGACTGGATTCAGAAGATTTTCATAGCAGCTGTCTCACACTGATCTGGAGGTCGCCTCCTTGCTCTGTCAGTTCTGACTGTTTTTTTTCCCCTTCAAATTATTCCAGTGTGGTAGGGACATGTCCACTCCTAAAAAGACATGGTTCAAACCGTATAAGGACTGCCATAAGCAGATGCCAGTGATTGACCTCCTGGAGGTCTGGCTCAGATGTCTCGGCTCCAAGCACGACTCCAAGCCCTGTTATCGAAGAGTGAAGAAGAAACCGAAAGTCACCTATGACCCCAGAGCCAAGCCCTACCTCGCGGAACACCGACAGAACTCAAAAACTGGATGTTGTTGGTCGAAGTTAATGGCGAGTCTCACGTCGTGCCGGTGACCTCTAGGTTGCAAACTCTGTCTTGGACTCAAACTGATTCCAGCCCTAATTCCATTCATTGCTCCTCGACTTCCCTGGTTCTGCAGCAACTCGCAACAAATTTAGGAGTTCCACGAGGCCATGAATCAGATGCTTTGTTCTCTACCAAATCCCTCTAGAGTGCCTCTGGGCTCTAAGGATCTGAGGTGGCTGCCAGTAGGTCTCCTGCCAGCAGATCCATCCTAGATGCTGACTGCCACTAAACCTCACTCCGAGGTCAGTTTCAGCTTTGAGCTCAATGCTTCTCCCAGAACCACACAAAAACCTCTACTGACATTAACACACTGTTGCCAAAACCAAGATCTTGCCCGCAATAACCAGGGAGTTTGCATTGTGGCACAGACCTATGCCTTGCAAACCTGCTTTCCTCCTTCATCACCCCTCTGTTGACTGCCTAGTGGTGCAATCCTCCACCAGCTGAATAAACCCCAATGCGTTTCTGACCACCCCGCCAGATAGAATGGCGACCTTTGCAAAAATAATATTTTCCTCTGTCAATGCTAGCTGTCTCCTAGGGAGGTAGTCTCATGCGCTGTGGGGCAGGGTGGCAGACCTCTTGCCAGCCATCCCACAAGTCGTTCTGTGAAACCTTGAACCTTTTTTTCAAGATGGCCAAGACCCAATCGCCTGGTGGGAGGTCGTATTGCCTTTCTCCCCGCGGAGCATCACATCCAACCAGCAGAACAGTTATTTCCCTACTCTTCATGTCACATCCCTGGGATTTGCCACCCACACCACAACACCTCCTGGAGGACCACTTGTCCATACTCTGTATTAGCTCTCTTAGTCAAGGGGCCGGTAGCAGAGATTTGGACTGGCTGTTACTCCAGTTCCTAGTGCTGATGGAGGCCTGCATCCCATCCTAGATCTTCACCCTAGGAACTTCTTCCTCCAGAAGGGCAAGTTCACAATGCTACTCCTAGCCCAAGTTCGGACTCCCCTGACTCCAAGTGACTGGATGGTGGCCTTGAAATTGCAGGACGCCAATTTTCACATCTCCATCCCATCCTGCAATCTCTCAGATGTTAGTTGCAGTTTCAGGTAGTCCAAAATCACTTTAATTTCTCTGTGCGCCCCTTTGGCCTTACCAGTGCACGTCAGGTGTTTATTAAGGTGATGCTAGTAGTTGCATCCCATCTGCGGAGGTTAGGAATAACAGTCTTCCCACACCTCGATAACTGGTTGCTGAAAGTAGGCTCACCACAAACCGTCGTAAACCACCTCCAGACGATATGTTGACATAGTTGCGCTTTTCCATTGACGTACTGAAGACCTACCTGACTCCTTCACAGCCGTTCCCCTTTATCATAGTCATTCTGGGCACGGTGCGCTTCCAAGCCTTCCCTCCTTCATCGAGTCCAGGACATTTGTGCTATGATCTCAACATTTCAACCTTTGACCTGTAGCTCAGAGTGGCTGTTGGGCTTCTTGGCATACTGCTTGTGGATCACGTCAGAAGGCAAGGAGGGCTCTGCAGTGGCATCTCAAATCTTAGTGGGCTCCACCCAGGTTTCAGAGTAGACCGCACAAAATCTGCAGGGATGGCTGAAAAAACAAAATTGGACCGGCGGCAGAGCCCTCCCCCCTACCCCACTCATAACGAACTGTTCGTGACAGATGCATTGTGGCTCTGCTGGTGTGGTCATCTGGGATTGTAGGCGATCAGATGACTTCGGTCTCCAATGGAGACCCTTCTACACATCAACTTGTTGAAGTTCCGGGAAATTTGCTTGGCATTGAAGGCGTTCTTTCGGACCATCTGGGAGAACATGTACAGGTTCTCATAAACAACATGACCGCCGTGTGGCACAGCAAGAAACAGGGTGTCATGGGTCCTCTGCCAGGACCTCGTCTCTGGAAGTGGCTGAACGCTCAGGACATCTCCCTGATCACCCAGCATCTGGCAAGATCTTTAAATACCAGGGAGGACAAACTCAGTCACTACTGCCTAGTGCCACGGTACTCCGAGTACAGTCCATGGAGCGGCAGCGGATCGACAGACCTTACATGGCAGACCTCTGACTTTTTGCATGAAACCATAGCACCACTGCTCCATTTGTAGCGGGCTGGCCGAGGCTCAGTAACCACAAAAGGGGGCCGCTGGAGTAAGTGCGATAGCAGCTTGACTGCGCATGCTCCAGCGGCTCATCTGTGTTTACTCATAGCCTCATTGATGTCACAAGCCCGGCAGGAAGAAAGGCCCTTTTTAAAGTCAGATGTTAAGCATTGACAGTTGACTTTTACGGGGCCTTTGAGAGAGCTTCTTGATCCCTTTGCAGACAGTGTCGTTGCCGCAGCCTGCTCTTTACCACGCTGCCTGCATACTGATCTCCTCAGAGTGAACTCTCTCCGCCACCATTAAGGACTACAGCAGGGTGCCTCTTGTGGATCGGGCCTGCATGCTCCCCTCCTTGCCGCCCGCAGACCAGCTTCTTTGCCAGCCTGTTCGCTGCCAGTCCGCCATCCTTGCAGATCCTTCTTCACGTCAGAGATGGACTGTTTTTTAGTTGTTTGTGGGCCTGATTCTCAGTCTGCTGAGCAAGCTTTTACTGTTGAATTCCCTGATTTTAAAACTAGCATTGCTTGCATCAAACTGAAATCCATGTAGGCTTCCATACCGTGCAAAAAACGTATACAACATGCCTTTATATGATCAAATATGTCCCAATTTGCTGACATGAGTCACTTTCTTTTTAGTTTTCTAATTTACTAAAAGGGCCCACTTTTATTTGGGTATTGGGGCCTATTTTATGTCCCAGTTTGACCCTGTCCCTCACTCCCCCATTTCACTGTACGTCCCTTTTTATAGATCTTTTTAGAGGACTCCCTGTATAAGTATATATAAACTATCCTACTTTGACTTGTAGTTGCTTTTCTCCAAATCTTTGTTTTGATAGGACTGTCTGTTCTGTCCCCATCCAGGTGCAATGCTTACATAGATTCTCCTAGATTACATTTTCCTTCCATATTGCCTGCAAGTGAAGGCCTGTACTCCAGTAGGATGCAAAGGAAATTTTCATTCCTCCGCACCTCAGATGTGTTGTGCTGGGAAGTGTTTTTATTTGAGCAGCAACACGCGCATGCTGGAGTTGTGTGAGAATAGATCTGTAGAAGAGGAGAATTCAAGCAGAGGACTATGGACTCGCCTGCTAACAGCTTTCTCTCTCTGTTTAAGACCTATTGTCTACCCCAGAATGGATTGAATGGCCTTTGCGCTAGCCCCTTGCTCATGATCAGATGACTTTCTTTTCTACCCGAGTTGCCTGTCTATTTTCAGAGGCTTGGATCCCCATTCTCTTTTTTGTCCCACCACTCGAGCATGCATTTTTTACTGGTTAGATGATTTGTACTACTGTTGATGTGAGAGGAGATTTTTGTTTTATTTAGCACTTTATAGGATATATTCACTGTCCTCTCTTATCCCTTCCCAAATCACCCTCTATTTTTTTTTATTTTTTTGTGATGACCCAGCAGATGCAGGGTACAGTGTTCCTTTACTATCAACAGTCCACCACACCCCTTTAAAAAACAACAACAACAAAAAAGTAATTGTGTGGGTTCAGCATTGGCACAATGTTGCCAGGCCACTTGATTATCCCCATTTGCAGGGCATTCAGCATGTAGACTTTTTAAATTAACTGTTCTAAAATGGCTACCCGCCATCTTGGAATGGTAAATCAAGAATTCTTAAAAAAAAAATAAAAAAAAAAATCTTTCTATGTTCTCTTTCACGCCTGTCCTGTACTGCATGCCTGTATATGGCAGCCATCTGGGGATGAAAGCAAGCATTGGCAAAGCCCAATAGTAATAGTGGTTACTTGTGAGACCTACTAGATTTTCCAAAGCTGGTTAGGTCCGTTTTGACAGGACTGTCTTTGTAGACCTTTTACCTACAATATACTTTGGTTTTCACCCCTTCCACTGATGATTCCTTTAGACCAGCCTCTTTCAACTGCTGGAGTTTGACAATTTTGCTTTGCCCAAAGGAGTATTTCACTCTCTTCTGAGGGTTTGTGGCTACTAGGGTGTATCTTCTAATGCAGTGTTTGCATTTAACTGCGTGAGTGACTACTTTACAAATAATGCTTTGTCTGGCTCCCTCCCCTGTTTAGCATGCTTGGTGCTGAGCGTCCCAACCACCCCTTCTCGTTCCTCCCTCTTCTTCCCACATGCTAGATATTCTTTTTCCTCTTCCCCTGAAAACTCATTCCACTTTCAGCGATAGAGAGGCTTTAGATGCTGACATAATTACAGAAGAAATTTGCAAAGCTATATTTGCTATCAACTCCGGGAAAGCAATGGGATCCCAACCTTAAGAATCTGTATTACGAAAGCTTGGAGCAGGGTGTTGTTCCCTTGGATCAAAAGCTGGCATCTATCGTTGTTATACGTAAACCCGGTAAGCCAGCAACAAACTGTAGCTTGTATAGACCCATTTCTCTAATCTGCTCAGAGGCCAAGGTACTAGCTAAACTCCTTGCATCATGCTTGATTACAGTCCTTCCCTCCTTGGTTCATGATGACCAATCAGGTTTCATACCAAGCCGAAACAGCCCTAAATATTCGTAGAGTCCGCAACATCCTGAGCCGACAACCATATTTATAAGAAGACGCGGTCATACTGTCATTAGAAGCCGCAATGGCGTTTGACTCAATAGAGTGGCCTTACCTATTTGAGGTCCTGACGAGGCTCGGTTTCGGTCCTCGTTTTCGACGATGGTTGGCACTGTTATATACCGCACTACTGGCCCAAATTTGAGTAAATAACTGTACATCACGTACGTTTCCTGTGCAGAGAGGGACTAGAAATGGGTGCCCCCTGTCCCCCCTTCTGTTTGTGTTGACTCTGGAGCCACTTGCGCACTGGATCAGACGTGACGTTTCAATACGTGGCATGCTTTGGAGTGAAGATAAAATCTCACTATATGCGTACGATATTTTGGTTTATCTGGAATCCCCACGAGCCTCAATTATTAGCCTACTCTAGGTCATCACCAACTTTGGTAAATACGCAGGGTACACTATTAACTGGTCAAAGTCGGTATTGTATGTCCTGCATGGTCCCCCGCCCAAACTACCGGGTGGATATAAAATTGATGTGACCACCGAGGGTTTTAAATACTTATGAATTTATGTTACTTCTGACCCCAAAATATTCTACGACTGGAATCTTCTTGGCCCCCTCCGACGACTACAAGACTATGTCCAACATTGGAGGATTCTGCCCTTGTCCCTCCTGGGAAGAGCAGCCTTATTTAAAATGCTTGCACTCTCTAGATTCTTATGTCCTCCAGAACTGCCCATTCCCCATTGTTGACACATACTTTACTGCTATAGAGGGAGAGATCCGGACTCTGTTATGGTACGGCAAGGCGCCTCGCATTGCCCTCCGCAAGCTGACGAGGGGGTGGTACGATGGGGGAATCACTCTTCCTGACCTACGCTTGTACTACTGGGCCACACAGCTGGTGGCTATGAACCACTGGATTCACAGTTTCCCGTCGAATCCAGCCTTTCACCTAGAGAGGTACCAAACTGGGAGGGAGGGCTATTTGGGAGCCCTCTATAGTAAGGTCCGGTACCTTGGACCCATGTCGCTGATGGTGGCCATCTGGCACCAAGCAACCAAACGTTTAGGATGGGCAGATAAACTCACGAAATCCACACCACTCTGGTCCACACAGAAGTTGGGGCTACTTTGCCACCACGTGGGCTTCGATAAATGGGACATTATCGGTATAACAAGTATTGGTGACCTGATACACAGGGGCAAACTCCTCACCTTTAAAGAGTTGCAAACCAAACACAACCTTGCTTCAGGAGAAATTTTTCAATACTTGCAAATTCAACATGCACTTCAGACTAATATCCCTGACATGTCCTCCATACCAGTCTCTTCTCCTTTAGAGGACCGCCTACTCTCAGAACTGCTCCTAACAAAGGCTATGTCCTGCACATATCGCAAGCTATGTAATAACTTACCTGATTCTTCCAGACCCTCCGGAACCAATGGCAGGTAGATGTAGGGCCCATAAACTGAGGATTGGCAAACCGCATTAACGTCCCCTAGGGAAACAGCGATAAATCCTTGCTTTCGTCTCATCCAACTAAAAGTTTTACATCGCTCCTACCTTTCGGGGGTACTTCTCGCTAAGATAGGCTGCCGGACAGACACACTATGCCTCAGGGGATGTGGTCAGGATGGCATTTTTTACCATGTCCTCTGGGACTGCCCAGAGATACGCCCTCTATGGGATAATGCGACCAAAAAAATGAGGGACACGTTAGGAAAACAAATCAATTTGACGCCAGGGTTGGGTATCCTCAACATAAGGGAGGCCACTGATCTGACTGAAAAGAACAACAATGGGTGGCACTGGGGTACCTATAAGTAAAGAGAACTATTGCAATGTCTTGGGGTTCCAACACACGGCCTTTAACGGTCCGCTGGGTGGCGGAAATGGATCGCTGCATGATAGCAGAGAAAAAGGTCTATAAAATGCGAGGCTGCCCTAAGAAATGGGATCGGAAATGGAGAGGCTGGAACATGTTCAGGGGCGAGATTTGCACGTCACCGACAGACGATATGGCAATGCACAGAAGAGCAGAACAGTACAACTCTTGTTGCCTATGAAGTGTAACACATGCATGTAAATGTACTATATCCTCTAACTGATGTGTATTGTGATCTGCAATAATGACTCTGCGATTTGATTTAAAAAATAAAATTATTAACTCATTCCCCCTGCCTGCCACCCACTCTCAACGCCCCCCATGTACATTCCTGGTTCCTCTTGCCCATAGCTCTGATATATCTATCTCCTGCCTCCATCTTTCCTGTGTGTGCTTCTTGTTCCCCCAAAACCCGTCATTCTCTCTTGTTGGCCTTGCAGGTTGCTTCATATAAGTGCTGCTAGGATGGGTAATGATAACTAATTGCCTTTACTATGGTCTTTTTGTTTCTGTGTCATATGGTCGGTAAGGGATCCTTCCTTACTGTCCTCCTTTTCTGTCTTTGTCTCAAACTAAATAAGCACTGTAACAAAGATACCTTTGCCATCTAAACTATATTTGACATAGAAACAAAAACGCAAATTTCTCAGTGGCAAGGACGTTCTTTAATACATCCTCTGAAAAGGATGAATGCATTAACGAGCTTTTCTTAGATTTGCCCATGGTACAGCACCTGCATAGTACTCGAGTGGCACCCCTGAACGTATTCCATCATATTGTGCAATCAGACTTCAAATGGGTACCGTGGCCTCCAACAACTGCCAACTTGGCATAGCCACTTTACCTGAGAAAAAGGTCATTTTTCAATGAAACTTCTTCTCTTCAGACCACAAGAAAATACATTTGATTACTGAACCTGTCAAAGCACATTGCAGTTCAGTACAAAAAAGCAATATGAACTACAGCCCAGCAGTCGAGCACCTTCTTCTGATACGGCCCAAAATTAAGTGAGATGAGTTAACTGGTGTAATTTCTTTGAAGACCGCCATCTTTTCATTCATCTGTAGAGCCTTGGATTCTTCTTTTAATTATTGTTTTTTATTTGGTTTATAAACATAAATTGCGATGAACATATTTGTCTCTGTGACACTAAGGAACAGGAAAATAATTCAGAATTTTTAAATATTAGTGATGGTACCTTGCTTGATGAATTAAGCAGCTTCAGATTTGCAGAAGATTACACGTGGATGGCCTATGGTCCATACTAGAACTATTACTTAACTTACATATCCATTTACATGTATCCAATAGAATGTATTGCTTTGTTGTAGAAATTGCTAATAAAATTGGGATCGCATCAGTATGGAATATTCAATGAATTGTAAAGATCTAGGAACATTTAATCTGTTATGATAGAAGCAATGATATTTACGATGAAAACATATGAAGCTGTGCACAACATAGCATAGATTTGTAAAATAGAAATGCAGAAAGAGTAGTAGGTACCATTAGGTTTGTGGAGTGCTTTTTAAATGGTCAGTGTTAATATTAAGTGAGTGGATTATAATCCTCCTGAGAACGACCTTGGTGTAATAGTGTGAAGTGCGTTATACTAGCAAAAATAGACTGCTGCTACAATTGCAGATGAAGTCATTATGTATTTTAGTTTTTTGTTTAATTATCATAAGTGCTATGCAAGTATATTTCTGTGCATTATACAGCCATGAGAAAATTGAGACAGGCGAACCAAACAGATAAAGGGCTGTAGTCTGGTATTATGAAGAATGATTAATACCACTTAGTTTGAATTAGGTGAAAGGGGTCAGAAAGATAGACCCAAATTAGATAATGAATGCTAATGAGAGTTAGTTTAAAGGAAAAACATTACTATTTTGTGTTCATGAAAACATCTAATCCGGAATATTACTGTAGGTGCCTCCAATGTGAGGTGATTACAAGTTTGCCCTTTCAAGGCTCCATGAGAACGTTATGACTATACCTATAGTTATGTTTGAAAGAAGAGTTGGAAGTAATGATGTGTGCGAACCCATCCAGCTGTTGAGTTCAATAATTCTGTAGCTTGTAAGATAGTATATATATTCTTATGTAAATAATGTAACATTTATTGAATCCAAATCGGTAATGTTCACTTTTTTTTCCCTCCGCTTTATAGGCATGGAGAGACGAAAGCTGATTTCAGTCACAGATACCCAGTACTCTGGTGCACTTTTGACGTCTTTAAATGAGCAACGAATGGAAGGAATCTTTTGTGATGTCACTGTAGTCGTGGAGGACAAAAAGTTTAGAGCCCACAGAAATATTCTTTCAGCATCAAGCACATACTTCCACCATCTGTTTTCTGTTCCAAGTCAAGTTGTGGAACTGAATAATGTTAGAGCAGAGATTTTTGAGGAAATACTTAACTACATTTACAGTTCTAAACTTGTCCGCGTCCGCTCCGATCTCTTGGAAGAGTTGATAAATTCTGGAAAAATATTGGGAGTTAAGTTTATTGCAGATCTTGGAATTCCTTTGTCCCAGGTGAAAAGCATGGGAGGTTGTGCCAAGAATAACTGTGTGGAAGCCTCATCTTCTAATTTGAACAAGAATGTCCTTGATGTTGATAAGAGTGCCATAGAGGCCCCTGCGAAAGATGTACTCACTAAAGAGAATGATATAAGTATAGAGCCTATTGTACCCAAGGCAGTTGCCATTTCCAATGAAGATGTCAAAGGACCAGATAAGCCCAGTGAATGTGAGGATAAAGGAAAAGACACTGATGATGATGTCATTTTTTGTTCCGAACTTGTACCACCCAAGTTAACTGGATTAAACAGTATGGAAATAACACCAAAAAGTACCAGCCCAGATGTAGTTGAAGTGCCCACCCAACAGCTGACCAACAGTAGCGCTTCTGCTGATTCTTCTTCAAAATCTTCAAGCAACTTACCTTCAGAGGGTACTATACCAGCACAACCAAATTCATCTGTCAATATATCAAGCCTTATCCAAAAGCCAGCTAGTGTTGCAACGTTTGGCCCGTTTCAAAATCATGTGATGGCTAGCACCCTGCTGCTAAGCCAAAATCCGTTTAATTCATCTGGAACTAACTACTTATCCTGGCAAAACCTTGTTCCTGCAACTAATATGGTTGTAAAGCAGTTACCAATTAATAACTTTTCAATGAAACCTATAATTATTCCTAATAGCAGTTGCGCCAGTAGCCCAGATTTGTCACTGCCCCCTTTTATTCACCGCACAAACATAGAGAAAATGCCAGGTTTCAATGGGCTAGGACTTCAAAGCCCACGAATGGCAGCATTTACTGAGAAAAACATCTCCAAACCAGGAGAGTTAAAAATAAAAATAAAAAATATTCATCCTGAAAATAGCAAAGACTGCTTAGGTGATTCAGGGACAGTGTCTCAGCACATCATGGATGGCAAGAAAATCATAACGTTAGATACTCCAACTGATATTGGAGGACTATCAACTGGTTGCAAGGTTTACGCCAACATTGGGGAAGATACATATGACATTGTCATTCCAATTAAGGAGGACCCTGATGAAGACGATGGTGCAGTTGAGCTGCCCCGATCGATTGATGGTTCTCCAGACAGCAAACGTGTGAAAATAAAACATGAAGACCATTATGAGCTCAGTGTAGATGGAAGGGTTTACTATATTTGCATTGTGTGTAAGCGATCCTATGAGGGTCTAACAAGCTTGAAAAGACATTATAATTGTCATTCTTGGGAAAAGAAATATCCTTGTCATTACTGTGAGAAAGTCTTTCCTATGGCAGAATACCGTACAAAGCATGAAATTCTCCACACAGGGGAGAAAAGGTATCAGTGCTTGACGTGTGGCAAACTGTTTATCAACTATCAAGTTATGTCTTCACATATCAGGTCAGTTCATAGTCTAGACCCTTCCAGAGACCCTAAGATTTATCATCTTCACCCATGCAAGACCTTGCCAATTAGACCATATAATTATGCTCACAGTGCGAATCGAGATCCTTCAAGCAGCGCTCCTGAGAGGATTGATGCAGGAGTTGTTTATAACGTTGACAAAGTAAAAGAAGAGGCTGCTTCAGAGGAAAAAAAGTCAAGCTCTCCTCCAAAGCCTATGAACTGGGAAGATGCTTTCGAACCGCACGGAGGACAACCCGTTCCTAAATCAAGCACATCTGACTGCAGTACAGAATTCGAATTTGTTATACCAGAATCATACTGAACTGCTTAAGAGTTGGAACTAAGCTGACATTTAGATTCATTTTACTTACATTGATTGCGGAACGATCTTTTTAATTTTATTTTTTTAAAGTAAAATAAAGATTTTTTGACCCCCCCCCACACACACACACACACGTCCTCAAACCTAGCTTTTAAACTTTTAAATAAGGACATTTCTTTTGTTTGGAAATACTGCCACGTTTACAGAGATTCAGAAGATACTTTCAGAATGAGAAATGGGCTTGTTTTTTCATTTATTAGACTGATACTGAAGCACGTGTTGAAATAGTACAAATTCAATGAAAACTAAAATGGGAGGAAGAGTTAAATTATAGTTCAGATAAAAACTTATGCATCTATTGAGTTAGGGACATTTGTGTTTCAGACATACTCCCCCATCTTTTTAGCACTTTAATGCTGAAACATTGTATCCTAGTAAGACCACAGTATTTTTTATTGATATCTGTATTTGGCACTTGTTTTTAATGCGTGTATGAAACGGCTGTTCACTCTAACCAAAGTATCAAAACAAATATTGCAATGGATACATAAGGGCTAGTACGATCAACTTTTTATTTTCGTTCTTGACAAAGACTACTCCAGGTTTTAATAGAAAATAAATGAGCTTGCTCATTGATTGAACAGCCTTTTTTGCATTCACGTGATGGGACATTTGGGCTGCTCTGATTTTTGAATGTGCGTAAAAAACATATCTTCAAGCATTGTTTCAAGCACCAGGGATGTGTTAGGAGACACGCTCAGTGTCTTGTATTACAAATGCGGTCTGTAGAATGCTTAGGTTTGTATGGTGCTTTGGTTGCATATTTGTTCCATTTTAAGGGGATGCTTCTTGCTGCTGACTGATACTTGTTAATTTATTAATTTATGTACATGTGAGCAATTTGATCAGCTAAACTGATACTTTGTCTTCTACCATGTGTAAAGGCAGTTTAGGCAACCTTTACCCAGAGTCTTAAAACGAATACTTTTTTCATCGGAAAGCCATATAAAGGACAATAATCGGATTGTGGTTTTTTTTGTTTTTTTTTTACTGAAAAGTTTTTTTAAAAACCTGTGTTTTCTATGACGTGAAGACATAAATATTGCATATGTTCATTGCATTTTGGTACCTGTAAAATATAAAATGAGGAAACTCCCACTTGTAAAAAGTAATGCATCTTTGTTTTAGAATGTTCATACTGTCATTTAGACTAGCATTCCTTCTCTAGTACATTTCTTAAGCTATTCTAAAAGGAATGAAAATGCATAATTATTATTAGACTGAAGGTGGGTTGTTGGTTTGAATAGTAATAGTCACATGGAATGTTGGGTAAATAAACCAATAAAACTAAGTGAAATCAGTTTAGGCATTCAGATTTTTCATGTGTTGAGAAGAATACCTGTTCCGTCTCTGTAAAGATTTCTTGCAATTCTCATTTTAAATTTCATTTCGTACTTTGAAGAATTTTTTGTTGCTTTTATAACATTTTTTACAATACTGTTTCAGCTTACAAATTATTAAATGTAATTGTAAAGCGTTCTCTGATACCCTACCGGTGATTGCATCCACTGCATTTGTCAATGATGAGACCGTATTTTCAGTCCATTCTCTTTTTTGTGTGTGGGTTTTTTTTCTAAGTGTATTTTGCAAAGTAGTTTCTTTACAGTTGATAATATACTTGTACTCCCTTACAGGCATGTAAAATATTTCACAACATCCTTCCCTACCTTAGTGTGCATCTACACAGGCTGTTTTTTAGTGGTTTAGAGATGTGTGTGCATGTCTTCTTAATATAAAAGGTTTAGGAATATATGTTTTTAGAGACTGTATCCCCTACTGTGTGTCAGTACTGCCCCTCAGTTGGTCCTAACTGCGTTGAAGGATAGTGTCTGATGGCAGTGATGCCTGTTGTTTTTTTCTAGATAGGTATACGACCTCTGTCTCCCTCTGTATTTGGGGCCCGCAACATAGACTAGCTTAAGCCGTTTCTGCTATCATGTCAGACATAGCTCTGGATTAGAAGAGCGAAGAGTGCTGCCATGCTCTTTCACAAGAAATTACAGCATTGGGATTTCTTTCAGGACAGTGGGGTGCTGCAAGAAAATTAAAACAGAATTTTAATTTTCTCAGAGCTCTCACGTCTTTTCCGCTCGGTCTATTATATTTTCCTGATTGGGTCCCTCAAACCTTTATAAAAAAATTAGCAAGCACTGTTTGGTTGTGGTGCCAGTGGAATTCACACCCCGATGGAAAACTTGTTCATTTGGCATCCCTATGCTTCAAGAACCCAAATAAATATATAACTGCACCCTGAGGTATTCTTGTATGGCAGTAGCACAATTTGTGTTATCCTTTGTAGACTTAATGAAAAAGCCCAGGCATTTTTCTGGGTGGTCTTGCCAGAATCTGGCCCATCTGTCATGTTCTGAAGGAATCTTTTCTCAGCTGGTTTGACAGTGATTCCGTAATATATTAAATCTACACTTTTTCATTCTTTAGACGGCACACAAAACTAGGGGGGTCTGTGTGGCTTCTTCTTGTACACAAACCTACATGAGAGGCGGAGATCATTTTTGGGAAAATTAATCCAGAGCAGAAGTTGACTTACTGAAATACATCTTGACTTACCAATTGGGAAGGACGTTTCCCTCCCACTGATAAATTGTCTGTTGTGCGTTATCGGCAAATAAATATTGTTGCTTTTTTCTGCTGCAGTTGACATGAGTAACTAAAAGAAAAGCGTACCATATCCAGTGATTGGCCTATAGTTTATGAATGTGTTAAACATGGCTGTTGTGTCTTTAGAAATTGTTACCCCTTTGAAAATATACCCAGGTTTGGTGTAACAAGAATTGGAAATTTCTTGACGTTGTATTGTTTTTTTCTTTAATACTTTGAGTGGGAAGAAGATTGTGTGGGTTGTCACACTAAGTTGTCCTGGTTGTGCCTGAAGAAAAGGCTTGACTGTATGCCTCAAACCCTAAGCCCCCTTGTTGATATTATTAAACAGGGTTTTTCTTTAGAAACGATAACCACACACCACAGACTTCACCATGCTCTGCAGTATGTTGGTTTATATTAACTGAAATTGTAAATGATTAAAGAAATTCATATGTTTTTCATATGTTAAAGCCATCCTTGTTGATACTGTGTGGATACCAGCCAATTTGTAAGGAGTTGAGGCATTTTTGAAGAGCATCATATTTCAGTTTTCATGGGGCCTTTTAGTTGCATCCACATTGTTGTGATCGTACCTGGTCTTTTTTTTCAACCCTTTTTAACACATCTCTGTGCATTTGTCTTTTTATCCCCTCTATCTGCCACTACCCTATCTGTTTCCCCTCTCAATATTGCAATTCCTTGCTCTTCCTACATTTCCCTCTATATCTTTAGAATCTTCTACACCTCTTTCCTTTCCTCTTTTTTTAGTTTCACTGCTGGTTCACTTTGCTCTTCTTAGTTTACTCTTACACTGTTATTTTACTCCTTCATTTCTCTTTGCTATACTTTATCTCTGCTTATATTTATCTCTTCTCCCTATGTCCCACTTGGCCCCAGTTCACAGATAATTATGTTGTCCGTGTGTCTTGCCTTCTCTCTTCTATCCTACCCCACATCTTCACTCCTACGTCTTTCCTCATTCTTTTTCCTTTGCACCATCATGCTAATTGTTAATTTGAAAAGTGGTTTGTGTCACCATTAAGACTATAAAGGAGGGTACAGTACGGTCAAAATAATATTGTTAATCTCATCGTCCAATAAACATTTTAATCAGTGGCTGAAAGTGGAAGATTCCTCCATGTGCTTCCACCTTCTAAACCTTGTACCTCTGTTCTCCTAATCCTTGACTTACTGTTAGTTCGGTCTAGTCATCTTTGAAACTCAGGAGTTAATTAGTGCAGTCAGGTACTTTGCAAATGTATCTTGTTGCTCTGGGGTGATACACTCGTTTGTTTGGACAAAGGAAGTTAGTATTTGTCGTACTTTGAAGAAAGATACTTACTGGTCCAGCATTGCGGCAGGCTTTTTTTTTCGTACTGTTTCGTTCTCTGAAAGGGGTATTACCTCTAGTGAGTAGTTAACCTAGTTTCAGCACTCTGTAACTCATACTCATAATAGTATAATGTATATTTTCACAATGGAGTGAAGAGAGGGTTTTCTTGAATTACACAGAACTTTGTTTATTGTGAGCCCCAAATTTGTGTCCCTTAATATGCTAGCTTGGGCCCAAATCTCACCACTCAAAGGATTTTATCAGCAAAAGTGCATTTGTTGCAGCATAAATCTTTTTTTTTTTTTTTTTTTTTTTTTAGGTCTCCCCTAGACAGGGCATGCGCTGTCACGAAGAGACATGTTGCTTAATGTCAGTGAGCTTTGAGGCCTCCCGTTACTTACCATTGGTGGATTTCAAAGCCACTCTGGACTGCTTGCTTCCTGCTGGTCAGCTTTGCGGTCGGCACTTCCCTCTTGCATGTAACTGTCCCCTAAAGCATGGTCCAAGTTCTTGTGTCCTTACACTGCTCGCGTTTATAGGAGCTATTTGTTTCATTTTGTTGAGCCACACTAAAGAGTACATCTTTTGTAGCTGGCTTTGTCGTTTGCTTCCTCCCGTTGTTAGCGTCCGCTTGTTACATTATTGTTACATTACACAAAGACACATTAATTTTATGTAGGCAAGGGAAGATTAAGTGACCTTTATAATTTTTTTCACAGTTTTTATTTTACGCAAACTCGAGCCGTAGGTATTCGAGCGCTTTTACATGAGCATCAGTTACATTGCACAAGGACACATTCTCCCTGGGTGTTTTACTTAAGCTGAGGTTTCTTTCAGCTTCATACCCTTGTAGCTTGCTTTTAGATGTTCTTGCCCATTAGGGATCCAGTTACCTCTGGAAGTGTCTAGAGGTGATGTGGTAAAAAGTGGGCGCTCTCTGCAAAATATGTGGTGTGCAGTCTTGCAGTCAGGAGTATCTGAATAACAAAGGAGTTGTGTTGACTGTGTATTGTCAATTTCACTGAGCCCTGAAGCTTTGATTGGTACCTTGAGTGCTAGACAGAGGTGTCTGTTGGCTTCCAGATTTCTGGTAACAATCTTGCTTTCACAATCCTCACTTCTTAAACTTGTCCTAACCTCACTGTTCTCACACTGGACAGCACCGCTTGACACGGTAGAAGTCCTCAAAAATACAGGGATCGGCAGGAAAGCAAATTTCTGCACTCAGAAGAGTGTGTGCGTGGGGGCAGCCAACGTGCGTGTTGTAGAAGGCAATCTTGGCCAGCAGAGAGATGTATCCATGTTATCCATCATTCTCTGGTAGTCCATTACTTGACGCGAAAGCACATGACTTATTGTGAATAAGAACGTATATTACTTTGGTCACTGTGCTCATGCGTTATAAGAAATCGTAGTGTTAGTATCATCATATTGGGATTTTTGACAAGATTTACAATAGTTTGAAACTCTCATTCTAACGAGTTTTTTCCATATCACAGGGTGTTATGAAGAGCTTAGTTGTGAAGGAGGCAAGGTCTTGAAACAAGAGTGCCCATTAGATCTGTAATTCTGCAAAAATGGCGGGGAAACAATATGATTAGGATTTGGGGCTGTAGGCATGCTATTTACATAATAAAACATCAGTTTGAGATTTAAACTACAGTGTGCTTTTACATTTAACTTCGGCTAAAGGCTTTGCATTGTTCATTTGGTTGTAAAGTGGAATTGGTAAAACATGCACCCTTTGTGCCGTTTAGTTTTTAACATTGGATTACTATGGAAATGTAAAGACTAATGCAAAATTTTCTAGCTAGCATGCAGGAAAGTTTCAGTTCTATTAAGCACGCAGAGGCGAGGATTAGGCTGTATCTTTCTTCTATTTATTACAAATCATTAGCTCCAGCAGCCTTTCCAAGAAACAATAAACATGAAAAAAACATTTCCCATGAACACCGGAAAAATGGAAATAAAGAAAGTCCAACGGAGATAGCCAATCCAGCGCGAGGATCCGTCATAACTTCCCCTGCAGACGCTCTGTCTCCCTCTTTCTTCGTGCGACCCCATCAAGGCAGTCTTTGGTCATTCCTGCTTGCCAGTATCCGATCCTAAGACCAGAATAACAACGTAGGTAAGTTCAAGGGACTAGGGCTCTCTGCCACCATCCAGTCCAAATTTACATGAGTAGAACACGAAAAACCAAATGCATGATCAACATTACTTTGGCAGAAACAGAACCGAAAAACAGTTACTCACCGTACGTACGCAGATGTTCTGGGAGGGTTCCGCAGGAAAAACGGGTGGGCTAATCTTCGCCTCCGCGTCCTTAATAGAATTTAAACTTTCCTGCACGTCAGCTAGGAAATTTTTCATTCTATGGCAGGACCGGAGGCTCAGATTAGGCCAGTTTAAAGCTTGTCAACCACCAAAGTTTCCAGTGAAACCACCGGTCTAAAGTAAAACCTTTTGAAGGTGGAATCTGAAGACCAGTCTGCGGCATTCAAGTTATCTTCTAGCCGCGCTCCCAACAAATAAGCCTTGGATGCCATTGCACCCCTCACCGAATGAGCCCCAAAGCGGGAAGTATCAATACCTGCCTCCTGCATCACCCGGCGGACCCACCTTGCAATCGTGGGGGAGGAAACCGCTTTGTGTGGTTTAGTAAGAGCAATAAACAATTGTTTCACGCCCTGTGGACGTATATCTACTGTTGCCACCTCGTAGGCCTTTAGCGCTCTAACCACACACAATTTTGGGATGTCCGGGAAAGCAGGATAAGACACAGATCGGGAGTCACACTTAGTCCGTCTAGAAATATGAAATGTAACTCCTTCCGGAGTGAAAACTCGACCCGTGAGATCGAGGGCCCGCACATCTGACACACTGCGACATGAAATCCAACACAGCAACATTGCCAGTTTAGCAGACATCTGCTTACGCGACAAATATTTGTTAGAAGGCCAGGATCGAAACAGATTCAGAACTTTGTTCACATCCCATAACACAGAGTACCTAGGCTCTGGAGGAACCGACAACCTGATACCTCTCAACAATTTGAAAACTAAGGGATGTTCACCCACCGGGCGATTATCCAATGGCACATGACCCGCTGAAATCGCAGAACGAAAGGTGTTGATTGACCTATAGGCCAGTCCCTCCTTCGCTAGCGAGGCTAAGAAATTAAGGACGTAGACCATTTCTGCCCCCATCGGATCCACCTGTTGCCGCAGGCACCAACTCCCCCACCATGACCATGCGGATCGATATCTCTTATTGGTGCTCTCGAACCAGGATTAAGAGAGCAATACGGCAGCTTCCTCCGAAAGGCCTGGGACTTTTCAGCATTGCCTGTAACCCGCCAGGCCATCAAGCACAGACCGCCCATGACTAGAAGATGGTGGGGATTCCCCTGAGGATCATTGAGATCGCGACCGAGGGGTAGAGGGATTGGAAAATCCCAGGAAAGTTCCATCAGAACCAGAAACCAGGCTTGCGACCTCCATACTGGAGTGATCACCACTAGGTCCGCCTGTTGTCTCCTCACATGGTTTGATAACCTCATGATCATTGCAAAGTGGGTAAAGGCATAACCCTGCTCCAATCTTGGAGGAAAGCATCCACTGCCAATGCCTCCGGATCCAGGCGCCAGATGTAGTACCGGTCCAGCTGGGCGTCCAGATGGGAGGCAAAGAGGTCCACCGAGAAGGGGTCCCATTGAGAGTGGATCTCCCTAAACACACTGGGGTCTAGTTGCCAGAGGCTGGTGTCCTTCCAGTGGCGAGAGCACCAGTCTGCTACTTGGTTGGATGAACCCAGCAGGTTTTCCGCCAATAGGGATATATGGTTGGATAGGCACTACTCCCAAAGATCGCGTGCCAGATTCGACAAAGCCTTGGACCGAGTCCCCCCGAGATGATTGATGTAGCGCACCGCTGCCACATTGTCCATTTTGAGTAGAACACAACTTTGAATCCTGTTCCTTGTCCAACACTTTACTGCGAACAAGCCCGCCATCAACTCCAGACAATTGATGTGAAGGGACTCCTCCGGTAGACACTTCTCCACAACGGGCACCCCAGCCGGAACCGCTGGCGTCCGACTCTTATCACCAGATCTGGTTGTGAGCCAAAAATCACCCGGCCGTTCCAGGCCTCCATATGGTTGACCCACCATTGCAGTTCCGCCCGTGTCTCTTGTGAGGGGTACGACCTGAGAGTAGGTGAGGCCCTTTCGCAAATTAAAGGATTTGAGGCGTTAAAGGGCCCTGTAATGCAGGGACCCCGAAAATATGGCCTGAATCGTTGACAATAGAAGGCCTACCACACTGGCAAGTTGGTGTAGGGAAATTATGGAACGGGATAATGTACGTTTCAGCTTGTGCCTGATCTTGGTTAACTTCCGAGAGGGCAGAGACAAGGTCGCCGCGACCGAGTCTATCATGAAGCCCAGAAACTGCATCCTCTGAGAATGGATCGGGTCCGACTTGGTCTCGTTGATGACAAAACCCAGGGATTCCACGAGAGACACGGCTCATTGCAGCTGAGCCACCAGACGTTGGGGACATTGACTCATAATGAGGATGTCGTCCAGATAAATTATCAGCCGGACGCCCTCCAATCTGAGACGCTCCACCCCCTGCTTAATCACCTTGGTGAAACACCACGGAGCAGAAGACCGCCCGAAAGGAAGGGAGGCGAACTCGAAGATCTGAGAACCCCCACTGAAACTGCAGAAAACGTTGATGAGGGGGGAAAACCGGGATCGGGAGGTAAGCGTCCTTGAGGCCCAGACGGACCATCCAGTCCCGTGTCTGTAACAGATCCCTCAGGAGGTGAATGCCCTCCATTTTGAAATGGCAGTAAATGAGCCACCCATTGAACTCTTGCAGGTTTATTATGGGGTGGTAGCCTCAGTCCTGCTTCTCCAACAAGAAGATGTTGCTGAGAAACCCCCGGGGGTGAAGAGTGGAGGGTGTGACTGCTCCTTTGCGAACCAACTCTGAAATCTCCCTGTCGTAAGGTACCCCTGGTCCCGCGTGAATGTGAGGGGTCTGGGACGGAAAGGTTGGGTTGGAAGCTTGGAATACTCGGACGGCTTGTAGAACCCAAGCGTCAAGAGGTGAGCAAAGACCAATTTTGAAGAAAATACTGTATTCTGCCTCCCAACTTTACCTTCCCCAAACCTTGGACTCTTAACTCGTTGGTTGGTATAGGAACCATCTCCACGTCCTCTGCCTCCCCAGCAACGGGGGAAGTTCCTGGTTGGAAAGAAGTATCTGAACTTTTCCGGGTCCTGATATTGTCCTCTATGGAACTCTCCCTGCTTGAAGGAGGCTCTGTTGGAAGGACGGACGGTCGAGCGCCCCCTGCCACGACCAGCTGCGCCAAAAACACGCGGGGTGAAGATACGCTTGATTGACGTTTGGGCTTTGTCCAGCGAGTTAAATATGTTCACGAACTTGCCTAACTTTTACGAAGGGGTCCCTGAATAGGTTGCCCTCCGCAACTGGACCCGCTTCTGAGGTGGCCAAATCCCCAAGTTTAGGATCAATTTTTGATAAGGAGGGACCTGCGACGTTCGGTTGAGATAGCCACATTAGCGTTTCCAAGGAAAATTATAACCCTCCGCACCCAACTGGAGAGGGTAACTGGGGATATCCGGGTACCCGAAGCCTTGGCATCCTCCGCCATATCCAGATTTTTTGCTAAGGGGCCAGCTGTGTCTAAGAGTTTATCTTGACACGCCCTCCAAGAGCGGTCGATACACTTCTTAGGATCGCGAACGAATTTCGCCAAAAAGGTGGACATTTTTGGATCCACCTCGGGGGTCAATGCGACCTTCCCCACTAGGGTAGGTCGTGGTCACTCCACGCGGAGACAACTCCTCACCTCCTGGTCCAGGGGCTTACGTAGTCTGCCACCTTGGGGGTAAGAGTCCATTGCGATGAACAATGGGGTGCAATAAGTAATCCGGGTTAAGCATGTCTGTGGGTGGGGCCGGAGACGTTGATGGGGCAGGTTTAGATGGGCGCCATGGACGCTCCGACTCCCCATCCACGTCAGAGATCTGGGGGGGGCTCATCTGAGTCCAACGTAGTCTCCTTGTCCGGAGCACCAGAGGGTCCCTCCAGAGCCTCCTCCGGCTTGCTGGGAGGGGTGGAGGCCTTGGCTTCCGTAAATGCCTTCTTAAGGTGCGCAATGGCATCCGTGTCCACTCCTACGTCCTCAGAGCGCTTGCGCTTGGGATCCGCTACACTAGTGGATGCTTGACCCAGAGGTAGGGGAGTCTTAGGCCTCAACAGATCTTCCCTCTGGTCGAGGGGTAAAAGGCATTGCACCTGCAGCTTCTCAATTTTCTTCTCCAAAGGCTCAACCACTTGGGATGCTGCCTTAAGAATGGAGTCGTCCATGACTTTACAAAAATGGTCATCTACTGGCAGGTACATGACCTCCTCCTCCTCCTCTTCCTGATAATAATCCTCAAACTCCATGAGGCAACTGGGCACAGTGCAAATATAATATGCAAATAAGGGGTTAATCTAGGGACGTACCCTTTGAAAATAACACAGGACGTGCACTTTTAAGCCAGTAAAGGCTGGGGACCATAGAAAACTCTCCCTCTCAATTCTGAGGGATTGACACCTACCTGGGCCGGTCCCGTTTATAAGGTATGGATCTTACCCACAACGCGGGTGTTCTGGCTCCAGGCAGGGGCTCTCTCAGATAGGCAAACCCCAAACGTCACACCGGGATCTTCGGCCGCAGCGAGTCAGTCTAAACCACGCTAAATGATTCCTCCAAGCGGAAACAGATGACTCGCCGCTGCGGGGGGTATACACACTATCAGTGCGCTGAGAGCAAAGAAGCACAGTCCCCTAGCGGCGGGAGGCTGCACCGCGCAGAGAGCCTGACATACGTCGCGGCAGCGTAGGAGTGCACAGCGCTCCGGCAGCCGATCTAAAAAGGAAACACAGCGTTACCATTACAAGGGCCAACGCGACTCAATCCCCCAGAAGAAACTCTCGCCCTAAAAGCAAAGCAACACGAAAAATACAATTAAACAGCACAAATATGCAGTAAAGAAAAAGGCACTCATCTCAATGCTGCAGGAGCAGCAAAGAAAGAGGAAGACAGAGCGTCCGCAGGGGAAGTTATGGCGGATCCTCGCGCTGGATTGGCTATCTCCATTGGACTTTCTTAATTTCCATTTTTCCGGTGTTCATGGGAAATGGTTTTTTTTGTATGTGGATTGTTTCTTGGAAAGGCTGCTGGAGCTAATGTTTTGTAATAAATAGAAGAAAGATACAGCCTAATCTGAGCAGCCGGTCCTGCCATAGAATCTAATTATCTGTCATACAAAATAGGAGCGGTTCTCCTTGTCCCATCAAAAAAGCCACCCCATGATTTTATTACATAAATGTTCAGTAAGTTTTTGGTAACTCACAATGTAGTGGTCAGAAAGACTAAAGGAGTACATAGTGTGCTAATAAAAGTTAAATGTTATTGTCTGCCATATCCCTACTGTTTGTTTTTTACATTCCCCACACCTTAACACTATTCTAATTTTTACTCTTTCAAACCCACTTTTTTCTACCCACTTTTATTTCTTCCTCACACTTTCTCTTATTTGCTGTTTCACCCCCACTAAGAGTGGTCCTTCTAACCTGATATTGCCCCAGGATGCCAACGTTTGAGAATCAGAAGACCGTGGTGGACAATCATTTTTAAATGTTTACATGAATTAGTCATTTTCCAGGACTATTTGGGTAGCTTACCTTTTCAACTCGCTTATGATTTTATTTAGCAGTATTACCAGTTAAGAGCCAAGTGATGCATAAGTGCTGGATGTTTACATGAGGTAGATCGTACAGTGATAATCTATCTCTTGAACACTGAAGTGATACAAACCTCATCGTACTAATTAAATCAGTCACACTCCAATCAGTTTGTGCATAGGTAATAAAACCGGATTCTTCGATGAATACTACAAAATATAAGCTTACTGTGGAAAGTTAGTACAGCATGTCACAAGGGAGGTGGACTTTATGAGATTTTCAGATAGTCTGAATATGCGTAATCCAACTTTCACCTGGTTGTACATAAGGATTTTGCACAATCCGATTTTAGCTGTAGGCCTGACTGGTTACTTCTGTTGTGGACAATTTCAGGTCTGGCTGCAACCAAGATACACAGTGAGCTTTTTGTATACTAGAGCAGTATGAAAATCACTGTCACTTGTGCATTGCTCACAGCAATCACATCAGGAGGTACAACAGTATGATTAGACTCAAAATCATAGTAATTAAGCCTAGAATCTGAACTTTCAAATAACCCAGCCAAAAGTGAAACAACGCCTCAATGCGGTGCAGAGTTTCTCCAAAGTAATTCCAAAGCAGGAGCTGTAAACAGTCTTCTTATTCTTTATGTAATTCAAGGTCTTGAAGTCCTTAAAATATATATGAAAACATAACCGGTCAGGGTTTCTTTACAAAGGTTGTTCTTCAACTTTACATGTAAGGTAATTTTTCATTACGGTATTGTATATCAAGATTAATTGTACACATTTGAAACCAAATGGCCTATGAATTTCATAACCTACGTTTCAACCAGTTTTACTCTGTATTTCCCTGCTTAATTATTGGGTGTGTGATGTAGCTATGGATTTGAGTGCAGGGAAAATTGGGTTTGCATTATTTTCAGTTTACTTGAGCGCTCTACCATCTAGAGTGCTGCACACTCCTAGCTCACTAGATAGTCAAGAAAACCCACCCCTTCTTCCTGTAAAAATATATGTGGTTCTTAAGCCAGGCCCACAATATTGATACATTTTGTCCCTCGGACATAGTCTGATTTCTAATACCGTTGGAATGAACGACTATTACCCTCACTTTTTTTAATACGTATTTTTAAGGCCCATAATTCTGCATGGACAGTCCTCTTTGGAGCACGCACCAGTCTTGTACTGACATTACAGTGATGGAGGCACTGCTTACACTTCCGGCTTTAATTTTTTAGGTCTCGCCTGAGCCAGCGCATGCGTTACACTGGCGAGACTTTTAGTAAGTGGGCTTCAGAAAATTTTCCCACACGCTTTTGCTGGCCTCAAGCTTACGGTTGGGCGCGCGCTTACTTGCAGAGGTGCCATCTGCCTTTCTTGTGATGCTCATTAGGCGCATCGTTCGCAGCGCGCGATCGCGATCACTTTCGCGGCTGCCTCACTTTGCCTGGCAAACTGTTACATTTGTTTTGCAAGTTTTTTTTTTAAATAGCAGAAAGTCGGGGCCCAATGGCATAGATAGCTTTGTAACAGGTCCAGATTAGGTTAAGCATGTTGTTTTTTCTTTGTTATGGGCAGATGTAGAGTAACTGGTTTGCTCAGAATCACGGAGTGTTTAGGAGAAGCCGTGATTCGAATCTGAAGCCCAATGTTGAAAGGCCGGCTGGTCTATCTACTAGGCACGTATTTTCTCTCTTGGACTCTCAATGCATCTGTCTCTTTGACGCTGCCACAGAGTTACTTTTGGTTTCTTTCTCAATTTTGGTGCGCAGTCCTCCACAGTTCGTGCGGCACCAGTCTCCCAGGGCTCTGCCCTCTGTGGACTCGCTACACTCCCAGCGCACAGCCCTCTGCCGCGCGGCCTGTGTGCACCGGTCACCTTCACCGTGCCTCTACTTCAGTCCGTTGCCGAAACACAAGTAGGAAAACTTAAAGGGGCGATAACAGCCTCCAATTAGGCAGAGCAAAACTAGACGTGTGTAATCACATCACCCATTCTGAGATAAGAACACAGATTAGAGCTGTAAATCACATGGGAACACGGCCAGGGGCCCGAGAACAACCATTTTAAGATAAATCCACAGGTCACAGTCTTGATAAAGCTATATTTAGCCTAGCCATGTGAACTGCGTCTCTTACTACTTTTTTTTATTCTTCCCAGACGCCTTTTTTAACCAGATTTTTATTAAAATGTAACTTTGACTGGAGCGTGTCATTCGAACATTTTTCCTAAGACTGTATTTCTTTTTCTTTCTTTTTCATATTGACTCCTACTGTTTCTACCTCTCTCCAACTGCTGCTAAAAAGCATGTATTGTGCAGATACTGAGCTGTTTTCAATGCCCTTAGTTAAAATGCAAGTCAAATAGGAAGTCACCACTTGGCTTCCCCACGGTGTGACTCAGCTTTTCACTGTGTTGACGCGATAAAAAGTAACTCCCCTCGAGTTATGCGGCAATATCTCTGGCCAGTAGCTCTGCAAGTAACTCCCCTCGAGTTATGTATGCGGCAGTATCTCTGGCCAGTAGCTCTGTGACTTTCCACCTCATGTTATGTTTGTCTTTTTCTAAATCTCGCCTCAATAAAGTGTGTTGTGACTTTTTTTGTGTAGAAGTTAATGCAATGCTAAAGTCGCCTCAAAGCGCTCATTTGGGAAAGGACAGGCAGAAACGAGCATTGGCATAGCCAATAGGTGTCGCCTTTGGGACCTTATAAGTGTTAAGTTATCCAGCACAATATCCTTGGTGCAGCAACATCAAGTGTTGCATGGCTAAACGCTTATAGGGTCCCAAAGGCGAGACCTATTGGCTATGCCAATGCTTGTTTTTTTTTTCTCTTGCAATTTCTTTCAGCTCTGGAAGACCACTTTTTAGTACTTGTATGCCCAGCGGTTCCAATTTTGTGAGCTTTAATTCTTCATTTTTTTAAATAAATCTTTTTATTCAACAATCATCGACATATAGTAAGTAATACAAAACAATATCATTATAGGCTTGACGGACTAGTACAATCATCATTTACAGTATACACCGTAGGGATAAATCATGGGGTGAGTAGGTCATCCAATTCAACACTAAGAGGGGGAGGACATATGTCTCCACGATATGAATTCCACACGCTCCATATTCGGGACAATTTTTTAGGGAAGCCACGGGTCGTATATACTGTCTTTTCCCGGTACATGCACCAGTCTAGGTTTGTTTCCCATGTCCCTACTGTGGGTGTTGCCGCCGCTCCCCAGGCCTGAGAAATATTTATTTTTGTTATCATAAACCCCAGAGTGGCCCACTGTATTTGGTGTGCATTTAAATCAGTAGGCTCCCATATGTTCAGGAGACATCGACGTGCTTCCGGGCGAATAACCATTTCAAACACTGCACTTATTACCCTGTGTATTTCCCTCCAATATGGTTGGATATGCTCGCATTCCCATATGATGTGCATAAAGGTGCCTGGCTGTCCACATCTTCTCTGACATTCCCCTTCGCTCGCTCTACCCAGCTGCACCAAGCGGGGTCCCGTAATATATGTCCTATGCAGGATTTTGAGCTGCACTAGCCTAAGTCGCGCTGGGATAACTACTACTCTGGGAGAAGACACTGCGTCTCGCCATTCCTCATCGTCCATTTCTATACCCTCTGCCACCCATTTGTTTTGTAAACCTAGAAGGGGGTCATCCATATTGTATATTAATTTTTTATATAAGGGAGATAGTTTTCTCGGGGAGGTGGCCATCTAAAAAACTGTCCTCTAGTTGGGAGCACTCCGGAGGGGAGGAACCCTTTGGAAGGAGTGAGAGAAATGCGTGACAAACTTGGGCATAGAGAAAATGTTCAGCGTCAGCTAGCTCGTGTTGGCTTTGGAGAGCTGCGAATGTTTTAATACCTCCCTTTTCCCACAGGTCTGCAATCCGGGAAATGCTAATCAGGTACCATTTATCAAATCCCTTTGACTTCCACAAACTACCCAGCCGCTCAGAGTCCCACAAGGGGGTTGCCGATGTCAGTCTATTCCCCCATCCGAGGGATCTGTTAGCTGCATGCCACACCTTTACTGAATGACCAGTGGGGCCTGTTAGGTGAAATCTGGTTGGTTTCGAGTAAAGTGCTCTATTGTAGTTCCCTCCCGGGAAGAGCCACCTATCCATATGAAACCAAGGTTTTCAGGGTTACCATATGTGCCATGATATCTGCCAGGTGTGCGGCCCAATAATATTTCTTTATATCAGGGAGGCTAATGCCTCCGGAGCTTTAATTCTTAACTATGTATGCAGCATTGTCATCCCACAATGTGTTTACAAATTGCATCCTGACCTATATTACTTCTCCCCTTAGTGCACGTTGTGGCTTTTTACTCATTTTTTTCACTTGCACAGAAATAACCCTATTTTAGAGAATGTGATTTAGGCAATTTTTGTACTCTTTCCTAGTATTTGCAGGTTTTCTCCTGACCCTATTTTACATTATTTCAGGGGGCCTCCTGACCCTATTTAATTAAGTTCTATTTTCACAGCAACCTTCTTCCTACATTTGTTATTTTGACCTTTGATGCAATATTTGTGTGCTTTTTGTTTTTTATGTTTTGCAGAATCTCATCAGGTATAGTTTTATGAAATTCATTTTCTGATGATGACCCTCTAAATATCCAAAACAGTTGACATTCCATAGACACCATTGCACTTAGGCCAGGGAGAGATTACTTAAAATAAATATTTTGGTTGTGACTTAGCCAACGTGTGATTTCCAATTCAATTCTCCTACGGTAATTTGCAAACCTTGTAAATTGACACTTTGCTTATAACAGTTTGATCACCAAGAGCATCAAACACTATTGTGTCTGCACTAACACATGCTTCATTAATTATAGCATTATTATTTTTCATTTTCTCTGTTCTTTTTCCGCATAAATTGCGCATGGATTGATTGGACTTGGAATAGAAAAAAAGTATTTTTTATAATATCTAAGTGAATAATTATTTTATGTTGTAGTCAATGTAGCAGGTTCCACCTTGGGTAGGTTTGTTGGGCAGCCTGTGTTGTTTCATACCAGTCATTTAGACCAGGTGTCACAAATGTTAACCTGCATTATGCATATTGTGTGGAATCCAGTGACAATACTAGCAATTCACAAAGTGGTGATAATACTAGAGCTACCATTCTCTGGCATTCACTCTAGTGAATAGCTCTAGCTCCCTATAGAGTTCTTTAGGATACTTTTCTCGCTTTTGCAGCCTTCTGTGAAAGGATGGGTATTGACAGAAACTATGGGCATCATTAGGATGGCGGGCGGACAAAGTCCACCCGCCATCCCGACGTGAAGAGGGACCGCCCGCCATAAGGGTGGGGGTCCCGTGGGGGCAATTAGGATGCACCCGCTACAGTGGCGGGCGCATCCTGCATATTTAACATTGCGTCCGCCACAGTAATATGGCGGGGGGAAATGGGTGGCGGGCGGGGACGGATCTCGGGTGGATCGCCACCGCCATGCGGGCAGTGGCGATCCGCCCGAGATCCTAATGGGCCCCTTAGTTTTGTGTTTTGAAGAATTGGTAGTTAAGATAATAAGGATTGCCTAGGGTTCCTGGAATCGCTGAAATTACACTAAGTTAATGTAGCAATGAAATCCGTAATATAGTAATGAAATTCATGTCGGTTTGAAGTAAATGGATAAATAACTGTGTTCTACAGTGAAGGTCTTCCTCAACTAAGTAGTCAAATTGTTAGACCTAGATCAAGGGGAGCTGTTAAGTACACGAATTGGGCAAGAGCATACTAAGTGTCTTGTAACAGATTTAACCATATTACTCCACTATCAGCATAAAATTAATTCACCAAGGGTAGTAACTTGCCTAGGGTGTGGCAGAGAAGTAAGCATAATTTTGGTGTATTTGTTTCGTGTCCTGAGATTGCAGACTTTGGAGGAAGGCCATAAAATAACATGTTGGATTTCTTGACTGGAAGCTGTCCAGCTTCTTTTTGATTATGCTTACTAACCCTCATGTTATGCAAGAAAAAATATAATGTATAGTTGAGATTTTTAGAGTGCTAGGTTTAATGTCTGCAAAATGTAGACCTGCCAATCAAGATTCGATCCGGCTAGTGATAGATATAATTTATACCATATGTGGCACAATGTTACTTTACCACTAGTTGATTGACAAGATTTTTGGGATCTTACTTGTGATTAGCACAAAGGTTTGTTTGGACCAGCCTTTTGGCAATACTCCTCTTGCCAGTTGTTGCCCGAAAGTAGATTGACCTATTTGGTGGGAATTTTGTGCTGCGTTTGCATGATAAAGACAGGTCTGGAATTACCTTTTATTCTTCCCCGGAAGCTGTAACCATTAGAAGCGATAGCCCAGGCCCTGTTGGGTCCTATGTCCGTTTCCCCAGCTTCTCAAGGATAATTGCAGAAGTGGGGGTGGAGGGTGTCGGTGGAAGGGGGGTGGGTTTGGGACAAGCAAGAAAGGAAGGAAAGGAGAGAGACTGTGACTTATGACCGAGGGAGGAGAGAAGGAGCGAGAATTAATGGATTGATGGAAAGAAATAGAGGAGAGGAAAGTTTGAGCGTTTTTTTTTCTAGGGCTGCATTTGGTTCCCGAGTTCAACCCTGAATAAAGATATTTTAGTGGTTTCTAAACACTTTATTCAGAATCGTGTGCTACTATGCTGTAACACTCCAGCACACAGTGGATTTGTTACGCAATTTAGTGGTTGAGAATAATATTAATTCAAGTCGATGAAGCTAATACTGCAACAAGGTACAAATGGAACTTTGTGAGGTCCTATAAACTGTAATGATGATAGATGGAACTTCGAAACCAATAGTGGATGGAACCAGAGAACAGTGAAATTGAGACAAGCGAACAAACGCAAGTCACAAAATGACCTTTACGAAATGACTTCAAATTGCTTCGCAGATCATGACATAAATTAAAATATCACAAACTTATTTGCGGGCTGTGAGGTTATTTCATGGTGTTTACTCCGATGTGAGTATAAATTTGCATGCAATTTCTTAAGTTTTTCAAAGATATTGATTATCAGTTGGGAGTTACTATGAGACATGGATTCTTTGATTCAGGAGACAAGATGTCTGAAAAACTCTAAATGAATTTCTAAATGAACACTTCTTATTTGACATACATTGCCGGTAAATTGTGTGAGGATTAAATATAGAAAAAGGCAGGACAATTTGACCAAAGTGACCACTTTAATTTCCAGCGTGTATACTCTGTTATTAACACCATGTAACTTCCCTTAGTGAAGTCAAAACACCTCATAACACGTTTAGAAAAATATGAAGTATAAGAATAGTAAATACAATAACCAGTATTGACTTTCTCATGTAAAACATATCATGTTATCGAGTAAAACCGCTGTTCTGGAGTACGTATCTAAATTACTTATAGCTGGCCTTTTAAGCAATTATTTAGTTTAAAAATCTAATTTTTATACTCTTAAGTGTTCAGTTCAAATGTCTGAATGCTTGCACTTAATGGTTCTTAAAGCACTAACTGACCTTTCATGTCCTGACATTCCTTCAAGACCTGCCTGAGTAGAAATGAAATTGTAGTAAATATCTTCATGGCAGTTTTAATTTGCATATTTATTTAACCAAGGTACAACATGTTCGCTAAATTGAACGATTCACAACGGATGTTTTACTTCTGAATTGACAACACCAACTACCATCAGACCTCAATCCATTTAAAAAGTGTACCATAGATAGTTACTGTTAAGTCTGTCTTTCAAAGGGACCGGTGTCAAACATCTGTTGTCTCTAATACACGTAGAGTGGGCTTTAGGTCTGCCGCTTTCATCTGATTACTTTTTTTATTCCTAGCAAAACTCTTTAACTCGTTGGTTTGATTTTGGCAATCCCCGTTCGTCTTGGCTCAGCCTAGAGAGCTACTGGCTGGTAGCGTGTCTTTTCATCTCCAATAGAGTTCTTGCATTGAAGTAGATGAGGGAGTGTTACACAACTACAGGCCTTTGTGGCTCCTCTCAGTTGTCCCTTCTAGTCTTGGCCGATGATTGCTGTCACACACCCATCTCTCGCCTGTTTTTTTTGCCACCTTCCCCTGCGTCTCTTCCTTCTTCTTGACCCTCCCGCTTTCACCTGTGTTGCAACTAGTTCTTCCTACCAACACCTCCTATCCTTTCTTAATTTTACCTGTGTATGTTAATCTTTGTTCCTCCCTCTCAGTTCTCTCTTATGCTCTTTCCTCTTTTTCTGCAGTGCTTATCATTTTCAATGTTGCTCGTCCCTCCATTCTCTCGTTCCTCTCTTTCCCTTGTCAGTTCATTCCTCATATCTGCCAGTGCCGCCGAAACGGTCTGAAGTGAAGGCTCCCTGGCCTTCATTAAAGTACTGTTTTTCTTTCTGTGTGAAGTTAATTTGGGGTGGCAAAGGAGCCTACGACATAAAATCAAAGGACTATATCATTGTCATCTGACCTTCTTTTCACATAGAAACAAACAGGCCTCCAATAAAGGCAAGGGAGCACACGATATATTGACCGGTTTTCGTTTGTCTGGCCTTAAAGTGCAAAAGCTGCATTTCAATATGTTCACACATTAAACACAGGCCTGTTGATTTTCCAATACTTGTTATCGATTGGAAAAGTTGTTTCATGTTTGCAAGGATTATAACCTGTAAGACATTCGAAATCCCAGGGTCAGTACATAGTGTAACAATGTGCATTTCATCTATTGGATCCAAATCTTTTAATATTCACTTCTTTTCCTCCACTTCATAGGCATGGAGCGCCGAAAACTGATTACAGCCTCTGATCCCAAGTACTGTGGTACACTATTGTCATCTTTAAATGAGCAACGTGTCCAAGGAATCTTTTGCGATGTCACTGTTATCGTGGAGGACAAAAAGTTTAGAGCCCACAAAAATATTCTTTCAGCGGCCAGCACATACTTTAACCAGCAGTTTTCTGTGGCCTGTCAAGTGGTTGAACTGAGTTTTGTTAGAGCAGAGATCTTTGCAGAAATTCTGAGCTATATTTACAGTTCTAAAATTGTTCGGATCCGCTCTGATATGCTGCAAGAAGTGGTTAGCACTGGGAAGTTACTAGGAGTTCAATTTCTTGCTGATCTGGGTGCGCCTCTATCGCAGGTGAAAAGCATGGCAAGTTTTATCAAGGACCACAGTGTGGAATTCTCACCATATGAGGCTGATGAAAAGGTGACTGGTAATGAAAAGTCTATCACAACAAAGAGTGTACCTGACAAAGACATTCATATTAATGCAGTGCCTGTTGTACCTGTGGAGATTTTGTCTAAACAAGAGCTCAAGGAAACCGAGCAACTTTCAGTTTCCAAGGACGAGGTGAAAGACTCTGAAGATATCATTTTTTTTCCCGAGATTGTAGCACCAAAACCACCTGTTTTAAATCCTGAGATGGCACAACAAACTTCTAGATTGTATCCAGTTGCCTTGCCCGAGCAGCAGACGGGTGCCAACAGTAATGCTTCTGCTCCTGCTCAAACTGAACTTAATTCAAAGGGGAAAACTCCAAGCTACATTATTTGTTCTCAGCAAGTTCCTCCAAAACCATGTGTTTTAAATAATACTGCAGTTGCGACAGAAACGACCATTTCAAATGCAATTCAGTTGCCAAAGACAAGCCCCAGCAATAGTACCAATGCTCAAACTGCACTTAACCCAAAACAAACACCTCTGCCAGTTGCACCTTCCGAAGGACATGGACCACCTCAATCTAATGTATCTGTTGACCTGTCAAGCCAAAGACCACAGGAAGCTAGTATTGAAAAACTTGGGTCCATTCAAAGTATTTTTACAGATTCTGCAATACCACTACAGACCATTTCAGATACAGTTAAAGTACTGAAACAGAATGTGAGTGCCAGTAGTAGCACTTCTGCTCAAACAGCATTTATTTCAAAGCCCACATCTCCATTCATTTCGCCCTCAAAAGGTGATCAACCTAATGCATCTGTTACCTTCAGCCCAAGAGAAGCACAAGGGGGTGATGCAACACTTGGCTCCTCTCAGAATCTTCTTATTCCTAACACTGTGTTACTAAATCAACATCTCCTTAATTGTCCTAGCATCACCACCTTCCCCCAGCAATTAATCTCTCCAACAAAAAATGTAGTTGTACAGCAGGTCTCATCTGTAAATACCCTTGATAATAGCCCAGTGGCAATTAATAACACCAGTTGGCCATCAAGCCCATATGCAGTGACCAGTGCACTTAAAAATCCAATAAAAGAAGCATCAGATAATGGACCAAAGGTTCAAGGACCACATGTGGCAACATATGTTCAAAGTAGCCCTGTGATCATTACCAACAGCAATTGGCCTTCCAGCGTGTATCCATTAGCAAGCTCTTTTAATCAGCAGGGAAATCGAGTAAAAGAATCATCCAGTGATGGGCACAAACTTCAGGAGCCACAGTTGGCTATCTTTACTCAAGAGAATATTTCTAAACCAGGAGAGCTAAAAATTAAAGTTGCAGCTATTAATTCTGGAAGTAACAAAGACTCCTCAGGAAGTACAGGAGTAGGATTGCAGCACATTATGGATGGTAAGAAAATCATCACTCTGGATACGCCATCTGATCTTGGAGGGCTGTCAAATGACTGCAAGGTTTATGCAAACATTGGTGAAGACACCTATGACATAGTTATTCCAATTAAAGAGGAACTTGATGAAGATGAAGCAGTCGATCTGCTAAGATCGATGGACGGTCCCTCAGACAGCAAACGCATGAAGGTGAAGCATGAAGACCATTACGAGCTCACTATTGAAGGAAAGGTCTACTATATTTGCATTGTGTGCAAAAGATCTTATGTGTGTTTAAGAGGTTTAAAAAGACATTTCAATTGTCATTCTTGGGAAAAAAAATATCATTGTCATTACTGCGAGAAAGTGTTTCCTTTGGCAGAGTACCGTACAAAGCATGAGCTCCGTCACACAAGGATGAAAAGGTATCAGTGCTTGATATGTGGCAATTATTTCATTGACTATAAAGTAATTACTTCACACATGAGAGCAGCCCATAATCAAGACCCGTCCAAGGACACGAGGCTTTATCTTCTGCACCCTACCAAGCCCTCACAAATTAAACAGGAACCAGATACTATTAATGAACATCCTTCGACCAGCGTTTCTGTTGTGAATGATGACATTGTTTGTAATGCTGAGATTGTGAAACAAAAGACTGTTAGTCAAGCAGCGGAGTCTGGATCCTTATTGAAGCCTATGAGCTGGCATGATGTGTTTATGCCCCAGGCAGAACTAGATGGTTTCAAACCAAATACTTCTGATGGCAGTACAGAATTTGAGTTCATAGTACCAGAGTCTTATTGAATTCATCAAATCTGGAAGCAGATTTTGTTTGACAAATTGTCACCTATTTAAGATGGAGTCCTGGTAAATGTTAAGACTTAAATTGAAAACACATTGACTCGTACTTCATTGTCATCAAATATGGAATATATTTGGGTGGACTTTTCTTGTTACAGTTGGTTTGTAGGAAACACTTTTGAATGTTTACTTGAATGTATAAATAATTCCTAAGTCATCATTCCGTTACTTGTAATATATAAAACTTCAAATGGCAAATCATGAAAATAACCATCTTTTCAATAAGAATTGGCAATGGGCTGAAAAGTCCACCCCCTCCTCATGAACTCTGGATAATTTCTTCACTAAGAAAACATTTCTGTCCAGTAATGTCTTTCCTCTGATGGTAGCACGTTAATGTGTCTCATTTGCTATAAAGTAGCTAAATGTGCTTAAATAGGTCTATTTTGAGACTTAGATCATATTAAGGATTCTCTACTTCGTTTGTGACCATATTTAACATTTTTGTTTTACTTGCATTCCTGCCTGTGTGTGCAGTTTTATACTCTGGTCTAAAATTCGACGAGTGCTTTCTTTTATAGAATGCTTAGCTTTTCTTTGAGGAGTCTGATTGTGCCTCTTGTGCCCCCTTACTACTTTCTTTTCTTGCATACATGTATCAGTAAGTAGCCTTGCGTAATAGAGGTTCCATTCTACATCATGCATCGCTTTGGTAACCTGTTTCCGGACTGTCTAGAGAAGTTTCCGCCAGGACAATGATGCACATAGTAGTAACACATCCCCTTTCCTGCTTGAGCCTCCCTCACCGTTATCGAAAAGATAATTCAGACATATAATTTCAGTGTCATTATCTTGTACTGCCCTGCAATACTCCTTATGAGTGTGTGCATAATTTTAAACTTGACAGATGTAAATCAAATCTGTCCCTTCCTAGACAAGAGTTTCGAGTGCACTCTTCATTTTCCATTCTACCTGGGTATGTCATAGGATAGTTTGTCTTATAGTAGATCCTCATCACTCTATTGTAAATGTCATAGAGAAAACTGGCTCTGTCGTTCAACCCTTACCATCTCCCTTCGTCAGAATGGATCCACTGCCTAGAATGTTGCTTCCTGTTGCTTAGCCAGTCCCTCTGTTAGTTTACCAGTATCACCTGAAGCTTAAATCATGACAGCATGTTCGAATATCACTCGCCATATTAAGATCTCGCCCATTCCTCCGGCTGGTTATATATCCTTAGTCTCAAAGTCAAATACTTCAGATTTGTCTTCCATGACTAATTTTATGTACATGCTGCAGTGTATTATGTACCTGACCTTTTCTGGTATTTGACCCTTGTTTTCTTCTCAAGTATCCTCCATTAATGTCCTCATCACTAATCTAATCAGTCTCTAGGTGCATCATTGATCCTGTTTTGCCAAATAATCCTTTTCGAAAATTTGAACATTGTTGTTATTGAGAATGCCACCACCTCTCTCAAGGGTCCTATTATTCTATCATAAAACTCATTTGGACCCCGTTGCAAGACCTCTGTCATTGTAAATGGGCTTATGTGTAACTGCCCTGCATTGTTCATTTAACCTGGAACCCCGTATAGCCCATAACTGTGAATCCTAAATATTTTTTCATTGTCTTGCACAGTTTTACTTTTTCCTCCAGCCTCAAATTCATGCCCCTTTGTTTCCCTGTTTGTTGACCTACTACACATTCTGTTTTATTTTAATTGTTTAAGTCTGACATTAGCCAAGATCTTTTGATTTTACTAAAATTATAAGTATATTATACGAAATTTTAGGGACTTTCAGTCCGCTCTGTTCATCCAGTATTGTGCCATTCACATTTTATTCCGCCCACTTCAGCATACAGGATGTGGTAGTGGATCAACCTACTTAAGCAACTGACTGACTTCACTGTGAAAGACTGCATTCTGCCTTTTCACAAAGAGCACTTGCACACGTAAAGAAGTTCCCTTAAGTGACCTGGTCTACTATGGCAACATGTACTATTTGACACCAAAAAACGTATTTTTGCTTTTAGCCTTTTTTGTAGATTAATGATGGTCCATCAGCTTCCCCATCAATAGTTTTGAAAAAATCATGACCAACCTAAAGCAAATATTGACAAAATCAAAAGTCTAGCAGCCATCGCCAGGTCTATTGGATTTACTAATGCTTGTTCTATTGTGTGTGCCGTTGCTATGTGGAATGCCTTTCCTATTTCTCAGGTAGATTTCTTATTTTATTTTCTGATTTTATAGTACCTAGCAATGTTTAACATACTGATAGACACAGTACAATGCATGTATATACTTAACACCAGTCTGAATCTCTGATAAACTGTTTGAATTATGTGCGGAGAACATATTAACATCACTGATACAAGAGAAATAGAATATGTTTTATGAAATCTAAATGCACTTTTCTTCAATGATTTGGCAAGTTGAATGTGTGCTACTTTATTTAAAGAAATAGGTTACCAAACTAAAAGGAAAAAACATGTAGGAAGATTTTAAATACCAGTGTTATCTCGTTGGGAATTGCTCCCTATAGATGGAAAGCAGTTTCTAATGTGCTTGTATATATAAGTTGTTTTAACTGCATACATGGAACATTTTAATGCACATGAAAGTGAGCGATTATAAAGCGGCCTAATTGCTAGAATGAGGGCATCTCCTATGTAAAAGATGTAGTTGAAATACAGCAAAATCTTGGTTCTCCAGGATTTGTTGTGAAATGGGGATGCCTGCTAATGAAGTATGGCAGTTACTTGCATAAAAAATAGGGGTATCTGAGTTCTTTTAAAGAAGAAAAATGTAACGTTAATTAAACACATTAACATACGGTGAAGCTCTACAGTGGAATATTTAATTGACGCTTTAGTTCCTTCTAGAGACCCCCTTTCCTGCAGTGGTGTCTATAGAAGACACATTTTCCCTCTGTAATTTTTAATAGCGCCCTTAGTGTTAGTATAGTGGCGCAAACAGTATAGCTTTCCAAATGGTATCTACCTGATAACAGTTTATTATGTATTGAACTTGGTACTTTGTCACCTGGAAATTAAGGCCAAGCACATGCTTTAATGCTGATATTTTTATTTAAAGTTTGTGGAATTAATAGTGCATTTTACAGTAGATGTACACTCCATTGTATTTCCAGTTTAAACATTATTTGTTTCCATAGCGTTTTATTCTGTGTAGGCTTTTGGGGGCTCAAAGACTTGGTAGAAAACCACATTACGAAATCCAAAATTGTAAAGAGATACAATACCAGTTAAACGGATGTCTGCATTACTCTTTAGTCTACGATTCTTATTGAGCACCCTTGTAAACTTCAAACAGTTTTGTAAATGACTTATGAAAAAATAAAGGTTGCATTTTTCATGAACGGTTTTGCATATTTGTTGGACTATTTGGTGATTTACTGATTATGAAACTTAAATATATTTACGAATTACGATATTTCAGGTGCTTGAAAGTAGCAGCCCATTCCCACATACCTCTTTAATACCAACCACGTCATTTTTAGTGTTGCCAAAACTTTGATTTTACTAAATGTATATATATAAAATACTTCTAGCAGGGGTGATACAGAGACCTCGTGGGTAACCAGAGTTCCTGCTTTTGGTGGGGGCTCGCATCAGCCCTACAGCCATGCCATTGCATACCTGCAGAATACGGGCAGTGGCTTGGAATATGAAACGGCTGAACACTCCGAAAAGCCACCTACTTTCCCGAGCAAAAGCTGTTATATAAAAATTACTGGCAGATAGGCCCAGCAAAGGTGCATGGCTGCGGTGTAATACAGGCCTCTGTGGCGCAGGGGCCCTCAACCATTTGGGCCTTCCTACCCTAATTTAGTCCATGATCAATAACTACCTGTCCGTCTGGGAGACTCCAGAGCCCCACATCACATTCTGCAGAGAGGCCCTATCATTTTGTATTATGCCACTGACTTTGAAGGTCTTACAGCCATCTTTTTTCATTCACTGGCCTGTGGTCATTCACATTTTTCTCCAGCCCATATCGACCATTGGCTAACATTGTGAGTGATTCCATTCTGCTCTTTCTCAATGAGCATACCTGCATAAGTAGTAGTTCCTTTCAGTGCCAAGGACTCCTATGATAATGGTTGAGTTTTTAGACCCAAAAAGTATTTGTGCTTTTAGTCATGTTTAGGGCTCGCCTAGCGCAGCGCACATGCATGCTGCACTAGGTGAGGGCCTCTTGCAGTCACTCCAGACCTTCACTCGTGCTTGTGGCGGCCTGCAGCTTGCGGGAGCGAGCAGGGGCGCGCAGGGCATCTGTTCTGTATCCTGGTCGCTTCCACTTTCGTGGCCACGCTTGTTGGGTCTCACCAACGCAGCGCGCATGCGCTGCATAGAAAAGAGACCTTTAGTCATCGGCACAGCTTTCCCGGTAAAAACGTGCACGCGTTGCATTGCTTCCAATGGCAACGCGTGCATGTCTGGCGAGTCACTTGTGGGAGCGAACAGCTGGCACCCTATGTTATCGATTATCGCGCCTTGCTGCTCGCTCCCGCGCACTTGTGCCTGTTTATCAGGCAGTTGCACAAAGGTGGGAATACTTATATGGTATTTCTTTTTAGAAATTACTACGTTTTGAAACTTTTACATTAGGTTGTGTAACTTTAAAATCCAGATTTGTGAGGTGAATTTATTTTCTTTTTTTAAATAAAAAATTATATTCTGGTTTGCTTTAAATAGTTTCTATGTGCAGCAAAAGATACCTGACTACTACTTGTGGACAGGACGCTCTGCTAAAGCACAACTTCAGATCAGAAATAAGTTTTGTCACGTAAGAAGAACTTCTTAACTGAGCTGATTTATGAAACTCTAGAATGCTCATATAGGGTGAATTTTGCCTACCAATTTTGTAAACGGTTAAGTAAGTGTAACCTTAGTGGACGGACGCACGCACACACACACAACTTTCTCTCTACTCTCCCCGGTTTTGCACCAGCTTTTGTATTGACATGGAAGTGAATAGTGTGCTTTTTGAAGTGGTCAGTATGTGCAAATTTCTATTTTCAGTTTTGTGACTAAAGAATACACACCTTTTATTATTTCAACACTGAAATCAGTCAGCATCTTTGACTAGAGGAGCGACGCAGTGTCTATATATTGGCAAACTTTTCACCCTAACCTTAAGTGCCAAGAATTGTTTACAGGTGAACACGCACTTAAAGGCTTAAAACCTTAAAGGCAAGCACATCTTCAATGTCTGCAAGCCTTGCTGGCATTTAAAATGTATTAAGATTATAATTTTCATCTATCACAAGGTGTGCGGAATGAGATCCAAACCTGTGTACTTGTGAAATTGGATCCAGACAATTTAGTCTAAATTTGTTCTGCAATGGGTCCTGCATAAACCTTCCGCACAAATATACCATACATTATTGGCTATTCACTGTTAAAATGCAGAAACAAGGTCCAAAAATGCATATTTTGGGGCAGTTTCATGAATTTGGTGAACAATGACAATAATAAAAAAAAGTCTAAAATATGGCAAAATTCAAAAATGAAAAGGCCAATGTGTCTCGAACTCAACTTCAATTGGCATATGTTTTTTTTAAAAAAGATTTTGAAAGTCTTTGCTTTTTCGTGATTGTTCTTTATTTATTTTTGTGGTTTCTTGCTTTACAATATTTTTGTATGTCTGCTTTTTGAAATGTGTATGTCTTTAATTGGCTGTAGCTTGGTGGAACATGGTTTAATTATGTGTTAAATATTCTCATTTTCCCAACTATCTCTAATTGTTTGTGAATTTATTTTTACATTGACAACTTGTAGACCGTCTTACTGATAAACTTTACTCATTTACGTTGTTATTATTGGGTATAAATAAACTTTTAGAAATGTATGCATGTATTTGTCCTATATACAGTCCCACTAAAATTATACAGCAAAGGAGGACAGAATTATTACCAGGGCAGACTATATTAGGCAACAAATAAAGGCAAGATCTGTGGCTTAATGTGAAACATTTTGTGCCAATGCTATCTTACCATATAGCCATTTAAAACACATGAATACTGTCTGGAAAGCCGTTTTGCATCATAAGTACGAGATTGATACCTGAATGCAGCACTTGGGGCGATCAGTTTACCAGAGTTGAAAAAAAAAAATTTAAATAGCAAATTATACGGCACACGGTGGGTTATGTGGCAATCTCAGTAAATGCTAAAAACACGGCAGCCACAGAATTGCATAATAATAGTGAACCCATCCATATGGAACAGTGAAGTAATTCTCTGGATTATATCAGAGATGCACATGCAGAGCAGTCCGCATTTCTGCGTGTCTAAATGCCAGCTTTTTTGGTTGACAGCTGGTGTGGATTTGAAAAGGTTTGTTCCTAAACAGCATTTTGTTTCTCCTGTTCTTGCCCACATTTTTACAAAAGCAGACCTTGTTTAAACTCCTTCCTTCAAAATGGATGGATCATTTTCACGATTTAAGAGTACCCTCAATCCCAGTGTGGTCTAGATACATATGTAGTTTAATAAAGTTTGGAAGTTCAGTGCATCCCTAACTACTCTGGTAGCTTGGAAATACCCGAGAACCTGTCCGCAAGACCAAGCCAACTAGGAAATATCTGAAAATTTGACCCAAAGACCAGGCCACCTCGAAAATACATAAAAAACGGTCCCAAAGACCAGGACAGCTCAGAAAAACCTGAAAACCCATCCTAAAGACCAGACTAGCTCAGAGATACCCGATTACCTGTCTGCAAGACCAGGCCAGCATGGAAATACCTGAACTGCAACACATCCAATGCAAAACAGACCTCTGTCTCTGCACTGACCCTTCTGAGAGGCTACACTACAGCCACTGCTAGCATTCTGCAGTTTACTTTCGTGATCTTAAGGTTCCAAAATTGGCAAATTGCCAGAATTATATACTAGCCAATAATTAGGGGAGCTAATTAGCTCCACTTTACCAATTCACTCCAACCTACTAATTCACGCCAACCTCACTCCAACAAATAAAACATCAGAAAATGAAACTGCAATTCCCAATTTGCGTAGAAAATATTAGAATGTATTAAGTGTATAATATATTGATTGTCCGGATTAGTCGTTTTTACATATGTAATTATTCTTCCCATAAATTCACTATCAATTTAGGGGTTTTGTTTTAGCACCGGACATGCGTTCTCCTTTCAGCTTCCTAGCATTTAGAATGAGAGCACACGTCAAGGGCTTTCTCAACCCAACTCGTTCGAATATCCTTAAATTTGTCCCACAATGGTCTCTCTCGTAGGACTGTGCTGTTTAAAATGAACTTCAAGGAGCTATCCAGTGTAGAGATCTTTACAAAAAAACAAGCATTGGCATAGCCAATAAGTCTCGCTTTTGGGACCTTATAAGTATTTAGTTATGCAGCACAATGTCCTTGATGCAACAACATCAACCGTTGCATAGCTAAACACTTATAAGGTCCCCAAGGCAAGTCCTATTCGCTATGCCAATGCTAGTTTTTTTTAGGCACCAGAAGATTGTGATTTGCCCAGAGTCACAGTATGTTTTAGAGCCTCCAGCCAAGCTCGAGCCTGGTTCTCTAGCTTCAAAGTCAGCTTAAGGGGTGTGAGTGGCGGGTGAACTGGCACGGGTAGAGAACAATAGTAAAGTGGTTTAAACATGTAAAGCTTGCACCACCAATCGTCTGAGATTACTTAATTCCAGCGTGTCCTCAACAAACTGATTTCGAAAACTTCCTGTGTTAAGGCCCCAGAACGCACAAGTATTTCAGCTCATCCTCTCTAGTGTGTGTGTTTTTTGTTGCAGTCTTGGACATGTCTCGTTTATCCCATTATGATGTCCCAGATGCAATGGTAAAACCTCAGGAACTGCATGAGCTATACCCACATGTAGTCAGCTCTTCGAAGCTCCCAGACTGGTTTTATTGATCTGTTAAATGACTTTTAACAGATCAATAAAAACCAGAGTACTGACCCATGTCATACCTGTGTTCTTTCTTGTTTGTTTGTGTTGCTGCCTGTCGTTGCTTCTCCTCTGCTTGCGCTGTGATTTAGGATTATTTGTTTTATTTTAACTGTTTTGCTGCCCCAGTCCCCTCTCCACTCTACTGTCCATGCTTGTTTAAAGAGTAGCTGCCTTTCATCAGCTGCAGTTTTCCAGTGTTCTTAGTTCCTGGCACTGAGGGCTAGTGGACTGCTGATGAGGACTAGGGATTCTGTTGCTACAGACAGCATAGTGCTGCAGCGCGGCTCCGTATAGTGTATCGGAATCAGCGGGATTCCCCATAGTACTCCCCATGCTGCTGACAGAATGGGCAGGTGAGCACAGAGCACCGCATCGCCGTCTGCTCTCGGGAGCAGGCCGGATGGCTGCATGCAGGCAGTCCTCCACGGGTCAGTGCAGCTCTGTGGAAAGAAGCTGGAGCAGAGTAACCCCGATTGATTGGCGCCATGCCAGCCTGCGCTCTTTGTGGCTATGGCTGGAGCTCTGTGCGATGGCAGCGGTGCCTATGAGAGGTAAGTAGCAGAAGCATGTGCTGACCTGGTATCCCTTCCTCCGGCTCACCAGGGTACCCCACTTTAAGATTCAATCCAATGGGTTTCACTTTAATTTGTTTTCATGTTATTTTTGAGACCAGCCATGATGCCCATAAAATGCAGTTCTTTCCAGTACACCTTGCTCAAAGTGCAGTCACGGAGTTACTTTAGCAGTGAGGATATTGCCAGCTTGCTTGTTGCAACGTTGTACTAGTTTTGTTGCCAAGCATGCGCCTATCTCCTACTTTTACATGCAAACCCTTCTAGAGCAGACCCCAGGACACGTGCTAGTCAAAATGTTATTGTTAGCCTGTCTCTAAGGAACTTTTCAAGACTCGCAGTCCTGGGCAGTAGAGGCCCCATGAACTAAAGAGATGGTAATCTCCCCTCCTCTCTACCAGTGTGTTCATTCCTGGGATGGCATGTTCACAACTGTAAGCTAATTTAAGTCACTGTCACATGGAAATGTGTGTACACAAACTACAGTATATAACTGCAAAAAAAATGTGTTAATGGTATTGCAGAGGCTTAGACAGTATGGGTTTGTTTTGAAGCGTGACTAGCTAGTGTACCCAGTGGAGGCATACACTGCGGGCCTGGGGTTTATACCGTGCACCAGTGGCATGCATAGGTTAAGGGAGAGCAACAACGCTCCCACAGGTCACACTTTGCTTCTAATGAAAGGGCCTATGTTGCATTGCTGCATGGTCTGTGAACTGTCTGCAATGTGTTTTGCAGCACTATGCTGTCTGGACTGAGGGTTGCTGCATGGGCCGGTATTCGCACACCAATAAAGTGAGGATTAGTGCGCTAGGGTTATGGTAGTGGAGTTGTATCAGCTGTATGTGTGCTTTCATGTGCATGTGTTCTCCAATACTTGCTGTTTTGGCGTAGGTCATCTTGCATGATTGTTGAACATGGTTGCTTCTGTGGTGTGCTGCTTTTGACAAGTTAGTGTTAATTATCCACACAGTTACATACCACAGAATGCAACTCCACAGAATTTCAATCCACACCACATAATTCGACACCAAACCACATAATTCAACTCAACACAATTACACAAGGCACTGCATAATCTAATCCACACCACAGAATTCCAAATCATGCCACAAAATTTGACAGTACACCATATAATTAAACTCCACTATATACCACTCCACAACACAAATTACCATTCCATATAATTACTCATAACAGACAATCCCACTCAACATAATTTCAGTACAATCAATACAACATAATTACTATCCACATAATTCCACACCACACCATGCCACATAGTTCCACTGCACAAACGCATTCCACACCGCACAATTACACGCCATATAATTCCACAAACCAGCAATTCCAAAACAACCCACATAATTCCACTACACACCAAATACGTCCACTCCATAACACATGGGTAAAAGACATTGTCTTTTATAAGGCCAATAGCTATAACTCAACCAGATGTGAACCCTATTGCATTTCCAATGCTTGTGTTTTGTAATGAAAGGAACGACTCCTAATTTGCTTGTGTACATCTTCAAATTACCTTTACAGTTTAAAATACAGTATCAACAGTATTTCCCCATTTAATGCAGTTTTAAAAGGTTTTGAGGCGTTTTATTTGCTGATTTTTTTTAAAGAGCTTAATCAAAGTGATTGTTTACTTTTTAATGCTATAGGGCAGGGGTCTCCAACGAGTAGCTCGGAAGCTACTGGTAGCTCGCCAGTACCTTCAAAGTAGCTCTCTGAGGTGAAGTCAAGCCCAGTATCAATTTCAGAGAGTATGTGCCTATTAAAGAAGGCAGCACTGATCATCTCAAGACCCTAAGAGTGACAGCCAGCCAAACATATCACAGTAACTCATACAAACACACACTGTGCCAACTTATAGGACCTGCTACATGACAGCCTGTATCCAATCTCAATATAATTAAGCCACAAGGAGATTGACCATGTTGTAGTCCCTACTTTATCAGTCACAACATGTGTGTGCACAGCGCACCATCAAAAAAGTATGGCAGCAGTAGCTTGAGCTGTAATCAGTGCTGACCCACCAAAGTGCGCCACTGCAGGAGTCAGAGTGAAAATGTGTCAGTTAGATGCATGATCAGCTCAAGACCTGAGGAGAACAGGGTATGATCCAGACCAGAGAAAATGAAGAGATTCATCAACATTTATGTGTGTGCCCATAATAAACACTATTGCTTCCTGAAACTATGCCTGGTGCCAAGAACCGCCAAATATATATGCTAGCCCCATCATAAGAGTGCTATATTTGGCATAATTGTGTTCATTCCTGATATAATAGTGCCAAATGCATAATAATGGTCATCCTTGACTATTTTGGTATTTTTGGTCTAGTTGTGGTATGCTGGCAGCCATCACAGACCTACTCTGAGCATGACTGGCCTATATGTACCTATTCCTGGCATATTAATGGTCATGACTGATATGTGGTCTTATCCCTAATCCTTCTGGTTTCCAGCCTTGGCACAACTGTGGCCCTAGTATAATGGTGGGCATTACTGGCATAATCCAGGCATCTGTGGTGCTATGGTGAGCATCCATTATGATATAATGGGGTAACCCGCAATTGTCCCCGGACCTGGGTAATGATTGGTATAGGAAACAATGGTCCTAGACTTCTTTAAAGCTACAATTCAGTTATGAAAAACATTTATTAGTCAAAGGGCATCTGGTACATATAGAATTAGCATTGTATCATTAATGTACCACCATTTTATTTACAATGCAAACAAGTATATCCTCAAAAGACACAAAGGCACAAAATATCGCTCCAATAGTGACTGTTTATTATTTAGTTACTTTATAACAGGTCACCATATTCAATGCTCCAAATAGAGAAAGAGGTTGCTCCAAGGAGAGTGTGAAAAAGGAAAGTGCTCGTGAGGTAGGACAGATATAAAGGAGGGGAATCCAAAAGGCAAATTCAATAACCAATCAATTACACATTCTAGTATCCTTAGTAAAACTGGTCGTGGTTCACAGTGGCACCAGTTTTACAGATAGGCCTGTCCCTTATGGATTTACAAATATTCATTTAATGATTTTCTGATGACGCACAGAGAACATTCATCTGTGAAAAAGCAGGGCTGGGATGATATCAGGTATAGGCCCACTGGGGGGGTGGGGGGGTGAGGGGAGTGTCAACGTTTCGACCCTGGTGCAATGAAGGTAATTTATATCCTCTGCAGGCGGGTCTTCCTCAGGACTGGGGGAGGGGAGGCAACCTAGGGTAAGGTACAGTCAGGATACAGCCCCTGCGGAAGACCTGCCTGCAAAGGATATAAATTATGGGGAACAGCCATTACAACGCGGTTATTACCACGCTGTGCAGTTACATCGCATGCGTTACAACGCATGCGATGTTACAACGCTATGCCATTACAACGCAAGTCTGTACATCGACTTGCACTAGATGGCGTGCTAACATTACAAATAGTGTAGTTTACTATCCCAACACCTTCCCTACTGTTAAGTGGACTGGAGTTGGAATAGTAAATTACACTTTTTTAATGTTAGCACGCCATCTAGCGCAACTCGATGTAAAGACTTGCGTTCTAATGGCATAGCGTTGTAACATCGCATGCGTTGTAACGCATGCGATGTAACTGCACGCGTGGTAAAAACCCGCGTTGTAATATCATACATCCATAAATTATCCTCATTGCACCAGGGTCGAAACGTTGACACTCTCCCCCAGTGGGCCTGTACCCGATATTATCCCAGCCTGCCTTTTCACAGATGAATGTTCTCTGTGCGTCATCAGAAAATCATTAAATGAATATTTGTAAATCCATAAGGGACAGGTCTATCTATAAACTGGTGCCACTATGAACCACAACCAGTTTTACTAAGGATACCAGAATGTGTAATTGATTGGTTATTGAATTTGCCTTTTGGATTCCCCTCCTTTATATCTGTCCTACCTCATGAGCACTTTCCTTTTTCACACTCCCCTTGGAGCAACCTCTTTCTCTATTTGGAGCATTGAATATGGTGATCTGTTATAAAAGTAACTAAATAATAAACAGTCACTATTGGAGCGATATTTTGTGCCTTTGTGTCTTTTGAGAATACATTTGTTTGCATTGTAAATAAAATGGTGGTACATTAATGATACAATGCTAATTCTATATGTACCGGATGCCCTTTGACTAATGAATGTTTTTCATAACTGAATTGTAGCTTTAAAGAAGTCCAGGACCATTGTTTCCTATACCAATGGTGAGCATCCATGGCATATGACTGTAATACCTGGGAATTCAAAGTAGTCTGTCCATATGAGGCATTTGTACATGGGAGTACATGATGACGATGACAAGGTGATGTTTTGAGACTGTGCATTTCTCAAAAACTGAAAACCGATATTTTAAAGGCAGTTTAAGTTTTCAATAATGGGGTTTCTTCTGGAAAATTGAGTTTGTTTGCCCACAGTGGAAAGTAGTATTAGATAGAAAAATGTGCATTTTCAGAAACTGGTGAATGATAATTCAAGCTGAGCTGGGTAGACTTACTGCTGTGCTTATGTCCTTTGTGCCACTGGGCATGTCAAGATTTGAATGTTACTTCATAAGTCAAGGGGAGGCATTTAATATTGAAGAACTTTTTCCCAGCATTTCTGCTGGTAACCGCACTTGGTATACTTGGGTGGTTACTACTGAAAATCTTGCGTTGGGTGTTCATAGTGTAGTAGTCACTATTTTACAGGTATAAAATTTGCTAGTAGCTCGGGAAGACTTTCCTTCAGCAGAAGTAGCTCTTACTACAGAAAAGGTTGGAGACCCCTGCTATAGGGGTTTGGGTATTTAATATGTAATTGTTTAATATGCCTGTGTTATATCTTATTTCACTAAACCTTTTATTTCTTCATTATTGCATGTAAAAGCACTTCCAGGTATACAAGTTCAGACTGCCACTGTATAAAAAAAGACATTGAATTAGTACTTCTGAAAGCAGTGGTATAACGTGCATATTAGTGTCAAAGCATCTACTTTTTAGAATTTTTAAGAGGCTTTATCATATGTTCATTAACCCCTTGAGTGCCCCGCCCTTTCCACGCCCTGTGCCGGGCGTTTCATTAGCGGGCGGGACTCATGACGAGATAGTCTCGTCATGGGCACAGCGCAACCGCGGCCCATGACGAGACCATCTCGTCATGGGCACTCAAGAGGTTAAACAGCACGGAAGCCCATCCTTGGGTGTGTGTGGCCGTTCACCGGTGGCACGTGAAGTAACAGTAGATGTTGTAGCACTCAGGATAATGTGATGCATGGCCAAATACTTAGAAGGTCCCAAAGGCGGGACCTATTGGCTATGCCAATGCTTGTTTGTGTTGGTTTTACACTGGCCTGTTAGCATCTGCAACAATAAAGTTTTACCAGGACCATGACAAAGCCAAAAGGCTGGCACCCAACACCAGATGTATTGGCCTTGTCATCGTTTGTGTCAGTTATGTCTTTTGCCCTTCGATAAGCTGACATGTTTGGGACCTTTTAATCCTGCTACTGTTTAATTCTAATAAAACAATGTTCTTTTGATATAATTGGTTCAGAAAACAAAGTAGTCGCCAGCATTTTTATTAAACTTGCTTTACCTTATGGCTTCCAAGCAGGCTCCATTGGTTTTCGGCTTCGCAGTAGAAAATTTGAGTTTTTAATAGATTTTTTTCTGATGTACTGTAAGTTGTCACAAAGGTGGATCTCGATCAGAATATTATTGCATATTATAGCTGCCCAGTGGGGGAACTTTCCCATCTACTTAAGAACAGTCTATCATGGTTTGAGCAGGTATCTTTTTATCTTTGGACCGCTATTCTCTTGCTGGTTTTTATATCTGCAGCCTATATTTTGATAATAGAGTGCAGAACCACAAATTGCTTCCAATACTAGCCTGGGCCATTTCAACAGAATTTTCTCATGTACAAAAGCCAGTGGACGCCCCTCATCATCTGGGTCCCTCTGTGTTGGGCTGGAATGTCCTGTACCACATTGGCAGCTGCTGTGTTATCCAAGATATGCGATCCTTGAATATTGGCTTAAGTTTCAGCGTAGAGGGCATTGCTGTAATCTACTTTGGATCTCACGGTCTCCTTGTTTTTTAATAACCATAGCAATATCTTTGTGGTACAGCTTATTTAATGTTTTTTCTCGAGGAATCTAGTTAGCTGTTTGTACTCGTGTACCGTTTATCCCTCTTCTTTAATAAGTTTGAGATGTTCTCCTTTAAGACAAAGGACGTGAACACCCTATCCAAGCAGCATAGGCAGCATGTGCCATTGCATTATATATTGGCGATACATTTAGAAATAAGTTTTTATTTTCTTGATAGAGCGCCTTGTGGCCTTTGTCTGTGTTTTAGGATCCTGCATATTCATAGTGACTCGCAGTATTGAAAATTGAACTCCGAACTTGCCATTATGTTGTGATCGATGTCCTGAATTATATAGTGCATCTGCACTTACTCGCTCAGACTGCCCATCTTCAGTCAGTCCTTTGCGGTGCACATGTATATCTTACGCTTTTTTGTATTTGTACTACATTTCCCTGTGGACTTCTTGACTTGAAGCTACACCGTTATTATTTTGGGTGTTCCCTCGATTTCCCCGTGCACCCTCTAACTGCTGCTTGAGATGGCTATGTCCATTCAGTCAATTGAAGAAAGGTGTTGTCTAGATTATTACCAGGGAGACCTGTCATTTTAAGTGACCTTTTCTGAGCTGAAAGGCCTTCAAGTGAGAAATGTTCAGGGATAGCATTTAATAATGGCGGAAAGTGATGTACGTTTTACTTTTCCTGCACGTAAGAGCTGTTTTTGTAATTTGTGTGTTAGCACTGCTACTGAATCTAGTCCCTTTCATAGTGGCAAAAATTAAGAACTTATTTGATTGCAGACAGATGTCCGCCCAGGACTCCTCAGTTTGGCCTACTTGAGATTCCCTCCATGAGTAAAGGACTTGCCCAGTTAAGAGGATTCATCTTTGAAAGAGTCCATAAAGTGACGCAGCATCTCCGTTTATTAGTGCGCTGTTTAAACATGTCCGGTTTTGAATCTGGGCGAGCATTACTTGGGCACACCCTGAGTCACCCATTGGCTGCAGCCCATAATTGTGGGGTTGACATTTAACAATAATTGCGGTTTAACTATGGCCGCTTCCATTAGACCGTAACAGCGCGTCATTTAAAGTTGCGAGCATTGTGTGGCATGTTTTGAACAGGTCAAGTTAGACCTTTACTTGTATGTTAAAGTCTTTCCTGCTATGAAAACGATTTTGACTGAGACGTTGCTTGAGAGAGATTTCTGCCGAAATTAAACAAACAAAATATAATTTGTCAGAGGATAATTAACAACAAACCAACCTTGACAATGGGGAGCTACATGTACTCTGTTCCCAGATCTTACAAAGCGGTCTTTCATTTTGTAGTTTCATTGATGTACAGACACGGGTGACAGTTTCTTTAAACATCAAGGATTCATGCGTACAAAGACCCAAGGTATAGGAGGGAGGGATTTGAAGTAGTTTTATCTTGTACTCACGGGCTATGAGCAATTACTGTTTGCATCTTTGCAGTCCCTGCCACACTTTTAGTATGTTTGATCGAAGTTAGTTCAGAAACACATTTGTTGGGCCTTTCAGGGTGGAAAAGATGAGACCTGGTTGGCAATGAGAAAGCCAGTAGGAGGCGTTCATTTTGCTGTAGACTACAAACCTCAGTTCTGAATTTCTGTTTAATTGGTTATGCATCTGTGTTTTAAATATCTCTGGTCTGGAGCCACACATATGTAATGCTAATGCTATAAAATTAAAATCCTGACCAACACAGCTTCAGTCTTGTCTTTGTGACCTGATTATATATTTGGCATGTGATATCCTGAAAAAATAAATACCAGCTGCCCAGTGATTTTCTTTCGAAATGAGGTTGAACCAATGGAACACTGACCCAAGCTTTCCACATTTGCTTGTTCTCAGTATGGAACTTCCATACAATTTGAAGTCGGAGCTGGTTTGCAAGCCTTCGTAGCATACTTCTCTAACCAGCTTAGGATACAATTGTAGGCAAAACGTGTTCCATGAAAGTCATGCGAGGACATTTGGATGGTTCTGGTGCATTGTTACCTGGGAGCAGGTAGTAGCATTTTTGTTGAATATATTAGTTATTTACTACGGTGTGCAGGCTGTCCACGTTGGTATCAGAGAGCTTACTTCTTTAATGAGAGTAAGAGAGGGGGCAATAGTTTAGTTTAAGACCCAGGAATGCAGATGGAATACAGTATTTTTCAGAATGTGATTATCTTTTTCTTCAAAACTAAAATGTAGGTGGATGCTGCTAAAGCTATAACATGGTAATATTTTAAGAATCATATATTGGACAAGATGTGTGGTAAAGGGAAGATCAAAAGAGTAACAGTAAGAATAATCATGAGTGAGGTTAATCAATTGAGATCTCCTGTCTTTTTAAAGAATGATATGGAGGAAAAAATACATTTTGCTTAATAGGCAGCAACTGTGCTTCCTGCAAAAGCATAAATTCCAGATTGAACTAGCCCCCGTTGTGGCAGTGGGACGGATGTTGCGGTTGAGGCTTGAAACCAAAGAGCACACAGACGTTTTTAAATTTGCAAAATATTTGCCTAAGTTTGTTCTGAAATTATGCACTCTACAAATGTTTTATTCCTCGATTTTCTACATTGTCCAAAGAATTAAAGTTTACTATATGAATGAGATACCTATTTAGAGCAGATATCCTTCAGAAGTTAGAGGGATGTATTGGATGTGGACATTACTACTGGGAATGCCTCTAAGGAATCTACGTTAATGTTTTGAAGTTACAAGGTTTTATTTCTGCAAAGTTATGACAAAATAAATTGCCTCAAAAGTGCTATTGGACATTTGTGATTAAAAATTACTCACACATTGCATATAAATCGTGAGTATGAAATATGAATACAATTCTATTTGAGTCTTCTGGTGGTAGTCAAGGTATCCAAAAGTTAGTGATTCACTCTAAAGTGACATTTGAAAGAAAAACACCCCCAATTGAAGAACATAGAAGGTCAAGAAAAACATAGTGCTAAAGAGCATAACACCAATAACCTGTTCAGCAAAATGCTAGCTTGGTCCATGGGAAAGGATAGTTTTTCAATGATTTGACTTCTACTGAACAAGTAGAAAAAAGAAGAGCAGATAAGATCTACTGTCAAATCTTTAGTAGAAATGCATACTGGAAACACACCAAAAAATAAAACTAGAAAAAAGTGTAAAGCCATGAGAGCTGTTTAAATTATTAATTGTGGAGGCTAACCTAAAACCAGAAGAAACTTCAAACCATGCAATTAGCAAGCTATGGATTCTTATATTAAGGGGAGGAGGCAGGTAGCAGATCACTTATTTGGTCAGGAGATCTCAGCTGCATATTCCTAGTTCACTTTTAGTCTATTCGTATTGTAATATTTACTAAAATCTACAACATGACCCTCTGAACATCCTACACAGAGAGTATCTAAAGTGTTCTGATCATTAGAACGGCTTAGCTGTACATAAATCTAGTTAGGCTATTGAAGCCTCCTGAATTATGATACTGCCTTTAAAGCCCTCTGGCCTATGGAAGCTGTCCTTAAAGTTAACCTTCTTCCACCCCCCAATTGAGTTCCACAACAAAATTGCATCCCGGCCTCATCTACCTGTAAGTACGAAACCACAAGTACATTACTTTCCTGGGTTCCACATGTACATCAGATTTGCATCATGGGAAAAACCATGAAGTTAGTGGCATTGTTGGCTAAACAGGTTTGAGGAAATAGCCAACATTATTTTTTTTAATAAGTGTGATTAAATGGTGAGGAAAAATGACCGACCTAGCCATTCTAGTGGTTGGTGAGGTTTGCTGGTTTTATTAACTATTACCACATAAGTCAGATGGATTTTATAGGTGCACTTTTAATGTTTCTTTCATGCTCACTATACAAAACCTCTTTCAATCTAGAGTTTAAGGTCGCTGTTGCAGATGCAGCTCCGCAAGTAGACCTTTGTAGGCTACTAATTGTGTTTCCTTTAGTGGTTTCTGTTGTTGAATGGGTGTGGCTTCTCCCAGTTTGTTTTTCCCGGTGAGCACATTATTTTGGTCTCGTTTTACTATTTTTCTGCAATCTCCCTTTGGAGTACTTGCAGTTTTCTTCTTGATTCAACCAACCCTGGTCAACTGTAGTTGCCATACAATGCCTGATCTGTGCACCCTGCGATATGCTAGCCTAGCAAACTCTGCTTTGCACAATTCTCCTTCCAAAGGCCCCTGCCTGGTGACTCGCGATTGACTGATTTCATACAATCCAAGATAAGCGCTTGCCTTATCTAACCCTTCTCGTTTATGCATCTCAGCATGATCTTCAACTTAAAACATTTTATGGTAAACTTTGGAGGGATTTTCTTGATTTTGTGCAGTAATTCCCCTAAGGAGGCATCTGAGATGGATATCCTCTTGTATTTAGCAAGGGACCCACCACCCATCCTTCCTCTTGCGTTGTAGTGTGCACTCATTTTGGCTATCTCAAACCTCTATGGCATGATTGTAGAGTGTATCTTTCATTTATCCTAAGGTGCCTTGCCTTGAATTTGATGGGGAGATCTTCCTTCTCCTCACCGCTGCCTAAAATCTGTCTTCTCGGTGCTATGAAAGCTCTTGTGTGTGCTGTTACGACTGGTAAGCGTTGAGCGATCTAAGCAGTACCATCTTCATGGAATTTCTGTTACTGTTTTTGGTGTGGTGGCTATTATGGCAATAAATGAGGTTCACCATCTATCATATACTATTTTCATGTAGTTTAGGAGTCTCAAATTAATTTCCAAAAGTGGGTTCTTTAGTCTTTCTAAATCAGTGCAATTGATTTTTAGTTTCATATCCTCCGTGCTTAATTTGGGTTGGTGGTTGCAGAAGTGGCCCACCACCTCTCAATTTTTTTCTCATCAGATTTTCCCTCATCTGAAACTTTTCAGATTTTACCCCAGAGCTACAGAGAGAAAAAATACACAAAGACGGAAGAAGGGAAAGATTAAAACATGACAAAGGAAAGAAGAAGGAACCTGCAAGAGTGAAATAAAGAGACAGGGAGTGGTGGTGGTGGAGTAAAGAGGCATGAAGTGTAATCATCCTTGGTATGGGGCATACCAGCATACAATAGCGCCAGCCACGTGCTTCTGAACAAATCTTTTAGCCCGGCACTTTTTCTTTTTGAAATTAAGAAGCACATATACCTAGCCTATTTTCTAGATTAGGGAAAGAATGTCAGTTTCAATGGTGGCAGCATTTGGTACAGGGTTAGTAGCTAAGGCCTGCAGCTCAGTCGTAACAGAATATTCATTGGATTTCTACGCAGAAGGGCATTTGGGAGACTGTTTTAAAGAAATCAACTCCACTGTTTCAAGCCTGCCCTGGAGGAGATTATTAGTCTTTCATAATTAGGACTGCCCCTGTCGGAAGCATTACTCTGGTGGAGGCCTTCAAGAATCTTCCTTGGACATCTGCGCATGCATAATAATGATGGCTGTTTTGGCAGCACAGTCCAATAAGCCTTTTTCTTGCTATCTCTCCAGCTGGCACTGCAATGAGAGGATTTTAACAGTCAGGTCTGCCTATGGTAAAGGTAAGCAGATGTTACTTACCTGCAACCTTGAATCCTCAAGTCAGTTGAAGAAAAAGCTGCTGTGGCTTATGCGAGGAGGGTAAGCTAGTAAAGTATCAGCTAAATATTTTTAAAAGGCCCTGTATCAGTTATCATAAGAGCTCGTGATGAGTTTTACATGCATTTCCTGAAAGTAGCCAGGGTCTCTGATGCTTGTAAATAAGTTGTTAATCACTTGCTTGCAATCAGATAATTAGTTCATGAAACTTTTCTGTTCACTTTTATACCGAACTAGTAGTACATCACGCAAGGTGTGTGCACCTTTTACATTGTCACAAACCTTCACTTATATAAAAGATTTGGTATTGAAAAACCATGTGAATGATTAGTTTAAAATGGAAACACCAAAAAATGGAGGCTTAAAAAATACATCTTCATGTCAGATTTGTTTTTATAGGAATGTTCTTGCTCCTAGTCAGTAGCTCTTGCTTATAGTCAGATTAGTGGGCATAATATAGTATACAAATAACCGAAAGGAAAACCACCAAGCTTACAGACACTTCTTATGACCCAGCTTTAGTAGGACCCTTTATTCTCCAATGCTGACTGTGCTTGGAGCTATAGATTGTAATTAATGACCACTATATTTAACTTAGCCACTTGTGTTTTGCATCGCTAATATCTTGAAGCCCAGTTCAAAGACCTCTTTGAAGTAAACTAACATCTTCGAGTATTTGATGAAATCTAAAAAAAATGCATACATTTCCATGTCTAGTTCTACAAGATGCATATTGGAGAGTAGGGTAATAGTCTGCACGAATACCGCTCCTTTTGGCTACATCTGTGCTATATAATTACAACATGCATGCTTACGTTATGATAGAAATGTACCTTGCAATTGTCATCCACAGGAACATGTTTCACTGTGGAGAAATTCAGATCCCTACTTTCCAGTCGAATGATTAAATGTGGGTTGCCTTTTTATCCTAAAAAGAAGACTTATTCATGCTGAGTAGTTTTCCGTGTGCTGCCAGAGTGGTAAGGCCATGGAAAACATTTGTGAACGCAGAGAAGGTACACACCAGTTTGAGGCTGCTCACATGCGTTGTAACATGCTCTTGCGTTTTTCACACCTTATGCACAATTTGTCATGCAGAAAGTCTGTTAAATACGTATATACTCCTGCCTGTGTAACTACATTTGCTCTATGAAAATCTGGAGCTCGAAACTTGTATATTATGAATGCAAATCTAACTTTTCAATTAAGTGCGAATTTGTTATGTAAAAAAGTATAGCATATTAGACATTATGTATCCGCCTTGAAAGTGTAAGAAAAAATAAGTGGTTTGTATTTTTCCATCATGGTCTTTTTACGGTCTTAAATAAGATACATTTGAGCAAGAAATGAGAGATAAGGCAAATGAGAGCATCTTGCCCGAATGACAGCTGACATGGAGGCGGGTGACCACCGAAGACCATGCACGACTGCAGTGAGGGGCTTTCTTTTGGTACTTTTAGTACTTGCTACCTGTTTATAATCTATTGAATAGAACAGATATTTTCTGATAAATGCATAAAGCCAGTTGTCTCAGTCATAGGACACCGTACAGTATTCAAATCGCATTGGACTACACGGCAGACCACTTCATGACATAAGCAACTGGAAACCAGGGCTTTCTACATGATTCTTCTAACAGCTTTCTGCCTTGCAAAAGGCCAGTGTACATCAGTTCATTAAAGGCTTATTCCTAAGCATTCATTTTCAACAAATGTGTCGGGAAGGAAAAACATTCATTTTCAACCAATGTTTCAGAATGATTCCGTAATGATCCACTTTCTTCGGTTTACACATTATGCCAGGTTTCTTAAAGGCATATTGGGTTGCTTTGGTCTTTTTTAGCTTTGAAATAGGTCAGATTACAAACTGGAAGGTGAAACTGATTTGACAAAAAAGACAGCCTCCAGGAAATCGAAAATAAAATTTGTAGTCAATGATTATGATTTGAATGAATTCCATTAATATTAATGTGTGGTTATAGGGATGTTGGGTGCATTACATCAAAAGTGTGACTTGGTCCATATGTTTATGAATGCCTTGATCTGGGTAGTGAACCCATCCGCAGCAAGGGCCTCCACATCATCTAAATCAGACCAGAAAATCCTAGAACAAATTACAGTTCATATCCAAGTTTGGAGAAAAACATTAAATCCTTCAAAACTTGTTTTTAAATTTGTCACACCTCCTATTTCAGTCTGCTCGATTGGTGAAGTGTGCAAAAAGAACAATTGATGGATAGAATGCAGAACAATGTCATACATTCACCCCAGTACAGAGATCTGGGCCTAAATACATAGTTTTTTTCTCCTCATGCCATTCCAGTTTGAAGCCAGCTATATGCAAATCAGTCTTGACCCTGCGCCCAATCGTAACAGTCCAATCCGAACTGCCAGGCCAGCTTCTCCCTGGACTGGAAACAAGCATCCTAGGACCGATTTCAGGGTTTCACCCCTCATCAGCCAGGATAGCTAGACTCCAGTGGCATGGAGAGCATGGGACTCACGTCTGAGCATACCCGTCCCACTCAGGGTGACAAATGCAAAAACAACAGTTGATGGGCAGAATAAGCTCTAAGAGTTTGGCAGTAAAAGTTAGATGTGCTCTAGGACGATAGTTGTTTACGTCCCCTGAGTCGAAGTTGGATTTTTTTTAAGATGGGCAGAATTGATGCAGTTTTCTACATCTTGGGAAAACTCCTGTCTTAAAGATAGGGCTGAACACTTTTGACAGATTGTCCGCTATGATCCTTTGCGCGAAAGGAGTCCAGTGATTGCTGTCCAGAGGGGCAATGGAGAGAGACACATGGAAGGAAAAGGGGAAAGGGTGCTACTCCCATTACTCCTTGGTGTCATAGGTAGACGTTAGTACAGACCAATTCAAGACCTTCAGTTCCTTCAAAGGACAGTTGTAAGATGCCCAAGTCTACTCCACGTAGGTCCTGTGGCTTGGATAGAGTCTTTGGGCTTGCAGAACACAGACTTTCATTTACCTGTCCTGCAGTTACACAAATGAATTCTTCCTGGTTTTGTGGGTTTGGAACACTTCCAATTCAGCATTCTGCCTTACAGTCTCACTGACGCATCGGGTATTTATGAAGGTGATTGCAGTGCTCGTGGCCATCTTCAAAGCTTAGAGATGAACGTAAACCCTTACCTTGACACTGGATGATGAATGTTGGCTTATCATTCCGTTGTGAACCACCTGTGGTTGACCATCTCCTGCCTTCTCTGGGTTTCTCAATCAATGAGCAGAAATCCCACATTCAGCCAGTGCAGTGGATTGATTTTCTGGACAGGATGATTTTCAAAGCTTTTCCACTTATGCTTCGGATCTGGGACATTCATGAAGTTCTCCTAATGTTTCAGGTTTGGTGTTCTGTTCCGGCTTTGTGGGTTCCATGCTTTGGTCTCCTAGCCTCGTGTATCCTTCTAGTGCCTCGTTCGCATTGGCACATGCGGGCTCTGCAGAAGAATCTTTGCCTTCAATAGGCTAAGCATTTCTTTCGAGCAACATTTGATTGTCGAACAATGTGGCCTACATTCTTAAATAGTGGACAAAGGATGCCAACATGACTTGTGGCAGGCTTTCTTCTCTTTCTCATCCGGAGCGCTCCTTGGTGACAAATGCTTCTTGTGGGCTGGGGAGGCCCTCTAAGTGTGGTGCAGAACAGAAGCCTGTTGTCTAAGACAGCAGATGCACCACATCAGTCTTCTGGAGCTGTGTGCCATATTGCTGACCCTCAATACCTTTCTGCATTAGGGTCACCTCAGTTAAGATTCTGACAGACAATACAACCACAGTGTTGGATTTTGTGAAATTATAATAGGCTGCATCACATGCAGGTTTCACTTTGAAAATTAACTGAGTGTCAACGGCAAAGTTAGATAAAATTATTCTGCAGGAATAAAGTGCTTGAAACAAACGCCATTTGTGGGTGTCCAAACCATAGCAATAGGATTGAACCCTGCACCTATTGCAACAACTTGTTGAAGGGCCATATAACCATCTGCATCCCTTTGTGCAAAAAAAGGGGAAGTCCACTCCAGTGCAAAATCTTAGTCCCAGTTCTCTTAGCCAAAAAGAGGGACATAGTTGATGTTGTAGATTGACAGTTTAATAAATATCATAGCCCTGACCTCGCCATCCATCCTGTCTTACATTCTAAAGTTGTTCATGGCAGCAAGGCTCGGTGGAAGCACAAGAAGTCTAAATGGGAGTCCTCTCACTGCACAGTGGGCACTCAAAAGGCCCAAGCCCTCAACAACTGTGAAACTCCAACACCATTTCTCGGCTGGAGCCGATGTACCCCAAATTGCCCAAGCCATCATAGACTCTGCAACAGGTGGATGACTGCAAGGATGCAATGCTGCAGCTTTTTCCTAAATGAATCTGGGTCCCTCTGAAGCATTATTCTTGCTCAATGGCTTCTTTGGCTCCAAGGCAGACTTCCAACTGTGAGACCTACCGTGGCACAGGCAAAGTTGTGGATGACAACAGCCTTTATGGATGGGATTAAGCCTGAATCCTGCAATATGTTGTACTCAAGCTATGACAGTTAAAACCGAGTCATCAGCAATTTTTTTAGGAATATGGTTAGGTGTTGCGGATTAGACATGCCCGAGGTTTGACAAGTCCAAGTTATCGGCTTGAAACAGTTTAAGTAAAGGTGCTACTTTGACCTTTTTACAGTGCGCCGAACAATAGGTAGTACTTAGTTAATCTGAGTTAATCTTTTGTGCTCACATCACAAGGTCTTTAAATATTCTTGTAAGGCAAATATTGTTTTGAGAACTTGAAGCTTAACTGTGCGACCCAAATTGTTGGGTTCATGCCCTTCTTTCTCCCTTTTACTTGCATTGTTTGGATGATAACTTTTTGTATGCTTCAATCCAGCATGCTTAGTCTTATTTTCACATTGATGTTCTACCCTTTAGAATTAAAATGTGGTGCAGGAGCACTATGCAAGCATTTTGTGAGCTGAGCCTCAAGTAACAATGGGGGAAAAAAACTCCCACCAACATTTTCCGACATTCTTTCAGAGGATTACGGTCTTCAGTTCTTTTGAAGGAATGTGCTGCCATCTTTTGTCTGTGTATGAAGGTTTCATGTTGCCATGTAGGGAAATTATCTTACTTTGTCATAATGTTTTGCCTTATTTCTGGTTGTTGGCTTGTGCCCAGTGAGAGGGTGAACGTTTTTTTGAAGTCTTTCACTAGTGGATTTGTTTGGTCCACGCTTGATCCAACAGTTTCATAACAAACACATACTCTATTGCTAGGGTACCACTGTAGACTCAGATCCTGAAGATATTACCTATCTGATTACTGGATTGCAGTACGGCGACAAATATTCAAACCACTGAGCAGAGTCCTCTTGAGGGGATATATCCTGTAAAACCGTGTTGACTCTGGGTAGGGCACTGCATGCAGATTTATGTACTGTATATGTTGAAATGTGATATAAGAAATGCCAATAAAGTTTTTTTTTTAAACAAAAAAAAACATACTTTATCGCTGTCATCTTGCGGTACAGGACTGTCCAACCAAAAATGCAGTAGTCTGTCGTCATCAAGGACATTTAGTCATTTATCCCTTAACTCTGGTCCCTTCATGTGTTGTGCTGTAACGGAGTATTCAGCATTAATCTAAATGAGCTATTGAATTGTCAACCCTCTTCCATAGGATGTTTAATCTAAACGTCATTACCTACTTTGCAAAAATTAAATTTAGAGAATGCCTTTTAATGTAAGTGGAAACTGTCACTAGTTGATTGTACGTAGGTCCTCTAAAGTAGTTTACAGGTTTTTTTTTTAAGAGGTCTTAACATTTAAACCTTTAAGTATTCTGTTTATTCTCAAATCCACAGTTAGATCAGCTGAAGCTCAGCAATGTTCTCATCTTCTGGAGTGGAGCGGTCTATGAATAACCAGTAAAAGCGCTGTCAAATTTGTCAACAGTTACCATTGTCACATGCTATTGTACTTTGAAATCACTTTTCCAGCAGGAGTTTTCATCTAAAGGGGTTCTTTGAAAATTAATCCAGTTTCCCTCATCTGTTCTTACTATGTGGATCTTAAATAGACATTTGCATCCTAGTGGCTCTAGTTACTGGCCTTCATGGTCGGGCGTACTGAATTGCTGTTTAGAATTCATATATTTCATTTACCATTTAACTTTTTTTTTTGGTGCTGTTGCTACGTAATCTTTCAGAAACTTTTAATACTTAAAGTAACAGTATCACGTTCTACATAAAGACCTGACTATGAAAATGTAATTGTGTTAAAAAAAATCTTTTGAAATTGATATGATTGTAATAAAATTTCATCAATATTTTTAAAACACTAAACCGAGTGATTTGGAAAAAACCCAAAAAGAAATTAGTCTTTAGGTTTTGGCAAAGTTCCTGAGTTTGAAATCATTTGACTAGCAGACACACTACCACATAACCAAGTCTCGTCATTTGTCTTACCTAGCCCTTTGGCACAAATTTTGGTTTACCATATTGCAAGCTAAAATCTCATATTGTCCATGATCTTCCTTTGTTCTTCTAAAACCTTTTGGTCAATGGAAATTTTTCTTTCATGTTTTCCCACATGCTTTTTTATAGTTTCAGATTTGTTTTATTGAATATATCAAGTTCAACATTAGTTGTGAGAGCCATGTGTTTTTTTTTTTTAACCATTTCCACAATGACAAAACCCTAAACAGAAAAGAACATTGGATGATTTAACTGTAGAGTTAAGTTTGCCTAACTGAATAATTTTGAAGTTAACAGTCTTCTTTTCCTTCTTTGAGTCTCCTAAGCCGAAACGTTATTGTAGACCTGTCTAGTGCCCCACCATTTCTGTATCCCTACCTTAACTTTATCACTTGCAGTTTGTGTTGCCTGTATCTTGGTGCATCAATGTCAGAGCTGTATTTTATTTCTATCACATTATCACGGTTGGAGAAATTCAGGAGATCGTGAACCTGACGTAGGTAGTGTTTTTGTCCTAGTCAATCCATTAGTCTCTTTCCTTGCTGACATCAAATAAAATCTCGTAGGTGTGCGAATTGACTGGTGGTTCTTTTTGGCTGATGGAACTTGCCAGTCCTACTTAGTGTCTCACCATGCTGTCCATCTATCCAGCCATGAATCCTAAAGTGCAAATTAGTAGAAGATTATTTTGGGGGGAGGGGGAGGAGACTGTTAAGGGCTCTGGCTCTTGATTTCCGCCCCAGGAACATCACTACAGGAGTGGGACACTGATTATTTTCTCATCTTCTGTATAGCATGATGTTGTCTCTCTGGAACCGTGATCAAACGTGCAACTTGTACCATCTGAAACCACATACTTGAGTGTTCGACAGCCATTTCTCTTGGCTTCCTGGCCTTTTTCTTTACTTTGCAGTCCGAAAATGGATTTGGCATTTGTCAGAAACTAACACTAAGGACCCGGATATGCTGCAGTGTTGAATTTTCTTTTCCTTCCTTTCTTCTTGTCATATTTCTTCCTTTTTCCAAGTACCACTCTGAATATTTCTTCATAACCCCTTACCACCAAGATTTATTTTAAGCAACAACAAGGGCACTGAATTTTTAGACCAGTTTCTTAAAATGTTGTCCATGTCTTCTTTTAGTCTCAATTCATTATTTTGTCGTTCTGCACCTTCTAATTGTTCAGGGGAAACATAAATTGAAAAGGATAGGGTTTTACAGTCTCTTTTTTCTTTTTGGCTTGCCCACCCTGTTCTGGCTGTGAGATGCCATTATATAGGTTCCTGCAAACCCTTAATTCAGTTCAAGTAATTGGGAATGACTGGACCAGTATATATTTGGTTTGTGTTCTGGGGTGTTTCCTTTTCACTGGTGCATTTTTCAGTTGGTGGCTCCGCCCCCTATAAATGTCAGCCCCTCCACTTCTCTCCGTTTCTCCTGTTGACATTTTCCCATTGCAGACCTCCCTTTCCCATGCTCTTTAGCTCTCAACGTCCTTTGTCACTCAGCTGTCCCTGGTTCCTGAGGCAACTGCAAATCTACCTGGGGCAGAAAGAACTGCTCAGTCTGCTGAGACTAATCCTAGTGACTAAGCCAGCAAACAGTTACAGCAAACAAACACAGACGCGTGGACTTGAACAACTGGATTGTGAGCTGGCAGGCAAACTGGACCTTGGGCTAGCAACCAAACCGGAATGTCCACAAAAGGCACTTATGCCCCAGAGCCTCCAAGGGCACTCTCTCCCCATTCAGCAGCGATGATCAAGGAATCCCCAGCCCCACAACTAAGACACTGAAATTTCAGGATAAGTCCTGTGTTAGAACACTAGAGACAAGTGTTACAATATTACTAGTTTGCCAAGACGTAGTCGCACATGCGTTTCTCTACCCTATCATTTGAGGAAGAGTCCTTTCATGTTAAATACAGCATTATCTCATATAAATCTAAATAGAAAAAACACGCCATGCCAGAAAAAATTACCAGGTCAGAAGAAACTGTAGTTCCCTAAGACACTGATGCCTTTAAATATCACAAGGTGTCTTGGAACAATGGTAACTCAACATTTTGCTTGGGCAGACAGGCATTGGTGATGTCTATAGTGATCAGATCAGATGTAGGTACTGTTTTTTGAATATGCGGTTTAAAGGAAAACCTATCTCTCTGCAGTTAGAATGGATATTCGCACGACTAAGACCACATAGGAGACCAATTTCTTTGTTTTCAAGGGCTGAGACCGAACTCCTCCTACATTTTGATGAACTGGTCATGCCAGTGGGTTTCTGGCTTTATCCAACAATCAGTGGGGAGTAGACTTAGCTATTATTTATGCCAAGATTTAGAAAATATCTGGTTTATGTTTATTTGAGTTTTATATAGCGCTGGCTAGACCCAGAGGTATCCGAGCGCTTTACATAAGGTTCCACAAAATTACATCAGTTACAAGTTACATCCGTTAACAAACATTTCAAAAGCGTCAGAAGACTAAATAAATGGAGCTTAGAAGGGAAAGGGGGTGGGTTAAAGGTGTATGAGGGAGAAAGGATGAATGGAGAGATGGAGAGTCTGTCCAAAGTCTGGCTGGGTAGGTGACGGCCGAGGGGGAAGTCCACAGCCCATCTCCTCTATAGCTATCAGGTAGCTCCACCGGGCATCAGTCAAGCGGCTAGGTCTCAATGAGAAAACAATAAGAGAGCAAAGAGGAGGGATGAATGGAGCATAAAGGAGAGAATGGGTGGAGTAAAGGGGTAGGAGGGAGAGTACGACGGAGAGACAAATCAATCAATCAATCAAAGACATTTCTAGAGCGCACTACATACCCGTAGGGTCTCAAGGCGCTGGGGGTAGGGGGGGTGCCGCTACTGCTCGAACAGCCAGGTCTTCAGCTTCTTCCTGAAGGAGAGGTGGTCTTGGGTCAGACGCAGGTCGGTCGGGAGGGAGTTCCAGGTCTTGGCGGCCAGGTAGGAGAAGGACCTTCCTCCTGTAGTCGCTCTTCGGATGCGGGGGACCGCGGCGAGGGCGTGGTTGGCTGAACGGAGATGGCGTTTGGGAGCGTAGAAGTTGATTCGGCTGTTGAGGTAGCTCGGGCCTTGGTCGTGTAGGGCTTTGTGTGCGTGGGTGAGGAGGCGGAAGGTGATTCTTTTGTTGACGGGGAGCCAGTGTAGGTCTCTCAGATGTCCGGAGATGTGGCTGGTTCGTGGGATGTCGAGGATGAGTCTGGCTGAGGCGTTCTGGATCCGCTGGAGTCTCTTCTGGAGCTTGGCGGTGGTACCGGCGTAGAGGGCGTTGCCGTAGTCCAGTCGGCTAGTGACGAGGGCCTGGGTGACGGTCTTCCTGGTCTCGGTGGGGATCCACCAGAAGATCTTCCGTAGCATGCGTAGGATGTTGAAGCACGCCGAGGAGACGTTGTTGACTTGTCTGGTCATGGAGAGGGAGGAGTCCAGGATGAAGCCCAGGTTGCGTGCATGGTCTGTCGGTTTGGGTGCGGTGCCCAGGGCGGGAGGCCACCAGGAGTCGTCCCAGGCGGAGGGTGAAGAGCCCAGGATGAGGACCTCCGTCTTGTCTGAGTTCAGTTTCAGGCGGCTGGTCGTCATCCACTCGGCTACCACTTTCATCCCTTCGTGCAGGTTGGCTCTTGCGGCGGCGGGGTCGTTGGTCAGGGAGAGGATCAGCTGGGTGTCGTCGGCGTAGGAGATTATGCTGAGGTTGTGTTGGCGTGCGATGGTCGCGAGGGGGCTCATGTAGACGTTGAAGAGGGTGGGGCTCAGCGAGGATCCTTGGGGGACGCCGCAGATGACTTCGGTGGCCTCTGACTTGTACGGTGGTAGGCGGACTCTGTGTTCTTCCGTCGAGGAAGGAGATGATCCATTCCAGAGCCTTGTCCTGGATTCCGACGTTGCTGAGGCGCTGTACTAGGGTGCGGTGGCAGACAGTGTCGAATGCCGCGGAGAGGTCTAGGAGGATGAGGGCCGCTGTTTCTCCGTTGTCCATCAGGGCTCGGATGTCATCGGTGGCGGCGATGAGGGCGGTCTCGGTGCTGTGGTTGGCTCGGAAGCCAGACTGTGAGGGGTCGAGGGATCCATTCGTCTCGAGGAAGGCAGCCAGCTGCTTGTTGACGGTCTTCTCGATGACTTTGGCTGGAAACGGGAGGAGCGAGATGGGGCGGTAGTTCTTGAGTTCGGTGGGGTCCGCTGTGGGTTTCTTGAGTAGAGCGCTGAGTTCGGCGTGCTTCCAGCTCTCGGGGAAGGTGGCGGTGTCGAAGGATGTGTTGATGATGTCTCGCAGGTGGGGTGCGATGACAGCGTCGGCCTTGTTGAAGACGTGGTGAGGGCAGGGGTCGGTCGGTGATCCGGAGTGGATGGAGTTCATCGTGCGGATGGTGTCTTCAGTGCTGATCGGGGTCCAGGCGTGGAGGGTGGTGGTGGGGGGTGGTTGTTCGGTCGTGGTATGCGTTGGTTGGTTGTTGAAGCTGTTGTGTATGTTATGTTATGTTATGCACTTTTGTATTGCGCACAGCTGCCCCAGCTAAGGGGCGTCCTGGCGCATGGCAGGCAATGTGCAACAGATAGCAGAAACACAACACAGATAAAAGATCTATTTAAAAAAGAAACGTTTTCAGAGCTTTGCGAAAGGCCAAGAGGTCAGTCAGTAGCCGCAAGTCCACTGGGAGGGAATTCCAGAGTTCAGCCGCCCTCACCCGAAAAGAGCGACCACCAGCCCGACACAACCTGTATCGGGGGACCACCGCGAGCGCCTGGCTACCCGATCTCAAAGCGCGGGAAGGAACATACCACGACAGGAGGTCAGCAAGAATTGGCGGACCTACTCCCCTCAAGATCTTAAACGCCAAGCACAACACCTTGAACTGGATGCGTGATTTAATGGGAAGCCAATGCAAGGATCTCGAGACACCTGAGACAGAGCTCCTTCGGGGTAAGCCTACAATGGCTCTAGCCGCGGCATTCTGCACTCGTTGAAGGCGGGTAGTCTCCGCCACATTGGTCCCTACCAAAAGCGAGCTGGCATAGTCCAGGCGAGATAATACCGTGGCCTGGACTATCAGCTGCCTGGTACCACGGTCAAAGAACTTAAGAATGGGCCTCAGCGACCGCAAGATGCCAAAACAGCCGGCCGCGATTTTCTTCGAGTGGCCCTCGTAACTGAGAGCGGGATCCATCCACACTCCCAGATTCCTAAGTTCAGTGACCGGGAGAGGGACCGGCCCCAGTTCAATGGGCCACCACTTGTCCCCCCACAGTTCCGCCTTCCTGCCAACGATCATGATCTCGGTTTTCTTCGCGTTGAGCTGGAGACAGTTGTTCTTCATCCAGCTTGCCACCGCCCTAAGTCCACTCTGAAACCTGGGGGCATCCCGATCCGCATCCCCGCTGATAGTCACCGCTAGCTGAGTATCGTCCGCATACGAGACCATAGTCATGTCCCATTGCTTGACGATCTCAGCCAGCGGTCTCACATACAGATTGAAAAGCGTGGGACTCAGCGAGGAGCCTTGCGGGACCCCCTGTCTCAGAGGAAGGAATTGGGACTGGTACGGTGGCAGCGCAACGCTAAAGAAACGATCGTTCAGGAAAGAGCGAAACCACTGGAGGGCAGAGCCACCCAGCCCGACCTCCTCCAGGCGATGCAACAGGATAGGATGGGACACGGTGTCGAACGCGGCGCTCAGATCTAATAAAACGAGCGCCGCTGTCTGCCCCGCATCCATCACTGTGCGTAGGTGTTCAGCCATGGAGAGAAGGGCAGACTCCGTGCTGTGACCAGCACGGAAGCCATTTTGGGTGGGATCCAAGATGTTAAACTGGATGAGGTGGGCCGAGAGAACTTTGTTGACATGGGCCTCCATAACTTTGGTAGGCCAGGGAAGCAAAGAGATAGGCCGATAGTTTTCAGGCTTGTCTGGGTCCAGTGAGGGCTTCTTTAGGATGGGGGAAACCATCGCCCGCTTCCAGCTACGGGGGACCGTGCCCGACTCCAACGAGATGTTGATCAGGGAGTGTACCACGGTCCGACCCACGAACGACTCATCTCTAAAGAGAGCCGAACTGAGAGGGTCGGCGGGGGACCCAGATTTCACCTGCTTTGCCAAGATGTGAAACCCTTCCAATGTCAACAGGGGAAGCGAGTGCAGGGCTGTGTCTCCACAGATGGAAATCGGAGACTCAACTGGGGGTCCTGTGGATGGAAAGGTCATATAGATGTTTTGGACCTTTTCCTGAAAGAACACCGCAAGAGCCTCACAATGAGCAGTAGAGCCCGTCGTCGGAGCATCGGGGCGCTTAGCTAGAAGATCCTTCATCAATTTGAAAATAGTTTTCGAGGGGTTAGAGCTGTTGCCGACTTCGGCAGAATAATACAATGCCCGAGCACGGCACACAGCCCGATGGTATACTTTGACGGAGGCGAGATAGATAGCTTTTTTTCCCCGAATCGTACGCCTTCCGCCAAGCCCTCTCTGCGCGCCTGCAACTGCCCTTGAGCGCACGTAGGGCGCCATCGTACCATGGGCTAGATTCTCTGGCACTGGTCTTACAGGCGGTGAGTGGAATGAGCGCATCTAGCGCTTTGGAGATCCACGCGCAGAACCCATCGTAACCTGAATCAAGTTACAAACGGATCTAATGGCTCTGCAGCGAGGACACGGTGCAGATCTTCCAACCGTAATTTGCCCCAATGCCGCCTTACGATCAGCTTAGCAGGAGGGATGACAGTCCTACCTGATAAAGGGATACTAATGGCGACCAAAGAATGATCAGTCCAACCCAGGGGCGAGACGGCAGTGACAGAAGCATCTGTCAAATTAGTGAAGAAGGGATCTAGCGTGTGGCCACCGATGTGGGTGGGCTGCTGAACAAGCTGCAGCAACTGTAAGGCCTCCAAATCCGTGAGAATGCCACTGACCGCAGGTAGGTTGGGTCTATCGAGATGGAGATTAAGGTCCCCCAGAATCGAAAAATTGGGACACCCCACCACCAAGGAGCTGACCACATCCGGGAAAGCGGCGCGAAACGCCGCCTCGCTCCCTGGGGGACGATAGACCACCATCCCCGAGAGTGAGAAGTGAGGAGTAACCAGAATCTTAAACAACGCACTTTCACATCCCGCAATGGTCAGTGCGGTCCAGGAGCAAGTAAGACTAGAACGAATAGCCAGGGCAATTCCCCCTCCCCTAGAAGATCGATTAAGGGTACGGACTGTATAGTCAGGGGGGAATGCCAGATTAATAATGGCTGCGTCCTCGTCTTTCAGCCATGTCTCGGTGATAGCCACGATGTCCGGGCTTTCATCCTGCAACAGGTCAAATACTGCCTGATAATGTGACACCAGAGACCTAGCATTAAAACTAAAAATGCGGAGAACATGCTCCGGGCAGGTATAGCAAACGGCTGCCACCGGACGTGTGGGGGCAATAGAAGTAGCTTGCCCCAAAAACCACTGACAGCCAGCACAATGATAGGGACCGTCCAATGGATGTAGGAGGGGTATGCTACAGCCAGCAGTCCGGCGTCCCAGGTCACGCAGGGTGTCACAAGAGTATGTCAACATGGCTGGAAATAACCAACCGCACCTCGTACCAGCAGGGCCTGGCCAGAGTCCCGCGCGTCCTTAGCGCGGACGGGCGCAGACGGGCAGGACTCTGGCACGACTCCGGCCAAGCGACGACGTCCCAGCTGCGCGTTCCCGCTGCGCGGAGAGGACGACTTTAAATAGGCGTCCCCTGGACTGAAGCGAGCGTCAGGACGCTCTAAGATGGCGCCCGCAAGAGCGCCAACAGCCCCAATCCAAAATGGCGGCCAAAGTTGAATAGATATGCCCCCTCGGGACCCGGACCCGCCAAAACGGCGGTGCATCAACTCTTTAAATGCAGGTAAGTGGAGACCCTTGCCCCCAGGCCAAGCAGCAAAGCACAAGAAAAATAAACACTAATAAAAAGCACATTTAGTTAAAATACAGCGCTGAGGAGCGACGCGCTAAAAAGCTAGGCCAGAAGTAACAGCAGAGCCTGACCCGCGATCTTGTTGTGGAAGTATGAGGCGAGGGAGTTGCAGAGGTCTTGCGATGGGGTGATGTCGTTGTTTCCTGCACTGGGGTTGGATAGCTCTTTCACGATGTTGAAGAGTTCCTTGCAGTTGTGTGCGTTGTTGTCCAGCCGGTCCTTGAATGCAGTTTTCTTGGCGGCGCGGATCAGCTGGTGGTGCTTCCGGGTGGCAAGCTTGAAGGAGGTCCTGTTGTCCGGTGTAGGTTCCCTTCTCCAGACTTTCTCAAGGGCTCGGCAGTTCTTCTTGGAGCTCTTGAGTTCGTCTGTGAACCATAGGGCTTTCTTGCTGCCGGGTCTGCTGGGCGGGGTCCTCAGCGGGGCGAGCTCGTCCGCGCAGTTGCTGATTCACTTCGTGAGGTTGTCGGCGGCCTGGCTGGGGTTCGCTGAGCTGGCAGGAGGGTGCTGGCTCAGGGAGGTGGCAAGCTGGTCGGCTGTGATCTTGTTCCAGCTTCTGCGGGCAGCCTGTTGCTGGTGGTGGTGGGTCGTCGTTCTTTTGAAGGTGAAGTGGACGCAGCTGTGGTCCGTCCATTGAAGCTCTGTGGCGTGGCTGAAGTCGATGTCTGTGCAGGAAGAGAAGACTGCGTCGAGTGTGTGTCCGGCGAGGTGGGTGGGGGTGGACACCAGCTGCTTGAGTCCAAGATTGGCGAGGTTGTCGAGCAGGGTGCTGGTGTTGCGGTCGTTGTTGTTCTCCAGGTGGAAGTTGAGGTCCCCCAGGAGGATGTAGTCAGCGGAGGGGAGGGCATGCGGGCTGACGAAGTCGGCGATGTCCTCGCTGAATTGGGTGCGTGGTCCCGGAGGTCGGTAGATCAGGGTGCCTCTGAGGGTGGTCTTCGGGTCGGTGTGGATCTGGAAATGCAGGTGTTCGGCAGTGGTCAGGGTGTTGTCGGTGCTGGTCGTGAGACGGATGGTGTTCCTGTGGATGATGGCGATGCCTCCTCCCATCTGGTTGGCGGTGCGATCCCTCCGGGTGATCTTGTAGCCCTCTGGGATGGCGATGGCGATGTCGGGAGCAGAAGAGGCGTTCATCCAAGTCTCCGTGAGGAAGGCAACGTCCGGGGCTGTGGCGTCTAGGAGGTTCCAGAGTTCGATGGCGTGTCTGTGGACGGAGCGGGTGTTGAGCAGGATGCACTTGAGGTGGGTGCTGTTGGTGTTCGCCTTGGCGGGTGCTGGTGCGAGGCAGGTCCGGATGCAGGTGAACTTGCAGGCGTGGCAGCTGAAGGGTCCGTGGGTGCGTCGTGGTGTGGCTCGGTAGCATCCTGGGAATCGGCCGGTGTTGAGTGCGATGAGTGTGGCGGCGGTGTACGTCAGGCGGGTCAGTCGGGGTCCTCGTGGGCCAGGGGTCCTGGCGCTGGGCGCGATCTGGTCGCGGACGGGCGCAGACGGGCTTACCTTTGGCGCGCCTTCGGCGCACAATCGGTGCTCCCGCTGCGCGTGTCCGCTGCGCGGTCGCTCTGGGGACGTCATAAGAAGGGAGCCGGTCGGGAGGGTCTGCGGGGAGGCGGGAGCGCGATCCAATCGGCTGTCGGGGGGCGGGGCCACGGGCTGGGGCGGCGTGAAACGCTGGAGCCGGCTTGGCGGCCCTCGGGTGGCTGGGGCGGCGGGAAAAGCAGGTGTGGGCTCGGCGGCCCTCGGGAGGCTGGGGCGGCGGGAAAAGCAGGTGTGGGCTCGGCGGCCCTCGGGAGGCTGGGGCGGCGGGAAAAGCAGGTGTGGGCTCGGCGGCCCTCGGGAGGCTGGGGCGGCGGGAAAAGCAGGTGTGGGCTCGGCGGCCCTCGGGAGGCTGGGGCGGCGGGAAAAGCAGGTGTGGGCTCGGCGGCCCTCGGGAGGCTGGTGCAGCGGGAAAGCAGGTGTGGGCTCGGCGGCCCTCGGGAGGCTGGTGCAGCGGGAGCGGCAGCAGGCACAGGAGCGTGGGGGTGACCAGGCCAAAGGCGCTGTGGTCACTCCCTAGATCTTGGTCTGGCTCCCCTTAAGAAGGGAGCCGGTCGGGAGGGTCTGCGGGGAGGCGGGAGCGCGATCCAATCGGCTGTCGGGGGGCGGGGCCACGGGCTGGGGCGGCGGGAAACGCTGGAGCCGGCTTGGCGGCCCTCAGGTGGCTGGGGCGGCGGGAAAAGCAGGTGTGGGCTCGGCGGCCCTTGGGAGGCTGGGGTGGCGGGAAAAGCAGGTGTGGGCTCGGCGGCCCTCGGGAGGCTGGGGCGGCGGGAAAAGCAGGTGTGGGCTAGGCGGCCCTCGGGAGGCTGGGGCGGCGGGAAAAGCAGGTGTGGGCTCGGCGGCCCTCGGGAGGCTGGGGCGGCGGGAAAAGCAGGTGTGGGCTCGGCGGCCCTCGGGAGGCTGGTGCAGCGGGAAAGCAGGTGTGGGCTCGGCGGCCCTCGGGAGGCTGGTGCAGCGGGAGCGGCAGCAGGCACAGGAGCGTGGGGGTGACCAGGCCGAAGGCAAAGTACGGTCTGCCCAATGTCCGGCTGGGTAGGTGACAGCGATTCATAACTCGTAAAAAAAAAAAAACTCATCCTATTTTAGCACTCAACTGGGAGAAGAAATTGTGCAGCCCTTCATCAATTGTATCAGTAATTGTAACAGTATTACAAGATTGGTACTACTCGTCATTACTTTAGGCCATATTTGCATTTTTGTTTGAAACCACCTAACATTTAAAAAGCTTTACATAGACACAGATTATTTCTAAAACTAAACGTATGTTTCCTTTTATCGAAGCATACTCTATTCCTGGTGAAAGACAGAACAGTTGGAATGAGGCCCCTAATAGACCCAAGAGTGAGCCACAAATACCCAAGAAAAAAACAATAGCACTATAGAAATTGCTTCTACTCACCTTAGGGTGGGCTATCTAATTGAAGTATGTATCATATGCATTAATTCTCATTCCGTTCATCACAAGCCACAGGAAAATTCATATAAACAGTGGGGGATGAGCATCAAGAGAACAGAGTCCTCTACTTCAGTCCATCAGGTTGGCTATCGGTCACGAGTGTTGATTGTGACTGCCCTCAAAAGCACCCCATTTCAGATGACCATGATACATGCATATCAACATTGTAAAGATTGGTTACGTTTGTACTGTCCATTTATCACTCTATGAACCAGTCTGGAAACCTTGTATTCAGCAGTAGTCCTACATAACCAGCACATCAACACTAATTGCTTCAATTTTGAGTACAATTTCTAAGAGCTGAATGTTGACCCATTATAAGATTTAGGGAAATCTATGGAAAACAAAAGATGATCCCAAAGTTGTATTTTCCATATTCTTTGGTGTGAAGTATTTCATAAACATTTCCCTATAATTTTTAAATCCCTCCTTGCTTGGAAGCTGAGACGACTTCATATAACTGTATATCTACATAGGAGCAAATACCAAAATGGCATTAAATACCTTTCTTTGTAAAAACCTTTTATTGTTGCGATCACTGCCGCTAAGGCACTATTGGTACTTCCATGATACTTGTCAAGGCAGCACTTACGGTGCTATCAAATGAGTTCTAAAGATCTGAAAATAGTTTTATTTTCAGCCTATGGCAAGTGCTCCAGCAGTTAAAATGCTAATTTTCTTGAAACGCTTTAAATCCTAGAACCATTTTTAAACACTGCTATTTTTATAGGTTCCTGTTCAAGTCTTTTATACATCGTGGTGGGGTCTTAATGTATAAGTGTGCCTTAAGAACTAAAAGATTTTTAGGGATGGATTTAAGTCTCATATCTCTGGCTTTTGTAAAATGGACAAATATCCAAACTGCAGAGTGAGAAATAAATAAAACATGTGTTTGTTTCAAAGGACAGGGAATTCAAATCCTGCTGAGTAATATTTATAGCATATGACTCAATGCTGGAGAACTTTAGTTACAAGTAAATCCTGTTTAATTCTTGTACCCAGAATTCATTTAAAATATTTTTTTCTTTTGTTTTCCTCCACTTGATGGAAGCTCAGTTTGAAAACTGACTACACTATCTCACTGTCGGCCTTATAAATCAGCCCTGAATTTACTCCATTTACATAAGAATCTCAGTATTGGAGTTGAAATTTGTGTCAAAACCGGAATGGCTCTAGAAAAACCTGATTAGAAAAGTATTCGTGTTTTTCTATATATCCGTTAAATTTCTTTAAGTACTTTACAGCTGACGTCTCATGTTTTCTTAAGTAGTCTTCTCCTCAAGTTGTTCTTGATGGATTTTAGTTGTTTTTAATTGCATCCTCAGGTTGACGCAAAAATACTAATTTAGTATTATTTTTTTTAATAACCTATGACATAAAGTCCTCTGCATCTTATTATTTGACACTGGGGGTTGGACTCAATTCTTTTAGCTCAGAGACAGCTAGAGTATGACTATAGGGTGGATTCAAATGTTTGCAATGAGGTATAGTGCATGCAAGAATGGTCATTATAGCCATGTCATAGAGATACAGGTGAATTTACGTCCTGGTTTGATTATGATAAACTCAGATTCAAACAAAGATAGTTTGTTTGAGCCTGATGGAGGAAGGAAAATCTTCTGTTCTAAAAATGAATGTGAAGATTATCAATAACAGTCGGAGATTTTAAGTTATATGGTTCGATCCTTTACGTGTAAGTCCTGATATGAAGTTCTCTCGCCTCACGAAAAAGAATATTGAAACACTTATTTTGACAATTTTTCTTCAAGACACAAATACATCTCTGGACAACAAATAAGCTTATACTTTCATCACATTACTGGAACTGTGTGTTTGGAAGATGTTCAGCCAGGAAAAACCAGAGAGACTGCTTGCCCTGAGGCTGCCCCTGATATCTTAGTTTGTTTTGCCTTTTGTCAATCCCATTCTGAACAAACTTCTGGATGCTTCACTGGAGTATGCTGCTGTTCCGAGTGGGGTGGAAACAGGCCCTTCTGTTACCATTGTTAATAAATCAAAAAAACTAATGCTGACCCTAAGACACTTGTCGATTTCAGACCAATCTCGCTTCTTCTTGCAGCAGCCAAAATACTGGAAAAAACAGCGAATAGACAGCTTTGCATGTTTCTGGAATCTAACTCCCTTTTCCATAACACGCAATCTAGCTTCTGGGCATGTTGCTGCACAGAGTCGGCCTTACTGGACTTCTCTCAATTTATCATGTCTAATCTTGATCACGATGCTGTGGCTGTACTCTTAGATTTGTCATCCGCATTTGATACACACTTGCATCCTATATTGCTGAATAGATTGCTTACGATTGGAATACAAAGGAAAGCTCTGTCCTGGCTTAAATCATACCTTGAGTATAGGTCTCGGGCTGTTTTTTTGCTCCGTTCACTTCAGATCCAAAGCCTCTTGAATATAGGGATCCCAGAACTCAGCCTTGAACCCTGCTCTTTTCAAGGTTTATTTCGAGCCCCTGGTTAATTTGGTCGCATAAAGGTGATCTCTTATGCTGATGACACTCCTCTCCTTCTGTCCTTCCAGGATATGGCATCTGACGCCTTCAATTCTTTCAAGAACTTCCTTTTTTGGCAACTGGATGGGTGAGAGTTGCCTTAAACTGCATTCCGATAAAACAAATAGTTTTGGGGTTTTTTTTTGCACGAGCAAGCTACCGGACTCTCTCAGTTGTGGCCATCAGAGTTGGGGGTACCTCCTACTACCTCCCCTTGTGTGGGAAACCTGGGTGTTAAATTTGATTCCGCCTTGTCTTTTGAACTGTAGGTCCAGGCAGTCTCAGCTAGCTTTTTTGCTACCAAGAAGTTCCTGAGAAGGATGTTGCATCTGGTTGCAGTGGTATCCCTGAAGACCACTAGTTACTTATAAATTGAACTATGCAAACAGTCTATATCTGTGATTACCAGCTTACCTACTGCAACGATTGCAGATCGTCCAAAATGCGTCTGCACCCCTTTTTTTCTTAATATACCTATGCATCATTCTGATTCTGCTCATATTCACCAGTTGCACTTGTTACCTGTCATTAGCCATATCAATTTTAAGCCATTAATCTTCACCTACAGTGGTGTGGTGCAGAAGGGTCCACAGTACTTGAGAAGTAGACTTAAGGCCTACTGTCAGGGCAGATCCCTGAAGTCCAATTCATTGAAGCTCCTGCACACCCCTAGGGTTCACAGGGCTAAGCGGGGTGGTAGATCTTTTGCTTTTCTAACCGGTAAAATCTAGAACTCGCTTCCAGTTGCTCTCCGTTTTGCTTTAACGGAAATGATCTTCAGAAAAGGTTTGAAGAGACATTTGTTCAATGCCTAGGCTGGTGACCTAGGTTTGTTAGCCTGTTTTTTGGTTGGTCCTGCTGGTAGCGCTGGGATGCTCCCTCTGGAGCAGCCACAAGTGTTATAAATGCCTAATGTATGGTTAAGAATGGTTCATGTAATAGATAAAATCTCAAATAGTTGCCCTAGAAAGCCTAGAATTGCTCAAACAATGTAATCTGAATAAGAAGTTAAAAATGTTTTTAAAAAAATCCTTAGCCCAAAGAGATGTTACAAGAGACAATTTATTAAAAAAAAATAAGGCAAATTATTTTCCATTCAGGAAATCCAGAGTTAAGATACTAAACCTGTATCCTAGATACTGTATCTTAAAATGAACAAAATAACATAAATCAAAATGGATACAATAAATTATTGGCCAACACTTAAAAACCTGCACAGCTCTCTCAATGTAAATATAGAACCAAAACGGAAAACCGCACCAGTTTTTCCTCATGACTTTAAAGTGTTCTTATTTTTGGAATGTCCATACATAGAGACTATGGGTGTTTTTGTGATTTGCCACTTAGCTGTGATTCAACAATGTGACATCTGGTGTACCCAACATGTTTTTCTGACCGTTAGTTTCATTGTTAAGTTATGACTATAAAGACTTACCAAGAAGCAAACTTGGATGTATGATCTAGGTGTAATAAGCATATATAAAAACAGTGTGCCAGTTTTAGGTGTCTCAAACTTTGATGTTTTCTATATCACAGTTATAGATGGAGGCACCTGTTCTCATCATCGCCTCATTGAAATACCCACCATAGCCCGATATTTGAAGAGATTTAAATGTTCGGTTTATTTTAGAGAATACACCAGTGTTACCTGATTTGGATAAATGATTATATTGGATAATCTAAAACACCTTGTGTTTCCATTCTGATGTCCCCCCAACAACGGTATGCTACAGAACTAAAAATGCCAGCATGACATGTTTCAGATGTTTGTTTGTACGACAGAACACATGTCCTACTCAAGGCTCTGTTACTTGTAGATTTATTTTTTTAGAGATCCTGTTGTGACAGTATAGGGACTCCTTTTATATATAAATAAACACTCTAGCACCTCATAGCCTTTGCTTTGGGAATCTCAAAGTTAAGCAAGTATACATCATGTAACAGCATTAAATCTACTCTTATACTTAAAGGCTTGATTTTCAAGTAATGTGCATGTTCCTTTCTTAGAGGGGGGGGGGCATGCCGTTCATGTTAGAGATATAGAAAACAGTTGGTTCTGTTGGGTAATACAATTGCTATGGTTCATGTGTTTAATACAAAAGCAATGGTGTATCTCAATTTGACAAATTGAGATACATCATTGCTTTCGTATTAAATACATGAACCATAGCAATTGTATTACCCAACAGAACCAACTGTTTTCTATATTACCAATACCCAGGTTCTGAGGGAACCCATCAACTCTAATGTTAATGTTGGAGAAGCATAGTTCTAGAGAAGCAAATAAATAAAAGTAGAGTATGCAGGCGTGTATTGTCAGACATGCCAATAAAGCTGCAGATTTCTGTTTCACGTGTATCTTTTCTTCTTTTACTGGTCTTAACTTTTATTACTTCTAAAATGTTCACAGTGACATTTAATTCCATTTTCTGATTTTTATGATCCATACCTGCTTACTTGACCATATTTATTAGGTACTGTATGAGATGGTGATTCAGTAGAGGACAAATTAACTCACTAGAAGCCTTAAAGACATCCTCTACCAGCACCTTGATTTTATTAGAATCGATGTACTGTAGAAGATTCAAATTTCATATAGGTGGTCTGCACGCCTACAATAAATATTCAGTGTAACCCCTTGGTGTGTCCTTTTAATGAAGGCTCTGAGGTGCACACAAAAAGAAATACAGTGGCATGAAACTGAATTCTTATTATTTTTGATTTGCATGAACATTTGTCTTTGAGTGTATTTGAGTACAGCATTCAAAGAGGACACCCTGCCTATAATTAAATACATAATTTATAAGTTTTGTTGATTGCGTCCTGTTCTGGCCATAGTCTGAAAAATTGTACTATGAACAGAAGTCTCTCTTTTTGGTAACTTTAGGAATCTTTCAACCTATCCCATAGCCAATGCTTAAAGGATAGTTTAATCAAATTGTGTGCATAAAAAAAAACATTAATTGAATCAAAATCTTTAATATTCACTTCTTTTCCCTCCACTTTGTAGGCATGGAGAGCCGAAAACTGATTACAGCCACTGACACCCAGTACTCGGGCACACTATTGTCATCTTTAAATGAGCAACGTCTCCATGGAATCTTTTGTGATGTCACGGTCATTGTGGAAGACAAAAAGTTTAGAGCCCACAAAAATATTCTCTCTGCATCAAGCACATACTTTCACAACTTGTTTTCTGTTGCGGGTCAAGTGGTTGAACTGAATTTTGTTAGAGCTGAGATCTTTGCGGAAATACTTAATTACATTTACAGCTCTAAAATTATTGGTGTCCGCACCGATTTACTGGAGGAATTGATTAAATCTGGACAGTCACTGGGAGTTAGGTTTATTGCAGACCTGGGCATTCCTTTATTTCAGATGAAGAGCATGACAAGTGGTGTCAAGGATAATCATGTAAAAGCTTCACCTTCTGATGCTGACCAAAAGAGTCTCAACACTGATAAGCCTGCTACCAAATGTGCTCTACCTAAAGACAGTGGTAGTAGTGCAACACCTATCGTAACTGAGACAAGTACCATCTCCAGTGAAGAGCTCCAGGAATCAACCAAAGCTGGTAATTGCCAGGATAAGAGTGAAGAATCAGATGATGATGTGGTTTTTTGTTCCATCATATTACCCCCGAAACCACGTACTTCAAATGACACTGAAAGAGCGCAACAAAAAAACTGTCTGGAAATAGTTAAATTGCCCAACCAACAGATCAGTGTTAACACAAGCATACCAGATCAAACTCCCTTGATTCTGGGGACTAAATGTCCATCACCAACCAACATTTCTCCAAAAGCTGTCACGGCATCTCCGGCAAAGTCATTATCTACTAATATATCAAGTCCAACTCAAACAGAAACTGATGTTGTTTCCTGTTCTCAACTTGTGCTTCCAAAACCACAAGTGACAAGTCAGGATATGGAAAAATTGCCCAATCATGCACATTCTTTATCTGTTAATATTTCCAGTCCTACTCGGGCACAAGATTGTGTTGGTTCCAGTTCTGAACTTAAGGCTCCAAAACTTCAAATTACTAGTTCAGATGTGGCTAAATTGGCTAACTTTACAAATTCTTTACCTGTTGGCATACAGAGCCTAAATCAAATCCAGGCTGGTGTTAGTCTCTGTACTGAACGTGTGCCTCCAAAAACAGAAAAGATCAGTTCAGATATTGATAAATTGCCCAACAAAGCAAATTCTTTATCTGCCAGTATGTCAAGCCCAAGTCAAACACAATCTGGTGTTTTCTCTTCTGAACCTGTACCTCCTAAATTGCAAAAGACCTGCCTGGACATGGTCAAACTGCCCACTCAAGAACTGAGCTTAAATAGTAGTGTTTCCCCTTGTACATCAAACAATTTGCAGTTTCAATATGTTTCGCCACCTCAAATAAATACTACATCTGCTACAATATCTAGCCCAGGCCCAACACAGTCTAAAGGTTTAATTTTCGCTTCTGGACAAATCCCTCCGAAACCATACGTTTCACAACCTCCTGAAATGGCTCAGCAAATAACCAAGCCAGAAATAGTTAAAATAGCTGGCCAACAGATGGCCATGAGTAATACAATTTCAGCTCAGACTCCGTTAATTTCAAATGCAGAATCTCCAAACAACTTGCCTTTAAAAGAAATACCATCTCAGATAAATGCTCTACCTGTTACTGCATCTAGTCAAGCTCAAGCCAGTAGTGTGAACCTTGGTTCCTCTCAACCCCCCGCTGTTTCCTGCACCAGGTTGCTAAATCCCCAACATCCTGACAGAGAACAGCTTAATCCTCCTTCTAACATAAGCACCTTTGCTCAGAATCATCTCTCTCAAACAATGAATTTTCTTTCGCAGCAGCTTCCCTCTTTTAATACCTTTGTAAACAAGCCTTTGCCTCTAATTGCCAATTGGCCAACCTGCCCAAATTTGTTACCCAGCACTCTTAGTCAACTTACAAACACAGAGAAAGTGTCCACTTTTGATGGACCAAAACCTCCAAAGCCACAAAAGGCCACTTTTCATAAAAAAAACACTTCCAAACCAGGTGAGCTAAAAATAAAAATTGCAGATGTTAATCCTGGCAGCAGTAAAGACTGCTCAGGTGGGGCTGGAATAGGCTCCCACCACATCATGGATGGTAAAAAAATTATTACCTTAGATACTCCATCAGATATTGGAGGGTTATCAACTGGTTGCAAGGTTTATGCAAACATTGGTGAGGACAAAGACACTTACGATATTGTTATACCAATTAAAAATGACCCGGATGAGGATGGAGAAGTCCAGCTGCCAAGATCAGTTGACGGATCTCCGAACAGCAAGCGTGTGAAAGTGAAGCATGATGATCACTATGAGCTGAATGTTGATGGAAAGGTCTATTACATTTGCCTTGTGTGCAAAAGATCCTATGTTTCGCGGACCAGTTTGAAAAGACACTATAACGTTCATTCTTGGGAAAGGAAGTATCCTTGTCATTACTGCGAGAAAGTCTATGCTTTGGCAGAGTACCGTACAAAGCATGAGGTCATACACACCGGGGAGAAAAGGTATCAGTGTTTGACTTGCGGAGGGTCTTTCATTAACCATAGGATTATGTCTACACATATGAAATCAGCTCATAATCAAGATCCTTCTGGAGACCACACGCTTTATATTCTGCATCCCTTCAAGTCCCCACATAGCAAACAGTCCCCTGAGAGCAATGCACAACCTTCAACCAGTGCTTCGGTAGTCAACAATGCTGATGATCAAGGTGTCGATGAAAAAAAGAGAACAGCGTCTGTGTCACCAAAGTCGAGTTCACCCGCCAAGCCTATGGACTGGAATGATGTGTTCATTCAACCTGGTGATCAGGCCATTTTTAAAGACGGTCCATCTCAAGGCGGCACTGAATTTGAGTTTGTGATACCGGAGTCGTATTGAACACCACATGAAGACCAACAATTTGAAAATCTTCAGCTGTTGCAAATGGATTGCTGACAGATGTTTTTAAAGGAAACGTTTAATCTGATGCAGATTATAAATTGTTTTTCTATGTTACGCTATGTCATCAAACATAGTTTTAATGATGTGTTCCTTCTTGTTGCATCTTGTTTTTAGAAAAATGTCAGAATTGAATTTCTGGAGTTTTTGTTTGAAGCAATCGGTTTGCTCATTTTCCCATTCCATTGTTTTAACCATGACGAGGTGCTTTTTAGTGATCATATCTGTTTCTTTCTTGTTAAAGTTTTAAAGCCTAATTTGCTTCAAAGCTTTGTAACTGTGACACCAATTTTTTTTTTATCGTAGTTTGTATTTGACCGCCTTTTCTCATATGTGTATACTACTCAAACTAAAGTTTATAGCGAGAAAATTGGCAGAAAAGCCGCTTATGAACATCTGAGCTGCAAACATTAATGTTCCACAATTTGTGTTACTTGTGACACTTGAAAAGAGCTGTGCTTTTAACCTCTAAATGCAGTTGTGTTCCGTTAATTCGAAAAGCCAATTGTGTTTATTAGCTAGATGCAGCGTATTTTCATGTTCGTTGTAGGAAAACCTCAATGATTGCTACAGAAAGCTGAAAAGAAAGATAAACATTGATATACAGAATCCCTTGAAAAACTCAAAATATCGGGTGACGCATTGTACTGTAATTAACAAATATATAGTTCTGTAGCATGTTTATATTTTTCAGGTGCTAACATTTTATATTACTTTAGATTACTTGTTGGAGACTGCTGAAGGCGTGTATTAGTTTATGTACGTTTGGGGAAGTATGGAAGAGCTGTGAAGCTAACGTTCCTACTTAAACCTACTACCTGGTGCAAGGGCTTTTTTTGGTAGACTCTACATGATGTATGTGTACCAGGAACTTTTTTTCACTGGTACTGAAGGTCGCTTTTAAATCTGATAGACCTTGATTTTCCTTTTTTTTTATTTTTTTTATTGGACAGTTGATGTAAACGTGTTATAAGTGTTCATTGACACTTTTTAAAATTTCCATTCTAAAGTATTTACTTTGCTACATTTAGACACATCTAAATAAAATGTAGTAACATTTGAAAATAGTAAAACTTGTCTTGGGTTTAGGATTTTAGTGGCGTCAGATAACCAAGCATTTCCTTAACAGTACACTTGTCGAATTTTGTAAATGTTACTCGAAATGAATAAAAATACAAACATTTTCATAGACTGCAGAAGAATATTGTGTTTCTTACAAGCAACATCTTTTCCATATTTGGAAGCCACAATTTTTATTTTTCGATAGAAATCTGTAAACCTCATCTTTAAAAAGTATCTCCTGGTACCCATGTCTAAATATTTTTTCAAATACAAGCACAGTTGTTTGGAAATGAAAAGATTTAAATAGGTTCTCCTCCCAGGCGACACAAAAAATTAATCCGGCCTGTCTCCTTATTATTGTTATATACCCTATTTCGTTCTTACAGCAAGTGCCTATTTTCGTCCGTGCAGATCTACTTTTAAAAATGCAGTGGTTGGATTTTTGTCGAAGTATTTGTGTTTTGCCATTATAAAAATACTTTATTCTATTTTTTTATGGAGACGCCCCGTTCTGATCAGTAGCACTTTTCATCATAAACAACGTTACTCTATCATGCATCCACTATAGCGATGTGGCCTGCTGTGGTGATAAATAGCTCTTAAAATAAAAAACAGAAATCCTTAAGTGTCTAATCTTTGAGGCAGTTTGGCAAGAACTAAACCTCTTTAACTCTAGAATATATCGAATATATCGTTTGTCCTTACGAGCGAGTTTTTGAGTGAGTTGGGGGAGGAAGTTCCCTTTGTCACATTAGACCGGGGCAGCCATACTTTGCACTGCTTCAATTAGGAAAGAGTTGTCTACCCGCCTCTGTAAAGGGCACTACAGCACATTGCATTATTTGCCCACACCTTGGCTTCCTCTTCTATTACTGGCACACTCTAAGCTTGCCTTTGAACATGTATAGTGCTACGCTGCCTTTTGGCTAGGTTCGCGCTATCAAAAAGCTCATACATACTGTTTTGCAAAGTGCACCACACCTCATGCTATTGCAGTAGTGTGCATGGGCACACGCAGCACCAAGTATTAAGTCACTGGGGTTCTAAGATGCAATTCATTCCTCTGAACTCGGTGACCTGCTGCCTAATGTGGCTTTGTGTATGAATGGTACTGACTGTTGAGCGACAAGTCTATGGGTGATTTATGTTTTTTTCTATCGCCATTTTGCAGTTTTGCAAAATTAGAAAACCTTGATAATGGCTGTGCTATGTGTGATGATACATATTTGGTGGACTTAAAAACGGTTTTATTTTTCTAAAAAGCATCCTCAGATATATAGTGAGCAATCTTTTATAGCACAAAAAAATTACATTGGTTTGTGCTCACTCTGAGATTTTATTGTCACATACCTGCTTCTTTTAACCCAATGTTTAAACACTTTCACGCAAAAAACTATGTGAGAACGATTGATCCGTGAGTTGTCTTGAACTTTTAATGATAAATCTGTCACCTGCTCAGCCTCTAAATGGATTTTGGTAGATCAGAGTAACTTAATTTCTAAACTGAATTTCGTGGTTCATCGAATTCTGTTGGAATGCCTTCAATTTTTTTAATGGTTTTCATGTTATGTTCTTTGTACAGCATTCATACCATTGTCATTACAACTTTAGAGCGCCTAGTGGAAGGATAGAGTGGGTTTTTTGCATTGTTAAAACATTTTTCATGCCGTCTCTCAGCAAAGTTATAACATGTTTCGAAACATCTTAGTAAAAGATATTTAAAAAAAAAAAGTTTCAAATCTTTTCTTAGCAACAGGTGTTTCAACAACTTTCATTCTTGAAGAGCTTCTGATTCCTCATCTTTAGAATACTCCCTAGGCACGCAACTGGATCCAGAAGGTTTTCACAGCAATACTCCTGTGTGCCGCTAGGTGGGCCCATGCAGCTTTGCACTAGCTTCATACTGTCAAGGAGGTGACAGATCAGATCCACATATAAGCTCCACCCTTGCACTCAGTCAGTTCTTTACCACGCTTTTGGATGCAGATCTGGAGTTCCACTCCACTTTTGTCGCATTTCAGATGACTCCAAAACAAGATTCTAGTGTAAAAGGGAAGATGTCACCCCCTAAAACTGTAGGTTTCAAACCATGTTGCGTCTTCAGGAAACAGTTGTTGGTTATGAACCTGCACAAGGTGTGCCTTTGGTGTTTCGCTTGAGGCATGACTAAGTTGTGAGTTGTGTCTCCTCGGGCACCTGAAGGTGATTTTAGGCCCCTGAAGCAAATCTGTACATCACTGAACAGAAGTCCCGGCCTTCAAGTAATTTCTGCTTATGCTCCAAGTCATGGACCTACTACTGAGGGCATTACCACAAGACGTCTTCTTCACGGTCAAAGCCTTATATTAAGTCAAAGAAGACATAAGAAAGCGAAGGAAGGCTCTACCCCAGCTTGCCACTTTTCTGTTTGTAGAGAAGGCGTGAGGGTGTCATGGTGTAGGTTGTTCTCCCTACCAATTTCCAGGTGTGAGACCAACTGTGTAATTCCATTGCAGGTCCCGATATACCTTGAATTTCTCAATCCATTGGTGATACTGCTGATAGTTGAGATCTTTGAGGAGGCCATGCTGCATATGTGGCACTCTTCTGGCTCCCTTAGGCACACTTTTGGGCCTCAAGGATCTGCAGGGGGCCTCAGTAGTACTACCACCGGGGGTCCATCCTATGCGTTATCTGACCCCTTGGACCTAAAATGGGAGCCGTATGCACTGCACAACTGACTTTCACTCTGCATTGGCCTACATTAATCCCACTTTCGTCACTGCCAGTGCCAGAGAAGAATTCGGGGTTGTGGCTTATATGAGACCCCTTACTGGCTTCAGCATGACCCCAGTGGAGGGCATGAGCTGAACTTCCTACAGCACAACTAGTTGCCATTCACCCTGAATGTAATCCTATACTGCCACAACCAAGAATATATCCACAGAGGTTGTATTGTCTTTTTGGCTCTGATTGAGACCAAAGCTTGCCACCGTCCAGAGACGATGTTGGTGGTGATGGGCATGATTTACCCTCTCATTATGATGTTGATAATTTTACATGCAGTTAAAGGAGGCCAGTGGGTTTGATACTTCTCCTGACACAGGTTTGAAATCCCCTTTTGGACCTCCAACAGAAAAGTGTGCTTTGTTTGCTGTGGTTCTAAACCTACAACTGTCCTCTGTCGAAGTTATTGAAAATTTCCTTACACAATTCTTACAAACTGGGCCAGCCACGTTGGAGTTATTGCTTCCATTCAATGAAGCCCTCACTCACACCTTTATGGGCACCTTGTTAATACCTTGTTCTTTCCCACCAGTGAATAGTCGGTGCACATATGCCTCCTGCATCTTTGGGCACTGCAATGTGCCCGACGACACTAATTTTCTCTCGAAGCATCCCACTCCAGAGAGTCAGTTAGTGCAGGCGTCCACTATCAAGGTTTCTTTCCCTATGCCAATCCCCCCCCACCCCACAGGGAGTCTAAGGATTTCAGCATTGGGAAAGTGCATGTTATCTTTAGCTAGCCTAGCATTGAGGTCAATCAGTGCAGTTTGTTTATTGGGCCAATATATAAATGCCCACTGGGACAAGGCCAGCAAGATCTTGCTGGAGGTCCTCAAAGACCTTGGGGCCACATTGGTTCAGACAATTCAGGAAGGTCAAGATACGACAAACGCATGATTTCGGCTGGCAGTGATGCTACAAATTTTCTGACGAGCGGTTGACTCCAATGTAGTAGTGCTTTGCCATGTATGGATGCACTCTACAGGTTTCTCTGGATATGTGCAAGCCCCTTTTATGTATATGCCCTTTGGAGACTTATGCTTGTTCATCGAGAAAGCAGACTCTGTGTTCAAATGTTTCAAGGCAAATAAGGCAACCTCACCCTCCTGGGTTCTTTGGCCCCTGGCAAGCAATTTACACACCAGTTTATGAAATTGGCAAGACTATTCTAGATGATTGGTGTATAGGCAACACTAGTCTTCCCAGCCCTATTTGCAGTTGCCCAACACCTGTTGCAGTCACCCTATCCCTTATGAGGCCAGGGATGTGGATCTAGCAGGCAACACATAGGTCACTAAGGGTACCAGTCCTCCCAGCCCTCTTCTCCTACTGCAACAGCCTCCAAGCTGCTTTGGCTTGCCATAAGTACCACATTTCCGAGAATGGCACTACATCGCATCCAACAGATGGGTTCTCCAAACTGTTCAGCATTGCTATGCCCTACCCTTTATTTCTGCCCACCGTACCTATATACCACAGTAGAGCGACTCCCGGATGAGGACCTGTCCATTCTTTTACAAGCGGTGAAAGTTTTTCTCTTCACAGGGGCCAACAAGAGGGTTCTAGACTCCGAAATGGGGACAGGTTGCCAAAGAAGCATGTTGGACTTCGCCAAACTTAGATCTTCGCTTTATGAATCCCTTCTGGTGGAATGACTAATTCAAAATGCTCATATTTTCAGAGTCTGTGTGCCCTGGCCCCTAGCAACTGGATGGTAGTATCCTTGGGCCTGCAGGACTTGTATTGTCATATACATTTCCTGCTGTATCACAGACTTTACCGGTGTAAGGTAGGCCAGGATCATTTTTGGTTTGCAGTGCTCCCTTTCTGTCTCACCAGTGCCACTCTGCTGTTGATGAAAGTCATGGTGATGGCAACCTGTAGATAATGGTGAACCTTCTCGATCTATGAGCGGAAGTTGCACCTAACTCATTAGAAGAGGCTTTCCCTTCATTGGGGCGGTCTTGGTTATGGTGCAGTTCAGGCTTATGGTGCAGTTCAGGCTCTTTCCTCCAATGCAAGGAGTCCAGGGCATTCAGACTATGATCCAGGTGTTTCAGCCTCATTGCTGGATCCCTCGGTGAGAATAGCCCTGAGGCTTCTTGGCCTTCTAGCCTCCTGCAATTTTCTTCTCGACCATGCCATATGGCATATGTGGGCACTGCAATGGAATCTTAAGTTCCTGTGGGCCCAGCACCAAGGCATCCTGGCAGATGCCAGTCAGCCCTCAGAGGAGATTGCACATGATCTGCAGTTCTGGATGTTCAACCACACTTTGATTAGTGGCAGGCCCCTCTCCCTTCCACACCCAGAGTTGATAGTGGTGACTGATGCTTCACTGCTGGGTTGAGGAGGCGATTTGAGGGAGGTGGAAATCCGAGTACTCTGGTCGTCAGCGGGAACCCGGCTCCAAATCTGTTAGAGGTGTGGGCCGTTCATCTAATATTAAACGTCTCCTGTCCCTTATTAAACGGAAGCTGGTTCCAGTTCTCATGGAGCGCACCACTGCCATGTGGAACTACGACAAGCAAGGCAGAGTGAGGTCCTGGTTCCTGTGCAAAGAGGCTCTATCCCTGGAGTTGGCTGGACTGTTGGGGCATTTCCCTGGTTATGAACCACTTGGCGCGGTCATAGCATGCTAGTACGGATGAACTCAGCTGTCTGCGTTTGGTGGATCACAATTGGTGTCTGCATCCCAGAGTGGCACAGGGCATATTCAGCAGTGGTGGCGCACTGGCTTGATGTTTTGCGAGTGTTGAAAATTTGCAGTATCCATGGTTTTGTGCTTCCAAGCTTCAGAGAAGAGATTTGTTAGGGGACACATTCTGGTTGAAATGGAAAACTGGTCTCCTGTACGCTTTACCACACCTGCCTCTCCTGGCAAGTTCTGAAAAAAATCAAGAATGTCTGGTCCCAGGTCGTCTTAGTGGCTCCAGATGGAGCCAGGAGGGTGGGGGACCAGAGCTTCTGGGCAGGAGCATCTGCCCTCCTGTCAGGCTACCACTTTGAGAGGATCATTAATCACAAACTCCTTATCAAGCGTCTGTTAGAGTTGGGTGTCAGGGGCACTGCCTTTAAGCTGCTTAGATCCTTTCTCACTGACCGAGTTCAATTCGTGGAATCTGATGGTTACAGTTCAACAACCTTCGCTCTACCCTGTGGTGTACCACAAGGCTCAGCACTGAGTCCAACTCTTTTTAATCTATACGTTACTACTTTAGCTTCACTGATTAAAAGATTTGGGTTCTCAGTTGTGTCATACACTGACGACACTCAGATCGTAGTGTCGATCACAGAAGATCTTGACAGAGCTGGTTCACGGTTGCATGCAACAGATGGGCGATGGATGTTCAAGAATTGTCTGAAATTAAACTCCGACAAAACTGAGGTGCTACTTTTTGGCAATCACCCATCATTTTGGTCTCCAAAGTGATGACCTCAGGAAATAGGAGTTCTCCCAGTTCCTGTTCCTAATGTGAAAAATCTGGGAGTATAATTTGATGAAGCTTTCCTTTGTGGTACATGCCAATGCCATCACCTCCTCATGTTTCTTTATGTTTAAATCATTTAGGAAGGTTTGTCACTTCATTCCTTTGGACCATCGCAAGGCAGTGATCACCGTACTAGTCTTTTCAAAAATTGACTTTAGGTAATTGGCTTTTTCTGACTGCCCACAAAAAAGCTCTGCATAAGCTTCAAATGGTCAAAAATGCAGCGACCAGACTGTTTCTAGGGCTACCTAAACATCAGTCGGTCTCCCATTACTTCACTGGCTCACGGTGAGAAAGCCGGTAATGTTTAAGTCCCTGTGCATAGCTTTTATGGCCCTTCATCATGATGGCCCAGAATCCATCGGACAGCTCCTTCAATGGTACACCCCTCCCTGGACTTTGAGATCTTCTTCCCAGGCCAATCTGGTTATACCCAAAGTTAAGAAGGCCACTTGGGGAGGCAAGAGGTTTGCAGTGGCCACTGCCAAACTTTGGAACTCGATGCCGCTCAAACTAAAGATTACAAAAAAAACCTGCTTTCCTTTCGTAAGGCTCTTAAAACATAGCTGTTTAATAACTAGTACAGATCTCAAATTGTTCTTCTGTATGGTCTACCCATACGTTTGCTTTTACCTGCATCTCTTTCTGACTGTCTCTGAGTCCGCACCTAGACACCTACGCGTAGTAGTGCACTTTAAAACTCTCATTTTCATTTCATCTTCTGCCACAGCAGCAGGGCAGGGTTCTTCCACTGAAACTGCACAATCTACACCTCCATCCTGGAGATTGAGTGGCAGCAGTTGACTGCGTTTGATCTGCCAACTGAAGTTGTGGAGGTCATCCTGTCTGCAAGGCGAACCTGGCGCTGCAACAGATTTGGGCCTTGTGTGGAGTCCGTAACACACAACAATTACAAGCTAAACTGTCATATGCTTTGCTTGTTTTATCTTTGGTCCAGCAAGGCCTTGCACTGGCCACTATTAAAGCTGGTCAGCCCTTTTGACCTTTTACCATTTACCGGATCAACCATCCTTGTTTTAATCACCTATTGTGATGCGGTTTATCAAAGCTTTGTTCCCTCACAAAACGTTTGTGATGCCACAGTGGGGCATTAGCTTGGCCTTGATCTTCCTTATGTGTACACCCCTCAAGCCAGTGCATAACTGCTTGTTGCATCTTTTGACTCTAAAGACTTGTGTTTCTTATTGCAATAACTTCACCTTATCCCGAGTGAACCGAGTTCAACCACACTACACCACCTTCTATCCAGACAAGCTGCTGCTGAAAACTTGGTCAGCCTTCTTACCAAAAGTCGTGACTCCTTTCTATTTTGGGCAATCCATCACTCTTCAAGCATTCTTTGCCCCTCCTCGCTCATCGAAAGAATGGGAGATACTCCATTGGCTGGACACCAAAACCGCTTCAGGCTTTTACATTGATCATACCAACGACCATCTTGTCGACGGATCATCTTTTTGTTGGGCTCTCCAGATTGAGGAAGGCTGCAGAGAAGATGGCACTGTCAAGGTGGATAGTCGTTTAGATTGAGATCTACTACGCACTGACCAAAAAGCAGCCTCCAGTAGGCCTGAGAGCCTATTCCACCAGGGCTAAGGTTGCTACCACTACAGTGGCATGCGGAGTGCCTGTCCTTGACATCAGCCAGCCTGCAACATCAATCCGTTGTGATGGGCATTTCGCCCTCTTAGCCATACAAGACTTTTTGAACTGAGTCCACTTTACAGAACGTCCACAGTTGGAAAGTACTATTCTGGAATTACTCTATAGGTGAGGGATATGCAGTTTAAACCATCTATCAAAAGAGCATGTTACTTTCCTTCAATAACCCTCTTTCTGGTCGATACTCTAAACTCAGATTCCTCATGCTCTCGGCCCCCCCCACTTTCCTTTGTAAAAAGGTACCACATTAGAGAGCTGCATACTGACAATTGTTTTATACTCTTTGTCTGAAGGTGTGAAACAGGTCAAGCAAGAAACTGACATCAGCATGCAGGGGTGGAGCTTACATGCAGCTGCACTCTGTAATTTCTGGGACAGTACACGGGTAGCACAGAGCCACGTGTTGCCATAGAACGCGCAGAAGTATTGCTGCTAAAAGTTTCCAGATCCGGTTCGGCGCCTGAGGAATATTCTAAAGGTGAGAAGAATTGATGGGTGAACATGTCAATTTTATTTTTCACCCAGTACTACAACATTGATAAACAAAGTATAGCCCAACGACTACAGGTGCCCCTTCTGAACTTTACATTTACATGAAGTCCCCTGGTCAACAGCAGTAATGGGCTGCTGTTTACTTAACTTATCTTTAACAATTGAAATATGTTAAATAAACAGGAAACGTTTATTTAAAGGTTAATTGGTGGGAAAGAAAGCAAATAAGCAGAGTGTCCTGCAGCACTTAACTTTAGACCTCTTGCAGCAAAAGTGTAAAAATGACAGTCTCTCCAAAATTCAAACTTTGTATTTAATTAACCTGCAGAATCTTTTCACCTTAGTACATCCGATTAAATCTGTGCATCGAGAATTATTTATTTAAAAGTGTTACTTTTCAAACATGAATTTAGAAACATTATTACTTTCCCCACCCGGATAACAATGCCAATAGTGAACTAAAGAGGCAAGTCAGTTATGTGCACTGTTTGGGTGGGTTGGGTTCCTATTAAACATGAACAATATAGTTAAATAAATCAAACCCAGGAGAAGGTTTTGTACAGCGTCCTGTGTTTTGAGGCTCACTTATATGTGATAATGAAGAAAACTGAGGAAACGTGAAATAAAACAATTGCCTAGGTTCACTGAATTTGATACGGTGGGGAAGCTGAGATTACGACCATGTTTTCTGGTTTCACATTGTTCAATATAGCTACTAGGTGCATATGCTTCACTTACTCAACATTCACCAATCGCCCTCCCCCCACCCCTGCCTGACTACCACCCCACTGGCATCTATGCAGCCCTCGATCTCATAAGACTAAACTTTTTGGCCCAGGAAAAATGTTTGCGAGTACCTACATACTACAGCATGTTTCAAATTCAAACAATGGATCTCCAATATCCATTTACCTTGAGTGTGCCTCCGTTATCACATCTGTTTCCCATGATAATCATTGTGAATATTTCATCTTCAATATATTCCCTGTAATGCTATCAGTTACCACGTGTTCAAAGTTCTGTCAAACCCCTGATATATAGGGGCTAATCCTTAGCTATCCTATTTCTGTTGTCATATGGATGTACTACCAGTATCCATTTTAGAGTATTGAGGTCATGCCAGTTATACATCTGTTAGATGATCTTTTGTCTTACCACAAACCATAATCTACTCAAACTTCTGAGCAGCTACTCCATTTTTCTTTCCCCGTCTGGGGGAGAGATGCACGTCCACATACTTAGTTTGCTTTACTTACTTTAGTTGCTCACATCTCAAATACATATTTATTTTGATCTGTCTTTATGGCTATGCAGTCATATAAAAGTCTAAAACATTACAGTGTAGTCAGCAAAATATGCATGTTATTTGCAAATAAGAGACCACCGGTGACAATATTTGTGAGGTAGTTCACAAATGGCACTGAGGTACAGTCTGGACATTTGTGGTGTGAGCTCATAATATCGGTCTCTAGGTTTTACTATGCTCAACTACAAGTCTAGTATGCAGTCTTCGGGGGGAGGGGTAATGAGTCTGTCAGAGTGGGACCCATTATAATTGTAGATGTTTCAGAATCCGATGAGGACCTCGACCTACTCATAAGCACAGTAGTATAGGTGGGAGATCCATGAGGTAAAAGTGTGTAGTAGTAATTTTGCTCTTGTAACTCTGCTTGTGACACTCTCTTACCTAGAGAGGAAGCCCAAAGGCGCACTTTGTGGAAACACTGCCAGTCATACATATCGGTGTCAATTTCACATGTTAAATATGAGAATGATTCGAAACAACTAATGGAGAAAAATCCATATTGAGTATACCTATGAATGAATGGTTTTTAGGTGGAGCCTAGGCAGCGTGCATGCGCTGTCTTTCGACATGCTCTATCTACTTCTGTGGGCATTCACCGTGCCCATCACTTTTATTTCTTGCTTGGCCTGTCTTTTAAAATTCCTTCAATTTTTTTGGTAAATGCTTTACGTTTGTCCCGCCCTTTGGCTGTTTTGTTCTCACCCTGGAAAACTGACCCTGTTACATGTATTATTGCACGATTGGCCATATACGTTGGTGACTGTGCACTACTTTTTGTTTTGCCTCGGTTTTGTTAGTTTCGTGCTTATGTTCCAAGCTCTACTCCCTATCTCCGCAAGCTGCCGCGCATCTCTTTTTTCATTCGCCTCTTGTTCGTGCTGCATAGGTCTCACGTGCTCCTCCTGATGCAGAGCACATGCAAGGTCAGGGAGCAGAGAGATCGCGTTCACCAGAGAACATACGTTCACCTCACAATAACTGCGGCAAGAGCACAGCCTTGTGCTTTGGGGGCCCTTACCGCTGTATCCCTTGAGCCAACAGGTGTCAGGCCGGCAAAAACACAGCAATGGTTGCTAAGTCTTCTTTTGTTAAATCCATCTGGTTCCACATAGTACAGCACTCTGAATCTGCATGCGACAACATTGCAGAATGTGTTGACGGAGATGGGGCTATTATGGATGCCTCCCCAGAGGTGAAATGTCATTTCTTACATCAAAAACAGCTCGTTCCCAATTTCATTCTGTAATAGTCTCATTTGTCTGCTTGGTCCCCAAGCTCGCAGCTCCTCGCCGCTTTCCGAAGAGATGGTTAGTGTCCCTTGCTGTGACTATTGGTAGCATTTCTCAGGTCCTGTTTCCAAGTTCGCAGCCTCTGGATCCGCCTGAGATCCATCTTTTACGTGAGGCATTTAGCTTCCAATGGTTTGACCCTCACACTTGAAAGATGGCAGCTCAGCTGATGTATCACTCCACAAACTGCGCCTCTTTAATCAGCATTGTCTGTCCACAGCCCCCCCCCCTTACTCTTTTCATAAGAGTCAGCATGTCTGTCTGGAGCTGTTCGATGACTCCTCCACTCCCTCAAATCCGGAGTACGAAATGGGAACAGAATCACTTCTGGAGCCCACAGGTTACATAGGTAGGAATGAGGGAGTACATTTGGGGGAGCCAAGTCACCACACAAACGGCAATGCGAAGGCATTGTTTTTATACTTAGTCACACACATGGGAATTGATAGGTGAAAAGCGGACGATAGTTTAGAAGCGCTTCTGTATTTTATCCCTTCACTAAACACAGATGCCCGCATCCGGTGAAGTCTTGTGTTTCTGAAGCTGAGTTGTGCTTCTGGAATAACAACATACAACGTGAATTAGACCATCTCAAAGTAGTGGTATATTATACATAAGGGTATTGTGCAAGTCGAGTCTGATTTAAAGCACATGAAGAAAATCAGCATGTGATGAGTGGGGGGTTGGTGTTAGCACCATGTAATTACAATAATAATAGAAGGTCTACTAGAAATATGCGGCAGGGTAGGGCCAAATTATGCGGCAGGGTTGAGTAATTTGTGCAAAATTATGTTGTATAATGTGGAACATTGTTAGCTGTATCACTTATTTTGACAGTTTTACACTTGTTAAGTCTGTTTGAGAATTGGTAGTACCAGCTTAGCACCCAAATTTAGCAATAAGCAACAGAAAGGTGAGCAGTCAACCACAGGCATTCCACTCCAGTTCCACTGCCCCCCTCATCCCTCCCTCACACTTCCTGTCTCCTCTCTATACTGCCTGCTCACACATGCTACCTTTCTGTACCTCCTCGTGCTGTGCACTGGTCTATCTCCCGTCTCCTCCCCCTCGGGACCCTTTTCAACCGTCCCTCTCTCTCACACTTCTCTCTTGCTCTCTCACACAGTCTTCCCTCTCTCATATTGGTTCACTTGTCTTCAAGCATCGTTTCTTTCCTATGCCTTTTCAAAATGTCTGTCCCTCAAACCCATGCTCTCCTCCTCTTCTTGGGGTGTCTTCTGTGTACACAGGCACACCCTCTTTATGCGTCTATGGCCTGCTCTCCCCTTTTTTTCTCACACACTCTTTCTGCTCCTCAGTCTGGAGTTCATTCACCCCTTGTACACAATCTACCTATCCCTCTCTCTTCCGTTCAGTCTATTCAGTGCAGCTCTTACCCCTATCTATTCACCATACCACATAATTTCACTACACAAATACGCTACACACCACACAATTCCACGACAAACTATTCCAATTTAACTCACATAATTGCACTCTAATCCACATACATCCGCGCCACTCCATACCAAAACAATTTTACAACGCCAATAGCTCTAACTCTCGCAAGTGTGAGACCGATTGCATTGCAAATGCCTGTTATTTATTGTTGAACTTTTTTTTATTCATTCACTGTCCTAATTGATTAAATGGCCACATAGCTTCCTTAAATAGTAGCAAAACCACTGGTTTGTAAAGCAATTTAGTTTTCATCAGTTAGATTAAAGCCTACCACAAAGCTAAGCAGCTGGGCCCCCGTCCTTTGAAGTATCACGTGGTCTGTTGGCATGTGTACAAATAGATCATTTGCTGGTATGTTGATCCTAACGCTATTTTAGGTGATTTAGTTTCACCAGCATCCACATTGTTTAGAATGGACAATGGCTTTTCTCAGTGAGTTTGTATTTTAAAGAACCTATATCTCCCACATCCTCCTCAATGTGGGCAGACCAAAGCCCATCAAAGTATGTTTGTATTTTGTATTTCTTATGGCGATGACACCATTATGGGTGTTGGTAGTTTTCCTGCAACAAAAGAGTGGAGCAGTGAAAGAATATTAGCAAGGAGCCTAACAAAGGTTACTAAACAGGTAGGTCTTGTGCGCCTTTCTACTTTTGTTCGTCTATAAAGAATTTTATTTTTTCCAAAATATGAGCATTGTTGCAGAGGATATTGAAAAATCTGTAAACTGAGAGCCACGCAAATTTGAGAACAATCGTTTATCCACAGCAGAAGTTGCTTCTTTAATAGGGTGTATGGTAACAGTATTGTATTCATGTTATTGGGTCCACCGAGCTCTAGAGCGAGTTAGCTTTTCTAAAAAGCACAAAACATAGCCCGTGTAGGATTCATCGAGATCTAACTCCTACAGGGAGAAGCTACACCATGAATTTGGAATCTTCCTAGAGTACATATCAGCAAATGTTTCCTTGCTCAGCCTCCTCAACAGTTTCTCCTACAGATGACCGGGCTGCATGTAAGAGCATCATGAGTGGAGCTGTTACAAATTTCATTCTAACATGCCACACTTGGTTTATTGTTGAGACCTTACCTCCTTGACATCTTCCATACCTCTAATTCCTGATCCAGGGTTCAGTGGCAGAACTGTCAACAATGCTGTAAGTGCAGCGACAACGGGCCCTGGGGAAACGAGGGCCCACTTTAGCCGAATTATAGTTCTGTTAATATCCAACTAGGAAGCAGTGACCCTTTTCATTTCTTTTTTTGGGGCCCCTGGCTCCCTTGTTATGACTGACGGCAAAAGGGGTAGTTGTCGTGGCAATGTCCTCACTGTGGACTGTACTAGAAGCACCCATCATCGGCTGGGGCGATCATGTGGAATAATGATTAAAGAAATGCTGGTCACAAATAACTGGAGTCAGTCATGGAGCAAATAGATAATAAAACTATTTCTACCATTTCAGGAAGTGGGGAAAAATGAGCCCGAGAGTAATCTCGCCATGCACTCAAACAATGTAGTAATCGCAGCTAATCTCAGGCTTGTGGAACACAGTTACTAGGGTGTAGAAAATGTTTAGGCAGCTCTCAGAAAATACCTGATGGGCACAAAGCCCCCGCAGACCTCTGTGTGCGGAAGAGCCACAGATGTTTTTATTTCTGGATCTTTTTGCCAAATTACAGCAGATCCTGAATGTTGTAAACTAACACTGCCTTTCCAAAGCAGCCTTCTGTTTACTGGCGACCATTAACGCTCAAACTATATAATATATCAGACAGGAAGGTGATTCGTGCACCTTGCCCCTGATAATGTACCACTATAGGGATAAACATCCAGGGTTTCTTTTGCAGTCTCTCCATCCAGTTAGAATATACCTCCTGCTAGAGTTTGCCCCTGGTGTTCCATTTGAAGCCCCCTCTAACGGCTGGCAGCCAGTGGCAAAAATGCTTCAAGACCCAGTTCTGCTCATTTGTTGAATGACTAATGCTAAGCATTAAGAATCATTACCGGCTTCGTTATAACTGGAATGGCCGTATAACCTATGTTGATGCATTACCATGGAGGCCTTTAATTGAACAATAAAACCGTATGTATGTACAGTATTATTTCATGGATAAATAATTCTAAAAGTTTAATGTACAACTGTACTTTTACAATGCATTTCCTTCTTTGGTATTCATTTGAGCTTCTGATATCGGGGTGAGGTTTTGAATAATCACACAACACTGTGTACCTCGTGTACAATTTGCTGCTGTGACCTATTACATGTTCAGATTGCCATATACCGTAAGCCTTATAAAGAATAGATTTGAAAGCCATCCAGAAGGCACGATCATTTTGTAACCAACATTTCTATTTGAATGTTTGTTTCCTTTCTCCCAGCTGCTTGTATTTATTTATGAATGTGTTTGTTTATAGAAGCATATTTATGTAATGCAGACACAGCTATAAACTAACTAAGCACTACTATTGAAAGGGGTGGGCTGCATTTTCTGATACCTGGTGCTTATCAAGAGAAGAACTAACTGTCTTCTGGGATTTTCCCTCTTATTACTTAGTTTTCAATTCTGGACATGTCCTGGATATGTGTATGTTCTGATCACTAATTTATACCTTGACTTCGCCTACAAGTAGGGTGGTGTATTGAAAGCAACAGCCTTAAATATGACACATCAGGTATTGAAGGTGAGTCGAGCTTGCAGAGTGAGCAAATCTAGTTTTTGGAGTGAGTTGGTTTTGCTCAGACCCTCGAGGAGTCTTGCTGCTGCAATTAGGACACTTTTCAGTGGATTGAGTTGAGTGTCTAGAATGGCGCAACGTGTTGCCGCTCTCAAGGTGGTCAAGACAAGGGCCAGGTAATACATTTTAATGCGGAACCCCCCGGATCAAGAGAGACCTTTGCAAATACATGTGACATTTACATAAAGAAATGGTTATACTTTGTTGATAACTCAAGGAGTTGCAAATGTAGGGGTCTGGTGCAAGAGTGGTTTGGGAATGAAAAAATAGGAGAATTGCCTAGGATGGGGGACAGAATGGATTGCAGTGAAGCAGACTTCTTCAGTGTAGACTGTTACACAAGCCTGAAGTGAGCGAACTAGTAAAACAGATGAACATTTCTGTTACTTTAACATTTCTTCAAACTGATAACGCACTAGAAGTAGGACTTGCCACACAGACGTGGCAGCTAGCTAAAACCTCCTATTTCTCGCCGCTCAAACCTCCTATTTCTCGCCGCTCAAACTAACTGCATTTAAACAATTAAAGGGCTGCCTTTGTTCCACAAAGTCTACCAGGAGGAGTGTTTTGTGCAAGCATATTTCCACAGAGAGCATGAATATTGGTGAAATGGCACCTCGAGCTATTTTTGAGGAGACAAATCAGTAGCTAACGAAGTAAATTGGCATGGTACACAAAGCAGACATTCTGGTAAATTTAGAAGGGTCACTAATAATCCAAACATTCCTAACTTCGGTTCACACAAGCACACTGTTTGTTATTTATAGCATTTAATGTAAAGAGTGCCTTTCCCTTCATTAGGAGCACAATTAAACGCATACAAAAACTGCAATAAAGTAGAAATGCAGGAAGAACGAACTTAGATTTATCCGGTTTGGCAGATTTGCTATCAAAATAGATTGTTGTGACTGAAGCAAAATATCCCTGCACACACAAATGCTATTGACTGTTAAAAAATGCCCAAATCACCAACCCTAATTCTAGCCTCAGATTGCACTCAAAGTAATGTGTACTGAATGGGAGAAAGGGAATCTCATTGCTTATTCATATCACCAGCAGTGAAAATTAGTAAAAGCAGCAGATCACATCTTTAACTCCTCCTAACATTATGTTCCCTCCATGGATGTGGATAAGTACTATTGTGTGAATCATAGCAGGAAGAGTATTAATAGGGATCACGGTTTCTTATGTCTTTTAATGAGAAATAGTTTTATGTCACATGAATCTTTTGATACATAACCATGCAGTGATTGTACTGAAGACGAAATCCCAGTTTCTAGGCAAATACCAAGTTGGGAGTGAGATGATCCATTGCTAAAGAGGACAACCAAGACTAAGGCTCAATTTAAAGACTAAAAAAGACTAACATTCACAGGAAAGAGTATTGACCCCTCAAATGCTACTGGTAAGGAACAAAGCCTGGAGGATTCCACCTGAACAGATGGAAATCTGCCAAATGATCTAAACAGTTTCAGAGACCCAAAATCCATGTGAGATCTAGGATAGAAAGGATCACCCACTGTTCGCTATGCTGAAAGCAATAGAGGTCTGTAACAGCCCAAGCAAACATGTGGCTTGCAATCTTTTCCAATTGTTTCCTATAGTTCCCTGCTAATTGTTGTCTTTCCCATGTACTCTGCTGCTGACACTGTTAAGCAGAAATCTATGTGAGAGGCTGAGTATGCGTGTACACCCCAAAACTAAGTGTCCTGCTGCACTTAGCCTTTTGTGCTTGCTGTCATAATTTAAATGTATTGTCATATACATTTGCAAGGTCCTTTATATACGACTCAACCATGGTTGCTAGTCGATCGTAGTCTTGTCTCTATGTGAAACATATATACTCTTAAATTGCCATTTAATTCTAGTTGCCTGAATCCTGGTGCAAGCTTTTTGTCAGAAAGGAATAGATTTACCCAGTCATAATGTGACCTATTCTACTTTATTGGCAGCATGAGACGGATGTGTTTGCACTTGAAGGAGGAATGCACACTTGAAATAAGCACATCAGTAACATAGCAGTTTGTCTGGTTGAGGAGGCTGTTAAAGTGCTATATTGCTTTGAAACAGTTTTGTTTTTATCCAGGGTCCTGTGGATTTGCAGACTTACTGAGAGGAAGGATAACCAAGCTAACTGTTTGATGTGGACGGCCGCAGTGTGATTTGACTAAGAAAAAGGTAGGCATATTCCCTTCCATTTACGTAAATGCAGACGCTGCAGTGAGTGCTGCCATTTTTCCAGCTTGTTTTCACTGCCTATTAGCTGAACTCTATCTGTGGGCTCCATGCTCTTGGTTTATGCATGAAATCACACTTAGGCTTTTCTGTTAAATGTGCACCTCTAAAAGTCTCGAAGTAGCAAAGTAAATAAAACTATTCCGTGCAAAGTTAGCTATGTCCGTGTTTTGTTGTAAGATAACTTGTCGATATCCATCCTTGGTCAACATCTTCGTTCGACCTGAAGTTCACAGGTTGAAATTCTAGTGGCACTGACCTAGCATTTTGATTTTAGGACTAACTCTTTTAGTTGAATTTTAAAAAGATGGACATACAGCCACCTACATCACGAGGCCCTGCGGAGCCTATTAAAGGGTGAGAAAAGGATAATACCAACATTACAAATTATGGCGAGTATTAGCGCCCATTATCACTAAGAAATATCCATATTGGGTGTCTAGTAAGCAAGGTTATTGAAACATCTATCACATTCTCCAGTCCTCCGACATGACCATATAACCCCACCTCATTTATATATCGTTACCAGACATTCACGCCATAAAAGACCTAGTATATCAGTGACTCATCAGTATTTGAAACAGTTTGTTCCTCAGCAAAATTATGTATAACTTTTAGAAATTTGGGACAAGTTATCTCCTTGAAATCGGCCGATAGCACGTACAAACATGATATCCATATTGACTGAAAGCGGTCACCCTTGCACGCCAATCCAAGTGATATCTTTTTCAGGTCAAGTATATCTCACACTCTGTATAACATGGTCTATAAGTAGGTGTTTCTTCCTTGCCCCAGAGACACAAAATTGCTTGTTTAGCTGTTAACAGTAATAAAGTTATCTGTCAACCTTTTTGAGATTTAAAGGGATAGGCAAGGTAGTCTGCCACCCTGAGGATATACGCTTGGAGTCCTATCCGTCTGAGTCAAACAGCCAATTAACATTGTCAAGTTCTAAAATAGCACAATCTTTCAGATTCGGGGAGGCCATAATCTAGCATACTTGTTCAAATGACTTGATAGCCTGAGCATTATAGAAATGCCCCACTTGCTTACCCTTGGCTGTCAGCCATGTCGAGTATTGGCCTTGAATCATGCCAAGGAGGAAATCAGGATTTCCAATAAAGGGCAAAAAAGGAGATGGGTATGTGGCTAGCCTCTTCTTATACATGAGAGTATACCAAGAGGACTGTTTCCTTTGTAGGAGGAAAGAATATAAACCCCAGGAGCAGTACCGCCTAGGCAGCCAGGGTCCGATTTGGTCACCAGTGATAATGTGATCCATTAAATGCCAAGTCTTTTTGGTTACCTTCCTCCCACATTCAACCATAAATCTCAAATGGGTAGCATGATAGTGATTCGTAATGTTGGGAACCCACAGTCCTCCTTCGCTGGTTGGGACGTACATCGTTCGACTGGGGAGCTTTCTTACCTCCCCGTATAAAATTAGTCAATGTCCTTTGAATATCTCCTAGAATCTCCTTCGATGGTTGCAGGGGGCGAGATTGAGCTAAGTATCAGAATATCTGAAGGGTTGTCATTTTAACTACAGCAATGCTTCCCACCCAAGTAAAGCCCCCCCTTATGCCACCTCTGCAGTTGCAAATAAAGGGAACACAGAAGATCTTTGTAATTAGCACGGGATGCTTCCTTCAATGAGGAGAATATCTTGACCCCTAAGTAAGTAATGTGGTTTTCAGTCCAGGCTAGAGGAAGGGCTTGTTCGTATGGTGGCTACCTGCTCACTGAGGATGGCTAAGTTCGAAATCTGGAAATTTGTATATTTTAAAACTCGCAGCCATGCCAAATCCATTCAACTCCTCTAGAAGAGGTTGGAGTGAGTGCGTTGGTTCAGTTAGCATCAATAATACCCCTTTTCATATAGGCGTATTGTATGGTTCTCTTTGCCTGTAGTTATCCCCTTAATTTCTGGATTGGCCCGAACCATGTGGTTCCATATATAAAGTGATCTTGAGTGGGGACGTTGGGTAGCCCTGCCGCATACATCTCTCTTTGAAGTAAGGCAGAGGCATTAGCATACAACTCTACAGCCAGGTCTACATAACTGTTGTTTATCCATGCTATGTATTTAGTCCGAACCTGTAAGCCTCAAGAATGTTCTTCAGGAATGGCTAATGCACCCAGTGAATGCTTTTTCAGCATTGCTGGATAAGAATAAATATATATATATATTTTGCCTATGTGCAGGATTCAGGAGCACAAAAAAGTGCCTGATTTAACCCTTTAATCCCTCTGTTGTATTTTGCTAATCTTTATCACTTTATAATTCATTGGAAGTATATTGAAGTATAATGAAAATCTAGCCAAACCTTAGAACTTGACCCGCCACACATCCCCTGCAGCGATCTCAGACAGCGAAGCATGCCATCGTATTTGGCATCAATAGAAATGTACATCAAGAACAGTGCTTGCCAGCCGAATAATAGACAAACAATGGCAGTAAAGCACCCTACTTCTAATACAAAACAGCACATCAGTGATTACTTTAAATAAAAAAACGACATTTAATTATAGCCTTCCTATACTTCAGACTCCAACGACGGCTGGCCACCGTGGCAGATCATATAACCCTAATATTGTCCCTCAAAGATGTAGGGGCTTTTGTCAGGAATGTGCAAGACTTTGAAGCATTTATCTGCTTCATTATAAAATGGTAAATTTCCAATCCACAGCACAGAGTCCGAATACGCACATCACATCAACCTGAGGGATGTGCAGCATCTGTGTAAGTACCACCATAATACTCCAGAATCTAACCTGAGCTTTAGCAGGTTCTGTTACCTGCCCAAGGAAAACGGACATAAGACTGAATCAACTGCCACTCCTAGAACTATGATGATTACATCAACATCTCTTTCCCAAAACTGCTTTTCAATGAGTCAGACTCATACAATGTATATGAGATCAGCCTCATCCACCATACTGGCTCTCCACCTGCTATTAGAAACTTGGACTAGTATTGCAGGGTTCAGTAACTCCTCATCAGGAATTGGTAATTAATCAGTCTGTATCTTGCAGTATGAGAAACCTGATATTGAGAGTAGTTGCCTGGTTAACAGTCTTCAGTGCCACTCCTCATGCAGCTATATAGAGATCACATCTTGAGTTGATGAGCTTGTTGTAAAGTCCTTCTCAAGGCCTCTTCATGACAGGATGGAAAAAATAGAAGCGCACTCAGGGGCATTGATACTCCTGTGATGCTCTGTCAACACTGAGGCATTTGATATTCAAGAGATCATGGTCATCATCAAGACAATGCACCGGACTAGACTACATCAGTCAGACTTCTTCAATGTATAATCACAGCTTATTAGCCTTCCTTTATGCTATTGTTGTTTCAAATGTGTTTTCATAGCTGGCTGTAGCCACAAGACAAATTCATTGAGCCGTAGGACTGTGAAAGATAAATCTTCCCGCAGATTCATCACCTTCTGATTGCTCTTTTGAGGCCTCAGACTGGTCTGGAAAATGTATTCTCTAGCAATGACTGTACAGCACCTCTGGCCTTGACATCGCTGGGGCTTATTTGATGCCAGATGGCATAAGTTCCTTGTTTTCCATTCATTATCGATGCAATCCAGAGCTCTGTCAGGGTGTCTCACTGACTAATTCCTCTGCTATTTGAGAGCCACTAGGTCATCTATGGCCTCAAAGGACTTCAGACTTAAAACCTTGCAGATGATGCCATAAGATGTCAATTTTGGACACCTATGGTGACTCTATGTGGTGTCTAGGGTTGGAAGATGGTTCTGTGGCCTGTAACTCTTGCACCAGAAGGCCGTTAGGGAACAGAGGTTAAGGTATTTTTATTCTAGCCCCCACAGGGAGGCTTTTAAGTGGGCTCCCTCTCCCAAAGTCGAGTCACCTTTTAGGTAATGTTCGTGGAAGATAACTTTCTATTAAATGTACCACAGGAAGAAGTAGTTGTCCTCTTCCTCGAAGAAACAGTCCTGTTCGCAAGACCATTTGGAGCCTCAATGCTGTTGCTTGAGTCTGGGCTTTGCTTTGATGTCAGGCAAACCACTATCCGCTTAGTGCATAAATGGTTGACACTGGAGTTCCCTGGTCCTTTACCGACGCCTATGATGATTGAGGCCTCTGCTAGCTGAATCATTGCAGGCCAGCTCTTTAACCCTCTGGGCAACTCCACCAAGGGGGTAGAGACCAATTTCTGATTGCTTGGTAACTCTGGTGGGTTTGACCCTTGTGTCTCCTAATGCCGTGCCTCCATAAAGCCCTGAGCTTAAAGCAAAGTAAAAAAAACAGCAAGGGTGCCTGCCCCTTTTCATCCAAGGCCTTCTGCATCACTTTCGGAGTTGATCATGACGATGCCCACAGAGCCAACTTTTCTACCAGTCAAGAGTCGATTGGGCATAGTATTATCATAGGTGAACATTAAGCCAAATATTAACAATGAGCCCAAGGCCTGGGTGGCACATGATAATTCATCCAGAAATGAGGCATGGTGAGTAGATTGTATTGAACTGGGTGTATATAATAATAGAGACCTTTGGCATGCCTGGGAATGTGAGAGTCCAGTCTGTCTCAACCATGTCAATTGTGTACAGTAAGTGTAATCCAGTGTGAATCGGAAAACTTCAGCGCTCCACTCCCTACCCCCAAAAAATCTTACGTCTGTCTCAATGCTCCAGTCAGCTGGCAAAAGTTAAGAAGTGGCAGGAAGAAATATTGAAATTCTTTTTTATGTTATGTGAATTTGTAGAGTGCGGCTATTCAGCCATGAGGGTATCCAGGCGGTGAGTAGGGCAGACCTGAGGGGGTAAGAGTAGATCATGCCTGTTTGGTCAGGCAGAGCTATGTCTTGAGGTTCTTTCAGAATCCCATGAGGGATAGGGAGGTTCTGAGGTGTTTCGGGAAGTCGTTCCAGGACAGGGCTGTGAGGTATGAGAAGGAGCTTCTGTCGCTTCTAGTCTTCTTGGCGCACGGGATGTGTGTACTTGCCTGGACACAGATCAAAGGTGACTGGTGGGTTGATAGGTGAGGCCGTAGTTGAAGTCAGCTGGGCCAGTGTTGTTGAGAGCTTTGTAGGCGTGAATGAGTAGCTTGAACTTGTATCTTTCCTGGACTGGGAGCCAGTGGAGCTTTTTGAGGCGTGGATAGATGTGGTTATTTCACATGATGTTCAGGATGAGTCTGGCCGCTTTCTGGGTGGTTTGGAGTCCGCGTAGGACATGGGCTGGGATTCCGACGTAGAGCGCATTTCCATAATTCAGTCTACTTGAGATAAGAGCCTGGGTCACCGTTCATCTGGTGTTCTGTGAGAACCACTTGAAAATCTTGCGTAGCATTTGCAGGACGTGGAAGCATGATGGGAAGACGGTGTTGATCTGTCTGCTCATGGGGAGATTGGTGTCCAGGATGATCCAGAGGTACTTGCCATGGTCCACAGGAGTGGGTGATGGGGACAAGTTCGGAGGGCCACCAAGAGGAGTCCCAGAGGGAGTGGTTGTTTCCAAAGATTGGGACTTCGGTTTTGTCTGTGTTGAGCTGGAGGCAGTTGTTTTTCACCCAGGCAGTAACATTGCTCATGCAGTTGTCAAAGTTTTCTTTGGCAGTGCTGGTTGAGTCGGTAAGGGAGATAAAGCTGTGTGTCATCAGGGTAGAATGCTATGTTCATGCCAGGGGCTTTGACGATGTCCGTGAGGGACATCATATATATGTTGAAGAGTGTTGAGCTGAGTGACTATCCTTGAGTTTCTTGGGTTCTGAGGTATAGAGGAGAAGTCTAACTCGTTGAGTTCTCTCTGTGAGGAAGGAGGATATCCACTGAAAGCTACAGAGAGGTCCAGGAGGATGAATGTGGCCGTTTCTCTACGGTCGAGGATGCTTCATAGGTGGCCACAATGAGGGCTGTCTCTGTGCAGTGGTTGGTGCAAAAGCCTGATTGAGAGCTGTCTAGGAGTTGATGGAGGTCTAGGTGGTCTGAGAGTTAGGTATTGATGGTTTTCACAGTGACTTTAGCTGGAAAAGTCAGGAGCGAGATAGGTCTGTAGCTGATGAGGGTAGTGGGATCCACTGTTGGTTCTTGAATAGGGAGTTGACTTCTGCATTTTTTCAGCAAAGCGGGAATGTGGCGGTGGTTATGGAGGTTTTAATGATAACGGTGAGCAAGGGGAGATGAGGGTTCTTCCAAGGTTGTATATGAAGTGGGGCCATGGATCTTAGAGGGCTCCTTAGTGGATGGTATTCATAAGGGCAATGGTTTCTTCATGGGAGAAGGGCTTTTAGTTGCTTAGCTGCTGTTTGGCGATAAAGGAGGTGTCGGGGAAGTTCATATCGGTATGCTATTGTTCGATGTGTTGTAGATTTTGGCAATTTTCTGTTCGAAATCATTTGAGAGGTCGTTGCAGTTCTTGAGATGGGATAATGTTGACTGCTGCGGGATTGGAGAACTTCTTGATGATGGTGAAGTCATTTTTCGTGGTTGGAGCTGGCTTTCTTTGTGTGTCGTAGTTGTTGATGGTATAGGCTGAGGGCAGCTTTGTATGTGCATCTTGCGGAGGTGTTTTTGCTGAGTCTCCGTTTTGTCTCAAGTGACTCGGGTGTGGATATTCCCCAACAAAAATGTTATTGTCAACAGCCGTAGCAAGCCTGGTGCAACCAGGTTTTCCTGTAGCACAATACACATAGTGGCAATAGTGATGTTGACTTTTTTGGTTTCAATAAAACACAATTGGAAATCTGATGTCAAACATATTACCCTAACAATTAACAGTAGTACCATACACTCAGTATGAAATCTAATACATGCAATTCTCAGCCACCCAGATCGGATAGCCATAGATTTACAACCATTATTATCCAATTCTAAGATGCTGATATAGCTGGATGGGTGCTGGAGCCATCTTGAGGGAAACGTGAGATTGCTGCTAGAAAAACTTTAAGGGTAGAGTACGAGAGGCCTGATTTTGCCAGGTGTAAAAAGAAAGACAAGAGTTGTTCTGGCTTGGAATGGATAGGATGTACTTGAGCTTCATTGCACAATTGACAGAATCTTTTCCATTTGAGTTTATATGTTTTCACAGTTGAAGGTCCTCCTCTAGCCTTAGCCAAGACCTCTCTACAGACTAAAGGAATGTCCAAATTTACAAATTCAGTGCTCCAGTTCCAAGCCGCTAAACGTAGAGATGCTGGATCGGGATGACAAATTTGGCCGTGTTCCATGGTCAGAAGATTTGGAAGAGGGCGAAGAATGATCGGGTCGCACTGAGACAGGAGCAGGAGATCCGTGAACCAGATTTGTCGAGGCCACCGGGGGGGGCTATTAGAATAGTGTGACAGGGTTCTTTCCTCATTTTCCGCAGAACTTTGGGGACTAGAGGTATTGGTGGAAAAGCATAGGCATATATTTTCGACCAGTTCATCAAAAAGGCATTCCCGCATGACTTTGGTTGTGGAAGCCAACTTGCGTAGAACAGGCATTTGTGGTTCAGATGTGTTGCGAACAGATCCAGATTCGGGGGACCCCATAATCGAAAAATGTGATCTAGAGTGGGTTGATGTAATTCCCACTCGTGATTGGTCATGGATGTTCTGCTTAGGGAATCCACAAGGTTGTTTGACGCTCCCGGAACATGAACTGCTATGAGGACGATGTGATGTTGAATCGCCCAATCCCAAATTTGTTGAGCCTGAAGGCACAGCAAGACAGACCTTGTGCCTCCCTGTTTGTTGATGTACTGCGTGCACGTTGTGTTGTCCGTTCGGATCAACACCGAGGCTCCTTGTATGATGCAGCGGAAAGCTTTCAGAGCCAGAAAAATGGGCAGTAACTCCAGGAGGTTGATGTGCCATGTCTTTTGTTGAACGTTCCACTTGCCTTTTACAGTAGACCTTGCAAGTGGGCGCAACCCTCGAGTGACGCATCTGTCGTGAGAGTGAAATTTGGAGTGTTCACCAGGAATGGACGTCCTGAGGAGACATTCTCTTCGAGAGTCCACCACAAAAGAGCTCTCTTTAGTCGAGGTGTGACTTTGACTATATCGCTGAAAGATCCCGAGACTTGAGCCCATTGTCTGTCCAATTCCTCCTGGACAGGTCTCATTTTCAGGCAGCAGTGAGGGACTAGAGGAATGCAAGAAGAAAACATTCCTAGGAAAGATTTCAACTGTTGGACAGAAACAGACTCTTTTAGACGGATGGAAGTCGCTACATTGCGACGGCGTAGACGTCTTTTGTGCGACACAAAAGCTTCTGCTTGCTTGTTGTCTAGAATGGCTCCCAAGAACAGTCTATTTTGAGCTGGGAGAAATTGAGACTTGTCCATGTTGAATGTGAGGCCCAGAGATTGGAAGAGGGACCTGCAGAAAAGAGTTTGTTTGGATGCCTGTTCGAACGACTTTGCCTTCAGCAGGCAGTCGTCTAAGTATGGAAAGATTTGCACTCCTTGTAGGCGAAGGTAAGCTGCCACCGGTGCAAGGACTTTTGTAAACACTCGGGGAGCAGAACGAAGGCCGAATGGAAGAACTTTCAATTGAAAGTCTTTTCCGGCTACTCTGAATCTGAGAAATTTCCTGTGTCTCGGCAGTATGGGAAGATGAAAATAAGCATCTTGAAGATCCAAAGTTGTCATATACTCTCCTTGGGATAGAAAAGGAAGTACTTCTTGAAGGGATAACATGCGAAAAGTTTGTTTTTTGATGTATTTGTTCTGGGCACGTAGATCCAAGATTGGGCGCCATTCTCCTGACTTTTTCTGTATGAGGAAGAACCTTGACTAAAATCCCCAGCCCTTCTGTAGTTTTGGCACCACTTTGATCTCGCCCTTTCTTAATAAAATTGTTAGTTGATTTAAAAGTTCCTTTAGGTGAGCATGAGGAGGACATTTTGGTGGAGAATTGGGAGGAATTTTTACAAATTCCAATGCGTGTCCCCTGCGCACAATATCCAGAACCCATTGATCGGTAATAATTAGTGACCATTTCGAGTAGAAGTGGGTGATTGGACCTCCAACTCTTACAAAAGCGGGAGGACTCTGTGACGGTGAATGGTGAAAGTCATTGTTTTTTGGAGGAATTCTTTCCTCTGTTAGAGGATTTTCCTCTGTATTGTCTGTAGGTCGAAGAATGCTGTTGTCTATACGACTGCTGATTCTGGGAGGAGTAGCGGTGTTGTCCCTGTCTGTACTGATTGGAGTTTCCTCGAAAGGAAGAAGAGGAACCACGACCTCTTGCGCCTCGAAAAGGCTGCTTTTTAAACTGTAGAGTTCCGAGAGCACGTGCAGTGTCGGTGTCCTTTTTAATTGTTTGAAGGGCATCGTCGATATGTTGGCCAAACAATGATTAATCGTCGTATGTCCAGTATTTTTGTCTGTACCTCCTGGCAGAAGGACGTGGCCTTTAACCAGCCCTGACACCTGAGGACTGCTGCACCCGCCAAAAGACGGAAACCAGTGGAAGACACATCAATAGCACAATCAATAATTTCCAAGGAAATTCTTTCTCCTTCTTGAAGATTTTTTAATGCCTCTGCTCTAGACGCTTCTGGTATAAGGTCTGTAAGAGATATGTCAGACTACATTTGGCGGTCGTAACGGCCCAAGATAGCTAAAGAATTGGCCGCACGAACTGTAGTTGCAGCCATAGTGGAAAACGTCTTGCCAATACCATCCAGGCGTCTACCGTCTCGGTCTGGCGGTGCAGATAATGGAGACGATGGGTTTCTGGATCGACGCTGTGCTGCCTGAGTAATAATGGAATCCGTCTTTGGTTGCGAAAATAGACAAGCAGGTGAATTTGTAGGAGCTTTGTATTTCTTATCCAGCCTCGGTAGAACAGCTGGAATAGAATTAGGATTTTGCACGAGCTTGAGGCCTTCTTGCCAAATAAAATCGATAATGGGAATAGAACAGACTTGTTTTTGAGGCTGATCTTTAAAATCATACAGGAAACAATCTTCCTCTCTGGTGGTCATAGGAAGGTGGAATCTTTTTGCTGCTCTTTCCATGAGTAAATGAAAACCACCAATGACGACTGGTGGAGAATCCAGAGGAGCTGGAGCAGCGGGAGATGGTGTTTGAATTTGATAGTTGTCCCATTCAGAAAGAAGGGATCCATCATGCAGCTCACCTTCTTCCTTGTCACCGTCATCATCATCATTCTCGTCGTCATTGTCCTCCTCTGTGTTTTGAAGAACATCATGATGTTGAATTATGGTCGCTGACGTAGGTGTGGCGACTGATTCTCTAGTTGGAAGAGGTTGTGGAGGTACTTGCGGCGTTGGTGAAGTCTGCACGGAACGTGGAAAAAGGCGGTAGTTGTCATCCAACATGTACTGGAGGTTGGAAATGAGACTTAAAGGCATCTGTGCCATAGGAAGTTCCTGCGCAGGTTGTGTGTCACAAGTAGAAAAATCTTCCTCTTGTAAGTCATCATCATCAGAGTCCTGACATTTTATAAGAAGTTCAGAGGGACTGCGAGCAGCCCGAAATCTGTCATCCTCAGATTCCTCATCGTCAGAAGAAAATAATTCAGCTGGAGGTTGAGAAGGAGATTGAATTGGCATTAGAGTATCCAAAGAGGAATGTCGCCGTTGAAGCAAAGAGCTTGAAGTCTTCAATGGTACTAGAGGAAAGGGAAAGTGGGAAAACCCACCTAGTACCTCGCACTATTCACAAACTTGGGGAATCCCCCCAAGAACACGTCTTAAATCAGAATTGTTCCAAATAACATTTCAAAATGGAAAAAACTTTACACAAATGTAGGTAAACAAAAACATTTTTAGTATTAAACCATTTGGTCTGAAGAAAAATACTAAATTGAAGTTCACATTAGTACAACAAGTTAATATTTTCTTAACTGTGCGTACAAATTAACTGGTTCATTTTTGAACAAACATAGCTGTTTTATACAAAGAGAAAATTGCTTTCAATTTGTTGGTGAAAAAATGCCCAATGCATTTCGGGATTATACAAATCCCTTCGTCAGGGGCCGACCTAAAACAAAAATAAGCTTCATGAATTTTTCATATTTTAAACCTTGTGAGACAAGTACTGATGCAATGATGTTCAAGTGGAGGTTAATTGTAACACGCAGCATGCTTGACGCTTAAGGCCGTGTCTGAGTTTGAAAGGTGCCGACTACTATTGAAATACCCTATGTAAATGTGGTGACCCCAACTGTGAGCATAGAGCATGCGTGATGTGTTTGATATTGGTGACATTCTTGTGGGGGGGGGGGTGTGATGTGGAAAATTTAAAAGGCACAATCTTATTGGCCCGTCTAAGGAAATTGGAATGAATAGAAGTGAAAATGGAAAGTAATACACGAGCCTGAAGTTGCTCACTTGAAAACATGTGATAACTAGGTGTTCGAGGCATGTGGGCTGCTGAATTCATATCTGTGCATAGATCGCCGCCTAGTGTTGGGTCCGGATGTTTGCACGTTGTTGTCCTGGAAGAGTCTTCGAAGTATCCTGGGATAGGTGACTCCTCCCCTGGACTACAGTGCGCATGGGCATCCTCTCCATCCTCAGATTGTTTTTTTCCGCCATTGGGTTCGGATGTGCTTATCTTGACTCAAGTTAGGAAAAACTTTTTCCAGGCCAAAAGGCCTTTAGTTCGCGTCGGTACTGTTCCCGATCGGTATCGATAGTTTCTTTGTTACTTTAGTAACTTCAAGAACAACTTTTTTCGCATCTTACCCGACCATCGACCCGACATCGACGATGGAATCGAGGACACCATTCAAGCGGTGTCCTGTATGCAATGCGAAATATCCCCATGTCGACGTCCACCCGGTGTGCAACAAATGCCTTTCACCGGATCACGACGAGTCAACATGTATGGCCTGTGCCCGATTCCGATCCAAGAAGACTCTCCGGAATCGACGAGCAGCGAGACTCGAAGCGCAGCAAGCGGCACCGGCCCCAACCAACATCTTCAGCGCCGAGGACGAAGATGTCGAAGACGTGGAGAACCTACCCTCCAGTCCCGCTTCCGAACACGACTCCGGATCGGAAGACGTCGAGGAACGACTTTTTCATAGAGATGAAGCCGACACCGAGGTAGGAGACTACGATGAGGCCTTAGGGGCCGAAGAGAGTAGCTCCGGTGACGAGCAAGGCCTACCCGTACAGACTGAGGATATCCCAGTGCGCCAGTCTATGGCTCCGGTCGAGGGATCGCCTTCGGGCCTTACCCAAGACCTATCCCGCAGTTCTTCGGCCCCGCCCTCTGGCCCGGCCTCGGACATTCAGCGGCAGCCATTACTACCCAAAACGGCTGGTTTCCCTTCTCCGAAACCGAAAGCTGTATTGGTTCATCCAAAACCGAAACCAAAAGTGACGCTGGTCGGATCGAAGCCCACTACACCTTCGACGCCAGCCAAACCCGTCGGCACCGACTGCGCCAAACGAGACTTCGGTGCCGAGCTTGCAGCAGCCGACGTCGGCGCCGACACAAGGAAAAAGACCTTCGGTGCCGCCAAACCTACTCGGCTCCCGGCACCGAAACAATCGGCTCCGGCCACAAAGGTCAAACTGGCTGCTGCGTCTCACACCGCTTCGACAGCACCACCAAAGGCACAATCATCGGCGATGTCGACGGCTACTACCGCTCCTCGACTCGATGACCCAGTGGCGCCGAAGAAGTCCACGCCCGCCTCTACAGAACCGGTGGGCGCCAAAGAACCGATGGCGCTCCAGGTACGGCCTGTTGCTGCGTCCTCGCAACGCATCAAACACAAGGCAGTCCTCCAGGACACTTCCGGCTCCGAGTCGATAAAAGCTCCCAACAGCCTCTCCGGCACCAGCCAACATCACTTTTGGCCTGCCGCCATCCACGGCCCCAAAACTGTTCCAAATCAGAACACGTGTCACCCACACCACGATCACGCCTGCCGAACGCTCTCCTGCAGAGATGTCGCCATCACACATCATCAACGCCGACACCGGCAGAATGATGCTCCACAAGAGGAGAATAACTTCCGAGCCAGCTTTGGACCCCTACCGGATCCCGCTTAAGAAAAAGCTGCCGGTGGCTTCGGAACCAGTTCTTTACGAACCTCTCCATTCCTCTTACCAAGATCCACCGTCCTTCTCTCCCACACACTCCGAAACAGACGTTTTGGAGGACTACATAAGTGACCACGTCCCCTACCCCGGAGAGATGGACCCTGAAGGCCAACAGGACCCTGACCAAGCTTGGGATGACCCTGTAGACCCGGGTGCACCTATGGATACACAGGACCCGCAACTATATGGAGCAAAAACGTCTCCCACAGAGGACACTGCCGCATTCAACGCCATCATTGAACGTGCTGCGGCCAATCATGGTGTGCAACTCCACTCTGACACCGTCGAGGACGACTTTCTCATGGATACTTTTGCATCCTCAGAAAGGAATATAAAAACTCTACCCATGTTGAAAGGTGTCCTCAAACCAGCAAAGGACATCTTCAAAGAACCCACCGGGGCAAGAGTAATAAACCCCAGGATCGCCAAGAAATACAGGTCGGCGCCTGGGGACCCTACCTACATTAGAGGCCAGTTACCTCTGGATTCCATAGTAGTGGCGAATGCTCGCAAACGGGCACACTCGCAAACGATAGGGGATGCTCCTCCCCCGGACAAAGAGTCCAAGGTGCTAGAGACCTCCGGCAAACGGGTTGCGGCCCAAGCAGCTAACATATGGCGTATTGCCAATACTCAGGCGCTCCTCGCTCGCTACGATCGAGCACACTACGACTCATTAGAAGCATTACTCCAACATCTCCCTGACCAATTCAAAGAGGGAGCAGAGATCCTCATCAGGGAGGGACAACTCCTCACAAACGCATCCATTAAGTGTGCACTGGATGCCGCGGATACAGCTGCCAGAGCCATAAACACTAGCGTCATGTTGCGACGACACGCCTGGTTACGAATCTCCGGATTCAAACCTGAGGTACAAAATAACATCCTCAACCAACCTGTCAACCCCGACTACTTATTCGGGCCAGAGGTTGACACCACCCTAGAGAAAATAAAAAAGGACACAAACACTGCAAAGTCCATGGGGGCTCTCCAAACTCAGTCCTTTCGAAGCGGCTCCTTTCGTCGCCCCGGAAATAGAGGAGCAGGTAGAGGACAGGGGTCACAGCAAACCTACAACAGGGGAAACACACAAGGTTCCTACGATAAAAACACCCGGGGTGGATATTGTGGCTCAAGCACAAAGGGCAGAGGACGCGGATACGGCAACACCAGGGCCTCCCCCAAGAACAAACAGTGACGCCCTCTCCCTTCCTCCCGACCACATAACACCTGTCGGGGGAAGGCTACAAAGGTTCCTGTCCACGTGGAACTCCATCACCACGGACAGGTGGGTCAAAGATATTGTCAAACACGGTTACTGCCTAGAATTAACCTCGACTCCACCCACAATACCTCCAAAACACCGTCCTATGTCCTCAGAGCACTTAACGCTCTTACAGCAGGAAGTGCTAAGTATGCTACTAAAAGGCGCAATAGAGGTCGTACCCGTCCACGAGCAAGGTACGGGGGTGTACTCCCTGTACTTTTTAATACCAAAAAAGGACGGGTCACTCAGACCTATACTAGACCTGAGACCCCTCAATCGCTACATTCTCTCCGAGCATTTCCACATGCTCACCCTACAGCAAGTCCTCCTGCTGCTCAAGCAGGGAGACTTCCTGACCACACTGGACCTCAAAGATGCGTATTTCCACATACCCATTCACCCCTCACACAGAAAATACCTCAGGTTCACTGTTCAGGGGCAGCACTACCAATTCAAAGTCCTTCCCTTCGGCGTGACAACAGCACCCAGGGTTTTCACGAAGTGCCTAGCTACTGTGGCTGCACATCTACGGAGGCAGCACATACACGTCTACCCTTACATGGACGACTGGCTTGTTCAAGCAAAGTCAGCCCAGCAATGTGCCAGCCACATGTCCCGCACCATTCACCTCCTTCACAGTCTGGGGTTCTCACTAAATTACCCAAAATCACACCTCCAACCCGCACACGTACAACAGTACCTAGGTGCGACTATAGACACTCTGGCGGCCACAGCTCAGCCAAATTTAGTGAGAATCAACAGCATGCAAATGATGATTTCCAAGTTCAAACCACAACACTCCCTTCCCGCGCGAGTGTTCATGCAGTTGATAGGCATGATGGCCTCCTGCATTTTCATAGTCCCACACGCGAGACTACATATGCGCCCGCTTCAGGAGTGCTTAGCACGTCAGTGGAATCAGGCTCAAGGACAGTTGAAAGACCTAGTGTTGGTGAGCGGTCGGGCATACAACTCTCTGCATTGGTGGAATCCACAAAACCTTTGCAAGGGCCGACCGTTCCAAGAGCCTGTTCCACAGATCATACTGACAGCGGACGCGTCTCTCCAGGGATGGGGAGCTCATGTACTCAACTACACAGTGCAGGGACTATGGACAACACAACAAAAGAAGATGCACATCAACCTTCTAGAACTGATGGCAATCTTCCTGGCTATGAAAGCATTCAAAGTACACTTGTGCAACAAAGTCGTGTTGATCCGGACGGACAACATGACCGCCATGTACTACATACAGAAGCAGGGAGGAACACACTCTCCACAGTTGTCTCATCTGGCTCAGAGCATGTGGAAGTGGGCCATTCAGAGGAACATGTTCCTCATGGCGGAACACCTCCCCGGCAAGGACAACCAGATGGCGGATCTGCTCAGCAGACACAGCCACCAGATGCACGAGTGGGAGTTACACCCATCGGTACTCCAACCGTACTTCCAGCAATGGGGTCATCCAGAGATAGACCTATTCGCCACAAGCGAAAACGCAAAATGCCAAAGCTTTGCCGCCAGGTTCCCACATCCACAGTCGCAGGGCAATGCGATATGGATGAACTGGTCCGGCAGATTTGCGTACGCTTTTCCCCCAGCGCCGCTGATACCGCTGGTGGCTCGCAAACTCAGACAACACTCACTGACGCTCGTCTTGGTTGCTCCAACATGGGCACGCCAGCCATGGTACACCACTTTTCTCGAACTTTCCGTGGTGCCGCATCAAAGGCTGCGGATCAAACCCGCGCATTTAAGGCAGAACCATGGAGAGATTCAGCACCCAGATCCGCAACAGCTGAACCTGGCGATCTGGCTCCTGAAGTCCTAGAGTTTGGCTACCTAAACCTGCCACCTGACTGTATGTACATCATTAAGGAAGCTAGAAGACCCACTACCAGAGCTTGCTATGCAGCCAAATGGAAAAGGTTCGACATTTATTGCAATAATAATGACATTAACCCGCTAGACGCATCCATCCAAAACATAATTTGTTACCTCTTACACCTATACCGATGCAATCTGGTGTACACCTCTATACGTGTCCATTTGACTGCAATATCAGCCTATCTCCAGAACAGGCAGCACCTCTCTTTATTCAGAGTGCCTGCCATCAAAGCATTCTTGGAAGGACTCAAACGAGTAATTCCTCCAAGCCACCCACCGGCTCCAATGTGGAACCTCAACTTGGTCCTCACACGCCTGATGGGTCCACCCTTTGAACCTCTACACTCATGCGAGATTCAATTCCTTACCTGTAAAGTAGCTTTCCTAGTAGCGATCACTTCTTTAAGAAGAGTTAGTGAACTCCAGGCACTAACCGTTCAAGAGCCATTTATACAGGTTCACGCCAACAGGATCGTACTACGTACCAACCCCAAATTCATGCCCAAGGTGATATCGCAGTTCCACATGAATCAAACTATTGAACTGCCTGTTTTCTTTCAAAACCCACAAACTGTCGCAGAAAGAGCACTCCATACACTAGATGTGAAGAGAGCCCTCATGTACTATATCGACAGGACAAAGATCTTTAGGAAGACTAAACAACTTTTCGTTGCCTTTGCCCCACACCACAAAGGTAACGCTATCTCCAAAGCAGGTATAGCCAGATGGATCGTTAAATGTATTCAAATTTGCTATCAAAAGGCTAAACGCACATTAACGATTCCCCCACGAGCCCACTCAACACGTAAGTTAGGGGCCTCCATGGCTTTCCTAGGAAACATCCCTTTGCAGGATATATGTAGAGCAGCCACCTGGTCCACTACACACACATTTACCAAACACTACTGTGTAGATGTGCAATCAAAACAGCAGGCAGCTGTAGGACAGGCTGTTCTCAAAACTCTTTTTCAGACCGCTGCAGCTGGCACTGGTAGCCGCCGCTAATAGGAGGTACTGCTATGTATTCTATGCACAGATATGAATTCAGCAGCCCACATGCCTCGAACTGAATATGCTACTTACCAGTATGCATCTGTTCTTGGCATGTAGGGCTGCTGACATTCATATCGCCCTCCCTCCTCCCCGGCGCCTGTAGCAGCTGCAGCTCTCAGAATTACTGTAAGCATGGTCATCACTTTCTGTATCTACTCCATCACTGCCACAATGGCGAAAAACAATCTGAGGATGGAGAGGATGCCCATGCGCACTGTAGTCCAGGGGAGGAGTCACCTATCCCAGGATACTTCGAAGACTCTTCCAGGACAACAACGTGCAAACATCCGGACCCAACACTAGGCGGCGATCTATGCACAGATATGAATGTCAGCAGCCCTACATGCCAAGAACAGATGCATACTGGTAAGTAGCATATTCATTATCACACCAACGAATATAACAACCGAATAGAGTTTCAGAGAAATCTGTAACGCAAAGCGTGTAATAAATGATGGGATCGTGTAATCCACATTAAAAATAAAGAAAGCTCCCTTGATACTCCTATGGATTGGTAGGGTCCCCCTTCTAGGGGAGCACATGTTGCTGTTTCCGATTGTGGGTTGCCTTGTGGATTTGTTTCCTGTTGTTATTTATATTAAAAAGGAACCGTTATGTGGGGTCCGGATGGTGTGGCCATCAACGCTGCTAACTCCTGTGCATTTCCCTTTGCCGCAGCATGCGCGCTATTGTTTGTACCATATGCTCCTTCTGTTTGCTAGCGGCCGGCCTGAAGGTTGTAGGCCCATCTTTGTATATTTTTTTGAATTTTGTAATAAACGGTTTAAAAAAAAAATAAATAAAGAAAGAAAGCTGTCAAAAGGTTGGATACTAGTTGTAGTTTGAGGCTTACCTAGTTCACTGGGAGTGAAATGGCGGTGCTAATAAGTCTGTGAAGAATAATAACCTCATACGAAGCCTCTGGTGCAATATGTTAGGTTATACCCGTGTGACGGGCCGGCTACTAGAACAAGAATAGTAGAAGAAATAATGAGTGAAGACTAATACTAGCCGAGCTAAAAAATTCACCGTAGCGTATAAAGTAAATACCTGTACTGCCGAAAACCGGGACGCGTAGATGTCAAGATTCAAAATCAGTGGCTCAAGATGAAACAGGCGCAGTGATTGGAAGAAGGATCGCGGATGCTAAATGGAATATTCGGCGGTAAGGAGATCACGTGCAACGGTGGACAAGGAAGAAATGCTACCTAGTGTGGAGTTCAGATACTGAATTGTCAGTGAAACGGTAAATACGAAAAAATAACCGGAACATTAAATAGTGGACCTGGAGAAGTGGATAACATAACTACAAAGTGTAACGCTCCCAAGCACGGGAGAGTGTGCCATAAAACAAGGGAGGGCATCTAAATGCTAAGAATTTCAAGAATGGAACACTCCTATATAAATCCATGTCAAAATGACTGGAGAGAAAAAGAAATAATAACGGTAGATGTTATTGGTGAAATGAAAGCAGTGCATGAATACATTGTGACGGATGTGCATCGTGAGAAACCGATGTAAATTGCAAGTTAATGAGGTGCTCTATTGTATGCATCTATCTAAGCACTTCCAAAAATAGACACTTAGATGATTTACTGGTACAACATATACAATATAACATCAATCCATAAACATGACTGTTAATGGCAAGGTATCATTCTGCGATCATATCCCCAAAATATTTGGCAATAAAGGGGATTAAATAGAGAATGGGAATGGAGTCTTATGAGATACGTGAATGAAAACAATGTATGTAATGAGGGTGTACATGTATTCACAAAAAACAGTTCATATCAATCCGGTCGTTAAGACCGGATGGGATCAATGTGTTCAGGTATTTGATCCAGTAAGTTTCTCTTTGTAGCAGTTTTTGCGATGTGTCAATGCCCGGAGTGATGCTGATAAGCTCGACTACCTGAAATCTCAATTGTGAGATGGTGTGATGTGATTCATTCCAGTGGGTAGCAAGTGGAGAAAAAGTACTGCGATTCCTGATCTTGCTTTTATGTTCCGTAATTCTCACTTTAATTTTTCTTTCCGTTTTGCCGATGTAAGCTTTGCCGCAGGGACATTTGATGCAGTATATTACATTCATAGAATTACAGTCACACGAATGTTGCAAGATGATTGATTTGTCTGAGGATGGATGTGTCAAGGTGTTACCGGTGATCAGGTTGTTGCAATGCACACAGTTGTTGCATTTGGTCATTCCTTTATAGTGGGTAATTGTTCGATTGATGTACGTTGTAGATAAGTGTTTTGAGATTTTTCCCGCGAGTGTACGCAAACAATGGCTTAGTGGCAAAGATTTTGTTGAAGTCTTCTTCTGATAACATCTCCCATCTCGAGTTGATAATGTTTTTTATTTCTTTCGCAGCTGTGGAGAATTTAGAAACAAAGACTGGGCGGTCAGTTGGTTTTTGCGTTTGTTTTTGGAGCAACGTGGTTCGGTCTTGTTTTTGTGCCCGTTGTAAACACTCTTGAAGAACACTGTCCGGATATCCCCGATTTTGGAAGCGGGAGATGTATTCAAGTTCTTTATTTTTGGTAGTTTCTGGGTTTGAACAGATCCTTCTAATTCTGAGAAATTGAGAGACTGGCAGGTTCCTGAGTAGACTGTTGGGGTGAAAACTGGTATAGTGTAGAGTATTGTTACGGTCTGTGGGTTTCAAGAACACTGAGGTTTCAAAAATGTTGTTGTCTTCTATTTTTGTGATGAGAACATCTAGAAAATGTATCTTGTGCTTTTGAATATTCCAAGCAAACTGGATCCTGGGGTTGATGGTGTTCAAATCTGTTATCATGGTTTCTAGTACCTTCCCAGAGAATGAATATATCGTCAATGTAACGACAATACATCAGTATACATCCGGTGTCTCTCAAAATTTCGGATACTTTTGAACGACTGGTACACAAAGACATCGCCCTTCTCAATTTTCAAACCTCTAAGCACAACAACTTCACCCAAAGAGAACGATCACTCATTACCAACATTGCCAACAACCCAGATCTCACTTTAAAACCAGCAGACAAAGGAGGCGCCATAGTCCTCATGGACACTTCATACTACAAGGCCAAAGTTTACGAACACGTCATGGATACCAACACCTATATGTTACTACCTCAGGATCCTACCACACAATTGAACAACATATTGTTTCAATTACTTCAAGAAGCAGTTGAACAAGATTGGATCACAGATCAGACCAACACTTTTCTCACCGGACTGGATTTCCGCGGTGGCCTCTCCGAAGGAGGTGGCCATACCGGCTCGCCTTCGCTTCGTCCAGCTTAAGATACTCCACCGGGTTTACATGACGGGGCCAAGGCTTCTGCGTATGGGCTATACCGAGGATGGGTTGTGTAAGCGTGGGTGTGGTGCTTTGGCGACCTTTTTGCATATCCTGTGGGAATGCCCGAAGGTGGAGCGATTCTGGCGTGGTGTGCATGAGGTCCTGCGAGTGGTTACGCATGTCGCGCTGTTGCCTGAAGCGAGGAGATGCTTGCTGAATGTGTGGGAACCACATGATTACTCGGTTCCGCAGACGCGATGGGTGACTCTGGGATATATGGTAGCTAAGCGTGACATCGCTCAACTGTGGGGAGCCCAGAAGCCCCCGGCGGTGTCAGCCTGGACAGAACACATGGACTGGTGCATGTTCCGAGAAAAGGTGGTGTATGTGGCGAGGGGTAAGCCTGGGGCGTGGGTGAAAGTATGGGGCCCCTGGAACGCCTACCGCGGGGGTATTTGCGAGCCACCATTGCTGCCTGCTGTCTCACCAGCTCCGTCCCCTTAGTTGACCCCCTCCCCCAGCCCCGGGCACAGGGTTCCCCCAGTCCTTGATCTGCTCCCCTTCCCCTCTTTAGATTCCTGTGGATGGTTGGGGTCCCCGATTTGAGGTGCACGTGCTGTTACTTTTGACTGCGGGTTGCCTTGCGGGTGTGGTTTTTTTTTTTCTTTTTTGTGTTGTGTTTGTATAAACTGAAACCGTATTGTGGGCTCAGAGTCATGTGGCCCACGTCCTTGATACCTCCTGATTTACTTCTCTGCTACGCCAAGTGCCTTTTTGTACGTATGTCACATGCTCCTGTCATTCTAGCGGCCGGCCGGAAGGTTGTAGGCCCATACTTGTATATACTTGAAATTGCAATAAACGGTTTCAAAAAAAAAAAAAAAAAAAAAAGACTTTTCTCACCACCAGAAATGCTAGACGTCCTAAATTGTACATGATCCCCAAAATCCACAAAAACCCGTTAGATCCCCCATTTCGTCCCATTGTTTCAGCTTGTGGATCTATTTTTGAACCTTTAGGAAAATTTGTTGATTATTATTTACAACAATTCGTTCAAAAATGGCCTTTCTACATTAAAGACACCACACATTTTTTACAACAGCTGAACACACTTAAAAACATTGATCTTTCCAACATCATTTTATGCACAATTGATGTTACGGCATTGTATACATCCATTCCACACCAAGCTGGTCTAGAAGCTACAGAGTGGGCACTCCTTCGATCATCAGACATAGGAGTAGAAAAACTGTTTATCCTCAAAATCCTACACTTCTGCCTTAACCACAGCTATTTTGAGTGGGATGGACAGTTCTACGCCCAACTCACGGGAACTTCCATGGGTTTCTCTGGAGCACCGGCATATGCCAACACATTCATGGCACTTTTTGAACATGAAAACATAATGACCAATCCCAACTGGTGGAACAATATACTGATGTATTGTCGTTACATTGACGATCTATTCATTCTCTGGAAAGGTACCACGATTCAACTAGACACCATGATAACAGATTTGAACACCATCAACCCCAGGATCCAGTTTACTTGGAATATTCAAAAGCACAAGATTCATTTTCTAGATGTTCTCATCACAAAAATAGAAGACAACAACATTTTTGAAACCTCAGTGTTCTTGAAACCCACAGACCGTAACAGTACTCTACACTATACCAGTTTTCACCCCAACAGTCTACTCAGGAACCTGCCAGTCTCTCAATTTCTCAGAATTAGAAGGATCTGTTCAAACCCAGAAACTACCAAAAATAAAGAACTTGAATACATCTCCCGCTTCCAAAATCGGGGATATCCAGACAGTGTTCTTCAAGAGTGTTTACAACGGGCACAAAAACAAGACAGAACCACGTTGCTCTAAAAACAAACGCAAAAACCAACTGACCGCCCAGTCTTTGTCTCTAAATTCTCCACAGCTGCGAAAGAAATAAAAAACATTATCAACTCGAGATGGAAGATGTTATCATCAGAAGACGACTTCAACAAAATCTTTGCCACTAAGCCATTGTTCGCGTACACTCGCGGGAAAAATCTCAAAACACACTTATCTACAACGTACATCAATCGAACAATTACCCACTATAAAGGAATGACCAAATGCAACAACTGTGTGCATTGCAACAACGTGATCACCGGTAACACCTTGACACATCCATCCTCAGGCAAATCAATCATCTTGCAACATTCGTGTGACTGTAATTCTATGAATGTAATATACTGCATCAAATGTCCCTGCGGCAAAGCTTTCATCGGCAAAACGGAAAGAAAAATTAAAGTGAGAATTACAGAACATAAAAGCAAGATCAGGAATCTCAGTACTTTTTCTCCACTTGCTACCCACTGGAATGAATCACATCACACCATCTCACAATTGAGATTTCAGGTAGTCAAGCTTATCAGAATCTTACTGGATCAAATACCTGAACACTTTGATCCCATCCGGTCTTAACGACCGGATTGATATGAACTGTGTTTTGTGAATACATGTGCACCCTCATTACATACATTGTTTTCATTCACGTATCTCATAAGACTCCATTCCCATTCTCTATTTAATCCCCTTTATTGCCAAATATTTTGGGGATATGATCGCAGAATGATACCTTGCCATTAACAGTCATGTTAATGGATTGATGTTATATTGTATATGTTGTACCAGTAAATCATCTAAGTGTCTATTTTTGGAAGTGCTTAGATAGATGCATACAATAGAGCACCTCATTAACTTGCAATTTACATCGGTTTCTCACGATGCACATCCGTCACAATGTATTCATGCACTGCTTTCATTTCACCAATAACATCTACCGTTATTATTTCTTTTTCTCTCCAGTCATTTTGACATGGATTTATATAGGAGTGTTCCATTCTTGCTATTCTTAGCATTTAGATGCCCTCCCTTGTTTTATGGCACACTCTCCCGTGCTTGGGAGCGTTACACTTTGTACTTATGTTATCCACTTCTCCAGGTCCACTATTTAATGTTCCGGTTATTTTTTCGTATTTACCGTTTCACTGACAATTCAGTATCTGAACTCCACACTAGGTAGCATTTCTTCCTTGTCCACCGTTGCACGTGATCTCCTTACCGCCGAATATTCCATTTAGCATCCGCGATCCTTCTTCCAATCACTGCGCCTGTTTCATCTTGAGCCACCGATTTTGAATCTTGACATCTACGCGTCCCGGTTTTCGGCAGTACAGGCATTTACTTTATACGCTACGGTGAATTTTTTAGCTCGGCTAGCATTAGTCTTCACTCATTATTTCTTCTACTATTCTTGTTCTAGTGGCCGGCCCGTCACACGGGTATAACCTAACGTATTGCACCGGAGGCTTCGTATGAGGTTATTATTCTTCACAGACCTAGCAGCGCCGCCATTTCACTCCCAGTGACCTAGGTAAGCCTCGAACTACAACTAGTATCCAACCTTTTGACAGCTTTCTTTATTTTTAATGTGGATTACACGATCCCATCATTTATTACACGCTTTGCGTTACAGATTTCTCTGAAACTCTATTCGGTTGTTATATTCGTTGGTGTGATAAACCTTGTTATCACATGTTTTCAGGTGAGCAACTTCATGCTCGTGTATTACTTTCCATTTTCACTTCTATTCATTCCAATTTCCTTAGACGGGCCAATAAGATCGTGCCTTTTAAATTTTCCACATCACACCCCCCACAAGAATGTCACCAATGTCAAACACATCACGCATGCTCTATGCTCACAGTTGGGGTCACCACATTTACATAGGGCATTTCAATAGTAGTCGGCACCTTTCAAACTCAGACACGGCCTTAAGCGTCAAGCATGCTGCGTGTTACAATTAACCTTCACTTGAACAACATTGCATCAGTACTTGTCTCACAAGGTTTAAAATATGAAAACTTCATGAAGCTTATTTTTGTTTTAGGTCGGCCCCTGACGAAGGGATTTGTATAATCCCGAAATGCATTGGGCATTTTTTCACCAACGAATTGAAAGCAATTTTCTCTTTGTATAAAACAGCTATGTTTGTTCAAAAATGAACCAGTTAATGTGTACGCACAGTTAAGAAAATATTAACTTGTTGTACTAATGTGAACTTCAATTTAGTATTTTTCTTCAGACCAAATGGTTAAATACTAAAAATGTTTTTGTTTACCCACATTTGTGTAAAGTTTTTTCCATTTTGAAATGTTATTTGGAACAATTCTGATTTAAGACGTGTTCTTGGGGGGATTCCCCAAGTTTGTGAATAGTGCGAGGTACTAGGTGGATTTTCCCACTTTCCCTTTCCTCTACTTTCTAATTCCGCAGTGACAGCGGCATTTGTACCTCAGCACCCCAAGGTTTAACAATCTTAAACGGGTCACATACAAAAAACTAAATACAGTCCAATCTAAGGTGTGCTCCTTTCCCTCACTTCCACATTATTTCAATGGTACTAGATCCATGGATGCAGTTGTAGCCGTTGTCGACGATAAACGTTGTTGTTGAGACACCGTCGATGAAGAAGCCACCGTCGACGAATGCTTTTTCTTATGTTCGCTTGCCGTCGTCGACGAAGTCAAAGGCATTGTAGACGAAATAGGTCTCAACGTAACAGATACCAACGTCGACGGTGAAGAGGCCGACCACAGGATCATAGCTGGCTTCATAGACATGGAAGTTGAAGTCGTCGACGTAGAAGCGACGACGGCAGCTCTCGTCGGTGGAGGAAGTGATGATTAGCTCGTCGGCGAGATAGGCAGTTTCTGAGGTAAAAACTGCGTAGATGGAGTCTTTGACACCTGAGAATCAGATCTCGGGGGCGTAAAAGATGCAGAAAGACTCAGAGGGGAAGAAATCACCCCTTTTGAAGTTGAAGGTTGGATAGTGGGCTTATCCACATGTTTCTTCACCACTTTAGGTTTTGGAAAAACCTTTTGATAGTCACTTGTTCTCTTCAAGGATGAAGATGTTTTGATTGATGACACACTCTCCACATCTGAGAGAGGGTTCTCTGAAGTCTTCAACTTCTGTAGCCACAGAAGGAGACGCCCTTCTCTGTCCTTTAGAGTCTTCTGAGAGAAGGTCCTACATATCTTACAATCCTTTACCTGATGTTCAGGATATAGGCAATAGATACATTTTTTGTGAGGGTCTTCAGAATGAAGTCTGTTTACCACAGTTTTCACAAGGTCTGAAGAGGGATTTCTTGGTAGTAGACATCATAAAGCTAACTTTCTGAGAAGAAATGAGAAGAAAACTGAGCTTAGCTCAGGGAGACTCCCTTCACACGACCTGCGGTAGAAAATCTGAGGGCCTGAGCCTCTGAGGAGAACATTCTAAGGGGGTGGACTAAAACATAATGACAGTAATATGTTATAGAAGTGACAAGTTGTCTATCCATAAAAACTCTATGGTTTTACTTTCTTTTATGCCTATATTGGCTTATGTTATTACTACATTGCTATGTCATGTACAGTGGGACTCCCACTTCGACAACTGGGAATATTCAAGCATGTGAATCTATGAAAGACACCCCAATACTGGAGAACACCCTTTCTGCCACACTCCCCAGCCCCATGGCCTCCTGGCTGTCTTGCAGGGCATCTGTGCGTCTGCAACGTAGACAAGGAACAGTCCATAACAGGTCCAGGGGTAACCATCCAGGATCCCACAACTGGTCCATTCCCCAACCTATTCCTCGGGTGCCGTAAGGGTGCCAGCACCGCTGGCCCTGGAGAGACCATCCTAGTCTTTGTGGGTCAGCTGGCATTGGAGTCCCAAAGTGAGGAGAGGAGTTGGCCTAACGGCTAGGGCGCTCGACCTCGGACCTGGGGAACTGGGTTTGAGTCTCGGTAATGACGCTGAACATCCTGTGATTCTGGCCAAGTCACTTAATCTCTCCGTGCCTAACAAAAAAATGAATGTGTGTCCTCATGTAACGAAACTGGTGCTATGTAAAGCGCTGATTGGATTCGGGTCAAGTTTGCGCTATATAAATCTCTGCAAAAAAAAAAAGTCTAGGCATTCTTTCACTGTCATTGCTCCCAGGTCCTGTGTCTTCTCATCTGTATCTGACTTATGCTGGGCTTTTAAGTGGGGTAGGACATTCCAGAAGCCAGGCTCATCTGGCCAATCCTAGGGCGCCACATCATCCCTGCACCAGCACAGCATTGTAGAACAATCCAATATGGCGCCTTCAAGTTGTCTGTGGAAAGAGCTCTCCAGAGAGTCTCAGCTCTGCCTGTAGCTGACAAGTTGCCTAAACCCTTCCCATCAAATCTTAAAAGCCGAGCTCCTCCTGAAAGCCTCCAAAGGTCTGAGTTTCCTCCTTTGTTTCTGCAAGCCCGGACTGTCTCAGCCCAGATGCAGTGTGACAATCTAAGTATCAGATGCAGATTTCCTCCACACCACTTCCTTTTCCAGGTACTGGGTAAAGCACTGTTAATTGCTCTATTGTGTGTGTGTGGAGGCCTTTATCTTTCCTTCTGGGGAGCAGAGTAATTAACGTGGCCCAGTAAAAGGGGGGAGACCTGGAATCTGATTCTAAGCACAGAACCAGTGATTATTGTTGGAAGTGGGAACGCATGCTACAAGATGTACTGAATATAGCAGTGTAGTGCCAGCTATTGCAACAGAGAGGGATGGTGCTTCAGCTCAGTCTTCCTCACTGGGTTCAGAGATGGCATCCCTGAGCGAGAAAGAACCCCACCTATACAACACCGACAGGAGTCGGGGTCCCACACCTGAGGTGGTGGCAAAGGGATAAGCAGGAGGGAGGTCCCCACTAGCAGATGATGGCCGGGTACCTATGACACCTGCTTAAATAGCCCCATGGAGGGGTAAGTCGCTGATGCCCCCTATTGAGGAAACCATGGACTTTAGAGGAGGTGTGGGGGCACCACACTCTAACATCTGGCACTCTGACCTCACTGCACAATGAATGTTATGTTTTAATTGATGCCATATATGTATATGGCACACCTGTTATTGGTTTCTGTTCTGTGGCAAACTTTAACAAAAAATCTTTTGAGCTATAGAGACACTTTGTACGTTACTGAAGTGCACTAATGTACTTATACAAAAACAAACTAAACTAATAGATACAATCGTCCCTTTCATCTGAGAGGTTGGTTGGGCACATAGATTTGATTAATGTGAGCAGTTATGCTCCATCACAGCACCAACACACACACACACACAACACACTAACATGTGCTACAAACCAACTTCAACATTTATCTCAAGAATGCAATCAGTGACCTGCAGATGCACGAGCGAGCGTCTCGGCCCCTGATTTTGCTGAGAGAAGCCTAAGGCCCAGATTACTACTGGAAGAGGGGACTGAACATCACACGGACCCCTGGGGCTTCCCAATCGGAGAGCCAACAGAACGACGGTCTGCCCTGAAGGACTACCCATACAGAGCGGTGTCACCCACTGCCGCGGGAGTGACTGGCTGGCTTGAAGTATACCTCTCAGCGAGACGGCGCTGCGTGCCTGCCGGGGCGGAGCCGCTGGGGCGGCTGTCCCTCATTATCAGGGGGCTCCGCTCCAGGAGAGATTCTCGCTGGCCCAGGGCACTGGATGCGTGCGGGTCACCGCAAAAATATCTGCGACAGAGTGGAGGCCCTCCTCAGGTGCCATCACTTCATGGGCTGTAGCATCCACAGCTCTACGCTCGCCTTCCTGAGAGAGCGCTGCCAGGATACGACCAGAGACAATGGGAAAAACTGACCCAAAACAATCGAAATTGCTGTTTGAGGCCCGCAGGACGCCGAGACATCAGAATGACTCCGAACAATTGCCCACTAGCTAACATGCCGATAACCCACGACAAGAAGACGAAGATCTTAAAACACTGCTTGTCACCATGAAACATAGCTTAACCTCTATTGAATCTAAAATGGACAATATGTGCAATCGCCTTGACTTTATGGCTCAAAAGCTAGAAAAACACGATGCACGAATAGGAGAGGCGGAGCACAGAATCCTGGATCTTGAAGGTGCAGCATCTTCCAAGGAAAAGCAACTAGCCCAAATGGACAAACTCCTAAAGGTCATAGCAGCCAAAAACGAAGACCTCGAATCGCGTTCCCGACACAACAACATCCGTGTTTTGGGAATACCGGAGAGCGTCAAAACGGGCAAAATGGAGGAGTACATAGAAAAGATGCTGAATGGCCTCTTTGGTCCGGAGGCTTTCTCGGCACAGCTGGTGGTGGAAAGATCGCACCACTCCGTGGGCCCCAGGCCCACACCGGGTGCACCAGCCAGACCTATTCTTGCAAGGCTTCTCAATTATAGAGACCGGGATGTGGTCTTGAGACTGGCGAAAGCAAATCACCATTGGTGTACAATGGACACTCTGTCGCTCTATATCCAGACTTTACTATGGCGGTCCAAGAGGCCAGAAATAAATTTGCGCTGGTGAAGCAGAAGCTGATGCAAGCAAACATCGACTATGCGATGCTCTATCCTGCACCCCTACAAATCACGCACCAGAGAAACCGTATTTCTACACTACCCCGCAGCAGGTAGACGACTACATACGCAAGCTGAAGAAACAGAAACCAGGCCACGAAACTGACAATTAGGAGACTTGACCTTCCTCGCAGCTCTCTGATTATGATTGACTATATCTCGGTGGGAGGTGTCGCTAGTAGCAGAGTTTGTTGCTGAGAATAGAGAACGCTGCGTTCTCTGAACTGGTTCAAGTCTGCATACATTTTTTACACTGCCACTGTATAGAATAATATTGATTAAGTGATAGATTTGAATTTGCTGGGAGGGCATGAGAGAGCACAGCTCCTTGAACCCTGTGCACCCCGCTCCCTCTTACTTTCAGGCAACAGAGAGGAGGGCAGCGAGCATCCACGCCCTCTGACACTACCCCCTTAGGGCGAACCCCAGACCACAGTGGTGTTTTTTTATTTCTTTTTTCTTCTTTTATCACCTCTCTCCATATACTCCCCTGTAAGACCCTTAGGAGACTGCCCCTCATTGCCTCTTATTGTCCATGTCCCTTTCCTTCCTTCCCCACCACCAAACAACTGAGTCTACCCTTTCTCCCCCCTCCGTTACCCCCGCCCTGCTTTCTCTCTTTCCCATTCTTACCTCTCTTAGTACATTTGAGATCTCCCTACTCCCTCGCCCTTTCCCTTACCCGTCCTATCCCTAGATAACTCTCTCCCTCCCCCCTCCCTAGCCTCCCGCCTGGTCTACATAATTTGGTACTAATCCACTTAAGTTCAGCTGTTAGTGATAACGATTTTAATTGCTGTGTTTTGGGGACAAGAGGGTGGGAATGACTTTCACGACAAGTTGGGTATGTCGATGTGGGAGGGGGAGGAGTAGGAATAGGGAAATATCATTGTTCGGAAGCTTCGCACCATAGCACACTGCATGTCATTAAGTTCCCGTATTGTGAAGGGCGTGACCATATAGATATATTGCAAGAACTCTATTGCCCAGTCTGCCGCACACAAGACTGTCACACGCAGTTCTGACAGACCGAGATCTCATGCCCAGACATACTGGCAAGATGACTGACCCTGGCGCTGCCCCTGTGATACGCTTATTGACATGGAATGTCAGTGGGCTGGGGGATCCACGCAAGTGCAGGCAAATAAATCTCATACCTAGACAGACACTCGATCCAGGTCGCAATGCCCCAGGAAACTAATCTTGACCCCCAACGACCGCAGAGGTTCGCTGCCAGGTGGGCAGGATACAATTGTTTTGCGTCCTACTCCACCTACTCCCGTGGCACCGCCATCCTAGTTCACAAGAACTCTCCATACGTGCCGGCCAGCACTCTATTGGACCCGCAGGGTCGCTTCTGTCTGACATGGGGGGCACTCACCTCCCATTCAGTAACACTGGTTAGGTGCTATGGCCCTAATATCGACGATCCCGTGTTCTTTGCCATGCTGTGGGGGTAAATAGCAGAGATCGGATCTACGAATGTACTATCGGGGTGAGATTTTAATATCATGTTGAATCCAACACTTGACAGGTCAACACCACAACCGCACCACTAAACCTGCTCCCAGCGCCTAATGGGCGACATCCTGGAAAACTCTGTTCTTTTAGATGCCTGGAGACACCTGCACCTAGAGAGCTGAGAAGGCACGTGCCAGGCTGCAGCACTTGAAACGTGGTCGTGCCTGGCTTACTGGGTGGTCACCAGGGTGGTCAGTAAATGGCTAACTGGGGCGGGTCACTCGGCACACACTTACTCCGAACACTCCCCAGTACTCTTGAGCATATCGCCTCCATTGACGCACATACCGTACACAAACTGGCACCTAAATCCTGCCACACTCTCGGACACGGCATTCCGGGCTGAGATGGACCAAGAAATACAACATTTCTTTCAGCATAATATGGGTTCGGTCGAGATGGTGGGGACAGTATGGGAGGCGTTCAAAGTTACCGTTGGAGGACTCAGCATTGCCAAAGGGGGAGGGGTGCTCAGAACCTTGCGACAAACGCTTACCCGCTTAGATACAGAAATCAAGCACATTGAGGCTGAGATAGCTCACTTGCCATCCCCTCAGACATATGTCAAACTTTGGGACAAGATCGCAGAATACCAGGAAGAGGTAGACAGAGAGTGCCGAATCCGCGGGAAATACTTCAAAGCCCCGCGCTATGGGGAAGGCGACAGGCCGGGGAGAGCGCTAGCCGAGCAAGTACGTAAACCTAGATTCTCGAACTACGTAATGGAGATACAAACTCTAGAGGGTGAGAATGTTGGGGACACCTCTGACATCCTCCGTACGTTTCAGTCCTTTTACATTACTCTTTATACTTCAACGCAGCAACAACAAATGTCCCTACAACAATACTTAGACTCAGTCGCCCTGGGATGGCTGGGAGGCTCGCAGAGAGAATTCTTAGCTGCGGAGTTCGAACTAGATTAAATCAGAGCTGCTATAATTCAGCTTCGCTCTGGCAAAGCCCCTGGTCCGGACGACCTGCCAGCCGATTTTTACAAAACCTATTTAGCCCCCATATTCAAGCAAGTATACAACGATGACGAATACAGGCCCCAGCTAGGCCCGCAAGTACAGAGGGTTCGCCCTTCTGTATACGAAGTACTAGAAGGAAGTTGGCACGGAAACTGCAAATACAAAGACAAAGTTTATTAACCTTCAAAGGTGGTCCTACAATCTACGCAACACTCTACAGTATTGCACAGAGTAGCACACAGAACTTGTGCACATGGTCCCCTTTTATACACAATAGGGGGGCTCATAAGTAGGCGGATACAACATGAAGCAAGGTTTATGGCCTTATATGGACATGTTCAGTACATGATCAATACATGGGTGGAGTTAACAGTTCTTGCGACCCACGAAAACACATTTGAGCAAAGCCTAATTAGTGACAGATGTGGTCAGTTCTGGACATGCACCAAACGCACAAAGGAGTTATTCATAGACTGTTGCTAGGCAGATCTCGGGAGTGACCAATGAAGAGGTAAGACTCTTCTCGTGCAGAGCACGTGGCTTCATGGCCATACAAGATGGCGGACGGCTAAGCAAAATGGGGTCTGAACACTAGTCAATATAAAGCAGGAAACGTAACTCAGACATGAAGAGCACATGTCTTCAGTAAATGTTTAATCATATCGCTGTTTCATTTACAACAGACGACCCTTTCAGCATTTGCTGAAGACATTCGGCTTGCTAGGATAATCAAGATAATCATCATTTATATCTATTCTCATCATCTCAGTTATTTCTTTGTTTATGCTCTTTCGATAGGTGGCATCGGCAACAGCTTTCTTATTGGGGATACAGAATGAAACACATAGAGAACATATCATAGGACCACATTGAATACACATACAACATGTGAACAAAATTGCTACAATAATACATAGACCAGTAAGAACTTTCCATCCCCATGCAGTAATTAAGGTCCAAAACCATCCAGAAAAGGTCCAAGTGCCGTTTTCTGTATGAATGTCAGCAGCAATTTTATGTAATTTATTAATAGCTTGATAAACAGATGGTGTGTGATCAGGGATGAACACACAACAACTACTTCCTATAATTCTACATGCTCCACCCCTATCTGCTAGCATAACATCTAATACCATACGGTTCTGTAATGTAACAATTCTAGTGATCTGCAATTCTTCCGTAATGTTCCCGAGAGCAGCAGCAGTCTGATTCGTCACAGCCTCTACAACCCTAGTTAGTTGTCGAACCTTCCTACTATTCAGGGCAGCTCCAACAAAGAAAAATAGTCCTAGATTACAATCAATATACTGTTGCAAACTGGTATCCGTCTGGTCAGCGTCATCAACAGATAGAGTGCGTTTATGCCTATTTACGGTTACGTTGTTTAATAACTTCAAATCTTTATGATAAGACGCAGGTGCTAAGAATACAGGGGGTAATAAAAATGCCACATAGCATACCCCGGACCATCCGGCGGGCAAACGATAATAACCTTTATTAACACACACAAAATAGGTATTGTGGGAGGCCAGAAAGGTACTGTTATTTAATCCGTCTATATTTAGTACAACAATGCAATCACTGACACCAACAGGAATATGACCAACGCTTTGGATACACATGTCCGCTTGGGCTTGTGCCACTGAAATTACACATTTCTCGTTTCCATGAGTGTCTCTAGTATTCGTAAAGATGTAGGGAATTGATTCATTGTCTGGTCGATATTCTTCACACTCCCATATTGTCCCATTGGCTTGTGGATAGCCTTCTTTATCCTGATGACACTCTTTATTAAGTCTGAAAAGTAACCGTCCCACTGTAGGTTTTCGTGTGGCAAAAAGCAAAGTGTACCATGCTCTACAAGAGCCGTTATGTGAGAAAGGGAGAGGTATAAATGGTGTTCCCCCTTTCTTCTGATGGGCTGGCATCATACCACATATCCAACAGTTTGTAGCATTTGTAGCAACGTGGGTATGATGCAGCATCTGGATGAAAGTATTATTCAGATAGGACTGGCGATGCTTCAATTCTTGGTATGGAAGGGTGTAGAAGTAGTGCTCCTCAGGCACTGGGGTAGACACAACAAGCAACTCACGGGCAGGAATCACATCCTCAACAAACCACGTGGTTATGGCAGCAATTGCCATAGCAACAATGAAACCCATCGCACAAAAACTTTTCTTCTTCTCCATTTTCAAACAAATGTCAATATCTTCCTGAAACTAAAAGGTTGTCAGAACTCTTCCCCCTAGGCAGCGGTTGATTTCTTCACCATCGGGCCAAGACAGGTGTCACTACACTAATGCAGGGCTGATCCCCCCCCCCTTGCCTCATTGGCTCTCTGTTTCACTAACCCAGGGGCTGCTCTGACAACATATTTTGATACTTAGAAGTTCACTTCCTCCGTCTGAGGTGATATCTTCTTACTCCAGGGGTCGCTTGGTCTGGGAAGAGCTCCTCAGTATCGTCCGGGTCCACAGCACGGCCTTTCTTCGCAGTCAGGATTTCTCGATGGTCGGTCAATACAGCAGGCTCCACCAATCCGGGTGGCACTCTACGACAATGTATAGAGTGGATCCAATTTTTACGGTTGGAGACCCGGGCAGCGGTTCTCGTTGCAAGCAAGACCTGCTCAGGACCGCACCACCTCGGCTCTAGGCTGCTCGTCCTTTCAAACGATTTCACCAAGACGAAATCTCCGGGCCGGCGATCGTGGCCTTCACCTGTGGACAGGTCGGGGAGCGCTTCTCGAACCTGTTGATGAATAGAGACCAACTTATCGGTTAACTGTGCCAGATAATCACTCATCATTACACAAGGTACATCATACACTGACTTTGGTTTCGGTGGGCCCCAAATGTTCATCGGACGTCCAAACACGATCTCATATGGCGTGAGACCGGTTCGAGAATGCGGTACTGATCTGATTGACAATAATGCCAAAGGTAAAGCATCCGGCCAAGTCAGAGAAGTGGAAGCTTGTATTTTCGCTATCTTAAGCTTCAGAGTGCCGTTATACTTCTCAACCAATCCCGCAGACTGAGGGTGAAACACTGCGTGGAATTTTTGTGTAATTCCCAATCCTTTCAGGACATACTTGATAACGTCCGCTATAAAATGAGGTCCGTTATCACTCCACAACAATCTACAAACACCATATTGAGGGAAGAATTCCTTCAATAACACCTTGGCTGTAGTAATTGCAGTATTGTCTTTCGTAGGGTATGCCTCAATCCATTTGCTGAAGGCGCAAACCACTACTAGGACATACTTCAGATTATTACAGCGTTCAAGCTGAATATAATCCATTTGCAAAACTTCAAAAGGTGCAGTGGGTGTTGCAAATCCTCCTGCTGGAGTTCGTGTCCCTTTTCCTGGATTGTACTTTAGGCAAATCATACAAGTCTGCACCACTCTCTTTGCCGTGCTAGCAATCTCTGGATGCTCCCAAACTTGTGTTGTGTGAGCAATTTTACAATTGCGGAAGCTCCAACATGAGCTAGCCCATGTGCCATCTGAACCATACATTGCAGTGGAGTCAGGCTGCATCGCAGTGTCTCGTGCTACTCGATCTTCCAAAGCATTCCCTTCTCCCACTTTATCTATCACCTTTTTATGTGCATTGCATTTAACTATGGCAATCTTCTTTGGATATGTTAATGCAGTCAAGAGGTTGTGAACTAACTCTCCGTTCATTATCTGCGCTCCATTTGACGTGAGAAACCCTCTCTCCTTCCATAGCAAACCAAAGTCGTGTGCTACCCCGAAGGCATAGCGGCTATCTGTATAGATATTCACACACAATCCTGCACTAAGCTCACATGCTCGTGTTAATGCTATCAGTTCCGCTGCTTGAGCTGATTTCTGCGGTATGCGTGCTGTCTCCACTACTGTTCGTAGCGTGGTGATTGCATCGGCCGCTGAAGTCGTACCATCTGGTAGCTTCAGGCACGACCCATCCACCCACAATTCTCCATCTACATCTGTAAAGGGCGTATCCTGGAGATCAATACGACCCTTTGTCTGTTCCTCAGTTACAAAGATGCAATCATGTGTTTCTTGTGCCTCAGGCTGAGTCTCCGGAAATGGCAACAATGTGGCTGGGTTTAGTGTTGCGCATCTCTTCAATGTAATATGAGGAGCCAACAACGTCAGCTCATATCCTGTTAGACGAGCACTAGTTAAGTGCTGCGTCTTTGTCTGATTCAGCAGAGCATCAACAGCATGGGGGACCAACACCAATAGCTTATGGTATAACACAATTCCTTCGCTTTGGCGTATTGACACAGCTGTCGCCGCAACCGAGCGAAAACAACCAGGCAGCGCTCGGGCGACAGGATCAGGTACTGCCGAGAAATATGCACAAGGGCGCTGCTTGTCGCCGTGCATCTGTACTAAAACTGATAGCGCACATCCATCTCTTTCATGTACATACAATGTAAAGGGCTTCGTATAATCAGGGGTGCCTAACACTGGTGCTGAACAAAGGGCTTGTCGTAATTGTTGAAAAGCATTTCCGCACTCGTCTGACCAGGGAAGGGGAGTTGGAGTGTCTTTCGTCAAAAGTGCCAACAGTGGTTTAACTATGTGTGAAAAACTCAATATCCATTGCCTACAAAAAGAAGTGAGTCCCAAAAATGCACGCACGTCCTTCTGTGTGGAAGGTACCGGCGTGTCCAAAATTGCTTGAATGCGATCTAATGTGAGTGCACGCCCCTCCTTAGACAAAAGGTGACCTAAGTAGGTTACCTTTGGTCTACAGAATTGTAATTTTTTCTTCGATACCTTGTGATTGTGCAATGCCAAAAAGGAGAGCAAAGATAACGTGCACTTCTCACATTGCTCAGGAGTATCGGCCGCGAACAAGATGTCATCGACATATTGTATGAGGGCCACCCCTTCAGGTAAAACAAAGGAATCCAACTGTCTTTTCAATGCTTGACTGTAAATGCTAGGACTTTCTGTGTAGCCTTGAGGAACTCTACAAAATCGATAGGAACGATTATTCAAAGTGAAGCCGAAAAGGTATCGGCTATCAGGATGAATAGGAATCGAAAAGAAAGCATTTTTCAAATCAATAACAGAGAACGTGGTTGCCGTTGGCGGGACCAAAGTAAGCAATGTCGTGATGTCAGAAACCACTGGGTATTGAGGTATCACTATCTTATTCACCTCCCTCAAATCAATAATAAAACGATAAATCCTAGTATCAGTGTCTTTTTTCAAAATCGGAAGGATAGGACTATTGCAGACATTATATGGAACTTCCTCCACTACCCCCACTTTAATGAGATCCTGCACTATCTGCGTGAGTGCCTCCTCCCCCTCCTGCGAAATAAGATATTGAGGTAGGCGTGGTAACACAGCTCCCTCCTTTACCCTAATGTGTACCGGGGGGATAACCATCTGTCCCACGTCCGTATCCGAGATGGCCCACAGAGTGCGGGGTAGAGAAGCCAATGCGGTATCCTCTGCAACCACACACATCCTTCCTGTCCTTGGATGGTTATCGTTTAGAATCACACGCACTCCTTCAGGGGAGCAACGTATTGTGGCTCTGAAATTTTTGAGCATATCCAGACCCACAATGTTATCAAAAAACAATGGTCCTGGACCATAAATCAAGGTAGGCAGTAGTTCCTAACTTAGTGATATCATTCACATATTCTGAGCTACATGTAATCTATTTTGGTAGCTCTTAGTATCCAATACAATATTGCTCATAGGGTCAACCATGCAACAAACCAATATCAGAAGTTAATAAAGCATTTTATTCTTTTTGAACTTTTTAAATTTCCATTAGCAATTTTGTCAAGGTTGCTCCAAGGGGAACGTGCAAATAGTAAGGGTGCTTAAGTAGAGAAGAGTGAAAAGGAAAGAGGAAATTATTTCAGAGGTTGTGACATAAGAAAACTTAAACAAGTTAAGCAATGGACTGGTTGTCATTCACCATCCAAGTGCATAGACCTGGTCACGTGTATCAGTTTATGCGATAGATAAATCAGGCAATTATACATTCATTAGAAGCCAATTCTAATAAGGCACGTGGGTAGGAAAACGTATCCCAGGTTCATATATATGGGGCGTCGACGTTTCGATCCGTCTTAGTGGCCTAATGTGGAAGTTTGAACCTTGGCCGTGCGGATCTTCATCAGGACTGGGGAACAACCTGGAAGAGTTGGGCCTGGTAGATTGCCTAAAATTAATAAGAGTAGAGTAAAGGTGTTGCATGGGACTATGATTAAAAGCCCAGTTAATAGGCCTATAAAGGGCTAAGAAGGGCTTACCCGCTGCGATGCATGAAGCGAGTTCCTTTTTATGGAGATTCAGTGGTGTACATCATATGGCTGGCCTCCGTTTGTGGGGTGCCACACAGTAGTACTGGTGGGGGCTGTAAAATTGAAGAGCCGGCTATCAATTAACAGAGCCATTCTAGTAAAGTATATAATATACGTATGCCGGATTTTAGCGGCCAAAGGTAATTAGCTTGTACGAGAGATTACTTGCCCCTTTTTATAGTATCTGGGCACACTCGTCTTCTAACTACATTCTATTATACACCCTTTTAGCCTTGGATTGACTCCAACTGTGGCAAAAGACTCGGAACGCAAGTGGGTGGCACCACTCAATTGAGGTAATCCTCTTTTACTCTTCATACGTATATTATATACTTTACTAGAATGGCTCTGTTAATTGATAGCCAGCTCTTCAATTTTACAGCCCCCACCAGTACTACTGTGTGGCACCCCACAAACGGAGGCCAGCCATATGATGTACACCACTGAATCTCCATAAAAAGGAACTCGCGGGGCGTGGCCAAGATGGCGGGGTGAGCGGACGTCTTCTCGACCGGCTCCCGCTCCTCGAGGCCCCCGGACCTAGTTAAATCGCAGATTCTCCCCCCAATTCTCCGGGAGAACGCTTAGGGGAGCCGTCGGAGCACGAAAGGAGGCTGTTTGGTGGACCTGGAGGGCGCGACATATGTACGCGGCGCCCGCCGGGCGGCAGAGACGGCATCAACGACGGGAGGCGGAGCTTCAGGCCGGGCCCCGGGAGAGTGTGCCTGGCCGCGAAACTACGGGAGCGCCGATCCCGGCGACGCGGCCTCCAGCTTCGGGACGAGGTCCGCCGACGCCAGACAGAGGAGGGCAGCATTGGCCGGGTGAGGAGAGCATACCAACAGCGGCACATCGAGGGGCGAGCTGACATCGCTGGCCGCGCGCTCAGATCTGGGCTCGCCACGAGAACGACCGCACGTGGAGCGGCGGCCGGACCACAGAGCCCCAAGGTCGCGGCGGGACCCGAGAGGCAGTGGGGTGCACCGGTGAGGTGCGGAGCAGCAACGGCCAGCGCCCAGAGGGCGGCAGGCAAGTAGCCTTCAGGACGGCGGCCTTCCACGGAGTAGCCAGCGGACCCGACAGAGCGGGGCAGCTGGGACTACACCCCTCCACACGGGCGGCGGCGGACGGACCGTGATACGGTGCACTGCGGAGGACGGGCAGGAGTGGACTGGTGGCCCCCGTTTTCCTTTCCATCCCCCCCGACCTCGGTAGGTCCTGGCGAGAGCAGAGGAACACAGAGTGGAGCACGAGCCGGGGCGGCCCGGTGGATAAGTAAGACTGGCGGGGTAGAAGGCCTGGACTCTGCAACAGCCGGGCTCCCCCACGCGCCGGGTCGGGAGGAGGCCGCTGAGGGGAAGCTGGTCCACAGCATGGAACGCCTCCAACGGCCGGGGGACGGGGCCTGAAGCGCAGCACCCACGCTAGAAAGAGGAGAAGGCCACGTGGACGGCAGAGTAGGAGTGGGTGGAGAACACGCGGAGCCGGAGCAGGGACCCCGGCAGGGGCCTAGCGGCGCGGACATGGCAGGCAGTAATGGAGGGAAGAAAGGAGAACGCACCCTCCCCAAACTGTTGAACCGCCACCCGCAGAGAGTGGACAGAGGGCAGCAGTCGCCCCACGCTTCCGGGAGTGCCCCGGACCCCAACGGGGGAGAACCCCCACTCACCAGGTCCTTTATGGAGTCCCTCTTCGGATCCCTGCGGGAGGATTTCCAAACTCTAAAGAAAGAAGTAGCCGGGGAAGTACGGGAGATCCGCCGAGAGGTGGACGGATTAGGCGAACGGGTGGCTACGGCGGAAGAAGCAGGCCAACGGAGGGACGAGGAGGTTGAACAACTCCAACAGGAGGTGCTGAGACTCAGAGATCAGCAGATCGACCTTCAAGCACATACCGAGGACCTTGAGAATAGGTCTCGGCGAAACAACATACGGGTTCGCGGAGTCCCATCTGCAGAGGAGGGTACAGACGTGGTAGGATACTTGAGAAGCCTGTTCCGAGAGGTTCTGGGGGAGCCGGAGGACTTTCCCATTTGCATAGACAGGGCGCACAGAGTAGGAGCACCGCGGAGAGCATCCATGCCTCCCCCGGACATTCTGGCTTACCTCCCGGACTACCCGCTCAAGGAGCGTATCATGGCGGAGGCTCGGAAGCGGCAGGCCCTGACTTTCCGGGGACACTCGGTAGCATTATATCAGGACTTATCGGCCATCACGCTCCAGAAACGGAAGACATTTAAAGTAGCCACCGACTTCCTGAGAGAACACCGGACTCCTTACGCCTGGGGCCACCCCTTTAGACTTATTTTCAGATGGAATGGAACCCTGCATCAATTACGCTCCCTTCAGGAAACATGTGGGGTCCTGGGCCTCACCGGTGGGGAGGAGGACATTGTCCCACAACACCGGAGGCGCACTGGAGAGGACGGATGGCAGCGGGTGGCCGGGCGGCGATCCCGGGATCGGCGAACCCGGCCGGACTCTCCCACACGGGGGGCAGGTATGGCCGCGGTGTCGGCGGTGGACGAGACCACGGGCTCTGGCGATGTTGCGCTGACGGCGTAAGGAAGCTCCGGGGGGAGATCACCATAGCCATCTACTAATGCAGGTTTGGGGGCTGGGGGGGGGTGGGGGGCCGCGGGGAGGGGACAGTGGCTGGACGTCCACTTCGGAACTTCTCCATAGACTGGTTCCCTTGGGAACTCGACTTGGACTATTGAGGGATGGGGTTTGGTATTGGGGGTGGAGAGGAGGGGGATTCTACAGACAGAGCTCTTGAGGCGGAAAGCCGAGAGCCAGGAAACATCAGTTTGGAAATTGTTCTATTTTAAATTGTTGTGTCTGGAATACTGTGTTTTTTAAAAAGCGTTTTTACCTTTGCTCTCTTGAGGATTGCCTCGCCGCACAGCTGAGTCAGGCGCTGTAGCGGGCTGCAGGGTAACCGCCGGGAACTCCCGGGCTCCGCCCACCTAATAGACCACGCCCCCTGTGATTATAATTAGGCGCGCTTAGCATTCAGCGCTGCCTACAGACAGAGCTCTTGAGGCGGAAATCCGAGAGCCAGGAAACATCAGTTTGGAAATTGTTCTATTTTAAATTGTTGTGTCTGGAATACTGTGTTTTTTAAAAAGCGTTTTTACCTTCGCTCTCTTGAGGATTGCCTCACCGCACAGCTGAGTCAGGCGCCGTAGCGGGCTGCAGGGTAACCGCCGGGAACTCCCGGGCTCCGCCCACCTAATAGGCCACGCCCCCTGTGATTATAATTAGGCGCGCTTAGCATTCAGCGCTGCCTACAGACAGAGCTCTTGAGGCGGAAAGCCGAGAGCCAGGAAACATCAGTTTGGAAATTGTTCTATTTTAAATTCTTGTGTCTGGAATACTGTGTTTTTTAAAAAGCGTTTTTACCTTCGCTCTCTTGAGGATTGCCTCGCCGCACAGCTGAGTCAGGCGCTGTAGCGGGCTGCAGGGTAACCGCCGGGAACTCCCGGGCTCCGCCCACCTAATAGGCCACGCCCCATCCCTCTGGTACAAACAATGTGCAGCTTCCGGAAGTTCAGCGGACGGGCGCAGCGGGCGCGCCGGCGGTGCGCCGAAGGCGCGCCAAAGGCAAGCCCGTCTGCGCCCGTCCGCGACCAGACGGGACCAGGGGCCACAACCCCTGCCCCTAACGCCCTCCAGCTCAATACCTACAGCTCGGTGGCCATCCAGAATATGAGGTACACCACAGCTGCTCTATGCCCACACTCCTATTTCCCAGCGGATCTCCCCGCTCGATGCCCCGGCTGCAAACACTCTTTCGATAACTCTGTATTGCCAGCCACGTCACAGGAATACCATATGTACGCGCTTAATTGCCGATCCTTACCGCGGCACAGCACCCAAATTGCATTACTACTAGAGGAGCTCAACCCAGATGCCATTTTCCTGACGGAGACATGGCTCACGTCTCATTCAGAACCAGATATAGTCTCTGCCCTACCCTCCGGGTTCCAAATTCACAGACTAGACCGGATCAAGGGGAGAGGTGGAGGCCTGGCTATCATTTTAAAAGACAAGTACTGTTGTCGCATTACTACTGAAGCTATTCCTGAGTGCGAAAGCCTAGCATTCAGTATTGACTTTACTGCGAACATCTCCTTTACTGGTACTCTGATTTACCGACCCCCAGAACCAGCCAAGCTGTTTCATAAATCCCTACCAGATATTTTAGCCAACCGAATTTTAACCTCTGCCAACTACACGGCCCTAGGAGATTTTAACCTGCATTTTAACTCGTCCACAGATCTTATCGCCAGGGAATTAACCGACGATCTTGCAGCCCTTCAGTTGATCCAGCTGGTTACAGCCCCCACCCATGAAAAGGGTAATCTCCTAGACCCAATATTTAGCAACTGTACGAAGCTAATAGTGGGGCAACCTATTCGTCTTCCCTGGTCGGACCATTTCTTGGTCCCTTTGTCCTGGCTCACCGATAAGTCTTACTCATCTTCCCCCCAACCCGTAACCAAGCGTAACTGGAAAAAACTCCCTATAGAGCAATGGGTAACTAACCTAGAGCGCACCTGCCCACCACCCTGTATAGACCCCAACCAAGCAAATAAAAATTACGAGAGTTGGGTCAGGGACTCACTAGACACTATCCTTCCTCTACGGAAATCCACTCCAAAGAGGACACACAAAACTGCACCTTGGTTCTCAGACACTTTGAGAGACCAAAAGCGCCTCTGTAGGAAAAAAGAGAGAGCCTGGCGACTTGATTTCCACCCTGACAAAAAATCCCAATATAAAGAGGCAATCAAAACCTATAGAAATGGGATCAGGGCGGCGCAGACCTCCTACTTTGCTGATAAAATTATAGCAGCCAACTCAAAACCCAAGGAGATTTTCCACATAGTTAAAAATTGCATCAAAGCAAATACTGCCTCCCCCTTGACAAAAACGCCGGAACAGTGTAACGAGTTAGCAGATTTTTTCCATAACAAAGTCTCTCAAATATACTCTTCTTTTCCGATAGTAGCCAATAACTCAGGAACATCCAATCATACTCTTTTGAGCACTATCCCCCCCTCAGACCAGCCTATTCTGGAACGCTTCCCTCTAATAGACCTGGACACCCTTCACAAACTGGCACGGCTAGTTAAATCTGGCTCCCCCCGCGACCCGGCCCCTCCGGAGACACTACTCCAGGCAAGCCAATCTATACTTCCCGTGGTACTAGACCTACTCAACTCTTCCATCGCCTCCGGTATTGTACCCATCGGATGGAAGAGAGCCATGGTTCGGGCGTTGTTAAAAAAAACCCACCCTCAACCCAGAAGACCACTCCAGCTACCGCCCAATCTCCTTACTTCCCTGGGTAAGTAAGGTGCTGGAGAAGTACATAAATACCCAACTAGTACAATTCCTGGAAAATAATCTGCTCCTGGACCCAACCCAGACAGGCTTTAGGCCCAAGCACGGCACTGAAACGGCCCTGCTTGTAATCATCGAAGAGTCGCGGAAGATATTGGATCAGGGAGGATCAGTGGCAGTGATCCTCCTTGATCTAAGCGCGGCCTTCGACACGGTCAGCTACGCCACCTTGCTGAACCGCCTATGTAACATCGGCGTCACAGGTGATGCTTTGAGATGGTTTGATTCTTTCCTTAACAACAGATCGTTTCAGATCTTTGACGGGGATACAGTATCAGCCAGTAAATCGCTGAACTGTGGAGTACCGCAGGGCTCCTCACTGAGCCCTGCGCTGTTCAATGTATACATGGGGCCACTGGCTGGGATCGTCAAGCCATACGGTATAAAAATTGTATCGTATGCCGACGATACCCAGCTAGTGGTCTCATTGGCTCAAGAGGGTACCAAACATATGTCAGGAGGTCTGATGAGATGCCTTGAGAATGTTAAGGAGTGGATGACACTCTCCTCCTTAAAGCTTAATGGAGACAAAACTGAGCTCATGCTCCTGGGCCCAGCATCCCCAGTGTCTCTCATCCCCCTCTGGCCCCCCTGTTTGGGTACCCCCCCAACTCCCAAGGATAGCGTAAAAAGTCTAGGAGTTTGGCTTGACAAAGCCCTCTCCTTCTCTACTCAGGCCACCAAACTATCTGCCACATGCTTTGGCCTACTAAGAACACTAAGGAAAGTTCTTCCTCTCCTACCAATGGAAGCCAAACAAGTGGCAATACAGGGCCCGATTCTGTCCCGGTTAGACTCGAACAATGCCCTGTATGTTGGAGCTCCAGAGATGACCCTGCGAAAGTTACAGGTGGTGCAGAATTGTGCGGCCCGCACCCTGTTACAGATCCCGCGAACTCAGTCAGCAAAACCCGCAATGAACAGTCTCCACTGGCTTCCAGTGAGACAAAGAGTGGCATTCAAGGCACTTTGTATTGCCCACCGGGCTTTCTGGAAGTCGGGCCCAGTTATCACCAACAATTTAGTCACGCAATACCACCCCAACAGAAACCTTAGATCTACGGAGGCCTTCCTGGCTGTGGTACCCAGAATCAGGAGAGCTAGGTCCGGACGCAGGATGTTCTCCCTAAACGCCTCTAAGATGTGGAACTCACTCCCCTTACACCTCTGGACTAACTCAAACCTACTCTCCTTCCGCAAACAATTGAAAACCTATCTGTTTGCGAGGTCTACCGAACCTTAAACCCATCCGTCATATTCAGTTCTGTCTTATGCTTCAGCGCTTGGACGCTCTTGGGCAGCAACCGCGCTATATAAATAACAATACAATACAATACAATTCAGGGGTGTTGGGGGGTTGTTCTGGTTGGGGTTTGGGGGTAGTTTCGGGGTGTTCTGAGGGGGAGCGGGAGGAGGGAGGGAGGGAAGGGGGTCCGGGGGCGGGGGAGGGGGTCGGGGGGGGGTCCAGGGAGGGAAGGGAGGGAGTCCAGTGCGTTAGTGGATCACAAGCCGCTGGGAGGGCCTCTGCGATACGGCTGCTTGGCCCACAGGTGACCTATGCTATCCCTATAGTTTCTCAACATGCCTCCAGTGACTCTTAAGATTGTGACGCTTAACGTCCGGGGCCTCAATAACCCAGTGAAACGGCGCGCGGTACTGTCCCTGTTAGAAGGCACCCAGGCTGATATATGTCTCCTCCAGGAGACTCACCTCCTGCCCAGAGATTGCCACAGACTGCGCTCACATAAATTCCCGACACAATTCTTCTCATCAGGCAATACTAAGACAGCGGGGGTTGCGATCCTGGTAGCTAGGACGTTTAGGGGAGAGGTCCTCCACAAAGTAGCGGAACAAAAAGGCCGGCTGTTGGCATACCGGTGTAGAGTGGGGGATCTTCACTTCACGATAGGATCCCTCTACAGCCCGAACGATCAACAGGAGCGCTTTCTCCGCGCGGCGCTGGGGGAGATCACGGCCACACCAGACAGGCACATTATCATAGGGGGGGACTTTAATATGGTCTTTAGCTCGGAGCTTGACAGATCAGCACACCGTTCACCTCAGGCCAGTGAATTCTCGGCCGGGTGCAAGGTGCAGCCCCCCACGGAGCGGGAGTACTCATACTATTCCCACGCACACAAAACTTACGCGAGACTAGACCACCTACTGGTCACTGGGCCAGTTCGCGCCCTGGCCACCGGGTCGGAGATAGGGGTGATCTCCTTGTCGGATCACGCCCCGGTTAGCGCTACGCTTAGCCTACCGCCGGTTTCCTGCCCCCACGGGTGTGGCGTCTGCGTGACGCCTTACTACACAGGCGAGCGGTCGTCTCAGATATTTCCAACAAGATTCGGGAATATCAATCCCATAATGATGAATCGGACACATCTCGAGCGACCCACTGGGCTGCTCTGAAGGCGGTACTCCGGGGGGAGTTTATTGCTATCTCGTCGGCGGACAACAAGGACCGGCGGCATAAGCGGGAAGAACTCACTCAAAGGGTACGGGAGCTAGAACAGATGCACTGTAGAACAGGCGCTCCTAGAATATGGCGCCAGCTTAAGGCGGCGAGGAAACACCTGACAGCCTTAGACATGGACCGCACCGAATACGCGGCCTTGCGTCTACGGCACGCCTATTACACAGGGGGGGGACAAGTGCGGGCGGTTGTTGGCGACTAGACTTCGGGTGGCCCGACAGAAACAGATAGTGAAAGAAATCTCCGACCCTACGGGTCGGTTGGTCACGGATGATGCGCAGATAGCGGAGACTTTTCGGAGGTTTTACGCTGACCTCTACACCGGGGACCCCCCGGACAAATCCGCGATGACGCAGTACCTAGACTCGGTTTCACTGCCTTCCTTGTCCCCTACCCAAGCGGCGGATCTAGACCGGGACATACGGGTGGAGGAAGTGGTCTCCGCCATTGCCAACCTCAAGCACGGCAAATCTCCTGGGCCGGACGGTTATACGCCCCTTTTCTATAAAACGTTCTGCGGGTTGTTGGCCCCACTCCTCGCGCGCCTTTTTAACTCGTTCTCGGAGCCGGGCGCCATCCCACCGGACCTGCTGCGGGCCTCCCTCACGGTCATTCCCAAGCCGGGGAAGGATCGGGCGCAGTGTGGGTCCTATCGGCCAATTTCTCTTCTAAATATAGATCTGAAACTATATACCGGGATCCTGGCATCCCGATTGGCCCCTCACTTACCGGGACTCGTGGACCCGGACCAGGCGGGCTTCGTCCCGGGTCGGCAGACTGTGGACAATACCAAGAGGATTGTTCATCTTCTAGAGAAGGCGTCTCGGATCCCGGGGGAGAGGATGCTTCTCTCGATAGATGCAGAAAAGGCGTTCGACCGAGTCCACTGGCCGTACTTGGAGCGGGTGTTATTGAAGGCGGGGCTGGGGGACCGGTTCCGACGCCAGATCCTCAATTGCTATAAACTCCCAACGGCGGTGGTGCGGGTGAACGGTTACAGCTCCGGGAGCTTTGCCATCGAGAGAGGAACGAGGCAGGGATGCCCGTTGTCCCCTCTCCTCTTCGCTCTGTACATGGAGCCTTTTGCTCAACGGGTACGTGACAACCCAGCTGTGAGAGGGGTGAAGTTTGGGGGCTTTATCCACGCTATTAGCCTGTATGCTGACGATGTCATCTTGTCCCTGGAGGACCCGCTTCAGGCCCTCCCGGCCAGTATTGCAGAGCTGACCGCCTTTGCGGAGGTGGCGGGCTTTAAAATGAACATGGGGAAATCGGTGGCACTGGACCTGTCTCTTAAATCGGCAACTCGCGCCCACCTGCGGGACCGGTTCCCGATAGTCTGGTCAACGGACCTGGTGCCGTATTTAGGGATCCAACTGGCCCCCACGGTCCCCGCGATGGTGGCGGCTAATTACCTCGCCTTGGGCAGGAAGGTCCGGGAGGAGATGGGCCGATGGGGCCGCGGCACCCTCTCGTTGCTAGGTACAATAGCGGCCGTCAAAATGACGATCCTGCCCCAGATACTATACCTGTTCCGAGCACTCCCAGTGCAGCCGCCAGTCGGCTGGCTTCAGCAGATGCAATCAGACATGGGGCGTTTTATTTGGCAGGGCAAGCGACCTAGGATGAGGAGAGCTCTCTCCATGTTGGCGCCGGAGGCGGGGGGTCTGGGAATTCCGGATCTCCGTAAGTACTATCAAGCGGCACAACTACGGTACCTGGTAGAATGGAGCAGATGGGAATCGGACAAGCACTGGCTCTTCCAGGATCAGGCGGTGGCCGGTCGCCCACTACAGGAAATACCGTTCTTGCGTAGGGCTCACCGACCGGCAAACCTCTACGCCTCTTATATCACAAGGGTGCCGTTGCATGTATGGGATGCTACCTATGCCTTGCACGGTCTGACGACCTTCCCATCGCCACTAACTCCCTTGCTGGACAACCCTGACTTCACCCCGGGCATGGACGGAAGAGCTTTTGGTCACTGGCGTGAGGCGGTCTGCAGGGCCCTATGCCACATGTATGATCCGGAGGGGGTTATCCCCTTCACGCTCTTCCGACAGGAATACACCTTTCCGGAGACCGAGAGGCTACGCTATTTGCAGGTTCGCCACTGGGCCATGAATCCTCAGGTGCGGGAAACAGCGAATCGGAGACTCCTTCCCTACGAACGCTGGCTCCTATCCCGCACGACCGACGCAAAGCTCATAACTGACCTGTATCGATTCCTCCAGCTTCCCGCCTCACACTATCACAACCCAGGGAGGGAACGATGGGAGAGAGAGTTGGGAAGGCCCTTGAGCACTAAAGAGTGGGACCAAGTAGCGTATAGATCCAGATACTCGGCATACCACACGGGCCTCACTGAAACCCTCACGAAGGTCTCCACATATTGGTATTATACCCCGGAACGCATACACGACATGGACCACAGTAAAGATGCCAGCTGTTGGAGGGGGTGTGGACGAGTGGGTACACTGACACACATTCTGAGGGATTGCCCGCTCCTGGGTTCCTACTGGAAAGAGGTGATAGACGGGGTTGACCGTCAATTCAGTATTGAGCTGCCACGTTTCCCCGCCTATGTCTTATTGGGCCTCCCGAACAGCCTGATGTACCCGTTGAAATCCCGCAGAGGTAGGCAGATAGCCATCGCATTAGGATCAGCGATACAGAACATCCTAGCACACTGGCGCACCACGACACTCCCCACGGTTACGGGTCGGCTCCACAGACTGTGGCATGTTTTGGGCATGGAGAAAATGTCACTTACAGTGGCGGGGGATGTGGAGCAGTTCCCTGAGATTTGGCAGCCGTTTCAGTCTATACTGGTTGCGGAGTTTCGAGAGCTGACATGCCCGAGATACCTCCGGCTCCTGCGGCTCACCTCGCCGGAAGAGTAGGCCTTCGGAATGGACGCAGAGCCGGGACCTGGAGGGAGGAGGCGACAGAAGGAGACGGGGAGATCCTACATACGCACTGGACGGAGGGAGGGTTGGGGGGGTGTGGGAGTTGGGGGGGGGGGAGGGGGTTTCTTCTCTATTTGAGTGTCAGGAGCGGCTGCTCCGGGGGGACAGCGGATCCGGCGAGCCCCCTACTCGGCATAGCGCACGGGCCTTCTAGCGTTGCAACCTCTTGGGCCAATGACTTCAGGAAGGGGGTCTCCCTTATTCTATACTATAGGCTTCCCATGAAGGCACAGTCCTCAGGCAGAGACTACGTGGGAGTGAGTGTGTCCTTATCCTCCAGGTTAGAAACGCGGCCGGCCCAGAAGGGTTGTAGGCGACATGCTGTGTTATAGCTCATAATGTTTGATGTGTCCCCAACGCTGCTACCGTGCTGCTATCACTTTGTGACATTCGCCGGCCCGTTGGGTTGTAGGCGCCACATGCTAATGCCACTCTTGACACTCTTCAATAAAAACGATTTAAACCTAAAAAGGAACTCGCTTCATGCATCGCAGCGGGTAAGCCCTTCTTAGCCCTTTATAGGCCTATTAACTGGGCTTTTAATCGTAGTCCCATGCAACACCTTTACTCTACTCTTATTAATTTTAGGCAATCTACCAGGCCCAACTCTTCCAGGTTGTTCCCCAGTCCTGATGAAGATCCGCACGGCCAAGGTTCAAACTTCCACATTAGGCCACTAAGACGGATCGAAACGTCGACGCCCCATATATATGAACCTGGGATACGTTTACCTACCCACGTGCCTTATTAGAATTGGCTTCTAATGAATGTATAATTGCCTGATTTATCTATCGCATAAACTGATACACGTGACCAGGTCTATGCACTTGGATGGTGAATGACAACCAGTCCATTGCTTAACTTGTTTAAGTTTTCTTATGTCACAACCTCTGAAATAATTTCCTCTTTCCTTTTCACTCTTCTCTACTTAAGCACCCTTACTATTTGCACGTTCCCCTTGGAGCAACCTTGACAAAATTGCTAATGGAAATTTAAAAAGTTCAAAAAGAATAAAATGCTTTATTAACTTCTGATATTGGTTTGTTGCATGGTTGACCCTATGAGCAATATTGTATTGGATACTAAGAGCTACCAAAATAGATTACATGTAGCTCAGAATATGTGAATGATATCACTAAGTTAGGAACTACTGCCTACCTTGATTTATGGTCCAGGACCATTGTTTTTCGTACTACATTGCACCCAGGTCCTTGACTTTTTTTTGGGTTACCCCATTTTTTGTAATGGTTACCACAATGTTATCAGGCGTGTTCGGGGAAAGCAAAAACGGACAGGGTGTAGAAAACTTATTAACATGCAATGCAAGGGGTTGTGATAATGGGCTTAGTGAAGGTGTACCATCGAACCCTATCGATGTAACCGTTAAGCCAGACAGGGGAGCCCTCGGAACCAATTGTTTGGACAAAGCGCTACGAGTAGCTCCTGTATCAACCAGAAACCTATCAGTAGTACCCAAAACATGTGACGTACCATAAGGACTCCTCTGATCTACTGGCACTTCAACTGATTCCTCCCCCCATCCTACGCAATCCTATGCATGTTGTGAATCGGGATACCCAGGGCGCTCATAATCGGACATTTGATACTGGTTTCGTCGATCAAACACATTAGGCTCATCACGTGGCCGTATATTAGAATCAAATCGAGCGCGATCATTTGGATGTCCTCTAGGGCCCGAAAAGCCTTCTCTACCTCTCATCGGCCCCTGGCCACGCCCCTGGCACTGTGCATGTAATACCGGACAATCCCTGGCCCAATGACCCAACTGTTTGCAGTACGCACATTGATCCTTATTTACATCTGGGCGACCAAAAGGGGGACCATAAAATCCTCTTCCACCTCTCTCAGCACCCCGGCGAGGCGGACCATACACTTGCGCTAACATCACCTTTGTTTTTAAATCTTTCGACTTTTTCTCTTCGTTACCCTTCGCTTCTTGTTCCTGACGCTCATAATACTGAGCCATCGTCAGGAGGGATGCCGGAGACGATGTTGTCCAAGAGCTTTCACTCGCTTTCAATCGAGCTGCTACTCCTGGCAATAAATTCGACACATATTTATCAACAAAAAGATGTCGACCCGTATCATCCGTAAGTGACTGACCGCTAAAATCATGAAATGTTTCCTCAAATCGCGTAAAGAAATCAGAAACGGATTCATCAACCTTCTGTTTACATGAGGCTAACATATTCCAATCAATCTTCTTAGGGGGGATAATCGTTTTCAACTTAGTCAAAATAGCAGCTGGGAGATCTAAAATAAGCGGAGGCGGCTTTTGGGCGGGTTTTCTTTCTCTATCCTCACCTTCTATGTCAGACCATTTCGCCCTAAAGACAGCTTGATCATCTACTTTCCGTACGGATCTCCACATATCCGGTGGTAAAATAAGCCCAAAGAACAAATCTATGTCTGCTAAGGTCATAGTACAAGAATTTAAAGCCCCCTCAACTTCCTCATAAAAGGCGGCAGGATTCTTTCGGGGATCGGGTAGTGCTTTCTTCAATGCCATAACATCAGCCCTATGCCAAGGAGTATAAACCCAATTATACACAAAATATCCTCTAGCATCGGGGGAAGACATATCCGAACTAGTTCCCGCTCCCTTTGGAGGAACGTACAGAGGCGCTGCCTCTCGCATCGGTTTAGCATGCACTAGTTCAAACTTATCTGAATGAACGATAGACGACTGCTTTCCGCCTGCATTTGAATTCGATCGCTCCTCCTCCTCTTTCTTTTGGCGCGCTTTCTCTTTGAGTTCAAACATCTCGTCCCGTAACGCAAACAGCCGTCGAACCGCATCGGGTACCTTAGAGGGAGAAAGGACACCGTTACGTAATGCTTTAGAATTTAAAACTATATCATCAGGCTCAAAAACATCGGAATATTTCCGAAAAGCAGTAACCACTTCATCAGAAAAAACTTCAGCAAAGTATAACTTTTCCCTATCCTGCCATCCTTCCAAAGACGGCAATAATTCAGCGAGAGATAGTTTATCTTTAAGCGCACGAAAAGAAACTTTCCGAAGCTCACCCATGCGATCAGTTGATAACATGGACCGCGTGTCTACCTTCTCCTTGAGCATTCCAGAATCCTTAACTCCAGGAGCCGACGGGCCAACATAAGGTGGCGGAGAACGATCTAATAGAGAAAAATCATCTTCAAGATTAGTAAGGACAGGATAAAGAGGCTGCCGAACAGCATATTGACCCGGCATTTGCAACCTGTGCTCTTTCTCCTGTTTTTCCGCCAGTTCTTTTTCCTCACGCTGCTTCGCTTCCTGTGCTTTCACATGGTCCTTTTTCCGTTGTTCTTTGTCACTCAGCGCTTTTTCACGTTTCTCGCGCTCACGCACTTCTTTCACCCACAATCGTATACATTCAAACATGTCTTGTCTCGCACGCCGCTTACATATACACTGCTCCACATACTCAATCTTACGCATATCAAACGATCCATACAAAGGCCATCGCAACTCAGGATCCTTCTTGGTATATTTCCTCCACAATGTGCTGTACATTATAGGGAAAAGACCGTGCTTCACGTACATATCCCTATTAGGAGTCCCCTCTGGGGGAGCTGGTTCAGATTCCTCAAGACTTAACCGGTTTCCAAAACAGCAGCACCACTTACGGAGTGCGCTCAAAGCAGGCATGTTCAAGAATAGTGCAAAATATGCAATATTATCCAAAAATGGCACTTAAACGTTGCGCCGTTCAGATTCAAACCACCCCGGAGAAATATCTCCACATTACCTGCCTATATGTGTTGCAACGCATATATTTCACATTACTTATTTCAAAAACATGACCGGTCATCACAAATCAAATCAAATAGCCTTGCCAACCCAGGCTTCAAAAGCTCGCAGCAAGTACCGTACAACGGTTCTTAACAATCAAGAGCGTCCAGATTCCAACTGCCAAGTTCCAAATCCGCCCAAACGGCTATTGCACGGCAAAACCGACAAAAGGGGTCTCAGTCGAGGACCGGCGCCACCCAGATGGTCAGCTCAGAAGGGAAGGAAGAAAGCCTCGGGATGCCAGGTCTAAAGACGCCGCTGGCAGTGATCACATCCCCGGCAAGGTTCCACTCCTTCGTCACGACCAGTCCTTCGAGTATCCGAGTCGCCGATGAGCCCCACGTGACGGGCGCCAATTGACGAATACAGGCCCCAGCTAGGCCCGCAAGTACAGAGGGTTCGCCCTTCTGTATACGAAGTACTAGAAGGAAGTTGGCACAGAAACTGCAAATACAAAGACAAAGTTTATTAACCTTCAAAGGTGGTCCTACAATCTACGCAACACTCTACAGTATTGCACAGAGTAGCACACAGAACTTGTGCACATGGTCCCCTTTTATACACAATAGGGGGGCTCATAAGTAGGCGGATACAACATGAAGCAAGGTTTATGGCCTTATATGGACATGTTCAGTACATGATCAATACATGGGTGGAGTTAACAGTTCTTGCGACCCACGAAAACACATTTGAGCAAAGCCTAATTTGTGACAGATGTGGTCAGTTCTGGACATGCACCAAACGCACAAAGGGGTTATTCATAGACTGTTGCTAGGCAGATCTCGGGAGTGACCAATGAAGAGGTAAGACTCTTCTCGTGCAGAGCACGTGGCTTCGTGGCCATACAAGATGGCGGACGGCTAAGCAAAATGGGGTCTGAACACTAGTCAATATAAAGCAGGAAACGTAACTCAGACATGAAGAGCACATGTCTTCAGTAAATGCTTAATCATATCGCTGTTTCATTTACAACAACGAGGCCTTAGAACTAGGAGAGCTGCCACCCACTGTGAGAGAAGCTACCATCATTTCACTACTCAAACATGGCAAGCCAGCAGGAAGGTGCGATTCATATAGGCCTCTCTATGATTAACTGCGATGCGAAAATAATGGCCAAGGTGATCGCAAACCGCCTGAGTCTGCTCATGACGGCGCTTGACCGGCCTGACCAAGTGGTATTTGTACCTGGTCGCGCCACCTCTTGCAACCTACAAACACTGTTTGCGGCAATGTCAGATATAGACCCTGACCTTGAGGCGGTAGCAGTGTTTTTAGACGCAACCAAAGCGTTTGATTCATTGGAGTGGGACTACCTACTCTGCATACTGCGAGGTATGGGAATGCCGGATAGCTTCCTAACATGGATACGGCTGCTCTACACGCGCCCACGCGTGAAGGTGATGGCAAATGGGGCTAGCTTGCCTTGGTTTGACATCACAAGGGGCACTCGTCAGGGGTGCCCGCTGTCGCCTTTCCTGTTCGCCCTGGCTGTCGAGCTGCTGACGGCCAGACTTAGGAAACTGCATAGAGAATGGGCTCTAGAATACCCCACACGGCATATATTGGTTTCGCTATACGCAGATGATATTACGCTATTACGTATGGGAACCTCAGACCAGCCTCAACCCCATTCTGAGAGAGTTTATAGTATTTGGAGAACTGTCAGGAATTAAAATAAACTGGGGGAAATCCCAGTTGTTCCCGCTCACGGACGCGGTACGCCCTTATCCTCTAGACTACCCCATCGAGTGGTGCCCAAGCAAAGTTGGGTATTTGGGAATAACAATCACCAGAGACAGCTCTATGTGCGCTATCTACGGGAGAGTGATGGAACACATCACTGAGTCAGTGGGGAGATGGATAGCACTGCCCCTGTCAATGGCAGGAAGACTTTCCCTTATGAAGATGGTTATCTTACCAAAATTGTTATATCTATTAACATCCCTCGTGCACCTGGACCGGCCTTTTTTAAAACTCTTAAAACCCAGATGAGAGCGGGAAGCAACCCAGGCTGAAATGGGAGACGTTGATGCTGCCATTTGCGCGAGGGGGGTTTGAGGCCCCCAACTTTGAATTATATTACCTTAGCGTGCAGGCACATATCTGTTTAATCCACCCCCCTTTATGCTGCATCTGGAGGTAGAACAATACTACATGCAGCCCACCCGGCTATCTGGACTCATAGCTACGCAACCTGGGAAGAGCGATGTGTACTCCACTACCCTGAAGTGCACTCAGGACGCATGGGGGAAAATTATGAAACGATTACATGTAGAGATGTACTCGCCGCTGCTTCCTGTAGTCTGGCACCCTGCTTTGGAGGTTACCCGGGAGCCGCAATGCCGTCATCTTCTCAATAAACTGAACATAGCTACGTAGGTTGACCTGTATTTGGACGGTACACTACGCACCAAAGAACAGCTCTACATGGACAAGGAGCCTGATTCGATGGACTTTTTTAAGTATGTCAGACTGAGGCAGAGTGTAAGAGCTGCGACCCTTAACTACCCCAGTGAGCCCTCTACGATGGGACCACACATAGCCTACTGCAGACTGCAAATCCCACCCGTGTGGTTTCCCTTATTTACCACAGCACACAGAAAGAGACGGGTGTAAGCGCTGGGACCGCCAGAGAGCAGTGGGAGCAGGAGAATGGAGAACCATTAGATGAGAGGAAATGGGGCTATTGCTGCGAACAGACAGGCAAGATATCGGCTAACAGCGGGCTACGAATTATCCATTATAAATATCTCCAAAATCTCTACTGTACTTAGGCCAAGCTATTTAAGTTTAAACTGCGAGATAGCGATGCTTGCGAAAGATACGGACAGGAGAAGGCAGGTTTTCTACATTTATCCTGGGAGTGCGGAGTGATCCGACTGTTCTGGAGGGAAGTATTTGAAGCTCTAGGACTGATGGTTGTGACAACAGTCATGCAAACGCAGTTAGTGGCCCTTTTAGGCAACACAGCAGACATCCCTCCAGCATTCCGCAGATACATTGCACTAGAGTTCTTGTTGGCTAAACGAAGAGTGGCGTGCAGGTGGGACAGAGGGCTGGCTCCCAAATTTAAGGACTGGATTGAAGATCTCCTCCTATGGCAAGAACAGACAATAACATATGCAGAGCTGTTGCCCACTGCCTCCAGACCGAGGGACATCTGGGACCCTTTGCGCACATATTTGCTTGCACTTCCACGGGCGATTTGCAGCGGCGGGGATCTCCTGGCCCCCGATTGATTAGTTAGAGCGGGCCAGTGGGTGAGTGGCTTGGGACAAATGTTTTCAAATCTACATGAGCCCCCTTTGGGTATAATATATCCCCCTAAGACTTGCAACTGGGCGCCCGGGACCCGTGGTAGCGGGGAATGTAATGGTTGTATATCATATGGTCAATTGGCTTCAACGTTCGCAACCTGCGGAGCGGACAAAGTACTGGGCAGCTAATTTACACAAAATGGAAGAAAATCAAGGTTGCTCTTGCATGTTACTATCACTGGAACTTTCAGGAATATGACTTTGCTGTGTGTATACTATTTGCTCCATTTAAGAAATGTTGTTGGTCATTATATGTAACTTGAAACAGAATACTCTGGGTACGATTCACATACAGCATTTTGTAGTACTGCAATAGTTCTACTTACTACAAAATGCAATTGGCAAACAAGCTATAAATATCCACCTCTACTTTATTTTCCTTGAGGAGATCTCCACACATGTAAGTTTACTACTTAGTAGGAAATGTGAGCAGGACCTGGGGGGAGTGGTGGGAAAATCTACTGCAATTTGAGGATTTTAAGGAGGGGTAATAAGTGGTTTCGGGAGGTGCATGCTAAGTTAAGATAAGAGTTAAGAAGCACTGTAAAAGGGTGGTAGTGCGGGAATCTGTGGTGGAGGTGGTCATTGGGGCGGGGGGGGGGGGGGTGCCAACAACCACTGTCACACCTGGTGCAAACAGCACTAAAGCCAGCCCTGATAATAAATGCAAATAAACGTAAGGGCTCGCAGTTTACTCTAGGGATGGATAGATACTTTTGGCTATTAAATTTTCTGGGATTTCCTTAGAGAAGTTTGTACTACTAATCTCCGGGATAAAGTAAGCAGCAAATTGTAAGAAAACATAAGCTGGCATGGACTTCTGTCTTTGAACCCACAATAAATGTGACAATATAAAAACAAGATTTAAATGCATCTTTATTGCTCATTCATGCTCTCAAGGAATAGAACACCTGGTGTTTGGCAGTTCGCCAGAACGGATCAGTAGGCCTTAAAAAAGCTCACCTAGATAAAATCTGGTTAGTCAAAGCGAGTAGGTGAGCAGATGTTTGTTGAAATTTTCCTTTTTTGCTTTGTTGTAAATCAAAAGTATAAAGTGGCTAATGCCACTTATCTTGGTAGTTACGCGCTGCACTCACATGAATGGTCAGTTTCTTGGCGCACATACCCTTAGCTGCATCACCCAGAGACCTAACACTGCCGCACACAGTGGAAAATAATTTGAGGGAACATTGTTACTGTGTGTTATTTTGTCCCAACCCACCTTCCCTTCTGGGACAGCAGTTGATTCACGGTTACAATTCCCTGATCAGACGCAACTCTAGGAGAGACAGGAGATCCAGCATCGTCTCTGCAGACATGAGCCAGGTGAGTGGCATGACATCTGACTACGCCGCCCTCCCCAGGTGGGGTTCCCCTGAAAGGGCCGATATAGTCTAGATAGCCCACTTTGCAGTGAAGCTAGTCTTCCCAAACTTGAATGCCTCCATCATATGTTGCAAGAGGCTTGTTGTTATATTTGGCCCAAGCATAACCTCCATAATTAATCTGCGTCTTTCGTCTCACATCCATATACTTAAAAAGTGCCACGCACCTCTCTGGATATTTTTTTCAGTACTCACTGGCATAAATTAGAAAAGCTGCTGTCCAGTTTTCTATGGTCAATGGCCTCTTGGATAACTCGTATTATTCCTCCTTTGATTCTTCTGTGGTCCTCAACTGTCTATGGAGTAGTTTTAGCATTTCAACATGCTCTCCTTTCCATATTTTTAGGTCTCGCCTGGCGTGGACTGCACACATGCGCAGTCTCGCTGGAGAGATTTTATGATTTGGGGTATTTTCTGTAAAGGGCATTAAGCCCAGCACCTCTTTTCCATTGGCCGACGTCACCGTTTATGCTAAACGGTGGCCAGCCATTGGAAAAGAGCTGTTCGTGACGTTTTTGTTTGGCTTTTTGAGCCGTCCCATATGGACGGGCTCGTCTGCCTTCCGTGCGTCGTGAAAGGATTCTTATCTTTATGGGGCCATGTGTTTAAACACATGGCCCCATAAAGACAAGAGATCCTCTTTCACTTTCAGGACCGCGTCTTGCTTGTTTTCCTTGAGGACTTGTGGCTGCGCGGTGGGGGTGGTGGGGCGAGTGTTGCTTGTTAGTACTGATTTGGGCTTTACCACTCTGATGTGTGCTGTATCCTGTCTCTGACTTGTGCTTTACCCCTCGGCGTGTGCCCTAACATCCTGATTAGTGCTTTGCTCCTCTGGGTGGAGCTATCCCTTAGGATACGTATCGAGCTCCTCTGATCTGTGATTTGCCTCTGTAGTTTTCCGCCCTGACGTTTGCTTTACCCGTGTGACTTGTGTTTTATTATTCTAGTTTCTCCTTCACTCTTTAATGCATGCTTTACCACCCTGCTTGTCCTTTACCTCCACCATTTCTTCTTTACTTCTCCATTGCTTTAACCCTCTTACTGTGCTTTAACCTCAGAATGTGTTTTACCCCTCTGATTCGAGTCTTGGCGTCAGCTCAACATCCTGTGATTCTGGGCAAATCACTTAATCTCCCCGTGCCGCAAAAAATGAATGTGACTTTGTGTAATGTAACTGCCGCTACATAAAACTGCAAAAGAAGTGCTTTACTCTCTTTATTCGTACTCAATCCCTTTGATTTCCTCCTACCTCCCACCTCCCCCCCCCCCCTGCACCATCCTCAGGATGTGTACCAGATCCTACTTTGGTGTGTACTCCAGGCACCTTTTCCCCAATTTGCTAAACTGCGTGTGCTATTTAGGCAGTATAGTGCCTCTTGCCGGGCAGGGGCTTCCTTTATGCCGTGGTAATCTCGCCTCCGCAAAAAATGAAGGTGACTTTGGGTAATGTAACTGCCGCTACATAACAATGCAAAAGAAGTGCTTTATTCCCTTTATTTGTACTCAACCCCTTTGATTTCCTCCTACCTCCCACCTCCCCGGGGTGCACCATCCTCGTGATGTGTACCGGATCCTACTTTGGTGTGTACCCCAGGCACCTTTTCCCCAATTTGATAAACTGCTTGTGCTATTTATGGAGTGTAGCGCCTCTTGCCAGGCGGTGGCTTCCTTTGTGCCGTGGTAATCTCACCTTGGTTGGCCCGCTCAGTCTAGTGAATGGGGTGCATCGCCCGCCCCTCCCGCTGGGCTTCAAGTCATTTCTGAAGCTAGAGACACTATTCCCTGGGGAGGGCAGTCACACTGAGGAACTTCCTTCCAGTACACCTCACCTGGCGGGGCCCCTCACTTCTGCCTTCAGTACCCAGTAAACTACTCGCTTTGGCTCGTGAGGACTCCCTGTCCGCTCCATGATTTGTAGGGGCCCCTCTCCCACACTACAGCCTGTTTTCTCAGACGTCCTCCCATTTGGCATGCTTGTTTTCCCAGGCATCCCCCCTGGTGGTCCCTGCTCTGGGGGGTTGGAAAGCAGGGACCACCCGGTCAGACCCGGTGCATGTTGTATGTGTGTGTTTTCCTAGGGAGGGGTGGGGTGGGCTGGGGGCAGCGTTATCTCTGCGGAGATATGGAGGGCTGCTGGTGACTCTGCTCTCACTTTGGCCTTTCCTAACCCCCGCCCCCTCTGGCACGCTCTCCCTCCCGAGTGTCACTTTTGTTTGTGAAAGGCCCCCAAGTGCGCCCAAGTGCGCGTCCATTCACACACACCCCCCGGCCCTTGGTGTCTGGGACAGCCCTGGGCAGAGGATGGGCTTCACTGGGCTGTGGAGAGAGCGCTGCCGCTGAGCTGCAGGGCACGCGGAGCGAGGGCAGAAACAGGGCAGAGGTAAAGGGCAGGCGGCGAGGACAGTGAGGGCAAACAGGGTGGAAAGTGATTAAAGGTAGCGGACAGGCGTCATAGAGGGGCAGAAACAGGAAGAGACAGAAGTGTTGAGGTGCAGGACATGTAGTGAGCAGGAGGGGGGGCAGAGAGGCGACAGGTGCAGGGTCGGCGAGTTATAAAGTAGGGTCGATGTCGTGTTAGCAGAGTTAAAAGGTAGACCTACAGGCCTTGGGGTAGAGGCTGATGGGACCGCGGAGGGTGCCACCTGGAACAATAAAATCATTATACAAAGAATCGTTCTTCGAAAATCGACAGGCTAGTGTAGTGAAAGGTCGTGGTGTCAAAAAATGTAAAAAGCTGTTCATTATGAAAATGTAAATCTCAGGACATTTACATTGGTAATTAACACATTGTAAAATGCAGAACATCTACACTAAAAGATTGCCGCCACGCTTTAGCGTGGTTACAGCAAAATGTTTCCCAGCAGGCAAGGTGAAAACTGCAAAGGGGCTGAAGGGAAAATGTACGATGGAATGAGAGTTCTGTACGACGAAAGTGATAAGAAGAGGTACGGGAGGAGCGCTAGAGTTGGGAAAAGTTTAAAGCCATGTCAAAGGAGGCAAGCGGATTGCACGTTTGCCGGTGAGGTTGCCTCTGCCCACCGTGAATGGTGGTTTGAAGCCGAACGGGGCTGGTGCAAGGGACAGAGGAGGTAGGATACTTCACCGCCCCATAACATTATTAAAGCTACAAAATAAAAGGGACATAATAGGGGAAAGCATAAAGGAAACAAGCATTGACAAAGCCAATAGGTCTCGCTTTTGGGACCTTATAAGTGTTTAGCCATGCAGCAGTTGCATAACTAAATACTTATAAGGTCCCAAAAGCGAGACCTATTGGCTATGCCAATGCTTGTTTCTGTTTATTACTGCTCTGTAGTAATGGCGGCGCACGGGTGCCAACATTACTACATAGATGTAATAAACAGGGAAAAAAAAAACTGGTTCACGGAGAACATCAAAGCAACCGTGTGGCCGCGAAAGTGATCGCGATCAAACATCAAAGCGGCCGCGAAAGTGAGGCGCGCCCGCGCAGATGCACTGTAGCTCTAGGCTACAGTGGTAGCACTTTTCTGAGCCCTCACAAAAAGTCTCACCAGACCAGCGCTTGCGCTGGGTCAGGCGAGACCTAAAAAACAGTAGGTACATGGATGGTGCATTTGGTTCTTATTTCTTAGTGAAATCCTGATGTGTCTGCTAAGAGTTGCTAAGAGTTTTTGGGGCTTTGGGCAAGCAATATTTTGGGGGCCCCTGTTAACAATAACATTGAACTGTTTACACATTTTCATTTGATTCAAGTCCTGGTGATGCAGAAGCACGTGAATAATATGCTAAATGTTCAGAAACAGGGGTATGCACAAAGACTTAAAGTTCCAGCTGTCTAACCCCTTCGATGCGCATGACGGAGCGGTTCCGTCATGCGCATTGGTTGCGCTGCGCGTATGACGGAACCGCTCCGTCATGGCCCCGCCCGCGCAATAGAACCTTCAGCACAGCGCGGTAATCCGCGCCGCGCTGCAGGGGTTAAAAAGCATATATAAAAAAACAAAAATTGAAAATGTAATAGGTCTCGCCTTTGATTAAGTTAAAGCCGTTTGCTTTGCTAATGGTATTGTATAGCAAAGCAAATGGCTTTAACTTAATCAAAGGCGAGACCTATTGCATTTTCAATGCTTGTTTCTCTGATAGCTAGCAGGAGGTGTGCACCTAAAGGTTAAGAAATCCAAACGTAAGTCAGCTTTTTAATCTTCAATTCCTTGCTCTCTGGGCTATCAGACTTCCCTCTTCTGCTTCCTCTCACTCCCCCCTACGCACTTGTTTGCCTCCTTACTCAGTGTCCCTAGCTACCCTCCATCTTTACCTTTAACTCCCTCCTCAGGCATGGAGACACCTTGCTTACTGTCCCTTGACCTGCTGCTGGGTCCTTGAACTTCTCACCTGTGCCTTGATCCTCTGTGCCTATCCCATAACCTTAACATCTAAGTCCTTCCTCAGTCTGGTCTCCCCGGTGTCCTGTGACTCCCTTGCTTCCTCACCAATTGGCACCATTCTCGTGGTGTTTGCTCCACCCTGCATGTCTTTACCTGGTGCCAAGGTCAGTGCCCGCTCTGGAGCCCACTGCCTCGCCAACTGTCCTCTTCTTTCCAGCACACCATGTCCTTTGTACCACTACCCACCAGTGCCTGAACTCTGTAAGACACTATACACAGACTGGTTAACTCCTCCCCCCCCCCCCCCCATCCCCTCTTGACCTGCCCCATGTTGCCACCACCCCATCCCTTCTGCCTGAGGCGCATTATCATCCAGCAATTTGCCCTTCTCAAAACTCTCCTCATCATAGTCCAGTATTGTCTCCTCTAATGCCTCTGTTCCAGCAGCCTTTCTGACACCCTTTGCCTGACCACCACTGTGAAAGTACTTATCACTTACAAATACGCTCTGTTTCAAGCTGTGCTGAAGGGCCGTAACATGGCTGCCCAACCTCTCCGCCGATGCAGGATGCCTCATTCTGTGCTTCATGCTGCTGGGGGTTGCACTGAACCCTCCCGCTTGTTGCACCACCGATAACTTGTACCTTCCTGTGGCAATGGTCATGTCGTCCAGTGCCACCGTCCGGCTGGCTGCACCGGGCTTGCCTTCTGTGCTCCTTAGGAAAGCAGAGCCACACTGTGCTCTCCCGAGCCCACCATGTCGCTGTACTGCTCCCCCTGTGAGAAAGAGAATAGGCCCGGAGTGCTGCTAACTAACTGGGTTGTCCCCATATGCAGCAACCAACACCAACTGCCCTGCCTATGCTCCACACTGCATGCTTTGCGCAACAGGCATGTTATTCCTTCGCACTCCTTGAGCCACTTTGCCTATGCCCGATGACCCATGCGTACCCCGCTCCGGCCCGCTTTGGTATATATCCTCAAAGGCTTCCTCAAATCCTCGCCCACCAATCTCCTTCTACCCCATTCATGCTTCTCCTCCCTTTCTCCTTCCCCGTCGCTCCATTCCAACAATCCCACCACTAATGCTGAGACCGTGCCCCCTTTGTTGTGGCTTTTCTCATCTTCCTTTGTGCCTGCTCCCAGGTGCCACCAAGCTGCTTTGCCTCCTTCCTCCGTCTTCCTGCTCCCACTGCGCCCTCACCCCTTCTGGCACCCTCTCCAACCACCCCCTTATCTCTAATAATATAGCAGTCCTGCGGCCCACCCTCCCTCCTACCCCTGCCCTTCCTCTTCTGTCCTTCCTCTTTACAGGGCCCTGCACCTTGTGCCTCCTGCGGTCCCAGTGCCTCTTCGCTATAATTTGCCTTTTCCCACACCTGCCTCCCAACTTATTCCTGCTGTGCCAAGCAGCCTCTCCCCCACCAGCGCTAGCTATTCTCCTCCTTGAGAAGACTCCCTTGCAGTCTGTCCTGACTACCCCACATACGCATCTGGCAATATCCATCTTTGCTTCCCTGACTTATCAGTCCAACATCCCTCTTCATTCAATTGTGCTGTACTTTCTTGCCACACTGCTAATTCCTCCCCTGTGGCCTTACTCTGTATTTCCTTCCTGTTCTCAAGTGTATCCTCAAAACATGGTGACCTCAGGCACCCACCTAGCGGTACCTGCTACAAACATCCTTTTCATCTTAGTTCTAGCGGTTTCCTTAGCTGTATGATCTGCAAAAGCGTTCCCTTTATCCACATCGTCAGTAACTTTTCAATGGGTGCTGCACTTCACTATGGCTAATTTCTTAGGGAGTGTCAGAGCGGACAGAAGCCTATGTATAAGAGGACCATTCTGAATTCTTGTCCCATGGGAGGTAAGGAACCCTCTCTCTGCCCAGAGCCACCCAAAATTATGGGAGACTCCAAAGGAGTACTGACTGTCAGTATAGATATTGACAACTTGTCCCTTACTCAATTCATAGGCTTGAGTAAGAGCAATGAGCTCTGCTGCTTGGGCCGACTGATAGGGAATTTGTGACGTCTCAACTTCTATGCGCAGCGTGGTAATAGCGTACGCGGCAGTGCCATTTGATAATTTAAAACAAGAGCCATCGACATATAGTTCCTCTTGGGGGCCAGATAATGGAGCATCAGTCAGGTCTACAATCATTTATGTCAATCACCTCATTCTCAGAAAGGAGGGGTAGTAACGTGGCTGGATTCAAAGTGGCGCAGCGTTTGATCGTGATGTTTTCTGCAAAGAGCGTTCGCTCATAACCTGTCAGACGTGCACTGGTGAGGTGCTGCGCCTTTGTCTTATTCAAAAGTGTATCCACAGCATGGGGTACCATAACTGTGAGGTCAGTATCAAGTACGAGTCCAGCTGATTATCTTATCGAGACAGCCACAGCTGTGACCACTCTTAGACAGCTCGAGAGGGCAAATGCTACAGGGTCAAGCACAGCAGAGAAATGAGCACACAGTTGTTGCTTAGCCCCACATTTTTGTGTTGAAACAGAAAGCGCACAACCACTCCTCATTGACATGCAATACAAAGCTTTTCGCGTAATTAGGGGTACCAAGCACAGGAGCTGAGCAAAGTGCAGATTTTAACTGCTCAAAAGACTGCTGACACTTAGACGTCCAAGGCAGGGGTTCATGCACATCTTTTAGTGTTCGCTGCTTATTAAGCCCCTGCTTGCGCTAATAGCCAGGTATCCACTGCCTGCAATAGGAAGTAATACCTATGAAAACGCGCACATCTTTCTGAATTTCCGGAATGGGCATTTTAACAATGGTACTGATGCGCTCAGGAGTTAATCTCCTACCCTCCTTCGACAGTAGGTCACCTAAGTAGGTGACCTCCTGTCAACAATACTGACATTTGGAAAGGGATACCTTATGACCATGGTCAACTTAATGGAGCAACAATTTAACCGTACTGTCTCTGCTACCTAATTCTGTGTCCAAGGTGGTGAGCAGGTTATCGACATATTGGAGCAATACATTACCTGTGGGGAGCGACAAGGAATCCAGCTGACCTTTCAATGCCTGACTATAAATACTCACTTTGTCTATAGCCTTGAGGAGCGCAACAGAATCTAAAGCTTCTACCAGCTAGGGTGAACCCGAACAGATACCTGCTGTCGGGATAAATAGGGATACTGAAGAATGTGTTTTTCAAGTCAATGACAAAAAATAATTTAGCATAAGAAGGAATCATGTTCAAGAGTGTCGTAATGTCGGGGACCACTGGAAACTGTGGAATCACTATCTTGTTAACTTCACGCAAGTCAATAGCAAAATGACAAACATCTGCATGGTCATCAGAGGAACCTGAAGCTGTCCTTTTGAGAATAGGGTTATTATTAACATTAGCAGTCGTCTCCTCAACCACTCCTTTCTCAATCAAATCCAGCACAATTAAGCTTGCTCACATGCCTATGGTATTTTATACTGGGTAATGCAGGGTAAAATAGAACCTTCCTTGACACGCATTGAAACAGGCGATATCTGTAACAAACCCACATCTGTGTCGTCCGCTGCCGACAGTCTGGGTGGCACCGCCTTAAACTCCACAGGAAGAGGCGCATCTTCTGACAGACACTGTGTAGCGCGCACAACACTCTGACCCATTGTCATTTAGACATCCTCCGGGGAGCAGTAAATTGTGGCATGCAATTTCTTCAAATCCAAACCCATCAAATTTTCTCCACAATTAGATATCAACAAGAATGGCGCATCCACAGTAAAGGGACCAATAGTTAGTGCAAGGGGTTTTGAAATAGAGCTAACAACCGGTACACCAGAAAAACCTACCGGGACATTATTATGGCCAGACAGTCGCCCCAGATACCGAAGAATGAGAAATAGAACTATTTGTTGCACTTGTATCCACCATGAACTAATTAGTCGAACCATGCACATCCGCACTAACAATGGACCACGCTGATCTACAGGTACCTGAACTGGTCCCTCACTCTGTCCCTGGACATCCCCGTGACCTCATCTGTATCATAATCATCGTGCTAATACTGTCCACCGAGCGTCATCAAAATATTTCTAGTCAGAGCGACCCTGCGAGGCCACAGCATTCTGAGCTCTGTCTTAGACACCAGCTCCACGACCCCGTCCACGAGAACCTCATCCTCTAGGAGCCGCCACCTTCTGCAAAAGCACGGGACACTCGCTGCACCAGTGTCCCTCCTCTTTACAGTATGCACACTGATTCGCCCACAAAGGTGCGATATTACCAGGCCTGCTAGTGCGTGGAAGCTGTCGGGCCAAACCACCACGTCCTCTACCATTCCCTCTGGAAGCCTGCTGCAACAACACCTGTGTCTTCAAATCCTTGTGCTTTTTCTCAGATCTCTCCTTATCCTCCTTTTCCTTGTGCTCATAGTACTGGGCCATATTCAAAATAACAGAAGGGGAAGGTGTGGACCAGGTGCTCTTGGAGGCCTGCAATCAGGTCGCTATTTCAGGAAGCAAATTAGAATCAAATCGGTTAACGAACAGTCGCACACCACCTTCGATCGACAAATCCTGTCCACTATATTCTAGTAACACACCTTCAAACCGAGTGAAGAAATCAGACACACTTATCTTTCTTCTGATGACAAGCTGATAACTTGTCCCAATCGACTTTTCTCTGAGGTATAAGAGAATGCATATAAGTAATGATACGGCTGGGCAAAGCAAGTATCTCATCACCTGGCTTCCGCTCCTGATCCCATGCTTTAATTTGATCCCAAGTACCACCCAATTCTGCACCGTGATCCTGTGTGTGTACTTTTCTCCAAATATCGACCGGTACTAGTAAACCATAAAACATTTCAATATCCGCAAGCGTCATTACTGTTGAAGAGGTCAATTCCTTATAAGTGGTAGGATTTTCCTAGGGTCAGGTAATTGAGTCTTGAGAGACAAAACTTCACTCCTTTTCCACGGAGTATAAACCCATTGCTCTTGGAAACGGGCCTCTACGCTTGGCCTAGTAACATGATCATGCTGATCCCTTAGCTCTGGTATCTCGGGATGGTAGATAGGATGAACCTCCCACATCGGAAACTGAGACACTGGGGTGGGCTCTTCTCGAGCAGTCTACCCCAGTAAGCAACCAGCGTTGCAACGTTACCAAAGACCTGAGCAGGCTCCATATCAGTGACATACACATGATCCCTAATATCGTATATGATCTGCGGGGCTACACCATTGAAACACTGCTCCCAAAAACCAATCAAAGTAGCCAACTACACACTATAAATGGGGTTTCAGGCCCACTGCGCAGCCTGATCAGCCACTACGTTTTTCTCTTCATCTCCCATATCAGATCGGACTAATGTCCGCCCCATACGCTCCTTAAATTTTGTCTAGTGTCTATCCTCAAATCCACGTACCCTCGTCTCACTACTCTGCAATGTCGGGAAATTGAAGAACACGGTGGGAGTGATAATGGAGGCAGTAGGCACTAATGTCGCTGTTGGCTGTGTCGTGGGGGTAAGAGGTGGTAGAAGAGATGCTGAAACTATAGGCGTTGCAGGAGTACTAACAGTCACAGTTGCCACAGACGGTGAGGGCAAAGAAAGGACAGGAGGTGCTGTGGCCAAAGCAGTCTAACCAACGACAACAGAAGCAGAAACAGCGGGACAGAAGAACCGGGTAACTGGGCTTGTGAGGGAATAGCGGGATATATCTTCTGCGGGGCATACGGAGGTGGAGGTCGGATATATAACAATTGCTCCACAAACGCATCATTTTCTTCTTGGGACACATATGATTTATCAATTTGTCATCGGATTCTCCTATCATCATGTTCAATCTCTATCTCTTGCTTTTCTCGATCATGAGCTACAGCTTTCTGAGTCAATGTTTGCATTCTCCCATTCCGGGCCCCTTTCTCTGCTTTCATTCGCCTCTGTTTAACCTCCTTTTGCCATGTTCTGAGGGAATCAAACCTAGACTGCCTACTTCTTGCAAATAACTTCTCCTGTAAAAAAGCAATTTTCTGTTCACCAAAAGTGTCTGTCAACAGCCATTGCAATTCAGCATTGTCCCTCGTATATTTGTGCCATAGTGTACTAAACATAATAGGGCCAAGGCCATGCTTGACATACATATCAAAGTTGGGAGTGCCATCCTGAGGCGCTAGCTGACTTTCTTCCAATCGAGCATCAGCAGAACAACAACCACAACAAGAAACCAAAAGCCGGCTCATTCCAGGCATTTTCAAACACTTTGTATCCAAATCAGTCCTCGGACCGTACCAAAATCGGTCCTCAGACCGTACCCAAGACAAACCAAAATGGTACCATACCCACAAAGAACCAAAACAAACTCACCTGGTGCACACAGGTCAAACAAATGTATTCTCCACTGCCGACTCTACGGACCAAATGGTCAGATCCAAGGGTTTTTGCCATTCAGGACCCCAGTCGGGATGACCGTTGGGGAGCCACCGACATGTCATACAGACTGGGCAGCTGCAAGTTCAGGACTCTCTCGGGCAGGGATCCCTGGTCCGACCCGACGATGTCCCTGACCTAGCCACCTGTCCCCGGGTTGGGATGGGTCACCCAAGGGAGTCCCTGTTTGGACGCTAACTGAAGGAAGTGACCTGATTAGGGCCACCCGGGTCACTCGCGACCACCTCTCAGCCTTCCATACAAATGAAGAGTCGGTCAGACAGAGAATGCAAACCAACTATATTTTATTGAGGTACACTCGACCGGAGTCCAGTCTATCCAGCCTCCTAGGATTGCTGCAGAGGGACTGACTTCAGCGAGCATGGTGATACATTATGTACAATTCAGAACCAATAAAGACACGCCCAGACTGGAAATTTCCAGTTGGGACCAGCTAGACAAAGAATGCACAGGAGGATGATTTTTGATCCTTATTATTATTATTATTATTAGTTCGATTTGTAGCGCGCATGGCTGCCCCAGCAACAGGGCGTCCCAGCGCCGTCCTGAGACAGCGAACAAGTTATCTTACTGTCAAGGTCGTCTTGCCTGTGCCCGCTGATCTAAGGGTGGGGGCAGGCCTCTCTCTGGTGGGAAAGGTATGGAGGAAAGTTACCTCAGCTGTTTTTAGAAGAGGCAGAGAGAATTGGTTTCGATCATGGCCCAAAAAGGTGGTTAAACATAAAACGGTGCCGCAAAGGCTAACTTAAGTCGTACAATGCATGAACAGCACAGCTAAAGCATTTTCATCCCAACAGAGATTTCTCCCAGTTTTCCTCGCTGTCTAACCAATGGACTGCGTGTTGCAGTTGAGAAGCCAAATAGTAGAATTCAAGTCGGGGTACCTCCAAGCCTCCCCATTTCCAAGTTCTCTGGAGAGTCGTTAGTCACACTCTTCTACGTTTGTTCTCCCACAAAAGATCCCCAATGAGACTTTCTATTATGGCGAAATATGATCTTCGAATTATATAGATGTAGTGTTGTAATACATATTAACACCGGGGTAAAACAATAATTTTAATGATTGCTATGCGTCCCATGAGGGATAACGGTAACTCAGCCCAGAAACAAATCAATCCTTTTAGCCCCTGTGTTACGCGGCCGATATTAGACTTGTGATATGCTTCGGCTGTATTTGTCAGATCTATACCTAGGTATCGCTCTCCTTCTTCTGCCCACAGTAAATCAATGGGCGGTCTCTGGGTGGACCATGGCCATTCTACCCATTGGGACCACCCTGGATTTTGTACGATTTATACAGTCCTGATATCTCCCCAAAGCTTTGCATTTCTGTCAACAGTACTGGGACGGACCGTTCTGGCTGTGTCAGGTAGACCAAAATTTCGTCCGCGTCCGTGATTAGTCTCTCCCAACCATATTCCCCATGGTTCCATCAGAAATTTCCATCACTATTGCAAAAAGCAAGGGTGAGAGCGGGCATCCTTGACGGGTGCCTCGTCTTAGAGTTAGTTGTCTTGATGCCATTCTACCCACCCGTACTCCAGCTCTATGGGCCGCATGCAGCAAGTGAATCCATTGGAGGTAAGTATCGCCCATCCCCATTCGCCGAAGGACTTGCCATATATATGACCACTCTACTGAGTCAAACGCTTGCTCGATATCTAACAGTGCTACGGCACTGTCAACACCCAGTAGTCTATGGGCCTGTCATACATGTGCCAGTCAAATTACAGGTCATGTTCCTGCCAGGGATAAATCCCGCCTGGTCAGATTGGATTAGTTGTGACACCTTCGAGAGGAGTTGCACCTCCATAATGCCGGTTAATATTTTCCCATTGATATTTAACAACGATATTGGTCCGTATAAGGTCGGCTGGCAGGGATCCTTATCTTATCTCATGGCCACGAGTGCCTCACCCATTGTAGATGGTAGGGTACCTTTACCCAAAGCCTCATTATAAACTTCTAGGAGTCTGTGTACGAGAAGGGGGGCAAAATATCTTTAGAACTCCACAGGGAGCCCGTCAGAGCCCGAACTCTTAGCCGGCTTGAGACGGCCTATAGCACCATGTATTTTGTCTCTGGTAATCGGAGCACTCAGAGTCTTTTGTTCCTCGGGCGTTAGACACAGGAGGTCTATCATGTCCAAGTACGATATCATCGCTCCCAGGTCTAGTCCAGTATGGCTAGTGTATATCTTTTGCAGTTGATTCACCAGGGCTTCAGCTATCGCTCTTTGCGATTATGCTAATGCTCTGTTCTCAGCACGGATTTGCAGTATCTGGACCACTGGTGTTTCCTGTCTTATCAGGGCGCCAACGCTAAGGTTCTGTCTCCTTCCCTATAGAGTTTCTGTCTGTATGTCGTGTGAACATGTTTTTTATGTCTGGGGAGATCCGTCATAAGAGCCTCCCTAGCCTTGCTCCGTTCCGTCAACTTTTGTGGGGCCTTGGCGATCTCAGTCTCCAATTTTCCCAGGACGGCCTCATGCATTGCTACATCTCGTTCCAATTGAGATCTCACTCTGTATGTGGTCTTAATGCAAATTCCCCATATAACTACCTACATGGCCTCCCACTCAGTTGCTAGGCACGAGGCTGACCCCCAGTTCTCCTGGAAGTACCTAGTCAGTTCCTCCGATATTTTGGCAGCAAATGGAGGGTCTGTGAGAGCCTCGCTATTGAGTTGCCACAGAGGTAGCTCGGCTCTTACTCCTCTACCCCCCGACCCAAATCCAACAGGATCGGGGAATGGTCAGACAAATATCGCTTCTACACTCCAGCCGAGATCCGCGGAGAGGAACTAATAATTTAACCTACTGGAGGTGCCGGTGGCGGGTGTGTAACATGAAAACTGTTTCGTAGTGGGGTGGCGCTCACGCCATAGGTCTCGTAGGTGCATTACTTGCAACATATCTTGCAATGCACCAGCCATTTTTGGTGTAGTGTGGAATCGCGGTGGCGCCTGATCGAGGGAACCATCAAGAACACAAATAACATCCCCCGCCAACATTACTGGTGCTCCCAGATAAGAGGAGGCTGCCTCCAGAAGGTCGTCAAAAAAGGAAACATTGTCATTGTTTGGTGCGTATTCATTAATGATACATATTTCTGAGCCATCTAACCTCCCATGTAGGATTACATACTTCCATCTGTGTCGACCACATGGTTGTAGATATTTAAACGGAACCCCAGGCGCTACCCATATAAGTTCCCCCCTTGCACACCCAGAATACGAAGTAACATACAGTTGTCCCATATATTGCTATCGCTGGGACTTTATTGAATAACATGGGTCTCCTGAAGACCGGCGACTGCCAACTTATATATTTTTAAGTAGTCAAATATGCGTCTTCGTTTTTCAAAGGCCGCAATGCCTCGAACATTCCAGGTAATTAGCTTACTCATGGTGGTCTTCTTAGTTTACATCGTACGCCCTTTCGCACAGCATAACCCTCATTGTTTTAACTGCGCTGATCATTTTCATCCAAACATTTACCATTATAATTGTTTCTGACATCTATGAAGAAGGAACCTTTTTGACCCATGTCTTAACTTCCCCAACATCCCCCGTCCCCCTGAGCTATATGTCATTTCCCTCTCCTTCTGAACTGAACCTGGTGAAGGCATGCAGATGTCGCCCCATTCCCCCTGAAAATATCCCCAAACTTATAACCCTAAATAAGTAAAGAAGTAAGAAATACACACTATCACCCATCTCCCTCCCCACCCACCCTATTCTAAGGTAGTGGCTAGTTAGCTGGCGAGGTGTGAGGACTAGCTTCCAACTCCTTGGCAAGGCACCAGCCTCCACCATATATCACAGTTTGTGTTAAATGTCCCCATGGTAAAATTGTTCTCTCTCTCCCCCCTCCCCATATACCACCTCGGTTCAGTCTTACCAAATGTCACCAATCAAGTAGTGTCTGTATAAGTACCAATTCCTTCCCTGTGCATTTCGTGTCACTGTTAAGCATCTGTGTCCTCGCTCAGGTTACTGTTCATGGGGCCTCCGGGCGAAGAGGCTCTGGAGTCCGGGAAAACATCTGACGCCTGTAAAGTTCCGTCCGGGCAAACCCTTTTCTGCTTGAGCTGCGGCTCTTGGCACTGTCTTATGATTGCATATGTTGATGTCGGTGGTTAGGTTGATCTAAGATCCGGATTTCCTTGGTGTCACCGTGGAGGGCAACAAACAGGTTCCCGGGGACCCTTTGCATCCAGCCAGTCACTTGCCTTCCCTGCCGAAAAGAAAAATAATGTTTTACCTCCACTTTCAACTCTCAGCTTCGCCGGGAACAAGAGGCTATATTTAAGATTCAAGTCTCTCATGCGACGTTTCACCACCAGTGAGGATTGCCTTTGTTCTTGTACTCTTTGCGTGTAATCAGGGTATATAGATATCTGGTGGCCCTTGTATGTCAGCGGACCAAGGCTTCGGGTAAGCTGCAGGATAAAGTCTCAGTCCTGAAGTTGAGGAATCTGGCTATAAGGGCCCTGGGTGGTGCCCTGCCCCTGGTCTCGGGTGTGGGGGGGGGGGGAATAATGCTCTAAACGTCCGCTCCACAGTGAAAAACTTTAAAATTTTCTTTGGGGCCAGAGCACCAGCCAGTCTTCAAAGAATAGATCTGCAGATGGGCCCACCACGTACTCAGGAATCCCACAAAGCGGAGATTGTTCCTTCGCAATCTATCTTCCGCATCTTCAGCTGGATTGTCGAGGTGCGCCACGTTTCTCTGGAGGCCAATTACTGTATCCCTCAAGGTATGTAGTTCCTTTTGGAGCGTGTCCACCGTCTGCTCTGTAGTAGTGACCCTATCTGAGACCTTTCATAGATCACACCATAGTAGATTCACATCTATGGCAACAGAGTCAGTTTTATGTTTTAGCTCATCTCTTGTGGCATGTATAGCCGCAAGCACATCCCTTATATAAGGGGGTCGGTCTGAGTCTTGTACATAATCATCTGTATTGGTGCTCGGGCTGGTATTTGTGCCTCTTGATCCAGGGGGAGCGGCTGGGCATAGTTAGAGATTTTATTCATCTGGGCTGCTTTACACCCCCCTTCTCTTTCACCATATTGTGCGATAAGTTTTTGCTTTTTAAGAATTGTTGAGCGAAGCCGGCACGACGGGGCTCAAGCACGGGTTTGTTTGTTGTAATCTCTTCCCAATCCGTCACCAACTTTCATCTAGGCAGGTCTCTTCCCACCTCTTCAGTCCATCTAGTATCCTCTTTTATGTGGGGATATTACGTCACCCAACTGCCTCAGAAGGGTCTGTCAATCACTCCACATATCCCATTAGTCACTCTCCGAGTTCCCCCTCAACTATTATGGTTTTTGTTGCCGTCGATTTTTATGCTACAATTTGGACGCTGCACGTTTAGGTGTCTTACGTGTGCTTTCAGGATTGTCTGCAGCTTCAGTCCACGTCCTTGGAGAAGAAGTTCTCCCCTGGGGAGTTTGTGGGTCTCTGAAGCTACCCTCAGTTTATTTTGACCCAGGGGGCTTTTCTGGTTGCTTTCCATCGTACTTGCAGCTTGCAATGTGACTATTGTGTCTGAGCCCCACCTGCTGTGCCCCACGCCATCTATTATATATGCTCCTTTAGCCTGCTTAGTAATTACAACAATGGAAGCTTCGCCAACCATGTGGTCCAGCTACCGGACTCAATTTGTAGGTGGGGTTGCATCAGCCCTCTGATTTATCGTGGTGGAATATGAAGAAATGTCCATTCTGAAACAGTTTCTTGAACCGTAGTTTATTTCGGAGGCAATTAAAATGATAAATTGCACCTCCTTGCCATGTCCTCTGTGTTATTATTTAACTCCATGGGGCTTCGTCACCGCAGCAGTGCCGGCAGCCCTGTGTGTGGGCAGACAGGGCCTTTCCCTGCTACGTATCTGGCGGTCGATTCGGCTCCTGTGCGCCCAATGCGTGGCGTCAGTCCGCTTTTTTTCCCCCTGCGTCAGGCCCCAGGCGGTCCATGTCTGCTCCGCTCACAGCCGTAAGCGGTACCTGTTGATTGCCGCATCCTCAGGGGGCCTCAACAATCGCCCTTGTTTCTTTTCGCCGTGGCCGTGCCCTCCGCGAGCGTCTCAAGCTTGCCGCTAGTCTCCGTCTCTTAACATTCACTTTCACTGTTTCTGCGTTGCATCAGAGCTCAGACATTCAGCTCCAGACAATCTATTAGCCTTGTGGGAATCGTTGTAGGTAGGCTTCCAAGAAAGTGTAAAACCAACTTGATAATGGTCCAACCACCTAAGAGGGAGTACTTTACTGATTTTCAGCAGTGGAGCATTAGTGAAGATTCCATCCAGTATGTGCCCTGCACTATGCGTAGGAGCATTGACTAGTTGGAAGAGACTGAAACAAGACATTGTGTCAGTGAGTGTTTAACAACTTTCAACTTGCCTCACTATAAGATGGCAGCCAAGCTACCAACCCTTACCTACCCTACCTTCCTCGCCATCTCCACTTGCCCGTCTCTAGACTCAAAACCCTGATCTTCACTCATCCAGCGGAGTCCGAACCACATGGCCGATTCCCAGTGGAGCTGCACCGACAGCTATAGGGGAGAATGGCTCTGGCACACCGTTATGGCTGTCACCTACCCAGCCGGACTTCGGACATATGTTCTGATCGCTTTCTCCGCTGTTGTTTTCTTCCTATTGACCCATTGATCCTTTGGCCCTGGACAAGTATCTCAGCTTTGAAGCCTAATTGTAGGGAATGAAACGTTCCACCGGCCGTGGAGACCTAGCTTTTTGACCATTGCCCGGTGGAGCTACCTTGTTAGCTATAAGAGGAGATGGGCTGCGGACTTCCCCCCGGCTGTCCCCTACCCAGCCGGACATTGGGCAGACTTTCCTTTGTCTCTCCACCGTATCCCCTCCCTGTTACCCTTTTACTCTAGCCCCTCACCCTTCTACGCACCACTAATCAACAGATGTAACTTCTGTATTTTTTTATAACAGTGTAACCGATGTAACTTTCCTCATGTAAAGTGCTCTGAATCCTCCGGGTCTAGCCAGCGCTTTAAAAACTCAAGTAAATAAATAAGTGAAACCAACTATCTACATGTAACATCCCCTGAATAAAAAGTAAAGTCCCCTAGTATAGTGAAATTAGCTTTCTTTAGATACAGTTCAATCAATTGGCCAATTTCCAGGTAAAGGCGGATTTAGGGCCTGGCGGTCTGCAGACTAGAATGTCTGAGGAGGCTTTTTTATGCTGGATTTTTAATGTGAAGCCTAAAGCCTTGCAGGAAATTGTATACCTTATAGGTTCCTTACAACAGTGATACCTGTCTTTAAGAATAATTGCAAGACCTCCACTTAGTATGTATGCTCAATGATGTCCAAGTATTGTGAACCCCGGGGGAAGGGCATCCACCAATTCTGGGCCAGAGGAGTCACAGGCCCATATCTCCGTAACTAAGACACAATCTGTCTTGTGCCACAAAAAATTTAGCAAATTCTGTTTTGTTTTTAATTCAAGACCTAACATTAATCAGGAACACCTTAAATGTCTCTTCTTTGAGCTACTCACCTTCTTCAGCTTCCCACTCCCAAGTTTAGTAGGAGGCTTTTTAGGTGAGCCAGATAGCGGGAGAACAGTCTTGGTTGCAAACCTGCATGACATGCGGGTCAATTCTCATTTCTCACAGAGCCCGCAGATGTTAAACGTATAGCAGCTTAATGATTTACCATAATTCCTCATGCTCCAGAGTCTAGTCTGCGAATAGATTATCCGTGGAGCCTCTACTGATGCTTAACGTCCAGAGTTTCTGGTGCATGGTGAAAATCGTCCGTGGACGGGTGCAGACAGCCTTGACATTGGCGCTGCGGCACAAACGCTGCTCTGTGTCGTAAATAAAGGCCGCCTTAACAGGGGGGCATGGCTGTAGGAATGACACGTCGCATCAGCCACGACGAAGGCAGAAGACTTAAAATACCAAACTGGAGGCCAGCAACTCCAATTTTCTCCCAGAGGCTCCCCTCTGGGGAAAATGTATGTGGAAAGAAAAGTTAAAACTAACCAAGCAGATGGCAGCTAGACAGGAGCCAGGCAACTCCAAAACAACACACACTTTAGTGCTCTTGTCATCACTACAGCAAAACATTAACCTTCACAGATTTTTCATAGTTTACCATATCTAGTCCAACCGTGTCTACAATATTTACCTACCATAACTTACCCGCCATACTTACCATAGCTACCTAGCATACGTAACCTAATCTATCTACCATACCATACTTACCTACCTAACCAATCTGAGACCTAACCTACCACACCTGACTTTCCCCCACCTCTGCAGTGCAGGTTTCTCACACCTGGACTGAAGTGGCAGCTCTGTGTGAAAAGGAGCATCATATGACTTTGGGATTCCTAGAAACAGCCTAAGCTTAAATACTGCAGCCTGTCACAGAAAGCCTGTGTGTCTAACTCAAGCGACCTCTGGCAATGACGTAAGGAACTGCTGTCTGCATTGATAGAGTGCTGATTGCAACTTTTGAAGAGCAAGCACCTAAGAATGTCATTGCTTCTTTTAAAACAGATAGACCTATTGGCTTTGCAATTGTATGTTTGGTTATGAATTCTTTGCATAACTTGAGGATGGCGAGACAGCTACAGCTGTGTCTAGGTTAGACATAAAAATAAAGAACTGTAAGATTTTAGCGGGAACAAGAAAAGAGGTCTTCTGTTATACAGAAGACGATAGAAAATAGGCATTGTATAGAAGTCTTTTGAAGCCATACTTGGTAATAAAGATCTAGCATTGTTTGATTTGAGTATATCTTGAAATACCCCTGTGTAAAACTAATTTAAATAAACTCCAATGCAAAATATTTTAATATCTGTATGCCATGTTAGTTTTAGTAAAATAATTTTTTCAAGTCTGTCCTGCAAAATAATAAATGGCATTAAAATGTGTTTTCTTGTTACTTATGAATCTGTTGCTTGCTTAACGGTGATAAGTGTAACTTTTTTTCAAAGTGCTATGTTGCAAGAATGTCAACTACTTAAAAGTGCTCAAAATAATTACTATCTTTTGTCAACTATTGCTTCTTCTAGATTCAGGGCCTTATTACGAGTTTGGTGGTCCTCCTTAAGTACTGCCACCACTGTGCTGAGAGGAGGACTGCCAAGCTCATGGTGCGCCCGCCCGGCGGATTCTGAGTTGAATCCAGGGCAGGCGGTGGTCTCTCAGCGGCAGCTGTGTTAGGCTCATAGGAGAGCCTTAACAGCAGACTGCTGCCGTGACAGCACCTGCAGCACGTTCCTGCACAGTGTGGCATGCACCATATTGTGCATGCCACACCGTGCAGGAACGGGGGTGCAATTCCAGAGGAGCACATGTGCCACCGGCATGCAGCCACTCTTTAGTTGCATGCCCTCCACCCTTTTCATGGCAGACTCCCCGCCATGAAATGGGGGGTTGAAATGCAACTCGGAATATGCTTGGCGGTACCGCAGCGGCTCCACAAGCATATTCCTGCCACTGCCGCACGATCCTGGTTTCCAGCAGAGGTGGTGATCCGGTGGCAGCCCGACTGCCACACTTGAAATACAGTGGGCAGACCCGCGGCGGCAGTGAGCGGACCGCCACAGCGAGTAGGCTCTGAATAAGGCCCTCAGCCAACAAGCCTATGTACTACTGATACAGCTTGCCTTTTACCACCTGAGTGATAGTCTTATAGCTTAAGGAGTAGTTTAAATCAAATGTACACATTTTTGTTACAGAAGCCACATCCTTAATGCACTTTTTGTTTCCATCCCCTTTATAGGTATGGAGGGCCGGAAACTGATTTCAGCTACAGATACCCAGTTCTCTAATGCACTATTAGCATCTTTAAATGAACAACGTATCCATGGACTATTTTGTGATGTCACTATTATCGTGGAAGGCAAAAAGTTTAGTGCCCACAAAAATATTCTGTCAGCATCAAGCACATATTTTCATCAACTATTTTCTGTTGCGAATCAAGTGGTTCAGCTGACTTGTGTAAGAGCAGACATCTTTGAAGAAATTCTTAACTACATCTACAGTTCCAAAATTGTTAGATTACACTGTACTTTGCTTGAGGAGTTGATTAGATCAGGCACACTACTGGGCATTAAGTTCATTGCAGAGCTAGGTATCCCTTTGTCAGAGATGAAAAGCATGACAAAGGGTGTAAATAATAACTGTGTGGGAATCTCTCAGCCTAACCTGGACCAGAGAGGATTTAAAAATAAAATTGCATCTGCAGAGGAGCCCACCAAACGGGTACTGAGTAAAGAAGATGGAATATGTGCCGTACCGTACAGTAATGAGGAAGACACTGATGATGATGTAATTTTCTTTTCTGAACTTCTAACTCCAAAACCTGGTGTTTTAAATAACGTAGAAGTAGCACAACAGAGGTGCAGCCTAGATGTGGTTGCTTTGTCTAGTCAACAAATAAACATCGATGGTAGCAGTTCTGCTAACACTTCATTTGTTCCCAATGCAACGTCTGAAAGCAACTTACATTTCAAAGGTGTCTTGCCACCTGGAGAAGATTCTTCATGTGTTAACATTCAAAGTCAAAGAAAAATACGAGCTAGTGAATCACCTTTAGCTGCTTCCTCTCACCATCACACGATTCCTAGCAGCATGTTGCTACATCACCATCCTTCTAATTCATCAAGGGTCTACTCCTTTCCTCAAAAATGTTTATCCCCAACAACTGATAGGATTGTCCTGCAGCTCACATCAAATAATGTTGCTTCAGACAAGGTTGTGATTGCTAGCAATGATAGTTGTCCTTCTAGCCCAGATTCTTTAACTGTCACTCATGGTAGTGCAGATGCTTGTGACAAGCAAGAATTTCAGAACCCAAAAAACATAGCTGTTAATCCAAAAAGTACCTCAAGGCAGGAGATGGAAAATACAAATATTAATCCTGGACACACCAGCGATTGTTCCAAAGGGTCAGTAACTGGGTCCCAGAGCATTGTAGAGGGAAAGACACTCTTCACCCTAGGGACCCCATCTGAAAATGGAGGGTTATCAGTTGGTGACAAAGATTACACAAATAATGGGAAAGATCCATGCAACATAGTTGTATCAATTAAGGATGACTCAGATGATGATGATGGTGAAATTAAGCTACCAAAATCAACTGATGGTTCTCCAGACAACAAGCGTTCGAAAGTAAAGTATGAGGACCACTATCAGCATGTTGATGAAGATGGAAAGGTCTACTACATCTGCATCGTATGCAAGAGATCCTATGTATCGGTGAAGAATTTGAAAAGGCATTTTAATACCCATACATGGGAATATAAATATCCTTGTCGTTTCTGTGGGAAAGTTTTTGCATTGGGGGAGTACCGCACAAAGCATGAAGTTGTGCACACTGGGGAGAAGAGGTACCAGTGCTTGACATGTGGAGAGGCTTTCACCTACTATAGCTCTATGTCTTCACATATGAAGACGGCTCATAATCAAGACCCTTCCCGAGACCCTAAGCTTTATCGTCTGCACCCATGCAAGTCATCAGTCAAAGAGAATACGTGTGACAATAAAACACAACTGTCAACTAGTGTTCCTGTAGTAAAGGATGATGGATTTATTGAAAATAAAGTTACTGTTTCTGATGAAACAGCATCTAATTTACTCTCCCAAACAATTAGCTGGGATGATCTCTTTGGGGATCCAGGAAGGCAAAATATTTTAAAATCAAGCCCATCCAAGGGCAGTGCTGAAATTGAGTTTATAGTACCTGAAACTTACTAAGCTGATCACAAACAAAAAAACTGGTATTATGTAAATAGATTGCTAACAAATTAAACACTAATTTTTAAGCTGGAAACAAAAGATCCCATATGTCTTCAAATGTTGTAGGCTGTTCTTTGTTGTCTTTGCTTTTTACAGCAATATGGCTAGACGTGCTTTACTCTCTGAGGATGCTTATTGAAATAGCAGCCAGTTTCTTACTGTAATTTCATAACTTTCAAAAAAGCAGTCTCGAAAGGACATTTTAAAATAATACTGGAAAGTTTACAAATGATTATAAGAAGGGAAGAATATTTTTCCCAAAAATGTCACTGTATTCTGTTGCTGTAAATATGGCCATTTGCTGTTTTGAAGCAGCGCATTCATGTCTCTTGTATACAAAGTTGTTTCTGTAAAGAGAAACAAAACTTAATTCTGTAAAGGATATTAAATGGATTGTTTGAACATCTGTCAGCCAAATAATTATTGTAACATTTCTTTTTATAGAGTTTTTGTAATTTTCAGCCAATAAAACAGCTAGGAGAAGCTTACATCAATTCAAAGTTAGTGCCTCCTTGTCATAAGATGGTGTCAAAGTCTATCTTTGGTACATAGCCACTTGTCGATATATTCATATGAGTATGCCTGACCATAGACGTCTAGTAGATTCTATCATTTAACAGTATGTCCACTTCTCCGCAGAGATCTTTTTGATGCCTCCCTGAGGTCAGAACTGTCCTTGACCTTTGCCACATATCGTTACAGACTTTGGCATTCATCCTCTGTTCCAGTAAACCAGCTTTTCCAAACTTATTCTTATCATACCTTAAGTCACAGAGATCACAGTATATCCTTTCCATTTAGTGCTCTCTTGGCTCTCAGAGGGTTCGAGTTTGTTGAAGCCTATTTCTCTACATACAACAACACAAAAATAGACTTCGGGTGTGTTTGTACTGTCTGTTTTAGCACCTTTTGAAATGTTCTAGATATCCTACCAAGGTATTCCCTACTTGTTGAAATGGGTAAAATCACATGATAGTATTCTACTCTCACCTATCCTTGAGTCTGCTCCTTCAAATCTTGTGTAACTGTAGTAGACCCAATACAATTATTTAAGGCGGATCAGTCTAAGCCAGGCTTCTCCAACAAAGTAGCTTTTGAGCTACTGGTAGCTCGGTGGCTAACATTAAGTAGCTCTTCTGTGTGCAGCCTAGCCTACTAAATTAGAAGCTTTTAATTGGACAAATTAATATGTGTTTACCTACACTGAAAATGGAGTATTCAACACCAAAATGTTTATATTTAAAGAACTCATAAGGTGATTTGAGAAAAATGGCTAAATGTTCAGACTATAGTTACAGCTGATATCTGAGTGAGAAGTCATTCGGTGTTGGGGGAGACAGTGTTAAAAATAATACCTTTTTTTACATTGCTGCTTTAAGGTAATCTTTCATATAGTGGCCCCTAAAGTAATCTTGTTTGATGTGGTCACTGTTACAACATTCATATTATCGGTAGCTTGGGGTGATTTTCATTAAAAGTAAGTAGCTCTTATTACAGAAAAGGTTGGAGACCCTGCTTAGGGTCATGTAAGGCGTCCCGCTTTTCTTCCTCACCCAAGGTCCCCAGATCCTTTTCCTGACTATCATTGATTTTATAAAAGGGTTTTATTGTCTATGCAGAAATTTCCTTGTATAAAGTAGATAAGAGTTTTCTTCGCATTTCGGCATTACTTATTTGGCAGATAGTTGGTCACCATCTATACATGATCCATAGAGGTTTATGAAAACTTGGATAGATCATATATTTTCCCCTGAAAGTCTGAATTTTTTGTATCTATCCTTCCAAGTTATAACTCTGATCTCTTATTCCTGCCTCTCCCTTCTCTTTGAATTCTTTCAATCTGTTAGCCTCCTTAGAACGGGCTCCTAAGCATGAACTTGTATCCCCAACACTTCTGCATAGATACCTGTCCCAAGGCCAAAACTGCAACCATGCCAGGTAAAACTTTGATAATCTTACCAGATTCTGGACGTTACATGCTTGGCTCTACACCTTGCGATTTGACCCATGGGAGCCGGATATCTAAATGACAGTTATTATCCTCCACCAACTGTGCTGCTCAGTAGTAGTATTTGTTAACATTGGCTGATTCTACTCCACCCTCCTATACTAATTTGTACAGGTAGGTCAGTGACATTCATACTGCTTCATTTTACAAAGTGTTTTTCAAACCTCTCTTTTTAGTTCGCTTTACTACATTTTAGCAGTCAAGGAAGGCATATTCTGTAAACAATGTACAGGCCAGAGGAATCATTTTATATAAAGTTACTTATTCCAGTGAAGTCAGGAAGGAAAACTAACCCCTACCCTGCCTTAGATCATACGTACATGAAATGGTGCAACACTGGGTCAACTTTAATGCTCCAAAACTCCTGCAAATCTAGTTATATTTGTAGTGCATATCGGTATTAAGTTCTGCTAATTTATCTACAGGCAGCTGTAGTTTCCATGCTTCTTTATTATATCTATGATTCTATAACCTGACAGAAAGGGGTTTCTAAGAAAAAAAAATAGATCTTTTTATTGTTTGGTATTCTATTGTTACTTCACTACAGCCAGTGAATCAGGATAGCCCCATCAGTGAGTGACGGGGCTATCCTGGTCCTCTCTGCCAGTGGCTTTCTAACTAGAAGGGGCATTTAGTAACCAGATTTCCCATAATTAATAACCATTTACCCACACTCTGGGTGTCAGTGCCCAGTATGAGAGAAGGAATAGTTTCCTACCTGTAACTCCAGTTCTCTTGTAGGGGTATTTCCGTGATAAGTCATAAGCATTTGAATAGTCCCGCCCATGTGCGGGGACCCCGGAGCACTTCGTTAGATATATCTTCTTAAGTTGTCATCTTTCGCCTTTCTTCGGGAAGGCCTGCATAGAGATAGAAAGACAATAATGCAGCCTAACTAACTAGGGTACACTGGCCATTACTTCATCTTGAAGTGAAAAAAGATAGCCATTGCTTTTAAAATTTTGTAATTTATGGAGTATAATACATATAGAAAACTCCACTTCACAAAACCCCTTTTTTCATGATAGAGATGAAAGGGTTGGACAGAGAAGCCCCCCATAGACTGATAGTATATGTCTGAAAATAGATACAGTGCCTTTAAGAGTCTCCAGAGACCACCAGTATCCCATGATGCACAGCTAGTGGCAGTTACTTCATTTCTTTTTGAAGGCATAGAGAAGTGAATGCCTATGCTAGATCCTGGATAAGTCTGCTTCTTCTGCCGGGGAGAAGGGAGGGTTGCTTATGACTTATCACAGAAATACCCTTACAAGAGAACTGGAGGTACAGGTAAGAAACTATTCCTTCTCTTATAGGGGATTCCCGTGTATAGTCATAAGCATTTGAATAGTCTAGCAAGCCCATCCCATAACCCCCAAGCGGTGGAAGATACAGAGAAGTGACCTTTCCATTAGGCAAACAGATTCCGAAGGGAAGCCTGTCTAACCTGAGCATCTGCCTTGGCATCAGTGTCCAGGCAGTAGTGTTTTGTAAATGTGTGGAATGACTTCCAGGTGGCAGCTTTAAAGATTTCTGAAACAGGTATGTTATGGAGTAAAGCCTCAGTAGTAGCTTTGCCTCTGGTAGAGTGAGCCCCTAGGTTACCAACAAGAGTTTTGTTGGCTTTCTTATAGCACAGCTGGATACAGGACACGATCAATTGGGAGATGAGCTGTTTGGAGGTAGCTAGACCTGTACGGATAGAGCCATAGTTTAGAAATAACTGATCTGCTCTACGGATATCCTTAGTCTTGTCTAAATAAAACTTAAAACCCTTCTGACATCTAGGGAATGAAGAGACCTCTCGGCTGGAGAAGAGGGGTGCTGAAAAAGGTAGCTAATGAAATTGTTTGGTTTACGTGGCAATCCGAAATTACTTTAGGAAGGAATCTCGGATGTGTTCTCATAACCACCTTGGAGGAATGGAAAACTGTATATGGTTATTGATAACATAGTGCCTGGAGTTCGCTAACCCTGCGGGCAGAAGTAATAGCTTCAAGGAAAGCTGTCTTCCAAGACAGATGCTGGAGAGAAGCCCTATGAATGGGTTCAAAAGGCTCCTGCATCAGTCGAGAAAGAACCACCTTAAGCTCCCAAGGAGGGGAAGGGCACCTCAAGGGAGGAAACACTTTCCTCAAACCCTCTGGAAAGTCTCTAATGACTGGGATTTTGAAAAATGAAGTTTGTGAAGGGCATTTCCTATAAGCAGTTAGAGCTGCTAGGTGCACTTTAATGGAAGGAAATTGAAGGCCAGATCGTGCTAAATGTAGCAAATATGGGAGAAAAACATCTTCCTGACAGGAAGTAGGATCCTTCTTCTTTGAGGCGCACCAGATGCAAAATCTTTTCCACTCATAGACATAAGAAGTGCATGTGGATGGTCTCTTAAATAAGTATCTCCATGCAGTCCTGAGGTAAATTCAAATGTCCATACTGCACTAACTCAGGAGCCATGCAGCCAAATTCAATGATGAGAGGTTGGGGTGAACCATCTTTTCGCCGAACTTTGTGAGAAGGTCTGGCCGACACGGACGCCATAGATGTGGCAGGAGAAGACCTGTGGTGAAAATCCGTGAACCACCACTGACGCGGCCATTCCGGAGAAATGAGGACCATCTTGGTCTGTGACTGCAAGAGCTTGTTGAGGACTGTCTGGATCAGGGGTATCAGAGGAAAGGCGTAGAGAAATCTGCCTGACCAGTTTATCCACTGCATTCCCCAGAGTGCCCGGTTGGTAAAACCTTGAGGCGAAGTTTTGGAATTTGTTGTTTTCTGCGGTAGTGAACAAATTGACCTCTGGAGTACCCCATCTTCTGAAGATATCTCGCACCACATTGTCGTTTAAGACCCATTCGTGGTTTTCCTGAAGGAGTCTGCTTAGAGCGTCGGCCTGAGCATTTTGAACACCTGGGAGGTGAGTTGCTGTGATGGTCAGATTTCTGGCTAAGAGCCATTTCCAGATCGTTTGGGCTTCCTGAGATAACGGTCGTGATCTCAAGCCCCCCTGCTTGTTGAGGTAGAACATTGTTGTCGTATTGTCCATCTGGACAAGCAGGGAACTGGAGTGGAATGATGGCTGAAAGGCTTTCAGAGCCAAATGAACCGCTCGTAGCTCCAGTAGATTGATGTGGTATGTGGATTTCTTCATGGACCACTGACCTGTATCTGAAGGTGGTCTGTGTGTGCAAACCAGCCGAGAGAGGAGAGAAGCCTCCGTTACTATGGTTTGTTTTGGTATCTCCTTGTGGAAGGCGATCCCTCGTAGGAGATTGCGGGAAGAGCACCACCATCTGAGAGACTGAAGAGCATGCTGTGACAGCTGAATCCTGTCTTCCCAATCCCCTATTCTCTGGTTCCGTTGATCCTCCAAACATTCCTGCAAGGGTTTCATGTGGAGTGGTGCATTTAGAGTGAGCAAGATACAGGATGCCATGGAGCCCAGAAGAGAGGAGACCTTCCTCACTGTTGGAAAGGGCATGGTCATGTGAGCTTGAGCCTCCGAAGGATACACGTTTGTCGTGCGAGTATTGATGGTCGCTCCCGGAAACTGAAGACACTGGACAGGTGTTGAGACGGACTTCGTTTGGTTGATGTGAAGACCCAACCGAAGGAGAAGATCGGAGGTCCAAGTAAAGTGTAGTCGAGCTCCCTGAGACATGGACGCCTTGATCAGCCAATTGTCTAGGTAGGGGAAGATGAACACCTCAGATGGGCAGCCACTACTGCCATGCATTTTGAGAATGTCCTGGGAGCTGATTTCAGGCCGAATTGAAGCACACAGTATTGATAGTGGTGTTCCCCACTGTGAATCTCGAACTTGCGATGCTTCTTTACAATGGGGACGTGGAAGTATGCGTCTTCCAGATCTATCGCGCATAACCAATCCCCCTGATGAATTTGAGGGTAGATTTGATGCAACGCTAACATTCGGAATTTCTTTCTCCGAACCCACTTGTTTGCGTGTCGTAAATCGAGAACGGGTCTGAACTCGTTCTTGTCTTTCTTTTGGACCAGAAAGAACCTGGAATACAGTCCTGTTCCCCGGTGTACAAAAGGAACAGGTTATATTGCCCTTTTTTGTAAGAGAATGTTGACCTCCAATTGTAACTGACTTAGTTGGTGCCGTGAGTGTGTTGGAGGGATCGATGGAGGAGGGCTGGTGAAACGTAGCGAGTATTCATTGCGAACAATATTCAGCACCCAATTATCCCGAGTTATTTTTTGCCACTCTGCCAGGAAGTTTTGAATGCTTCCCCCCACCGGAGTGGGTAACAGAAGAGGGGGAAGAAAGGCTTCAGGGCTTAGAACCAGCAGGCGCCTTATTCCCTTGTGCTGGTTTCTGGCCTCCCCGTCCTCTGGGTTAACGTTTCTGAAACGGTTGGAACGACTGATATGATTGTTGCTGACTTGCCTGATGGCCCTGGTATCTCTGGAACCTCTGGGAAGAGTAACGCCGTTGGAAAGGGCAGAAATGTTTGCGCTGTTCCTTTGGTTTCTCAAGACCTACTTCTTTCACAGCCTCCATTTCTGCCTTCATGCAAGCCATCTCCTCATCCGCATGAGAGCCAAAGAGGGTAGTGCCAGAAAAGGGTAAATTCATGATCCGCTGTTGAGCCTCGGGCTTAAGCGAGATGAGGCAAAGCCATGAATGTCTTCGGAGAGCCACTCCGTGACAATAGCCATGTGCTGAAAGGAGTAAAGTGTCTGCCGCTGCACTTATTATTTGGTTGGACACCATAAGTCCTTCATTTAATATCTCCGTAAAATCCTCCCTCTTGTCCCTTGGCAGAAGGTCTGCGAACTGCTGAAGGGATCCCCAAAGGGAACGTCGTGCCTGCCCAGCAGGGCTGTAGCACTAGCAGCCTTCATTGTAGTGGCTGCCGTATTACATACCTTCTGACCCACCGAGTCTACTTTACGGCTTTCCTTATCAGGCGGTACTGTAGACGTTGGAGTCGTAGCATGTTGCTTCTTGGCTGCCACAACAATGACAGTCTGGTGTGGGGTCCGTCTGGAGGAATGTGGGATCTTGCTCAGGTGGGCGCTATTTTTTCTGTAGCCTGGAAAGAGCGGATTTGATGGAAGAAGGTGTTAAGAATAATTCCATCGCAGGTTCCAATAAGCCTGGCACCAGAGGGAGCAAGGGACGAGAAGCTTGTCTCTGCTGGAGAGTTTCAAACATGACTGAAGTTGATGGCACAGGGGTGGACAATGGGATATTTAGTTTGGACGCCCCATGCAGTAGAACCTCTTGAAACATGGTAATGTTGTCAATAGGAGACACCCTTTGAGGAGGAGAGTCCGAAAGTGTGGGCGAATACCTCCCAGTACTTGTGGAGAATGTGTCTCTGGTGTGCCGGGAGCGAGATCTGTCATAACGATGTCGGTGATGAGAGCGTGTGGATGAACATCGGTGGCTGCGAGACTGTTCTCTCACACGGGACCTAGACCTCCGTCTTCTAGGCACAACAGGAGTCATGGGCCAAGGAACAGTAGGCCCCGGAGGAGGCGGTGGAAGTGGAGGCGGCGTTGGAGGTGGTAGTGGAGGAGGCGGAGGAGGAGCATGTTCCGCTGGTCCAGGAGGATCAGAGTGAGGTGGTGTCCTTGCAGGTGAATATGTACATGAGTACTTAAGCTGCCTGAAGTGAGAAAGGAGCCAAAGATTAATTATAAGATCTCCCCCTCGACGTAGATCTACTGGTCGACAGCGATCTTTGACATCGTCTGGACCTTGAACTCCCCCTCGACATGTGTCTCCTTGACGTCGACCGTCGGTGAATCCTCAATGGCGACCGTCGGTGCCTCTTTGGCGATTGGCGGTGTCAGCACCCATCGGTGGTGGCTGGTCGACGTCGATCGGTGCTGATGTGTCGCCATTGACCGGGAGACAACGTCTTCGACGGCGAACTCTGCCGTGATGGAGAACGAGAAGGTCTTGACGCTCTTCTCCTCGACGCGGAGCGTCGACTCAGAGCCCCGAGTCGACGGTGAACATATCGTCGCCATACCTGCCCTCGACATAGTCGTCCTCAACATTGACCGGCGTCGTTTTTCCGCTCTTCTTCGCTTGGGGAGCCACCCAGAGGCTGAAGACAAGGTTTTGGTAGAGGACTGATTCTCTACTTGCCCAGAGGTCCCACCTGTAGATGTTGCTTGCTGTTTTCTTCGCTCCTCTGCCCGTTGAAGCCAAAATTTCTCCCTGTCACACAGGGTGCGCTTGGAGAAGGTTTTACAGATGGGATATGTCTCAGGAACATGAGAAACAGGCAAACACAGAATACACACTGTGTGAATCAGATTTGGCCTTTTTTCTTCCACAGTCAGGACACTTGTCAAAAAAGGAAGGCATTTTGACTAACAAACTGTGGAAAATCTGTCCGAAAAAGATAGTAATAGGTAGAGAAAGATCAAAAACGTCAAGTGAAGTTATAAAAAGGTAAATTCTGAAGAGATTTTTTATGAAAAACATCAAATGAGGTAGAGCTCAATGCTCCAGGGTCCGGAAAAAAGAACTGAAGTAACTGCTTCTAGCTGTGCATCATGGGATACTGGTGGTCTCTGGAGACTCTTAAAGGCACGGTATCCATTTTCAGACATATAATGGCAGCCTATGGGGGGATTCTATGTTCAACCCTTTCATCTCTATCATGAAAAAGGGGTTTTGTGAAGGGGAGTTTTCTATATGTATTAAACTCCATATATTGCAAAATTTTAAAATCAATGGCTATCATTTTTCACTTCAAGATGAAGTAATGGCCAGTGTAGCCTAGTTAGTTAGGTTGTCTTTCTATCTCTTAAGTGTCTATGCAGGCCTTCCCGAAGAAAGGCGAAATATGACAACTTACGAAGATATATCTAACGAAGTGCTCCGGGGTCCCCGCACATGGGCGGGACTATTCTAATGCTTATGACTATACACGGAAATCCTCTACAAGAGAAAGACCTAATAGAAAAAACACCTGCCATATTTTCTAATGTATTAAGTAGAAAGAAAACATATCAACAACTTTTCTGCATCCACTGACTTTATTGCTGCAGTGCCTCGTATGCCACCAGGCGGGAAACGACCATTACAACGCGGCTGCTACCATGCAATACTTTTACAAAGTGGATGTTACAACGCAGATACCGTTTCCATGTATACCTTTTGCCACGCAGGATTTTACAATGAATATGCCTTCACCACGCATGCCTTTACAACTAATTCCATTGTAAAAGCATGAATGGTAAAGACATATGCGTGGTAAAGATTTTACTAGTAAATGTAAGTATTTTGCAGGTTATTAAGTGTTTACATATACATATATTAGGGAAAGGTCTTTGTTTAGGGTGGGTACAGATTTTTGTGTGGTAAGGGAATTTTTAGTGTTTAGGGTGCTTATGGGTTTTTGGATGCCAAGGGTAATTTTAGTGTGTGTATGTATGTATATATATATATATATATATATATATATATATATATATATATATATATATATAGAGAGAGAGAGAGAGGTGTTAAGGAATGTTTTTTGTGTGGGTAAGGGTTTTTGTGTGGCCAGGGATTTTTTAGGGTGGATATGGGTTTTTGAGTGGCAAGGGACATTTTAGGGTGGATATGGGTTTTTGTGTGGCCAGGGATTTTTTTAGGGTGGGTTTGGGTGGCACCGTGTTTTTAGGGTGGGTTTGGGTTTTTGGTTGGTGAGGGACATATTAGGGTGGGTATTGGTTTTTGGGTGGCAAGAGATTTTTTAGGGTTGGTTTGGGTTTTCGAGTAGCAAGGGAATTGTAATGGTTTAGGGTGGCAAGAGAATTATGGTTTAGGGTGGGTATGACATTTTGGGTGGCAAAGGGTTTTTTAGGGTTTAGGGTGGGTTTTAGTTTTTGGAGGGCAAGCCTATTTTTAGGGTTTGGCGTGAGAATGGGATTATATATATATGCTGGCAAGGGTATTTGTGTATATAAAAATATATATGTGTGTGTATATATATATATTTATGCTTGTGTGTGTGTATATATATATATATATATGTGTGTGTGTGAAAGTACAGGCAGGTACAATCCATATATGTATGTATATATTGTACCTGCCTGTACTTTCTTCTACCAAGCAAATGCCTTTACCATGCGAATGTAAGTATTTTACAGGAAAATATAAACCCTTTATATATACACAAAAAAGGTCTATACTTACCTGTAAAATACTTACATTTACTTGTAATTCTTTTACCACACAAAGTCTTTCCCCTTCATGCTTTTACAATGAAATTTGTTGTAAAGGCATGCTTGGTAAAGATATTATTGTGGTAAAAGTACTGCGTGACAATGGTACCTGCGTTGTAACGGCCGCGTTGTGAAAGGATGCGTGCTAATGGCATGCATGGTTCTGTCATATCGAAGTTCAAAGTGTGTGGACACCTTGTTCAGAAATTGACCACCTTCTTAGGCTTCCCAGGTAATGTCAGCTTGCGTAATGATATGGTTGTGTACGATGGACAGACCACCTGGGGTGGTATCCTTATATTTAATACTATTGTTGGATGTGTCTGGTCCATGTGCACATGCAGCACAGTCTGAACACGTACAGCAGGTTTTTTTTTAAATTCATTTGACCCTATTTGTTCCTAATAATAAGCCATGGAAACCAGGGAGAGTCCTATTTTTACCCCAGCCTGAGGTTTTTCTGTTACTGCCTGAAGCCCCTTGGCTATCCTTGGCCAGCATGAAGGCCCTAGCTATCCTTAGACAGCATGTTTCTATTTCCCCCGTCAGCGCCCTCACCGGGACATCTTTGCAGAACCTACAAAATTTCTCTTTGGGATACAGTTCATCTGTAATACTAAGTCACTATTAGGACTTTTCCCACACAGGACTTCCCTCCAGTCCTTAATGCGAGTCACATACATTGCTACTTCATAACTCTTGAAAAGCTACGCTAAAAGTTTGACTACTTTTATTCCTTTGAACTTGGATTCTTGAGTCCCTTCTGATCCATCGCTAAGAAAAAAACCAAAAGATCTGCCTTTCTTTGTTCCTGGTTCTCTTGTATTGCACCGCTTTCAATGGCTTTCAATGCTTAATCCTAATAAACTGCATCAATTTATAAGTTTGCCATATCACTACCCTAAAGTCCACTGATGTCTCATTAAATGCAAAGCTATCTCATAAGCTCAAATTATTAGGCCCATCCTGGGTCCAACAGCTCTTAGGCGTTGAGGCGCCTCTTTTGAAAAGGTTTGTGCCTCAAGTTCTTTTTAATCCATTTTGTATTGGCAATATATACATAAATGCAATGCAGGTGCTTTGCATTATGTAAAAATAATTTGTAGTTTGATTTAAATGCTAGGGTCATTTCACTGTACATCCATTCCAGGTCTAAAAGTTCAGGACAGCTTACATGATATTTACATAATCATCCCTTCAGCGACGAACAAAAAGAATAAACAACACAACTGAGTAAATACTGTGGATGGTGAACATCCTCAGGCCAAAGGCTCCCTCATGTACAGCTTGTTGTATCCAGTTCTACTGTTATGAGTTTATAATCTGGGATTATCTGAAAATCCTGTCATGTAAATCCAATCTGTAATAACAGTGAACGTCCTGGGGGCAGGGGATCTATGGTGGGGACGGCGGGGGGAATTGATGATTATGGAGGAAAATGGGGGAGCCACATGGGAAGCCAGGCCACAAGCTTATTATGTCCTGAGAACTTCAGCTCTCTACGAATGTGTGATAACTCGTAGGTCAATATTCCCAAAACAAACTCTTGCCCAGACCAACCCCTTCTAATGTAGCTGTTTTCTGACCCTCTGACACCTCTCAACACAATGACATTGGGAATAATCTTTTTATTATTGAATCTGTGCCCACTTCAATGCTCTTTTATTACTGCTTTGCGACTCGTACCCCTCTTGTATAATTAGCGCATCTTTAATAAAATAGCTGATTAACTTTTATACAATGTTCCATTCTCTGCCTTCTTTGCTCTACTCCCTGTATTTCTCCACCGTTGTGGTGATCCAGATTCAGCCATCTGTGTGTGTTACCTGCGTTTTTCAGACTCCTGTCCCTGGGATGTTTCTTTCCTCCAATCCTTACTAGTGTACGTGTGTCTCATTCCAATCTAAGTTTTCTGAAGGGGTCTGACAAAATCAAAACCTTTTTTTTGGCTGGGGAAATTGGAGTGTATTTTATGTCCTCCGTGCTTTGGGTGGGCCAAGATTCTGTTCGGCTTCTCTGATCTTACAATTGCACTCTGCAGGCACATGTGCTCCAGATCCAATTTTACATGAGCCTTGAGCTCAGAGTGGCTGCAGTGTTGCAAATCCTCAGAGTCTAAGAGCTGATTCTGCTCTTTTAAGGTGCTAGTTTTGTGATTTCTTATCTTACAACGGAGAACAGTTGTGTATTTTTTAGTATATTTATCGGCCAATAGGTCGGCACAGTGCTCAGACATTTTCCTATTTGAGTTGATTTTTTAATGGGAATATAGTTTGATTTATCTATCAATGGAATAAAACATGTCAGGGATTCTTACAATCCTTATACTCCTTTGGTTCAGTGATTCAACACGTGTTTAAACTGGCTTTCCCATTGTTTTAATATTTTCAGTGGTTCCAAGTAAATGAGACAAAAAATAAATAAAAGGAAAATAGATTGCGGTACTATAATTAAATAGAAGTCCTTCTATTAGTAAGGTTATATTTTTAGATTGATCGTTTTGATACTGCATTTCCTAAATGTGTTTTATGTTACATACTACTGAGCAATGTTGTATGCGAAATTGATGTTTACAATAAAAGCTATTTAACAAGCTCTTTAGATAGACCTTATGTAAACTGTACGTTCCGGGGACTATATAACTAGACATGTCTATGAAGATTTAAATGTGAGTCTGATTATAGGCAGTTTTTTTTAATTAAAAGAAAAGTTGATGTACCCATTAATATTTGTTATATTGAACGTGTTACTTTTCATGTCCCTTCAAATTATGGCATCTTTCGTTGCATTTTGGAACATTTAGGAACTTGTAGCAAATTATAGATGAAAATTAAATTAATCCTGAGTTTACGAAGTCTGCAGTGTCATTGTGCGAAGCATTCCAATTAAATGCACATCTTGAATTTTGGTGTACGAAAAACATAAAAGAATTTGAATAGGGTGCACATGATTGTTGTGCATAGCATTGAGTACATGGTTAATTTTGTATTTTGATATAAAATAAAATCTTTTTGTTATCAGTTTAGCAATGGTGCTGTTTTCTGTGGCTTGGAAGCTGAAAGGGTTGTTTAATAGCTTTCTTCAGACCTCATCTTTTGGAGTGGATTTATTGAATCTGTAACAAAGGTTCTAATTTCGACTTCGACTCTTCAATACAATCTTGTGATTCTGGGGGATCACATAATCTTCCTCGGCCTACAAGTGTAAAATATGTGCTGTGTAATGCAGTACAATTGTAAATGTGTGAAATGTAAATGTGTAATTCAAATATGTAAAATCCCTCCTTAATGTCCACAATCGTATGTAGTTTCCTAACATTCCCAGGTAATGTGTAGCACTCCGTTGCTTCCCAGCGAGGTTCACGCAATATAAATTTAACTATCAATATAATATAAAACAATACAATAGCTTGTGAAAGAAAATTCGCCACTAACTTTGTCATGGGGAATTGACTATCCACATGTAACATCCTCTGAATAAAAAGTAAAGTCCCCTAGTATAGTGCAATTAGCTTTCTTTAGATACAGTTCAATCAATTTGCCGATTTCTAGGGTAAAGGCGGATTTAGGGCCTAGCGGTCTGCAGACTAGAATGTCTGAGAAGGCTTTTGTATGCTGGATTTTTAATGTGAAGCCTAAAGCCTTGCAGGAAATTGTATACCTTATAGGTTCCTTACAACAGTGATACCTGTCTTTAAGAATAATTGCAAGACCTCCCCTTAGTCTGTATGCTCAATTATGTCCAAGTATTGTGAACCCCGGGGGAAGGGCAACCACCAAGTCTGGGCCAGAGGAGTCACAGGCCCATGTCTCCGTAACTAAGACACAATCAGTCTTGTGCCACAAAAAATGTAGCAAATTCTGGTTTGTTTTTAATTCAAAACCTAACAATCAGGAACACCCTAAATGTCTCTTCCTTGAGCTACTCACCTTCTTCAGCTTCCCACTCCCAAGTTTAGTAGGAGGCTTTTTAGGGGAGCCAGATAGCGGGAGAACAGTCTTGGTTGCAAACCTGCATGACATGCTGGTCAATCCCCATTTCTAACAGAGCCCGCAGATGTTGAACGGAGAACAGCTTAATGATTTACCATAATTCCTCAGGCTCCAGAGTCTAGTCTGCGAATAGATTATCCGTGGAGCCTCTTCTGATGCTTAACGGCCAGAGTTTCTGGCGCATGGTGAAAATCGTCCGTGGACGGGTGCAGACAGCCTTGACATTGGCGCTGCGGCACAGAAGCTGCTCTGTGTCGTAAATAAAGGCCGCCTAAACAGGGGGGCATGGCTGTAGCAATGACACGTCCCATCAGCCACGGCGAAGGCGGAAGACTTAAAATACCAAACTGGAGGCCAGCAACTCCAATTTTCTCCCAGAGGCTCCCCTCTGGGGAAAATGTATGTGGAAAGAAAAGTTAAAACTAATCGAGCAGATGGCAGCTAGACAGGAGCCAGGCAACTCCCAAAACAACCTGCACTTTAGTGCTCTTGTCATCAATACAGCAAAACATTAACCTTCACTGATTTTTCATAGTTTACCATATCTAGTCCAACCATGTCTACAATATTTACCTACCATAACTTACCCGCCATACTTACCATATCTACCTAGCATACATAACCTAATCTATCTACCATGCCATACTTACCTACCTAACCATTCTATGAGACCTAACCTACCACACCTGACTTTCCTCCACCTCTGCAGTGCATGTTTCTCACACCTGGACTGAAGTGGCAGCTCTGTGTGAAAAGGAGCATCATATGACTTTGGGATTCCTAGTAACAGCCTAAGCTTAAATACTGCTGCCTGTCACAGAAAGCCCGTGTGTCTAACTCGAGCGACCTCTGGCAATGACGTAAGACGTTAGAGTGCTGATTGCAACTTTTGAAGAGCAAGCACATGAGAATGTCATTGCTTCTTTTAAAACAGCAAGACCTATTGGCTTTGCAATTGTATGTTTGGTTATGAATTCTTTGCATAACTTGAGGATGGCGAGACAGCTACAGCTGTGTCTAGGTTAGCCATAAAAATAAAGAACTAAGATTTTAGCGGGAACAAGAAAAGAGGTCCTCTGTTATACAGAAGACGATAGAAAATAGGCATTGTACAGAAGTCTTTTGAAGCCATACTTGATAATAAAGATCTAGCATTGTTTGATTTGAGTATATCTTGAAATACTCCTGTGTAAAACTAATTTAAATAAACACCAATGCAAAATATTTTAATATCACTATGCCATGTTAGTTTTAGTAAAATTCTTTTTTCAAGTCTGTCCTGCAAAATAATAAATGGCATTAAAATGTGTTTTCTTGCTACTTATGAATCTGTTGCTTGCATAAAAGTGATGTGTAACTTCTTTAAAAAAGTACAACGTTGCAAGAATCTCAACTGCTTTAAAGTGCTCGAACTAATTACTATCTTTTGTCAACTATTGCTTCTTCTAGATTCAGGGCCTTATTACGAGTTTGGTGGTCCTCCTGCAGCACCGCCACCCCTGTGCTGAGAGGAGGACTGCTAAGCCCATGGTGCGCCTGCCCGGCGGATTCTGAGTTGAATCCAGGGCAGGCGGGTGGTGCTGCGGTGGTCTCACAGCAGCAGCTGTGTTAGGCTCATAGGAGAGCCTTAACAGCAGACTGCTGTCGTGACAGCGCCTGCAGCACGTTCCTGCACAGTGTGGTATGCACCATGTTGTGCATGCCACACCGTGCAGGAACGGGGGTGCAATTCCAGAGGGGCACAACATGTGCCACCGGCATGCAGCCACCCCTTAGTTGCATGCCCGCTAGCCTTTTCATGGCAGACTCCCGCCATGAAATGGGGGGTTGAAATGCAACTCTGAATATGCTTGGCGGTACCGCAGCGGCTCCACAAGCATATTCCTGCCACTTTCCGCTGCGCCACTGCTGCACGATCCTGGATTCCAGCAGAGGTGGTGATCCTGTGGCAGCCCGACTACCACACTTGAAATACAGTGGGCAGACCCGCGGTGGCAGTGGGCGGACCGCCACAGCAAGTAGGCTCAGAATAAAGCCTCCAGTCAACGAGCCTATGTACTACTGATACAGCTTGCCTTATACCAACTGAGTGATGGTCTTATAACTTAAGGAGTAGTTTAAATCAAATGTGCACATTTTTGTTACAGAAGCCACATCTTTAATGCACTTTTTGTTTCCATCCCCTTTATAGGTATGGAGGGCCGAAAACTGATTTCAGCTACAGATACCCAGTTCTCTAATGCACTATTAGCATCTTTAAATGAACAACGTATCCATGGACTATTTTGTGATGTCACTATTATCGTGGAAGGCAAAAAGTTTAGTGCCCACAAAAATATTCTGTCAGCATCAAGCACATATTTTCATCAACTGTTTTCTGTTGCGAATCAAGTGGTTCAGCTGACTTCTGTAAGAGCAGACATCTTTGAAGAAATTCTTAACTACATCTACAGTTCCAAAATTGTTAGATTACACTGTTCTTTGCTTGAGGAGTTGATTAGATCAGGCAAACTACTGGGCATTAAGTTCATTGCAGAGCTAGGTATCCCTTTGTCAGAGATGAAAAGCATGACAAAAGGTGTAAATAATAACTCTGTTGGAATCTCTCAGCCTAACCTGGACCATAAAGGATTTAAAAATAAAATTGCATCGGCAGAGGAGCCCACCAAACGGGTACTGAGTAAAGAAGATGGAATATGTGCCGTACCGTACAGTAATGAGGAAGAGGCTGATGATGATGATGTAATTTTCTTTTCTGAACTTCTACCTCCAAAACCTGGTGTTTTAAATAATGTAGAAGTAGCACAACAGAGGTGCAGCCTAGATGTGGTTGCTTTGTCCAGTCAACAAATAAACATGGATGGTAGCAGTTCTGCTAACACTTCATTTGTTCCCAATGCAACGTCTGAAAGCAACTTACATTATAAAGTTGTCTTGCAACCTGGAGACGATTCTTCATGTGTTAACATTCAAAGTCAAAGAAAAACGCAAGCTAGTGAATCACCTTTACCTGCTTCCTCTCCCCATCACACGATTCCTAGCAGCATGTTGCTACATCACCATCCTTCTAATTCATCAAGCGGCTACTCCTTTCCTCAGAAATCTTTATCCCCAACAGCTGATAGGATTGTCCTGCAGCTCACATCAAATGTTGCTTCAGGCAATGTTGTGATTGCTAGCAATGATAGTTGTCCTTCTAGCCCAGATGTGTTAACTGCCACTCATGGTAGTGCAGATGCTTGTGACAAGCAAGAATTTCAGAACCCAAAAAACGTTGCTGTTAACCCAAAAGGTACCTCAAGGCAGGAGATGGAAAATACAGGTGTTAATCCTGGACACACCAGCGATTGTTCCAAAGGGTCAGTAACAGGTTCCCAGAGCATTGTGGAGGGTAAGACACTCTTCACCCTAGGGACCCCATCTGAAACTAGAGGGTTATCAATTGGTGACAAAGATTACAAAAATAATGGGAAAGATCCATGCAACATAGTTGTATCGATTAAGGATGACTCCGATGATGATGGTGAAACTAAGCTACCAAAATCAACTGATGGTTCTCCAGACAACAAGCGTTCAAAAGTAAAGTATGAGGACCACTATCAGCATGTTGATGAAGATGGAAAGGTCTACTACATCTGCATCGTATGCAAGAGATCCTATGTATCGATGACGAATTTGAAAAGGCATTTTAATATCCATACATGGGAATATAAATATCCTTGTCGTTTCTGTGGGAAAGTTTTTGCATTGGGGGAGTACCGCACAAAGCATGAAGTTGTGCACACTCGGGAGAAGAGGTACCAGTGCTTGACATGTGGAGAGGCTTTCACCTACTATAGGTCTATGTCTTCACATATGAAGACGGCTCATAATCAAGACCCTTCCCGAGACCCCAAGCTTTATCGTCTGCACCCATGCAAGTCATCAGTCAAAGAGAATACGTGTGACAATAAAACACAACTGTCAACTAGTGTTCCTGTAGTAAATGATGATGGACTTATTGAAAATAAAGGTACTGTTTCTGATGAAACAGCATCTAAGTTACTCTCCCAAACAATTAGCTGGGATGATCTCTTTGGTGATCCAGGAAGGCATAGTATTTTTAAACCAAGCCCATCCAAGGGCAGTGCTGAAATTGAGTTTATAGTACCTGAGTCTTACTGATCACAAACTAAAAAACTGGTATTATGTAAATAGATTGCTAACAAATTAAACACTAATTTTTAAGCTGGAAACAAGATCCGACGTCTTCAAATGTTGTAGGCTGTTCTTTGTTGTCTATGCTTTTTAAAGCAATATGGCTGAACATGTGCTTTACTCTCTGAGGATACTTATTGAAATAGTAGTAAGTTTCTTACTGTAATTTCATAACTCTCAATAAAGCAGACTCGAAAGGACATTTTAAAATACTAGAAAGTTTACAAATGATTATAAGAACGGAAGAATATTTCACCCAAAAATTTCACTGTATTCTGTTTGGAAATATGGCCATTTGCTGTTTTGAAGCAGCGCATTCATGTCTCTTGTATATAAAGTTGTTTCTGTAAACAGAAAAAAATCTTAATTCTGTAAAGGCTATTAAATGGATTGTTTGAACATCTGTCAGCCAAATAATTATTGTAACATTTCTTTTTATAGAGTTTTTGTAATTTTCAGCCAACATAACTGCAAGGAGAAGCTTACATCAATTCAAAGTTAGTGCCTCCTTGTTCTAATACACCATATGTCAAAGTATATCTTTGGTACATAGCCACTTGTCGATATATTCATATGAGTTTGCCTGACCATAGAGGTCTAGTAGATTCTATCATTTAACAGTATGTCCAATTCTCCGCAAAGATCTTTTTGATGCCTCCCTGAGGTCAGAACTGTCCTTGACGTTTGCCACATATCGTTAGACTTTGCCATGCATCCTCTGTTCCAGTAAATCAGCTTTTCCAAGCTTATTCTTATCATACCTTAAGTCACAGAGATCACAGTATATCCTTTCCATTTAGTGCTCTCTTGGCTCCCAGAGGGTTCGAGTTTGTTGAAGCCTATTTCTTTACATACAACAACACAAAAATAGACTTCGGGTGTGTATGTACTGTCTGTTTTAGCACCTTTTGAAATGTTCCAGATATCCTCCCAAGGTGTTCCCTACTTGTTGAAATAGGTAAAATCACATGATAGTATTCTACTCTCACCTATTCTTGTGTCTGTTCCTTCAAATCTTGCGTAACTGTAGTAGACCCAATACAAGTATTTAAGGCGGATCAGTCTAAGGCCAGGCTTCTCCAACAAGTATCTTGTGAGCTACTGGTAGCTCGCCGGCTAACGGTATGCAGCTCTTCTGTGTGCAGCCTAGCCTACTAAATTAGAAGCTTTTAATTGGACAAATTACTATGTGTTTAACTACACTGAAAATTGAGTATTCAACACCAAAATGTGTATATTTAAAGAACTCATAAGCTGATGATTTGAGAAAAATAGCTGAATGTTCAAAATATATTTACAGCTGATATCTGAGTGAGAAGTCATGCGGTGTTGGGGGGTACATTGTTAATAATAATACCTTTTTTACATTGCTGCTGGCAACTGTGCCTTAAGGTAATCTTTCATATAGTGGCCACTAATGTAATCTTGTTTGAAATGGTCAATGACGACATTCATAATATCGGTAGCTTGGGGTGATTTTCATTAAACATAAGTAGCTCTTATTACAGAAAAGGCTGGAGACCCTGCTTAGGGTCATATAAGGCTTCCATCTTTTCTTCCTCACCCAAGGTCCCCACATCCTTTTCCTGACTATCATTGATTTTATATAAGAGTTTTGTTGTCTATGCAGCAATTTCCTTGTATAAAGTAGATAAGAGTTTTCTTCGCATTTGGGCATTACTTATTTGGCAGGTAGTTGGTCACCATCTATACATGATCCACGGAGGTTTATGAAAACTTGTATAGATCATATATTTTCCCCTGAAAGTCTGCACATATATCCTGAAAAGAATGTATCTTTCCTTCCAAGTTATAACTCTTAACTCTAATTCCTGTCTCTCCCTTCTCTTTGAATTCTTTCAATCTGTTAGCCTGCTTAGACGGGCTCCCAAGCATGAACTTGCATCCCCAACACTTCTGCATAGATGCCAAGGCCAAAACTGCAACCATGCCAGGTAAAACTTTCCTAATCTTACCAGATTCTGGAGGTTACATGCTTGGCCCTACACCTTGCAATTTGACCCATGGGAGCCGGATATCTTAATGACAGTTATTATCCTCCACCAACTGTGCTGCTCAGTAGTAGTATTTGTTAACATTGGCTGATTCGACTCTACCCTCCTATACTAATCTGTACAGGTAGGTCAGTGACATTCATGCTGCTTCATCTTACAAAGTATTTTTCAAACCTCTCTTTTCAGTTAGCTTTACTACATTTGAGCAGTCACGGAAGGCATATTCTGCAAAAAATATATAGGACAGAGGAATCATTTTATATAAAGTTACTTCTTCCAGTGAAGTCAGGAAGGAAAACTAACCCCTACTAAATGCCTTAGATCATACATACATGAAATGGTGCAACACTGGTTCAACATTAATGCTCCGAAACTCCTGCAAATCTAGTTATATGTGTAGTAAGTTCTGCTAATTTATCCACAGGCAGCTGTAGTTTCCATGCTTCTTTATCATATCTATGATTCTATAACCCAACAGAAATGGGTTTCTTGGACAAAAATAGAAGATCTTTTTATTGTTGTGTATTCTATTGTTACTTCACTACAGCCAGTGAATCAGGATAGCCCCATCAGTGAGTGACGGAGCTATCCTGGTCCTCTCTGCCAGTGGCTTTCTAACTAGAAGGGGCATTTAATAACCAGATTTCCCATAATTAATAACCATTTACCCACACTCTGGGTGTCAGTGTCCAGTATGAGAGAAGGAATAGTTTACCTGTAACTCCAGTTCTCTTGTAGGGGTATTTCTGTGATAAGTCATAAGCATTTGAATAGTCCCGCCCATGTGCGGGGACCCCGGAGCACTTCGTTAGATGTATCTTCTTAAGTTGTCATCTTTTGCCTTTCTTCGGGAAGGCCTGCATAGACACTTAAGAGATAGAAAGAAAATAATGCAGCCTAACTAACTAGGCTACACTGGCCATTACTTCATCTTGAAGTGAAAAAAGATAGCCATTGCTTTAACATTTTTGTAATTTATGGAATTTAATACATATAGAAAAAGCCCCTTCACAAACCGCTTTTGTCATGATAGAGATGAAAGGGTTGGACAGAGAAGCCCTCCATAGGCTGCCATTATATGTCTGAAAATGGATACCGTGCCTTTAAGAGTCTCCAGTGACCACCAGTAGCCCATGATGCACAGCTAGTGGCAGTTACTAAAGTTCTTTTTGAAGGCATAGAGAAGTGAATGCCTATGCTAGATCCTGGATAAGTCTGCTTCTTCTGCCGGGGAGGAGGGAGGGTTGCTTATGACTTATCACAGAAATACCCTTACAAGAGAACTGGGGGTACAGGTAAGAAACTATTCCTTCTCTTGTAGGGGATTACCGTGTATAGTCATAAGCATCTGAATAGACTAGCAAGCCCATCCCATAACCCCCAAGCGGTGGAAGATACAGAGAAGTGACCTTTCCATTGGGCAAACAGATTCCGAAAGGGAAGCCTTTCCAACCTGAGCATCTGCCTTGGCATCAGTGTCCAGGCAGTAGTGTTTTGTAAATGTGTGGAGTGACTTCCAGGTGGCAGCTTTGCAGATTTCTGAAACAGGTATATTATGGAGTAAAGCCTCAGTAGCAGCTTTGCCTCTGGTAGAGTGAGCCCTAGGTTTACCAACAAGAGTTTTGTTGGCTTTCTGATAGCACAGCTGAATACAGGACACAATCCATCGGGAGATGAGCTGTTTGGAGGTAGCTAGAGCTGTACGGATAGAGCCATAGTTTACAAATAACTCATCTGCTCTACGGATATCCTTAGTCTTGTCTAAATAAAACTTCAAAACACTCCTGACATCTAGGGAATGAAGAGATCTCTCGGCTGGAGAAGAGGGGTGCTGAAAAAGGTAGCTAATGAAATTGTTTGGTTACGTGGCAATCCAAAATCACTTTAGGAAGGAATCTCAGATGTGTTCTCATAACCACCTTGGAGGAATGGAAAACTGTATATGGTTGTTGATAACATAGTGCTTGGAGTTCGCTAACCCTGCGGGCAGAAGTAATAGCTTCAAGGAAAGCTGTTTTCCAAGACAGATGCTGGAGAGAAGCCCTATGAATGGGTCAAAAGGCTCCTGCATCATTCGAGAAAGAACCACATTACGCTCCCAAGGAGGAGAAGGACGCCTGAAGGGAGGAAACACTTTCCTCAACCCCTCAAAGTCTCTAATGACTGGGATTTTGAAAAAGGACGTTTGTGAAGGGCATTTCCTATAAGCAGTTAGAGCTGCTAGGTGCACTTTAATGGCAGGAAATTGAAGGCCTGATCTTGCTAAATGTAGCAAATATGGGAGAATTACATCTTCCTGACAGGAAGTAGGATCCTTCTTCTTCGAGGTGCACCAGATGCAAAATCTTTTCCACTTATACGCATAAGAAGTGCATGTGGATGGTCTCTTAGGTAAGTATCTCCATGCAGTCCTGAGGTAAATTCAAATGTCCATACTGCACTAACTCAGGAGCCATGCAGCCAAATTCAATGACGGGAGGTTGGGGTGCACCATCTGTCCGCCGAACTTTGTGAGAAGGTCTGGCCGACACGGAAGCTGTAGATGCGGCAGGAGAGTCCGGTGGAGAAGATCTGTGAACCACCACTAACAAGGCCATTTCAGAGCAATGAGGATCATCTTGGTCTGTGACTGCAAGAGCTTGGAAGGACTGTCGAGATCAGGGGTATCAGAGGAAAGGAGTAGAGAAATCTGCCTGACCAGTTTATCCACAGGGCATTCCCCAGAGTTCCCCGTTGGTAAAACCTTGAGGCGAAGTTTTGGCATTTGTTGTTTTCTCAGGTAGTGAACAAATTTGCCTCTGGAGTACCCCATCTTCTGAAGATATCTCGCACCACATCGTCATTGTCATTTAAGACCCATTCGTGGTTTTCCTGAAGGAGTCTGCTTACAGCATCGGTCTGAGCATTTTGAACACCTGGGAGGTGAGTTGCTGTGATGGTCAGATCGTTTGGGCTTCCAGAGATAACGGTTGTGATCTCGAGCCCCCCTGCTGGTTGAGGTAGAACATTGTTGTTGTATTGTCCATCGGGACTAGCAGGGAACTGGAGTGGAATGATGGCTGAAAGGCTTTCAGTGCCAAATGAACCGCTTGCAGCGCCAGTTGATTGATGTGGTATGTGGATTTCTTCGTGGACCACTTGTCCTATATCTGAAGGTGGTCTGTGTGTGCACCCCAACCGAGAGAGGAGAGAAGCCTCCGTTACTATGATTTCTTTTGGTATCTCCTTGTGGAAGAGGATCCTTCGTAGGAGATTGCGGGGAGAACACCACTATCTGAGAGACTGAAGAGCATGCGGTAACAGCTGAATCCTGTCTTTCCAATCCCCTATTCTCTGGTTCCATTGATCCTCCAAACATTCCTGCAAGGGTCTCATGTGGAGTCGTACATTTGGAGTGAGGAAGATACAGGACGCCATGGAACCCAGAAGAGAGAAGACCTTCCTCACTGATTGAAAGGGCATGGTCATGAGAGCTTGAGCCTTCCGAAGGATCGATAAGCGTCTTTCCTTTGAATTAAACACATTTGCCGTGCGTAAATCGATGGTCGCTCCCGGATACTGAAGACACTGGACAGGTGTTGAGACGGACTTCGTTTGGTTGATCCGAAGACCCATCCGAAGGAGAAGATCGGAGGGCCAATTGAAGTGTAGTCAAGCTCCCTGAGGCGTGGACGCCTTGATCAGCCAGTCGTCTAGGTAGGGGTAGACTAACACCTTGCGCTTCCTCAAATGGACAGCCACTGCTGCCATGCATTTTGAGAAAGTCCTAGGAGCTGATTTCAGGCCAAATGGAAGCCCACAGTATTGATAGTGGTTGTTCCCCTCTGTGAATCTCAGGAACTTGCGATGCTTCTTTACTATGGGGACGTCGAAGTATGCGTCTTGCAGATCTATCGCGCATAACCAATCCCCCTGATGAATTTGAGGGCAGATTTGATGCAACGCTAACATTCAGAATTTCTCTCTCCGAACCCACTTGTTTGTGTGTTGTAAATCGAGAATGGGACTGAACTTGTTCTTGTCTTTCTTTTGGACCAGAAAGAACCTGGAATACAGTCCTGTTCCCCAGTGTACAAGAGGAACAGGTTCTATTGCCCTTTTTTGTAAGAGAATTTTGACCTCCAATTGTTACTGAAGCAAGGGATCGATGGAGGAGGGCTGGTGAAACATAGCGAGTATTCATTGCAAACAATATTCAGCACCCAATTGTCCTGAGTTATTTTTTGCCACTCTGCCAGGAAATTTTGAATGCTTCACCCCACCGGAGTGGGTAACAGAAGAGGGGGAAGAAAGGCTTCAGGGCTTAGAACCAGCAGGCGCCTTATTCCCTTGTGCAGGTTTCTGGCCTCCCTGTCCTCTAGGTTGACATTTCTGGAACGGTTGGAACGACCGCTGATATGATTGTTGCTGATTTGCCTGACTGCCCTGGTATCTCTGGAACCTCTGGGAAGAGTAACGCCGTTGGAAAGGGCAGAAATGTTTGCGCTGTTCCTTTGGTTTCTCAAGACCTACTTCTTTCACAGTCTCCATTTCTACCTTCATGCAAGCCATCTCCTCATCCGCATGAGAGCCAAAGAGGGTAGTTCCAGAAAAGGGTAAATTCCTGATCCGCTGTTGAGCCTCGGGCTTAAGCGAGGTGAGGCAAAGCCATGAATGTCTTCGGAGAGCCACTCCGTGACAATAGCCAAGTGCTGAAAGGAGTAAAGTGTCTGCCGCTGCACTTATTATTTGGTTGGACACCATAAGTCCTTCATTTAATATCTCCGTAAAATCCTCCCTCTTGTCCCTTGGCAGAAGGTCTGCGAACTACTGAAGGGATTCCCAAAGGGAACGTCGTGCCTGCCCAGCAGGGCTGTAGCACTAGCAGCCTTCATTGTAGTGGCTGCCGTGTTACATACCTTCCGCCCCGCCGAGTCTACTTTACAGCTTTCCTTATCAGCCGGTACTGTTGACGTTGGAGCCGTAGCATGTTGCTTCTCAGCTGCCACAACAATGACAGAGTCTGGTGTGGGGTCCGTCTGGAGGAATGTGGGATCTTGCTCAGGTGGGCGCTATTTTTTCTGTAGCCTGGAAAGAGCAGATTTGATGGAAGAAGGTGTTAAGAATAATTCCATCGCAGGTTCCAATAAGCCTGGCACCAGAGGGAGCAAGGGACGAGAAGCTTGTCTCTGCTGGAGAGTTTCAAACATGACTGAAGTTGATGGCACAGGGGTGGACAATGGGATATTTAGTTTGGACACCCCATGCAGTAGAACCTCTTGAAACGAGGTAATGTTGTCAATAGGAGACCCCCTTTGAGGAGGAGAGTCCGAAAGTGTGGGCGAATACCTCCCAGTACTTGTGGAGAATGTGTCTCTGGTGTGCCGGGAGCGAGATCTGTCATAACGATGTCGGTGATGAGAGCGTGTGGATGAACGTCGGTGGCTGCGAGACTGTTCTCTCGCACGGGACCTAGACCTCCATCTTCTAGGCACAACAGGAGTCGTGGGCCAAGGAGCAGTAGGCCCCGGAGGAGGCGGTGGAGGCGGTGAAGGAGGCGGCGGAGGAGGATGTTCCGCTGGTCCAGGAGGATCAGAGTGAGGTGGTGTCCTCGTAGGTGAATATTTACGTGAGTACTCAAAATCAGAGGAATAAATCAACATCCTCCTTTTTCAAGCTGCCTGAAGTGAGGAAGGAGCCAAAGATTAATTATAAGATCTCCCCCCTCAACGTCGATCTACTGGTTGACAGCGATCTTTGACGTCGTCTTGACCTTGAACTCCCCGTCGACAGACTCATGGTTGATCGAGTCTGCAATTGGTGTCGTCTCAGTGTAGATCGACGGTGACTCTTTGACGTTGGTCGTCGATGCCGCTTCGACTCAGAGCCCTGAGTCAACGCTGAACATATCGTCGCCATACCTGCCCTCGACGTAGTCGTCCTTGACATTGACCAGCATCGTTTTTCCGCTCTTCTTCGCCTGGGGAGCCCCTCAGAGGCTGAAGACAGGGTTTTGGTAGAGGACGATTCTCTTCTTGCCCAGAGGTCCCACCTGTGGATGTTGCTTGCTGTTTTCTTTGCTCCTCTGACCCTTGAAGCCGAATCTTCTCCCTGTCACGCAGGGTGCGCTTGGAGAAGGTTTTACAGATGGGATATGTCTGAGGAACATGAGAAACGGGCAAACACAGAATACACACTCTGTGTGAATCAAATTTGGCCTTTTTTCTTCCACAGTCAGGACACTTGTCAAAAAAGGAAGGGATTTTGACTAACAAACTGTGGAAATCCTGTCTGAAAAAGACAGCAATAGGTAGCGAAAGACCAAAAACGTCAAGTGAAGTTATAAAAAGGTAAATTCTGAAGAGATTTTTGATGAAAAACACCAAATGAGGTAGAGCTCAATGCACCTGGGTCTGGAAAAAAGAACTGAAGTAACTGCCACTAGCTATGCATCATGGGATACTGGTGGTCTCTGGAGACTCTTAAAGGCATGGTATCCCTTTTCAGACATATAATGGCAGCCTATGGGGGCTTCTACGTCCAAACCTTTCATCTCTATCATGAAAAAAGGGGTTTTGTGAAGGGGAGTTTTCTATATGTATTAAACTCCATAAATTGCAAAATTTTAAAATCGATGGCTATCTTTTTTCACTTCAAGATGAAGTAATTTCCAGTGTAGCCTAGTTAGTTAGGTTGCATTATTGTCTTTCTATCCCTTAAGTGTCTATGCAGGCCTTCCCGAAGAAAGGCGAAAGATGACAACTTAAGAAGATATATCTAACAAAGTGCTTCGGGGTCCCCGCACAGGGCCGGGACTATTCGAATGCTTATGACTATACACTGAAATCCCCTACAAGAGAAATACCCAATAGAAAAAACACATGCCATCTTTTCTAATGTATTAAGTAGAAAGAAAACATATAAACAACGTTTCTGCATCCAAATGGCAGACAGGGCCGTCCTAAATCCTCTGTTGTTGCTTCACATTTACGATTCGTTGATACCAAATCGCGTGGCCCCCTCGAATCACGGGGTGGTGCTAGCTCCGCGGCAGGATGGCCGCGTTAAAGATTCAGCTCCAAGGTTGTCCACCAGTCGAGCAGCACTCGGGCAACAGCAGCAAGACAACAGCCTTTAATTGGTACGGACGGATTCTCTTCCAGAAAATGGTGAAGTGGGTTCAGCGTTTGCACACACCGTCTCCGTTCAAGACTCTGAAGAGAAGCATATGGAGCTACGAAACGCGTCAGGCAATTCTATTATGGAGCGACTTCTACAGGCGGATCCTCGTCCCTGCCTATCATAAATTAAGCTGCTGATCGAGTGCTACTCACCAGGTGGACAACCTTTGGAGCAGAATATATATATATATATATATATTTATATATATATATATATATATATATTAGGGAAAGGTTTTTGTTTAGGGTGGGTAAAGATTTTTGGGTGGCAAGGGAATTTTTAGTGTTTTTGGTGATTATGGATTTTTGGGTGGCAAGGGTAATTTTAGGGTGTGTATGTGTGTATATATATATATATATATAGAGAGAGAGAGATGTTAAGGAACGTTTTTTGTGTGGGTAAGGGTTTTTGGGTGGCAAGGGATTTTTAGGGTGGGTATGGGTTTTTGGGTGGCAAGGGACATTTTAGGGTGGGTATTGGTTTTCGTGTGGCAAGAGAGTTTTTTAGAGTGGGTTTGGGTAGCACCATTTTTTTAGGGTGGGTGTGGGTTTTTTGTTGGTGAGGGACATTTTAGGGTGGGTATTGGTTTTTAGGTGGCAAGAGATATTTTAGGGTTTAGGGTGGATATGGGTTTTTGAGTAGCAAGGGAATTGTTAGGGTTTAGGGTGGATTTTGGGTGGCAAGGGAATTATTAGGGTTTAGGGTGGGTATGAGATTTTGGGTGGCAAAGGGTTTTTTAGGGTGGGTTTTAGTTTTTTTTAGGGCAAGCGTATTTTTAGGGTTTGGGGTGAGTATGGGATTTTGGATGGCAAGGGAATTTTTAGGGTTTAGGGTGGGTTGAGGTTTTTTGGTGGCACGGGTACATGTGTGTATAAAAATATATGTGTGTTGTGTGTGTATATATATATATATATATATACGCACACACACACATTCATATATATATGCTTGTGTGGATATATATATATATAGTACAGGCGGGTACAATCCATATATATATATATATATAGATATATATGTATTGTACCTGCCTGTACTTTCTTCTACCAAGCATATGCCTTTACCATGAGAATTTAAGTATTTTACAGGAAAATATAAACCCTTTATATATACACAAAAAAGGTCTATACTTACCTGTAAAATACTTACATGTACTTGTAATTCCTTTACCACACATATGTCTTTCCCATTCATGCTTTAACAATGAAATTTGTTGTAAAGGCATGCTTGGTAAAGACATTATTGTGGTAAAAGTACTGTGTGACACTGGTACCTGCGTTGTAACGGCCGCGTTGTAAAAGCATGCATGCTAGTGGCATGGTTCTGTCATATCGAAAAAAAAAAGATCTGCCTTTCTTTGTTCCTGGTTCTCTTGTATTGCAGCTCTTTCAATGGCTTTCAATCCCTAATCCTAATAAATGGCATTAATTTATACGTTTGCCATATCTCTATCCTAAAGTCCACTGATGTCTCATTAAATGCGAAGCTATCTCATTAGCTCTAATTATTAGGCCCATCCTGGGTCCAACAGCTCTTTGGCGTTGAGGCGCTTCTTTTGAAAAGGTTGGTGCCTCAAGTTCTTTTTAATCCATTTTGTATTGGCAATATATACATAAATGCAATGCAGGTGCTTTGCATTATGTAAAAATAATTCGTAGTTTGATTTAAATGCTAGGGTCATTTCACTGTACATCCATTCCAGGTCTAAAAGTTCAGGACAGCTTACATGATATTTACATAATCAACCATTCTGCGATGAACAAAAAGAATAAACAACACAACTGAGTAAATACTGTGGATGGTGAACATCCTCAGGCCAAAGGCTCTCTCATGTACAGCTTGTTGTATCCAGTTCTACTGTTATGAGTTTACAATCTGGGATTATCTGAATATCCTGTCATGTAAATCCAATCTGTACTAACAGTGAACGTCTTGGGGGCAGGGGATCTATGGTGGGGGACGGCGGGGGGAATTGATGATCATGGAGGAAAATGGGGGAAGCCACATGGGAAGCCAGGCCACAAGCTTATTATGTCCTGAGAACTTCAGTACATGATATTTTCATAATCAACCCTTCAGCGACGAACAAAAAGAATAAACACAACTGAGTAAATACTGTGGATGGTGAACATCCTCAGGCCAAAGGCTCCCTCATGAAAAGCTTGTTGTATCCAGTTCTACTGTTATGAGTTTACAATCTGGGATTATCTGAAAATCCTGTCATGTAAATCCAATCTGTAATAACAGTGAACGTCTTGGGGGCAGTGGACCTATGGTGGGGGGGAATTGATGATCATGGAGGGAAATGGGGGAGCCACATGGGAAACCAGGCCAAGCTTATTATGTCCTGAGAACTTCAGCTCTCTACGAATGTGGGATAACTCGTAGGTCAATATTCCCAAAACAAACTCTTGCCCAGCCCAACCCCTTCTAATGTAGCTGTTTTCTGACCCTCTGACACCTCTCAACACAATGGGAATAATCTTTTTATTATTGAATCTGTGCCCACTTCAATGCTCTTTTATTACTGCTTTGCAACTCGTACCCCTCTTGTATAATTGGCGCATCTTTTTTAAAAAAAATCTTTATTTGTAGTTTTAACATAAAGCACAACAATGTATACCAATACAATGTACAATGAATTACAAGAGTACCACAATATTCTCTTCAGTCTGGTGCCGCAAATACAACATAGACGATGAACAATCTTTTTTGGTTTCACAGTATTGCCAGGGGATATACTAGACACAGCGGGATACATCATCATACAAGGATCAAGAGGATTTTGTCAGTTGTGAAGACCCAAGGACAGATATATATATCGTCTGTTGACAACCCAAGGCACATATGAGGCTACCTGATGGGGCCAGCGCCCCAATCTGACAACCTGGACGGCTCAAATGCTTCCAAGGCTCATCCACTGTAACTCAAGGAACTGCGATTGGAGTAGGATGCGCATCTGCGGAGGTTTGTAATAGTAGATACCCCCGAAGAGGCCCCCATACATCTCTAGGCCTGGAGGTATGCGGCACTGTCTCAGCATAGATGGCAGTCTGTTCTTGGCAATATGTTCGGTCTGCCAACCATTCCTTGAATTTCGGGGCTCTGCCCCTTCCCCATCGACACACTACTCTTCATTTGGCTAACAACAATGAAATAGAAAGGAATTTCCTATGGGCAACAGGCATCTGTGCCTTGTATCCTAGGAGTGCGAGCAAAGGGTCCCGTTCTATTAATCTGTCAGTCATCTTTTCAAGCGCCACCAATACCTGCTCCCAATATTCTTGTATTATGGGGCACAACCACGCTAGATGTAAGAACCCTGCACCTGCCTGTTTGCATCATTCACATCAGTGTCTGCCAGCTTAAATTTGTATTTGAGCAGCGTATAATATAAGCGATGCAGATATTTATAATGTATCACTCGAAGCCTACAGCTTGCTGAGATCTGTGCTGTTTGGAGGCAGCAATATCTCCACTGATCTTCTGTGATTTCTCGCCCTAGATCTTCTCCCCACTGCACACGAGACGGACTGTGAATTCCCTCCCTGTGTGACCGTATGCTGGAGTACAGGGCTGACACTAGATGCTTTCCATCAGTGGATCCTAGCATTTGATGCAGCGGGGGGAGACTCAAGGGTTCCTGCGGGAAGTCAGGAATAATTGTTCGTATTCCCTGTCATAGACGCACATAAAGGAATACATCTAAAGGCTTATGAGGTGTATTCTGTAAAAATTGCTCGAGAGAGCGAAACTTCCCAGCGTCAAATAAATCTCCCCACGCGTGAATGTGGACTCGTTAGCACAACCCCAAGAAACCCTTTTCCTGCAACAGTGATAATTGGCGCATCTTTAATAAAAAATCTGATCAACTTTTCTACAATGTTCCATTCTCTGCCTTCTTTGCTCTACTCCCTGTATTTCTCCACCATTGTGGTGATCCAGATTGAAACCATCTGTGTGTGTTACCTCCCTTTTATAGACTCCTGTCCCTGGGATGTTTCTTTCCTCCAATCCTTACTAGTGAATGTGTGTCTCATTCCAATCTAAGTTTTCTGAAGGGGGTCTGACAAAATCAGAACATTTTTTTGGGCTGGGGAAATTGGAGTGTATTTTATGTCCTCCGTGCTTTGGGTGGGCCAAGATTCTGATCGGCTTCTCTGATCTTACAATTGCACTCTGCAGGCACATGTGCTCTAGATCCAATTTTACATGAGCCTTGAGCTCAGAGTGGCTGCAGTGTTGCAAATCCTCCGAGTCTAAGAGCTGATTCTGTTCTTTTATGGTGCTAGTTTTGTGATTTCTTATTTTACAACGGAGAACTGTTGTGTATTTTTTAGTATATTTATCGGCCAACAGGGCGGCACAGTGCTCAGACATTTTCCCCTTTGAGTTTTTTTTTTTAATGAGAATATAGTTTGATTTATCTATCAATGGAATAAAACATTTCAGGGATTCTTACAATCCTTATACTCCTTTGGTTCAGTGATTCAACACGTGTTTAAACTGGCTTTCCCATTGTTTTAATATTTTCAGTGGTTCCAAGTAAATGAGACTAAAATAAATAAAAGGAAAATAGATTGCGGTACTATAATTAAATAGAAGTCCTTCTATTAGTAAGGTTATATTTTTAGATTGATCGTTTTGATACTGCATTTCCTAAATGTGTTTTATGTTACATACTACTGAGCAATGTTGTATGCGAAATTGATGTTTACAATAAAAGCTATTTAACAAGCTCTTTAGATAGACCTTATGTAAACTGTACGTTCCGGGGACTATATAACTAGACATGTCTATGAAGATTTAAATGTGAGTCTGATTATAGGCAGTTTTTTTTAATTAAAAGAAAAGTTGATGTACCCATTAATATTTGTTATATTGAACGTGTTACTTTTCATGTTCCTTCAAATTATGGCCTCTTTCGTTGCATTTTGGAACATGTAGGAACTTGTAGCAAATTATAGATGGAAATTAAATTAATCGTGCGTTTAAGAAGTATGCAATGTCAATGTGCGAAGCATTCCAATTAAATGCACATCTTGAATTTTGGTGTACGAAAAACATATAAGTATTTGAATAGGGTGCACATGACTGTTTTGTATAGCATTGAGTACATGGTTAATTTTGTATTTTAATATAAAATCTTTTTGTTATCAGTTTAGCAATGGTGCTGTTTTCTGTGGCTTGGAAGCTGAAAGGGTGGTTTAACAGCTTTCTTCAAACCTCATCTTTTGGAGTGGATTTATTGAATCTGTAATAAAGGTTCTATTTTCAGCTTCGACTCTTCAATAAAATCTTGTGATTCTGGGGGATCACATAATCTACCTCGGCCTACAAGTGCAAAATATGTGCAGTGTAATGCAGTACAATTGTAAATGTGTGAAATGTAAATGTGTAATTCAAATATGTAAAATCCCTCCTTAATGTCCACAATCGTATATAGTTTCCTAACATTCCCAGGTAATGTGTAGCACTCCGTTGCTTCCCAGCGAGGTTCACACAATATAAATATCAATATAATATAATACAATATTATAGCTTGTGAAAGAAAATTCACCACTAACTTTGTCATGGACAAAGACAGTGGCTTGCCTCTGCATCTCTTCATCATGATCCAATATCCTGTGAAGATGTTTGTTATTTGCATAATTTACATCTGAATATTTCTTAAGCAAAAAGGTAATGCTTTTAGAGTAGAACCCCTATGTGAATGCCAAGTTCCTGAGGTTGTAATTAAAGATTTGCTGTCAGTTAAAGATGCAGATACTTGGCTTCACAGTGCCAATGATGTTCAAGAAATTTGCCAATCCCTGCCTTCCTGAACATGCATTATTATGTAGATCTGTCAATGGGCCAAGAGAAATCATAGGTGGGCTTACCAGACAAAAGAATGGTCTCTGTTGGAAATGGGGGTCTCTAGTTGGCAGTGGTATGCACCCTGTCCAAGTAGAAACCCTTCCTTCTAGTCAGAGTAAGGGAGTTACACACCCAAGATAACCCCTTCTCACTCCCTTGGTAGCTTGGCACTAGCAGTCAGACTTACTTCAGAGGCAATGTGTAAAGCATTTGTACATACAGCAAACACTAACAGTGAAAACACTACAAATGGACACCTCACCAGTTTAGAAAAATAAGCAATCTAAACAAAACAAGATTAAAATGACTAAAATCTCAAATAGAGGGGGACATCTTAAGAAAGGTTAAAGATCTCTTTTGAAAGAACTTAACATTTGGATACATCATACTGCTTGCCGAAAAAGATTGTCCGCCTGAGTTTGTGATGGATTGCCCAAAGGGGTAAATCATCGTTTTGCCTGCTTTCTCTGACCTCGTTCCATAATCTTTAAAACATTAATACGCCCAGGAGCTCCGGCATTATACCACAACCATGTAGGGTGGGACTTGGAGTCTACACACCACGAAATGCCATTAAAATCTACTCCAAATCCTCAGAGACAGTACCCTATAAAAAATGCAAAAAGACAGGTCAAACAAATTCTAGACCAACTTGAATACCAAGGTGTAATTGAGACTTGCACCTCCCCAATGAATAATCCTTTGTTTCCCGTAATGAAACCTGACAACACCTATATAGTTTTAGATTACCAACATTTAAACACACGCGCACAAACATTTGCAGTTCAAAATGCACACAGTGCCGCATTAATAAATAACATTGTGCGGAGGTAATATAAAACGACATTAGATATGTCGAATGGATTCTTCTCCCAGAATATAGCTCCAGAAAGAAGATATCTGACAGCATTCTCTGCCCTAGGCACTCAGCGAAATGTTTGTCGTTTGCCTTAAGGGTTTAAGAACAGCCCGGGGCTACCCTCGACAAGAGTGTCAGAAATATTACAAACATGCGATGAGGAGGCTGTGTCCGATGTAGATTATATTCATCTGATGGACGATTAATTACTTGAACACTTGAGCAGGGTAAACAACATATTTGTGGGATTCACCAATTTGGACTACAAATTTAACTTAAAAGAAAAATTCAAAATTGCCCTCAATGTCCTATTTTTGGGATATGAGCAATCAAGTGAAGGCAAGAGCCTGACAGCCAACTTTTTGGAAAAGTGCCCGCTGCTCCAACCTCCAAAGAATCAAAAGGGTTTGCAATCCATTTTAGGATTTCTAAATTTTGGTAGAACATGCATTCTACATTACGCAGAAAGAGGAAAACCTTTCTACGACTTAATCAGACCTGATTTCACACCACATCAGTGGATGCAACAACACACAGATGCTATTATGTCAGCCAGAACTGAACGTAGAGTATCTAATCATTTACACACACGTGTGACTACCACCAACTTGGTGATCCGGGTCGTCCTGGGTTTATCAGGCTATACTTACATCACTTTCAATTAAGGTGAGGCAGTTCCAACTGCATGCAAACCACATTTGTACACAAATGCTGAAATTCGATTTGCAGCAACTGAAAAAATACTGACAGCAGTACAGACTGCTGTAATGAGAGAAAGAGCACTGGCACAGGGAAAACGCATAATTGTTGTAACCCTGGTACCAACTTCAGAAGCTGTTACCAAAGCAAGCATTCCAAATGCAAAAGCACTGCATCCGCGATGGATACAATGGGCTAATTCTCTCACTGCAACAGATGTAAATTACAAATACGATTCTACATCACAAACACAAGCGTTCTTGCACTACAAACAAGAATACCCTCTCCCGAATTAAATATTGCCTTTAGAGAAATATGACTACATAATTTACACTGATGGATCAGCTCAGCCTGCCGTAGGAAGTACACAGCAATATAGCGCAGCATGTGCTATAGTGAAGGGATATATGCGGAATGGTAAATTCCATCCCAGCAATACGACTACACAATCTATAGGAGATTGTACAGAGCAGTTGGCAGAGCTGAAAGCCCTGATATTGGCACTAAAGTATACGGATCGGGACTTACCCAAACTGATAGTGTGCGATTTGTTTTACTGTATGCAGTCCTACAATGAATATCTTCATTACTAGAGCCAGAAGGGTTTAGAGATTCCAAGGGTTGCACAATTAAACATAAATTGTTATGGGAACAAGTGGCAAAGCTGAAAGCATGCCTGCCACGGTTCAAGGTATTCACACCTTGAGTCACCAGCATGTTGGCATATAGGTTGAAGGGAATTCACTGGCTGATGAACCCGCCAAGGCGACAGTGTGAACTGCTGCCGTTGCTGCATTCACTCGTGCTAGCATGAGGATAAACTTAGACATACTGATAGCTGTCAACGCCTCAAATAACGGCTCTGCTGTCCCGAAAGGTTTTCCACTCAAATATTCCTATAAATTAGATGCGCAAAACACACCGTATGCTCAAATTCCAGGAGTGTGGATAGAGTTATACCAAACACTGATCGCAAAATAGGTTTAATAGTAGCTGCACACAATGGTCTGGGCTGCTACAGTTTCGTTACTGAAGCGGCAATTCTGGTGGCCATGTTTGTCTAAACAAAGGCTTATGTTTTAAAGTGCGACATCTGTCGACAGATGAAAGGTTCCACTGTAGCACGGCCACCACAAACGCCATTACTCATTTCAGACAGACCTCTCGCATGTGTCTATTTGGATCACTGTGGCCCCTTAAATTCAGAAGGGGCTTACAAGTACATCTTGGTGGCATTAGATTCATGCTCTAGATTTCTGTGGGTTTGGCCTTAGCGCTTGGCTAACGCTCGAACTGTTATAAAGGATTTGCGAGTCTTTATGGGGACATATGCAATTGGCACGTAACATCACGACTGTGGCCCTGCGTTTAGCTCTCGGGCTTACAAGGAAGCCATGGAAAATATGGGTATTGCCTTGCCGTACTCCTCCCCCTACCATTTATTTATTTTATTTATTTATTTAGAAAGTTTTGTATAGCGCGAACGTGACCCTGGAGGGTATCAGAGCGCTTTACATGGAGATAACACGATTAGCACTTGGTCTGATCAACATGCAAACATATGTGTGAGAGACAAACAAATCAACGATTAAGAATAGGCTAACAGTGGTTGGAGTAGAATAAAGCACGTACAAGGCAGGATAGTCTACATAAGAGTTTGCTATCTGAATCTATTCAATGTCATTGATATGTTGTTTTAGGGTAAGAACTTAGTCAGTAGATAGGATTTGGCTTCTCTTTTGAAGGCGTAGGTGGAGGAGATTAGGCGAAGATCCGGTGGTAAAGAGTTCCATATCTGGGGAGCGACAGCCGAGAATGCTCTAGCCCCAGGTTTCTTTTTGTGGGTTGTAAATCGAGAATGGGACTGAACTCGTTCTTGTCTTTCTTTTGGACCAGAAAGAACCTGGAATACAGTCCTGTTCCCCAGTGTACAAGAGGAACAGGTTCTATTGCCCTTTTTTGTAAGAGAATTTTGCCCTCCAATTGTTACTGAAGTAAGGGATCGATGGAGGAGGGCTGGTTCTGTCATATCAAAAAAAAAAAAGATCTGTCTTTCTTTGTTCCTGGTTCTCTTGTATTGCAGCTCTTTCAATGGCTTTCAATCCCTAATCCTAATAAATGGCATTAATTTATATGTTTGCCATATCTCTATCCTAAAGTCCACTGATGTCTCATTAAATACAAAGCTATCTCATTAGCTCTAATTATTAGTCCCCTCCTGGGTCCAACAGCTCTTTGGCGTTGAGGTGCCTCTTTTGAAAAGGTTTGTGCCTCAAGTTCTTTTTAATCCATTTTGTATTGGCAATATATACATAAATGCAATGCAGGTGCTTTGCATTATGTAAAAAGAATTTGTAGTTTGATTTAAATGCTAGGGTCATTTCACATCCATTCCAGGTCTAAAAGTTCAGGACAGCTTACATGATATTTACATAATCAACCGTTCTGCGATGAACAAAAAGAATAAACAACACAACTGAGTAAATACTGTGGATGGTGAACATCCTCAGGCCAAAGGCTCTCTCATGTACAGATTGTTGTATCCAGTTCTACTGTTATGAGTTTACAATCTGGGATTATCTAATAAATCCTGTCATGTAAATCCAATCTGTAATAACAGTGAACGTCTTGGGGGCAGTGGACCTATGGTGGGGGGAATTGATGATCATGGAGGGAAATGGGGGAGCCACATGGGAAACCAGGCCACAAGCTTATTATGTCCTGAGAACTTCAGCTCTCTACGAATGTGTGATAACTCATAGGTCAATGTTCCCAAAACAAACTCTTGCCCAGCCCAACCCCTTCTAATGTAGCTGTTTTCTGACCCTCTGACACCTCTCAACACAATGACATTGGGAATAATCTTTTTATTATTGAATCTGTGTCCACTTCAATGCTCTTGTGTTACTGCTTTGCAACTCGTACCCCTCTTGTATAATTGGCGCATCTTTTTTTTTTTAATCTTTATTTGTAGTTTTAACATAAAGCACAACAATGTATACCAATACAATGTACAGTGAATTACAAGAGTACCACAATATTCTCTTCAGTCTGGTGCCGCAAATACAACATAGACGATGAACAATCTTTTTAGTTTCACAGTATTGCCAGGGGAATATACTAGACACAGCGGGATACATCATCATACAAGGATCAAGAGGATTTTGTCAGTTGTGAAGACCCAAGGACAGATATATATATCGTCTGTTGACAACCCAAGGCACATATGAGGCTACCTGATCGGGCCAGCGCCCCAATCTGACAACCTGGACGGCTCAAATGCTTCCAAGGCACATCCACTGTAACTCAAGGAACTGCGATTGGAGTAGGATGCGCATCTGCGGAGGTTTGTAATAGTAGATCCCCCCCCGAAGAGGCCCCCATACATCTCTAGGTCTGGAGGTATGCGGTACTGTCTCAGCATAGACGGCAGTCTGTTCTTGGCAATATGTTAGGTCCGCCAACCATTCCTTGAATTTCGGGGCTCTGCCCCTTCCCCATCGACACGCTACTCTTCGTTTGGCTAACAACAAGGAATTTCCTATGGGCAACAGGCATCTGTGCCTTGTATCCTAGGAGTGCGAGCAAAGGGTCCCGTTCTATTAATCTGTCCGTCATCTTTTCAAGCGCCACCAATACCTGCTCCCAATATTCTTGTATTATGGGGCACAACCACGCTAGATGTAAGAACCCTGCACCTGCCTGTTTGCATCATTCACATCTATCAGTGTCTGCCAGCTTAAATTTGTATTTGAGCGGCGTATATTATAAGCGATGCAGATATTTATAATGTATCACTCGAAGCCTACAGCTTGCTGAGATCTGTGCTGTTTGGAGGCAGCAATATCTCCACTGATCTTCGGTGATTTCTCACCCTAGATCTTCTCCCCACTGCACACGAGACGGACTGTGAATTCCCTCCCTGTGTGACCGTATGCTGGAGTATAGGGCTGACACTGGATGCTTTCCATCAGTGGATCCTAGCATTTGATGCAGCGGAGGGAGACTCAAGGGTTCCTGCGGGAAGTCAGGAATAATTGTTCGTATTCCCTCTCATAGACACACATAAAGGAATACATCTAAAGGCTTATGAGGTGTATTCTGTAAAAATTGCTCGAGAGAACGAAACTTCCCAGCGTCAAATAAATCTCCCCACGCATGAATGTGGACTCGTTGGCACAACCCCAAGAAACCCTTTTCCTGCAACAGTGATAATTGGCGAATCTTTAATAAAATAGCTGATGAACTTTTCTACAATGTTCCATTCTCTGCCTTCTTTGCTCTACTCCCTGTATTTCTCCACCATTGTGGTGATCCAGATTCAGCCATCTGTGTGTGTTACCTGCCTCTTATAGACTCCTGTCCCTGGGATGTTTCTTTCCTCCAATCCTTACTAGTGAACATGTGTCTCATTCCAACCTAAGTTTTCTGAAGGGGGTCTGACAAAATCAAAACCTTTTTTTTGGCTGGGGAAATTGGAGTGTATTTTATGTCCTCCATGCTTTGGGTGGGCCAAGATTCTGTTCGGCTTCTCTGATCTTACAATTGCACTCTGCAGGCACATGTGCTCCAGATCCAATTTTACATGAGCCTTGAGCTCAGAGTGGCTACAGTGTTGCAAATCCTCCGAGTCTAAGAGCTGATTCTGCTCTTTTATGGTGCTAGTTTTGTGATTTCTTATCTTACAACGGAGAGCAGTTGTGTATTTTTTAGTATATTTATCGGCCAACAGGGCGGCACAGTGCTCAGACATTTTCCTCTTTGAGTTGTTTTTTTAATGAGAATATAGTTTGATTTATCTATCAATGGAATAAAACATTTCAGGGATTACAATCCATATACTCCTTTGGTTCAGTGATTCAACACGTGTTTAAACTGGCTTTCCCATTGTTTTAATATTTTCAGTGGTTCCAAGTAAATGAGACTAAAAAAAATAAAAGGAAAATAGATTGCGGTACTATAATTAAATAGAAGTGCTTCTATTAGTAAGGTTATATTTTTAGAATGATCCTTTTGATACTACATTTACTAAATGTGTTTTATGTTACATACTACTGAGCAATGTTGTATGCGAAATTGATGTTTACAATAAAAGCTATTTAACAAGCTCTTTAGATAGACCTTTTGTAAACTGTACGTTCTGGGGACTATATAACTAGACATGTCTATGAAGATTTAAATGTGAGTCTGATTATAGGCAGTTTTTTTAAATTAAAAGAAAAGTTGATGTACCCATTAATATTTGTTATATTGAACGTGTTACTTTTCATGTTCCTTCAAATTATGGCCTCTTTCGTTGCATTTTGGAACATGTAGGAACTTGTAGCAAATTATAGATGGAAATTAAATTAATCGTGCGTTTAAGAAGTATGCAATGTCAATGTGCGAAGCATTCTAATTAAATGCACATCTTGAATTTTGGTGTACGAAAAACATATAAGTATTTGAATAGGGCGCACATGACTGTTTTGTATAGCATTGAGTACATGGTTAATTTTGTATTTTAATATAAAATCGTTTTGTTATCAGTTGAGCAATGGTGCTGTTTTCTGTGGCTTGGAAGCTGAAAGGGTGGTTTAATAGCTTTCTTCAGACCTCATCTTTTGGAGTGGATTTATTGAATCTGTAATAAATGTTCTAATTTCAGCTTCGACTCTTCAATAAAATCTTGTGATTCTGGGGGATCACATAATCTTCCTCGGCCTACAAGTGCAAAATATGTGCAGTGTAATGCAGTACAATTATAAATGTGTGAAATGTAAATGTGTAATTCAAATATGTAAAATCCCTCCTTAATGTCCACAATCGTATATAGTTTCCTAACATTCCCAGGTAATGTGTAGCACTCCGTTGCTTCCCAGCGAGGTTCACACAATATAAATATCAATATAATATAATACAATATTATAGCTTGTGATCGAAAATTCACCACTAACTTTGTCATGGACAAAGACAGTGGCTTGCCTCTGCATCTCTTCTTCATGATCCAATATCCTGTGAAGATGTTTGTTATTTGCATAATTTACATCTGAATATTTCTTAAGCAAAAAGGTAATGCTTTTAGAGGAGAACCCCTATGTGAATGCCAAGTTCCTGAGGTTGTAATTAAAGATTTGCTGTCAGTTAAAGATGCAGATACTTGGCTTCACAGTGCCAATGATGTTCAAGAAATTTGCCAATCTCTGCCTTCCTGAACATGCATTATCATGTAGATTTGTCAATGGGCCAAGAGAAATCATAGGTGGGCTTACCAGACAAATGAATGGTCTCTGTTGGAAATGGGGGTCTCTAGTTGGCAGTGGTATGCACCCTGTCCAAGTAGAAACCCTTCCTTCTAGTCAGAGTAAGGGAGTTACACACCCAAGATAACCCCTTCTCACTCCCTTGGTAGCTTGGCACTAGCAGTCAGACTTACTTCAGAGGCAATGTGTAAAGCGTTTGTATATACAGCAAACACTAACAGTGAAAACACTACAAATGGACACCATACCAGTTTAGAAAAATAAGCAATCTAAACAAAACAAGAATAAAATGACTAAAATCTCAAATAGAGGGGGACATCTTAAGAAAGGTTAAAGGTCTCTTTTGAGAGAACTTAACATTTGGATACGTCATACTGCTTGCCAAAAAAGATTGTCCGCCTGAGTTTGTGATGGATTGCCCAAAGCGGTAAATCATCGTTTTGCCTGCTTTCTCTGACCTCGTTCCATAATCTTTAAAACATTAATACGCGCAGGAGCTCTGGCATTATACCACAACCATGTAGGGTGGGACGTGGAGTCTACACACCACGAAATGCCATTAAAATCTACTCCAAATCCTCAGAGACAGTACCCTATAAAAAATGCAAAAAGACAGGTCAAACAAATTCTAGACCAACTTGAATACCAAGGTGTAATTGAGACGTGCACCTCCCCAATGAATAATCCTTTGTTTCCCGTAATGAAACCTGACAACACCTATATAGTTTTAGATTACCAACATTTAAACACACGCGCACAAACAGTTGCAGTTCAAAATGCACACAGTGCCGCATTAATGAATAACATTGTGCTGAAGAAATATAAAACGAAATTAGATATGTCGAATGGATTCTTCTGCCAGAATATAGCTCCAGAAAGAAGATATCTGACAGCATTCTCTGCCCTAGGCACTCAGCGAAATGTTTGTCATTTGCCTTAAGGGTTTAAGAACAGCCCGGGGCTACCCTCGACAAGAGTGTCAGAAATATTACAAACATGCGATGAGGAGGCTGTGTCCGATGTAGATTATATTCATCTGATGGACGATTAATTACTTGAACACTTGTGCAGGGTAAACAACATATTTGTGGGATTCACCAATTTGGACTACAAATTTAACTTAAAAGAAAAATTCAAAATTGCCCTCAATGTCCTATTTTTGGCATATGAGCTATCAAGTGAAGGCAAGAGCCTGACAGCCAACTTTTTGGAAAAGTGCCCGCTGCTCCAACCTCCAAAGAATCAAAAGGGTTTGCAATCCATTTTAGGATTTCTAAATTTTGGTAGAACATGCATTCTAGATTACGCAGAAAGAGGAAAACCTTTCTACGACTTAATCAGACCTGATTTCACACCACATCAGTGGACGCAACAACACACAGATGCTATTATGTCAGCCTGAACTCTACGTAGAGTATCTAATCATTTACACACACGTGTGACTACCACCAACTTGGTGATCCGGGTCGTCCTGGGTTTATCAGGCTATACTTACATCACTTTCAATTAAGGTGAGGCAGTTCCAACTGCATACAAACCACATTTGTACACAAATGCTGAAATTCGATTTGCAGCAACTGAAAAAATACTGACAGCAGTACAGACTGCTGTAATGAGAGAAAGAGCACTGGCACAGGGAAAACGCATAATTGTTGTAACCCTGGTACCAACTTCAGAAGCTGTTATCAAAGCAAGCATTCCAAATGCAAAAGCACTGCATCCGCGATGGATACAATGGGCTAATTCTCTCACTGCAACAGATGTAAATTACAAATACGATTCTACATCACAAACACAAGCGTTCTTGCACTACAAACAAGAATACCCTCTCCCGAATTAAATCTTGCCTTTAGAGAAATATGAATACATAATTTACACTGATAGATCAGCTCAGCCTGCCATAGGAAGTACACAGCAATATAGCGCAGCATGTGCTATAGTGAAGGGATATATGCGGAATGGTAAGTTCCATCCCAGCAATACGACTACATAATCTATAGGAGATTGTACAGCGCAGTTGGCAGGGCTGAAAGACCTGATATTGGCACTAAAGTATACGGATCGGGACTCACCCAAACTGATAGTGTGCGATTTGTTTTACTGTATGCAGTCCTACAATGAATATCTTCATTACTGGAGCGGTTCCAAGGGTTGCACAATTAAACATAAATTGTTATGGGAACAAGTGGCAAAGCTGAAAGCATGCCTGCCACGGTTCAAGGTATTCACACCTTGAGTCACCAGCATGTTGGTATATATGTTGAAGGGAATTCACTGGCTGATGAACCCGCCAAGGCGACAGTTTGAACTGCTGCCATTGCTGCATTCACTCGTTCTAGCATGAGGATAAACTTAGGCATACTGATAGCTGTCAACGCCTCAAATAACGGCTCTGCTGTCCAGAAAGGCTTTCCACTCAAATATTCCTATAAATTAGATGCGCAAAACACACCGTATGCTCAAATTCCAGGAGTGTGGATAGAGTTATACCAAACACTGATCGCAGAATAGGTTTAATAGTAGCTGCACATAATGGTCTGGGCTCTGCACAAGCAGGAGTCACTGCTACAGTTTTGTTACTGAAGCGGCAATTCTGGTGGCCATGTTTGTCTAAACAAAGGCTTATGTTCTAAAGTGCGACATCTGTCGACAGATGAAAGGTTCCACTGTAGCACGGCCACCACAAACACCATTACTCATTTCAGACAGACCTCTCGCATGTGTCTATTTGGATCACTGCGGCCCCTTAAATTCAGAAGGGGCTTACAAGTACATCTTGGTGGCATTAGATTCATGCACTAGATTTCTGTGGGTTTGGCCTCAGCGCTTGGCTAACACTCGAACTGTTATAAAGGATTTGCTAGTCTTTATGGGGACATATGCAATTGGCACGTAACATCACGACTGTGGCCCTGCGTTTAGCTCTCGGGCTTACAAGGAAGCCATGGAAAATATGGGTATGGCCTTGCGGTACTCCTCCCCCTACCATTTATTTATTTTATTTATTTATTTAGAAAGTTTTGTATAGCGAGAACGTGACCCTGGAGGGTATCAGAGCGCTTTACATGGAGATAACACGATTAGCACTTGGTCTGATCAACATGCAAACATATGTGTGAGAGACAAACAAATCAGCAATTAAGAATAGGCCAACAGTGGTTGGAGTAGAATAAAGCACGTACAAGGCAGGATAGTCTACATAAGTGTTTGCTATCTGAATCTATTCAATGTCATTGATATGTTGATTTAGGGTAAGAACTTAGTCAGTAGATATGATTTGGCTTCTCTTTTGAAGGCGTAGGTGGAGGAGATTAGGCAAAGATCCGGTGGTAAAGAGTTCCATATCTGGGGAGCGACAGCCGAGAATGCTCTAGCCCCAGGTTTCTTTTTGTGGGTTCATTGGGGTTTCAGCAACAAGGTGAGTGCACTTCGTGAGGATCTGCTCCCCCTGATTTTTCTAGCTTTTGTGCAAGGTAACTGGGGGTGTTGAAGTGTAGCGCTTTGTGTGTCATGCAAGCAATTTTCAGTTGGATTCTTGCTTCATATGGTAGCCAATTTAAGGTTTTTAGGGCTGTGAGATGTGTGCATTTCTTTTAGTTCCAAGAACAAGTCTTGCTGCTGCATGGAGAAAGGCTCTTAGTGGTGCTAGTTTGTATTTAGGTAGGCCACATAGTGTGGCACTACCGTAATCCAATCTGGGTAATATTAGGGCTTGTACTGCTTGTTTTAGATCTTCATGAGGTAGGTATGGTTTCAGTTTCCGCAGAATGCTCAGGTGGTAGTTTGCTCCTTTGGTGGCAGCACTAATGTGACTCTGCATATTTAGGTGTTTGTCTAATGTAATACCTAAGGATCTGGCAGAGTCTATGATGTAGGACGAGCATTTGAGGGCTGTAAGATGATTCAGCCACAGATCAATCTTGATGTTGTTATTTGGTGGAGAGATGAGAAGAAATTCAGTTTTAGCAGCGTTAAGTGTGAGGTGGTTAACCGTGAGCCAGAGGTGTGTATTTTGTAGGATGGAATTACGGGATATAATGTCCTCAGGAGAGGCAATTTTGAGATATAGCTGGGTGTCATCAGTGTACATATGGTAGTGGATGTTAGCTGATTTTAGGAGGTTTGCTAGTGGTTCCAGGAATAAGTTGGAGAATGGGGGAGAGAGCGGATCCTTGAAGAACACCAAGAGTTATCGCTTCTCGCTTAGATAGAGATTGATTCATTTTGACTCGTAAGGATCTGTTTTGGAGGAAAGAAGCAAACTATTGAAATATGGCCCATTCTTTGTTCCAGTAGTTTTAGTAGGGTGTCATGTTTGATGGTGTCAAAGGCAGCAGATAAATCAAGCAATATTAGAAGGGGGGGAGGAGCCTAGCGCGCATCCAAGATGGTCGCGTGAGCACAGGGCTCCCCGGACCCTTTCTGCTCCTCGGAATTTATCCTGAGAATATCCTGATGTGGTTTATGGAATCTGGGAGATGAAGACCAGCTGAGCACATATCTCTTTTCAAAAATCAACTCGGACCTGGGAATCCTGAGTTGTCGTCGTCGGAACTTTTGGGACCCACCCGACGGAAGTGACCGGGGCGAAGGTGACCCGTGGGGCCGGGCTGCAATTGAACAACAGCGGCTTCAGCGCGGTGCCAGTTGCCGATCCACCACTTTCGGTTTCGGTTTTGGACTTCAGGAGACCAGCTGGCGGGTGCGCTCGGGGTGGCGAGGTGCTTCCTGGGCCTCTGCACGAGGTTTCCTCCACCTGCCACTAGAGTGCCTATCGCCTCGGACCCCTATACCGACATTTTGAGGTCTTCCTGCTGGTGCCCTTACACCTCTTGATTGGAGGTCCCCTTGAGTGACCGTGTTCACATGGGGGGCAAAGGGGGTCCCGAGGGGCGCAAGACCAAGGCCTCCCTCCGCGGGGGAGCGGTCCAGAGCAACAACATGGACCGCTACACCCAGGGCAGAGGGTCCCCTGGTGCTGCTGGCCTCCCCCCGGACGCTGCAGGGGGAGGCACGAACGTCTCTACGGAACTTTCCCTGCAGGACATTATGGGCGCCATTGCTGGCATCAGGGAAACCATCGCCACGCAATACGAGGCCCTGGCCCGTAAGATCGACACCGTCGCGATTGATGTCACCCTGATCCGGGCCGACCTCTCCAAAACTAACGAGAGGGTCCAGGCCCTCGATACACGGACCTCCACCCTCGGTGCGGAGGTGTCGGATCTGCGGGCCGCGCTTGGAGACATCAGGGTGGTCAACGATCATATGGCCCGGCGGCTTGAGGACTTCGAGGGACGGGCCCGACGCAACAACATCCGCGTCATAGGTGTACCGGAGTCCTCCGACGGCCGCCCGGTTGACCTCGTGGTCGAGGAACTTATCCTGCAACAGTTGTCCCCGGCTGGCCTAAGTAAGTTCTTTGCCGTGGAGCGGGCCCATCGAGTTCCGGGCGGTCGGCCACGGCCGGGGGCCCCCCCGAGGCCTATCGTGGCCAAACTATTCCACTACAGGGACCGCGACGCTATTCTGCAGGCCTCACGGACCCACGGCCCGGTTCGTCACGAGAACTCGACCATCAATTTTTACCCGGACTTCACGCAACTGGTCCAGAAACAGCGGATGGGATTCCAAGGGGTGAAGCGTCGTCTCCGCGAGCTGGGCCTAAAGTATTCGATGCTCTACCCTGCAAAACTCCGAGTGGAACATGGGGATCGGACAGCCTTTTTTGACTCTCCTGTGACCGCAAGTGACTGGCTGGACTCGCTGCCGGACGGAGGTGGCCGTCCCGGACCCTCTGCGGGCACCGCAGGTGACGGGTCCCCTTTAGAATGACTTTTGGTCCTTGATTTTGCCGTTTTGCACTGTTCAGTTGGGTCTTACTCCTTTTGTATATTGTGTTTCACCAGGACCTGTGAGGGGGGCGGGCGGGGACGGGTCCCTTTCCTCCTCCGGGGTCTTTTCGTAGAATGGGGTTAGTGGGGCGACAGGCACACTGCAAGTTGGGGGGGTTTTTTGGCCCGCAGGGGTGCAGGGTGGGGGGAGTTGGACTTGGGGGGGGGTTGGGGGGGAGGAGGGGTTGTTTTGTTGTGTGTTTTTTGTTTACAGGGCGAGGTATTGATTTTTGTCCACATCTGGGAACGGTGCTGCAGGCTGGGGGACCCTTGATCTATTGGAGGGGATGGGGGGGGACGGGTTGAGGCTTATGTCATGGAACGTCAATGGGTTGGGGGACCGTATCAAGCGGGGTGTAGTGCTGCAATATTTGCGTCGCTTGACTCCTGATGTGGTGTTTCTCCAGGAGACGCATCTGGTTGGTAATGTTTGTCATGCAATGAACAGGGGGGGATATCACCTCGTAGCCCATTCTGGTTTCACAACTGGTTCCAGGGGGGTGGGCATTCTCCTGCGAACCTCCCTTCCGGTGGAGATCACCAAGATAGTCTCGGATGACAGAGGGCGCTATGTGTGTTTGATTGGGAGGTGGGAGGGGCAGCCCCTTACCCTGGTTTCAGTCTACGTCCCCCCGGGCCTCCAGAACTCCACCTTCACTGACTTGGGTCGAATGCTGCTTGACCTTCCGGACAGCCTCCTGCTCATGGGCGGGGACTTTAATTCTGTGGTTTCGGGTGAACTGGATCGTTACCCACCAAGGACCCTCCCCGCTGCCCAGGCGTGGCTGGGTGGGATGTTGGAGACCTTCGGCCTGGTGGATAGCTGGAGATTAATGCATCCGACCCAATGTCAGTTCACCTTTCACTCGGGGGCGCATGGGAGTCTCTCTAGGTTAGACTACTTCCTTATGCCCGCGGCGCAGACTGGTCGGATTAGAGAGGTCAGGCACCTGGCGCGGGGTATCTCCGACCATTCTCCGCTGTGGCTTCTTTTTGACACCGGGTCGCGGTCTGCAGGGCGGATCGCTCCCATTAACCCATGGTATCTGCGAGACCCTACGACTCGCGACAGCCTGGTTAAGGCTATGGACCAATACTTCCTTGATAACGAGGGGTCGGTGTCGTCTGCAATGTCCCTGTGGGAAGCCTTTAAAACCGTGATCCGCGGACACGCCCTCTCCCAGATAGTGGTGGCTAAGAAGGTCAAGAGTGAGGCAGTGGTGAGGCTGGAGACTGACATCTCGGGGCTGGAGTCGGCCTTGGAGGCGAATGTCACTCCGGACGGGCTCCATGCCCTTAGCCTGAAACAGTTTGAATATAGGTCCCTGGTCACTGACGCGGCCAAAACTATGTATAGGGAGCAGCAGGGTCGACTGTACGACGCCGGGGACAAGGCGGGAAAGTTGATTGCGTGGCTGGACAAAAAGGAGAGAGTGAATCGTGTGGTCCCGGAGTTGCGTGCTGCGGATGGTATGTGTGTGACTGAGCCGGATGAGATTGTGGAATGTTTCGCCGACCACCTCCGGGCTGTGTACTCCCCAGTGACTGACAGAGATGAGGACGACTCTCGCCTTCTACTGAGGGATATTGCCTTGCCCGGCCTGTCCGTTGAGGACCGTGAGCGGCTGGACGCCCCCTTGTCGGCGGATGAAATAGCGACCGCGATCCGCTCCCTTCGCTCGGGCAAGGCTATGGGTCCCAACGGTCTGCCCATTGAGCTATATAAATTGCGCCCTGATAAGCTTGCGCCCTTCCTCAGTCGCATGTTCCGTGAGTCTCTTGCGGCGGGTTCCCTTCCGGCTGACCAGCGTTTGGCCACGATAGTCGTGATCCCCAAGGAGGGCAAGCCGCGAGACCGCTGTACTTCTTACCGGCCTATTTCACTGCTAAATGCAGAGCCTAAAATCCTGGCGAAAGTCCTTGCCAATCGTTTGTTGAGCGTCGTGTGCGATCTTATTCATCCGGACCAATGCGGCTTCATCCCGCACCGCAACACCGCTCTTAACTTGCGGCGTCTTCACGGCGCCCTGGCCAGGGCGGAGCTCCTCTCCGAACCGGCCGTGCTGGTTTCTTTGGATGCCACGATGGCTTTTGACACCATCGAGTGGCCATTCCTCTGGGCTGTCTTGGCTAAATTTGGCTTTGGGGAAGGATTTATTGGCTGGGTGAAGCTTCTTTACACGGGACCCATGGCTCAGGTGGTGGTGAATGGGCGGGTCTCTCGGCCCTTTGCCCTTGGCAGGGGCACGAGGCAGGGGTGCCCGTTGTCCCCTTTGCTCTTTGCTCTCGCCCTGGAGCCACTCGCTGCTTGGCTCCGCTGGGAGCCCTCGCTTAGAGGGATCCGGTGGGCCCCGGGCTTCGAAGATCGGGTCTCGCTGTATGCGGACGATATTCTCCTGTATCTCACCTCACCGCGGCAGTCGCTCAACGTCCTCTTTGACGTTCTGACTTCCTTTGGGAACAATTCGGGTCTCACGATCAATTGGTCTAAATCCTGCGTCTATCCTATCTCCGGTGGTCCTCCTCTCCTGCCGCCTCGGCTTCCGATCCAAATATCTCTGAGCGGCTTTAAGTACCTGGGGATATACGTTTCGCTGGACCCGGTGGCTCGCTATGAGCAGAATCTCCTGCGTCCACTCCGGCGATTGCGAGAGGACACGGCCCGGTGGTGCAGGCTGCCCCTGTCCCCGCTGGGTCGGGCCGCGCTGTTCAAAATGATGTCCCTTCCCAGGTTCCTCTATGCACTCCAGAACTCCTTTGACGTTATCCCAGTGGCCTACTTTCGGGAGGTGGAGAGCCTGCAGAGGAGACTGGTGTGGGACGGGCGGGCGCGTATTGCTCTTGCTAAGCTTACTCTCCCCTGGTACGACGGGGGCATCGCGCTTCCTGACATTCGCAGGTACTATTGGGCCTCGCAGCTATCGGCCATTAACCATGCCACGTATGCGCCTGGCTTGAATCCGGCGTATGAGATGGACAAGTTCCTGCTTCCCGGCGGGAACTATAACAGGGCACTTTACTCCCGCTCGGCTGGCCGGACCCTTACGGGTCCTACTAAGATTGCGGTGCGGACCTGGAGGGCTGCCACTGCGGCCACGGGCTGGAGTGAGCGACTAACATGTGCTACTCCTTTGTTTGCCTCCGACCGCCTGGGCAGCCTCTGGACTACGAAGGGGTTTGACCAGTGGGATACGATTGGTATCAGCAAAGTGGGAGACCTGTGGCATAAGGGCACGGTTAAGACTTTCGCGGTGCTCCAGGCCGAATATGAGCTTACTGACAGGGAGTTCTTCCGCTATGCCCAGGTTCGACACGCCCTGCTCTCGGTCTTTGGGGAGGGGACCAAGATCCCGGTTTCCTCGCCCCTCGAGGACCGCATACTTGACGGACATGTCCCTGACAGTACTATTTCTTTAACTTATAAGAAACTGATTAATCATCGGGCTGACCTCTTTGTGCGCCTCCGGGAGGCTTGGACGGGGGATGGGGTGGAATTGGACGACGAGGACTGGCAGTCTGCACTGTCGTCCCCCAAGGAGGTCGCCATTCCAGCCCGTCTCCGGTTGGTACAGCTTAAGATTCTTCACCGGGTGTATGTGACGGGTCCTCGCTTGGTCTCGATGGGATTTTCCGACGACGGGCTCTGTAAGCGGGGTTGTGGGCTCAGCGCCACCTTTCTCCATATCCTGTGGGAGTGCCGCGAGGTGGCGGACTACTGGCGCCGGGTCCATACGGTTATGGGACAGGTCACTGGGGTTGTGCTGCTGCCGGAGGTGCGTCGCTGTGTCCTGAATGTGTGGGAGCCCAATGATTACAGCGCGGCTCAGACTCGGTGGGCGGCCCTGGGGAACATGATTGCCAAGAGAGATATAGCGCAGCTTTGGGGCGCCCAACGGCCGCCCACCGTGTCAGTATGGAAGGAGAATATGGACTGGTGTATGTTCAGGGAGAAGACTGTGTATGTGGCCCGTGGTAAGCCGGGGGCATGGGGTAGAATCTGGGGGCAATGGAATGCGTATCGCGGGGGTATCTGTACGCCCCCCCTGGTGGACACCGATATCGCCATGTCCCCCTGACCCCTGATGGTTCCTGGCACCTTTTGGAATAACTACATATGGACGTTCATCTCCCTTGACCCCCCCCCCCCGTCCCCAGCCTCCCGGTACTCCTTCCTTTTGCCGGCTGCTTAATGGTCTGCACTGGAGTTCCCCGGAGGAAGCCTGACCCGCACTGTTTGCCCTTATGCCTCGCCTTTTGTTTTTCTTTTAGTTTTTGTGTCTGTTGGACTTAAGTCTCCTGTTCCTTTAGAACTATCCGGAGCCACTACGGGGCTGCGCCCCGGGACTTGACTGCAGCCTTGATCAATGTATATCTCATTCTGTACCTAGCGGCCGGCCCTGGTGGTTGTAGGCCCGTGCTTGTAACCGAATTATTGTTCAATAAAAATTTTATTAAAAAAAACAAAAAAAAAAAAACAGACCTAGACCAAAAAAAAAAAAAAAAAAAAAAAAAAAGCAATATTAGAAGGCATGATTCGCTCTTGTCCAGCATTTTTAGTTTGTCATATACAATATGGGTAAGGGCTGATTCTGTGCTGTGATCTTGACGGAAGCCTGATTGGAATTGATCGAGTAGTTGAAACTTTTCTATGTGATTGCAGAGTTGTTTCTGTACACATTTTTCTAAGAGCTTTGCCAGTGTAGGGATGTTGGAGATGGGCCGGACGTTGTTAGGGTCAGAGCAGTCTGCCATAGATTTTTTATAATGGGTGTTACTTGACTGATTTTTAGGCAGTCTGGGATAGTGCCTTGGCGTAGAGAGGTGTTTCCAATCTTTGACCATAGTGGAAGGATACAGGTTTTGATCTCTTTGAATATGCTGGGAGGTAGAGGGTCCGAGAAGTGGGTAGATGGGTTTAAAGACAAGAGAATATTGTAGATTTCCTGTTCGCTGATTGGGGAGAAGGCGTTCCAAGTGGCAATATTTTTGGAGGTGAGGCAGGGTGGTTCCATCCCTTCCGTAGATTGGGAGTTGAGATAGGTTGACTGGGAGGGCCGGTAGTAGTTCCTTCGCTAGTTGAAGTTCATTCTCTATCGTTGTTGTTTTATCCTTGAAGAAGGTGGCTAGTTCTTCGTAGTTTGGTAGGGTACTTGGTCCGGAGTCTATGGGGTTTGATGTGTTACGTGATTGCTGTTTGACTATTTTGAATAGATTTTGGGCATGTTTCTGGCCTGGTTGATTAGCTTACGCCTGTCTTATTCTCCGATTGTATGTGTTCCTTATTGATCTTAAGCGTTTTGGTGATTCCATTGATGGGGAGTCTTTCCAAACTCTTTCTGCCGTTCCTAGGGTGCGTCTTTCTGTGTTCAAGTTGTCGTTAAACCATGGCTTTGAGTTTTTAGTGGAGATGTTTTTCTGTTGTAGGGGAGCGATAGAGTCCATGACTTCTCGTATCGAAGTATTGTAGTAGTCAGTTAGGTCGTTGACATCCCCCATATTGGTCTGTGGGATCAAGGTGCTGTTGCATAGAGTGGTTAGATCATTGTGGTTTATATTACTAAGATTCCTTTTCCACTGTTTGATTTTCTTCGTTTGGCCATTCCTAATGATCTCCTTTAAGTTGATGAGGAAGGTGATGCGATAATGGTCTGACCAATCACATGGGGTAATAGACTCTAAGGAGCTAGTGTCTGACTTAGAGATGATAAGGTCCAAAGTCTCTCCCTTATTGTGTGTGGGACCGTCGCAGATTTGGGAAATCTCATGCTTTAATAGGAAGGATTTTAAGCTATTCACTGAGGGGTCATTTAGGTAATTCCAGTGCAGATTAAAATCACCCAGGGAGATCTGGGTTCCTTGATGATTAATATTTATTGTTAAGATTTCCATGATTTGGTAGATGAACTCTGGGTTATCACCCGGAGGGTGATAGAGGGCATGTAGATTACAAATAACTTTGTTGTTGCAAGAGATATTGATGCTAAGATATTCACATGTTGTTACATCTATTGTTTCCAATTAGCGTAATGATAAAGTATTGTGGTAGATGCATGCTATTCCACCACCCGTTTTCCCTGTTCTATCTAGTCGTATGATATTGTGACTAGTGGATCTATGATGGGATGGGATGAGTTGTTTAACCATGTTTCCATGAGGATAACTATATCGAACTTGTGTGTGAGAATGAGGTCGTAGATATCTGCTGCATGTTTATTTGCTGATCTGCAGTTGAGGAGCATGCACTTTTGCTGTTTGTTATTGTGATGAGAGACCATTTGTGATAAAGTGATTTGTTTAAGGTTGTTCTTGTTTATTCCTCTGTGGTTGTGAATCGGTTCTCTGAAAGGATTCGCTTGGATGGATTTGATTTGATTATGAACAGCTTTACTCTTATTTAATCCAGACTTATAATATAGGAGGAGTTCATGGATCTCATTGTTTGAAAGTCCTTGCTTTGATCTCTTTGGTCTGGAATCCTCGTTGGGGAAAAGTGTAGTTTGCGATCCCAGGTTGGCTGTGTGAGTGGACAGGGTTGGGGTGATGTCTGTATGGGTGTCGTTTCTGGTTATCTTGGGGCTTTTTGCGTTGCGAGAGGGCCAAATATTGGCTGTGATTGAAGCAGTTTCTGTATATCCTCTTTAAGGTGCTTTAGGCAATGATCGATTTCATTGAGTCACATTACCCAATAGTCCGGTTTAAGAGTAGTGGTGGGTTGCGTCGCGAGATCTGATAATGTTGTGTTGCCGTCAAGGGTGCCTAGTTGAGAGCAAGAGTCATTGTTAGCTGTGTCTTTATGTTGTGTATATGTGAGAGGCTGAGAGGCTGATTGGATGAGATGATAGGAAGCTTAGGACTGGAGGTAGTGGCAATGTTACTGGATCTAGCTGATATAAGGTTGATTTGGTGTGCGGCTGTGGGTTTGTGGACATTATTGTTTCCTGTATGGGGGGGTCAGTTAGGACGTGATGGTAGAACCCTCATTGGTGCGATCTAGTGAAGTAAGAGGGGGTGGATGGGGGGATGAAATGCCAAATTATTATTTCCTGTATGGGGGGGGTCAGTGAGGACGTGATGGTAGAGCCCTCATTGGTGCGATCTGATGAAGTAAGCGGGGGTGAGTGGAGGGATGAAGTGTCAAGAAGTCATGGTCTAAGCTAGTTTTGTTTTGAGGGAGTGAGCGAGGGAGTTGGTTGCAATATCCCTAGTAGCAATCTTTTTTTTATTTATTTTTTTTATTTTTGATAAATCAGCATCGATGAAGCAAGTTTACAATCAGAAAGAAAGAGAAAAAACAACCAATAATCATTCAATAATAAATGAGCATACACAGAAAAGAAGTATAATAATCAAATCCAGTTCCTCACTGGGGCCCATAATGCGAACCCAAATTCTTTCCTTCGTGAGCTTTTATGATTATATAGAGAAATTTCCAAATTATACAAAGATAACAATTTAGCTTTCCATATAGAAAAAGAAGGTGCCTCCAAGCTAAGCCATTGTGAGGTAATACATAAACGGGAAATAGCCATACACAGAAACAAGAAGCCTTTCTCTGGGGTTGAGCGATTTCTGCCGTTGGAAACAAAATCATAACCAAAGAGTACTAATTGCGGTGTGATATCGACCGGGACTCCTAAACCTGAGTTCAAAAAGCAGTGTATTTCTTTAAAAAAAGAGGTAAGTACAGGACATTCAAATAGCATATGCAACAGATCAGCAGCCCTCTGGCTGCATCTAGGACATCGATCCCCCTTATTTGTACCCCATTTGGCTATCTTCGCTGGAGAATAGTACAAATCAAAGATTGCCATATAGCATTGGCTTTTATAGCTGCCTGAGAATATGACCGCATCCAAGAGATTCAAAACTACTTGTAAATCAACACCGACTATCCCCAGCCGCAATTCCCAGCGTTGCTCAAAATAGGCAAGATCGTCCTGTTTGGTTGCAGTTATAGTTTTGGACAGTTGGGATATCTTACATTTCTTTTTTATACATTCCAAAATTGGATTCTTTTCTAAACTAATCCGACCTCTTGAGATAAGTTTAGCTAAAAAGCTTCGAATCTGAAGGTATTTAAAAAAATCCATATGATGTAGCCCATATTTCTCTTGAAGTTCAGAGAAAGACATCAGCTGGTTATTAGAAAATAAGTCCCCAATGGCTCTAATCCCCTGAGTGTTCCATCTATGCATGATTGAATCTGAAAAAATCATAGGAAGTTTCCCTATTTCTCCTAGTGGCATGTCTCGATTATATTCCTTTATAGTAAAAAGTTTATGCACTTTTAACCAGACTGCAGCTGCAGCCACCAAAATCTTAAAACGGGTTCTTTTGTAATAGCTGGGCTCAAAAAATTTAGAGAATAAATAATTGGCTTCTGGCCCTAAAACAAGCTCGTATATAGTAGCAATCTCAGTCATAGATTGGGCGGATGGTTCTGGAGGTGGGGTGGTGGCTCGTGGGTGGGTCGGCAATCCCCTGCAACCAGAGTGGAGTTGAATGAGTTGGGAGTGTCCCTGTACTCTAAGGAGGATGAGGGTGTTCCATCCAGCATGTTAGGGAGATTTTGGGTGGGGCAATTGGGCTTGTTCTAGATCTCCTTTTTTAGGATGTGGAAGATTTTGTCAATTAAGGTTAGATTTTTAACTGACCATGATGATGCCGATTCCACTCGACAGCTCACTTTGATCCGGGATGAGATCTGTCAGCTCTCACTGGAATCCGCCAAAACGCTCTGGCGCTCCTCGGTCGCACGCGTGTATGGCTGGGGCGACAAAAATGGCAAACTGTTGCATAATTTAGTGTCCTATCCCAGGGCCAACTGTATTATTCCTGAGATCCGGGGTGAAGGGGGGGGCTCCCTGCGTCACCTCCTGGGCCATTGCTCGCACATTCGCCGGCTACTACGCAACGCTTTACACTGCCCGAGCCCCCCTGTCTTCCCTGGCGGTCCTATTGGCCGACACTGGGACCCAATTGCCCTGTCTTTCCCCGACGGATTCCGAATCTCTTGACCGCCCTATCTCAGCAGAAGAGATACATGGGGCTATTTCACTGTTGCGCTCCGGCAAAACACCCAGGCCCGACGGTTACCCCCAGGAGTACTATGCGACTGTCACGGCTCAGAACTCCTCAGGATCCGGACGATGATATAGGGGTCCACCTCCCGACCTCCCCGGACTCCAACCAAAGGTTACAGAGCCCAGAGGGGATCAGGCGAGGGAAGGATAGGGGAAGGGGTCAGCAGGGATTTAGGCTCTGAAATGACAAAACACCATATTCTATCATTAGTACAGTCTACACTCATTTGGTCTCGCTAAGTATTTAAGCTAGAAACGAGCTAGCAGTACACTCTACACCCATGCAGTCTCACTACAGCACTAGGAAACGTGTAAGCAGTACACTCTACACTCATGCGTTCTCGCTATAGCACTAGGAAACGTGTAAGCAGTACACTCTACACTCATGCGTTCTCACTAAAGCACTGTAGGCAAAAAACGTGTTAACAGTAAACTCTACACTCATTCGGTCTCGCTACATCACTTAGGAAACGTGTACTCTGTATATCCTACTCTCCCTCTGACAGGGGATAGGCGCTCTTTCAGCGCAGGAAGTCTCGAGTATTACGGCTCCTCCGAGCCGGTACAACTAATCAGGAAGCGTAATTACCGCCACCGATAATCGGCTGGCGAGTTTACGAGGAAGTCAAATAGCGCTATCACAGCGCTGAATGCTGGTCTGACCGCTTGCTCCTCCGAGCCGGTCAATGCTCTATAGCGAGCCCTGAAACGGGGACGCGCTCTTTTAGCGCGGGATAATCCGGCTTGTCCAAGCCGATGTGTCCGGAAAACAGGGAAAAATGCGGGAAGTCAGGGTCCACCCCTTGTACACCGCAGCGTGCTCAGCCGAACACCGCCACGTCTCACCTGCCTCCTCGGCGTACGCCGCAGTTCCCCAGCCGCTCCCCGCCTGGTCGCCAAGCTCCGAGGGACGGGGGGGCGCGGAATCCTCAGGAAATCTCTCCTTCGGTGCTTTTGGAATCCTTCAGCTCGCCGGAACGCCAACTCCGATCGACGAACAGGTTCCTCTGAATCAAAATAACACACGTCTTCTGACGTGCGTGACGTCCTTATAAGGACGCCCATTTCCTGGGTACAGGGTTGCTGGGATTTGTAGTTTTAGATGCTAGGTAGGCGCCTCAGGGCCCGTTTCCTCACAGTAGGTCCCCTCCCCAAGCGCCTCCTAGAGCCTGGTTTCCCCGGATGGTTCTCATAGAATCTCCTCACAGCCGCCGGGGCGTGCACCGCCTCGGAGGGCTCCCAAGAATCCTCCTCTGCCGAGTAACCCTTCCAGGAAACCAAGAACCACAACTTGCCCTGTCGATAGCGGGCGTCGCGGATGCCTCGCACCCGGTATTCCAATCCCCCATCCACCCATATAGGAGGGGGGGTCTCCTCGACGCAGTCCTCGCCGGTTTCAACAAACTGCAATGAAAAACGGGGTAAATCCGCAAGGAACCCGGCAGTTTGAGTTTGTAAGCCACCGGATTGATCCTTTTCACTACAGGGTATGGGCCAATGAATCTCGGATGGAAAACACTACGGAGCTTAAATCTGATGTACCGCGTAGACAGCCAAACGCGATCGCCCACTTCGTACGTGGGACCCGAACTCCGTTTCCGATCCTCCCACATCTTGTACCTCCGTTTCGCCGCCTGCAAAGCCTCCTGTACGTTTTTATGTAGGCTATGCAATTCCCCAAGCCTGGCCTGGACTGCGGGTTGATTCCCCAAGTCCTCAGGCATAGATATCGGTAATGTTCTTGCTTCATATCCATAATTGGCTTTAAAGGGAGACACCTTAATCGAGCTATGCCAAGCCCCATTGTATGCCAGTTCGGCCATCCACAGCATCGCTACCCAGGACTCCTGTGAGTGAGACACGTAACACCGTAAATACTGTTTTAATGTTTGGTTGAGGCGTTCAGTTTGCCCATCCGTCTGTGGGTGAAAACTGGTGGATGTAGCGGATTCGATTCGGAGCGCCTTACACCACGTCTTCCAGAAGTTGGCGATGAATTGCGGGCCCCGGTCAGACACGATCACCTTTGGCAATCCGTGAAGTCGCACCACATTGGTCAATAACAGCTGAGCCGTCTGTCCAGCCGTAGGGAGGTTGTGACATGGGATGAAATGACCCATTTTGGTTAGGCTATCCACCACAACCAGGATCGCTGTATTACCGCTATCCTTCGGCAGTCCAGTAATATAGTCCAAACTAATGTTCTGCCATGGTTGTGGTGGGGTGGGCAACGGGAGCAATTTCCCTTTCTTTCTCCCTCTGTCGCTCTTGTTCCTCGCGCATACTTCACAGGACATTACCCAGATGCGGATGTCCTTATGCATCTTTTCCCACCAAAAGTGCCTGGCCACTGTCTCCGTTGTCTTTCGGATGCCCGGATGCCCCGCCAGAGGGGAGTCATGGCACCATCGAAAGGCCTTGATTCGGAGCGCCTTGGTCGGGATGAACAGCCGTTGTCCCTGAAAAGGCAGCCCCTGTTTTAAGCACCGTCCTGTGGCCGTGCGGCCCCACTCTTGCCATTTCTCCGCGGAGCGAGTAGCTCTTATTTCATCCAGAAACTCCTCTGCTCGGACGACACATATCACTTTAGCTGGGGTGATGATAGCTAGCGGAGCCGGGGTTGCACTCCCTTCTGCTGTGTTTTGTCTTGATAGGGCATCCGCTTTCCGGTTTTCCGTGCCCGGTCTAAAGGTAATGCTGAAGTCGAACTCGGCAAAAAAAAGAGACCATCGCATTTGTCTCGGTGTTAAGTGACGCGCCGTCTTCATATACAAGAGATTCCGATGGTCGGAGTAAACTAGAACTGGATGCTGAGCCCCCCACAGGTAATGTCGCCACTCTTGGAACGCCTTTTTTATGGACAATAGTTCTTTCTCGGCGATCGTATAGTTGCGCTCTGCTTTGTCCAGTTTTTTCGAAAGGTATGCGACTGGATGCAGCCGTCCTGTGACCTTATCTCTTTGGGACAGCACTGCCCCGATGGCTTCTTCGGATGCGTCCGCCTCCACTACGAACTGAAGGTCTGTCTGGGGATGCCGCAAAATTGGCTCTGATGTAAACATAGATTTTAACGCTTCAAATGCCTTTGTGGCTTCGGTCGTCCACTGGAAGGGGACACCTTTCCGTAGGAGTCTGGTAATGGGTACTGCTATTAAGGAATAGTCCTGTATAAATCGGCGGTAATAGTTTGAAAACCCTAAAAAACACTGTACCTCTCGAACATTGTGAGGAAGAGGCCAGTCTCGTATTGCCTGAATCTTTCTTTCTGACATACACAACCCTTCCGGCGTCAGGATTACCCCCAGGAATTCTACCGTGGATACCCCAAACTCGCACTTGCTGAGTTTGCAATACAAGCGATTAGCCCTTAATTTTTCCAAAACCAGCCGAACATGTCTGGTGTGCGCTCCCACCTCTGTGGAGTAGATCAAAATATCATCAATGTAGACCACTACAAAGATGTCCATATACTCTCTGAGGACTTCGTTTAAGAAAAACTGGAAAGCCGCAGGGGCATTACAGAGCCCAAACGGCATCACCAAGTACTCATACAGCCCAAATCTCGTTTTAAACGCCGTTTTCCACTCATCCCCCTGTCTGACGCGTACTAAATGATAGGCTCCCCTAAGATCTAGGCGAGTATACACTACTGCCTCTTTGACTTGATCCAGCAGGACACTGATTAGTGGCAACGGGTATCTGTTTTTGACCGTATTTTTATTTAGCATTCTGTAATCACAACATGCTCTCAAATCCCCATTGGCCTTCGCTATAAAAAAAAAGCGGAGAGGCCGCAGGGGAGCGGGATGGTCTAATGAATCCCAGAGCAAGATATGTGTTGAGGTACTCTCTTAGATGACGCGTCTCCGGGTCAGACAACGCGTAAACCCTACAAGAAGGTATGATTGCCCCGTCGATCAGATCGATACGACAATCAAAAGGTCGATGCGGGGGCAGCTGTTCCGCCTGTGTTTTATTAAAAACGTCCGCATAACCCTCATACTCCCTTGGCAATTCTACTTCTTTTTCGGCGGCCGTAGCCAGGCGGAAGGGACCAGCTAGAGCCCTAGCCTGGGAGCAAGGCCTTTGTAGGCATTGTTCGGCACACCCCTTAGACAAAAAGCGTACAGTCTTGTCCCGCCAGTTCACCGTAGGATTGTGGCGTACAAACCATGGCATCCCCAGGATCACTTCGTATTGTGGTGCGGCTATGATGTTAAACTCAATGACTTCCTGGTGCTGTTGATCTCCATCCTGAAGGGTCATTTTCACGTCCCCCGTGTGGAGAGTGATCCTTCCGGATTTTAGTGGTTCACCGTCCACGGCCAACACCTCCTCCGGGGAGTCTCTCGGTACTGCTGTCATGGATAACAACCGTACCAGACCGCTGTCAATGAAGTTCCCTGTTGCGCCTGAATCTAACATTACTAGGACCTGATGTTCTTGTTCCCCTACTACTTCTAAACCTGCCGTTAATACTATGTGGGATTCTGTGGCGGTAGACCTCGTGTTGGCAAGAGACGGTATTCTCCACACCGTATCCTCGCGTAGCACCGGCGAGGCGACTTCCGCGGGATTCGGTTCCCTTACGAGGGTGGATACCGCGGCCTTCTTGCCTCTATAGGGCACCCCCTGGCTTTTAGGCTTGGATGGGCATTCCCGAACGAAGTGCCCCCGTTTCCCGCAATACATACAAAGCCCCAGAGTGCGTCGGCTTTCTCTCTCAGTCTTAGATAAAGGGGGTCTCACTGCCCCTACCTCCATAGGTTCCGTGGTAGATGCACCAGGGTGGGGTTCACTCCTAGTGTACCTAGCAGTATTTCCGCTCCCTTTCTGTCTATCCCCCCCTCGTTCGGACATGCGACCGTCTAGTCTCAAAACCAAACTCATGAGCGCCTCGCAACTGGTGGGTTGGGGGTCTATCTGTGCCACGACGTCCTTTAATTCGTCACAAAGCCCTTGATAAAACAGGGACATGCGCTTTTCTTCCGGCCAAGCCGCTTCCGCAACTAACCGCGTGAAAGCAGTGAGATATGACACCAAGTCACTCTTTCCTTGTCTCAACGTTAGTAGCTCCTTGTCCGTACTGAAGGTGGTTGTTCGTCTATCAAACACCCCCTCAAACGCGGCTCGAAAGGCTTCCCAGTCCGACAGGATCGCGTCATTGTTCCGGACCAACGGAACCGCCCATGAAGCTGCGTCTCCCACCAAGTATGAGATGGCAAAGGCCACTCGGGAGTGGTTAGTCGGAAAGGACGAAGGCTTACACGAAAAATGTAATAACACCTGCGTTAGGAAAATCTGAATCTTTTGCGGGTCTCCCGCGTATCTCTCGGGACTGGCCAAAGGGATAGGCGGTGGAACGGATGTATGACGTTACAACGCACACTTTTACAACGCATGCACTTACAACGCATTTTTTACAACGCATAATCCATTACAACGCATGACATTACAACGCATGACACTACAACGCATTTTTAAAAAATACCTTTACAACGCATTACCATTACAACGCATACTACCTTTACAACGCATACCATTACAACGCATAATATTAAATTACATTTAAGGTAAGTATTAGATAGTATAGGGGTAAAAATTACTATTCTAACTCCAGGGGGTGCAACAGTAGGGTAAGTGTTGGATAGTATAGGGGTAAAAATTACTATTCTAACTCCAGGGGGTGCATCAGTAGGGTAAGTGTTGGATAGTATAGGGGTAAAAATTACTATTCTAACTCCAGGGGGTGCATCAGTAGGGTAAGTGTTGGATAGTATAGGGGTAAAAATTACTATTCTAACTCCAGGGGGTGCATCAGTAGGGTAAGTGTTGGATAGTATAGGGGTAAAAATTACTATTCTAACTCCAGGGGGTGCATCAGTAGGGTAAGTGTTGGATAGTATAGGGGTAAAAATTACTATTCTAACTCCAGGGGGTGCATCAGTAGGGTAAGTGTTGGATAGTATAGTGTAATATTATGCGTTGTAATGGTATGCGTTGTAATGGTAGTATGCGTTGTAATGGAATGCGTTGTAAAGGTAGTTTTTAAAAATGCGTTGTAGTGTCATGCGTTGTAATGTCATGCGTTGTAATGGATTATGCGTTGTAAAAAATGCGTTGTAATGGTAGTGCGTTGTAAAAGTTGCGTTGTAAAGGTTGTTCCCCGGTGGAACCGTTACCTGTATCTGTTGCCCCATAGGCGACGTTGCATCAAAAGGGTTACGGGTTAATCTATCCAACCTATCTTTCAATGCAGCTGTTTCCCCCCGTGATGCCACCAGTTCCTGTTGGATCAAAGCTAACGCCTGAACTACGTCCTCCAAGGAGGCCATCCCATATAAACACCCCCGGACCGGGAGGAGCACCTATCGTGGGTGCGTTATTCTGTCACGGCTCAGAACTCCTCAGGATCCGGACGATGATATAGGGGTCCACCTCCCGACCTCCCCGGACTCCAACCAAAGGTTACAGAGCCCAGAGGGGATCAGGCGAGGGAAGGATAGGGGAAGGGGTCAGCAGGGATTTAGGCTCTGAAATGACAAAACACCATATTCTATCATTAGTACAGTCTACACTCATTTGGTCTCGCTAAGTATTTAAGCTAGAAACGAGCTAGCAGTACACTCTACACGCATGCAGTCTCACTACAGCACTAGGAAACGTGTAAGCAGTACACTCTACACTCATGCGTTCTCGCTATAGCACTAGGAAACGTGTAAGCAGTACACTCTACACTCATGCGTTCTCACTAAAGCACTGTAGGCAAAAAACGTGTTAACAGTAAACTCTACACTCATTCGGTCTCACTACATCACTTAGGAAACGTGTACTCTGTATATCCTACTCTCCCTCTGACAGGGGATAGGCGCTCTTTCAGCGCAGGAAGTCTCGAGTATTACGGCTCCTCCGAGCCGGTACAACTAATCAGGAAGCGTAATTACCGCCACCGATAATCGGCTGGCGAGTTTACGAGGAAGTCAAATAGCGCTATCACAGCGCTGAATGCTGGTCTGACCGCTTGCTCCTCCGAGCCGGTCAATGCTCTATAGCGAGCCCTGAAACGGGGACGCGCTCTTTTAGCGTGGGATAATCCGGCTTGTCCAAGCCGATGTGTCCGGAAAACAGGGAAAAATGCGGGAAGTCAGGGTCCACCCCTTGTACACCGCAGCGTGCTCAGCCGAACACCGCCACGTCTCACCTGCCTCCTCGGCGTACGCCGCAGTTCCCCAGCCGCTCCCCGCCTGGTCGCCAAGCTCCGAGGGACGGGGGGGCGCGGAATCCTCAGGAAATCTCTCCTTCGGTGCTTTTGGAATCCTTCAGCTCGCCGGAACGCCAACTCCGATCGATGAACAGGTTCCTCTGAATCAAAATAACGCACGTCTTCTGACGTGCGTGACGTCCTTATAAGGACGCCCATTTCCTGGGTACAGGGTTGCTGGGATTTGTAGTTTTAGATGCTAGGTAGGCGCCTCAGGGCCCGTTTCCTCACAGCGACCTACCGGGACACTTTGGTTCAGTACTTGGTGGAGTTTTTCAACCATGTAATGGAGGCGGGGTCCTTCCCACCTGAGACGGACGTGGCCACTATCGTAGTCCTTCCAAAGACGCAGCCGCCCTCCCTTGCTTGCGCAGACTACCGCCCTATCTCCCTCATTAATATGGAGATCAAATTCTTTGCCACTGTGGCGGCTCAGAGACTTCGCCCCCACTTGCAAACGCTGGTGCACACTGACCAATGCGGCTTTATGCCTGCCCGGGGTACTAGGCACTGCATATGCCGCCTCCACCTCTCTCTGGCACACCATCACCGCCTCACCCCATATCTGGCCCTGCTCTTCCTAGACTTCAAGAAAGCCTTTGATACGGTGGATTGGGGTTATCTGGTGGACGTGTTGGAGAGGATGGGTCTCGGACACGCGTTCCGACGTCTCATCCGGGTCCTGTACTCTGCTCCTAGGGCTAGGGTCCTCTTCAACGGCGTGCTCTCGGAGCCATTCCCTATCCAGAGGGGCACTTGCCAGGGCTGTCCGCTCTCCCCACTTCTATTCACCCTGGCGATGGAACGCATGGCTTGCCTCATCCGCCAAGACCCCCTCATCCGGGGTTGGGCCTGGGATCCGACCCAGATTGACAAAATAGCCTTATACGCGGATGAAGTTCTCCTCTTTCTGGCGGATCCCAAGTGCTCTGGCCCGAGATGTTTGGATGCTCTCGAGGCCTTCAAGCAAATTTCTGGGCTCAGGCTCAACTCGGCAAAATCCACACTGGTCCCCTTGCACCCATCACGTGCGTGCTTTGATTGGCAAACATCCATCCCCCTGCATAGGCAATCTTTTAAGTACCTGGGGGTATGGATTACTCTACATCCGGAGCTTGAGTGGGCCTTGAGTATCACCCCTCTAGTTACTAGGGCAAAGACGGACCTTAAGAATTGGCAATCTCTCCCTCTCAACCCCCTTGGCAGAAGTGCCCTTTTCAAAATGATGGTCCTCCCCCGCTTCCTGGACATATTACAGAATGTTACCTTGTATCTCCCAGGGAGTTGGTTCCGGGAGCTGGACGGGGTCCTTACCCGCTTTCTATGGGGAGGAAAGAGGCCGCGAATGTCTCTGGCGCACTGCCGCATACCACCGTACGACAGGGGATGGGGGTGACTAGTCTTCACCTCTACTACCTGGCCACACGGCTTATTGTGATCCACGACTGGTTCGTGGGCGGCTGGTCCGACCCGGCGTACAGAGTGGAACTCCGGGCATTAGATTTTTCGCAGCTCCAAGCCTATCTGTATGGGCTCTTCCCCCTGTCACCAGGACGGTGCTTGTGGCCTGGCGTGCTGCACTAAGACATGTAAAGTGGAACCGTAAATTGACCAGACAGACGCCTCTGTGGAATGGGATGTGGCTGGCGGAGGTCTCCTCTCTCCAGGACTTTCGCAGGTGGGACCTCATAGGGATTTCGCTTCTGGGAGACATTTGGGTGGGGGACCATGTCAGATCCTTTGCAGACCTACAGCACCGTTATTCCCTCCACTCCTCCCAATTCTACAAGTATTTACAACTCAGACATGCCCTTCAGGTCCACATCCCCTCCCCCACATCCTTCCCAGAATTCAGCCCCCTAGAGGCCCAAGTGATGATGGGGAACCTTGGTAGAGGGGGGGGTGTCGCGGATCTATCGCTCCCTAGTGAACAACGGCCCCACGATCCTGGACCTCCTTCGCGCTCGCTGGGAGGGGTGGCTGGGTCCCTTGGAGGACGCGGATTGGAGGGACACCCTTATGGCCCCCAGAATGCTGACGACCTCCTCCAAGCTGCGGCTAGTCCAGCTCTATTATCTCCATGCGGCATACCTCACCCCGCGGGCCTGGACAGAGCTCGCTTGTGGCCCTCCTCATCCTGCACGCGCTGCCAACAGGCCCCGGCTGATTTTTATCACATGGTATGGCAATGTCCTGCCCTTGCGCCATTCTGGGCTGGGGTGGAGCTCAAGCTCACGCAGCCCCTTGGGTGGGAGGTACCCCACAACCCGCTGCGCATGCTCCTGGGGGAGTTTGACGGCCTTGATGGATCCCGGGCTGATAAGCGTTTCCTGGGAACGGCGTTGGCAAAATGCGACATCGTGGCACTCTGGTCGGAAGCTAAATACCCCAGAGTGCGGAGATGGAGAAGGGAGGTGGACTGGTGCGGTACTCAGGAGGAGCCTCTTTTCAAAGCTAGGGGTTGTCCTGAACTCTTCGGCAGAATCTGGGGCAAATGATTTAATCTACTGCGGGCCTGAGGTTGTCATGTCTATTTTGTATGTGGTCATATATAAGCTGGTGGTCTACCCATACCATGACTGTTTTTATAGATCTCTGTCATTCTTAAGGATTGCATTGTGCGTGTATGTGTCTGATTTGCTGCCAATTAATTTCTTGTTCTCTTTAAAAACAATAAACTTGATTATCAAAAAAAAGGTTAGATTTTTATTCGAAGACTGAATGAGTATAATCCCATTATTGTAAATGGATATGGTAGCATTTGCTTTACATAGGGGAGAGGGAGATACGATTAATCTAAGTCCGTGAGGTGTTATTCTGGTGCCTGTGATGCTTAACATGGAGTGTAGAGTATTTCTCCATTGGGCTCTTTTTTGTGTGGAATATAAGGTCATTAGTTCTTGTTCCCTTGGTGATACTAAAATGAGGGTCTAAGATAACCGTTTCTGGATGTGCTTTGAGTAATTGGTGTTTGAGTTTTTTTGATGCGTTTTTGGAGAGGTTGGGAGGGTATTTGATAGTATAGGCATTGTGGCCCGATGGTTCCTATTTTGATTCCATTCTTTGAAATAGGGAGGTATTCACTGTAACTAGTGTGCTTCCTTGGTTATTTAGAGTACAGTAACAATGTTTCTATCTTTCTTAGATGATTTATGGATCTGTGGACCGGACTAGTTTAAAGCTCATCTGATCTCCTCAGTGCAATAGCTCTCTAGTATTAAAATTGACTAATTTCGGTGTATAATTAGACTTGTATATGTGGGAACTTAAAATACCTTGCCCTATCCAAGATGGCTGCCATGAGAGCTCCAGTCTGGAGAGTAGTCCTATAACTCTTTCACTGAATCATGCTTCTCTGGGACATAGTCCTCTGTCACTTTCCAGTCACAAATTGCAGAGATTGGTCCTTTTTTTCTTTTTGTATCCTTAAATCGTAGTCCTATGTCTCTTTCCCTGAGTTGTTGATGAGTGAGTAGTCCTATCTTTGTTAAAATTGATAAGCCAGCCATTTTGCGGCAAGCATAGGTGTACTTCATCTAACGAACCTAAGACCTAAAATGGGGATCTTGCACTGCACCCCAGGTTAACAAAAGCGACGAATTGACCATCCAGAGGGAAATTCGGTGGTGGAGAGGAAAAACCGAGACCTAAAGCAATCCTTAACAGCAAGGGTATTAAGTGCGGGCGGTAGTTTGGTCAATCACCTATATGAGGTCCAGAGGGCTCTGAATAATATGCCAAGAAAATCTTTGGGAGGACGTACCCCCTATGAAATCCTGTTTGGGACAGAAATGTGGCTCCCTGACCTTGATTGTGCCAGCACAGTGGCGGATGTAAAATGATCTAAATTAAATGATCGTTTGGCTGAAATATCTGGGTTTGAGGCCAACGGCAGCGAAGGCGCATACAAGTAGGGCAGTTAACCCGTTTGGCCAACATTCGCCAAGCCCACGCCATGCACAGTACAGGGTTAATTTCATTCTGCGAACCTCCCACACCGACAGTGTTGCCGCCTGTAGCGGCATTGGAAGAACTGCATCTGCTTCGATAGCAACATGCGACTGAAACCGCTGGGGGAGTGCCAATAGTGCGCAAATTACGCTTGCGCACACAAATAGTAAAGTTAAAGATCTGGGGCCTCGAATCCGCCTCGATCGAAGGGCTGCACTAGAAGATCCCACCTGAATTGGTTTCTTACCGCCCCACACAAATGTTAGTAGCGACGATTGAAGGGTTTTAAACAGTGCCACATTCAACTTTATCGGAATATTAACAAAGAAATAATAGCAGTTTAGGGAGTAAGGCCATTTTTACAACCGCTATTCTATCTGCCAGAGAGAGTGGCTGATGCGCCCAACGAGCAGCCAAGTCAGTGATCCGTGTGATCGTGCGACCATAGTTCTCAGATATCACTATAGTCGGATCCCTGTGTAGGCAGACTCCTAGATATTGATCCCAAGACCCGAGTACCTCTCAAATTGAACATACTTCCTGAGCAATGCAGACTACGAGTGGTCTCTGCCGAAAACGTAAGGCAGCTGCTGCATGCTTTTGTCGGAGTTTACATGCTAGAGGTTCAAGGGTGAGCGAGAAGAGCATTTATGACAGTGAGCACCCCTGCCTACTGCCTCTCTCAATAAGGAACGGCGATGACACCCACCCATTGACATGCACCCTGGCAACCGGATCGTTGTAAAGCAACCGAAGCAATTGAAGGAAAAATGGGGGGAAGCTCATCCTGGTCAAGACCGTGAACATGTAAGGCTATTGCAAGGAATCAAAACCTTTGGCTGCATCTAATAGCACTGCAACTGCTTGGAAGTCAGGTTCAAAATAATGTAAGGTGGAGAAAACCGTGCGTAAGTTGTGAGTCGTAGAGCGCGCGGTTACGAACCCCGACTGATCAGGCAAGATCAAATGTGGGACCAGCGGTTGTATTCTAGTGGCAATCATTTTTGCAAGTATCTTCGCGTCAATATTAATGAGCGAAAGAGGCCTATTAGACTCGCACCGATTCGGAGGCTTATCTGGTTTCAACAGTGTCACAAGCAGGGCTTCCCTAAGGGAGGGTGGTAGGCGTCCCATCTCGTACGCCTCCGCGTACACTTCTAAAACCAGAGGGGCGAGATCCGACACATAGGCCTTATAAAACTCACTAGGCAGCCCATCCATCCCGGCGGCCTTACTGGTCGGCAGGGGCATTATGGCTAACTTCACATCCTCCTCATCAAATGGTTGCGTAAAGTATTCACAATGTGCATTCGAGAGCCATCCCAATGCAACATCGTCCAAATATGAGTCGATCTCCGGCGGTGGGGAACAGCTAGCAGCATATAGCCGGGAGTAGAATTGCAATTGTGTCACTTATCTCCAGAGTCGAATAATGAGCCACCCCGTCTGTATCAATTAATTCGGTTATGTATTCTTGCGCTAATGAACGGCTGGGACGACCACCCTTTCCATAATATCGCGCAGTTTTCTGACGGGTAGTGCAGTAACTCCTGGTCAACTGTTTCGTTATGTTCAGTGCTAAGCACTCGTATTTCCACCAATTTCGCTAGGGATGGGTTATTCTCATATTCTCGTTCCAGCATGGAGATGTCAGACGCCAATTTGTTAATTCGGCAACAGATATCATGTAGTACACCCGACTGTGTCCCTATGAAAGCCCCTCTGATGGTTACCTTAAACGCCTCCCATAACATCCCTGCACTATCCACAGACCCCTCATTTTCTCTAAAAAATAAATCCTGATCGCGTCTGCCTGAACACTATATCTGTTAACTCAGTTGGTTGTAGTCGCCATGTGAAGGGCGGACGTTCACAAGTGGGAACCTGTAAGCCAAGGACAACCGGAGAGTGGTCCGACAGCATGCAAGCCCCATGACTCACCTCAACCGTCCAGGTGCAAACTATCTCCGAAACGAGCAAAAAATCAATGCGGGACCAGGGCCCATGGACAGAAGATACAAACGTGCTCTCCCGACCCGCAGGATGCCGAAGCTGCTGAATATCGCGCAGGCTCTCTGCCTCTAATAACCCCAGCTTGTTTAGGCCTCGCCTCACTCTGTCCAGCCCTATCCACAGTTACATCCAAACAGACATTAAAATCTCCTCCCCATATAACTGCAGCCTGTGGAAACGCACAGTTCCTAAGCCACACATCAGAATAAAAGGACGGGTCATCCGTGTTTGGACCATACACATTTACTAAGAGAACACTCATACCACCCAATCGCCCATGGAGGAGTGCAACGCGCCCCTGCTCATCTGAGTCAGAGCGAATCGCAGTGAAGGGAACACCCTTCTTCACCAGAATCAATACACCCCTGGAGTAAGTAGAATAAGATGATGCCACTTTAGTACCTGCCCAACGCCCTCCGATTTGTTTCACTGAGTCACTAGTTAGATGAATTTCCTGCAGTAATGCCACCTGCACCGCCATGCGGTCCAAATGCGCAAATACAGATCAGATCTTTTTGGGGGTGTTAAGCCCACGTACATTCCAGGTGAGGAATTTAATCGTGCTATTCATAATCCCACGTTGCCATCCACTAACACTTGTACAATACTGTATACAATGCAAGTCTGTAATGCCAGTTGCAGAACATTTGATGCTTAACATATCCACATTTTGTTCCGCTGTCCCCCAAGCAAAGACCCCAACCCCCCACCCACTTCAGCAACCCCAACTCGCCAAAGCCATCCCAATAGAACGCCCCCCCAACATACCCATAACAAAGCCGTAGTTCTATGGGGTACACCCAATGCGGGGGGCGCAGATTGCTACTAGCCTTCCACTAAATAGGAGGTGGCCGGGCAGGTCTAGATTCGCGCCAGAGTGTGCACAGATTTATGCATCACACAATATATAGAATACAATACCTACCCGAGGCAATCCCGCCAACAGTATATACACACACACAGACGAACAGTGGTGCAGGGCATCCCTGAGTAATCACAGTAGACATTAAACAGAGCAACCACAAAAAAAAGCATCACATATCAATCATCTTCATCCTGAGGTGGGACGGTCTTGCGCCGTCTGCGTTTCAATTGTTTGGTATGGTCCATGGCGGCTTTGGGATTAGCGAATATCTTGGAATCACCCTCCGGCTCCACTCGCAGGCGTGCGGGGTACAACATGGCATAAGGCACTCCCTCCGCTTGCAAGAACTTCTTTACCGCACTGAACTCCCGTCTGGCAGCCTGTACAGCCACTTTATAATCAGGAAAGAAGGCTAGTGTATTTCCTTGGTGCTCAATGGTCCTTTTATCCCTAGCTAAACGCAGCACAGTGTCCCGGTCCCTATAGTTTAAAAGTCGTGCTATGACAGGACGGGGAGCGGCTCCAGGAGGTGGTCGTGCCGCTAGGGAGCGATGCGCACGCTCTACAATAAACATGGGTGACAGTTGCTCAGCGCCAAAAATATCTTTAATAAGTATCTCAATATATGTTTACATCCTCCCTACGTTTGTGGACTCCAGCAGCCCTGTCAACCTGATGTTATTGCGCCGGGACCGCGCCTCCAAATCCTCATTCTTGCCTGGATGAGGGACAACACCTTCTCCATGTTCAGCGTTTTACTAGATACCTCGCTGAGCCCGTCTTCTGTGGCCGAGACACGTTACTTCACCTCTCCCATACGGGTATTTTGTTTTTCAAGTTGTGCGGACATATGATCTAGGCGGTGGTTCACGGCCGCCATCGTGCCTTCTATGGATTGTAAGCTGCACTGCATCGCTAGCAATGTGACCTCCAGTGTAGAGGGACTATCTCCATGCGCTTCTGCCTCCGAGTCGGCATTCTGTGAGGACTTGGATAGTTTGCATGCCTCAAACATGAGGCGAGGCTGCGACTTGTCCGTTCTCCCAATTCTGGAAATTGGTAATGTGCACACACTCTTTGGGGCAAATCGAAGGTCAGGGATGAATCTTCACAGGACACCCAGCGGTCGAGATATGGGGTTGCCGACCAATGTGTGTATACCCATGAACAGACTGCAGGCAAAGCTGCAACCGCAGATATCTGAATTCTACCGCCAGCCCAAGTCTGTAATAGTCCAGCACTTAACGATTCTGTAGCCTCAATGTGAGTCCTCGCAGCCACAATGCACATATGCCAGGGAGAGATGGATAATGCAGTCAAGAGAGCAACGGGGGAAAAGACATTGTCAGTAACGCACAGCCATTCAGGTAAAGCGTCGCATGTAAGACACCACTTATGCCACTGTATTCCCTGAAAGCCGGATCTCTTTCATCTATTAGGTATCGTTCCTTGATTTATGTCTTTTTGTTCCCCCAGTCTACTGCCGCTCAGGGATATGGACAGCAAGAAGCATCAGAGGTTGTTGGGAGGATGTGAGCGTGCCCCTCCAGCTTTCAGCGAAGCTCCAAATCACCACAGCAGCAGGCAGCGCAATCGCCCATTACATACAGCCCGAGTCAGTCCCACTTTCCAGGGCACAGCCACAGCTCGCAGAGCGCAGCACCGGCCGATATCCTCCACCCGCCTACGCAGCCGTTGGCCCAGCCATGCGCTGCACCCCATTCACCACCGCCGGTCGCCCAGGAGCAGCCAGGCACCTTCCAGACTTCAGGCCAGCAGGGAAGCCGTCGGGCGATCTCTCCGTTCCGTCTCTGTCGCGTCCAAACCATCACTCCTCACCACACGGAGCAGAAGCTGCATCAAGTCGATCCACGACCCAGCGACACCACAACTCTACGCCCGGATCTAGCTGCAGCCGTTAAACGCCGCAGAGAGTCCTCAGCTCCCGATCGGCGCCATTTTACGAGCGCCCGCCGAGGAGTAGAATTGTCTGTGTCCTGCCGCAAGTAGTTGATGAAAATGGCAGAATTCACCTTCGTTCAGTGCCGACACATGTCACACCAATGCACAGTCCCGTTCTGGAGAGAAATATGTACGATTCAGGCAGATATTAGACAGATTTGTGCCCGGCCGGGCAGAGCAGCACTAGAACGCGGCCATCTTGCCGGGCGCCCTTTAGCGCCCCCATTTTACAGGAACCTAATGAATTCCAGGCATTACAAAGCAACGTCCAAGTCAAACGCACTGCCACTGGGGAAGTGAAACCGGTTTCCAGCAAAGTTGGGAACCTGGTCCGAGAAAAGATCGTGGACAAGAAGGAGTTTGGGCCATCCTACAGAACACTTGTACCTGTCCTGGTGGTTCAAGGAACAAGAACAGTACGTCTTCCGCCTCGTGCTGGCCGAAAAGAAAGAAGATTTGTCTCCATTGATCTGATCAAACCACACCATGTGACCGATTCTCAACAGCAGGCTGCATGGAATCCTGAGTAGCCGGAGATCTCCTCTTGCTACTATTCAGGAAGTTCAGATGGAAAGATTAATAACGTTTCAAGACTCCTCAGGGCAAGATGCCGGAGTAGCCAACAACGCAGTACGAATCGCACCTGTGTAATCAGAACAACCCCAAATGAAACTGAAAACCAAATTACGATTCGGCTCAATAATGAACTTTACATCAACGTGCCTTCACAAGAGAAACTGCTGAGATCCCAAAGATAGATCGAACTGCGTCTTGCTACTTCATCAACTTCGATGACTTTTCTTCAGATCCAAGTAAACCTGAGCAAACGTCACCCATTTCCAAGAAAGAAAAACTTCGACAATTCTATCTCTGGCAGCAAAAAGACTTACTTTGTGCCCCCTTGGTTGCATCCTGGGTTCGCATCAGGAGCCTGGTTCTATTAATTTGGGTTGGCATAGTAACTGTCTTTTTCCTATTACTAAATGGACATTACCTCCCACAACGCTCTGCACTACAACCTGTGAACTTGGTCCTGAAACAACATACTTCCTCACACCGTGAAGAGACTTGTCCCTAGTGAACATTACAGCAGTTTCAGTACCGGATGGTATAGCGTGGGATAGAGTTTTATATGATGTATTTGGTCCTACTGAACATTTGAAAATTCCACACGTATTAAAAATTTCAATAAATTATTTCATTCACCCCTCCCCGCCCCAGTACACTCCCTGAAGATTGGTACATTGAAACTATCAATACAATGCTCTTAGATTTAGAACAATCTGCTGCATTTTCCTACAGGGAATAGTATGAAGATATACCTGACTTCGACAGTATGTATTGTTTCCAGCATTAGAGTCAACACTTTTTGGCCACAGCTAGTGTTCCACCCACTGTAAACATACCATCAATGGCAACATTGCCCAACACCACCAAAAGGTAGTTTTGCACAGAAATTTGCACACCTTTCAGGGTTCAATACATCAGACCCAATGTCATACTACTATAAGTTAGTACAAACAAATGCAACTGTGAGGAAATTGATGCTGACAAATACCAAGCTCATATATTGAGCTCCTTTTATCTCCAACTGTCTAATCAAGGTTTCGACTATTGGATGGACACAATAGACACAAAATCCATTTGGGGGACAAGAGATTGGCAGGTTCAGGAAACAAAGACTTTATTTAGAGCTTGCCTAAAACCTTTACAGAGAGTATTCCTGAACAGAACAGTGCAACAGTCTACCTGCTACGTGTTTGCAAAAATAAAAGACCTAAAAACACCACACATCCCCTTACCCATACCTTTTGAGGGTATATCGAATGACACACTGGTTAGTGAAGATGTACTGGGAGCAATGATACAGAATGTACATACAAAGGGAACGGATGGTTGGTTTGGCCTATTGACACAAATAGGTGTCAAGCAAGATTCAAGGGTACCACCGGAGGGTTTAGTATCCATAGGCCCGACCAACAGGTATAAGAGAGTCAGCTGGGGGGGCAGAGCCTTCTCCATTGCCGCGGCTAGGCTATGGAATTCCCTCCCCTCCTCTATTTCTGGACAAGTGTCTCACTCTCTTTTCCGCAAGACCCTGAAGACCTGGCTCTTTACCAGTTTATTAGCATGAGCCCAACGTATATCTCTGATTGATGGCCCGGTTTGCAGGGCCTTGACGCCTCTGGGCAAAGTTTGTGCTTTATAAGGCTAATATTCATCCATGCTATGCACACACAGACGACCTAGGGATGTTGACTTCTGATAGTGTTAGGAAGTTGTGCCGGGAATGGCTAAAAACCTCAACACTACAACAGGTAAAACAACACTTGTCCCTTCTAGCAGACAACATGGATCTTAGGGATTTCTTGTTCGGCCCCAAGAAACCACGTAAAAAACGGTTCTTGTATGCCATCTACAATGAACTGTGGAAAGTCTCTCAACAGGATGCTGCTGAGAGATTACGTGAAATTGATAGGATTAACCTAGAAAAGGCCCTGGCTGTGGTAATCAATGGTATGACCACACTTTCTTCATGTATTTATTCACTGAGCAACATTGTGTCCTCCGCAATTGACATAATGGAACAAGATCTGTCTATTCTACAGCATGGGCTATCTCAATTTCGCTCCATAATGCTTTTGAGCTGGACGCTCCAGTCACTGCGTTCAGGCCACGTGCCATGGCGATACATTAACAGCACAAACCTGTTCTCGGCTTACAATCTGACTGACAGACAATTGACTATGGCACACAGAGATGCAACACACACCATGCTGCTGATTGAAAAATTAGAGAAGCTACCTTTCACTGTAGCTGAGTCACCGTCTACAGAATGGTTAATTCATAGCTATATCACATTGCCAATCACAACATTTCAGTTCCGATGCTGCCTTAGATCAATCCAAGCAGGCAGGTATGAAGCGTTAGGTGAAGGGTACACACAGAAAACGTGGGAGTTACCGTATAGATACAGGTGCAGAAGTAAGGACACTGAAGTGTTCTTATGTGGTACTGACTGCTAGAAGGCTTTCAGTGGGCCTTTAGTGTGCAAAGAAGTGTCGCTTCGTGGAAATTAATGCGTCAAAAGCAAACTTATCTTGCTACATGAAAGGCTCCCCAGCTGCCGTGATTCATCCGTTTTTTGAATTACTTACAAAAGGAAGTTATTTAGTGCTGAAAGATCAAGGCTGTTGTGGAATGGCGCCAGGCAACGCATATCTGGTCACAGTAAGCCTCAGGGTTGTTTGCTGTACGCAAGTATTGTTTTGCCCGGCTCGCACAGGGAGTCACCACTGTGGCCTTCATTGGATTATTTCCAGCATAAGGTTTGATTCGCTAAGCAGACTGAAAGCCATGTTGTTTCAACAAAATGTGGCCTTAACTTCAGCCCAAGAGACTTGTAATCTCCAGGTTGCAAGGTCTTCAGCAGAGATACAGGCCATGGTCCATTCAAATTTCCCGATCCATTTAGAAGAAATGGTTCATCGTATCTTTAACATGTCTGATATGAGTGGGATCGTACACTTATTTAAACAACTTAGATCAGGTCACTTAACCACCTTTCAGACCATCTTTGGAGAAATTCCAGCCTTCATACACTCCGTACTTGGAAGCGTTTTTGAAGGGTTTCCTTTGGTCCTGCTTTTGGTAGCGGGCATCCTGATTTAAATTCTGTTGCTTCGCAATGGACATCGCAATCCCTCACCAACTGGAGAGAACTACCTGACTACGCATGGCTTCAAGAGCTAAGTGAGCATTAGTTCCTGTCTTTCAGACCGGTCTCGCTATGTCCTGCCTGTGTTTGTTGCCTCTTCTGCGGATTTGGCTGCATGTTGGACCTTTGTCTGACACTTCCATCGGTTGAGCCGCCGGACATAGAAGCGCTACTGGCGCCTTTGCAGGCCCACACGTGCAGTTGACCACAGCGTATTCCCATGTTGACAGCATTTCTAGAGCCACCAAGGGGTGCGCCTGTTGGAAGGAAAATTGTCTCTGCTCCAGAGGTACAGCCATCGGTATCAGGCATGAAGGCATCTAATTCTTCTCCGGCGGCTGCCCTGGAAACCAGAGATTAACATCTTTGCTCACTGGAAGATCTGCAACCTGCGGATACGATGTTCAGCGATGTTGAGTCTTCAGCGCAGGATTCTTAAAACAATCTGGCCTCTCCTGTGCTAGGAACCATTTGGCAACTTTTTCTTTCTCTGCTCTAACTGAGCTTCTTGGTTTTCAAGGTGCTCAGTGCAATAATACCTTTTGACCGCTTTTTTTTTTTTTTAGGGAAAAATGACTTTTTCTTTTACGGACACATTGGCTTTTAAAGTGCTTTTCAGTATATTTTATTATAAATAATTTTTATGCCTTTTTAATAGTGTTAGCTTTATCATCACCTAGCTGACCTTTTGATGAGGAGTGGGTGTCATGTCTTTTGGGATAGTCCCGTCATGTATACCCCATTTTTACATACATTGTCCCATCCACACAATAACAATTCTAAACAGGTGACTTTTTACCTAGTAGCTTGCTCCCGACTCTTCGACACCAGGCTCTAAGTATTCTATCATAATCCCAGTACCTGACGTACATAAACATTTCTCCACGCATGGCAGAATTATTCTGTATAAGGGTCACTAAATCTTTTTCATACTTGGCCAACAGCCAGCTGTGCATGATCACACGTGTTTAGAAAAGCATTGGTGATTGTTTTCAAAACATTTATGATTGTTTTCAAAACCCTGGAGTGACCATTTTAAACCCTTACTCCCCCCTACAAATTTGGGGAGAATTCCTTCCAAGCCAAGACAGGGACCTGCACGCTGACTCTACGACACGCAGCTGTCTGACATCCCTTTTAGGGTGTCACCCTCGACGCAGAGACGGGGCCTACTTTCTCAGGTGAGGGGGCTGGTTCATCCCTAAGGATTTCTTGACTACAGATAGACATAGCTATACACATATACATGCTACACTTACAGATCTAGGCTAGGTACATTTAGGCAAATTACTTACGGCGCACATTTTAGGAATATGCAAGTGCTACTGTTTTTATCTGTACTGTTTATGTTCATCTTATTAGCACTATGGTAGAAATGTATCTACTTGGTACTCTTGTATGCTTCTGTCTCCTGATTGTCGCAGCACATATGTTTTACACAAGGCTGTCGCTAGACCAATAAGTACTTATTGAAACATCCTAATCGTCATCCTGTGTAATTTCTGAGAGGAAGCGAGCACGAGTGTCTGAGCGAAACTTACTGTACTGTTTTCCACGATCCCTGAGAAATCAAGGTTGCCATGTTCAGTGGTTTGCCGAAACTACCTACACCACTGTAGAATACAGGGGGGGAGAGGTAGTGGCACTGTAGAGCTAGCTGGTCTAACGGCTGACTTATCCTGTGGGGGTTAAGTTAAGAAGAAGCAGAACTACCTCCATGGGCCTAGAACAGGAATTGTTACCACTTGGCAGGTGAGAACTCCCAGCAGTTGAGTTCAGGGATGATGCAGGTAAAGTCTTTGATGGCCCGAGACTTCTTAACAGGATAAAAGCACACACAAGCCCTTGGAGAATCTTCTTAAGCCGGATACCAAAGCAAAGTCAGGTCTTTGTCTTCTCCAAGACAGAAGCAGCCACTGCAGGCCAACCCAGCAAAGCAACACAACAAAGGGGCAGTACTCCTCCGGACAGCACTCTTCCTCTTGGCAGAGTTTCCTCTTGATCCAGAATTGTTCTGAAATTCTAGGGTTATATCTCCAATACTTATACCCCTTTTGGCCTTTGAAGTAGGCATACGTCAAAGGAAAGACTTTGTTGTCCATAAGATCTTGCCTTGGCTTCAGACTCACTACAGGAGGGCGGACACAGCACTGTGAGAGTACAGGTACAGGCCCATTCAGATGTCAGTGACAACTCCTCCCACCACTCTAGCTCAGGAAGGCCAATCAACCTGGTGATGGGCCATCAGGATATGCAGGGCACACCATCGCTCCCTTTATGTGACTGTCTAAAGTGCACAAAAACCCAGCTGTCATTCTAAATTAGTGGTTGATTCCACAGGCAGGCCGCGTGGCATTTCAAACGCACAATTTAAAAACCACCTTCACTAAAAGAGGTCTTTTTAAATCATGAGTTCCGGGAACCCAAACTCCAAATCTCTATCTTTTACCAATTTGAAGTTACACTTGTAAGATGTTACGAGGTAGATCCAATTATTACCTATGGGAGAGATAGTCCTTATAAAAGTGAAAAACTAAATTGACAGTATTTCACGCTCAGTACATGTAAGACAAACCAGTACCTTTGGCCTACCTTATGGGTGCTGTAGGCCCACTAGTAGCATTTGATGATTTACAGGCCCTGGGCACACAAAGACCAATTTATTAGGGGCTTACCAGTAAATCAACTATACCAATCATAGAAATCCAATCATAATCTCAATTTACATAGGACGCACTTGCATTTTAGCCCTGATCAGCAGTGGTAAAGTACTCAGAGTACACACACCAGCAAAAGTTAAGTCCAGCACACAATGGGGAACGCTAGGTGGCGCACTAGCGAATGGACGCCTTCCTGTAGGGCTCCCGCTGTCCGGCGGCATAAATCCGGTTATTAATCCTCAACGGGCACACCTGGGTGCCGTAATCGTAAGCGGAGGGTCAGAAGGGTGGCAGGAGTGTGCAGACGGCTGTGGAGGGCTCTCGCCGCTGTGAGACCGAAGAGAGAGGAGGCGCAAGGTGCGGTGGACGTGACGACTGAGGACGCTGGGCTGAAGCCCCGGATTGGGCTGGTAGGCGAGGCCGTGGCTGAGAACGCGGCGGAAGGCCGCAAACAACGGAGACGGTGTGGGACGCCCCCCGGGTCCGCCGCGACTCGGCTGGGTGAGGAGTGCGGATCGAAGCGACGGACTGCCGGGTTGAGAGAGGGCAGGAGTGCATCCTTCCCCCCCCTCACCCCCCCCTGGAGTGGTTGCGGGGCCTGAACACCTTCTACGGCCTGGGCTTGGTTTGGCAACGGCTGGCACTTTGGTGGGGACCTCGGAGCAGATTTGTTGGAACCAGGGACTGAGGCAAGGGGTGTCGATCCCCCCCCCTCCCCCCTGGCATTGCGAGAGGAGCAGCGCGACGAGAGCTGGACATAGAAGAGGCAATATCTGGCGCGCTGTTGGCACGGTATGATGTTACTAGGCTGAGGGGCGGAGGTAGACACGATTGGCACTACTGGAGCTCGGAGAAGGTGACCACGTACTGTCCCCCCGGGAATGAAGATAACGGCTGGAGCGCCCTGATTGCGTGTACTGCAGTGTGTGGTTTTATCAGCCGAGCTGAGAGAAGATAGACTGCACGTGGCCTGAGGTACTGATGTAGAGCTGGGTCAGTTGGGAGTGTGATACAATCCTCAACTGAGTGCGGATGCGGCTGCCTGCAACGAGTGACGTGCACTATTAAGACTATACGTATTAAACACTTGGGCTCAAAGATTGGCGAAGTAAAAGCTCCAGCAGGAACGGAAGTGGGGGTGTCGCTGTGACTGTGCTGGTGATACCGGAGACCTCGGCCCTGGGATAGCAATGGGCAGGACGGACACTAGGCAGCCCAAACTTACGTTTGAGGCTAGTAAGAAAATGACAGCGCCAGGGGAGGCGGCGCGCAACTCGGCGGCGACGGCTGTAGCGTCGGAGGGAGCTGTGGATACGGCGACGAATTTACAAGATGTTCTACGCGAGGTGCGCCAAGGGTTTGCGACAATTGCGGACAAAGTGGACAGGATCTCGTCGCGTATAGATGCGGTAGTGCACAAGCTGGACGTGCACGAGGATCGCTTGAAAGAGGCGGAACAGCGCATATCGGACTCCGAGGATACTGTGACACAGCACTCATCGCAGTTATCTAGAATGGACAATCTCCTACGTGTCATCGCAGCTAAAAATGAGGATTTAGAAGCGAGAAGCAGGCGGAATAACGTACGCATCGTGGGTATTCCAGAAACGACAAATGTGGGCAAAATGGAGGAGTACGTCGAGAAGATGCTGGTGGCGGCGATTGGCTCAGACGCCTTTTCTACACACTTTATAGTGGAGCGGGCGCATCGGGCCCTGGGCCCCAGACCAAAGCCGGGAGCGATGCCTAGGCCGATCATAACCCGGATGCTAAATTATCGCGATCGCGATGCGGCCTTAATAGCGGCAAGAAGTACGAGGTCGTTGTCTTATGATGGTAATTCCTTCACGCTGTATCCGGACTTCACTCCACTGGTCCAAGAGGAACGTAGGAAATTCCTTTCAGTCAAGACGAAATTACGAAACCTGCAAATAGACTACGCATTACTCTACCCGGCGCGCCTGCGGGTCACGTACCAAAGGAGACAGAAATTCTTCACAAATCCACAGCAGGTGGAGGATTTTCTCAAGCAGCATAAACGGACTCAACGGTTGGGGGCTGGAGCGGAGGATGAAATGGCCCCTCGTCAAGAGATGCTGGAAGATGGTGAACCGTAAGTGGAAAGCACTGTGTCTGCATACAGAACTAATGTAGAGCGCAGATCATTGCCCAAGAGTTCAGATTGGGATTTATCATTGAAGGACACTGTACTGTTCTTTTTATTGGTATGCTTGATGTGGGGGATGAGAGCGTGTTATGATGGACGGTTGCTACTGGGGCTCCTGTGGTATCTGGTCCTTCTCCGGCTGCGATGCAGGAGTTTCTTGTTGTAACAGGTTTATTAATATCATTAGTCGCTGGTGGCATGTCCCAGATGCCTCAGATTATAGCGCCGGACGCCCCTCCTGATTGCTGGGCTGGGCTACACGTTGTGTGGTTCGGGCGGGCTGTCACGGGGGGGGTATTAGTGATGCCACCTAGATAAGTTTCCTGATGGGAATTACCCTAGCATACGGTTTTGGGGTTGTGGGATGTCTTAGCCCTAGTTATCGGGGCGTGTGGGAGGGATGGGGGGGTACGTTGCTGGCAGGTTGGGGATTGCTTCAGTGGGAGGGGGGGGTACAAGGGTTGCAGTATTGGTTTGTATGTTTGGAGTTCGAATATTAAGATGAGTGTGACGACGGGGTGCGGTGGTGGTGGGCTACGGTATAGGCAGTGGCTAGGAGTGCACAGCGCTGGCACCACGGGTGCTCATGTGTTCACATTGGCTGGAGGTCGCTGTGGTCAGATGTGGTGTAGTCGTTCCCTTTGGCAGGCGATGCGTGTGAAGTTGGGTGGCTATTTGGATCATGTGTGGTCGACTGAGGATGACTGAACAAGATCGTAATTCCAGACTAACGGTCATGACCTGGAATGTCCGTGGGTTGAATGACGCGAGGAAGTGTCGGAGGGTGGTGGCCTATCTAGAACAGCATCAGGCGCACATCGCACTACTGCAGGAAACGCATCTTAGTCCCCGGGCTACTTATACATTTGCGAGTAAATGGGCGGCTGTGCGTAGCTTCTCCTCATATTCTTGGTACGCTAGAGGTGCGGCGATTTTGATTAAAAACGGTGCCGTTTGTGCGGTTGGGTGAACGCACGGATGAGGAGGGTAGATTTGTACTGTTATGGGGTAGACTGGGTACTGATACAGTCACAATTGTAAACTGCTATGGGCCAAATGTGGACTCGCCTGCGTTTTACACCAAGTTGTGGGGAGCGATACTGAATACAGGATCCATGCATATCATATGGGGGGGGGATTTCAATATTACATTGACACCTGGATTGGATAGATCGGACGGTAGCCCCCAATATAACAGAAATGCGAGGGACGCGGTGGTGGGCATAATGAAGGAAGGTGAACTCATAGATAGCTGGAGGTTCGTGCATGCTGGGGTTCGTGAGGGGACACACTACACAGCGTATGCCAACACTTGGGCTAGGCTTGATTATTGCTTGCTGTCCCATGGATTAGCGGTAGCTTTAGGCAGAGTGACGCATTTGCCGCGGTCCTATTCGGACCATTGTCCGGTGCTGGCTCAGGTAGCTATCCCGGGGTATGGTAGGGCAGCATCACCGTGGCGTTTGCAACCCACTGCATTATTGGATCCCCTATTCCAGACAGAATTGGGGGAGGAGATAGCGGATTTTTTTCCGCGCAACAAAGGATCGGTAGATAGTGTTGAGACCATCTGGGAGGCGTTTAAGGTAACGGTCAGGGGTTATTACATTTCTAAAAGCTTTGGTGTATTAAGGGCCATACGTGTCTCGCTCGCCAAGCTGGAGTCCGAACTTAAGGAGGTGGAAACTAGAATGTCCCGAGAGTCGTTGGGCCCTCTCCACAAGGAATTTAGGGAAAAACTGTCGCAATACGAGCAAGAGGCGGATAGAGAGACCAAATTCAGGGGTAAATATTGGCAGACCCGTCGATATTGTGAGGGGGAGAGACCAGGTCGGGCATTGGCGGGAATCACTAGGCACTCACGAGGCACTTCGCACATATTAGAGATACGTGCATCGAGTGGTGTTATACATCAAGACACAAAGGGGATTCTAAGGCAATTCACTGAGCATTATGAAGGGTTATATGCAGCCCGTGATGGTGGGGATGTTCAGTTTGGGGACTTCCTAGACGATGTAGCATTATGTTGGCTGAGTGATGAACACAGGCAATTTCTAGGAGCCCCATTTGAGTTGGCTGAGATTCGGGAAGCGATTATTTCTCTGAGTAATGGTAAGGCGCCTGGACTGGATGGCTTACCTGCGGAATTTTACAAATGCTATATCGATATCATGGTCCCTGTGCTTCGAGAGGTTTATGAGGATTCCCTGGAGATAGGAGTGTTGCCGGGAACGATGAGAGAGGTGGTGATAACCTCCCTGCTGAAACCAGATAAGGACACGGCGGATTGCGACTCCTATAGACCGCTATCCTTGATAAATTGTGACCCCAAGATTTTGGCGAAGGTGTTGGCCACGAGACTTTCACTGTTAATGACTAAAATTGCCCTTAGATCCACCGCTAGTAATTTGCGAACTCTTTTTTCCTTGATTCAAACAATAGCGCCGGAGCTGCCTGTCGCGGCTATATTCCTTGACGCCACCAAGGCGTTCGACTCAGTTGAATGGAATTACCTGTTCACTATTCTGTACAGGATGGGTTTTCCCAAAATCTTTGTTGCTTGGATAAAACTGCTCTATACTTACCCTACAGCGAGAGTGATAATCAACGGGGAGCTGTCTGATCCGATTCCATTAAGCAGGGGAACCAGACAAGGGTGCCCGCTGTCCCCACTGTTGTTCGCCATAGCAATCGAACCTCTGGCATGTCGTATCCGACAACTGCACAAGCAAAGTGCCTTCAAATGTTTTCAAAGGCAGATTGATGTGTCCTTATATGCTGATGACTTAACGCTATATGTGGTGGATCCGCAGAATAACCTGAATCCGCTGCTCTGCGAATTCGTGGTGTTTGGGAGATTGTCTGGAATTCAAATTAACTGGAAGAAATCGCAATTTTTTCCTCTGACGACCGCGGTGGGAGATACTCACTGGATTACCCGCTCGAGTGGAGTCGGATCTCAGATACTTAGGGGTTCAAATTTCGAAGGTCCGGGAAGAGACTTTACGTCTGAATTATGGCACAGCCATGAGTAACTTGGCGGAGGATGTTACGCGCTGGATATCGTTGCCGTTGACCATGGCTGGTAGGGCCTCATTGATTAAAATGGTGGTGTTGCCTCGCTTCTTATATTTTTTCCAGAACATTCCGTACTATCCAGGTGCGTTTTTTTTCCGGACATTGCGCTCTGAGGTACTGCGATTGTTCTGGGCTGGTAAACAGCCCAGACTGGCTTGGTCGACTATCACCCAGCCGTACAGTAAGGGGGGATTTGACGTTCCCGACTTCCAAGCGTATTACTTGAGCGCGCAGGCACACTTTGCTTATCATTGGTTTACCCCTACGCCATGCATGCCGCAGCTGGCGGTAGAGGACTGGATAGCCCGGCCTCTGCCACTGCAGGGTATCATTCACGGTCCCGTCACTGCGATTGAGACGCCGTTCACCACCGTGACGTGTACGATTGATGCTTGGCAGCGAATACTGCGCAGGATGGCATTTAGTCTTCTATATGCTCCGACTTTGCCGCTGGTTTATCATCCGAGCCTCTCTCTGTTGCAGGAAGGAGGGTTTCGCGGGTTATGTGCTAAGATAAAGATCCGACAACGGGGAGATCTCTTTGTGAATGGTCAGTTCAAGATGAAAGAGCAATTGTTTGAGGGATATCAGCCTAATCCGCTGGAGGTCTTTTACTATCTCCGGTTGCGACAGGGGATGCGACTGGTGATACCGCATTATCCGGAGGAACCTGAGGTGGTGAATCCGTTGCAGGTTCTGCTTGCTTCTACGGATGGTAGGCACTTGGTCTCTCAGCTATACCGCAGTATTCGAGAGTGTGGTGGGAATGAAGTCTGTAAAGCGCTTAGATGTTGGATTGTTGAGTTGGGTAGGCACATCACGGAGGCACAGTGGGTACATTGTTGTGAGCTCACTTCTCAGATCTCCTCCAGCTGCAGATTGCGTATTATTCATTATAAGTTTCTGCAGCAGTGGTACTACACTCCTGTTAGAAAGTTTCGATTTCGGTTGTCGGATACTGACCGATGTGAAAGGTGCCACTCGGAAGGGGCTGACTTTCTACATCTGGCTTGGATGTGTCCAGGGGTGGCTGACTACTGGTCGCAGGTCCATACTGCGCTTCCGGCTATGGTGGGGGCTGTGGTTGAACTGGACCCGCTCATGATGCTGCTGGGCCATACAGCGTCGGTACCTAAGGTGCACCGTAAATTTGTTAGCATTGTACTGTTGCTTGCGAAACGGCGTGTTGCATGTAGGTGGGGTAGGGGTCGAGCACCAAAATTCAAGGAGTGGTTAGAGGATGTTTTGTACTGCCAGGACCAGAACGCGATCGAAACGAAACCATTGAAGAGCAGGGCTAAAGACATATGGGATCCGTTTAGAGCATATCTGGCGGCGCAGACCAGCTCCGCTGAAGGGGAGAGTCAGGTACCGGCGAGTGTAGTGCTGACTGGTATGGCATCCGACTAGCAGGTGCTCATTGCGGCTTGGGAGTGGTGGAGAAGTGACGAGTGGGGACCTGCTTCGCAGGGTGCTATATTTGCATGCCCGGAATGATCGGGACTCGTATGACCTCTGGTAGGCTGATGTGCTCCTGTTCTTTTGTACCCCATATTTGGTGATAGCAGTTGGCACATGGACCGAATGGGCCTAATGGACACACACTCATCTCAGGGCCCGGGATTGCAATGCATTACATATGTCTGACATTCAGAAAAGTATATATAGGCGTGCCGCCGGACCTTCGGGTTGTCGGCTGATTGGCTGTGTACAAGGTGGTTTGATATTTCGATACAAGGTCTACTATAGCCGGCCCGTGAGGTTGTAGGCGAGAGGATGTATGGTTGTGGAATGCTGAAATAAAGGTTTTTGAACTTAAAAAAAAAAAAAAAAAAAAAAAGTCCAGCACACAATCAAACATACAGGAGGTAGAGGCAAAAAGACAGGGAAAACAACGCCAAGGATGCAACGTCTAACAGTTCATAAGAAATTGTATTGCTACTTCTACTAGGGAAATTCTGTCCCTCACTATTCTGTCCCTCAGTACTCTGCACCTCATGCCCGTATAGTCTCATCTATTCTTGAAGTGCTTTATGGTTAGGAATGATGCTGTAACAATATTACCTAAATACAAGGGTGCCTTAGCACCTATGCTTTTTCACCAAAACCAGTTGTTTTCTTCCAGTCGGGTTTTCTCAAATGTTACATTTACAGGTGGAAGCCCCGTTCTCCTAACAATCCAATGGACTGTTTATTCTTGCATTCTATTCCAGTTGTGGATGACAGCATCATAGTAGAGACCAGTGGCTAGTGGTCTACAAAAACAAAGACAAGCTTCACATAAATATTTTATACCAAGGGTGATAAACCGATATTTAAAAGGATTTATGTAAATTGTTGAGAATACATTTTGATTAAATCGATCATTATCACTTGAATTAACAATATCTTCAAACGAGGGAAAAAAACCTTGGCTCCTCTACAAAGATGCTCCTTTGTCAACTTCGCATTTGATAACCAACTGGGCCATTTCTGCAGCATTACAGGTGAAAGCCATTCCAATAAACTTATGAGTGTCGATCAGAAAGATTTATATCACTATCAAAGGAGAGAGAGAGGACTAGGTAGCTAGTCCGTATCCCCGGGGTTTATATGTGAGATCAAAAAGGACTAGCCTATTTGTGAATTTGCATAGACTCAAGACTGTAAGGCAGGGTACAAAACATTTTGTTTGTTCATGAAGCCCTCACCCACCAACCTAGTTGGTGGCATGCTTCATCATCTGGCCCACCCAGTGACACCGAGCGTGTCCCGGGTGTGCTTCGACGCCTGGATACAGCGGAGCAGGTATGTATCTGAGTGTGCAGTATAGTGACGTGAAGGTGACGATTTAAAAGCTATGCAAGGATCCCAGTACCCGAGGGTAAATTATATTTTAATAACTGGGTCACTGCTAGCATTAAAAAAGGCTGTTGGATGTTATAGGAATGTTAATTAGGGTTTCCTACATCCAAGTGTGGTCTACATGTTTCAGCCAGGCCTTTATGATTAAAACTGGCTTTCCTCAGGACCAAAGTGTGTAGGTGCAAATTACTTAGATTTAAGTGATTGTGTAATTTTGAGAAATGTGTAGCACTCGCTAAGGTGCTTTACATGTGAGAGGGGGATTCCCTCTTAGAGCATTACGGAACATACAACAAGTATGACAGGACACACATACAGGGGAGAGTCTCAGTATGGTTACATATTCACAAGACAGATTGATTGCCGATATCTATTGTGCTGTGTAGATAATAAATAAGCGGCAAATGGTGCAGCCATATTGGTGGTATGGCTAAGGTGAGAGTTATCATATGTACACAAAGTTTTGTGGTGGGCTAAGCATCGTAAGCGCATCAACACACAAAAAAACGGTGGAAAGTGCATGAAAGGAAGATTATCCTTACGTTGGCTTGTTGCCAAACATGCCCCATGGAGTAGTCCGGCAGAGGAATGGACCCTGGGAAGATAAAGGATCCTTAGGGGGTTAGGGACCTGTGGAAAAAGAGATTACCCGGCTTGTAGCTGAAGCGCTTGGTTTACTCACGATACTTTCGGTCAGTGTCTGCGTTAAGCCTCCAGTCGTCTCTGCTGTCTCCGTTGGGCTGTCCTCGGCCGTGTTTGTGCTTTAAATGCAGGCTGCATCATTCTGAACACCTAAGCGGGGAAGGACAGAGAAGACAGACTGTGCGAGGACACGCTGAGTCATGGCTGTACTGCACATGGGCGGGAGAGCAGTGTATCCTGTTGTGAGCATGCCCAGAAGAGTATCCTGCTGCGAGCATGCCCATGTGCGGGGGAGTAGTGTGCTCTGCTGCGAGCATGTGCGGTGCCGAATGTCGACGCCTGCGCATTGGGATGGCTGGGTGAGCTGTACCCAGTGTACACAGATTAGTGTACAGTTGTAAAACAAAAGAGCGCTAACTGGGGAAAGAGTAAACTTAAAGAGCGCTGTGGGGTGCCAGGTGTGTTATAACTGGCCAATACAACAGGGGGACATTTAAAACGGAGGGGAATCGAGTAAGAAATTCAAGTTTTTAGTGAGCTCCAGGGTATGGAGTCATTCAGGCCCAGGCCCGGTTGCAGCGTGGAGAGGCGATAGATCCATCTCTGTTCTTTGGTATGAAGGATCCGGTCATTGTCTGTTTGGTGAATGTCAAATTGTTCAATGACAGTCCAGGACATGTCATTGGCGGTGTGGTGTGCACTGAGGTAGTGATCTGTCAGTCTGCTGATGTTTTTGTCACACCTGATCGTGCTTCTGTGTTCAACCACTCTGGTCCTGATTTTGCGGGTCGTCATGCCCACGTAACGGAGCCCACAGGGGCATGTTATGAGGTACACAAGGTTACTGGAGTTGCAGTTGGTGTGTTGGTGTTGTATCCAGATTTTGCCAGGTTCAAGGTTGAGAGTTTTCGTTGGTTTGGTGAGATGGCACACACTGCAGTTGTTGCATGGATAATGTCCAGTGACTTTGGGAAGGCCCCAACAGTTAAGGACTGTGTTGTCCATAGATTTCGGACTGGCACGTGGTCTTGTTGACACTAGTTTGTCTTTAAGGTTGTTGGCACGTTTGAATGCAAAGCGCGGGATCTCCCATTTTCTGGTGCCTGAATTGATTATCTTCCAGTGTTTGCGGATGATGCTGGAAACTTGATTTGATGCTATATTATAGGTGGTCACACAGGTCATGGGTGGTGGATCTTGGTCTTTTGTTACTGTTTCCAACAGTGATTCTCTGTTTATATTGCGTACCCTTTTGCTGGTTTTGGCAATAATGGCATTGGGATATCCACGTTCCTGTAGTTTGTGTGATAAGGTGCGGGATTTTCTTCTGTAGTCCTCTAGGTGGCTTCAGTTTCTGCGGATCCGCAGGAATTGCCCAAATGGTAGATATTCCCTTAATGGTCTGGGGTGGAAGCTGTCAAATCGCAACAGTGAGTTCCTAGCTGTTGGTTTGTAGTGGGTGGTGGTGCGCAGAGTCCCTTGTTCTGCTCGAATGTTAAGATCCAGGAAGGCCAGCTTGGTGGCACTGGAGGTGCACGTGAATCGTAGGTAAGGGTCACGCTCATTAAGCCAAGTGAGAAAAACTTTTAGTACATCCTGTGTTCCTTCCTAAATCAGGAAGATGTCATCTATATACCTGTGCCAAGTCTTTACATTTTTTGATTATGGGTTGGTCATTGACATGACGTGTTCCTGCTCGAAATGGTGAACATACAGTCCTGCCACACTAGGAGCATAAACACTGCCCATCGAGGTTCCGTTAGTTTGCAGGTAGTAAGTGCCATCATACTCGAAGTAGTTTTCCTTGAGGGCTAGGGTTGCACAGTCAAGGATGAATTGCCATGGTGTATGGTACATCCAGGGGTTTTGCATCAGTACATCTTGTAGGATTTGCAGGGTGGCATCTTGTGGGAGACTGGTGTACAGGCTTTCTATGTCCAGTCCCACCAGTAGTTGGATGGTTTGATCGAAATTCATTTCAGTGATGATGTTCAGGAGGTGTTTAGTGTCTTTGATGTAGGTAGGGGTTTCTTGTACCAGTGGGTTCAGGAAGTGGTCGCAGTACCTAGATTCCTAGTGAGACCGCCCAGCTTTTAACATTAGTCGGCCTCGTGGACATAGCTGTATCACCATCAACCCCATCGGAGAGTGAGCCAACCAGTACATCAGAGTTTGGAGAGTGTCTTCAATTAAAATGGGAGGAACATAAACAGTTACAATTGTCCAAGTCTCACCTCTCAACACCCCGGTCACTAGGACAAAGCCACTCACTGGATCAGTATGAACTTTATCAGGGAGGTAATAGGATTTCTTTCACCAGGACCATTTTCATCAAGCCCCCTGACCTTTAATCGGGTGAATTTTTAATGGAGTTTAAATTTCTGGCTCCCTGACCATGCCTTCCCTTCTGCATGGCTCTTTGTGCTCCTCTCCTGCTGGTGGGGCATCTTTAAAGGAGATCCTGGAAAACCTGAATCTTTATTGGGTACACATTTGCATAAGCTTTATGAACTACATATTACAAGTCATTAATGATTTTCGTTCTTTCTTTGGCTGTTTTGACTCAATATCGAATAATCAGGATAGAAGAGAGAGGAGACTGTGGGTCTGGTAAATCCGAAACATCCTGACCACTGAGAAAGTAAAGCTGGCCCCTGTATTTTTCCTCAAGTAAGAGATTAAATTGTGTCGATATGGTGACCTGACAAGTATTTCTGATCCACCAACCTAGTTGGTGGCATGCTTCATCAAAGCTAGCAGAAGCAGGCTGGATGGTTAGGTAAGAAAATATCTACTTTCTAAAATTAGTATTTTCAAACACAGAATGTTAAAACCATCTTCAAGATGTATTTTATCATTCTGAGTTCAGGCATACTAAACTCGAATTTCTACCATGTTCCCTGGGTCAGTTGGGGTTATAGGATGTTATAATCAAACTGCCTATTCTGGCCTATGGGGAACAGGTAGCCTTGCAAAAGTGAAAAACGAAGTAGGCTGTAATTCACTATCAGGACATGTCACACACACCAGGGCATGTCCTACCTTTCACATACAATGCACCCTGCCCATGGGGGTACCTTGGGCCTACCTTAGGGGTGACTCACATGTAGAAAAGGTAAGGTTTAGGGACTGGCAAGTGTGTGCACATGCCAAATCGACATGGCAGCCCCAGGCTGCACACAGGCTCTGCAATGTCAGGCCAGAGTTACACTTTACGGGCTGTTTACACGGAGCACTTGTACTTTACCACTGATCAGCAGTGAGAAAAGTGCGCAGAATCATCACACCAGCAAAAACAGAGTCAAACCCTGGAGGTCAGAAAGCAAAAACTCAGGGGAAACACACCAAATGATTCCAAGTCTAACATCTATCCTCAATAGGAGTAATGAAGAAGTCGCTGATTTCTGCAGATCATTGGGAATGAAAGGAAAGATTTTCCGTAGAAGTTTCATAGTGTGAAAGGATGCAGAGATGAATGAGTTTATATGGCCCTCAAACGAGAGCTTGTTGTCAAATAATACTTCAAGATTCTTTGCTTTGGGAGTGGGGATCGGGAGAGTACCTAGCTTTGATGGCCACCATGCCGGGCATCACATGGTGGTGTTCTTTCCGAAAAGCAACATCTCTGTTTTATCTAAGTTCAGCTTAAGGCAATTTTCAGTCATCCATTCACTGACCTGACGCATGCAATCGTGAAACTGGAGAGCAGTTTCAGTAGGATCGCTGGATACCAAGACCACGATTTGAGTATCATTGGTCGTAGAAGACAGCGGAAAAACCAAAAGATCTGATGAGTTTAGCCAAGGGAGCAACGTAAATATTAAATAAGGTAGGACTCAGAGCATATCCCTGAGGAACCCAACATGGAAGAGAGTAGAATGGAGATTTTACTGTCTTCGAGAGCCACAAACTGTTTCCTGTCTGAAAAGAAAGGATTTCACAAAAGATAGGGCTAGATGCCAATGGATGTCAGGCATCCAGGGAGGATATCATGATTAACAATGCCAAACGCTATGGACGAATCTAATAAGATCAGAACAGCGTTTCCTCCCAAGTCAACTGTTCATCGAATTTGCTGAGTAGCCATAATCAGGGCAAGTTCGGTACTGTGGAGGCTTCCAAAGCCAAACTGAGAGGTGTCAAGATGATGATGCTCATCAATAAAGGTAGAGAACTGGGAATTAATTCCCTCCTCGATAAATTTTGCTGGAAAAGGTAGACGAGATATGTAGCGGCAATTGTTTGGATTGGAGTCATCCAACTTAGGTTGTTTTTAGAAGGGGAAGGATTGATGCCAGTTTCCAATCAAGCGGAAAGTAGCCAGAGATAAGAATCTGATTAAAGATGTTCAGGAGATGCATTGAGATGATATCCAGAGCTAGACTTACTATTTCGGGCAGACAAGGATCCAAAGGAGAGCCAGATTTTATTTGGAGAGGTAAGGGATAACACTTGTGATGGAGAAAAGAGAGAGAAGGAGGACAGAGTTCCGTAGTCATAATCTTTGTTCAGTAGTAACTCATTGAGAGATGTCATGACAGGGTTTGGGGGGATCCGTGGGAACACGCGAGGCTACTGCACCAGAATCGGTGGGCTGAATTATTCTTGAAACCATGGAAGCATCCTGTGTAGTAGAAAAATGGTTGAAAACCGCGTTAACTTTATTAGAAAAGGCAGTCGCTAGAGAATTGCAGAATACCCGGAGGATGACCACCCATTGATAAATTACATTCTGAACTAATCAGGGTGTGCTGTGTCCTTTCTTTAGCACAGCTGGTCATTTTCTGTGTCCCAAGAAATAAAAAACATGGGCCACATTACTGTAATCGGTGATAGAGGAGAATTATTTCCCTCTGTCGCTTTTTGTATACCCTTCAGAGTGACCCCTTTGCACTGCAGCCTTGTTCTTTAGGAATACCCTATCTCTGTTGAATAACAAAACTCCATGGGTTTAATTTGCCAAGCATAGGCTGAGGATGCATGACGCAGGTCTGGGCTGATATTAAAATCTATTATTGGGCTATGCAGCTAAGCCCAATTAACGATTGGTTACATGGGGACAGAAAGGATTCAGCACTCCAGATTGAAACGTAACATTCTAGAGCACTATAATCCATTGACATTACTATATAGTAAATCTATACCACTGGTCGTACCATTGGTTAATAAACTCCTGTTCCTTTGTTGGCCTTAAGCATTAACATAGATTGTGGGACAGTATGTGGCAGCTCCATGTCCCTTGCCTGGTTGGGTTCTGTGCATGGGACCTGATTGGTATATCTCATTTGGGTGACATCGCGCCTCATACCACAAAGAGCCTTATGCTGAGCTTGCCAATGAAGTCCAGCTGCATAAAATCTCAATTTTATCAGTACTTACAGGTGAGACTTGCTCTGGAACATTTCCGTAATAGGTTGAAAAACATCTCAGTATACAACTCATTGGAAGCTAAGCGAGTGTTGCAGGAACTGGGGTACAAGGGTGTTCATGGTTATACTGCTCTTGTTTGAGTTTAATGTAGCTTTATTGAAATATATAATAAACAGGGGTACTTTCACAACATAAGTTAAAAGCAGTTAAACATAATACTAATCTATAAAAATAGTAATATGAATGTGATATGTTACAATGAAAAAAGTTAACAATGGAGTAGAAGAGACTATATGGAGAATGTACCTTATGAACTTAGCATTTTTGATAAATATATAAAAGGATGGGAGAAAGAAAAGAACAGAACAAACAAAAGAAAAATTCAGCACTCTATATAGAAAGAATCATATTTAACTCCAATAATTACATAGTGAATAAACAATAATACAAAGGTAACAGTAAGTTTCCTAATATATACAGTGTAAGGAACTTAAGGCTGTAAGACTCCTGGTGGTTGATGAACAAAAGTGGTACTATCCTTGATCTGAGTAGCACGGGAAGATAATTAATCAGTAAGTGGAGACCAGAAAGCCTATTATCAGAGAATTTGGTGAGAAGAGGTGACAAAGGCCCTGTCCAATCTGTGGTGATGACAGAGAAGGTTCCACCAGGTGGAGTAGGTTACCTTGGAGGCATCTTTCCAATTAGAAGTAATAATCTGGAAGGCAATCGCTAATAACAGATCCGCAAATTGTCCAAGTTTACGAGAACCAAACCAGACCGAGGAAGTACTTCCCAAAAATATGGAGCTAAATTTAAAGGGAAAACTAATAGAACATATAGAAGAAATAGTTTCACGAACTGTTAACCAAAAAGAGTTAACATGTGGACATAAAAAAAGGAGTGTAAGTATGTACCAGGATTAATTGAACAGGTCCAGCAGGCAGGTTAGGAACCCTGGGTGTATTTAGAAACAGATGATGGGGTTTGGTACAGCCTATAGTAAAAGTACTACAAATTCATAGTAGTGCTAGCATTACAGGACGTGTGGTGTAAATATGCCCAGATGGAATTCTAGGTGTGAGTAGAGAAAGTTTGTTGTAACTCCGATTCCCATAACAGTTCAACCTTACTCTTGGATTGATTGAGAAGAAAGTAATATAGATATTTGTAAATGTGAGCAACCTTGAGGGAAGAGGAAGTGGGTAGCGGTTCTAATGATGAATCCGGTGAAGGGGATGAGGGTCGGAATGAAGGGAGTACTGCTGAATCAAGATCGATTTCAAAGAATCATATTTATGAACAGAGGAGGCGGGTAGTCTATATTTAGATTAAAGTTCACTGAAGAAAAGAGGGAGTGTTCCATGAAAAAAATGCTTGACTTGAATTATCCCCTTATTGGCCCAATCCTTCCAGAAAATGATACGATTAGCAAGTTTATTGGATTTGTTGTGCCATATAGAAGCATCGAGAAACTTCTGCAAAGGAGAGAGAGTTCTGGACCAAACTGGGTAAATGACCGATATGGAGTGTGAAATAACGGGAGAGTTGAAAGAACGAGGAGGATGTAGAAAATTAGGTAATGATGAGAAAAGGAAAGGTTGGAATAAAGAGTCTTCCAATTAACGCCAGACCATTGAAGGAGTGTCCTCGGGAGAAGGGAGATGAGGTAAAAGTTGTTGTATCAAAAAAGAAGCGTGGTGCTGTCTGAAGTTGAGGAAATTAACACCGCCCTTATCTTTGGGAGCAGATAATGAAGACAAGGAAATACGAACCTTACGTTTGTTCCATAAGAACTTACTTATGGCAGAGTTGAGTGATTTGAAACATTTCAATGGAATCTTGAATGGTAGCATGGATGAATAAAAATTGATGACGGGAAGCATCATCATCTTGATTGTTTCTAACCTACCCCACCAGGACAAATATAAGGGTGACCATTTTTCTGACATATGTTGCACTTTAAGTAGAACATCGTCTAGATTAAGTTGGACCGATTTAGCAATGGAGGGAGAATATTTCATTCCTAGGCAAGTGATATGTTTAGGATTCGATTTAAAACCCACATCCGCAAACATCTCTTTTTTTTTAACAACACTTTTTATTGGTCAAGAAGGCAAAGGCTGCAGGCCCCTGTATACCCAGTGGATCTGCCACATAATAGCTAGCAACAGCTCTTGACAGTTTATCAGATAAAGGAACAATGGAGAGCTATTCATACATCAACAATCAAGAAAACCCCCCTCCCTTCCCATTCCCCAACCCCACTCCTCCCCCGGACCCGCCACCGCCAGACACCACCAGAACCATCCCAGTACAATTAGAGCACAGCACCACGCTTGACCTTCAAATAGGCCCCAAATCTCCATCCGCAGGAACCGGTGCAAGGAAAATGCCCCTATAATCCGCCCACCGCTTCCAGATCTTGAAGCGCTTCCGAGGACACCCTCGCGCCCTAAAGATCGGCAGCTCCAGGCCCATATTGAAATCGAGGCCTTGTTTCCAAACATTAAGAGAGGGAGCTGCCGGAGCCTTCCACGCCCGAGCCAGATCCCGCTTGGCCGTCGTTAGACCCAGGAGCAGCAAATGACGTTTATAGATATTACCCCCAATATCCGCCATAACATGGAGCAACACCAATCTGGGGTCTACCGGGAGATCCCAGCCCAGCACTTCTGATGAACACCCCAACACTCTCCCCCAAAACCGGTGTACTGTAGGACAGTGCCAGACTGTGTGCACCAATGACCCCACCTCTCGCCCACACCGAAGACAGTCCGGAGAGGCTATGAGACCCGCCCGCCACAGCCGCTGTCGCGTGTAATAGGTCCTGTCGCAAACATCTCTTTTAAGCAGAATTTGTTTAGTGGAAGAACTTCAGATTTGGTAAAGTTTAACTTATATCACAATACAGAGGCAAAGGAAGACAAGAGATCATTAAAAGCAGGAATGGAAACCTGAGGGTCTGACACGTATAACAGTATGTCATCTGCATATGCAGTGAACTTAGTTTCAGACGTTTTATGCCGAAACCCACAAAATAAAGAAGAATGTCGTAGGGAGTGAAGAAAGGGTTCAATCATAAACAATCGGGGAGAGAGGGAACAACCCTGACGAGTGCCCCTTTGAAGAGTAAAGTAAGACGATTGGGAACCGTTGACAAAAACAGAGGTAGTTGAGGAGGAATAAAGCAAGCTAATGAACGACAAAATAGCAGGACAAAAACCGTGCCATTTGAGTGTGCGCATCAAAAAAACCCAGTGAAGACGAGCAAAGACCTTTCCAGTATCTAAGGTAATAGCCGCTAAAGGAGTTGAGCTCTTGGAAGCAAGATGCATTATGTTTTAAAAAGCTCTTGAATTGTCGGTTAAATTCCTGCCCTTAACAAACCCAGATTGCTCGATACCAATCAGATCAGGAATTACTTTATTTATTCGAAGAGCCAACACTTTAGCAAAAATCTTGCAATCCAAATTCATTCATTCATTCGATAATCGGCACAGGATGAGGGGTCCTTAACTTTCTTGGGGATCCATCAAATCATTGCCTCCAAAAAAGTGCCCTATGAGAAATGAAGTGTTGGAAAAGCGAGAAGAGATGAGGAAGAAGGATTTGAGCAAAGCCAGAGTAGAATTAGCAGTGAAGCCGGCAGGACCTGGAGCTTTGTCTTTATGTAATAGAGCCAAGGCAGTCTTAATCTCAGAAAGAGATAAGTCGTTGTCAAGAGAGGAACAGTCAGAAGATGGAGGAGCACATGGAGGAAGGGAGTCAAAGAACGAGTCCAAGGCAGCTTCTGAGGGAGATGATTCAGGGGTATAAAGGGGCACATGCATCACAGCTTTTTGCAATCGCAAACAGTGCGATTTGCAAAAATCGGGCGTTTGCAATCGCAAAATGGGCTTTTGCGATGCATGAAACAATTTGGCATGCGCAATTTCAGTAATCACAATTTTTTGCGATTTGCCAAATTGCGATTCGTTATATGCAATGCAAAAAGCACTTTCAAATAGCAATTTCGCTATTTGGGGCCGCAAATTACCGTAAAATAAAACAAAACGGTAATTTGCAAAAACTTTGAAAAATGCACTAAAGTGCATTTTTAAAAGTTTCATGTCACATACCACAACATGGGTGCACAGTACTATTTCAGGGGTGCACCAGGGTGTCCTTTCAACACCCTTACACCCTTGAAATTGCATACGCAATTTGCGAGTACCATGCCTTAATTGCGACTCGCAATTTGCGACTCGCAATTAAGGAATATATAGGAATTGCTATTTTTATAGCGATTCCTACATGCATAGGCTTTTGCGATTCCTTAATTGCGATTCCTTAATAATCTCAATGAAGGACTCGCAAAATCCTACCTTGATGCATGTGCCCAATAGAGTTAAAAAACAAATCTGCGAAACATTGTAGAATTTCTTCATCTTTAAAATGGTTAGCGCCTTTGTCATTGATAATATTTACCCTGGATCTTTGGGATTTAACTTTTAAGTAATTTGCTAGTAATTTGCCTGCTCTGTTACGACCCCCGTAGAATTTAGAATTAATCTTTAGATGAGCACCGGAGGCCTCCTCAGTCGATTTCCTATTAAAATCCAACTTAGCATTAATAAGATGTTTGAGCGTTTGAGAGTTGGAAGTATAATAGACATGTTCAAGATGTTTAATAGAGAAGAGGATTCCTTAAGGAATTTTTTCTTCTTAACGGAGACATAGTCGATAATAAAGCCCCTGGCCGTTGCCTTAAATACATCCCATACCGCAGGAAATGAAATGTCAGGGGTAACGTTGGTTTGAAAGAACTCTAGAAGAAAGGCTTTAAAACGTTCCAAAAAAGCAGGGTCCATTGGGGGCGTGGCCACGGCACCGATCGTGATGGCCGCGTTTTGAGGGAGCTTTGCTAAACCTCGCCTTTTCCCTGTATATCCACCACAGTTATCCTGCTCCCGGGTGTTGGGGAGTCATCGGCAGTCTTTCGCTAGCCAGCGTTGGCGAAATCTGCAGTCGGATACCCCTGCAGAGTGGCGCAGGCTGCATCGGCGCTGCGGCCTGGGGGACGTCTGGAGCTGGGGCCTGCCGTGCAGCAGGGGGCGGAGCGGCGACGCCTCGCACGCCGGCTCTGAAGTTTGCAAGGCCTTGGCTGGTGGCCTGTACCGGCGGACTGACTGGAAGTTGGCAGCGCGGCGCCGTGGAAGCCCGGGTCGGCCGACACTTCGACCGGGGGGGAACGGTGTTGCCCTCACTGTGCAGATCACTGGCGGCTCTGTCCAGAATCACCTAATTGGCCCCCTGTGAGACAGTGAGAGCTGCTGGGCCTTGGGGAACTCCGGGCTCTGACATTGCTGGTTCGGAGGGGGCCCACGAGCCACACAGTGGTGCGGCGCCGGCAGCAGGGGCGCGGCAGTGGCGCTATCCACCCCTGGGCCCTCAACAACGGAGGCTGCGGCCCTGGCGCTGCGCCGAGGCCAACCGTACCAGGCAGTCGCCACACTGCGCACTTTGTGAGGACTGGGGGCCTGTACTGAGACTGTCCTAAAGGTCCCCCTCTGGCTGCGGTGGTGGCAAGGGCCGTGTGGACTGCACCTGATCCTCGCACCTGGGGGTGCAATGCAGTTCTTGCAGACCAGGGCGACGCCCGGGATTGGAGCCTGGCCACCTACTGGGGTTCGGAGGCCAGGGTGACTACAGGAGCATAAGTGGAATAGGAGACCGCACTATCATATCTGGTGGTTCCCTCGCCCATTCTCACACGCCCACCTCAGTTTGCAGGCTGCTACCCGGATTCCTGTTTCGCCCGCTGTGGCCGGTACACGGGGCAGTCGCCCGGCCCGAGCAGTTGCGTTGCCTGGTGGCTGGTGGGTTTGATAAACTGCAGGTCTGCTATGGCCCTGATCGGCGACTACGCTGAGTCCCCCGGCAGAGTAGTGGGGAGTGCCCTGAGTCGGCCAGGTCATGCCCCCTGGTCCTGGGGAGGTGCCTTGCTCCAGTGGCTCCACTGCTAGAAACAACTGACATGGGGTTGACTAGCCCACGGCGACGAATTGCAGCCATGTCAGGACCCAAAGTTTCAAAGGTAGACCTGACTAGACAAATTCACCCTGCCTAAACCTGTGGCTGCTGAATTCCACCCGAGGGCGGTGCAGCGGCCGGGCCTGATGCTGTGCACACCGAACTGACCTTGCAGGATGTAGTGAAGGCAATTTCGGGTGTACGTACTTCGCTTGAACGGCGACTGGATACTATCTCCACTGATGTAACTCTTATCAGGGCGGACATGGCAAAAATTAGCGAAAAGGTAAAACAAATGGAGATTGTCACCTCCAGCCTCCACGGTGGTACCGTGCAATTGCAGCAGGACGTCAAGGAACTCCAGGAGTTTCGGAAGTATGCTGAGGATAAGCTCGACGACTACGAAGGTCGCCCCTGGAGGAATAATGTCCACATAATAGGAGTGCCCGAGAAGGCAGAAGGGCCATCGGTGAACCTCTTTGTGGAAGACCTCATTCTCAACCACTTGCAGCCCAAGGGCCTGTCAAAGTTCTTTGTGGTGGAAAGGGCTCACAGAGTGCCGGGAGGTCGGCCGCGACCAGGCGGGCCGCCACGTCCCATTCTGGCCAGATTGCTTAACTTCAGAGACAGAGACATAATACTTAAAACTGCCAGGGTTGCTCCACCTCTTCGCTATCAAGATGCTGAAATTTCCCTCTTTCCTGATTTTACACTGCGAGTGCAAAAACAGCAGAGATCATACTGTGAGGTGACAAGAGAGCTACGTGACAGAGGGGTGAAGTACGCCATGCTTTTTCCCTGCCAGGCTACGAGTGGAGGCGGAGGGTAAGGCGTGGTTTTTCGACCATCCTGAGAAAGCGGCAGACTGGCTGGAGGGCTGGAGGGGAGCGAAAGAACACAATGCCAGATGAACGGTGCCAGAACTGTGTTTCTCATTTGTCCACTTTTGGGAGGTGGGGTCTCTTGTTGTACTTATTCAATTTAACTGTGTGTGTGTCAATGGTGGGGGGGGCTGTGGGGAGGAGGCCTTCCAGTGAGGGCGCTTAGCCGCGTCACAGGTTATACTTCAGGGTCCTTTCTCGACTGTATCTGGGAGGTTACGAATATTTGACCACCATGGAAGCGGGGTGGCAGAACCTTCACCCCCACAGTTTACTTCTTTTAGTTAATGCATGGGCGACAGGCACTCTGCATTGTTTGTTTGCTGGGCAGTTTGGGGCCCAGAGTGCAGGGAAGCAGGGAGGTTTTTTTTTGGGTTGGGGGTGTTGGTGGTTGTTCAATGTTCAGAGATGACAGCATTAACTCTTAATAGACAGGGTAGAGAACTCCTAGTTCACAGATATGCAATAGCTCACACACTGGGATACGGGTCTTAGGCTAGTGTTCCTCCAAGAGACTCATTTTGTGGGTAAATCATGCCAGGGCATGCTTAGGTGGGGATACAAGCTGGTGGCACACTCGGGTTCACTTCAGGTTCCAGAGGGGTGGATATCAGGCTTAAAAAGTCTTTCCCACTTTCAATAGAGCACAGATGGACGGATGACTTAGGTAGATATGCAGGTATCTCCGGGCAGTGGGAGGGTAGGACACTATCGTGATGGCTGTCTATGTCCCACCAGGCCTACAAAGCCGTACCTACAAAGAATTGTAGGCAATAAGCGCTGAGATTTGCAGGAAGAGCTGGCCAGGTACGTGAACTGGTGCGAACAGACTAACCAGGCACCGGGTCGACTCCAGAGAGCAGAGGGACCCGAGAATCCGGACGTGGGCATCCGGCCTCCGGAAGCCAGCAGCGGACTGCGCCGCAACCGTACCTGAGTCCCGCTTCGCCTGGAGTGCTGTCAGACGCTGAGGGGTGCTCTGCCTTGTTGTCATCGAGGAGGGGGCTGCTTGTTGCTGTCTTGCCTGCGGGGAGTCGAGGAGGGCTGTAGCACGACGCGGGACTCTGTGTCCCAGGATTCCGTGCTCTCTGCCACCTGTGCTCGCTCCACGCCCACCCGCCCCGGACAGTTCTTAAATCCTCGCGGAACCCGCTGGCGCGGGTCCCGCTTCGCCTGGAGTGCTGTCAGACGCTGAGGGGTGCTCTGCCTTGTTGTCATCGAGGAGGGGGCTGCTTGTTGCTGTCTTGCCCGCGGGGAGTCGAGGAGGGCTGTAGCACGACGCGGGACTCTGTGTCCCAGGATTCCGTGCTCTCTGCCACCTGTGCTCGCTCCACGCCCACCCGCCCCGGACAGTTCTTAAATCCTCGCGGAACCCGCTGGCGCGGGTCCCGCTTCGCCTGGAGTGCTGTCAGACGCTGAGGGGTGCTCTGCCTTGTTGTCATCGAGGAGGGGGCTGCTTGTTGCTGTCTTGCCTGCGGGGAGTCGAGGAGGGCTGTAGCACGACGCGGGACTCTGTGTCCCAGGATTCCGTGCTCTCTGCCACCTGTGCTCGCTCCACGCCCACCCGCCCCGGACAGTTCTTAAATCCTCGCGGAACCCGCTGGCGCGGGTCCCGCTTCGCCTGGAGTGCTGTCAGACGCTGAGGGGTGCTCTGCCTTGTTGTCATCGAGGAGGGGGCTGCTTGTTGCTGTCTTGCCTGCGGGGAGTCGAGGAGGGCTGTAGCACGACGCGGGACTCTGTGTCCCAGGATTCCGTGCTCTCTGCCACCTGTGCTCGCTCCACGCCCACCCGCCCCGGACAGTTCTTAAATCCTCGCGGAACCCGCTGGCGCGGGTCCCGCTTCGCCTGGAGTGCTGTCAGACGCTGAGGGGTGCTCTGCCTTGTTGTCATCGAGGAGGGGGCTGCTTGTTGCTGTCTTGCCTGCGGGGAGTCGAGGAGGGCTGTAGCACGACGCGGGACTCTGTGTCCCAGGATTCCGTGCTCTCTGCCACCTGTGCTCGCTCCACGCCCACCCGCCCCAGCCCTACCATCCCTCATAAAGGAGGAGGCGCTATCCGCTACGCGGGACGCGAGCGGGACGCGCCGGACGAAGCCCGGACAAAGGGCGGACCGTCTGAGGCCGTCAGAGGCAGAAGGAGGCTGGGCTGGGCCACGTCCTTTGTTTCTGCTAGACCTGTGAGTACATATTCAGGTTTCGTACCCACTAAACTATGTCGACCCGTTCGGGTAAACTGTTAAGGAATGAAGGTGTAAGGGGGCCAAATGCAGCAAGCCCCATTATTGGATCTATGGACCGCTTCATTACCAGGGTGGCGGCGGTGATTGATAAGGAGATTGCAATGTCTGAGCGGCGTTTATCTGAGGTCTACCTCCCTTCGAGACGTTCATCCCTGGGGGGCGATGCTCAATCATCACTTATAACTGCCAGTACCCAGTTCCATGGCGATACTGCGCCTAGTGTTTTTGGTACTTCCTCAAACCCACCCCAGTTGGTTGACATTGAACAAAATATAGGCAGGCTAGAAAGTTTGGCTGCTCTTTTTCCAATAGTCACCATGGAGGATGATGGTCTTGGTAAACTGATTGCATCATCGTCCATCAACACCCCAAGTGAAGCCATTAGTGTTGTGGAACCTTTATTATCGTCCACCTCGCACTTGGGATTACCAGAAGGGGAGATAGTTAGGTCCCCCAATAATTCCCAAACAACCATCATTAGACAGGAGAATAGGCCCTTAAGCAAAAAGGTTCGTAAACGTAAAAGGGGCTGCCCAGTTAGACAGGCCGTGCTTTATCAAAATTCAAGTAAGCCTTTTGGAGTGGGTATGAGAACTACAAGGGTCAAAGCTACAGTGAAAAAACTGGCCATACCTGGGGATGTTGTAAACTCTCCTGAGGAGTCACACTCTGGCCCAAATAGTGCGAAACTTTTAAAGTTTACGGACTTAGCAACGGTAGAAAATATTCTTGAGAAGGTCTATAGACTCTTGAATCCGTTGCTAACTCAAGTTAAAGGCCTTGGGGATAGGATTGACAAACTCGAGCAATCAACCCTTGACGGCTTTCACTCACTTAAAGTAGCAGTTAAACAAACAAGTAGAGTGACCGAAGCTAAGAACCTGGTTGCAAGCGGAAACGTGCCTTCATCTCAGCGAGCCTCTAAGCATCCACTATGCTGTGAGAAGGGAGCTTCTAATAGTCCATCTACCCTAGCTTCCACATCTATTCCAAGTCCCAAAGCAGGACTTCAGCAAAAGGGTTCTCAAACCCAGTTAGAGCCCGATAAAAATAAGCCTAAGTCTCCCCGACAGAAGCAGCCACAGGTAGTGAGTGGCATAATGGAAATTCCTAAAAAACAAGGGGCATGTACCAACTCTAGCAGGTTAGCCTGAGAGAAATCCCCTAGGTCCGTCCCCCATCCTACCACTCGATCAACCCTTTCACTTGCCTCTAGTAAACAAGTACGACAAATTCCCCCAGTAAACCTTCCACCAGACTGTCAACCCTTTGCGGCAGTCATGGTTAATGTGCCTCCTTTAAAGGACGGCCAGTTGGAAAACCATCAATCACTTAAGAATAAGTGTATCCACTGGCTAAAGGCAAATAAGCCAATCCCGCTAGGTGTGGATGGCATTATACTGAGTGTCCGTAGAGTGGACTGGGTTGGACACGGGGAAAAAACACAGGAGGGGGACTGTATAATTGTAAATTTCCAAGACCCAAGAGTGGTACCATCGATTTGTACCCCTGTTCCTAATATGGGGGTCCCGGGGGTCAAAGTGGTAGACCTTTCCTTCTTTTATCCCAGGCAAATCATTGATTTTAGCGGTGGAAGCTTAAGTCCCCCTGTTCTTGTCCAGAATAGGAATGGGGTTTCAGGGGACACCAGGGAGAAAAATTTGTGGCCAGCGGGACCCATCTGACTGGAAGTTGGGCAGAGAGTAGATTCAGTGGAAATATTATCACTTAGCAAAAGCAATCCTACAAGTGGGATAGGTGACCTTATACCCACCTTGCATGACCCTTGCTGTCCTCACGTTTTCCCGAGGAGCTCTACAGGCGGGGACATTCCGGCGCCCTGCAGCACTCCGGCTGTGACGGACCTTGCCCTTAAGGTTTTCAGCTGGAATGTCGCGGGGATTGCAGGAAAGTTGCCCCTCCCTGACTTTATTAGGCAGGTTGACGAGCACTCTCTGTGCCTCTTTCAAGAGACATGGAGTTGTGTGCCGGTCCACAGGGTGGGTTTTTCCTCCTACTTCTCCCCTGCGCATGTCTCATCTTCAGGGAGGGGGCGCCCAGCTGGTGGCCTCCTTATCTGGGTTGCGGCATCTCTTGATTGCAGAATTATGGATTTCCCCACAGGTTCTCCTGACATTCAAAACATAACCATAATAGACCAAAGGGGGAGAGTTGTTTTAAACGTTTATAATGTTTATGCCCGGGGAACCGTGGGCGGGAGAAAGTCTCCTGTAATATCTTTACTCGAGACTTTGTTAAACAACACCCCATATAAGTCTCGTACATTGGTTGCAGGTGATATGAACTGTACGTTCGAGCCTTTGGGTTCGGACGTTTCCCTCGACCAAGAGGAGGAGGACACTAGGTGGGGGATTCCGGTTCTGGAAATCCCACCGATCAAGAGGTGGTCAGAAGTGGCGCTTCAGTTATACTCCCTGAGCCTTGAATTCAATCTAAGGGCTGTTAATGGGAGGACACCCTCGGATAGGCTGGGCGCACACACGTATAATAGGCCCGGACATACATCTAGGTTAGATTATCTTTTAGTAGACGTGTGTCTATGGCCCTATGTAAAGGATATGCAGGTGGTCCCCTCGGTTGAAAGCGACCACAACCTCCTTTCTCTAAGTATGGCTCAGTGGTGGCGTCACTCAAGTAAGGTTTCTATAAACCAGGTAGCAGCACCACCCGAGGTATCTGAAGTCTCCCCTTGTGGTAGGCGAATTAAATGGGCCAAACTGGTTTTATCAGAGGGGAAGGTAGAAGAAATAAAATCTCTCCTAAACCATACGGTATTAAACCTTGGAACATCCTCGGAAGGTGTGGGCAGAGCGAGTGGGCTCTTCGTCTCCCTGATAGATGCCTTGACTAATGTCTTTACTCTTCACCACAAAAAATTGGGTAATAAACTCTCCAAAAAAACCCTCGATGGTTGGTATTCCCAACCATGTAGGGTTCTTAAGGCTAAGTTAGTTGAGGCGATCAAAGCTAAGTCCCGTCTTGAGATACAGGAAGCAAGGAAGGCCTACAATAACTCTCTTAAACTAGCCAGGAGGGAGTGGGAAGATAAACATTGGGATGACCTGCTCCAGGCCAGCAAAAGTAGAGACCCAAGGGCATTTTGGAAACTTATAAGTGCACGGAAAAGCCCCGATGCACTTATGAGACCCTGTAACATCTCGCCACAAAGCTGGGTAAAGCACTTTGGGTCTTTATACCTCCCTCCAGATGAGGATGGTAGTGCGGGGATGGTTCTTACGCATATAATCGAACCTCATGCCTACGATCTCTTTACTCCGCTAGAACTTGAGGGGGTTATAGGGTGGGTAGCCCCACGCAAGGCTGCGGGTCCCGATGGCCTCCCGGGAGACCTTATGAGGGCATACCCAGTGGAATGGGCACGGGTCATAGCAGCGCTACTTAATGATATCATGATGGGAGGGGCAGTACCTGAATCCTGGAAAGGGGCGGTGGTGGTCCCAATTTATAAAAAAGGGTGCAGGGAAGCTCCAGGTAATTACCGACCCATAAGTCTGATCGACTCCACCCAAAAGATAGCAGGTAAAGCTATCCTTGGAAGGATTCTCCATTGGGTGGAGGAGAATAAAATTCTTTCAGACTTTCAGGCAGGTTTTCGGGTTGGAATGGGGACAATTGAGCAGGTGTTTAGGCTGGTATTATTGTGGTGGAAGGTGGTGGAACTGGGCAAGGGCAGCCTTTATCTGGCCTTTATAGACCTGAAGACTGCCTTTGACCTAGTCCCCCGAGAGGATCTCTGGAGGGTACTTCTCGAGCTGGGCTTACCCCCTTACATCTTGTCACTTCTTATCAGCCTTCACGCCCATACCTTTGCCCAGGTCCGTTGGGGTAAAAACGGTGAACTTACTGAGAAGATTCCAGTCTCTAGGGGCGTAAGGCAGGGCTGTGTCCTGGCACCAACCCTATTTTCACTTTATGTGAACGGGGTGGTAAAACATCTCCAGCAAGAACCAGCCGACTCCCCCTGTCTCGGAGGAGTCCGGATCCCCACCCTGCTATTTGCGGACGACACACTCCTGATTTCGAAGACCCCTCAAGGTCTCCAGAAATTATTAACACGATTTCAGGAGTTTTGTGATGTAAGAGGATTAACAATAAATGTGGATAAAACAAAATATCTAGTCCTAAATCCTCCTAAGAAACTGGGCCGCCCACCGACTCTAAATTCGACCCCCCTAGAGAAAGTAGCCGAATTCGACTACCTTGGCATCCGGATTACGGATAGGATGTCCTGGGTTAGTCATATTGATAAAATGGTCCTCAGTCACAGGAGAGTGGGAGGTGCCCTTATGAGGGAGTTCAGGGCCTCTCCAAGAAGATCACTCACCCCAGTAGTTGATATTTACAAGGCTAAAGTAGTGTCATCAGCCTTGTATGGTGCAGAATTGTGGGGCCACTGTTGTTTGAAAGACCTAGAGACAGCGGAGAGTAAGTTACTGAAATGCCTTATCTCCGTCCCCCTGAGTACTCCATCCGTACCTGTCAGGTTGGATATGGGCTGCAAAAATATTAAAGACCAGGCCCAGCTTCGCCCGCTTTTGTTATGGACAAGAATCTGGAGGGGTGAAGAATTGAAATCTTATGCTGATGCCTTGGGAGGAATTATGAGTTCGGGGGGCTGGGCTAAAATAAAGTGGCTCAGAGATACTAAAAAGCTTTTGGAGAATGTCGGTCTAGGAGGCTGCTGGTCATCACGTTCAGCCCCTACAAAAGAAGTTGTCAAGGCGCATTATTGGAACTGGTGTGCGGAGCGGTTAAACACAACCTCTAACCACTGCAAGTCGACTGTCGCCTTTTTGCAAATTAAAGACACTGTGGCTTTTGAACCCTACCTGGACCTGATAACTCTCCCTTATGACCGAGCCCTTTATTTCAAATTTAGAGTTGGATGTCTCCCCCTAGGTGCATTGGTATCGAGTTGGTCACCTGTGCCCCGCATTTCTCCCAACTGTGCGTGTTGCCCTAGCAAGGCCGAGTCTATTGTACATGTCTTATTTGTTTGCCCGGACTATGCAAGGCCCAGGAGTGTCTGGTTGAAACCCCTCTGTCGCAATATGGGCACACGTAGTCACCTTGAAGCCCTGCGTATTTTAACTACGACACTTCCCCCCTTTTAGTGTGTGGAATTGCGAAATTTTTAAAGTGGTCCTGGCTTATTCGCTGCAAGAGATTGTCAGTAGCTGTTTAATTCTTTTTTTAGATAATTTATTATGGGAAATTTATGCCCTTTTTATATTCTTATGACTTTGATACTGGCTTCTTGTAACTGTGATTTTTATGTGTCTACTGTATTTTTTATGTGCTTATCGAATAAAAGCTTATGACTGACTGACTGTAGGCAATAATTTTGTCTATCCTGTACGGGCATCTCTTAGCCGGGGGGTTCTTCAACTCGGTGGTGTTGGGAATGGCAGACCGCTATCTTCCACGTGATATTGGCCCCTCGCAACGATGGCTCCCAGATTTTCTCGAGGCAATGGGCCTTTCAGATATATGGAGAGTGTGTCACCCCACTACATCCCAGTATTCTTTGCACCCTGGAGCTCACAACAGCCTCTCCCGCATCGACTACCTTCTTGATCCGGCTCCCCAGATCCGCGGTATTAGGGAGGCGCGACACTTAGCGAGGGGAATATCAGATCACTCCCCCATCTGGGGCGAATTAGTCTTGAATGAAAAGCGTGTGGGCAAGATCGCGCCCATCAACCCTTAGTATCTGCGAAATCCGACGGTCCGAGGTGCTCTCCTTCGGGTCATAGACCACTACTTTTCGTAAAATACAGGGTCGGTCGCATTGCACCAAACTCTCTGGGAGGCCTGTAAAACGTTATTAAGAAGTCACGCCCTCTCACTGAGAGCGGGTGTTCGAAAAGAAAAGGTGAAAGATCTAGTCCAAGTTGAAACAGATATCCTCCGGATGGAGGAAACGTGGGACGAAGAAGACGCAGTGGATAAACAGCACAAACTCAAGCTCAAGAGGGAGGAGTACAGGGCCATTGCCAAACAAAACTCTAGGCAGAGATAAAGAGGGCAGGATCTACGATTAGGGTGATAAAGCTGGTAGGCTCCTTGCCTGGCTTGACAGGAGAGAACTGGCGGGCCGCCTGGTTCCGGAGCTAGTAGACGAACAAGGGGGAGTCATAACAGAACCACAGGCGATTGCAAATGAGTTCGCCGACCATTACCATCGAGTGCATCACTCGAGCACTGATTTGCCAGAAGAGGACTCGGAGGCACTGCTTGCGGACATACAACTTCCTGTCCTGTCGGCGGAAGAACGGGAGTCGTTAGATGGCGCTTTTACAAACGATGAGATCGCACAGGCAATCAGAAACCTTCAACCCAGTAAGGCGTCAGGCCCAAACGGTTTACCAATAGAACTTTACAAGCTAAAGCCTGACTACATAGCTCCGCATCTATGAGCAATGTTTGAGGAGAGTAGGGAGAGGGGAAACTTCCCCACGATCAAAGGGTAGCCACGCTCGTGACCATCTATAAGGAAGGGAAACCTAGGGACAGGTGCTCATCGTATAGACCTATCTCCCTGCTAAATGCAGAACGCAAGATCTTGGCCAAACTGTTGGCGACCCGATTAACGCTAGTTCTTAGTAAATTAGTACACCCTGACCAGTCGGGCTTCATGCCTCATCGAAACACAGCCCTAAACCTACGCCGGCTCCATTGAGTGATGGGTAGGATCGACACGATCCAAGAAGCTGGGTTTTGGACCAAATTCATCCAGTGGGTGCGGTTGTTGTACAGCGAACCCCTGCCTCAGGTTGTGGTCAACAACAAAAAGTCGGAAGTGTTTGAGTTGAGTCGTGGGACGTGTCAGGGCTGTCCGTTGTCCCAACTACTATTCGGGCTCTCCCTTAAGCCGCTGGTGGCATGGATCCGGCGAGACCCGACTATTTAGGGCCTTAAGTGGGCACAGACGTGGGATGACCGCATCTCTCTATATGCAGATGACATTCTCCTTTACCTCACCTCCCCGAAAGTATCGCTTCTTAACGCCATTGACATATTCACAAACTTTGGGAAGAACTCTGGTGACAGGATCGGTGGTCTATGTCCTCAGCGGTGGGCCCCATTTCCTATATAGGGCTGCCCAATTTGGGTGGCCCGAGACGGCTTCCGATATCTGGGTATTTATATCACAGACGACCCAAAGACAAGATATGCACAAAACCTGCTCCCCCCTCCAGCGCTTGAAACGGGACATAGCTCACTGGAGGGCGCTCCCGTTATGTCTGCTGGGACGAGCAGTACTTTTTAAGATGATGGCTTTGCCCCGCTTCCTGTACGCCTTGCAGAACCACCATAGATATTGAGAGCCCTCAGAGAGAGCTGCTTTGGGAGGGCAGGCCCCGCATTGCGGAAGCTGGTACGCTCATGGTACGATGGAGGGATTGCTCTCCCTGATATAAAAAGATACTACTGGGCTGCTCACTTAGCAGCAATTAACCAATGCATATATCGCTGCTGGGACGACCCCGGATATAGGATGGACAAATGGCAGCTTCCTGGAGGTAACTTTAACAAAGCCCTCTACTCCTATGCTAAAAAGATCCCAGCACACAGTACACGTCTGGAGAGCGGTGAACAAAAGTCTGGGGTGGAACTGAAGGCTCACACTGGCCACGCCATTGTGGGATGATGAGCAACTGGGGACTCTACGGACCTCCAAAGGGTTTGGAAAATGGGATTTGATTGGGATCTCAAGGATAGGGGACATATGGCAGAAAGGGGCAGTGCTGCCCTTTGCCGCCCTGCAAAAAAGTATGAGTTGGCCGACTCAGTACACTTCCGTTATCTGCAGGTGCGGCATGCACTAAAATAAAACTTGCCCGAGGGAGAATCCCCGCAGGACTCGTCGCCATTGGAAGACAGGTTGTTAGATGGCTACATGTCCACAAAAGCGATCTCCCTCACATACAAAAAACTAATAAACAACACTTCCGACTAGGGACGGTGGGAGAGAGACGGGTTAGAACTCAATGATGAAGAATGGCAGGAGGCGTTATCGTCCCCGAAAGAGGTCGCAATCTCCTCCAGACTCTGCCTGATTCAGTTGAAGATCATGCATAGGGTTTATGTGTCGGGGACCAGGCTTGTCAGCATGGGGAAGAGCGTCAGATGGGATGTGCAGGAGGCAATGTGGTCAGGAGGGTACTTTCTCAATCAATCAATCAATCAATCAAGGCATTTATATAGCGCACTACTCACCCAGAGGGTCTCAAGGCGCTAGGGGAGGGGGGTCTGCTACTGCTCGAACAGCCAGGTCTTGAGTTGTTTCCTGAAGGCGAGGTGGTCCTGGGTCAGGCGGAGGTGGGTCGGGAGGGAGTTCCATGTCTTGGCGGCGAGGTAGGAGAAGGACTGTCCCCCTGTGGTGGCTCTTCGGATGCGGGGGACGGTGGCGAGGGCGTGGCCGGTCGATCGAAGCTGGCGTTTGGGAGCGTAGAAGTTGAGGCGGCTGTTGAGGTATCCTGGGCCTTGGTTGTGTAGGGCTTTGTGTGCGTGGGTGAGGAGACGGAAGGTGATTCTCTTGTTGACCGGGAGCCAGTGCAGGTCTCTCAGGTGTCCGGAGATGTGGCTGTGACGGGGGATGTCCAGGTTGAGTCGTGCTGAGGCGTTCTGGATCCGCTGGAGTCTCTTCTGGAGTTTGGCGGTGGTTCCGGCGTAAAGGGAGTTGCCGTAGTCCAGACGGCTGGTGACGAGGGCCTGGGTGACCGTCTTCCTGGTCTCGGTGGGGATCCACCGGAAGATCTTACGTAGCATGCGCAGGATGTTGAAGCACGACGAGGAGACGGCGTTGACTTGTCTGGTCATGGAGAGGGAGGAGTCCAGGATGAAGCCCAGGTTGCGTGCGTGGTCTGTTGGTTGGGGTGCGCTGCCTAGGGCGGGGGGCCACCAGGAGTCGTCCCAGGTGGAGGGTGAGGATCCCAGGATGAGGACTTCCGTCTTGTCCGAGTTCAGTTTCAGGCGACTGTTCTTCATCCGGCTTCCTCTTTCATCCCTTCGTGAAGGTTGGCTCTGGCGGTGGCGGGGTCGTTGGTGAGGGAGAGGATCAGCTGGGTATCGTCGGCGTAGGAGATGATGTTGAGGTTGTGCTGCCGTGCGATGTCTGCGAGGGGGCTCATGTAGACGTTGAAGAGGGTTGGACTGAGCGAGGACCCTTGAGGAACGCCGCAGATGACTTCGGTGGCTTTAGATCTGAACGGGGGGAGGCGGACTCTCTGTGTCCTTCCGGCGAGGAAGGAGATGATCCATTCCAGTGCCTTCTCCTGGATTCCGACGTTGCTGAGTCGCTGCACTAGTGTACGGTGGCAGACAGTGTCGAAGGCCGCGGAGAGGTCTAGGAGGATGAGGGCCGCTGTTTCTCCGTTGTCAAGCAGTGCTCGGATGTCATCGGTGGCTGCGATCAGGGCGGTCTCGGTGCTGTGGTTGGCTCGGACGCCAGACTGCGAGAGGTCGAGGGAACCGTTTGTCTCGAGGAAGGCGGCCAGCTGCTTGTTGACGGTCTTCTCGATGACTTTTGCAGGGAACGGGAGCAGCGAGATGGGGCCGTAGTTCTTGAGGTCGGTGGGGTCGGCTGATGGCTTCTTTAGTAGAGCGCTGAGTTCGGCGTGCTTCCAGCTCTCCGGGAAGGTCGCGGTGTCGAAGGAGGTGTTGATGATGTCCCGCAGGTGGGGTGCGATGACAGCGTCGGCCTTGTTGAAGACGTGGTGAGGGCAGGGGTCGGTCGGAGATCCGGAGTGGATGGAGTTCATCGTGCGGACGGTATCTTTGGCGCTGATCGGGGTCCAGGCGCGGAGGGTGGTGGTGGGGGGCGGTGGTTCGGTCGTGGCGTGCGTCGGTTGAGTGCTGAAGCTGTTGTGTATCTCCGCGATCTTGTTGTGGAAGTAGGAGGCGAGGGAGTTGCAGAGGTCTTGCGAAGGGGTGATGTCGTTGTTTCCGGCGTTGGGGTTGGAGAGCTCTTTGACGATGTTGAAGAGTTCCTTGCTGTTGTGTGCGTTTTTGTCCAGTCGTTCCTTGAATGCAGTTTTCTTGGTTGCGTGGATGAGTTGGTGGTGTTTCCGGGTGGCGAGCTTGAGGGCAGTCATGTTGTCCGGTGTTGGGTCTCTGCGCCAGGTTCTCTCGAGGGCTCGGCAGTCCTTCTTGGAGCTCTTGAGTTCGTCAGTGAACCATGGGGCTTTCTTGCTGCCGGGTCTGCTAGGCGGGGTCCTCAGGGGGGCGAGGTCGTCTGCGCAGTCGCTGATCCATTTCGTGAGGTTGGTGGCCGCTTGGCTGGGGTTCGTTGCGCTGGTGGGTGGGTTCTTGCTCAGGGAAGTCGCGAGCTGGTCGGCTGTGATCTTGTTCCAGCTTCTGCGTGCAACCTGTTGCTGTTGGTAGTGGATCGTGGTCCTTTTGAAGCTGAAGTGGACGCAGCTGTGGTCCGTCCAGTGGAGTCCGGTGGCGTGGCTGAAGGCGATGTTCTTGCTGGATGAGAAGACTGGGTCGAGTGTGTGTCCGGCGTAGTGGGTGGGGGTGGTCACCAGCTGCTTGAGTCCGAGGTGTGCGAGGTTGTCCAGCAGGGTGGTGGTGTTGCGGTCGTTGTTGTTCTCCAGGTGGAAGTTGAGGTCCCCGAGGAGGATGTAGTCAGCGGAGGGGAAGGCGTGCGGGCTGATGAAGTTGGCGATGTCTTCGCTGAATTGTGTGCGTGGTCCCGGGGGTCTGTAGATGAGGGTGCCTCTGAGGGTGGTCTTGGGGTTGATGTGGACCTGGAAGTGCAGGTGCTCGGCGGGTGCGAGGGTGTCGTCGGTGTTGGTCATGATGCGGATGGTGTTCCTGTGGATGATGGCGATGCCTCCTCCGGTCTGGTTGATGCGGTCCCTTCGGATGATCTTATAGCCGTCTGGGATGGCGATGGCGGGCGCTGAAGAGGCGTTCATCCAGGTTTCCGTGAGGAAGGCAACGTCTGGTGAAGTAGTGTCGAGCAGGTTCCAGAGCTCGATGGCGTGTCTGTGGACGGAGCGGGTGTTGAGTAGGATGCACTTTAGGTGGCTGCTGCTGTTGCTCGTCTTGGTCTTGGTCGGTGCAGGAGTAGTGCAGGTCCGGATGCAGGTGAACTTGCAGGAGTGGCAGCAGAAGATTCCGTGGGTGCGTCTCGGGGTGGCTCGGTAGCAACCCGGGGTACGGCCGGCGTTGAGTGCGTAGAGTTCGGTGGCGTCGTAGGTCCGGCGGGAGGGCTGGAGTCTGCGGGGGCCAGGGGTCCTGGCACTGGGCGCGGTCCAGGCGCGGACGGGCGCAGACGGGCTTACCTTTGGCGCACCTTCGGCGCTCAGTCGGTGCTCCCGCTGCGCGCGTCCGCTGCGCGGTCGCTGAGGGGGCGTCATAAGAAGGGAGCCGGGAGGGCGGGTCAGCTGGGAGGCGGGATCGTGGTAGCCAATCGTCTGACGTGGGGGTGGGGCCGCAGACAGACAGCGGCGGGAAAAAACGGGTGCAGGCTAAGCGGGCGGCCCAGCGGCGGCTGGGGCGTTGCAATCGGCGTCGGCTCGCAGCGGCGATGTGCTCAGGCAGCAGGAGGCTCAGGAGCAGGAGAGGTGAGGAGCGTGGGGGCGACCAGGCCGAAGGCGCAGTGGTCGCTCCCAAGTGGCAGGCAGGGTCCCCTTAAGAAGGGAGCCGGGAGGGCGGGTCAGCTGGGAGGCGGGATCGTGGTAGCCAATCGTCTGGTGTGGGGGCGGGGCCGCAGGCAGGCAGCGGCGGGAAAAAACGGGTGCAGGCTAAGCGGGCGGCCCAGCGGCGGCTGGGGCGTTGCAATCGGCGTCGGCTCGCAGCGGCGATGTGCTCAGGCAGCAGGAGGCTCAGGAGCAGGAGAGGTGAGGAGCGTGGGGGCGACCATTTCACACATAATATGGGAATGTGCCATTATCCAGCGTTATTGGAAGGTGATACACGAGTGCATAAACGAGGTGCTTGAGGTGAGACTCCTGCCTGAAGCCAAACAATGTCTTTTAAACATCTGGGAACCTACCGATGTGAACAACAGGGGGAAAACGTCACATTGGGTCTGATGGTAGCTAAGAGGAATATTGCCAGACTGTGGGGGTCTGGAGTGGCGCCTACATTAGCCTCTTGGAAAGAAGACATGGACTGGTGTATGTTGAGGAAAAAAACTGTTTAACTTGCACAGGGTTGCCCAAAAAAGTGGTCGGCAATCTGGGATAAATGGAATGTGTATAGGGGGAATATCTGCGTCCCGCCCACCGCCCCTCCCCTGGAAGAACCTTTCACACCCTGAGACTCTGCAGCCATGACCGATTGTTTTGCCTTGTCACAGTAAATGCTGTCTATTTGTCCTGTAACAAAATGCCATTCTCTTTATGTTTAATAAAAAGAATTTATAATAAAAAAAGAAAAAGCAGGGTCCTTAAGTAACACATTATTGAAGGGCCACCGACGAGGTTTAGAAGAAACTGACGGAAGGTTTACATCAATATTAATTAGAGCGTAATCAGATATCAGTATAGATTTCAGCATGAGTTAAGTTGGTGAGTAATTGGGGAGACACAAAGATGTAATCAATTCTTGAACTTGAGTTGTGAGCAGGGGAATAAAAAGTGAAGTCAAATTTGTCAGGATTACAAATCCAGGCGTCCACCAGACACCTTCTTTGAATAGTATTAAGGAAACCTTTCTGCATCTTATTGGGAATAAACCTTGATTGAGATTTCCAATCAGTAAAGGGATCCATAATCTGGTTACAATCACCACCAACAAGGAAATTCGAGTTGGGACAAGAGTGTAGAACCTGTGACAAAACGGAGTATCCAAACCCGTAGGACCATATATTTTGAGGAGGGAAGGAGGGGATTCATTAATAACCAGATGGAAAAGAAACCATCTACCATCCCCTTCTTTCTCCTCCTTTTCAAACCTTACAGACAGAGATTTATTCTTTCTCTCCTTAGCAGGCGAACAAAAAACATGACACACCCAATGCCTTTTAAGAGAGTTAATGTCATTTTCCGAGAGATGGGTTTCGAGTAACATTGCAATCTTGCACTGTAAGCGGGATAAATGAGTAAGTACCCTTTGTTTCTTAATAGGGTTCCGTAAACCCATCACATTCCAGGACACAATACGTACTTTACCAGTCATAAAAAAGGGAAAAAGCAGTTAGAAAAAGCCATGAGCAATTTGAAGTAAATAGCCCCACACATTCACTGTGAAGAAAAAACTCAACCATTTAAAAAAAATCTTTTGGAAATAAGTACAAAAAAAATCAATCTGGAAGTAAAAGAAAAGGAAAAATAATTGGAAAAAATGTTGCAGAACAAAGAAGAGAGAGTTAGGAGAGACAACCCAGAAATAATATATAAAAAAGGAAGGGGGAAAGAAACAAAGGTGAACTTGATAGAGGAAGCCACTGACAGAACCATTAAAAGGTCAGTGTACTCCAGGAAAAGATCAATTATCCCTCTGGGGCGGCTAGGCGATGATGAAGTCGATGGTTCCCGAAACTTAGGACCTAAGCAGTGTGCACGTTGTAGATTAATATTGGTATCTGCCTTGAGACCGACTTTTTTGGGTATGTGGATATTAAGAGAAGACAGCATGTCAGAGCCTTCCGCCCCTTCAGGGATGCCATACATTCTGAAGTTATTCCTAATGTTTCGATTTTCCAAATCCTCAGTTTGTTGCTTAAGGAGAGCGATTTCTTTAGACACGATGTCGATCCTGGAAGCTGAATGTTGGACATCCACTGCTCCACCGTCGATACCCTGGATTCCAAATTAGACCATTTCTCCTCAAGACGTTGAAGAGTGGCACTGGTGTCTATGACAAATGGTTTCATGTGCCTTATTTCTTCCATTAGATCCTCGAGAGTTAGAGGTAATGGAGACTTAGTGGGGGAGTAAGGCACTTTCTTCTGACGTTTTGTGGCAGTAGTGATGTCTTTGCAAACAGAGGCCATATTGATAGTTACGATCTTCTGACAGGGCACCTGGGCTGGCTCCATAAACAGATGGGTAAAATTGCCAAAAGACCAAGTGAACCAGTTAGTGAGGAGCTATTAATTAAGTGGGGAGGGGTAGAAAAGACCTCCAGAGAAATAACAGCTAGTGACCACCAAGACCTTGTAGGCAATGAGTGAGGAGATTGCCGTTAGGACAGTTTGCCTCTTGAAAGTCCACAAACAATGAGCCACAAGTATGAACCTCCAAAAAGAAAAACAAGCCAGGTGGATAAGGTGGAAAAAATTGGTTAAAACAAACATTCAGCCAAATACAATATGAAGACTGGCTAGGGGTTCCGATAATATTCTCCAAAGAATTTAGTCTGTCCTGAAGAAATTTCCATTGAGGGACCAATGTTTCCTGCAAGGAGCATGCCGGCACACTGTTACATACAAAATGGTGGTCGCTTCTCCGACTCCTGAGGAGAACGTGACGCGGAACCAGAATAAAGAAATGCACGGCTTGCTGAAGGTTAAATAAGACGCTTCATGTTGGAAAAAGAAGCGGACTGCTGCCACAAAGGATTTCCGATCTCTGTTGGACCGAGGAGCTTCAGCAGGTTGCGGTCATCTTGCGGGCGGTTAAGCCATGCCCCCCCCCCATGATTATACTGCTCTGACCCACTGCTGCCTTTAAAACAAAAGTGGCTGGAGGATGCAGGTCCAATTGATGATGACGAATAGACTGAGGCAAAAACAGTGATCAGAAATTTGGCAATTGCATCTCGTCTTCTAGACGAGACTGATGCTTGCCACCTATTTTCACATTATATGAGACTGTCCAACTTTTTCCCAATACTAGAAAGTGATCACATGTAACCTGGGTCCCTGCAAATCAGGTTCCGAGGGCCTGTGTTCTTTCCCCAAATCAAACCCAATTGGCATATCTGGTTACAGGTCAGCCCCTGGTAAATGGTACCACAGTTACCCAGGGCACTGTGACCAGGGAAGACCTCTAAGGGCTCCAGCACTTATTGTGCCACCCTTATAGGCTATGTAGCGTGTTTTGGTGCAGAACAAAGTGAAGAGTCGACATGGCACACACCTGTGTGCCATGCCTCCAAACCAGTGCTCTTGCATAGATCAGTCACCCCTCTAGCAGGGTGCACTATACCAGTAGTGAGGGTACAGGTGCCTTGAGCCCTGTACCCCTACAGTGTCTAGGTCCATTCTTAGACATTGTGAGAGCAGTCCTGCAATTAAGAATATATGGTGCTGGGAGTTTGTCATTATGAACTCCACTGCACCATAATGGCTGCACTGAAAACTGAGAAGTTTGGTATCAAACTTCTCAGCACATTAAACCCACAATGATGCCAGTGTGGGATTTAATAAAAAATGCACACAGAGGGCATCTTATAGATGCCCCCTGAAAACTGACCTACCACTAGTATCCAGGCTGAGTGGCTGATTTCAGCTGCCACCACCAGACATGTTTCTAGACCTCCGGGTCTTGAGCCTGCTGCTCTCTGGGGCCTGAAACTATGCACATCCTGGGACAAGGTGCCAAGCCTCCTCCCCCAGGATGGGCAGGGTTCAGGAAGGGGAAGCATCAAAGGCTTGCCGTCTTTGTGAGCTTCCCCAGGCCACTTGCTGCTTTCAGGAACTGGTCCCCACTTTGGGCCGGAGAACCGGTGGGACAAAAAAGTGAGGAAGAGAGGTGTGCCCACCTCTGCAAACTCCACCCCTCAGGTGGGGGAGGCGCGGTGAAGCACAACTCTCAGTCCCTGCCATCTTACAGATGGGGGGACTCAGCCAACCAGGGACAAGATCATGTCCCCCTCCCACTAGAGGGTGTCTTATTCGGTGGTGTACCCACCCCAGGGAAGGGAACCATTGGTCCCTGCCTTCTACCTACCTGTAACACACCTAAATCTAGTATTTAGGGGCACCCCTGAACCTTGCTTTCTCAGACAAGAACCTGCAACAAGAAGAAGAAGGACTGAACAGCCGTGAAGCAGCTAACAAGAGGAAGACGCCCACTGACTTGGCCCCAGCCCTACCGCCCTGTCTCCCCCTCGAACCTGCACCTGCGAAATCCAGGGGTGTCCAGCAGCCAGCAACCTCGAAAAGCCTGGAGGACCTGCCTGCCTTCAACTACAAAGACTCTGTCTCCTGTGAACACTGCATTTGTTCATCTGCAACCTCCGGCCAGGCACCGCGGATCTGCCCCACTTTGCACCTGCCGACCACGGCCCAAGCTCGAGTGGGCAAACACCACGAGGAGGTCACCATAGAGATCCTGACCCGAGATCCGGTGAACCCTGACCTCCCTCAAGCCTCCAGTCGACGCCTGCAGCCTAAATCTAGAAGATTCCCCCAACCGCAACCAGGAGCTGGCAAGAAGATCCGACCCCAAAAGGCACCCCTGCACCCGATGCCCCACGGCCTTGTGTGCCCAAACCGACGGTGCCTAGCCAACCCCGAACTTCCCAACTTCCCTCTCAAAGTGGTGGTCGTCCCAGAAGACCTCCATCCCCGAGCCTGCAGTGCCTTTGCAAACCGGAGCTTTCCCATTGAAACAAACAGGGCGCCAGATGTCGAAACAGCACCCTGCACCCGGTGGCCCTTTTGCCCCAGAGGGTGCACCTTTGGTGCTTCTTTGTTTCCCCATTTGCCCTGAGCTAAAGTCCAGGAGCTTTGCTCCCACAACCCAGTGGCCTGCTTGCCAGCAGCCACCAACCGGAGGCCCTCTATCACCCAATGGCTAACATTGGGACTCAGCACTCTGCACCCGGACTCCCCAGTGCCGCTGAGGGTGTAACGAGAGTGCATCCTTGACCCTGGGGGAACCCTTGTTCTAACCCCAGAAGTTCAAATCCAAAGACCGATTACTTACCTTGTAACCGTTAACTTAATTTCTCTCCGTAGAAACAAATTGACTGTTTTTCCTCTGAAAAATGTTGTGTGGAGTACATTTCTATGGAAACCTGAAGAAAAAAACAATTGTGCAAAACTGACTTTACTTCGAGGCATATCACACTGAGTAGAAAAAATAACTTACCTGTAATTTTCATTGCAAAATTGATACAAAGAATATGTACAGCATTCCAAAGTATTGCATTACCAGTAATTCAAACTGTAACCAGTTCAAAGTACTTTTCCAATTGCATTTCAAACTGTATATTTACATCAACTTACCTGTGCCAGGCTTGCTTGCTTCTAGAAAATAAAATAACTAAAATAATATTTTTATACAAAAACAATTGGTCTGAAGTTCAGTCTTTGAGTGTGTGAATTCATTTGCTAACTGAGTGGGTACAACAAAAGCTAACACTGTCCTCTGTTACTGCCTTACTGCTCAACCACATTAGCACAAATAGAGAGTGAGGTGCTATCTAACTTTACCTCTGCCTACCTTTCCGGATCCACTGGACTCTGTGCACACTATACCTCACTTTGGTATAGTATATATAGAGCCAGCTTCTTACATTGGTGGATCAGCGGTGGGATATACAACTTTGCATTTGTTGGACTACATGGTTAACACCTGATCACACGACAGAACTCTTAAATTGTCTTTAGAATTCTGAGTTTTCCAAATTGGCATTTTTGAAAAATTACTAGCTAGGCCTTGGTTAAGTCCCTGTAGAATTTTAGAAAAATAAAAAGTCACTGTAGCTAGGGTTAGAATTTTTTTTTAACAATGTCTCAAAACAAGAACCCAGCTGTTAGTGAAGAAAATCAAAATGACATAGAGCACTTGGTTGAGGAGCTCGACTTCACCCCTTAACCTTCACTTGTCTTTCAAGGAGGTAAGGTCCCTATGTAAACTTAAAAACATAGCCATGGGTCCCCATCCCACCAAACAAAAGCTACAGGATCTGTTGGCTGGGTATGCTAAGGACCACCCATCTGAAAATGGGGAAAACCAGCCAGATGAGGAAGAAAAGGGAGCGGATGACCAGGTAGATCAACCTCCCGCACTTCTTGGGGAAGAAAGGGGCCCAGGGGCCCTGACTCCAAGAATCAGCATCTAGAACCCACACAGGTGGGTCAGGCACAACTGAGGACATTGAGGAAAGCCTCAATGAGGACATCCTGCTAGCCAGGCTGACCAAAGGATTAGACCTAGAGACCAGACTCCTTGCTAGAAAAAGAAAGAGCAGGGATGGGCCTAGGACCCATCAATGGTGGCAGCAATTTACTAAATAAGGATAAAGAACAATCTTATGATCCTAAAATCCCCAAAGGGATTGTCCCTAAATATGAAGAGAGTGATGATGTCACAAAATGGTTAACAGCCTTTGAGAGGGCTTGTGAAGTCAGAAGAGTGAAGAAACCTCACTGGGGATACTCCTTTGGGAACTGTTCTCTGGTAAGTGCAGAGACAGACTTCTGACCCTTAGTGGAGCAGATGCTGGGTCTTATGACCTCATGAAGGGATCTCTGATTGAGGGAGTTGGACTCACAACTGAGGAGTATAGAATTAGATTCAGGGGCGCTCAGAAAACCCAGAGTCAGCCTGGGTGGGACAAAAAAGTGAGGAAGAGAGGTGTGCCCACCTCTGCAAACTCCACCCCTCAGGTGGGGGAGGCGAGGTGAAGCACAACTCTCAGTCCCTGCCATCTTACAGATGGGGGGACTCAGCCAACCAGGGACAAGATCATGTCCCCCTCCCACTAGAGGGTGTCTTATTCGGTGGTGTACCCACCCCAGGGAAGGGAACCATTGGTCCCTGCCTTCTACCTACCTGTAACACACCTAAATCTAGTATTTAGGGGCACCCCTGAACCTTGCTTTCTCAGACAAGAACCTGCAACAAGAAGAAGAAGGACTGAACAGCCGTGAAGCAGCTAACAAGAGGAAGACGCCCACTGACTTGGCCCCAGCCCTACCGCCCTGTCTCCCCCTCGAACCTGCACCTGCGAAATCCAGGGGTGTCCAGCAGCCAGCAACCTCGAAAAGCCTGGAGGACCTGCCTGCCTTCAACTACAAAGACTCTGTCTCCTGTGAACACTGCATTTGTTCATCTGCAACCTCCGGCCAGGCACCGCGGATCTGCCCCACTTTGCACCTGCCGACCACGGCCCAAGCTCGAGTGGGCAAACACCACGAGGAGGTCACCATAGAGATCCTGACCCGAGATCCGGTGAACCCTGACCTCCCTCAAGCCTCCAGTCGACGCCTGCAGCCTAAATCTAGAAGATTCCCCCAACCGCAACCAGGAGCTGGCAAGAAGATCCGACCCCAAAAGGCACCCCTGCACCCGATGCCCCACGGCCTTGTGTGCCCAAACCGACGGTGCCTAGCCAACCCCGAACTTCCCAACTTCCCTCTCAAAGTGGTGGTCGTCCCAGAAGACCTCCATCCCCGAGCCTGCAGTGCCTTTGCAAACCGGAGCTTTCCCATTGAAACAAACAGGGCGCCAGATGTCGAAACAGCACCCTGCACCCGGTGGCCCTTTTGCCCCAGAGGGTGCACCTTTGGTGCTTCTTTGTTTCCCCATTTGCCCTGAGCTAAAGTCCAGGAGCTTTGCTCCCACAACCCAGTGGCCTGCTTGCCAGCAGCCACCAACCGGAGGCCCTCTATCACCCAATGGCTAACATTGGGACTCAGCACTCTGCACCCGGACTCCCCAGTGCCGCTGAGGGTGTAACGAGAGTGCATCCTTGACCCCGGGGGAACCCTTGTTCTAACCCCAGAAGTTCAAATCCAAAGACCGATTACTTACCTTTTAACCGTTAACTTAATTTCTCTCCGTAGAAACAAATTGACTGTTTTTCCTCTGAAAAATGTTGTGTGGAGTACATTTCTATGGAAACCTGAAGAAAAAAACAATTGTGCAAAACTGACTTTACTTCGAGGCATATCACACTGAGTAGAAAAAATAACTTACCTGTAATTTTCATTGCAAAATTGATACAAAGAATATGTACAGCATTCCAAAGTATTGCATTACCAGTAATTCAAACTGTAACCAGTTCAAAGTACTTTTCCAATTGCATTTCAAACTGTATATTTACATCAACTTACCTGTGCCAGGCTTGCTTGCTTCTAGAAAATAAAATAACTAAAATAATATTTTTATACAAAAACAATTGGTCTGAAGTTCAGTCTTTGAGTGTGTGAATTCATTTGCTAACTGAGTGGGTACAACAAAAGCTAACACTGTCCTCTGTTACTGCCTTACTGCTCAACCACATTAGCACAAATAGAGAGTGAGGTGCTATCTAACTTTACCTCTGCCTACCTTTCCGGATCCACTGGACTCTGTGCACACTATACCTCACTTTGGTATAGTATATATAGAGCCAGCTTCTTACATTGGTGGATCAGCGGTGGGATATACAACTTTGCATTTGTTGGACTACATGGTTAACACCTGATCACACGACAGAACTCTTAAATTGTCTTTAGAATTCTGAGTTTTCCAAATTGGCATTTTTGAAAAATTACTAGCTAGGCCTTGGTTAAGTCCCTGTAGAATTTTAGAAAAATAAAAAGTCACTGTAGCTAGGGTTAGAATTTTTTTTTAACAATGTCTCAAAACAAGAACCCAGCTGTTAGTGAAGAAAATCAAAATGACATAGAGCACTTGTTTGAGGAGCTCGACTTCACCCCTTAACCTTCACTTGTCTTTCAAGGAGGTAAGGTCCCTATGTAAACTTAAAAACATAGCCATGGGTCCCCATCCCACCAAACAAAAGCTACAGGATCTGTTGGCTGGGTATGCTAAGGACCACCCATCTGAAAATGGGGAAAACCAGCCAGATGAGGAAGAAAAGGGAGCGGATGACCAGGTAGATCAACCTCCCGCACTTCTTGGGGAAGAAAGGGGCCCAGGGGCCCTGACTCCAAGAATCAGCATCTAGAACCCACACAGGTGGGTCAGGCACAACTGAGGACATTGAGGAAAGCCTCAATGAGGACATCCTGCTAGCCAGGCTGACCAAAGGATTAGACCTAGAGACCAGACTCCTTGCTAGAAAAAGAAAGAGCAGGGATGGGCCTAGGACCCATCAATGGTGGCAGCAATTTACTAAATAAGGATAAAGAACAATCTTATGATCCTAAAATCCCCAAAGGGATTGTCCCTAAATATGAAGAGAGTGATGATGTCACAAAATGGTTAACAGCCTTTGAGAGGGCTTGTGAAGTCAGAAGAGTGAAGAAACCTCACTGGGGATACTCCTTTGGGAACTGTTCTCTGGTAAGTGCAGAGACAGACTTCTGACCCTTAGTGGAGCAGATGCTGGGTCTTATGACCTCATGAAGGGATCTCTGATTGAGGGAGTTGGACTCACAACTGAGGAGTATAGAATTAGATTCAGGGGCGCTCAGAAAACCCAGAGTCAGCCTGGGTGGAATTTGTAGACTACTCAGTTAAGACGCTAGATGACTGGTTGACTGGAAGCAAAGTGCAAGATTATGATGGTCTTTATAATTTTTTTATGAAAGAACACATATTAAGTAATTGCACTGATGAAACGTTGCATCAGTATCTGGTAGACCTAGGTCCAATTTCTCCCCAAGAATTGGGAAAGAAGGGGCACCATTGGGTCAAGACAAGGGTAACTAGGACGTCCACTGGAGGTGACCAAAAGAAAGGGGTTACAAAACCTCCCGAGAGGAAAGACAGTGAGCCTCTAAAAGATAAAAGTAAGGAGTCCCAGGTAGCCCCCCAAAAACCTGACCAGGAGGGAGGGCTCAAAGACACCTCACAAACTAAAACTGGGTACCAAGGTAAGAATTGGGATCCCAACAGGGTATGGTGTCACAACTGCCAAAAGGCAGGACACCACACCAAGGACCCTACCTGTCCTAAAAAAATACAGCCCCTTGTGTAGCTCCAGGGGTTGCCAGTGTAGCTTTAGATTGCGATTCCTCAGATGTAGAAGCCCTCATAGCCTTCAACTGGGAAATGGACCCAAAAGGTGAGCTGGAGATTCCAGAGGGGAGTAGATACTTCAACCATCTACTTGCGAATAGAATCCCAGCCCTTGCCCTGAGAGATACCTGTGCCAGTCACACTGTGGTGCATGGCAGGTTGGTTCTCTCAAACCAGTATGTCCCAGGGGAAACAAAAAGAGTAAGGACTGTCCCAGGGGGTGTCACTGTTAGGCCTGTGGCTATAGTGCTCCTAGAAATAGCTGGGTCCCTTAGATGGAGAAAGGTGATAGTCAGTGAAGACCTCCTCCTTGATTGTCTCCTTGGGAATGACCACCAAGAGGTTGGTCTGGTCCAATGCCAGCCCTCAACAAAGAAACCTGGGGGGCTCAACCTGCAGTTAGTGCAGCTAAGCCCCGAAAGAAAAAGAAGAAACAGTGTAGGAAAGGTGGGCAACTGTTAGCCACAGTTCCAGTGGGCCATAGGAGAGTCTATCCCAGTAAGGGCGAACTCCAATGTTGTCACTGGTGAAGTCCCTCCTAGCCAACAAAAAGACCTGAGTACTCAGGCAACTCTCCAGCCTGAATTGGTGGCTCCTCAGCTGGCAGAACAGAGACTGGAAAAAGGGTGTTCACTACCAAGTGTAGTGACCCCCCACCCTAAAACAGCAGACAGGCCCCAAGACCCAAGGAAGCCAGTAAGTTAGCTACTTCACCTACCAGTGAAGAGCTAAAGGTGTGGTGCTGGGCACTGACAGCTGTCAATAGCCTCTGCTTGTGTTAGCCTTCATGGCAACACTGTCCTTGACCTGGTGGCCTAGCCCCCTGCCAAATAGCAAGTTAGGCCCCCTGACCCTATTGGTCATGGTGGGGTTGCTCAAGCTGTGGGTGACCTCTGTGGGTAAGCTGGGCTTTGCCCTAGCTAAGTTAGAATTTGCAGATGTAAGCACCTCTGAACCCAAACTAAAAAGATGGGGTGAAGACACTAAAGGGCTAGGAAAGGGGCATTGAGAATTAGGTCCTGAAATTGTTGAGGTAGGCCAGTTCCCCAAAGGGACTGACCTGGGCAGAAGGATGTAAGGCAGAGTAGGCCCTGCAACTTTCAAACCACTTCCTCGACTCTTCCTCGCCTGAAAGACTAGGAAGACTCTGCCAGCTTTGGCTGAGTCTCCTGTCCTGGCCTTTGGTCTGGGGGGCGGAGGGCTTGTGTAGGAAAGTGGGTTTCTGTTGCAGTAACCCCCACTTTTTGTCAGACTACTGATGCACATTTACTTGATGTCCCCTGGATCCCTGCCAATCAGATGCCCAGGGCCTGTGTTCTTTCCCCAAAACTAACCCAATTGGCATCTCTGGCCACACTTTAGCCCCTGGTAAATGGTACCACAGGTACCCAGGGCACTGTGACCAGAGAAAACCTCTAAGGGCTGCAGCACTTATTATGCCACCCTCAGAGGCCCTGTACCTCCACACACACACACACACACTGCCTTTGCAGGCTGAGTGTTTTGTTGCAGAACAAAGTGAAGAGTCGACATGGTACACATCCCTGTGTGCCATGCCTACAACCCACTGCCCTGGCATACATCAGTCACCCCTCTAGCTGGGTGCACTATACCAGTGGTGAGGGTACAGGTGCATGCGCCCTGTACCACTACAGTGTCTAAGTCCATTCTTGGACATTGTAAGTGCAGTGCTGCCATTAAGAGTATATGGTGCTGGGAGTTTGTCATTACGAACTCCTTGGCACCATAATGGCTACACTGAAAACTGAGAAGTTTGGTATCAAACTTCTCAGCACATTAAACCTTCACTGATGCCAGTGTGGGATTTAATTATAAAAATGCACACAGGGGACATCTTAAAGATGCCTCCTGAAAACTAACCTACCACTAGTGTCCAGGCTGAGTGGCTGCTTTCAGCTGCCACCACCAGACATGTTTCTGGACCCCTGGGTCGAGAGCCTGTTGCTCTCTGGGGCCTGAAACAATGCACATCCTGGGACGAGGTGCCAAGCCTCCTCCCCTAGGATAGGCAGGGTTCACGAAGGGGAAGCTTCAAAGGCTTGCCGCCTTTGTGAGCTTCCCCAGGTCACTTGCTGCTTTCAGCAACTGGTCCTCACTGGTTCTGACCCCCAATTTGGGGGGGAGAACCAGCAGGAAAAACACGTGAAAAAGAGAGGTGTGCCCACCTCTGCCAACTCCACCCCTCAGGTGGGTGAGGAGAGGTGAAGCACAACACACGGTCCCCGCCATCTTGCAAATGGGGGAATCAGCCAATAGGGACAGGCTCATGTCCCCCTCCCACTGGAGGGTATCATAATAGGGGGTGTACCCACCCCAGGGAAGGGATCCATTGGTCTCTGCCTTTTACCTACCTGTAACGCCCCTAAATCTAGTATTTAGGGGCACCCCTGAACCTTGCTTCCTCAGACAAGAAGAAGAAGAAGGGCCATGCAGCAGCTAACAAGAGGAAGACGCCCACTGACTTGGCCCCAGCCCCACCTGCCTGTCTTCCCCTCGAACCTGCTTCTGCGAAATCCTGGTGTGTCCAGCAGCCAGCAACCTCGAAAACCCCGGAGGACCTGCCTGCCTTCAACTACAAAGACTCTGTCTCCCGTGAACACCGGATTTGTTCATCTGCAACCTCTGGCTCTGGCCGGACACCACGGATCCGCCCCACTCTGCACCTGCCATCCACGGGCCGAGCTCGAGTGGGCAAACACCACGAGGAGGTTACCCCCGAGATCCGGCAACCCCTGACCTGCCTCAAGCCTCCAGTCGACGCCTGCAGCCTAAATCCAGAAGATCCACCCAACCGCGACCAGGAGCTGGTAAGAAGATCCTACCCCAAAAGGCACCCCTGCACCCGAAGCCCCACGGCCTTGTGTGCCCAAACTGACTGTGCCTAGAAAACCCCTAACTTTCCAACTTGCCTCGCGAAGTGGTGGTCGCACCCAGAAGACCTTCGTCCCCGAGCCTGCAGTGCCTTTGCAAACCGGAGGTTTCCCATTGAAACCAACAGGGCGCCCAACGTCGAAATAGCACCCTGCACCCGGCCGCCCTAGTGCCGCTGAGGGTGCACCTTTGGTGCTACTTTGTTTCCCCATTTGCCCTGAGCCTAAGTCCAGGAGCTTTGCTCCCACAACCCAGTGGCCTGCGTGCCAGCAGTCACCAACTAGAGGTCACCTATTCCCCCATTGGATAACATTGGGCCTCTGCATTCGGCAGCCCTGGTGACGCTGAGGGTGTAACAAGAGTGCATCCTTGACCTGGGGGAACCCTTGTTCTAACCCCAGAAGCTCAACTCCAAAGACTGATTACTTTCCTGGTAAGCGTTAACTTCATTTCTTTCCATAGGAACCTAATGACTGTTTTTCCTCTGAAAAATGTCCTAAGTGTGGAGTAGATTTGTATGGAAACCTGAAAAATAACAATTGTGCAAAACTGAATTTACTCACCTTTTCTCTAGGAAATGTCCCAGTGTGATATCTAAGCATATCACACTGAGTAGAAAAAGTAATCTCAAAAGTAACGTAAAAGTGACTTACCTGTAAATCTCATTGCAAAATCGATACAAAGTATATATACAGCATTCCACAGTATTGCATTACCAGTAATTCAAACTCTAACTACTTCAAAGTACTTTTACAATTGCATTTCAAACTGTATATTTACTGCAAAGTCAACTTACCTGTGCCAGGCTTGCTTTGTTCTAGAAAATAAAATAACTAAAAGAATATTTTTATACAAAAACAATTGGTCTGAAGTTCAGTCTTTGAGTGTGTGAATTCATTTGCTGACTGAATGGGTACAACAAATGCGTAACACTGTCCTCTGATACTGCCTCACTACTCGACCACACTACCACAAATAGAGAGTGAGGTTCTATCTAACTTTACCTCTACCTACCTTTGGGGATCCACTGAACACTGTGCACACTATACCTCACTTTGGTGTAGTATGTACAGAGCCAGCGCTCTACAGGTAACCCATGCTGGAACAGAATCCTTGTGAGTCTGGGGCTGGTACCGGCCAAGAATGACATTATGAAAAGCTGGCGATAGTCATCTACACCCCCTATGTCAGAATGGTTGAGAGGGGTGGATTTTTGTGTGACAGCTCAGAAGTTGAGTTATCAAGCTTGTGGGTGCCAAAAAAAGAACATCAAGATCTGGGGCAGGGGGAATCTGTGCCCCGCCGTTATTGCCCGATACATCGCCTGCCCCATCCCCTTAGCCGGTTTAGCTCTCCGGTACCTGGGCACTGAGTCCACCCAGTCCCTGTCCTGACCTTCTCCCCCCCTTGATACTCCTATGGATTGGTAGGGTCCCCCTTCTAGGGGAGCACATGCTGCTGTTTTTGATCGTGGGTTGCCTTGTGGTTTGATTTGTTTGTTGTTATTTATGTTAAAAAGAAACCGTCATGTGGGGTCCGGATGGTGTGGCCACCAACGCTGCTAACTCCTGTACGCTTCCCTTTGCCGCAGCATGCGTTCTACTGTGTGTATCATATGCTCCTCTTGTTTGCTAGCGGCCGGCCTGAAGGTTGTAGGCCCATCTTTGTATATTCTCTGAACTCTGTAATAAACGGTTTAAAAAAAAAAAAAAAAAAAAAGATCTGGGGCAAGTGGTGAGACCATTCTCGTATCACTCTTGGCTCAATTCAACCAGATGCAAGCTTTCTGTTGACCCTTCTATTACATCCATACCCTCTCAAAAATTGTATTTGCCTGTATCTTCTGTACTGTAATCATATTGGGTATCACTACATTATACCTGTGAATGTTCTTATGGTTAAAATCAATAAATAAGAGTTTGTAAAAAAAGAAAATGTTCCTGGCGGCCTGAAGAAGGAGGAAGAGCACCTACATAGCGCTATGTCTGGGGGCACCCTGCTCTGAGCCTCTTGTCACCCAGCAGCAGGAGCACTGCTCTTACCCACTGGGGACAACGTAGGCAGGAGCACATAAGACCTTGGGGCCACTCTCCACAGACCGCTAATCACGTTGAAGCGGAGTGCAGCCGCCAAAATAAAAAGAGGAAAAAGTATAACATGGTGTAAGGCTAGAAAGCAAAAGGGAAAGAGTGCACAGATCTCCTTATAAAGCATTCACTGCTCCCAGCTGGAGCGCCCAATAATAATACCCAACTTGGGCTCAACTGGTTTCAGGAGTGCAGCAGCCCCCTACCCTACTCTCCTAATAGAAGGTTTTAAAAGTTATCCCCATCTTTCCCAGATTTGAGTCACTGACCCTGGGAGAAGTTGACTTTTGCATTAAGCATTCCCAGAGCTGGCGGTATTGCTCTTGGGCTCTGGAGTGTGCAGACCCCTGTGGTTGATCCTATGGCTGCACTTTTTGGCCTGTTGATTGTGGGGAAAGATTTACACACACACTGTTTTGAATTCAAATGCATTTATTTACATTACGGCGAGTGAACAATGAGCATTTCATATTATAATGAATATCTATGACCTATCGGTTCCATTGATTTAAATAGTGGTGCAAGGATGAGGCATAACATGTGGCTGATTGAAGTAATGTGGTGACACCCACAAATGTCGATACCACCATTGGTTTCGCTTTTTATTAAAAGGACACTCGCCCACTTGAAATTTCAGTGGCATGCTTCATCATTGAGTCCTCACCAAGATACTTTCTGACATCTGGGTGGGTTCAACCTTGAACCACAAGTAGTTCTACCATCTTCATTGTTCATCATAATGTGTAGTATTCAGTACCGTGTGTGTAGTGTAAATATTTTGTCTTTTAATAGAAATGGACAACAATTTATTGAGTATTTTCATTGCATGCTAGCGAATTTGGGAAGGCTAGCCCATTCCACCTCCCCTGAGGAGGCCTTTACTGCTCTGATTCTCTGCCTTGAGAAAGTCAAGTGCTACGATGGGGTAGTAATTAATATCCAATTTCTTACAAGGAGTAACACAAAGTATTTTTAAGTGAGTGATAATATTTCAAAAAAACTCTACAAACTGCAGCACTAAAGGTATGATCAGTGGTTAGCATGTTTTTCTGTAGCAAATGAGTCAGAAATCTGATATTACATAGGACCTTTTAAGCAGTCATATACGCATTTCACACAAATATAGTACTAAATAGAAATGTTCCCTTTCATCTGATTTCACATTATTTTTGTGGAATCATGAATAACTACTCAAAATCAAATTACGTGAGTTTTGCACACCACTATTTGTAATTTCCGATTGAGCCTTTATTTTTCCCACCCCATCATTAATTCCTAGACCCTCACAATGAGGCCTTAAGACCACTGATCCAGTGCTACCTCCCCCTTGCCAGGCAAGGCACATGACCACAACCACAAAGGGGGAAGTCCATAACTATGTTAATGGCTAAATTGATTATTTTTGTTGAGAAGGTCAGAGTGCTTGTGGTGCATGTGTAAGGCAGAAATATGATTTTTTTTTTTAACTATTTGGCGAATTCTCAATTTGAGAATCAAAAACGTCCAACAATTCCAGCAAACATAGAAGTGGAGACCTTTGTAGTTTTAGTTTAAAAAAAATAAATAACATGAAGTGAAAAAAAGAGAAAGTAAACATCATAGATTTGCAGTATTTCTTTTTTCTAGTCCTATTGCAGCCTTGAAGACAATGAAACAGCGGTGGAAGACAAGGGGAAAAATAGAAAACAAGCAAGGGAGAGGGGCAGGATAGCAGGCTGGTTATAGTGGGTGGACTGAAGGAGAAAATCACTTCAGGTGTGCAAAATGGTTCCCCTTCCATTGAAACAAATTAGGAACATAGTAAAGGAGACTCAGGAGCAGAAAATAGAGGCAGGTAAGTGGGCACAAGGCTGTAGGCTTCAGGAGTTCCTGTGAGGAATGGGAAAAATACCCCAAGGCGAGATTTGTGTTATTACCTTTGTAGAAATTACAGGAAATGCTCAAAACATTTTTCTAAATTACACATCACAATGTAAAATACAAGTCTGTATGTTGCACTATTTGCTGCACAAAATACACCCTCCCGTCCATTTTGTGCTAAAAAAAATAGCCCCTTGCATTCTGTTTTTTTCCATTTTTCCCATGATCTCACAACAGAATTTTTACTCAAACGAAATCTCAACGAAATCTCAATCTAAGCAATGTTGCATAATGGCGTAATATCCATTTCCATTACAAGCATAATGTGAAGTGCTGGAAATTAAGTGAGATGTTATCTGGCTTGAACACAATTTTGCCCGGGCTCAGGTAAAAAAACAGAGAATGGGGCAACTGATGAGGGAGGAAAGTAGAAACAAGAAAGAAAAAGAAGGATCTCTGTAATCTTTTGAAAAATTTACAAAGCAAAATCTTGATTTCTCCATGTTGCGTTTTGGGGCCTATAATCTCATGGACAATTTCCATGAAAGGCCAACAGCTACTGTGTAGCATCTGCATAAGAAACCACTCTGACTCCAAAAGACTCCACAAGATTGGCCAAAGGTGACATATATACATTAAAAAGGGTAGGGCTAAGAGCCAAACCCTACAGAACACTGCACTCCAAAGACTTTGCTGTAGATGTAAAAAAGGGAGAGAGAAAGACAGCCTGCGTGCGGTTGCGGATAAAGAATTTAGAAGCACTAAGAACAGGACAAACTGTCCCTAGTGATCACAGTATTAGAACGACCAATGTTTCTTTCTCTGTCTATCTCTTATAGGAACAGTAACTCTCGTGGGATATAGTGTATTTTTCAGGAGCACGAGTCACTGGACCTTTATGTAGCTCCTTGTCCCCCCCTCTCTCTAATTTTGTGATAAAGTATTAACACCATGACAACGCAATATCAGCCTTCCAGTCTCTCAAGCAAAATAGAATGTGAGGCTGTATCAAATGTTGCAGAAAGATCTAAAAGCATTAACATAACTGAAGAATTTCAATCAAGATTGCTTTTGATATGCTCGGAGGCCTCCAAAAGAGCGGTCTCAGTGCTATAACCATGACAAGATCCTGATTGCCAATCATTAAGCAGATGATTTTTCTCTAAAAAAAGAGTAAGCGGTCTATTGAAATTTTTTCCACCAGCTTTGACATAGTGGGCAGAATTGAAATGAACCTGAAGTTGCTTAAAATCATAGGGTCAGCAGAAGGCTTCTTAAGTAGTGGAAGTAAAAGGGCCTGCTTCCAACCAGAGGGGACCCTAGCCTGAGCAAAAGATTCATTCAGCAAGCTATTCACCAAGGAATTAACCATTGATTCTGCCATTTTATGAATAGTCGGGGAGCAAGGGTCAAGTGGGGATCCTGACTTTGAGATGACAAGGTCGTTGGTTGATACTTCAAGAGATATAGGAGAGAAACGAGACAGAATTGGGGCAGAAGAGGAAACCCTCAGGAGGTTGTGGAAAAATAACAACTTGTTGAAAGCAGTCAGAAGGTAAGGCATTTAGTAAGTTGTTGAATGAGAAGGAAAATGTTGTGTGAAAACGGTTCTCAAATTTGATATTCAACAACTTTGTTTTTCTCATGGTTCTCCTTTCACCAACTTGGACAATTATTGGATAGTTAATGTTATCTCTTTGGAAGCACTTGGATTGATCAACTTTCACAAATTCGGAGATGTATGAAAAAGTAAAGGTGTCTTATCACATAAAGATGCCACTGTTAACACTAATTTAAGACAAGGGGTCGAATTACATAAAGCGACCGCTGAAAGTTCTAAATTAAGACACAGTGTCTACAGCAGTTTTGGACTCACTAGGGCCATAACTAGTTGAAGAGCTGGAGAAGAAATATTTTATCTCCCTTCACATTGGTTAATGCTTGCTTGTCTCAGGCACTTTGAAATCAGGTGCTGCTTTTAGATGGAAATGCAGCAGCATTTGTTGACACATCAAAAGTAAACAACGGAACATTGCAGAATAACATACACAGTTAACTCCTTAGCTGCTGGGGCTTTTCCACCACCCGTACTGAGCCCTTTTTTGATGTTGGACACTCTGAGCAACTTTGGCGACTAAAATTATGCTTACCCCAACAATGGAACTTTGTTCAGGCCTTTTTGATTGTTCCTTGCAAAACAAGGAGAGGGGCTCAATGTCGTCCAAAGAGATAGAGCACCAATAACTATTTAGTTAAAAAGATTTTTCTCTTTGGGCTGAAATAAAGGAATTGTATCACATCACCTGACCTAAATTCATTCACTCACTGACACACTCTATTAGACTCAATTGTGAGCACCCCACGGGAAATGTATATAAGACACCTTTTTTTTGTAAAAAACATCAGTTGAAATTTATTAACATATTAAAAGAAATCACATTACATCAGATAAAAAAGTCACAGATGAATGACTCAAGATTATTTCACAGTACAATAAAAATGTAAATGCTATCTTAAGGCACACAACTGTAAACAATATAACACTTAATATAAATAATTTTTTTTTTTAAAACAACACATGTAAACAATTCATATACTGGGAGGAAAAAAGTGACAGACACCAAAATTGTATCTTGAAAGTGTGAATTTGTAATTACGGTTACCAGAAGAGAACTGGTGATCATACACCCTAATTTTTTGGGGGTTCTGTACCAAACAAATTCCACTCCACAATCTATGCGTCGACGCGTTTCGGTGGTAAACAATGATAAAGACCACCTTCTTCAGGACTGACAAATGTACTCCTCCATGAAAAAACTTTATCAATAATTCCTAAACATAAAACATAATGTAAACATTTAGACATAATAGAAGAGCAAAGATCTCATACATGTGTAAGTTTCTTTTAGTAACACAAAAATAGATACTTGTTTCTAAACTAAAGCAGAAAACATAACATGATGCTAAATCTGAAAACCCACAATATGATATGAGGTATGATATACAAATTTTCCAACATCCCACTAGCCACACAATTTGATCTATAGTATGGAAAGCCAATTTTCAAAAATCCCGCCAGTCACACCATGGTCTACCCACACGGGAAAAACCTAGAGCTCACTCATGCCGGTTCTACAATAAACTAAAATAATGAGCGAAACCATATTATAAACAAAGACTCATACGTATGTTCTAAATGATTGTTTTACTACTATTTATGATCTTTTTCCTCAGTCTTCCACAACCTCCTGAGGGTTTCCTCTTCTGCCCCAATTCTGTCTCGTTTCTCTCCTATATCTCTTGAAGTATCAACCAACGACCTTGTCATCTCAAAGTCAGGATCCCCACTTGACCCTTGCTCCCCGACTATTCATAAAATGGCAGAATCAATGGTTAATTCCTTGGTGAATAGCTTGCTGAATGAATCTGAATGAATCTTTTGCTCAGGCTAGGGTCCCCTCTGGTTGGAAGCAGGCCCTTTTACTTCCACTACTTAAGAAGCCTTCTGCTGACCCTATGATTTTAAGCAACTTCAGGTTCATTTCAATTCTGCCCACTATGTCAAAGCTGGTGGAAAAAATTTCAATAGACCGCTTACTCTTTTTTTAGAGAAAAATCATCTGCTTAATGATTGGCAATCAGGATCTTGTCATGGTTATAGCACTGAGACCGCTCTTTTGGAGGCCTCCGAGCATATCAAAAGCAATCTTGATTGAAATTCTTCAGTTATGTTAATGCTTTTAGATCTTTCTGCAACATTTGATACAGCCTCACATTCTATTTTGCTTGAGAGACTGGAAGGCTGATATTGCGTTGTCATGGTGTTAATACTTTATCACAAAATTAGAGAGAGGGGGGGACAAGGAGCTACATAAAGGTCCAGTGACTCGTGCTCCTGAAAAATACACTATATCCCATGAGAGTTACTGTTCCTATAAGAGATAGACAGAGAAAGAAACATTGGTCGTTCTAATACTGTGATCACTGGGGACAGTTTGTCCTGTTCTTAGTGCTTCTAAATTCTTTATCCGCAACCGCACGCAGGCTGTCTTTCTCTCTCCCTTTTTTACATCTACAGCAAAGTCTTTGGAGTGCAGTGTTCTGTAGGGTTTGGCTCTTAGCCCTACCCTTTTTAATGTATATATGTCACCTTTGGCCAATCTTGTGGAGTCTTTTGGAGTCAGAGTGGTTTCTTATGCAGATGCTACACAGTAGCTGTTGGCCTTTCATGGAAATTGTCCATGAGATTATAGGCCCCAAAACGCAACATGGAGAAATCAAGATTTTGCTTTATAAATTGACCTACTTTGGGATGTGGGTAGTTGCCATAGGGTCAGAGCTCCGCTGTCACCCAAGGAAATATACTAAACCCAGAATAAGCTGAAAACTAAGCACTCAGGAAAGTCCAGGATGGTGTGACTTACATGGATAACATTTTCATACCTAGAATACCATGCAAACCTCAAACTATGTTTCAAATCATGTGTGTTCCTCACATTTCTGTGAGGGAACCTTTTGGAATCTGTGTGCAGCCACAAAATTCCTACCATCCAGTGTTCCCATGCTTCTCCCGCTAAAAAAGGTCCTCCACAATTTTGTCTCGGCCTATCGTCTGAACCAGGAACCAATGAAAACTGTGACCATATGAAATTAATGTGGTCTTTGAATGATCTCTTGCCACAAGTAATCAGCCCAGCGATAAAAGTGTCAAAACTAAGTCCAAATGCATTCAAATTTCCTTTCACCGGCCATAGGGCGGAAGACAGTTTCCAGGGGAGCAGAAACACTTCTGGTGCTTTAGGAGCCAGATTATGGCCTGATGTTAGGAGGGGACGGCACCCACCCCATTTATTTTGAACTTCCTAGAATACAGTGAGCTTTCTGCCTGGGGGTAGAATGGGGCAAATTCCCCAAACTTCCGCTTGGGGATTGGAGAGAGGGTAAAGACTGTTAGAGATTTAGGCATGAAGGGTATAGCCCGTGGCCCCCAACCCCACTTATTTAAAACACCCATGAGTGGGCTTTTAGATTCCTGTAGACAGACTGACATAAGACCCCTCCAACTGCACCCCCCACCCCACTCCGGCAGTGCTGAAAGACTGCTGAGGTCATTACCGATTGGGAGTATGCATCACAGAGACAAAAAAAGAAGTTCAGGAGTCGAGGACAGCTCTTCCCTAGCGCTCTGAATTTCTTTTTTAACAGAATATCATTGCATCAGAACTATTTGCTTTGTCACTGTGGTGAATAAACAATTTGTGTCCACCGAACTACCAAATTAATGCGATGGATGTGAAAGGAAGAATAATCGTAACGGAACTGCAAGGCGGTATTTCTGAGTTCTGCTTTGTTATAATTGGAGAAGCAACCTGTGTGGGCTATATCAGCGTGAAAAAACAGCATGGAGATGGCAATGGTTGCTATTTATATTGGGCTACATGGAAAAGTCCTCAAGCTAAGAAGATAAGCTAAGGGAGTGAATTATATAGCAAATAATTAAAGTCACCACAGCTGTTTACAACTACTAGTTAAGCAGAAATTTGTGACTAAGTCCCTACCAGTTTTTGTAATGAAACCAGCATCTATTTGACTAGAGAGTCATGTAAGAAGGCTATCAACATACAGAGCTGGGACACCTTAATGCAGTTTTGCCTAGGTCAGAAATGAATTGCATTGTAACTAACACTTTAAACAGATCAGAATAATGTTAATTTCAGTTTTTTAAAGTAGTTGTAGTAGATGGTGTTTCAATTTGCATAATTAGAAATTTAGATTTTTTGTGATGAATTTGACTTGGGGTCCAATTTAGTTTGCAGACTGGGTAGTCTTCCTCCGAAAGTACCCTGTCCTTCAAACCTTTGGTTCTTCCAAGTCTAGTTGACTGAGGGCGGGTGGCTTGGTGAGCCAAGATGGCGGTTGCACTCTAAGAGTGCTCCGGCGCCTCGAGTATCCGTCATCATCCTAGCTTTCCTCCAGAGCAATTTCTCCAACTAGGGCACCCCTAGCCGTGAGTCACCCACACCTGCAGCAGTCCTGCCCCAAGAACCGGTACTGCCCAAGATGGAGGAGGCTGCCAACGACGGCCCGCAGTGCTGCCCTGTCGTGATAAAATGGCGGCGAGGTGACCAGTGCCGGCGGGACTGGTCATAAGGGTGTTGTGGGACGCGACACACCTGAGTCCCCATGGCGCGACTGACTCCAAGAGCCTGTGAGTCTGGCCCGCTACTACCACTGCCACCGAATGCAGATTTGAAGACCCACCAAGGCCGTGACGTCGGTGAGGGCACTCTGGGAGCAGAACTGAGATGACCTGCTGTGGTCCCTGAAGGTAGGAGGGGGCAAGTCAGGAGCTCAGTGGGGCAGCCGCATTCTCATCGCAGGCGGGGGCTCCCGCCTGGCGCTGGACAGCTGCTAGCCGTGAACTGAGCTGTCGGCAGGACGCCTCACCTCATATGGTGGGTGTGAGACATTGGTCTCTATCGGGAGGGGGTTCTGGAGTGAGTTCTTAGGTGCCGGATCCTGCCTCTCCAGGCCCTGGATGCTGAATGCTCACCTCCCATATTCTGTGAGCTGAGGCTGGAGGGCCTCCCGCCCCCAATCGATCCGGCAGGCTGGGGGGTTGATTTGACGCCCCCAGATTGTCGTGGCACCGTTGGTATCCTCTGGGCGGTGGAAAGAGCCAGGGCGGTCGACCCGCGATTGGCAGGACGCCTCCAGTGGGACTGTGGTAGGTCCTTGGCTGCGGGCCTTGCATCCTTGAGTCACTGAAGCAGGGAGTTGGAGCCGACCAGCCCGCAATCTGCGGGAGGGTATGTCTGCCTACAGGAGAGGCCCCCTTACCCCCACCACGTCAGCCTTGCAGGTGAAGGTAGGCCTACAACGCAAGAGCAGTGGGGCTCCTCTGCGTCCCGTGGTGGCAGTGACCAGTGACCCCACGGCCGCCCCCTCCCCCCCCCCCAGGGGTGACCAGGCTACCATCCTGAAGGCCATCAAGGCCTGTCAAGATTCCATGGAGACCAAGATCGGGGAGGTGCGGGTCAACATGGTGCCTTTCGGAGGTCGAGGATGATGTTTCAACTCTCAAGATGCAGGTCAAACAGCTGCTATCTCATACGGCTGATCTCCACAGACGGGCTGAAGATGCAGAAAACCCATTGCGTCAAAACAATGTCCGCCTGGTGGGCTTTCCTAAGGGGACAGAACCCTCGCAAATGAACACCTTCATCGAAGACTGAATCAAGTCATGGATACCCCCAAACGCCATGTCCTCATGGTTTGTGGTGGAACAGGCTCACTGCTCGCTAGCACCCAGGCCGCCACCGGGAGCCCCACACCGGCCATTTATTGCAAGGATCCTAAACTTCAGAGATCGTGACGTCATCTTGCACGAAGCTCGTTCCTGACCTGAGCTGTTCCACAAAGATGCTAAAACTATGATCTTTCCCGATTACACCAAGGAAGTGTAGGCCCAGAGGAGATCATACCTCCATGTAAAACAAAAACTGCGGAACCTCGACCTGCCCTACAGACTTCTCTTTCCAGCCCGGTGCAATGTAATTTTCCAAAACAAGTCATACTTTTTTGACACGCCAGAGACTGCATGGAGCTGGGTGACGGAGGAATGCCCAATCCACCCAGTGGAGGGTGTACCCACATCAGACCCTCGGGGGGGCAGGTGGGAGCACCTGCAGGCTCGTAGGGGCAATGCACGAGCCTCGGAAAAGGAGCAACACCTGTGGAATGGCATCTGCCTTGCCAGCTGGCTCCCCCCATGGGAAGAACAAGTCGTTGCTGCCCCAAGAGCCTTCTAGACTCCCTTGAAATTTTGGTGAATCGAAACTATCACCTGCAGAGAGCCTCATTGATCCTCCAAAACAAACCTCTCAGGACACTGATCTCTCACGCAGCCCCCGAATTTGATTCCAAGCACGACCACTAACATTGACTTGAACTGGAGGGATGCCAATCCTTAAGTGCAGAGGGGCCCAACACATTGCCCTTAGAGCACGCCTCAATAGTTAGTCTCTTCACAGTCTTAATCTCAGTTTACTGGGTGAAAGATGCTTCATTTGGGGAAGTATGGGGAAGGGGGTTGGTTGGGATTTCGGCAGGAACTGTTCTCTCTGCTTTTGTTTGTACTATTCTTATTTTCTGCATCACTGTTTACAAAATCCATGACGCGCCCCCGGGCGGCCCCCGTAGTGAGCCTGAATGCGCCCACTTTCTCCCAAGGCATAACCATTCAGAGCAACTAAGCTTCCCAGACCTTCGGCCCCTCACGTCGCCATGTCACCGCCGGTGCACACAATTAGCGATCCTCAGGGACGATTTGTCACCCTTACAGGTACCCTTGGAGACACCACTATCAACTGATGTCGCTGTATGCCCCACCAACAAACCTGGAGTCTCGGAGTTTGGGCTTCCAAACTGGGCCTCTGCGACGTCTGGTGAACCTGGCACCCTAGTACACTACAATATATCCACACATCCGCAGCACACCATACCCACTCTCGTATTGACCTTATCTTCATGCCTGCCCCGGACTGTAGGATAGTCACTGAGATCCAAGTCCTGGCACGAGGGGTTTCAGACCACTCCCCACTTCTCCTGCGAGTTGGGGGCTCCACGGGTGCTTTACGGCCCATATGGAGACTAAACACCTGGTTCCTTCAGGACCAAGAATATAATCAGAGGATCGAGGGAGAATTGAAACCACCAATGAGGGCACAGTGCAACTTCCAGCACACTGTGGGAGGCAGGCAAAGCCACAAACCACGGGTGTGCCAAGGGGTTACTTAAACACAGACGACAGGATCAAGACCGTCACCTTTCTCAGCTTGAGGCCAGGGATCTCCGACTCGAGCTGAATGCGGCCACAACGGACAGGGAGGCAGCGCGCCAGCAGCTCCACTTAGTACTTGAAGAGATCAAAACAACTTCTCTTGAATCTGCTAAATTGATTAGGAGGTCCACGTTGGCCTGCCTTTATGGTTGGGGAGACAAGAATGACAAATTGCTTCATTGGCTTGCCACCCACCCCTGGCCAACAGAATCATCCCTGAAATTCGTGACGTACACGGGAAAACCTTGTGTGCTCCTGCTGACATTGTGTTTATTTGCGAACTACTATGCAACGCTTCACTCCACATATCTCTAACATACGTTGGCTGCCAGCTCCCTCTTCTTCCAGGGTGTTCCTTTTCCGCGGCTCCCAGAGAATGCAGCTACAGCCATGGAGGAGCCCATCACCATGGAGGAGATAGATGAAGCGTTCTTGTCACTCGCTACTCATAAGACTCCCGGAACGGATGGTTTCCTAGCTGAGTACTTCGCAGAAGTTTGGGAAATCCTGACCCCATGCCTTCTTGCCCTGTTTAAGGAGGCTGTGGAAAAAGGCACCTTTCCCCATGACACAGAAACTGCCATAGTTGTGGTTATACCTAAAGCAGACCCCCCAGTCTTATCTTCCAACTATTGCCCGATTTAATTGATTAATACTGAGATTAAAATGTACGCAACGATCCTCACCACCCAGTTGAAGCGGATACTTCACGTTCTCATACACCCCGATCACTGTGGCTTCATGCCGCATCGTAGCACAAGCAGCCGTGGTCCGTGCAGGTAACAGCGGTGGGGTGGTGTAAAGGGGAATTTCAAGGGATGATGCCAAGGGGAAATTATTATTCATTTAATTTCCCCTCTGGATTGTCCCTCGAAATCCTGCCTTACCTGGCCCCACCGTGTTACCTGCACGGACCACGGCTGGGCACAAGGCACTGTCTGGGACGCCTCCATTTGGCCCTTGCCCACCGTCACCTCCTTTCTCCATATCTATTTGAAAAAGTCTTTGATACAGTCATTTGGCACAATTTGGAGGGCGTCCTGGAGAGAGTGGGCTTTGGCCCCCAAAATAGGATGGTGAGGGTCCTCTACTCCAGCCCATCCGCCAGCGTCCTCATAAACAGAACACTATCAGAAGCATTCCCTATCAGGAGTGGAACCCGACAGGAATGCCCACTCTCCCTTCTCCTATTTGCTCTTGCAATAGAGCCCCTGGCTTGTCTCATTTGGGCTGAGGAACGTATGCAGGGATGGCACTGGCAGGGTTCACATTAATATCGCAGACAATGTCCTGCTCTTTCTAGCTGACCCTGTCCAGTCCGGACCGAGGTGCCTCCAGATCCTCCATTCCTTCGAGAGAACATTGGGTTTACGCCTTAACCCGGCGAAATCTACCCTGGTGCCACTTCACACATCAAGAGAATGCGTGGACTGGCAAATGACTATCCCCCTGCGTAGACTCTCGTTCAAGAACCTAGGAATCTGGGTACTGCTTCTCCTGGAGCGGGCCGTACCCTCAATCTCAACCCATTGTTCAGACGAACAAAAGATGACGTTAGCAATTGCTTCCACTCAACCCCCTTGGTAGGACTGCCCTGTTTAAAATGATGGTTCTGCCCTGGCTTCTGTATGTCCTTGGTGGAGGAAGATCAGAGGTATGCACTGGTGGCACCTAGGGTGCTCACCATATCGGCTAGGCTCCACCTTATTCAAATCTACTAACTCCATTGTGCATACCTTACCCCTGTATGGCTACATAAAGCGGGGTTCCTCCTGACCCCAATATGCCCCTGCTGTAAAGAGGAGCCAGACGATTTTTACCACATGGTCTGGTCCTGCGTCATTCTCTCAAAATACTGGGCGTGGATCATGGCAGAACTAAGTAGCATACTGTGTTGGGCGGTCCCTCTTTGTCCTCTTGCCCTTCTCTTAGGGTTGATGGAGGGGTTGGATGGGTCCCTTACCGATAAATTGTTTCTAGGGACTGCCATTTTAGTGGCTAAGAGAGACATTGCAGCGACCTGGAAGGACTCAGCATCTCCCTCCATCGCAAAGTGGCGTAGAGGAGTGGATTGGTGCGCCATCAAAGAGAAATCAGTTTATGAGGCACGAGGCTGTCGGGCCAAACACAAGCGAATTTAGGGCAAATGGCGGGGCTTGCTGAACTGATATAGGAATTGTTAAAAACTTTGGGGAACAAAACTGGGCTTGTCTAACATGAGACCGAGTGGAGGGACAATTCAGCAGATGCACTGAAACGCTTTATATGTCATGGTGATGCATTGTTTATTTTGCTTCTCATAAAAAAAAAGCAATAAAACTGTTTATCAAAAAAGGAGTCTAGTTGATTTTTGCTGACAACGGTACTGCTTCTGGCTCTGCCTGCTGTAACCTTACACCGACAGGCTAACAGAGGGGCCAATGGAGTAAGGACATCAGACCGCACTGCCTTTTTAGAGCAGACGGTCTGATTTTTTTTTTCTGTCCGCCATTTCCGGAAATAAAGACAGGCAATCTCGAACAGAGAAAACAAAATGAACCCCACACACTGGGAGTTTTTTGTTTTTCAAAAACTAACTCTTTCTTTGGGAGTTTGTTTTTGAGGAAAAAAAAAGGTTTGGTGTGAGGGTGTGGTTGTATGACATAATATTAAGAACAAAAATATCATAATACTCAAATATTGTGAAAAAAATATCAGAAACTGAAATTCCGTGCTTAGATACTTTGTATGTAAAGAACAAAAATACAGAGAAAAATGTATTACGGACCACAATATCAGCAAAAATAGGTACGTATATAATAATTTAACTATGAATGGCATTATATTCAACTTAATTTGAATTTTAAGGTTTAAAATAAAAGTACAATCGCAAATAAATATATATATTTGAAAACAACAATATAATAAAAAATATAATATAATATAATAAAAAAAAAGGGAAAATATATGGTTTAACAAAATGAAATACATATTTAAACCATTATTAAACATAATGACATTACTTTTATTATTAATGATAATAACAAATTAATAAACATGTACATCAACATCATATTAAAAATTATATAAAAAAAGAATAAGGCTAAAAAGTTAAAACAGAAAATAGAAAATTACATCTTGTATTATAAATAGTGTTAACATATATTAAACAAAAAAAAATATAACCACTTCTAACTAATCAATGGACTAGGATTCCACTTTGTCTATTGATTCAATACATAGGGCCTAATTTAGATCTCGGCGAAAGGGTTACTCAGTCACAACGATAACGGATATGCCGTCCGCCTAAAAATAAATCTCATTATATCTTATGGGATTTATATTTCAGCGGACCTGATATCCATCACCGTTGTGAAGGAGTAACCCATCCGGCAAGATCTAAATCAGGCCCGTGGAGTTCTCTTGCGGATGCATTAATTTGCATTGTGCTGGACCATATTGGGTTCTTGCTATTTACCTAAAATAGCGACTGAGCCTTATACTTATTAACATTATTTAGCATTTTGAGAATAATTTGGCATTTTCATTTAAACTGATTATTTTTACCTTCTTTAACAATTCAACATTTAAAATATCCCTAAAGCCCTAAGTATTGAATCAATAGACAAAGGCGGAGTTTGTTCTCTATGTAAAAATAAAAGATTATCCCTCAATTATCCTAAAAACGTTGTTATGTAGTTTTGTAAATAGTGTAATTGCACTGTCGACATTGTGTGAAACAAATTTTAGATCACACTATCCAAGAGTAAATGGTATCCAATGGCCAACGGTAAATTGTATCCAATGGTAAAACAGAAACCACATTCCATGGTAAATTACTTTTGTTCTAATTTTGTGAGGAAATGAGGTGTATTATATGGTGTAGTTTTGCAACCTCACCGTGTAATACACCTACCAACTCCTTTTAATCCAGTAGGTTTAGCCTGTAAAACCCTCAGCTCAACTCTGGATAGCTGTAGCACTGAGCAGCAAGGCTTACACAGAGGAACAAGTGTAAAGCATTTAAACAGCACCAAAACAATTGAAGAGGAAATTGACACAACACTCAAGAAATTTGACAACAGTTTATGAAAATCATTTTTGTAACAGTTTAGACACTAGAACAAAAAAGACCCACAGGAGCATAAGAAATCAAAGCAATTTCACTTAAATGTGAACAAGCCTTGGTAAATTCAAATAATTTGACACTTAGAAAAGTTTTCAAGGAAAACTTACATAAGTGTCAATGCGGTCAGCTAAAGGTACTTGGGGCAACAATTTCCGGCAGGGAGCTAGTCAGGGGGACCAGCTCAAGAATAGTTACCTTCAGGGAAGAAGCAGTTCTTCAGCATTTCCAGGCACTTTGCCCACGTTGCAATGGATTTCTATGGCGTGGTCCTGGTGCAAGGGATGAAGGATGCTGAAGATGCTCCAAGCATGCTGTGGTTGTGATGCAGTATACATGGTTCGTCTCGCAGGGATTCCTTGGACCACGAAGATGGTGAGGGGGTCCTTGTTCCAGACTCAACATCCCACGAGGTCTGCAGCTGGGCTAGGCAAATGTGAATGGGGTCGCGGCCTAGAAGAAGTACTACTCGGCTGGTACAGGTATATTGGAGTGTCTGCAGCCTGGTGGCAGATGCTAGTGGGGCTTGCTGCCATCAGGAAGCCTGTGAAGCGTTCGATGTAGACTGAACAAGTGCACATAAAGTCTTACCTCTCCTTTGTGATCTGAACAAATATCTACGAAGTGATCAGTACTTTGTGGAGCCTGACCTGAGATCTACAAGGCCTTAAGAACACTTTCAAACTGGAAAGTGAATTTGGTGCTGGACATTGATAATGTATCACTGCTAACTCCAACAGTATTGCTTGCTATGTCAGACCTTTGAATCCAGCATAATGGTTTCACCACCATCTCCATCACCAGCCCTGGCTTGACTGAATTTTATATTCACTCTTTCAACTCAAATTATTAAATTCAAGCTACTGTCATCAACCAAAAAACCTAGGGACTGGCCAAGGATTTTATTGCCTGTGCTTCGACGTGGCTCAGCAGCTATAGAAGCTGATTCAATTTCTTTCCATCATGGGAAGTTGTGAATTGGAGAGGCTTCCTGTGGCTGATGCGCGTTTTTTTACACATTTTACTATCCTGAGTTAACTACGAGATCTTCGGAGCTCAAAGATCTGTTTTCTCAAAAAAGTCTCCCAGTGTCTGAATGCCTACTTTTGTTATCCTATCTCTGCAGTGATTGGGTTGCTTTGCATGTCTTTGCAAAGTGGGTCGCATTACCAGACCATTACACTACTTAATATTGATTAGTCTCATTGCCTGTTGAAAGAGTAGAACCTATTATGGTTCAAAGGCAGGATGTGCTCAGGCCCTCTGTTAGACCTTTCAGCCTTAGGGTGGTCTTCCCCCAAATTGTTTGCCTTCACCCCCACTATTTTTGCTCTTCTTGTTTTTGCTGGACTTAGGACCCTGTGCACTTTACCACAGCTAACCAGTAGTAAAGGATTAAACCCAACAGGCATATTTAATTTACTTGTAAGTCCCTAGTAAAGTGGCATTACCTGTGCCTGTAAATTAAATGCTACTGGTTGGCCTGCAGCACTGATTGTGCCACCCACTTGCATAGCACTTTAAACATGTCTCAGGCCTGCCACAGCAGTTTTAAACTGCTATTTCGACTTGGCAAAATTCGCCAGGCCCAAACCTTTCTTTTTGATACACGTTAGGAGAATGAATGAATTAATAGTTTTTGCCCTCAGCCGATTTCTACTGGCTGTTAACTTTACAAGGGAAAAGGGAGGGAAAAAATTATAACTTTTTTACTTGACTACCAACCCAAGCCACCTAATTAATTTGGTAAGAACAAATATGACAAAAATTAAAGCAGAATACATACTTTAGCTAAGAGCAAACGTAATTGAAATAACCACGCTTCTGTGTTAAACTTGAAGTATCTTTTATCTGTTGTACATTGTATTAGTTTACATGTTTTTAGTAATAACTTGATGGTTTTAAGAACTGATAGTTTTAGCTTAATATATGCATTTTACAGAACTTTTCTTCCGTTTTAAACCCTCCCTGTTTTCCTACTAACGAGGACATAAACTAATTCAAGTTAATGTTCTAGCATAATGGTAGAGTACAAGATTTGGCACCATTATGCATTTATTGTATATGCACGTTTTAAGATCTTGATATTAGCATAGAACAAACAGTATTTTGCTATTATTATATTGCACATGCACCTTACACGCGAAGTAGACAATAGGGTAAGTCCTAGACTGTCAAGACTAAAGGGTGGAACTTATCTAGACTTAAAATGAATTGTAAAGAGCCAGATGTATATAGAGTTGACAAAGTGAACACTGGAGGAATGTATTTTAAAAAACATTTTAATCTGTATGTATTGCATTTTATTGTTCCCTTATTTTTATGGCCTTATAGGCCGAAATAAAGAATTTTGATGATGATACATGTAATCCAGGGGTGGCTGGTATCTACGGGGAGAGGGGTTCAGGCCACATCTGCAATATAAAATAAAAATAATAAAAACTTACATGAAAGCGACGCAAGGTCCTCTGCTCCGGTCCTCTTCTCACCAACAGAACTGGAAGCAGCAACTCCCTTGACCAATCATGGTGCTGCTCTCATGCAGCATGAGAGCAGCGCCCTGAATAGAGGGAGCTGCCTCACTCAGCGCTCTACAGCACTCTGGAGGCTTTGGCTTCCTCTAACCTAGTTCTCTTAAGACAGCTGGGTTAGAGCTGTTTAAAGTACGCACATGTGGCTGGCCGTCGCCAGATGGCTGGCCAAAAAGACATGCGCACTTTAAACAGTGCACAGCCAGCCCACCCTTCATCCTGCTGAGTGACATGCGGCTATCACTCAGCAGCAGCCCCGCCCCAACCCCAACTCTCTCTTTGGGACGGGGAAGAAAAATTAAAATGGTACTAAATTACCAGTTACCATTTTATTATATGCTCAATACACCACTGGATTCAAGCTAGCCTGGCTGATCAAGGGTGACGCCCTGAAACCGGTCCCAGGATGCTTGTTTCCGGTCCAGGGAGGACCTGGCTTGGCAGTTCGGGCTGGACTGTTCCTACAAGGAATAGGGTCAAGACTGATTTGCATATGGCAGGGTCCAAACTAGGGTGGTGTGGTGAGCAAAAGAATGATGGGTTAAACCCAGTCTTGTGATTGGGGGCGGGGACTGTTTGCATTGTCCAGCATTCTGTCTATCAATTGTTTCTTTTGCACCTTTTAGAAAGTTGGCATTTTCCTGCCCTAGTCATTTAGTGTCTGTTGCCTGTACTGGGTCACATGACTTGGTGCTTTCTGTATTCCTCCTAGATAGCCACGCACAGTAGAGAGTTTAGGTGTGCCTGGATGGGCCATCACTGGCAGGATTGGACATCACTGGCAGGATTGGAGGGAAGAGGTGGGCACAGCCCTACTTATACTTGAATAGGCTGTGTCCTGCCTCCACACAAAGGGCTACATATCCTCTGTAGTTAGTCTGGAACCACAGCATTGGAGGCAGGGCACCTGTGTACTTCAAAGGGAAGCATCTAGAAGCTTCTCCCCCACTTCAAAGGCCAAACTGGGTATAAATAGTGTGTCCTCAGACACCAACTCTTCTGTACACTTGTGGACCTGTCAATACTCTGCCAGGAAATAGGACCTTTATCTTTGATTCTCTCAACTGTCTGTGGTAGAAGTTGAGGGCTGTCTTGCAGGAGGTCTAGTTAATTGTGTCTTTGCTGGTGCACCATCTCCTTTCCAGTTGTTTCCAGTCTCGTTTAGGGGTTCTGAGGTCTTCAATGTACCATCTAGTCCACCTGTTGGACCTTATGCGGGTGTTGATGCAGATGGGAATGATGCTGTGAGCCAATCGTTGAGATTTCTGATGTTCTGGTGTAGGTTGTAGGAGGAGACTGGGTGGGTGGTGTTGAGGGCGTTCATCCATGTGTCCTTTGAGACTTTGCTCTAGCTGCATTGTGGGGCGTTGGGCAGACTGGGGGTGGAGGTCCATGAACTGGTGATATTGAAGTGGATGATAGAGTGCCCGGTCCAGGTGAGTTCACTGGTGTGGCTGTACCTGATGCAGTCGCTGGAGGTGAAGATGGGGTCTGGTGTGTGGTCTGCAGTGAGTGTGTTTTTTTTAAAATATAGCTTTATTGGCATTTTTAGAGTATATACTTTAACATGTGCAGTCATGTATATGCATCCACCCGCCAGTGGTCATGTATGGCTCCAGCAAGATTTTGAACAATCTGTCCCACTTTATGTACATGGATGGCAATCCAAATTTTAATCAGTGAATGTCTCATAAATGTTCTCTTTACTTTTATCCATGTGTACTCTAAGGAGTTACCAATATCCAATAAGCAAAGATGTACTTTAACCAGTCAATGCTCTAATATCATGCTTCAAAATTCAGAAAACCCTTTGGTGGTGCGTCTCCTCCGACCTGAGTCCTGGCTTATACCCGCTTTCCTGGGGGAGAGCTCTGTTCAGCTCAGAGTACCGGATCTATGTGGGTCATTAGATGTGTGGGGAGGGAAGAGTAAGGGAACTAGGCAGGGATTCTCACTTGGGTGTTTCTCATCCAAGCCCTACTCCTGACTCCCCAGAACTATTGTCAACCTGTTCCTCTGCAGTCTCATCCTTTCTTCCTGTGTCTGTTTCATGTCTAGTCTCCCAGGCTCTCAACATTTCCGTCAATAGGTCTGCCAGGGTTCGCTGGCGAAACCTCAATGTATCTTTTCTCTGAAGTGCTCTCTGCTCCACCCTGGCCCAGATATCTATGTTGCTTTCCCATGCTGTTATCACGGGTCCTGCAGGTGCCGTCCAATGTTGGGATATCTGTCTACTCGCTAAGACCAATGCTAAATCCACAAATCTGTTACCTACTTTCTTGGCTTTCGGTCTGGGAAACAGACCCAGCAGACAAACCTTTATTGTGTTAGCAAGGGTGCAGGCCAGTGTCTTTTTGATCATGTTCAGAACTGTCTCCCAGAACTCCTTAAAATTTGGCATTCCCAGGTCATGTGGGCAAACCCCATATCTCTCAATCCATATCTAGGACAACCCCAGACCTCCTCTCCATGCATAACATTCAGTCTATGTGGCATCAGGTATACTATATTAACATAGTTGAACTGAATCACTTTAAAATTGGAGTTTCTAGACATCCGTTTTGGACCCCCTAGGACTCGTTTCCATTCCTTGTCTACTAGCTCTCTTCCTATAATTTCCCCCCATTTCTCTTGAGTTTGAACTAACATTTTTTTCAACATGTTCAGTAACTCTCTATACAGCCACTTAACTAAGTGTCTGGCAGCCCCTAAAGAACTCAACGCCTGAAGGACGCCATGAGTTTTAGGATCCTGCTAGCCATTTCGCCACAGGTCTCGAAGCGTCCTTGTCACTGAGTGGTATGTCAGTAATTGCCCGTGTGGTAGATTGTATTGGGATAGAAAGTCCTCTAGAGGAATTAATGTCCCCATATGAAAACAGTCTCCCACTGTTGTGATCCAGGCCACAGTCCAATCTGATAGTAGAGCCTTTGTTTATGGGGCCTGTGGGTCACCATGTCTTATCACAATCAGGGGCAGATGTGGTGTATAGGGGTGGGCTCGGTTTGTACGTCGGAGGCACCTCCTCTACCAGTATAGTACAGCTTGTGATAACGTGCCCAGCTTTGGTATGATCACCGCTGGGTGTAGGAGGCTAGCCCACAAACATCACCGACATTTACGCCATCCTTCATTTACCAACGGTTTGAGATATTTGCCGTCTAGCCTTTGGGACATCCATTGAAGGTGAGCGGCCAGGTAGTACAGCTCAAATTTGGGGACAGCCAATCCCCCCTCCTTCGGTGCTTTTTGTAACACCTCCAAAATACTCTGTTTCAGCCCCTGGTCCATATTAGTTACCGGAGTAATTGGTTTAAGCCCGCAAACCATGGGGTCATGATTACCATAAGTAAATTTACAAAAAAGTATAGGAACCTGCGAAGCATAATTATTTTTGACAGTATTGTGCGGGCCATTATTGGGAGTATTAGTGAGAGCCAGAATTGGACACATGATTTTAATGACCTTCTAACCGGGTTCAGTTCCTCTAGCATGGCCAAGATAGCAGAGAGCTAGGATGTGCTTTGCCTTTTCTCCTCCGCCCGCCGATTTGTAGCTCCGGCCTTTAGCTCCGAATCGCACGGGAGGTGGTTGAATTGACATCTTCAGCACCTAGGCGCAATCGGCAACTGCCCGGGAGTGGCTTCCGGGGATCCCGTGGCTGTGCTCCATGCTCCCGAGTTGGGCCCGAGCAGCAAAGTGGTGGCGGGCAGTAGCGGATGGCGCTGCCGCGACCGTGGTGGCCAGAGTCCATAGCCCTTGGCCGCGAGTGGCATCGATCTGCCGGGGACGCCAGCTGGATCCTGAGGCTTTTCCTGCCGCGCTGGACTGGCGAGTGGTGACGGCGGGTGTCGGCGGCAGAGCGGTGGGCGCCATCTTGTGAGGAGCAGCGGCCTCTCCTGTGTGGAGCCGGAGCAGACGGCGACCCCGCACACGTGCTGGGAGGTTGGCGGAGAGTGGTGCGGGCTTTCGGGAGGCATTTCGGCCTTCAGTCTAGCGGAACAGACCGGGGGGCTGCCGTGGTGATTCACACCAATGCCTTCATTCTATGCTGGAGCTCACTCCCCGGAGCCCTGTTGGAGATGCTTAGGCCGCATTAGGTCATGCGGCGGACCTACCTTGATCCCGGGACTCTAGCTGTGCACTAGCTGTGCACTCCGCCTGTGCCCACAAGGGGGGGATCCCACCTGGATTAGCTTTGGGAGGACTCGCTGGGCAGGTCCCCCCGCTGCTGGGCTCTGTGAAGCAGCCAGCGGTCCGGCATTGACGGCGCTGCCTTGCAATCCTCCAGTGCGGGGCCCACAGAGATTGGCGCTGTTTTGTTGAGGGAGCCCTGTACTCGACGGCTGCCACTGCACCCCTGCATCTGCTTGACCCGGATTTCCCCCTCCGCACAACTCTGTACTTTCGCCAGTGGTGGCCGTGCACTGGCGACTGCCTGATGGCCTTTATCCCCCACCTTCTTCTGGCACATGTTGCGTCGTGACCCGGCATACCGGGGCCTGGATAGCAAGGACGTCCCAGGTGCCCTGTTGGAGGCCCAGCTGACCGTCGGCTGACGCTTCGCGGTCTTCTGCACGGGGAGAGGTTTAGAGCTGGTGCTCATACGGTCGGTTGCTGGGAAGCGGTGTAGGACAGTCGAGCCGGGTGACACCGTGCCACAGTGACTTATCGTACAGCCCAGTCCGTGGTTGCTGGTGGCGTGGGGTGAGCTGAGCATGACATCCACCCGGGGCAGAAAGAACAAATCAGCCACCAAAGAAAAATTGCTCAAGGACCTTTTTGCCCGGGCACAGAGCGGGGGGTTGGTGGACTCCGGGTGGCCGGATGCGGTGGCGCCGATGGCCGTTTCTACGGAAGAGCCAGTAACGCGGGCCTATCTGGAATCCTTGTTCGCCGCCTTAAGGTATGACCTCCAGACAGTGAAACGTGATCTCACGGCAGAGATCAAGGACATCCGCAAAGATGTGGACGACATAGGGGAGAGAGTGGTTTCCCTGGAGGACAGGAGTGATGCCCGGGACACCGAACTGGCCGCCATGCAACAAGAGGTACTTCGAATACACGAGCAACAGGTGGATGTTCAATCTCATTTGGAGGACGTTGAGAACTGCTCCCGCCGCCATAACATTAGAATCTGAGGAGTGGGCACCAATGAAGATGCTGGTGATATCTTTAAATATGTCCGAGAGCTTCAACCATATCCTGGACAACCCACTGGACACTGATCTTAAGTTGGACTGAGCGCCCAGAGTGGGTCTACCCAGGGCGGCAACGGCATCCCAGGCGGACATCTTGATCTGTGTCCAAGACTTCCACACCAAGGAAGAGATTCTGCGCAAAGCTAGATCGCTTCAATCGATCACCTTTCGCAACCAGTCACCCATCCTCTACCAAGATCTTGCTGCTATCACGCTCCAGAAACGTAAGACCTTCCAGCCCATCACGGAGGCCCTGCGCCAACGCAATATCTCCTACTCCTGTGGATACCCGTTCCGCCTCGTATTCAGGCATCATGGCAAGTTGTTCGAACTCCGTTCCCTGCACAAAGCAAGCAAACTGTTGGGGATCGCCATCCCGGATGACACGGACGAACGGGAGCGCTCGGACCAAGGGTCCAGCGTTGGTTGACCGAAATGGAGGCAGCAGCGACAACACATACATTGACCAGATCCACAGGTGGTCAAGAAAGAGCAACAGGCCTCCCTTGAGGCTCTGCCAGAAGCCCTGGCCAAGACCTCGACCACGTGACTGAGCCTGGCTATCATGGTGTATCCTTCCTTTGATGCTTGGGGCATTGGGGGTGGGGGCTAACATCGGCCACACGACAACCCAACAGACTTTACCTCTGCTCATACTTGGATGACGGACTAATGGTCGAACTCAAGACTTTTTTCGGCACTTGTGCCCTGTTTTTTTCTGCTCCACTTTTTGCGGGTCTTTGTTCCATCTCTCTCTTTACTTACCCTCCTCTTCTTTCTTTCTTTTCAGGGGGGCCCTCGGTCCATGGGGTGCTGCTGCTTTTCTGTTCTTCAGCTGGCGTTGAGGGTCGTCCCTTGAGGCCCTGCCTGGTTTTGGTGGGGATAAGTGTTGATGACTGCTCACGCACAAAATTCGGGAGGATCGACAGCGCGAGGGAGTTCAAGAGATTAGGGACCACGCAGGAATGTTATGCTCGGACGATGTGGCTATTGCCGAGACCTTCCGCAACTTTTATGCCCAACTTTATGACGAACAGCCTTTAGAGAGGGTGGACATAGACACTTATCTGGCCCAGGCCCGTCTTCCTGCCTTGACACCGGAACAGGCGGCTTACATAGAGAGGGAGATATGACTGGAGGAAGTTATAGCAGCTAGTGCTCATTTGAAGCTAGGCAAATTGCCTGGCCCCGATGGCTACACTGCGGCTTTTTGTAGGCAGTTTTGCTCAACGCTTACCCCCCTGCTCACCCAGCTCTTCAATTCCTTTGCGACACCCGGAGCGATCCCCTCCTCCATGCTGGAGTCAGCGATAGCCGTCATCCCTAAGCTGGGAAAGGACAAGATGAATTGTGGGTCATATCGGCCTATCTCGCTCTTGAACGTTAATATGAAGCTATATACCGGAATATTGACCACAAGGCTTGCCCTCTATATGCCGGGGCTTGTGGACCCCGATCAGGCTGGATTCATTCTGCAGAGGCAGACAATTGACAACACCAAACGAGCCACACACCTCATAGAAAAGGCCTCCCGCATCCCTGGAGAATATATGCTCATAACCATAAATGCGGAGAGGGCCTTCAATCGGGTCCACTAGTACTACCTCCAGCAGGCAATGGTCCGCATTGGCATGGGGGACAAGATGCGGACGCACATTTTTAATTGCTACCGTTTCCCCACGGCTACAGTACGGATCAACGGTCACACGTGCACTTCATTCCCTATTAGTAGAGGCACGAGGCAGGGGTGCCCCTTATCGCCCTTGCTCTTTGCCCTCTACATGGAATCCATGGTGCAGAGAGTCAGGGACCACCCTCAGATCACAGGCATTCACTTCGGAGGGGACAAGCACATTATATATCTATGTGCGGATGACGTTTTGGTCACCCTAGCGAACCCTGGGATTGCATTGGGGACCTTTTGGTAGGAATTGCCTCCGGGTTTAAGGATAACCTGATGAAATCTATGGCGCTGAATCTCTCCCTGTCGCCTCAAGCCCGAGCGGATCTTCAGGCTCGGCACCCCTGCAGTGGTCTGATGATGCTTTCCCTTACTTACATATACAATTGGCCCGACCTTGCAGGCCATGAGGATGGCCAATTACTCCCAACTCCACGCAAACATCCGCACTATGCTGCGGAGATGGAAACACTATCGGATCTCGTGGCTGGGGCTTATCGCAGCCATTAAGATGACAATCATCCCCAAAATTCTGTACCTTTTTCAGACACTCCCCTTGCAGCCCCCCCACAGACTGGCTGCACAGTGTTCAGTTGGAACTCTCTCTTTTGTATTTGGCAAGGGCGCAAAGCCAGAATGAAACGGTCAGTCAGCTTCCTCCCACCCCACGAAGGGGGCCTTGGGATTCTGGATCTCACGCTCTATAATGCTGAGCAGCTTCGACACTTGGTCGAATGGAGCAGAGCTGAATTCGAGAAACAATGCCCTTTTCAGGATCGTGCAGTCGCTGGTACGTCTCTCATGAAAATTCCCTTTCTCTGGAAATCCCAATGCCCACCCAACTTATACACATTACAGGTGACAAGCACAACCCTTAAAGTTTGGGATCAGACCAATACGGGCCATGACCTAACGACCTTCCCTTCCCCGCTCACATCGCTTTTTTATAATCCAGACTTTAGCCCCAGGAGGGGCTCGCAGTCCTTCCTGTTGTGGAGAGAGGCTGGATGCCGAGCCTTAGGTCTCTTATTTGATAAGGGTAACATTATCCCCTTCTCGCAACTCAGGGCCGATTACGGCCTCCCAGAATCCGAACGACTGCACTACCTACAGGTGCGACATTGGGCTATGCATCCTGGAAACCGAATGCAGGCAACTAGGCTTCTTACCCCCTATGAACGGGGGCTCATCACACGGTCTTCGGACAAGAAGCTGATCTCGGATCTTTATAAGATGCTCTTGTCCCAATATACCCACACTTATCATGTGGGACGTGCGCGTTGGGAGAGGTACCTTGGACGTAGTCTTAGTTCCAAGGAGTGGGAGGGTGCATGCTACAGGGTGCGCCACACAGCAACGCATGTAGGCCTTACTGAAACATTCACTAAGCTTGTCTACTACTGGTACTATACCCCTGAGAGACTCCACCAAGCTGACGCTGCACAGAGCCCTGACTGTTGGAGAGGATGTGGGAAGAGGGGCACACTGGTTCACCTTTTATGGGACTGTGAACATCTCCGGGCTTACTGGATGCAAATACTTGACGATGTTGACAAGCACCTTGACACAGAACTCTCTAGACTTCCTGCATATGTCCTTTTGGGGATACCAAATCTGCTTACCTACCCTTTGAAATCTAGGCGATGGAAGCAGATAGCTATAGCACTAGGCACAGCCATTCAGAACATATTCATTCATTGAAGATCCCCTCGAATTCCTGCACATACAGGGTGGCATCAGCAATTGTGGCATGTGCTGGGCATGGAAAAGTTTTCTCTTACCCTGGCCAGGAAAGGCTCCTCCTTCTGCGATCTTTGGCAGCCATTCCTCGCTCTGCTTGCTCAAGACTTCTGGGAGCTGTCTTGCCCTAGATACCTACGCCTCTTGTGCCTAACTGCACTGGACCCCTCCACATAGGCTGGCCTAGTTCTATGAACATCATCAATGATTCCAAAAGGAAAAAGGGTCCATGGGAAAGTTTAACGACCAAACAACAGACAAAAGCAAAAGGCAAAGACCTTAGCGAACTGGTTGGATTTCCATCAACTACCAAGAGAGGTCAGTGTCATCATTTGGATATCCTTCCTTCCTACCACTGCCCTCTAGATATCAGATGACCGTCATGTGGATTGGATTTCGGCCAGGTCACGGAAATCACGACAGGAGGAAGTGAAAGCAAAAAAAGGAAGAAAAGAAAGATGCCTTTTGTTCACCTCATTATAGGTCTCTATAATGGATTTTAAATGCTTGGGGTAATGAAATTATAAGTGCAGTGCATGTGAGTGAAATTAAAAAGGATTTGGAAGAGAAAAACTCCTTTTAATACAAATACCTCTGCCAATCCTACATTAAAAATAGTGTAGAAGCAGCTTTGAACACATAGGCCGCTTCACAGTATGGTCAACAAGTTTCAGCCTGATGGGCTATTAGCCCAGGCTTTCTTCAGGAACTAAACAACGAATTGCTACTGCATTACCAATTTGGTCATGAGACTTCTATGTGCATGAAGTTGTCATAAAATACAACCTTATACATGACCATTCCTCAGTACAAGCGGAGTGTTCTTCACACCTGTCTTGTATGACCTCCCACTGACTCAGGAGAGTCCGAGGCACTGACGGAGAGGGCGGGGTCTCCCATACCTGAGTTGTTACCGGGTGAGGTGAGGTTAGACCTCATACAAGACAGGTGTGAAGAATACTCCGCTTGTACTGAGTAGCTGAGTAGCAATTCGTTGTTTAGGTCCTGAAGAAAGCCTGGGCTAATAGCCCATCAGGCTGAAACTTGTTGACCATACTGTGAAGCGGGATATGTGTTCAAAGCTGCTTCTATACTATTTTTAATGCAGATTGGCAGAGGTATTTGTATTAAAGGGAGTTTTTCTCTTCCAAATCCTTTTTAATTTCACTCACATTGCACTGCACTTATAATTCCATCACCCAAAGCATTTAATATCCATTATAGAGACCTATAATGAGGTGAACAAAAGGTCTCTTTCTTTTCTTCCTCCTGTCGTGATTTCCGTGACCTGGCTGAAATCCAATCCACATGACGGTCCTCTGATATCTAGAGGGCAGTGGTAGGAAGGAAGGATATCCAAATGATGACACCGACCTCTCTTGGTAGTCGATGTTATGTTATGTTAAAATGTTAAAAAGACTTTTAGAGCGCATGTTCACCAACGGTTTCTTGGCGCTTGAGCAGAGACGAGTTAGAACAATCACAGTGAAGGACAGACAATTAATTGTAGGCCAAGGTAAAGAGCCATGTTTTGAGGGATTTCCTAAATTTAGAGTAAGAGGAGGTAAGGCGCAGTTCGGGAGGGAGGGAATTCCAGAACTGTGGAGCTAAGGTAGAAAATCGTAGACCGCCATGTTTTTTCCTTCTGAAAGGGCAGGGGATCAAGAGGTTCATATTAGAGGAGCGAAGCTCTCGAGAGGGGACATATTGTTGGAGTTTGGTGGCGATAAAGACTGGTCCATGAGATGAAAGGGCTTGATGGATCATACAGCCAAGTTTGAAGAGACAGCGTTGCGAGACGGGGAGCCAGTGGAGGCTTTTAAGTAGCGGTTTGACGTGGTGGGATTTAGGCTGGCCATAGACAAGCCTAGCTGCTTGGTTCTGTACCAATTGTAGGCGGTGGGATTGGTAGGCTGGAATGCCGGAGTACAAGGAGTTAGCGTAATCGATGCGAGATATGACAAGGGCAAGGATCACTTGGATGAGCGCCTCCGTAGAGAGAAATCTGCTAATTTTACGAATTCTTCTTAGATGGTAGAAGCAGACGGAAACCACAGAATTTATCTGAGCCTTCATGGTAAGATCACTGCTAATAATGATCCCAAGACTCTTGACGGAGCTAACTGGAGAGGGGGGACAACCTAATGGTTTGGGCCAGAAGTTGGAGTTCCAGGGGTTGGCAGAAGCCCCGGTGAGAACTAGCTCAGTTTTATCAGGATTGAGCTTGAGCTGATTTAAGTTCATCCAGTTACTGATAAAATTCATAGTGGATTGAAAGTTTTCCATTGAGGAGGGAGAAGAGTCAATGGTGAAGACCAGCTGGAGGTCATCGGCATAGTTAAAAGTGACGACTTCTCTCTTGCGGAGGACAAAGATCAGAGGAAAGATGTACAGGTTGAAGAGGAGAGGGGAGAGGGAGGAGCTCTGCGGGACTCCACAGGACAATCTTCTCTTCTCCGAGGTGAAGTTAGCAAGGCGAACTGCTTGATAGCGGTCGCTAAGGAAAGAGGAGATCCACTTCAAAGGGAGCACCCGGATCCCGGCACTATCAACCCGATCAACCAGTAAATCGTGGTCGACGGTGTCGAAAGCCACCGACAAATCCAGGAGCACAAGGGCCTGCGAGATGTTGTGGTCTGCCCCCTTCCTAAGTTCGTCGAGGACTGCCAGGACAATAGACTCTGTTGAATGTTTGGGTCTGAAGCCGGCTTGATGTGAGTCAAGGTAATGGGTGTGCTCGACAAAAGTGCTCAAGCACTTGGTGACATGGGCCTCAAGGATTTTACCAAGGAAAGGTAGGAGCGATATAGGACGGAAGTTGCTGAGTGTTAGGGGGTCAGAGCCGGATTTTTTTTAGGCTAGGCGCTACTTCTGCGCTCTTGAAGAGGTTGGGGACAATACCCTCCGTGAGGGATCTGTTGAGAAGCGATAGGGGGGGTCCGGGGAAGTGAAGGAAGGCTTCCTGAGTGATGTGAGGGGGACAACTGTCCGTAGGGGAGCCGGAGCGCACCTGAGTGAGAAGGGAGAAAAAGATCTCCTGAGTGATAGGTGATATTAGGTCTAGGCAAGGGGATTCTGATAGAGGCAGTCAGAATCTGGGGATAGGGTAACCTTGGGAATGCTGGCTTTGATGATATTGATTTTATCAGTAAAATAAGAGTTAAGAGAATCGCATAGGAGCTGAGAGGGGATGGGTTTAGCGGTGACGCGGTCAGGTTTGACAAGTTCATCCACGATGGAGAAAATGTCTTTAGCTTTGTTCGTGGACGCGAGGATTTTTGACGAGAAATATTCAGATTTGGCTAGGAGGAAGGCGTTTTTATAGTCTTTCAGAGCCATAGTGAATGTTGCCTTTTTCAAAGGGCAGTAATCTAGTCTCCACTTCCGTTCAAGTTGGCGTAGGGCTAATTTTTTTCCCTTTAGGTCAATAGTAAACCAACGTTGAGCGTCGTGGGACCTCATGTTTCTGATCTTTTTCAGTGGGGCTAGTTTGTCCCTAGCCGAGGCTAGCCAGGCATTGATGTTTTCCGGTTGAGTGTGCGGGGAAACAATGCGGTCATTAAGCATGAGGTTATGGAGCATAGGGGAGGCTAGAGTGGTACACAGTGCTGAGGGGTCGATCCGGCTCCAGTTTCTGACCTTGGCGGTGTCAGAGGGAGGGACTGTGGCAGGGGGTGTAAACGGAATAGAAAAGGAAATAGAGTGGTGGTCGGACCAAGTGCAGGGGAGAATTTGGAGGTCGACTACCCCAAGATTGGATGTCCAAACCTGATCAAGGGTGTGTCCTTTTATATGTGTAGCCACCCTGATGTGCTAGGGGTAGTTCATACCAGTTAATAGTTCAGTGAATTCAGCCGAGCATGGGCTTTCCCGCACATCGTGGGGCCAATAGTTAAAGTCGCCGATGATCAACACTCTGGCGTGATTTATGACCAATTCCGCTATTAAGTTACCAAATGACTGCGAGAAAGTGGGCATATAGAGAGGGGGCCTATAGAAAAGCGCACAGATAAAAGAGTAGAAGTTGGAATCGAACTTAAGAAGACTATCAACGAAAGGTATGGTCGATGCAGTCAAGGAGGTATAAATTTGTGTGACTGCGATATTATAGCTGCAACTCCACCCCCTGCTTTTTTCCCCAGCCTGTTGGACTGGAGAATGTAGTAGTTATCAGGGATAGCTGCCAAGATGTCAGAGCTGGAGTTGTCTGTGAGCCAGGTTTCTGGTATCTAAGAGATAGAAGATCTCTAATTGATGTTTGACCATCAAACGTGTGTTAAGATAGTATATGGACAATTTGTCCAGTCCTGAGCAAATAGGGGGTGTCGAGATTTTAGAATTAATGTTGGAGCCAAGAGGGGGAGTTGTAGGCTTTTGTGCAGGAGGGTTAGTGGGTAATTTAGTGACAGGGTCCTTAAATGCGAGAATCCCCAGTTTGTCTAATATGTTAGTGGTGCCAGAGTCAATGGCCCCAGAACCCTGGAGGGAATATAACTCTGAAGCAGGGTAACAGATGGTGCGGGCATAGTGTGTGGCCCCTGGCCCCGGCCGGCCATGGACGGGCGCAAACGGGCTTGCCTTCGGCGCGCCCGCTGCGCGCGTCCGCTGCACGATGGGGGAGACATGTGGCAGATATGGGCTGAGAGTGCGGCGCTGATCGCGGCGCTCCGCCCTCAACAGCCACAGAAAACAGACTATCTGCCTGCACCCTCCACATCAATCAGAGAGCCCCGTGGTGGACCGAGGTGCAGGCGGCAAGTAAAATCAAGGTAAACACAGTATTTTTCAATGATAAAAGCAGTAAAGTGCAAATGAGCAATCTTAAAAGGAAGTACAAGCGGTGTGCAGGTAATTAATGCTGGGCCTCTCACCGAGACTTAATTAATTATTTAGCCGCTGTGATTCTCAGCACGCGTCCGCTGCGCGACCAGAGAGGCTTGTGGCAGATATGGGCTGGGAGCGCGGCGCTGATCGCGGCGCTCCGCCCTCAACAGCCACAGAAAACAGACTATCTGCCTGCACCCTCCACATCAATCGGAGAGCCCCGTGGTGGACCGAGGTGCAGGCGGCAAGTAAAATCAAGGTAAACACAGTATTTTTCAATGATAAAAGCAGTAAAGTGCAAATGAGCAATCTTAAAAGGAAGTACAAGCGGTGTGCAGGTAATTAATGCTGGGCCTCTCACCGAGACTTAATTAATTATTTAGCCGCTGTGATTCTCAGCACGCGTCCGCTGCGCGACCAGAGAGGCTTGTGGCAGATATGGGCTGGGAGCGCGGCGCTGATCGCGGCGCTCCGCCCTCAACAGCCACAGAAAACAGACTATCTGCCTGCACCCTCCACATCAATCGGGGAGCCCCGTGGTGGACCGAGGTGCAGGCAGCAAGTAAAATCAAGGTAAACACAGTATTTTTCAATGATAAAAGCAGTAAAGTGCAAATGAGCAATTTTAAAAGGAAGTACAACCAGTTCGCTAAGGTCTTTGCCTTTTGCTTTTTGGGTACTCTTGGGTGCTGGCACTCCTGTGTGACCTGAGAATTCAGTTCTTGCTCCCTTTTGTAGACCACCAGATTTATTTGTTGTTGTTACTAGTTCTATGAACGACACTCCGCTCCACCCAGCGCCGCACAGAAGTATTGGACCGCAGGTATGGGGGGTGGTTCTCTCTATGTTTTATTCCTTTTTCTTCTCTTTGGGTGGTGGGTGGGATTGTATCTGTTATTTGTCGCTTCTTGTAATATCAATGCACTTACTAGTGTTAACGGTGGGCTCTTGTGTGGCCCGTTCTAAAGCACGCTTGTTTCCTGCATTGTTCAATAAAAAGATTTAAACCATAAAGGAGCGGGAGGACCATGTCAATCCCTCAGGAAGATCTTCAGGGTGAGGTTAATCTTGGCCTTATTGTGTCTAAGCCCAGCCAGTAGGGGACAACGCCTGTTCCACCCCCGGCATCCGTCTCTCAAATATAACAGCAGATCATTGACATAGAGGAAAATTATGTGCATCTTCTGTCCCAGATGTATGTCGTGGAGGTGCCTTCACTGTCTGAAGGCTGCTGCTAGAGGCTCAATTGCCAAAGCAAACAGCAGTGGGGACCGTGGGTAGCCGTGTCTGGTGCCTCTATGTATATTATACAGCTGTGAAATCACTCAATTTGTCCTAACGCGTCCAGTTGGGCACGGGTATAGTAATTTTAGCCAATTAATCCATCTCTCCCCTAGTCCCATGTGTTCCATTGTGGCATACAGGAAGTCCCATCTCACCAAGTTAATTGCCTTTTCTAGGTCTATTGATAGGATGAGGGCCTCCTGGTATTGTTCCGGATGCTGCATAACGTTGAAAAAGCCACAGAAGTTTCCCAGAGGTGGACCTAGTTGGTATAAATTTGTTCTGATCTCTGTATATCAGCCGGGTCATAAAAGGTAAAAGTCGCAAGGCCAAGACCTTGCTCAAGACTTTAAAGTCTATGTTGAGCATAGAGAGGGGACAGAAGTCTGACGTTCATGCCTCCAATGTTTTTGTCTTCAGGAGGGGTACAACTAGGGCATCTCTGGTGGAGGGCGGTAACTCACCTTTATCCCAAGCCTCCGCTTTTATTGCCTCCAGTTTCTGAGCCGTCTGTGCATATATGGAGTAAAACTCCACCGGCAGACCCTCTGGTCCCGGGGTCTTCCCCTTGGACATCTCTTTGTGCCCCGCATAAATTTCCATTGTTGTCACCAGTACTCCGAGTCTCTCCTGCAGGGTGGGTTCCAAGGTGTCTAAGGGTCGAGGTGTTAGAAAGTCAACCAGGCTCTCCCACATATGCGGACTCGGTTTACTATATAGAACTTCATAATAGTCCCTAAATGTCTCATTCACCGCCCTGGGGCTGAACAGTACTGTTCCCCCTGCTGATCTAATCTGAGAAATGGGGAAACCCCATTTTTCGGGGCACACAAGCTATGCGAGCAATCTACCCGCTCTGCCTCCCTCAGTATGTACCGAGTTTGGTACTCAACGCAGGTCCAGGCATCGCAGTCGATCTAGTACCATGGCGTATTCCTTCTTTGTGTCATGTAGTCATTCCTGTGTATCTACCTCAGCCCTCAGTTGAGCCCTCCTGTCATATAGCTTAGCCTCTAGTCCGGCAAGTTCCTCCAGTATTTCCTTCCTCGTTCCCACCTCTCGGCTCATGCAGTGCCCTCTCACCACCAATAAAAAGCCTCCAATTCCACAGTCCTAGAGCTGGCCGTACCCTGATTGAACTGCAAATATTCAGTAACCGCTGCCTGTAACGAGGTACGGAAGGATACATCTTCTAGGAAAATAGGGTCAAGCCGCCAGGCGGGATCTGGCAGATGGGGTATATGGCGTAATAATTGATTGTGATCTGAAATTGTGCGTCCTAGGTATTTTTTTTTTTTTTTTTTTTGAAAAACCTTTATTTTATATCAGTGACACAGCTATTCAGCCGACATCCCGGAGGTACGGCAGCTTTAGAAGTTCAACACATGCTTGCGTCCACATATCACTGACAGGAGAGCCAAAGGTTTTATTTTGCACAAACATAAATACAACCCTAAACACAAGCAAGGCGAAAGGTACTGTAAGCACCAAGAGAGGTTCCCGTCAGGGGGGACGAGCCCCATCACGCCCAACAGGCACTGATCTATAGTAAGGTAAAGGAGGGAAAGGCAGAGACTCTAGAAACAATCACATATCAGCGGGAAAGTCAAAGCCGGAAAAGGACTAAGGGGAAAGTTGCTCCTCAGGCGGATCCGGGTCGGGGGGCAAGCATATGTCCCCTCTGTATTGGTTCCATGGCCCCCACACAGCATGCCATTTCCGAGGGCGCCCCCTAGCACAATACACTGTCTTCTCCCTAAACATGCTCCAGTCCATGTTTTCCATCCACGCTGTCAATGTGGGCGGCCTATTGGAGCCCCACAGCCGAGCGATATCGCGCTTGGCTACCATGTTCCCCAGGGTCACCCACTGAGTCTGTGCCGCGTTGTGGTCAGTAGGACTCCAGACATTCAGGAGACAACAGCGCGCCTCAGGCTGCATAACAATTCCTGTCACCTCCCCCATCACCTCGTGGACTTGCCTCCAGAACTCCATAATCGCACCGCATTCCCAAATAATATGGAGGAAGGTACCCACCAAACCACAGCCTCTCTTACATAGGCCCTCCTCAGAGAAACCCATGTGGACCAACCTGGGCCCCGTCACGTAGACCCTATGGAGTATTTTAAGCTGCACCAGCCTCAGGCGCGCGGGGATAGCGACCTCTTTGGGAGAAGAAACTGCGTACTGCCAATCCTCATCATCTAGTTCAAGGCCGTCCCTTATCCATTGGGCGCGCAACCCTAGGAGAAGATCCGCCCGAACATTGATAAGCTTCTTATAGATGAGCGAAATCGTGCTCTCAGGCATGTGACCATCCAGGATCCGATCCTCCAACGGAGAGGACTCGGGCACCTTCTCCCCCTCCACAAGGACTGACCGCAAGGCGTGGCGCACTTGTGCATATCGGAAGAACTCCGTGCTCCCCAGCTCGTATTCCTGCTGCAGCTCCTCGAACGACTTTATCTTACCCTTGACCAAAAGGTCTCCAACCCTGGATATGCCGATCAAATCCCATTTCTCGAACCCTTTTGTGCGCCAAAGCTTCACCAGAATCTCGGAGTCAAACAGAGGGGTGGCAAGGGTAAGCTTACAACTCCAGCCCAGCGAGTCCGTCGCCACCTTCCACACATGGACGGCCACTCTGGTGGGCCCCGTGAGGGTGGGGTCCGACGATTTCGAATACAACGCTCTGTGGTAACTACCCCCACGGAGCAACCAGCGGTCCATGGCGAAGCCAGGGCTGAGCGCCGGACCATAGACACCATGGTTAATCGCACTCAACTGGGTGGCCCAGTAATAACGTCGAATGTCTGGAAGCGCTATACCACCGTCATACCACGGAAGCGTCAACTTAGCGACTGCGATACGCGGACGCCCGTCCCATAAGAGCGCGCGCTGGTGGCTTTCGATCTCACGGAAATAGCTGGCCGGGACCAGGTCAAGAGTATTCTGCAGGGCATAGAGGAAACGGGGAAGGGACATCATTTTAAACAGTGCAGCGCGGCCAAGGAGGGAGAGCGGCAATCGCCGCCAGCCCGCCACATCCCGCCGCAGGCGCGCCAAGGGAGGGAGCAAGTTCTTCTCGTAGCGCAAGATGGGGTCGGTGGTAATATAGATCCCCAAATTCAAAAAGCCCTGCTGGGCTATCTGGATCGAACAGTTACGCGGAACAGGCGGGACATCCCCACACAGGACATACCAGTGGTGGCTGGTGACATTTGAAAGTGGTGCAGCGTAAAACAATTGTTAAACTTCACCATCGCGAGCGAGCGTAGGGAGCGAGCCCGGACCACCTAAGGGGGGTTTGGGGGGGTTCTCCCCCCATGAAAATTTTGAAAAATGAGTGGGCAAATGGTGCATTTTCAAGCAAATTTGAGAGAGCAGGGAGGTTAATAAAGCAATTGTGAAAGTGCAGTTATTACATTAATAGAGATGTCATATAACATAGGTAGACGCTTATTCAGTATAACCACAAAGCTTCATAATAGACTTCGCGATACAATGCATTTCTGAGTACCTCACAGATGCTTTTTATTTAACAAACAATTAAACAGGTTGCAAACTAGCAGCATTCAACATATTGTTCACTTTTTGTAGATAAAATCAGCACGTCTATCTCTAAGAGCAGCAAACTTTTCAATAACTTGAATGTTAAAGTCTGGTATTCTCTTAACTAGGTCTCTCTCTATAGAGAGCATAGCTAAAGCATTCAGTCTTTCCTGAATCATGGTGTTCCTCAAGAATGTCTTTATTCTGTTCAAAGTGGAAAAACATCGTTCCGCCTCTGCTGTTGTCATTGGAGTGGTTATGACTATTTTTAGTAAAGCCACTGTCTCTGTAAGTGACTTTTCCATGTTAAGGTTCCGAATCAAAGCAAGCAAAGAAATTGCACCAGTGGCCTGCCGATATACACTCATACTGTAGAGTACAGTTAATTCAGTTCTCAAATCCTCTTTGTTGAGCATAGGGTAAGCTTCCACAGCCTTATTCAGTGCTTGCTCAGGGAAGGAGTTTTCATATTTTGCAAACAAATCACTTTTCAGTAACGTGGCACTGACCAAATGGTTTGTAAAAGAAAAACGTCCCTTTGCCTGCACAGTTATAGTGTCACATATCTCTTTTGCAATTCGGACCAGACTGCTGATGTTTTTTCTGCGGTTGGAGAAAGTAGAATCATTTGGCAGTCTGCTATCTAAATTGTCAACCCCTTCTCTGACTTTGTTAATGCAGGTGACAAAGTCAGTGGTAGCTCTTTCCACACAGACAGTATCTATTTCACGTTTTTGTAACCTCTCATATAGTACGTCAACATGAGGCATTAGGTCATGAAACAAAAACAGCAAAAACTGGAACTCCCTGTCTTGCAGTGTTCTAGCAAAGCCACGGGCCTCACTCCGAGTTTTATATTCAAAGTCATCATTGGCTTCTATGGTGTCGAAACATTTTTCAAGGTCAACCCTATGTTGGTATATTAGGCTGATTGTACGTATGTGAAAATTCCAACGAGTTGGGCCTCCCTTTGGAATCCTTCTGTTGACGATCGTATGAAGTACCTCCGTTCTTTTGGGGGAACGTGAGAAGAATGCTGCCATTCCTCCTACATCCATAAAGAATATCTGTGCCTCAGAGATCTTTCCTACTGCTTGTTGCATAATCAGATTAAGTTGGTGGGCATAGCAGTGCACATAATGGGCATTAGGGTACACATCTCTAATTTTTTTTTGTACTCCACCGGAGGTTCCACTCATTACTGCAGCACCATCATAGCTTTGTGCAATCAGTTTTTGTTTTTGAGGCTGCTCTGGAAAAATCAAGTTTAGTTCTTGTAGAATAGCTGAAGAAATGCTTTCTGCACTAGAGTCTTTTAAATGTGTAAAACCATAGAACCTCTCCACAACTCTGCTGTCATTGTCAAGGTACCGAAAGATCAGTACAGACTGTGTTTTAGTGGCCACATCAGTGGTGTCATCAGCCTGAATAGCCACAAAGTCGGTGTTTTTCAACTCTTGCACGATATTGCTTTTTACAATCTCTAGCATGCACTCAAGCAGTTCATTTTGTATTATTTTAGAGGTGCCCTTGAAGACTGTAGCACTTGCTAGATGTGCTTCCATTTCACGGTCTATGCTTGATATTAAATCCACAAGGCCTCTGAATATACCAGGATTTGCGGAACTTTGAGATTCATCATGCCCTCGTAATGCCAGTTCAAAAGCACCACAGAAACGAATGCAATCAATGATTTTTGATAGTATGTGTCTATTCCTATCAACTGCTTCATTGTGTTTCTTTATTGTTTTGCGGTAGGCATCGCTTATGTGGGCTTCAATCGGTGTGTCTCCCAACATTCCCAGTCTCGTCAGGTTTTCCATATGTATTTTTGTGTGTGCATGCTTCTTTACTTTATCTGACAGATGTTTCAAGTCTTTCACTCCTTTTTTTGTCCAAGGAATTTCACCACCAAACAGCAAGCAGGGGAAGCAGAACAGAGTATTTGTTGAAGTACACCCTGTAAGCCAATCAACTTTTGTGTACCAGGTGTTTGAGAAAGAACGTGTGTAAATCTTCCCTCTGTCTTGGGAACTTTGTTGTAGGTTTAGGTCTGGCCGGTGGGGTCCTAGTTGTTTTACAATTAGTTTATCTTCACGTTTCAGTCCAATGAACGGCTTTGCAAGTAGTTGCTCTACTGTATTCATGGTGTTACCAATGTTAATTTTACCTGTCAATAATCAAGTACAACGTATGAGGTTCGGTGCATGTGGAGGCCACCCACCATGTAGACAACTTACATAGCCCTTAACTACTAGAATGTAAAATACAGCAGCGGTTTCCTTACCTTAAACGCTGGGGTTGTTGACTGTTGTAGAGGCGCAAGTGCAGCAAAGGAGGTTGGTGCCTCTTCTTCTTTGCTTTGAGGCTTTACCAGATGCTGAAAAGCAAATATAACAAAATGTAGTTGTGTCACCCAAACACATAGACTGTTAATCATAAAGAACCACAGGCCTCGGATCATACATAAAACAGATTCATCCTGTGACTTCAGTGTCAAGTTGTACCTATTGCACAATACACATTGTCTTATACCCCAATGTGTTCTTTGTCTGTATTTATTTTTAAAAGTGGAAAAATACAGAAAATCATTCTTCTTGTGAGTAACTTTTCATGCTGTTCTTCACGAATTCTAGGCCAATAGCTGAACAGATTGTCTTATTTGTTAAGATAGGAGTCGAAATCTTAGTGACAATTGGAATGTTAAGAAATCTGTTTCGGAATCGATCCAGGCAATAGATGCCCAAAAATATGCTATTGTGGGTGTAATTTATTCTTTATTGTAATGCCCATTTATTTTAAATAAAGCAATCTTTTACTTTTTAAATGCAGTCCGTTTTCCTTAAAGGAAAATGGGATGCGTCCAGAAAAGAAAATGAGGATATAGGTACTCCCTTGCCAAATCCCCTTTTGCCGTACATTATCATAATATGCAAACTTCCCTGAGCAGTTGCATGCGTGAAAATTGTTTGCGAGGTATGGCCTTGCATACAAAGTAAACGACATGCAAGAAACCAGCTCAATGCCTTTTGTATACAATTTCTAAAGTCGTGCAGAGCTCTGCATTAGAGTATAAACTAGCACATACTAACTGAGCACGCCGTGAGCGTGTTGGACTGCCAGGTGAAATCAGCATTTTCTCTTCTACAGTAAAGTGGTACCCTTCACATGTTCCTCACACCTCCCCATTTCACAAGTTTCGAGTATCGTAGCTGAGTTATTTTAAGACTTGATTACTGAATGGGATTTAAAAAAACATCTCAACTTCCCCGTTATTCTGATGAATAAAGCAGTTTTACTGAGGCGTGATTACTGTTTCTTTCAGAACGTGTATTCCCTCCCCCTGCGCCTCCTACGAATAAAATCAATGTCTGCACAATCTAAACCCGACATTCCTATTTTTAGAAAATGCAAATCAACCAATAGAGGAACTGGCAGTGGCTCTGAAGGAACCATCATTTCTACCACTCAGCACACTACAGATATTCAGGGAGACAGAAGGACTTCAGACAAGGGGAAGGCATGAACATTTAAAGGAAACAGCCAAGAGATTCCTTTCCATGTCTGAAGGTATAAAACGTAAGTCCCCTATCTTAAACATCACCTGCCACCAACCATCAGTCTGTCATCCTGTGTTATGCTCTACTGTGTGTGGACTCGGAGGTATATGATACATATACCCCCAGCCACCGGTACCCTTGCACTCTGATGATGGATCCTCAATCAGGAGTACTCTCAAAGGAGGGAGTGCTGATTTCCTGCTGCAATGAGGACAAACACAAGCCCATGCCTGAAAAGATCGAACAAAAAATGGATGCCAAAGCGGCTTTCCCATGAGATGATTGTGGACCCTACAACCTGGGTGTCAAGCTGGTGGGTGTCGACCGTGGGTATAGTGCAAATATCCCAATTTATTCACAGTCTAAGAACCAGTGACACAGAGGCATTAACACATCCATTCAATGGAGCAGAACACGAGATTCCAACAGAGAGGTATACCGTATTTAATAATGTCTCTAAATTCGAAATCACACCAAGAAACGTGGATGAAAAGTCTAGACTACTGAATGAACATCAATCCATAACAAAAAGTTCTAGTCTTATTGTCAACTGCAAAGCCAGTTTTCCAAATGAGAACCAGCCCGGACCTCAGAATCGGGGTGTTGGTGATGCTGTCCGTAATATGTGTGTTTTTCCTAGTGCCAATATACAGCGCTAATCCGCGCCAGATCGCTATAATTGGAACCCGTCAAATAGTAATACGCTGGAAGATAAGAGGAAACACAAAACTGTGCAGATAGACGTCTGTTATTTTACAGCGCTTACATGCAGCATTGGCAAAAATGTTGATATGTGCTGTATAAAATAGAGGCTCCTAATATACAGTTCGCGCGTTTCATACCGAGGCTCCTCCGAGGGCAGTTCCCAGTTCCGTGAAACACGTGTTTGCAGCAAATGAGGATTTTGTGACAGACAGTGTTGCGGATCACACTGATTTCTACAAAATGCCAGAGGATATTGTAATGCAAAACGGCACGACAATATCATAAAATACCCTACCTAATTTTTCATTTTATAGCAACACTCGCGGTAGAAAAATCATATACAATAAAGGTTGCTGCTTGTAAAGCAATGCCGTGTGCGCCCGGATAAAGTAAGATTCGATGTCCCCGACGGTGCCAAGCCGCAGCAGCAAATAAAGCAGTCTTGGTTCCGGTTCAGCATGTGTCTGCTTTCCCTCGCCAGCCCCCCCCTAAAAAAAAGCTTTGCCCCGGGGGTAGTTTAAGTTAAAGAGCAGTCACAGCTCAGATGTTGTGCGCAGTTAAATATTTCTCATAAATACATATTTTCACACCTGCGAGTGCACACAGGTCAGAACGGTCATATTAAGGAAAAGCAGTCAGCAGCATGTTCAAGACTTACAGATGACTGAAAGGTAGATGATGCCAGTATTATCAAAAACACCCGTTGAGTTCAAAGCTGCCAACACTTCCAGGTTGTACTGTTGGCAACTTGTAAGCTTTTCCTTACTAGTCAGGCCTACAGCAGAGATCAGGCCTCTCGCACACTAACGGTAACGTGATTGTAAAGCAATGCCGTGTGCGCCCGGATAAAGTAAGATTCGATGTCCCTGACGGTGCCAAGCCGCAGCAGCAAATAAAGCAGTCTTGGTTCCGGTTCAGCATGTGTCTGCTTTCCTTCGCCAGCCCCCCCCTAAAAAAAAGCTTTGCCCCGGGGGTAGTTTAAGTTAAAGAGCAGTCACAGCTCAGATGTTGTGCGCAGTTAAATATTTCTCATAAATACATATTTTCACACCTGCGAGTGCACACAGGTCAGAACGGTCATATTAAGGAAAAGCAGTCAGCATGTTCAAGACTTACAGATGACTGAAAGGTAGATGATGCCAGTATTATCAAAAACACCCGTTGAGTTTAAAGCTGCCAACACTTCCAGGTTGTACTGTTGGCAACTTGTAAGCTTTTCCTTACTAGTCAGGCCTACAGCAGAGATCAGGCCTCTCGCACACTAACGGTAACGTACGTAACGCTCGCTCACACTCACAGGCCTGATCGGATCCCGCTTTACCAACAGTCCACAGCATACCCCCAGGGGCCTGGCAAAGAGGGCAGTGGGGGCCTGGCAAACAGGGCTGAGGGGTACCTGGCACAGAAGAGACCGTGGCTCAGAGGCCTGAGGGGCACTAGTCTTGACTCACAGAGGGCTGACCCCGCTAGCCTGCGCATGAGAGTTCTCTTGTAATAACTTAAGAGACTTTCAAAACTGCCTCTTTTACACCTGTAGGCGGCACCAATGTAACTCCTAAAGCTACATACCTTACGTCAGTCATTTATGATTTTAAAGTAAATTCACGCCCGCCTACCTTGAATGTAATTTTATCGACGTAGCTAAAGAAAATGGGGAGCAGTTGATCCAAATGATCGACGAATCAATAACGACGATGTCTTGATGAAATGAATCTCGTCACGGACGGTGTCTCACAGACTGACAGACGGTCTAGTAGTAGTCTCCGACTCTCAGTCTCTTGTCGACTCTCTCCACGCGCTAGTCTCACGACAACTGAGAGTGAGAGGAATTTGCCCAGCAACGGCACAATGGCCAATCACTGCATGGCTCAATAATAAACCATGACACTGATTGGTCATTGCTACGTTAGGCACTGGGCGGGCCCTCCCACCCCTGCGGATTGCAATGCAGTGCCAACTCCAACTGTTATTATACTACCCCCTCGGCTGCAGCAGCCAATCCGGACGCAGATGCTGCTGTCGTAGGATGGGCATGAGCAGGCAAACTCGCCGCTCATTTTGCTCCTACTGCGATCTGCTGTTTTAGCCACCTCTCCAGTCACCTTGCGCTTGCTGTAGCAAAGCCTCTATGCGCATGCTGGGTTCCTGGCCGAGGAAAGGCAGCCGGCCAAACTCCACACGGTGCACATTGTACGAGGCCGCGCCCCATTGAAAATTAATGCTGCCTGCCCCCTGCCCTGCCTAATAACGGACATGGAGGCCTGGCCGAGTTGTTGTCACGTGACGTGACACCGCAGCCGCGAGTGATGCGAGCGCGCCGCTTTAAATTATTAATACAATTTCAACTTTGAAAGTTGAAATTGTATTAATAATTTAAAGCGGCGCGCTCGTAAACGTACACAAATAATTAAGTGGGGCAACGCCCCACCGCCCCAACGCAAAAACCGCCACTGGGACATACAAGTGTGACTTCCCCCAATTAATGACTAGGCCCGAGTTTCTACCGAAAGATGTCAAGACGTCACAAACCACTATCAGAGATTTCTTAGGCGAGGCAAGATATAACAGAATGTCGTCAGCGTAGAGTGAAATACGGTCTTCGTGGTCAGGCGACCAACGAAGCCCACGTATATCCGGGTGCCACCGTATCCACGCCGCCAACGGCTCAAGAGCAAGGGCAAACAGCAACGGCGACAGGGGGCAACCCTGCCGGGTGCCTCTCCCGAGCTCGAAAGGTGCCGACGCCCGCCCGTTCACCACGACGCTTGCAAGAGGCCCCTCATAGAGCAGCCTCACCCACCCCACGAATCCAGGCCCGAAGCCGAATTTGGCCAGCACCGCCCACAAGTATGCCCACTCTACCGTGTCAAAGGCCATCGTGGCCTATACTCCAATTGCTTCAGGCTCAAATTGTGCAGCGTGGACGTCTCAACATCCCCTTCTAAGGCCAACTCTAAGGCCGCTATCTCGTCCTCCACTTGTATCACCTCGGCGTCTCTCCGCCGCTTGGCGGCCACTACCAGGGACAAGGCTTCTCCTCTCAGTACGGCCTTAGAAGCTTCCCACAAGGACACCGCGGAGTCAACTGAGCCCTGGTTTTCTCGAAAATAGTGGTCAACTGTCTTCAGCAACGCGCTGCGCAGCTTGGGGTCCCGAAAGTACCAGGGGTTAACGGGAGCCACCCTGCCCCCCGCCCTATGTCCAGACGTGCCCACACCGGTGAATGATCTGATATGCCCCGTGCCATGTGCCTAACCTCAGCTACCAAAGAGGCGTGTGCCGCCAGAGTGAGCAGATAATCAATCCGGGAGAGACTCCCGTGGGCCCCGGAGTGGAAGGTGTATTGTCGCTGAGTGGGGTGCCGCAGCCTCCAACAATCTACCAGGCCAAAAGTATCAATAAAGTCGGGAAGCCACTTCTGAGCCTCCCCGGTGTCTCTGGGCGGGTACCTATCTAGCATTCCAGAACCAACCGCATTGAAGTCCCCTCCCACCACTAGCATCCCTTCGGGGAGTTCCAACAAGGCCTTGCCCAGATCAGCAAACGTGGAGGCCTGCAAGGCAGGAGGGACATAAACAGAAACCAAAACCAACGTTCTGCCCTCCCACCTCCCCGACACGGCCACAAAGCGCCCCCTATCATCAGCAATGGCGGAGTCAACCTCAAATGGTAGGGAAGCTCTGACAAGTATGCCCGCACCCCTGGATCCCGAGGAAAACCCCGAGTGAGCAATGAATTTGTAGCCCTTTCTGTTAAGTGCATAACACATATTCCCTATAAGGTGGGTCTCCTGCAGGAGGACCACATCTGGCAAGGTCCGTTTAAAAAATTGCAGGACTATCCCCCGTTTTATACGGTCCCCTAAGCCATTAACATTCCAGCTGAGTACGTTTAAGCCCCTATCCCCCATCCCTGAACACAAAGAGACCTCCCCCCCCCCCCCCAGAGAACCACAATCGGACAATCCTGACAGTCATTGCTACGCCTTGCAAGAAAAAACAGCAACCCCAAACAACAACCCCAACATCCTGAAACCCCCCCCACCCTGCACCCCTGCGTCAGCTTACAAAGCCCCCCAACTTGCAGTGTGCCTGTCGCCCTACCAAAAACAAATCTACAAAAAGCACCCCAAGGGAGGAAAGAGCCCCTATCTTACCCCCGCCGCCCTCCCATTACTGCAATAAGGTGCGAGTCACTGTCTAGGGCTGAATCGAAGCAGGCCAACACCGAAGGTATCACTTCTGTCCATCCCGGTCGCCTTCCACCCCATCCACGCTGTCCCGGCCGGGCTGTCGCCGAGGGAGTGCATCCAGCCAGTCCCCTGCCATGTCCGGCGATTCGAAGAAGAAAGTCCGATCCTCATATACCACACGAAGCTTAGCGGGGAAGAGCATGGCATACTTCAGGTCCATATCCCTAAGCCGCCGCTTCACCCCCAGGAAACTTTGCCTCTGTTTCTGCACCATCTGGGTGAAATCAGGGTAAAAGCTCACAGAGGCATTTTGAAAAGGCACCGGGCCTGTCACCCTCGATGCTTGCAGGATAGCGTCCCGATCTCGAAAGTGGAAGATCCGGGCGACAATCGGCCGCGGGGGGGCTCCCACCTTAGGCCGTCCGCCAGGCACTCGGTGAGCCCGCTCCACCGCGAAAAACTTGCCGAGGCCCTTTGGCGCAAGATGATTCACCACCAGGTCCTCGACGAGGAGGTCCACGGAGAGCTCGTCCGAAGTTTCCGGGACCCCAATAATGCGCACATTATTGCGCCGGGCCCGACCTTCAAAGTCCTCGAGCCGGCGAGCGGAGAGGTCATTCGCGGTTCGTAGCTTGCGGACCTCAGCCTGGAGTTCCGAGACATCGTCCGCGAGGCCAGTAGTCTTGAGGTCCAGGGACTTGACCCACTCATTGGTTTCCCCAGATCCGCGCGAATCAAGTTGACGTCGACCAAAATCATGTCCACCTTGTGCGCCAGGGTCTCGAACTGTCGCCCAATCGAAGATTGCATCCCATCTATCGCCCCCTTGATATCCTGCAATGATAACTCCGAGGCTGGGGATGAATCGGCCTTCTGTGCTTCCAGCGACTGTCCCGATCCACCAGACGACTCCTTCTGCTGGGCATAGCGATCCATATTGTTGGATTGGACATAGCCTCCCCGCCTCGTAGTCTTAGACTTCGACCTGTCTGCCTCCGATTTGGTCGACATCTCGGACAGCAGGACGGTCAGTCGCAAGAGGACGTCCCTCACTCAGGTAGAGGAGACAGGTACGACTAGGTCTTCAACAGCCAGTCAGGACCGGGTGGAGGTCTTCCAGACAACAGAGGATCTGTATGACGCACTCCCGACCCGGAGCAAACAAAGGGCCAGAAAGCGAAAGTGAAAGTGCCACGGCATCCGTCCGTCAGTTCACACCTCCCAAGGCCGCTGTTGTTCAATTAGTGGCCGGGCATCCTACCAACGCAAGCCCCTGGCACCCTTCGGAGGTAGGCCGCAATCTTCCGCCATGCACAACTTCGGTCCCCGGTGGGCGATCTTGACCCGGACAACGTCAATCGCCCCAGCTGTGACTCATCTGCAGGATTCCGTGCATGAAAATCAGGATTTAGGACAGGATGAGTGCCGGAGGGCGCGAGGGTAGCGGGAGCTCAAGGCTCACGCGGCCATCTTGGTCAAGCGCTAGGCTCCTCCTCCCGTCCTAGGTATTTTGAGTGGGTGATAGTGGGACCCATGTGGGCCGAACAGGTGTACATGTCCAGTCTAGTATGTAGACTATAAAGGTGTAATATGAGTAGTCCCGTGTGTTCCCATGTTGTTCTCTCCAGATGCCCACCATGTCCCACCGCTCCAGCCATTCCCTAAACCCTTATGGTACTAGTGTACCATTTAAAAGGGGTCGATCTATATAGGTCAATGTCAGCCACACAATTAAAGTCTCCCCTTAGTAAGATATCTGATGTGTTAAGCTGAGTGAGGGGTATTGACAGTCTCCTCAGGTAGTGCACTTGTTCCTGAATCGGAACATAGATGCTTGCGAGTGTAACCATTTTGCCCAGTAGCCTGCCCTGTACTAAGACATATCGTCCATCTGGGTCTATGATGGAATGATCTGCCTCAAAGGGGGTATCAGCTCTGATCCACACCAATGTCCCCCTCAAGAATGCTGAATAAGCTGTGGAGGACAACTGACCACGCCATTTATCTTGAAGCCATATCCCCTCTTCGAGTGTGAGGTACGTCTTCTGTAGCATCGCTATATGTGCCCCCTACATATGAAGTAACTATGTATTTTGTGGCGCTTGGGTGCCGACCCCATCCCTCTCACATTCCAGGATAACATTTTCACTTCGTGGTACAATGGCAACATGGCAGGCAGAATTATTCTCTAAAACCTCCCTGTTCTCCCCTCTCTTCCACGGGTCCCTCGGCCATCCCAGTGCAAAGCAGTAATAACCACTAGAAGACCACCGAACATCCCAATCAAGTAACTCCCCCTCCCCAGGGCAGCTGCGCAATGGGTGACCACCCAAACCTGTAAGAACAAAAACAATCAGAAGAAGGCCTCCTCTAGTTGTCTAGCAGGGGCAATTTGATAGGGTGTGCAAGGAGCTGACCACTAAAATAGTCTTCTTCTCCAGCCTCATAAGCCAGTGCCAGGGACATTAGTCCCACCTGTGGCGGGTAGTACCTGGTAGGTGGCCTCGTAGTAAGTAGGCTAATTCAATTCTTCGTAGGCCCATCACATCTACTCTAGTATCAGGCTCTTCTCATAACTGTATGTGTCCCCATCCCAGCCGGTAGGGGTTAATCCATACCTCCTTTCTTACCACCTGGTGAACACTAGCCCTCTTGGTTTGCTGCATGTTGGTCTGGCTAGATATTCTTGCTGTCTGTGGGGTCACCTCTGGGAGCACCATTTCACTCTGGGCAGAGTCCCCAGTGTCCAATTCCTCAGTTTTGTTGTCTGAAGATATACCGGAGCCCACTCCCTCCACCCACGGTGCCACAACCTCCGCAACCGCCTGTATTGCCACCAGTCTTTCCCTGCAATCTGGGATGAGGAAGGTTTCCACAGCTGGATCCTCCTGGATGAACGTCGAATCAGTTTCTGTTTTGGCCTATTTGCTATTGGGGCATCGTTTCCTGGCTGTGGCGCTGATGCACCTGTCTGATAAGTCTCAGGCCAGGTCCACAGTTCATCTGGGGAATCGTAGAAGTGTGTCCCCCCATCCAGAGTTACCCGTAGTTTGGCAGGAAACAATAAGGAGCATGAAATTCCTTTCCTCAAAGCGCTTTCTTGGCCTCCAGAAAGGAAGCTCTTTGGGCTTGCACCTTCGCTGTGAAGTCTGGGAAGATGGACACTTTACTGTACCCAATTATGTATGGTCCATTATTACGAGCATTGTGTATTAGGATATCCAAAAGGCGTGCAAAAGGCGGGCCACCACAGTGTAAAAAACTGTGTAAGCAATCCTGGAGCCACCAGAGATGGAAGTTGAGGTTGCTGAGGAAAATGTAGTTGTGGGAGTTTATGGCGAGTGGAGGCAATGAAGTCTCTAATGATGTTGCAAAAGGCTGGACTTGGTCCTGGAGGGCGGTAGGCGAATGTGCCGCTGATGGTGGATTTGCTATTTGGAGTCAGAAGTTTAGTTTTTTAATGGCTGGGGTGAATTTGTTATTTGTGGTGGTGCATTGGATGGATTCCTTGTGTATAATGGCGATACCTCTACCAGGCTCTTATCCTTTGAGTATTGCGGCGACGATGTCGGGCACGGAAGTGGGGTTTAGCCAGGTCTAAGTGAGGAAGAATACGCAAAGTGTGAGGGTGTAGATGATCTCGTTAGCGTGTTTGCATAGTGAGCGTATGTTGAGAAGGGTGCATACGAGTTAGTGTTTTTGTTCAGGTGGTGTCTGTGGCATGTTTTGGGGTAGAGCTGGCCGGTTGACTGGTGTGTGTGCTGTGGCAGTGGGTGCAGGTGAATGGCCCTACCACGGAGTGTGGGTCGGTGCGGTGGCATTATTTGTTGCAGCACTCGAGATTGAGGGTGTAGAGCTCGGTGATGGTGTATATTTGGGGGGGCTGAAGGGCCAGGGGTCGTAGTGCTGAGCATGTTACAGGCATGGGTGGGCGCAGACGGACTTGCCTTTGGTATGCCAGTGGCATGCCCGTTGTGCACATCCGCTGCATGGTTGTACTGCGGCCTGCATTATGTAGGTCCTGGAATGGGCGAGGCTTCTGTTAGTAGGAAGAACAGTGATCAGGAAAACCCAGGCGGCGAAAATAAAGGCAGTGGGGGTATCACTGGATCAGGCTTTAACAAGCAGGACCTGGATGCAAGTGGCAAGCTAGGTGCCGACTCTGAAGCAGTAGCTGTATGGTGAAGTGCTAGATCTTCAGTTTCTTGTAGAACTCAAAAACTAAGGAGGCGGCTCTGATGAACAAGTTACTTACCTTCGGTAACGCTTTTTCTGGTGGATACAGTATCTGCCTGTGGATTCCTCACCTTGTGAATATCCCCTGCGCCAGCATTCCACTGAATTTTTCCTAGCTCTACACGCCGACATGGACGTCATAATTCCACGGCTCTGCTCGCGACTCCATATGACGTCACCGGAGCCATAAGAGAGCCACGTCGGCGTGATGACGTCAGTTCCACCCATTTTTTCCGTGCCTCCGAGGCGAACAGGTGGACTGACACAGACTCAAGTATACATAGTACACAACATTTGAACCAATATATACAGCACAAAGTCAAAAAGGAAAGCTAAAAACATGAGCATTTCCTATAAATGTATTAGAAAGAAAATACAATGAATAAACAACCAGCCCAAAAAGGTATCTTTTTAGGTATACAAAGGTGGACAACGGGGAGGCGGGTGGGTCAGTGAGGAATCCACAGGCAGATACTGTATCCACCAGAAAAAGCGTTACCGAAGGTAAGTAACTTGTTCTTCTGATGGATACATCTGCCTGTGGATTCCTCACCTTGTGAATGATTCCCACAGCAGTACCACTCCCGGAGGAGGGTGTCCACCTTTCCTATACCAAAAAGTCCTGCAAGACAGAGCGCGCAAAATGGCCCTCCCTCCTCATCTCAGAGTCTAAGCAATAATGCTTTGCGAAAGTATCGAAGGAGGCCCAAGTCGCGGCCTTACAAATGTCTGCAACTGGAACACCCCTAGCCAAAGCAGAGGTGGAAGACTTAGCTTTAGTAGAATGAGCTCTAATACCCTCAGGTGGAACCTTACCAGCCAGAGCGTAGCAGATCTTGATGGTTAGGATGATCTACCTGGTTAGAGTGCGCTTGTGCACAGCTTTGCCCTTTGAGTGTCCAACATAGCCTGCGAAGAGCTGATCTTCCAAACGTATATCTTTTTTTCTGTCCAAATAAAAGCTCACTGCTCTTTTAGGGTCCAAGTCTCTCCTCCTCCTTGGAAAGGTGAGGGGTAGGATAAAACACAGGGAGAGTAATGGACTGCCCCAGATTAAAAGGAGTAACTAACTTAGTTAGTAAAGCAGCCCTGGTCCTGAGGACCATCCTTTCAGCATGTAAGGTTAAAAACGGGGGGTTTGAACTTAGAGCTTGAAGCTCACTCACCCTCCTTGCTGAGGTTATGGCTCCAAGAAAGACCGTTTTAAAGGACAACAGCCTCAAAGGACAGCTATGAAGGGGCTCAAAAGGGAACCTCATCAAAAAAGATAAAACAAGATTAAGGTTCCACTGTGGCATTACAAAGGGAGTAGGAGGAAACCTATTAGTAAGACCTTTGATAAATCTTAAAACAATATGAGATTTAAATAACGACGGCTGATCCGGAAGACACAGAAAAGCCGATAAGGCTGATAAATAGCCCTTAACCGTGGCCACAGCACAACCCTGCTGAGCCAAGGAAAGAGCAAACTGAAGCACATTTGACAAGTGGGCCTTAAAAGGGTCAATGGATCTCTCTCCACACCATTTTACAAACTTAGACCATCTATAGGAATAAATTGACTTAGTGGAGTGTCGCCTGGATGATAATATAACATCCACTACGTCCGGTGGGAGAGAGAAAGAACTCAGGTTGCCCCGTTCAATCTCCAGACATGAAGGTGCAGGCTCTGGAGGTTGGGGTGTAGAACTTGCCCCCTTGACTGCGAGAGGTCTGCCCTGAGAGGGAGACGGAGCGCAGGGTGCGACAAAAGGTGAAGTAGATCTGTGTACCACACCCTTCTTAGCCAATCCGGGGCGATCAATATAACTTGGGCCTGGTCTTGGCGAATCTTCCTCAGAACCAGAGGAATCAAGGGTATGGGAGAAAACGCGTAAAGGAGTTGTGAGCCCCAACTCAACTGAAACGTGTCCCCCAACACCCCCTGCATCGGAAACTGGAGACTGCAGAATGATGGGCAATACACGTTCTCTTGAATGGCAAACAGGTCCACCCGAGGAGTCCCCCACGTCCGGAAGATGTGCTGAACCACCTCTGGATGAAGCCTCCACTCGTGGTTGGTGGAAAACTGTCGATTGAGACTGTTCGCATGTACGTTCAACACCCGGCCAGATGATTCACCAACAAGCCAATCCAATGGTCCTGAGACCAGGACCAGAGTCGCACAGCCTCTCTGCAGAGACGGTACGACCCTGCTTCTCCCTGCTTGTTGACATACCACATCGCGGTAGTGTTGTCCATCAGGACTTGAACCGACTGACCGCGAAGGGAAGGGAGAAAGGCCTTGAGCGCCAAACGTATCGCCTTCAATTCCAGAAGATTGATATGAAGCAATCTTTCCTCTGGAGACCAAAGACCCTTGATCTCCAGATCCCCCGGATGAGCACCCCACCCTAGGGTAGAGGCATCCGTTATCACTGTGGCCACAGTTGGAGGAAGATGAAAGGGTTTTCCTTGAGACAGATTGCCCTCCACACTCCACCAAGACAGATCCGCTGCAGCTTCTCTGGAGATCCTGACTGACTCCCTGAGATCCCCGTTGTGCTGATACCACTGCCTGCGGAGACACCACTGGAGCGCCCTCATGTGCCAGCGTGCATGGTTGACCAACAGAATGCAGGAGGCGAACAGAGCGAGCAGACGAAGGACCTTCAGAACTGGAACAACCGCTCCATTGTGGAATAAAGGGATCATCTCCTGAATGTCGAGAATTCTTTGTGGAGGAGGAAATGCAGTAGTGTCCAGAACCGCCCCTATGAACAGGTTGCGCTGAGAGGGCACCAGGTGAGATTTGGGCACATTGATTGAAAAACCCAAGTTGAATAACAGATGAGATGTTACCTGCAGATGATGTTGCACCATCTCTGGCGACTCTGCTTTCAATAGCCAGTCGTCCAGGTAGGGGAAAACCGGAATCCCCGACCTCCTGAGATGGGCAGCCACCACCGCCATCACCTTGGTTAAGACTCGAGGTGCAGTAGTAAGACCAAACGGAGGACCGCAAACTGGTAGTGTTGCGACCCAACCGTAAAACGGAGATACTTCCTGTGCGACTTCAGGGTTGGGATGTGGAAATAAGCACCCTGCAAGTCGATCAACACCATCCAGTCTTCTTGCTGCAATGCCTGAAGAACCTGAGCAAGGATTAGCATCTTACATTTCTCCTGCTTCAGGTAAAAGTTCAAGACTCTGAGGTCCAGGATCGGACGCAACCTCTATTGCACCTTTTTGTAGCAATGCAAGAACCTCTTTCTGCAGAAGAAGCAGATGGCAAGGAGGGTAAGGGGAGGAAATTCCTGAAAGGGAAGGGCGTACCCATTCTCCACAAGGTTTAAAACCCAAAGGTCCATTGTGACCAATTTCCAACCTTGCATAAAGTGGGACACCCGACCCCCAACAGGCCCCACATGATCCAGGATGGGGGATCTAGGGCTGCTTCCCTGTAGTATAATTGGGAGCAGATGAGGCTGAAGAGGAGGAGAGATTGCGGCCAGAACCACGTCGTCCCCTTTGTCTTCCTCTATAGGACTTATAGAGTAGATTTTGTTGCTGCTGCTGCTGAGGTTGACGGAAGGTGAGAAAGGAAGACCTTACAAAACCCCTATACTTTCTGAAGCCAAAACCCCTTTGACTGGGTCTGCAATCCCAAGGATTTCGCAGTCGCCCTGCTATCCTTGAACCTCTGTAAGGCAGAATCCGCTTTTTCTCCAAAAAGCTTTGTCCCATCAAAGGGTAAGTCAACAAGAGTGGCCTGAACATCAGGTGAAAATCCAGAAGAGCGGAGCCAAGCCTGTCTTCTTGTGGCTATGGAAGAACCCATAACTCTGGCAACAGAATCAGCCGTATCCAAGCCTGACTGGATTACCTGCCTAGCTGCAGCCTGAGCGTAAAGCAACCCTTCTCCTCATCAGGGGGCCAATTGCTTTACAGAGTCCATTAAAGTGTGAATGTAGCGGCCCAACAAACAAGTGGCATTAGTTGACTTCAGTGCCATACTAGCTGAAGAGAAAACCTTTTTAGCTGACTGCTTCATTTTGTGTGAGTCTCTGTCAGCTGGAGCTTGTGGAAATGCCCCCGAAGATTGTTTGGAGCAGGATGCTTGCACTACCAAACTCTCTGGAGATGGATGTGAAGAAAGGAAGCTCGGATCCCCTGGAGCTACTCTATATCTTCTAGCCACAGCCCTTGAAACAGCAGGCGAAGAAAGTGGCTTGCACTAAACGTCCATGGCAGGATCCAGGATGGCCTCATTAAAAGGCAACAGAGGCTCAACAATTGAGGAAGGCGAATGTAGAACCTCCGTCAATAAGTTAGGCTGATATTCAGCAGAAGGCAACTGCAAATCTAAAAACTCCGCAGCCTTCCTTAATACCAAATGGTAAGGAGCCAGCTCTTGAGGCGGAGAAGACCTCGAAGAAGAAAGTTCCCACTCAGGAGTGGTGTCCAATCTGCTTGCCTCCTGAATTCCTTCCAACTCATCCATTGAATCACCTAATTCACAAGGCACACGATCCAGACGAGGCCGGGAGGAAGGCTCTCCAGACGGCGCCAGAACCTGCTAAGACGTCACCATCGGCATGAAGGGCATAAATGGTGCCTGAACATAGTGTTGTGGCACGCCCAAACTGAATGCCAGCACACCCACGGGACCTGAAGGTGCTCCGGATGGGAAGGCTGCTCTATGAAATACTCCATACATGGCATTTAAAAAAATGCAACGGATCCGCCCCTGGAGCCGGGAATTGCTGGTATGGATTCAATCCTGTATCCAGCCGTGGAGTGACCGGCGCCAGAGCCAACGGATCCTCTACCGGATCCACTGGTTCACCTTCAGGCACAGGAGAGAGTTCAGCATCCTGATCCAGCCCAGCGTCGGAAGCTGGGGAATCACTCGGCGCCGGAGACTGCCCCAGAGTTACCTTAGACGAAGGAGACTTCTCCGGAGTGACACGAGGAGAAGGCGAAGGTAAAAAAAAGTCCCTACTGCAACGTCGAGGTGAAGGCGACTTTGAAGCTCTACCCTTCGTTGATCGGCGCCGAGACTCATGTTTCCTCTTTTTCTTATGTCTTCTCGACTTCGACGAGTGTGAAGGCGACGAAACCGGCTTCGACTTGTCTCACTTGCGACCTCTACCTTCCTTCTTCGCCTTGGCCATAAACAGCTTCGCTTCCCGTTCCTTAAGTGCCTTTGGGTTAATTTTCCTGCAACAGGAACAGTCTTTCACGTCGTGAGCCGACGACAGACACCATAAGCAATCTTCATGGGGGTCAATGATGGACAAGTGACTTCTTTGACGAAGAAATCAGTACTTTTAAAAACAGTAACTCACAAGTTAACAACAAAGTAACTCTTCAACCAAGGAGAGTGCTAGAAAAGCGTTACGCGTCGACAGTGCGGAAAAAAGGGAACTGACGTCATCACGCCGACGTGGCTCTCTTATGGCTCATGTGACATCATACGGAGTCGCGAGCGGAGCTGTGGAATTATGACGTCCACGTCGGCATGGAGAGCTAGGAAACATTCCGTGGAATGCTGGCGCAGGGGATATTCACAAGGTGAGGAATCCACAGGCAGATGTATCCATCTGAAATGCAGGGACAAGTGGCTCCAGGAGCAAGGTAGAAGGCATGACCACCTAATCTGGTGCTGCATATGTAGGGGGAGAGTGGGACTGTGCATCTGGTAGGTATGTGGGACCAATGTTGTGTAAAGCTTTGTAAATGTGCATGAGGAGTTTGAAGACTGCTCATTTGTGGATTAGGAGCTAGTGGAGCTCTTTGAGGTGTGTGGTGATGAGCGTGCAGGGTGAGCCTGGCCACTGACTTTAGTATGTTCTTGAGTTTTGTGGTCGTTCAGGATTGATTCCAGCAGAGTGAATTGCAGTAGCCCAGCTTGCTGGTGATGAGGCTTGGGTGATTGTTCTGTGAGTGTTGGTGGGGAGCCATTTGAAAATCTTCTTGAGCACCTTGAGTGTGTGGAAGCAGGAGACGAAGACTCACTAAATTGGTCACGGAGAGTTGGTTGTCGATAACCAATCTGAGGCTCTTTGCATGGGTTGCCAGGAGGGATGTGGGTCAGAATTTAGTAGGCGACCAGGTGGAGTCCAGGTAAGGTGTCTGTGCCGAAGATTACTACTTCAGTTTTTGTATATGTTGAGCTTGAAGCCGATGGTTTTCATTAATCTGTCGACTTTATTCATGAAGGCAGAGTAATTGGTCCAGGTGTTTGGCGTCTTGTCAGAAAGTATGAGCTGGGTGTTGTCTGCGTAGACTATGATGTTGATAAAAGTGTGCGGATCCCAGCTGAAAATCCACCACATCCAGCTACATCATGCCCCCGGCCTCCAGGACCTGCAAAGTGCGAGTTCCAAAGGCCACACTAGGCTAAACTATATATTTATCGAAAAAAGTTAAACAACTGTTTTAAAACACAGCATTTCAAATACGTTTGATCAGTTAACAGTGCTGATAAGCCTGTCGCTTGACATCCAGCAAATATGGTAAAATAATGACCTTATTATGGGCTTCAGCTTTTTAATCTTCAGCAAAATAAAAAGAAAAAGCTGCACCTTTCACTCCAGGGGACATGTGCATGATTAGTAAGTAGAGACTACTGGAAGTGAATTTGTCTATGGAATTCCCTATGGGCCTTTCTACCACAGGATAGTAACAAGCATTGAAAATGCAATAGGTCTCGGCTTTGATAAAGTTAAAGCTATCTGCTTTGCTAATGGTTTTGTATAGCAAAGCAAATGGCTTTAACTTAATGAAAGGCGAGACCTTTTGCATTTTTAATGCTTGATCATTCATGAAAGACAGATTTCTGTACAGGCTCCACGCTAATGTCTCCAAGGAGTACAACAGGCAAGTCAATAAAGCTGCTCTCAGTGCACACTATGACCCCCACACAGCGAGGGTCTCGAATGTTGCCAGACTAAGAAAGGTGCACGTGGTTGGCCGGCTCGCCATCCTTATGCAGACAACCAAAACTATGCAGCAGGGATAGCCAGCTGCGCAGCGGTGGGGGATGGGAAGAGTTGCTTGGCCACAGCGATGTCACTGGCGAAGCCACTGTAAAAGCACTGGCTTCCAACCACGTGGAAGCACGTTCCGTATTCTCAAGCAGCGAAGCCTCGCGTGTACTTCCAGTTACAGCAAAATACGCAAATATTTATCACGGGCAGTCGCGATACATCAGCAGAGTCGGAGGAAGCACACCAATGAGCTCCTGGTTAATGAATAAACAAGTGAAGTGTGCTCGGGCTGAGGCGGTTTCAGGAATTAGTCTAGGGCAGGGGGCATGGTGCAAGAGAAGCAACACGAGTACACAGCAGGAATTGGTTGCTAATTCAACTGGCCTCATTCACTGCGTGGCACTGCTCAATGTGCTCCACATGTGAGGCAGTGCCACGCAGTGACACACTAAGGACCCCAAAAGAGCCACGGCCGTTGAAACACAAGGCTGCTCGTTGCAGCTAGTGTGTGCGCATGAGGAAGCACACGTTTCTGCAGTGTTTTACAAACTGAGGGAGGTATATCAGGAGAGTGGCAGCAGACGGCCAGCCAAACTATAAAAGCATGCTGTCGAAAGACAATGCACAGCTGTAGCCATAATTTCAACACCAACACTCTGTGGGTGATGAAGATTCTTCACTTTTGATCGAGAGTTCTTAAAGGCATGTACAGAGGCAATAACGTGTGTACAAAGTAAAGTTAAACACGCGGCTGCCATTATTAAATGTATAAAAAAATAAAATAAACATCTCGCTTCACAATTACTGCGCTTGTGAGGACGATATGATACCACCGACTTAAAAAAAGCTGTCGCCACGCCGTTAGACGCCATGATACTGCTGACTTAAAAAAAGCTGTCGCCACGCCATTGTGTGAATGAAAAAAAGAAAGTGCTCACCCTGCAATTAGAAAGCACTGTGTCATGCTGCAAGTAAAAGAGCCAATCCAGGTGGGCGGGGCCAAAAGCGGACAGAGTGGCAACCCTCAGTGTGATGATTGCCTCCGGTGCAATCATTACACATTGTTTTGCATCATCCATGACGCAAGACGACGCGCACAAATCAAAATTGCAGGCGGAGCAGCGGCAGGACTTCTGGAATCGTATTGATTCCAAGAAGACCTCGCATGGTGAAAGCAGCGCATGTGCACTGCTAACGCCAGGTGAGACCTACAAACAACACATGCTAGATAGACTTGGCACCTGTTCTAATTGCCCTGGTACATCACTTGGACGTGTTGGTCAGGGCCGATATTCTTGAGAATTCTGCAACAGAATTGTTCATTTTTACATTCATGCTCCATGTAATGCCATATTCTACAATGGTGCCCCAGGACATGCAACGCTTTCAAATGGACAAGGTATTGTCATTTGTGACTATCTAGGGAGCTGCAATCACTATCTCCTTTGCTCCTAACCTGCTTCACTGGTATTGGTCAAGGTAGACTTCTAGCTTCACAGCATGTGTTTCCCAGCTACTATCATCTACAACCATTCAGTTCAGATCAGTAGGTGTGTCGTGACAGAGACAAACCTAGGCCCATCTTCAAGTAGGTATTTGACTGAATTTTGCAAAAATAATTTAGTTTCCTGAATAAAATTATTTATTTACCCATTTAGATATAAGAATTAGAACTGCTATTCTTTTAATTTGGGTGGTTAAATCAGTAAGCCATATCCTCTTAATACATAATAAATCTGGATCAGGAAATTATATTTTGTAAATTGAAATCAAATCAAGTTTGTTCTTTTCTGACATTCATATTTTAATGATGCAACTTGCAAGGATGGAATTTACATGACAAAAATAAACCCTAGCGGACACTTTTATTATAATGATTTTATTGCTTTTACAGTATGCGTTAAACAAGTAATCAGCTATTAAAATATGTAATGTGGTGTCTCAGCACTCCTTATTGAATATACTGTCTTTAATGTGTTTTAGGGATACACAGCACATGCTGCGAACTATAACATTGTAAATGTTTAATCATCTTGACAAGCTCATGATTTAGACACACAGCGTTAATGTGGTCTGAAGCTCCTCTTGTTTTCCTTGTACATCTGACTTCTGCTTGGTAGGATTGTAGCAGTGTTTTTTAAAGAACAAACTATTATTTTTTAATACCGGTTAGGATGTTAAGCCATATTCATTTAACAGGGCTAACATGCCTTTGGAGCTTCGAAAACAAGATAAAGTTAAAATAGACAATATATAGTAAAGGGAATACAACTAAAACAGGAGATTTGGAGATAGGGGAATTCTACACGAGCTGGGATCAAGGTTACATCTTTTTCACTTGGGTGAAATACAATGACTATATAGTCCTATGTAAATTCCCATTCTTATGTCTCTGATTTCTGGCCCAACTTGTCTTGCGAGCTATGCAACGATGTGGCTTCAAAGGTACACCCAGTCAAACTTGGGGGCTTTTATGATTATAATATTCTGCCTTTGGTCGGTTTCTTGATCTTCTCAATTTGTTTGCTGTTTCCAATTAGGTTTCAGTTGCTAAATGTTCTCTGGATGCTGGCACATTTTTGGGAGGAATTCTGGAGCAGCAAAATCTGCGGAATTGTCTTTAAATTAATCTTGTGTTTTTTATCAGAAAGTGTGGGATTAGGAAGCATATTGCCTCTTGATTTCGATGTCATCCTAATGTTTCTAGTTGACTGTCAACACTATTGCTTGAGGGATCTAAACATGTTTGTGGTGATATGGAAGGGATGCATTTTTGGCTTCTTGGTTCCTGATGACTAAATCTGGCACATTGGCAGCTTTACATTTGGCTATTTACCTCTAGCCTATTAAAATATTTAAAGTGCTTCCTTCAGTTCTCTAATGTCTGTACGTTCTTATTCTGTACATCCACTAGTATCACCAGCATCACATATGGTATTTCATCTGGACTTTTGCAGAGGTGCTTCCTTTCACCGTCTCTCGAACTAGGGTTTTCTACAACAGAAAAGCAGCATGTTCCTTGCTGGAATGGCCAATTCTAAGAGTGCAGAATGAGGTGCATGGGCCACCACTGTTTTTGATCTACTCAAAAACCTTTATCGTGTAGTACATAATTATATGCCTCAGCAAGGAGTGACCTTCGCGCCCAGCGATTCGTAAATACACAATTTATTGTTAGGCTGTAGCACTTAGTTGCCCATGTAGCATGAACCTCTTGTGCACATAACTTCAATTACATGATTAACAATAGTATTAATAACAGAATTAGCTTTTAACTCATAATTACTTTGTACACATACTACTCGTAATAGTGTTAATAAGGATGCAACCTGTATAATGCGCTTTGATACTTTCATCTCTTAGAGCTGGTTTTGGCACACCATCACATGTCCATACAACGCCATATTATTGGACACGCATCATAATATTTTTTGAAGCTTCACATTCAGACCCCGGAAGTGCCTCACTCTGGGTGCATCCCTTTTAAATCTTACGTTTAGCAATAAGTTCACTGTATGTCTGCTAGTATTTTTCTTTGCTATATCAGGCCTTGAGAAAGCTCAGAGGCATACCGTAGCCTAGTCATTTTTTTCAATAAATCTTTTTACTAAGCAGTTGTTCAGTTTCACAGCTATTCGGGTCGAATGAAAAACAAACATAGTAGGCCACTCACAGGAAGCCTGTACATTTCTCACCTTAACAATGGTTGGCTTCGGCCAAATTATGTGCACAGTATGCAGCGAGCGACATATTCCAACGGATGCATCCGACAAGGAACAACCCTGTGTCCTCCCTCAATATCTCCAGACACTTTCCTCAGGTCTCCCTGTAGTGTATCCAGGTTCCCAAAATCTTGTCGAACTTTCGGGGGCATCCTCGACCTTAGACCTCGCGTTCTGCTATCTGGCACAAGTCAAGATCGATTTCTAATTCCTAGACCGTCGGGGGTCTGCCCGCCCCCCCCCCCCCCAATCTGGAAAAATTTCGCTTTGCGACCCCTACGGCAAATGTGAGCCGTATTTGGGCCATATCTCTTCCCCGTTGATACCCAGATTCAGCCATCTGGCCTCCATCTGGACCACAAGTCCCGTGAAAGTGGCCATCACCACTGTGACCTCCTTCCAGAAGTGTTAAATTATTGGGCATACCTGTTTCACCACATCCTCGGGTACATTGGGCCGAGGATGTGGTGAAACAGGTACCCATTGAGCCGAGGCGCAACTGCCTTTCTGGTGCAACCTGGAGCCGAATAATAAGATCTATGTAGTATGCGGAGCTGCACCAGGCACAAATGGGCCGTTATAGCTATTTCCCTGGGGCTTTGCAGAGCCACCCATTAATTCTCATCTTCCATGGGACCCTCATGCCTCTCGTAGTGGGAGAAGAAGGTCCGGTGAATTGTTAATTATTTTCTTGTAAACTAGAGAAACTGCCTTAGTTGGCATGGGATCCAGAAATAATCGATCCTCCATGGGCAAGTAATCTGGTAGTTGTTCCCCATTGGGCAGGTGGCACCTCAGTGCATATTTCAATTGCAGGTATCTAAACATTTCCCCATGCTCTAAGGCATATTCTGTCTGGAGTTCAGTGAAAAGAACTAAATCAGAAGATGTCCTCTGGGAGAAAAAGAAGGGGGAATCCCGTGCTATTTTAGCTATCATTTAGCATACATTCACCACTACTATTCAATCACTCATGCATGTATCTGTATTGGCACACAAATTCCTCACGTCACGAAAAAACTTTTTACACTTCAATTTATTGTATAAATCTTTACACATAGTATTTTGTCAATCAACAATAGTTGACCATTAGAATGTGTAGCGCTGTGCGTGTGTACAACACCAGAGTAAATGAGGTCATGTATTGGCATACACTTATTTTTTAAAAAGGAGGTTGTTTTTCCCCTTGTTGTATTCTCAATACGACATGCAAGTACCTAATAAACTGTTCAACGACAATAGACAAATAGATATGAATAATTGTTTAGATTAGCATTTTTGACCTTTTCAGTATTAAGTAACAAAAGATGGCTTACCAGAACCATGGTATACAAAACACCGTAACATTGTTGATGAAATACAACTTTGACCCAAATGTTAATTTAAATACATGTATATGTTTATGTTTATAGATTTTTCAAATACGGGAGTTGAAAAATAATGTCTGGTCTTGAAAAAGAAGGCACAATTTGATCAGTCCTTCGAAACGCGTCGACGCCCTCTAACGAAAATCCACAATCTTTTCCATCTATTGATGGACAGTAGACCTTGATGTTTTACATTTAAACAACTTACAAGTTGGTCTAATTGTTAGTTGTGAATGTGGTAATCAATGACAGATATTTTTGTCTATTGGTTTTCTCCCTGTTAAGCAACTTGGTAGACAGTGATAGATAGGATTATGTCATATTGTGTGTTTTTTAATTTTGCATTTTTTATATATGTTTTTATTGTGACCAAATGCAGCAACAAAGGTCTTTTGAATTTTTAACTATTGTTGATTGACAAAATACTATGTGTAAAGATTTATACAATAAATTGAAGTGTAAAAAGTCTTTTCGTGACGTGAGGAATTTGTGTGCCAATACAGATACATGCATGAGTGATTGAATAGTAGTGGTGAATGTATGCTAAATGATAGCTAAAATAGCACGGGATTCTCCCTTCTTTTTCTCCCAGAGGACATCTTCTGATTTAGTTTTGTGATTTAACTCTAGTCCTTTGGGTTACCAAGGGTTCCTCTCTTTATTTATACGTTCAGTGAAAAGAAGCAGTGATCCCTCTCTCCAGACGTCTCCCAGTTTGTCTACCCCAATCAAACTCCATCTTATTTGGTTTCGCAGTTTCTTCACCTCCCCAGGGCGGTCACTACCTCACAGCGGTGTCTCAGCTGTCAATTTATCTCCTCACACTAGGTAATTGTTGGCCGCATGCCAGGCCTGCACTACTGCCCTGGTGTAAAATGGAAGTGAGTCCCCCCTTCCCTTCCCATATAAGGGGGGCTGGGTATTTCCAGTCTCCATTGCCCTGTATGCTGGTTCGTCCCTCTCACTAAACACCCACTCGTTTGCCACCATCAACTGAGCAGCCCAGTAGTATGCCCGGAGGTCCAGAATCGCCAGGCCTCCATCAAATACTCTGCGCTGAAGTTTCCCGAGGGATATTCGCGAACTGCCCCTGTCCCAGAGCAGCGTCTGCAAAGCACTGTTAACTTTACTAAAGAAACTCTTGGGGACCCTGTAAGGGGTGTTTTGAAGTATGTGTAGCATGCTAGGGAGGTTCATCATTTTAAAGAGCACAGCTCTACCCATTATGGAAATTGTAGTGCCCTTTAATGGGTCACGTCTGTTTAGAAACCCTCTAATTGGGGGAATACATTTTGCTGTAGGAATTTCTCCCTGCTTCTGGTAACGTGGATTCCCAGGTAGAGGAATCCTCGACTCTCCACCGGTGCCGGGCATCTTGGTGGAAGGGTGAGCTCTCCCTTCGATAGTGGGAAAATCAGAGACTTATCCTAAATAATTTGGTAGCCTGAATAACTCCAGAATAAGTCGGAAATGTGAAGGATCCGTGGGATTGAGAATCGGAGCATCCTTAAATAGAGCAAAATATCATCTGCGTATAAAGACATCTTTTCCTCCCACTCTCTCCCGCTTTTGATCTCCCAGGTAAGGGGGTCCTGGCATACCCAAGCCTCCAGGGAAAAGGCAAAGATCATCGGCGACAGTGTGCCCCTGCATAAGGCAAAGGCACATGATACCGCATCTTTCACACGTACTCTTGCCATAGGATCGTTAGATAATAGGTGGACCCATGAGCAGAATAGAGGGCCAAACCCCAGCTTAGGTAGAACCACAAAGACATAGTGCCACTCGACCCTATCAAAGGTGTAATAGCCTTACTGGTGTTGTCATAGCACTATGAATGTTCTATAAGCTCCTTGGTGATGGAATGTTTGTGCTTGAAGCATAGACTCATTCCCTGGAAGCTGTTGTTGAGATGAGCAGTAATAAATACGCCTTCTACCATTAATTGGTTGTGGCTGTGGTCACTTCAAAAGGCCATTCTTGCATCTTGGGAGAGCACCGCCGCCTCCTCCGAGTCTGGTTTCACTGTCATATGCATCACTCCATATAATCGCCACAGGTTTAGTCAGGTACCCTGTCTAGGCATAAAGTCGGACTGGTCCGGGTGGATCACTGATGTTATTACTTCAGTCAGTCGGTTCGCCAAGGCCTTAGCTAGTACCTTGAGTTCCATATTAAGTAGGGATATGGGGCGGTATGAACTACAGGCTTGCCTTTTTTGGGGTTCACCATGATTGTGGCCGTTCTCTAGTCTATCTAGAGGACCCCAGCATCTCTCCCAGCCAGGAACATGTTGAGAAGGTGGGGTGCAATCTTGTGGGTTACACATTTGAACAATTCAAGGGGGAGGCCAATGGGCCCTGCCGCCTTGCCCAATTGAAGTCCTCCAAGTGCCTCATCAATTTTTTGTACCGTCAAGTCCTATTCTAAGGCCTCCCTTTCCTCCTCAAAGAAGACTTGTAGTGTCAGGGTGGCCAGGAGCTCAGTACAGTTTTCGCCTGGTCTGTTGGACTCAGATGAATACACATTATCATAATATGTTGCAAACGTTTCAGCCATGTCTCCACTCATAGTGTTACAACAAACAAATGATGGACGGAATGCTGACAATGTATACATTCTCCCCCAGTAAAGAGATCTGGGTTAAATCCATCGTTCCTTTGCCCACTACACCACCCCAGTTCAGACATGGCCATATGCAAATCAGTCTTGACCCTGTGCCTCATGGGAACAGTCCAGCCCGAACTGCCAAGCCATGTCTTCCCTGGACCGGAATCAAGCATCCTAGGACCGGTTTCTGGCTATCAGCCGTCATCAGCCAGGATAGCTTGACTCCAGTGGCGTAGTGAGCACGGGTCCCACGTCTGGGAATACCCATCCCACTTAGGGCGAAAAGCGTTACAACAAACAAATGATGGACGGAATGCTGACAATGCATACATTCTCCCCCAGTCAAGAGATCTGGGTTAAATCTATTGTTCTTTTGCCCACTACACCACCCCAGTTCAGACATGGCCATATGCAAATCAGTCTTGACCCTGTGCCTCATGGGAACAGTCCAGCCCGAACTGCCAAGCCATGTCTTCCCTGGACCGGAATCAAGCATCCTAGGACCGGTTTCTGGCTATCAGCCGTCATCAGCCAGGATAGCTTGACTCCAGTGGCGTAGTGAGCACGGGTCCCACGTCTGGGAATACCCATCCCACTTAGGGCGAAAAGCGTTACCACAAACAAATGATGGACGGAATGCTGACAATGCATACATTCTCCCCCAGTCAAGAGATCTGGGTTAAATCCATCGTTCTTTTGCCCACTACACCACCCCAGTTCAGACATGGCCATATGCAAATCAGTCTTGACCCTGTGCCTCATGGGAACAGTCCAGCCCGAACTGCCAAGCCATGTCTTCCCTGGACCGGAATCAAGCATCCTAGGACCGGTTTCTGGCTATCAGCCGTCATCAGCCAGGATAGCTTGACTCCAGTGGCGTAGTGAGCACGGGTCCCACGTCTGGGAATACCCATCCCACTTAGGGCGAAAAGCGTTACAACAAACAAATGATGGACGGAATGCTGACAATGCATACATTCTCCCCCAGTCAAGAGATCTGGGTTAAATCCATCGTTCTTTTGCCCACTACACCACCCCAGTTCAGACATGGCCATATGCAAATCAGTCTTGACCCTGTGCCTCATGGGAACAGTCCAGCCCGAACTGCCAAGCCATGTCTTCCCTGGACCGGAATCAAGCATCCTAGGACCGGTTTCTGGCTATCAGCCGTCATCAGCCAGGATAGCTTGACTCCAGTGGCGTAGTGAGCACGGGTCCCACATCTGGGAATACCCATCCCACTTAGGGCGAAAAGCGTTACAACAAACAAATGATGGACGGAATGCTGACAATGCATACATTCTCCCCCAGTCAAGAGATCTGGGTTAAATCCATCGTTCTTTTGCCCACTACACCACCCCAGTTCAGACAAGGCCATATGCAAATCAGTCTTGACCCTGTGCCTCATGGGAACAGTCCAGCCCGAACTGCCAAGCCATGTCTTCCCTGGACCGGAATCAAACATCCTAGGACCGGTTTCTGGCTATCAGCCGTCATCAGCCAGGATAGCTTGACTGAAGAGGGGTGAAACCCCGAAACCGGTCCTAGGATGCTTGTTTCCAGTCCAGGGAGGACCTGGCTTGGCAGTTCGGGCTGGACTGTTCCCATGAGGCACAGGGTCAAGACTGATTTGCATATGGCTGGGTTCAAACTGGAAAGGCATGGTGAGCAAAAAAACGATGGATTTAGGCCCAGATCTCTGTACTGGGGTGAATGTATGACATTGTTCTGCATTCTGTCCATCAATTGTTGTTTTTGCATTAGTCACCCCGAGTGGGAAGGGTATGCCCAGACGTGGGTCCCTTGCTCTCCATGCCACTGGAATCAAGCTATCCTGGCTGAAGAGGGGTGAAACCCCGAAACCGGTCCTAGGATGCTTGTTTCCAGTCCAGGGAGGACCTGGCTTGGTAGTTCGGGCTGGACTGTTCCCATGAGGCACAGGGTCAAGACTGATTTGCATATGGCTGGGTTCAAACTGGAAAGGCATGGTGAGCAAAAAAACGATGGATTTAGGCCCAGATCTCTGTACTGGGGTGAATGTATGACATTGTTCTGCATTCTGTCCATCAATTGTTGTTTTTGCATTAGTCACCCCGAGTGGGAAGGGTATGCCCAGACGTGGGTCCCTTGCTCTCCATGCCACTGGAATCAAGCTATCCTGGCTGAAGAGGGGTGAAACCCCGAAACCGGTCCTAGGATGCTTGTTTCCAGTCCAGGGAGGACCTGGCTTGGCAGTTCGGGCTGGACTGTTCCCATGAGGCACAGGGTCAAGACTGATTTGCATATGGCTGGGTTCAAACTGGAAAGGCATGGTGAGCAAAAAAACGTCGGATTTAGGCCCAGATCTCTGTACTGGGGTGAATGTATGACATTGTTCTGCATTCTGTCCATCAATTGTTGTTTTTGCATTAGTCACCCCGAGTGGGAAGGGTATGCCCAGACGTGGGTCCCTTGCTCTCCATGCCACTGGAATCAAGCTATCCTGGCTGAAGAGGGGTGAAACCCCGAAACCGGTCCTAGGATGCTTGTTTCCAGTCCAGGGAGGACCTGGCTTGGCAGTTCGGGCTGGACTGTTCCCATGAGGCACAGGGTCAAGACTGATTTGCATATGGCTGGGTTCAAACTGGAAAGGCATGGTGAGCAAAAAAACGATGGATTTAGGCCCAGATCTCTGTACTGGGGTGAATGTATGACATTGTTCTGCATTCTGTCCATCAATTGTTGTTTTTGCATTAGTCACCCCGAGTGGGAAGGGTATGCCCAGACGTGGGTCCCTTGCTCTCCATGCCACTGGAATCAAGCTATCCTGGCTGAAGAGGGGTGAAACCCGGAAACCGGTCCTAGGATGCTTGTTTCCAGTCCAGGGAGGACCTGGCTTGGCAGTTCGGGCTGAACTGTTCCCATGAGGCACAGGGTCAAGACTGATTTGCATATGGCTGGGTTCAAACTGGAAAGGCATGGTGAGCAAAAAAACAATGGATTTAGGCCCAGATCTCTGTACTGGGGTGAATGTATGACATTGTTCTGCATTCTGTCCATCAATTGTTGTTTTTGCATTAGTCACCCCGAGTGGGAAGGGTATGCCCAGACGTGGGTCCCTTGCTCTCCATGCCACTGGAATCAAGCTATCCTGGCTGAAGAGGGGTGAAACCCCGAAACCGGTCCTAGGATGCTTGTTTCCAGTCCAGGGAGGACCTGGCTTGGCAGTTCGGGCTGGACTGTTCCCATGAGGCACAGGGTCAAGACTGATTTGCATATGGCTGGGTTCAAACTGGAAAGGCATGGTGAGCAAAAAAACGATGGATTTAGGCCCAGATCTCTGTACTGGGGTGAATGTATGACATTGTTCTGCATTCTGTCCATCAATTGTTGTTTTTGCATTAGTCACCCCGAGTGGGAAGGGTATGCCCAGACGTGGGTCCCTTGCTCTCCATGCCACTGGAATCAAGCTATCCTGGCTGAAGAGGGGTGAAACCCCGAAACCGGTCCTAGGATGCTTGTTTCCAGTCCAGGGAGGACCTGGCTTGGCAGTTCGGGCTGGACTGTTCCCATGAGGCACAGGGTCAAGACTGATTTGCATATGGCTGGGTTCAAACTGGAAAGGCATGGTGAGCAAAAATACGATGGATTTAGGCCCAGATCTCTGTACTGGGGTGAATGTATGACATTGTTCTGCATTCTGTCCATCAATTGTTGTTTTTTCCACTCATAGTGTGCACCCCACCCTTGTGATTGTGTATTTCGGTGACCCAGTTTCTGTTCCTGCCCCGTTTATCCAACCAGGCAATAAGCTTGGTAGCCTTATCGTCCACGTCATGTAACCTTCTCTGTACCACTAGGGCGTGTGTGCTCACAGTGTTCTCTGCAATATCCTTCAATTCCTGCTGTCGTAGACAGAGGCAATGGCCCCATCTTTCCCCTGCCCCTCCCCCCCTCAGCATGTCATCCTCCAAGGTCCTGATCTCCCTTCCTAAGGCCCGACATAGTGCCAATTCCTCTTTTTCCTTGACAATAAGAACCCGGACGTGCCCACGTAGCACTGCTGTGTAGGCCTCCCATAGGGTGCATGGCGAATCCACAGATCCATCAGTGTTGGAAGTAGCGTTCAGTGCCCTGCACCATCTGGTACCCGTATGTTCCTATCTTTGAAGTGCCACACCGCTATTCGAGGTGGCAGAGCGGTCTCCCTGGCCGGTCCTGTAAGAGAGGTAATTACTGGGGAGTGGTCTGATATATCTTCGCTATGTGTTGAATGTCACAAAAATGGCCTACCCTATCACAGTGTGTATATATGTAATCCAACCAGGAGAGACTGCCATGTTTAGCTGAAAGGTGGGCGTTGTGACCTCCATAAGTCCACCAGCCCCATGAAGTCCATATAGGATTTGAGGGGGTTCCACCCAGAGTCTCTTCCCTTACCGGCCATCTATCCCGTGTCACGGACATCACGTCATTCATGTTGCCACTCAGGTTCAGGGAGTCCATTGGCATATCTAAGAGCGAAACAACAAGTGCCAAGAGTGTGTCACCCTGTATCCCGGGGGGCGCATACACAGAGCCCAGATTAATTGTGAGTCCCTCCTACAGCCCCATTTGGAGTACGTACCTACCCAGGCGTTCATGCCAGGCTTGACTTGGCATAAATGGTGTTGCAGTCCTTAACAAGATGCCTGTTCCCCGTGATCCTGAGGTGTAGCCTGCATGTGAGACCAGGGTGTATCTCCATCTATCCAGGGCCCTATAGTGCTGGCCCTCAAGATGAAATTCCTGTAGGAGGACTAGGTCGAGTGCCTGTCATTTAATTTATTACAGCACCAGGTTGCGTTTTATTCTGGAGCCCAGGCTGTTGACGTTCCAGAACATGACTTTTAAATCCTAGTGATTGCATACCTCCATATTTTGTTGGTCTGGTTGGTTTTACTGGTGCCCACCACTACACCTCCTCCCGTTGTACGATCGTCCTCCTCCCCGGCCCACTCGGCCTCCGCTGTTTCGCTGAGCTCATTGCAACTCCTAACAAAATAATTCTGAACTTACCTAGCCCCTGAACTCCTCCCTCCCTACTACTCTGCACTGTGGCTCTAAAACTACCCACCTCTCTAATTTGCCCTCAAGTGAAAGTTGAATGTGTCAGGTGTTTGGCTGCTCCGCCCACCTAACCTCGTGAGCCCAGAGCGTCCGCAGACCCTCAGTGATCGAGTAAGACCCAGATCAACCCACTAGTGCCCCGAGGCGCCATGGAAATGACCAGTGATTGCATTGCAGTTCATCCGAACCCCTCAACCCTATTCGTCCTCCGCCCCCCCCGCCCCCCGAAAGACTAAACCCAGCCTCCTATCCTTATACAGCACTCTATGGTCATACACCTTAATGTCTGTTTCAATAGGCCCCTTTACCATAAGTCCACATTACCTCTCCTCTCCCATCACAGCAGGCCACATCGGCTGAGTCGGGCATCAGGCTGCGAGCCACCATATATCAGTCGATTCATTCCCTTCTGGATCTGCCTCTTCCGCTCGTAGGCTGCCTCGCTCTCGAGAGTCTACACTTTGATCGCTCTGGGAGTGGTTTGTTCGGTGACCGAGAGGTCAGCGCCGTTTTGATGTTTGCCTCCCCTCCAGCCAGTCCCATGCCTCAGCCAGAGAGTGTAAGAACCAGGATTTACCTTCGGTGAGGACTCACAGCTTGGCTGGAAATAACATCATATATTTTAGCTCTTTCTTGACTGCATCAAAATTGCGCCGCTGCCTTTGCACTAGTAAAGTCCAGAAAAAAGTGCACCATGGTATTTTCATACTTCAGGGTCCCTTGCGATTCAACTGTTAGCAGGACTGCGTCTCTGTAAAGATCCTGGTATGTGGGGGGCAGGTTTGGTGGCGGTACCGGTGCCTTGTGGGCCCTCTCAACCAAAAAGAATCCGGAGAAGCGCTTGGGACGAAGTTGGGTAGTTATCAAGTTCTCTACAAAAAGGTTCCATGCTGTGGCCCTCTGTGCTCTCCGGCACCCCCACTAGGCACACATGTTTGAGCCTGGCCCTCCCCTCCTGGTCTTCAAGTCTTGCTGCAAGTAGTGACTGTTGCTTTGTCAATGTACAAACTTGTTCCTCTAGGGACTTGGAGGAGGTCTGGAGAACGTGGATGTGGGACTCCAAGGGCAAGAGTTCCACATCAATCGCGACCGCATCTATTGTCAGTTCAAGGGAGGAAATGAGATCCTGGATGGCCACCATGATCGCCCTCAGAGAGGGCTTTGATTACCCTATCAGCTCTCCAGGCTGTCCAGTTCTCTCAGCGTGTTGGCTGTGAACCACGTATTTATCCATCCTGTTGGTTTGCAGCTGCACCTGTCCTTTGGGTTTCACCATATCTCTGTGCTCCAGAGTCCGTCTGTTGAGCGAGGTCTGCCTCTACTCCCACCCATGCCGGGCCAGGCGTCCCGACTGTATTCTCGTGTCCATCCCGGTCTTGTGCCCTCCTACGACAGAGACCTCTTAATGTCGTGACCTCTGTGGATGATTGTCTGCTCCGGTAACCCAGGGACTGGGGACCACCCCCCACGCTCTTCCCCACTGTTAGGTGCGGGACACCACAGAAAATCTGTTCCCCATGGACAGCCACGGGGTCCCATCAGGCCTACTTCCTGGGCTGCGCCACCGCGGGGCACTGGAGACCCCAATTATGCGAGCGGCCCCCGCTTTGCAAACCAATCACCACCTGGACGCCTACATAGGCTGGCGTGCAGGCCCAACAAACAGGGAGTCAGCTTTCAGTTCCACACCACGTCTCGTGAGGGGGGTATGTAGAGACAAAGCTGTTGAACTGTATGGCTCTATCAATTACAGATGCGCCTCCCAGGCTCTTTGCTGTGCTGCATCATGCCCGACTTCCTCCCAGCAGTCGCTAGCCCCAGCCAGATAGGCCCCTCCATCACTTTGATGGTCCCGGTCATGTGCTCTCCTGCGAACGTTCCTGGGTTGCACTCCCAGGGAGGCTGGTCCTCTGATGGCCCCAGTCGTGTGCCTTCCTGTGACCAAGGAGACTGAATATTTTTGGGTTGCACCCCCAGAGGGGCTGACCCCTCGTCGGGTGGCAGCCCGCACCTCGACGACCATAGCTCTACAATGGGGAGGGGGCAGGCAGCAAGGGGAATAGAGATGCGCACCATCTTACTTCCTGGCAAGTCTTGTCCGCAATCTACCCCCCGTTATGTTTTTGGAGCGGCAGGAGACCGTCATCTGTGACAGACTGCTCCGCTGTCCCAGTCTCAGCCCTGCCCACGACCCCGTGCACACCCTAGTCCTCAAATGGGCTGCGGAGGAATGCCCCCCCTCTCCCGGGCAGCACCCCCACTCGGAGGCTGCTAGCTGCTCGGCGTCTTCTGCTCACCTCCTCCTCGGGTCCACTAACTCTTGGTCGTCTTCTCCAGTCCCCTGTGCCACTCTCATCCGGCCTTTTCACCGCCTCAGAGGACGGCCACCTCAGTTCGGAGGCCAGGGGGCTCTGGATTTTGCTCATTGGGGGCACACGGTTACTCCCTGTGCTCGTGTGTGGGCACTTTGGCTCCTATTAGGATGGATTGTAGGACAGATGGCTGGTCTATAGAGACATCTCACTGGAGCTTCTCAATGTTGCGGTCATCTCGGTTGGAACCAAACCACCGGCCTAGAGTCATTTTAACAATAAAAGTATTATTGAAACCCAACATTTTTAAAGTTTAAATCATGTTTTATTTATTTTAAGCAATAGAAATAGTCAAGAGTACTGAATACCGTACCTACATCCACTGGCCAGTGAGGGCTGGGAGAGGAAAGAAAGAGCCAAGCGATAGAAGAAAATGACAGCGAGAACAAGAGGGGGGGTAACCAGGGTGTGAGATGGTAGAGGCGTGAGAACAGCAGTGCTCACTAAGGTCCCGAAGTTCTCTGGATCTGTGTAGTGACATACGGTTGTATGCATAGGTAGAACGCAGGGGGGAGCCCATTAAGCAGTGGGTTAATCTGTTGGCAGGAGGCGCAGTACACGTATGAAGGAGAAGCACATCAGTTCTCTGAATTCTTCTGTGAAGTATTTGATGCAGGGTCCCCACGTTCTATCAAATTGAGGCAAACGATTTTCCGCGACTGCTGTAAATTTTTCCATGCCTAAGAGATCCCAAATCTTGTAAATCCAATGTATGTGGTTTGTTATTTTGTTTGTACTCCATCTAGCTGGGAGAGTTTGCTTAGATGCACATAAGGCTAGTGTTATCACTCGGCCCCTCGAGGATCTCAGAGGGCAAGTTAAAGCATTGGGAAGGCCTTAGTGTACATAGCTTGGGAATCTGGGGAGGGTGGTGTCATATATGTTATCAATAGCATCTAATATGCCTTGCCTGTAATTGTGAATTTAGGGGCAGTGCCACAGGATGTGTGTCAAAGTCTCAGTGGCCCCACACCCTCTCCAGCATGTCGGGTCTCAACCCCCCCCCCCCCCCCCGTTTCCACCGTGCAGTGCGCTCAGCAGTGTAGTACCAGTAGTGAACTATTTGAAGAAGTGTTCTCCTACCCTCTGTGCTGCGTGCCGAGGTATTAGCTCGTTTATGAATGTCCGGCCATTCTTTTGGTGCGAATTGCTGCCACCATCCGGTCTCCCATTTTAATTGTGCTGTCGACCTAAAAAAGTTGTGTGGTGCGTTTAAGAAGTTGTAGATCTCTGAGAGAAGGCATTTATCCGAATGTCGGGTGATGATCCACTTTTCGAAGGGCAATAAAGGCCTGCTCGCATGTGGTCGTATTGACTCTTGCATAATCCAATCTCTAATGGTGGTATATTGCCAGACTGCCAATCGCGGTAGACTATAATCTCTCTGAATTTGTTGGAAATCCATTATTCCATTGTGATAAAAAGTCACCTATTCTCGTGCAGTTTGCGTGCTGCCACGCTAAATAGGCTGTGCACTGGGACACCGGCGGGAAGTCCGGGTTTCCTAATATCGGGGTTTGTGGTGAGATGCGGGTGGATAATTTCTTCGATATTTGCACTTTATCCCAAGTGCCCATCGTAGCCCTTAGCAATGGGGAGATGTACACCTCCTGAGGTCAATGGGGCTTGGGAAGCCAGGGAACTTTCCAGATGTGAACCCCGGCAATCGCCTGGTCAATAAAGCGCCAATGCTTTACGGTGGTCGGTCTGGCCCATTCCACCAAATAGCGAAGCTGTGCTGCCTGATAATAATACACAAGATGGGGGAAGTCCCAGCCCACCATCTGTAGGGGACACATACGTCGAACACCCAATTTGAGTCCTTATGTATTGTTCTATCAAATGTAGTTTGGTAAGAACATGGGGGGGGGGGGGGGGGACACAAGGGACAGGTTTTGCATGACATATAAGATCTTAGGAAGGAGTGTCATTTTAACTGCTGATAATCTTCCCAGCTAAGGTAGCTCATAATTGTTTCCATTGCTGCAGTTCTGTTCGAGTGGTTGCTAGGAGATGGCTGTAGTTGCTGTCTGTCGTCTATCATCTCGTGGGATGAATGTGGAGGCCCAGATACACCACAGCCTACGAAGCCGAAAGGAATGAATCTGTTTATGGCTTCCTGGTCCTCTGGGGGGTCGGTAAGGCTAAGGAGTTGTGATTTTTAGGAATTAATCTTGAACCCAGCGACCTTCCCAAAGGCCTCCAGTTGTTGTAAGAGAAGCGGCATAGAGAGAAGAGGGTTCCATAGTGTCACCATGACATCATCAGCATAGAGTGCCAATTTGTGTTCCCTGCCACCCATCAGGAAACCGGTAATTTTGGGGTGCGCCCTCACCCGTACCGCAAACGGTTCCCTGTACAGTGAGAACAGGAGCGGTGACAAGGGGCACCCCTGTCTCACTCTCCGCGTGATGTCAAAGGGTTGGGACAGCAAGTAATAAACTCGGACAGCTGCCTGAGGTCCCAAGTAGTTACACCATATCCACCGCCGTCCTGGGAGGCGTTGGCCTGCTCCAATGTGTCAACTCTTTGTTCCAGCTCTCCCAATTCTCTCCTGAGATCCTTAACATCCGCAGCTATTCCTTGCTTCAGGGTGGCAATG